>NC_082715.1:146601796-147970749 GCF_030144855.1 Hypanus sabinus | reverse complement strand
TAAATTTAAGTGAAAATTCCAATTTTAATTTTGTTTCTGAGTGCAGTCACCATTATAGCAGGCTCTTGGAATCAGACAGGAGACTGTTTTAGTATTGCTGCACTTGGTTTGAGTGAAAGCAGAATAGAGATGTTTGTGGTGCCACGACAAAAGTTGCCATTAATGGTAGATCAAGGGACTGCTTATAAAAATCCAGAGAATGACAGCCTTCAGGTTTTCCAGAAAAATAATCATTCAATAAAAACTTCAGCAGGTTGAATGTCTGGTACCCAATTTCTTTTGTGGTTTGTTGTGACTAACTTCTGGGAATTTCTGCAGCTTAATTTTGAATGGAGGCATGTACAAAGACAAATGGGCACAAGCTAGGAACACGTGTGCAGGCACACACAAACACACACTCTCTCTCTCTCTTACTTATAGACAGACGTACAAACTGACTTGTGCACAGTCATGTAGATAAGGCTGCTGCAATAGTTGTGATGTTCCGTCTAAACTCCAGTGACAAGGATTTGAATCCAAATTCAAGCATGGTGTTTATATGTCCTTCCTGTGACCAGGTAGCTACTTCCACATAACAAAGACCTGCTGATAGTTTAGCTCCTCCACGGGTAGGTAGATGAATAAAGAAATAAAGTTAGTGGGCACATGAAAGAGAATAGATTAAAGTTGGGGTTCGCAATCTCTCTTTCTCCCTGAACCAATACCATTGCAAGGGGTCCATGGGTGCCAGGTTTGGAACCCTTGGATTAAAGGATTACAGGAAAATAACAGAGGGAATGGGATTGTTGGGATTGATCTGCTTAGAGCAAGCATGGAACTAATGGGCCAAAAGGACTTTTTCTGCATAAGTGAGCATGCAAACTATTGCAAACAATAGTCAGCAAGGAAAGAATAATCCTTGGGATATTTCCCAACTTCTACTTTGCAGTTTCTGTCAACCACAGTGAGATTTGGAGAAGTGATCAATCATTGCTGATGGCTTTGTTGGCTTTTCACAAGAAGTTGATTGTAGTTCTGGTGAACTGAAAAGGCGTAGGCTGTTCTTCCTCAGAGTATCTGCATATGGGAGGAGATTTGATGAAGGTCATGACTAATTTAGATGTAGCCAATCCCTTTAGCAGATGGTTCAGAGCAAGTTTAAATTTGGGTAACATGGGGAAAAGATCTTTTTACTCGGATTGATATGTTATGCAATTCATTGAGAGAAGTGAAAGTAATCATTTGGTGCTTTGAAAGGAATTGTATAGGGTAGTGGAGAAAGAATAATTGTGAGGATATAGGGATTGACTGGAAAGTTATACTAGGTGTTGTGTTGAGTGTTCTTCAGTGCCAGAAAAATGTGATGACTGCTTTATAAAATTGAAATTTGGTTGGCAAAGCCCTTATGGAACAACTAGCCTTTCTGCATTCAGGTTGCCAATAGTCCTAAATGGTTTGGGATTTCTGGTATTAAACAGTAAAAATACTAGATGCCAATTTTCCTGTCAGCCAACTGTGAGGCAGTGGAGATGTGACTGTGAATCCCAGATCCATCTCAACAGCTTAAAACGTGGCTGAGATGTAATAACAGAGTTATTACACTATGGCTGTGGAGTGATGCTGCTAATGCTCCTCCTCCAACACGTATTACTCCCTTTCCTCTCTGTACATATCCTTATCCTTGACTGGGCCCTCAGCTCATCACAATGCTGGGCCCAGCCCAATCTATTGGGTCTGAAATCCTGATCCAGGTCCATATCAGCTTTAGACCCAGGATTTCTGTGGACACATATCTGTGACCATGTAACATGGTGTAGTACTTGAGTGCACAGGTTATTATAAAATGTGTTATGGTTCTGGTGGGTATAGGTCATGGAATTGAATAGCACATAAATGAGTACTTTGACCACCATATATATGCCAACCAGTTTGCCTATCTACACCAATCCCATTTGCCCACATGTGCATCACTATGCCAATTCAGTTGTCCAAATGTATCTTAATCAGTGACTGTAACTGATTCCAGAACATCTTCTGTAAGCAAATTCTAGATATTATTTCAAAGTCTGGACAACACCTGCATACCTGAATCAGTGCTTTCATGTTTTGATAGCCCACTCACGAGGAAAAGGTTTTCTTTCAACCTATTTATGCCTTTTTGTATCTCAACCCACATCACTCTTGGGAAAATATACCCACCTATCCAATCGCTCCCCGTAATTAAAATTGTCCATTCTAAGCAAAATCTTGATGAATAACTTCTGCACTTTCCAGCAAAACCACATCTTTCCCGGAATTTGGCAGCCACTTGAACTACATGGGACACTCTATTTTGTAAAGTTGCAACCTAATGTCCCAACTTTTATAGTGATTCCCTGGTCTATGAAGGGAAGTGTGCCATGTGCCGCTTTCAGCACCCTGTATAACTATGTTGCAACTTGCAGAAAATAATGGACCTGATTTTCAATGTCCCACTGTCCACCAACATTCCTGCACCTTACTGTTTACTGTAGACCCCAATTTGACTTCCCAAAATACACCACCTTGCACTTGTCAGAAATAAATATCTGCCACGTCTACCAAAAATGGATATTGTTAACATTTTAGGGTACATACTGACACTGTAAATTTGCACATTACTGGCAGACAAGATTGTCACTATAATAGCAGTAATAATGGTCTAGAGGACACTCATGAGAGTACTGTACAAGCGGGTACAGGTAATTCACTATAATTGTAGGATGTGGTACTGCTGAACATATAACCCTAATGGTGAGGAATTACCATTATAACACTTGTGCAGAGTATTCCTCGGCACAGATCTATTTCAAGAGTTCTTTAAGCATTTCAGACTGTAAGGTAATTTGAATTACCAGCCTCTCCCTGGCTGCTGTCCAAATCCAACTCTTATGAAAGACAGGCACAATTTCGGAGATACCCAAACAAAGCTGGTCCTTAGGAAGTACCATAACTTCTCAGGATGGACGAGTGCAAACTGTGTCCAATGTCCTGACAGGGCAGGCATGCAAATGGAAAGCAATTCTATAGTTTTTATTGGTTGACTAAGAATGCAGTGGAGTCATACATCCTGACAGGTTCTTGACACCATCAAACACAATTTCACTAGTCCCATTTTGCTATCCCTCCATCCTCCAGTTTCTATTGTTCAGGCCAATGTAACTTCCTAATCCACCCATTTTTGGAATGTTGGAGGGAACAGGAGCAACCCACCGTCACAGAGATCAGAGGTTGCTGAACTGTGAGGCACCAACCCTATTAGCTGTATCTCAAGTTGAGCTCCTGCCAGTCAGCCAATCTTGTATCCATGCTAGTATCTTTCCTTTGGTACCAGTGGCTGTTACTTTGTTTAGTGGCATCTTGTCCAACGGCCTTCTGAAAATCCCCCTCCTATCCATGTATTTACCCAAATTTCTCTTTAAATGTTGGAACCAAACTTGCATTCACTTCTTCCACTGGCAGCTCATTTCACATTTTCACCAGCCTCTGAGTGAAGAAATTTCCCTTAAACATTTCATCTTTCACCCTTAACCTGTGACCTCTACTACTGGTCTCACCCAACCTCAGTAGAAAAAGGCTGTTTGCATTTAACCTTCAAAATCTTGTACACCTTCACTAAATCTCCCCTCAATCTTCTACATTCTAGGGAATAAAGTACTAACCTATTCAACTTTTCCTTAGAACCTAGGTCCTCAAGTCCCAGTAACATCCATAGGTGCTGCCTGTCCTGCCGAGTTCCTTTGCATTTTGTATGTGCTGCTTGGATTTACAGCATCTGCAGATATTCTTGTCTTTGTTAATTTTCTCTTGCACTTTTTCAATCTTATTGATATGTTTCCTCTAGATAGGTAGAACTAGGCACAATACTTCCAATTAGAACTCACCAGTGTCTAATAGAACTTCAAAATAACATCCCAACTCCTGTACTCAGTACTTTTGACTTATGAAGGCCCATGTGCCAAAAGTTCTCCATGACCCTATCTACTGTGACACAGAATTATGGAACTGTATTCCCCAATCTCTCTGCATGCCTCATTGGCTTACTGTTTACTGTGTAAGTCCTACTCTGGTTTGTCCTCCCAAAGTGCAACACCTCACACTTGTCTGTATTAAATTCCATCTACCATTTTTCCAGCTTGCCCAGATCCTGCTGCAAGCTATGATCATCTTCCTCATTGTTCATTACACCCCAAATCTTCATATCATCTGCAAATTTGTTGATCCAATTTACCACATTATCATCCAGATCATTGATACTGATGACACAACAACAGACCCTGCACCTGTCCCTGTGGCTCACCATTTTCACAAGCCTCCAGTTAGTGAGGCACCATCTACTATTATTCTCTGGCTTCTTTTACAAAGCCAATGTCTAGTCCAATTAACTACCTCATCAAGAATGCCAAGAGACTGAACCTTCTGGACCAACCTCCCATACAGGACCTTGTCAAAAGCCTTGCTGAAGTCCATGTAAACAACATTCACTACCTTTCCTTCATCTACTTTCCTAGTAGCTTCCTTGAAAAGCTCTTGGAAGAAGATTGGTTGGACACAATCTACCATACTCAAAGCTACAGTAACCCTCACCAGTCCCTGTCTATCCAAATACTTATATATATGGTCCCTTAGAATACCTTCCAATAATTTACCCACTACTGATTTTAGGCTTACCAGCCTATAATTTACCATTTTATTCTGAGAATCTTTCTTAGATTCTTAAATAACAGAACATTAGCTAATGTTCTAAATTAGCTAAACTCCAATCCTCCAGCACCTCATCCGTGGCTAAGGGCATTTTAAAAATCTCTGTTGGGGCCACTGCAATTTCTGCACTAACCTCCCACAAGGTCCGAGGAAGTACCTTGTCAGGCCCCTGTCTATCCCTGGGGATTTATCCGTCCTAATTTTCCTCAAGACAGCAAGCACCTCTTCCTTTGCAATCTGTGTGGGGTCCATGACCTCACTGCTGGTTTGCTTCACTTCTATAGACTCTTTGCCCTTCTTTTGAGTAATTACGGGTGCAAAAAATCCATTTAAGATCTCCCCCATCTCTTTTGCTCCATGCACAGGTAACCACTGATCTTCAAGAGGACCAATTTTGTCCCTTGCTATCCTTTTGCTCTTAATATATCTGTGGAAGCCTTTGGGATTCTCCTTCAGCTTGTCTGCTAGAGCAACCTCATGCCTTCTTTTAGCCCTCCTTATTTCCTCCTTAGATGTTCTCATGAATTACTTATACTCCTCAAGTTCCTAATTTGTTCTTTCCTGTAT
Organism: Hypanus sabinus; assembly: GCF_030144855.1. Lineage (NCBI taxonomy): Eukaryota > Metazoa > Chordata > Chondrichthyes > Myliobatiformes > Dasyatidae > Hypanus > Hypanus sabinus. The sequence goes on along the minus strand of NC_082715.1, from coordinate 147,965,481 downwards.
ATATCTGCTATCCATCTCCTTCTTAACCAGGGCCTCAAAATCTCAAGAAAACCAAGATTCCCTAAACCTGTGGATCTTGACTTTGATTCTGACAGGGACATACAACTCCATACTCCCAAAATGTCATTTTTGAAGGCCTCCCATTTACTAAGTACACCTTTTGCCAGAAGACAGCCTATCTCAATCCACACTTGCCAGATACTTTCTGATACCATCAAAGTTGACCTTTCTCCAATTTAGAATCTCTACCCAAGAACTAGACCTATCCTTCTCCATAATTATTTTGAAACTAATGACATTATGATCATTAGGTCCAAACTATTCCTCTACACACTCTTGTCACCTGCCCTGTCTCATTCCCTAATAGGAGATCCAGTATCACAGTCACCCATGTTGGGCCCTCTATATATTAAGGAAACTTTCCTGAACATATTTGACAAACTCTATCCCATGCAGCCCTTTTATGGTATAGAAATGCTAGTCAATATGTGGAATGTTAAATTCGCCTATCACAACCTTATGTTTCTTGCAACAGTCTGTGATCTGTCTACAAATGCTGCCCCTGCTGACAATTGGGTGGTCTATAATATAATCCCATTACCATGTTCATCCCTTTCTTATCCACCTTCAAATAATTCAGCTTTCCTGGCATCTCCTTAGCAGTTGTGGGTACACTCACTTACGCCCCAACATTCTGTCACCCTGCTGGTGTCTTCTATAGGGAAGACTGATACGAAATACTGATTTGGTTCATCTTTATTTCTTTGTCCCTCATTACTACCTCTCTAGTATCACTTTCTAGTGGTCCAATGTCCACTTGCCCCTCTCTTTTACTACTTACCTATCTTTTAAAAAAACACATTCTCCTATACTATTGGCTAGCTTACCCTCATATTTAATTTTTTTTTGTTGCCTTCTGTTGATTTTTAAAAACTTCCCAATCCTCTAGCTTCGCACTAGTATTTGCTATATTGTATGCCCTCTCTTTTGCTTTTGGCTGTCTTTGGCTTCCCTTGTTAGGCAGCCTCATCACCCCTTCAGAATGCTTCTTCATCTTTGAGATTAACCTAACCTGCATCTTCCAAATTACTCCCAGAAACTCCAGCCGTTGCTGTTCTGCCATCATTCCTGATGGGATTCCCTTCCAATCAACTTTGGGCAGATCCTCTCTCATGTCTCTGTTGTTCCCTTTACTCCACTATAATAATAAAACATCCAATTTTATCTTCTCCTTCTCAAACTGCAGGGTGAATTTTATCATATAATGATCACTGCCTTCTAAGGGTTTCTTTACCATAAACTCTCTAATCAGATCTGGTTCTTTACACAATGTTCTATGCAGAATTTATTTTTCCCTTGTGGGCTCAACCACAAGCTGTTCAAAAAGAACCATCTTGCAGGCATTCTACAAATTCCCTCCCTTGGAATCCAGCACCAACCTGATTTTCCTAATCTATCTACATTTTTAAATCCAATTAATGACCATTTAACATTGCCCTTTTTACATGCCTTTTCTAAGTCACATTGTAATTTGTACCCCATATCCAGGTTACTGTATATAACTCCCATCCGGGTCTTTCTACCTTGCAGTTTCTTAACTCTACCCATAGATTCTACATCTTCTGATCCTATGTCATTTCTTTCTAAGGATTTTATTTCACTTTTTCTTTTCAATACGACATGTGACCTTACTGGAGTTCTTTGAGGATATAACGAGTGCAGTGGACAAGAGGGCAACAGATAGACGTTATTCATTTGGATTTCCAGAAGATATTCGATAAGGTGCCACATTAAAGACTTATCCATAAGATAAGGCTGCATAGAGTTGGAGGTGATGTATTAGCATTGATAGCAGAGAGTTTGGGATATGAGTGTTACTCTGGTTGACAATCAGTGGTGAGTGGTATGCCACAGGGCGGACAACTGCTCGTGATATATATTGGTGATCTGGAAGAGGGGACCAAGTGTGGTGTATCTAAGTTTGCTGATGATACTAAACTGAGTGGAAAAGCAACTGTGCTGAAGATACAGAGAGTCTGCAGAGAGATATAGATAGGTTATGTAAATGGGCAAAGGTCTGGCGGATGGAGTACAATGTTGGTAAATGTGAGGTCATCCACTTTGGAAGGAAAAATGGAAGAGCAGATTATTTAAATGGTAAAAAAATGCAGCATGCTGTTGTGCAGAGGGACTTGGAAACACGTGCATGAATCACAAAAGGTTAGTTGGCAGGTAGAGCAGGCTATCAAGAAGGCAAATGGAATGTTGGCCTTCATTGCTGGAGGGATTGAATTTGAGAGCAGGTCGGTTATGTTGCAACTATACAAGGTACTGGTGAGGCTGCATCTGGAGTTCTGTGTGCCGTTCTGGTTTCTTACTTGAGGAGGGATATACTGGCTTTGGGGGCAGCTCAGAGGAGGTTCACCAGGTTGATTCCAGAGGTGATGGGGTTAGACTATGAGGAGAGATTGAGTCACCTAGAACTGTACTCGTTGGAATTCAGAATGAGAGGAGGTCTTATTGAAGCATATAAAATTGTGAAAGGGATAAATAAGATAGAGGCAGGAAAATTGTTTCCACTGGTAGGTTAGAGTAGAACTAGGGGGCATAGCCTCAAGATTTGGGGGAGTAGGTTTAGGGCAAAGATGAGGAGGAACTGCTTTTCCCAGAAAGTGATGAACTTGTGGAATTCTCTGCCCAATGAAGCAGTGGAGGCTACATCAGTAAATATATTTAAGACAAAGTTGGATAATTTTTTGCATAGTTGGGGAATTAAGGGTTATGGGGGAAAAGCAGGTAGGTGGAGATGAGTCCATGGCCAGATCAGTCATGATCTTACTGAATGGCAAAGGAGGCCAGGTGGCCTACTCCTGCTCCTATTTCTTATGTTCTTAACCTTGTGATCTTCATTCAATTATGACTCTGTGATGCTCATGTCATACCTACTTATTTCTAGTTGTGCTACAAAATCATCTACCTCATTACATACACTGCATGCTTTCAAATTAACAACTTCAATCCTGCATTCTCTGCCCTTTCCAATTTTGTCTCCATATTACCTTAAATGTCGATCCCTTTCTTAACTCTTAATCCTTATTTCATTCTGAAAACTTCCATAGCCTCTTCTTCACTTTTACTTTAGCCATACATTTCCAATTGTAATTAGTTTTAAACCCTATCCACAGCCCTAGGTGTGCAAGTGGCCAGGACTCCGATCCTTAATGATGGATGCCACAATTTGGAGGCGTCGCCTTTTGAAGATGTCCTCAATGCTGGGGAGGCTGGAGTCCATGATGGAGCTGGCTGAGTGTACAACTTGCTGCAACTTCTCCCATTCTTGTACAGTTGGCTTATGAACACTGAATCTTAAATTAGGTTTTTTCCTCTAGCTTCTAACTCTAAAGACTAAAGAATCAGGTTTAATATCACTGTCATATGTCATGAATTCTGTTGTTTTGCAGCAGTGGTACATTGCAATTGATAATAAAAGCTGTAAATGACAGTAAGTAGTGCAAAGAGAAGAGAGGGGTAAAAAGTAGTAAGGTCATGTTCATGATTTCATTGTCCATTCAGAAATCTGATGGTGAAGGGGAAGCTACCCCATGATGTTGAGTGGGTGTCTTTAGGCCCCTGCACCACCTCCATAATGGCAGCAATGAGAATCGGGCATGTCCTGGGTAATGGGAGTCTTTAACGATGGATGCTGACTTTTTGAGGCATCGCCTTTTGAAGATGTCGTCAACACTGGGAAGACGTGCCATGATGGAGCTGGCTGAGTTTACAACTTGCTGCAGCTTTTTCCATCCCTGTAGTGGGTCCTCCATACAAAACGATGATAAAACTAGTCAGAACGTTCTCCATGGTACTCTGTAGAAACTTGCAAGCATCCTTGGTGACATACCAAGTCTCCTCAAACTCCTAATATAGCCGTTGTCATGCCTGCTTTGAAATTGCATCAGCGTGTTGGGCCTGGGATAACAATTCTGATATGTTGATAGCCAGGATCTTGAAACTGCTCATTTTCATTGCTGATCTCTTGATGAGAATGGGTGTGTGTTCCCTTGACTTCTTCCTGAAGTCCATTCCTTGATCTCACTGACATTCCGTACAACATCCTCGTTGCAACACCACTTAACCAGCTGATCTGTCTTGTCCCTTTATACCTCCTTGTCACCATCTGAAATTCTGCTGACAGTAATATTGTCAGCAAGTCAAGGTGTTTGAACTGTGCCTAGCCACACATTTGTGAGTATAGAGTAAACCATAGAACACTACAGCACAGTACAGGCCTTTCAGCCCTCCATGTTGTGCCAACCCATATAATCCTTAAAAAAAAGTACTAAACCCACACTGCCCCATAACCCTCCATTAGCCTCCACCACCATCCCTGGCCAGTCATTCCAGGCACTCACAACCCTCTGTGTAAAAAAAACTTAACCCTGATGTCTCCCCTAAACTTCCCTCCCTTAATTTTGTACATATGCCCTCTGGTGTTTGCTATTGGGTGCCCTGGGAAACAGGTACTGACTATCCACCCTATCTATGTCTCTCATAATCTTGTAGACCTCTATCAAGTCCCCTCCCATTCTTCTACACTCCAAAGAGAAAAGTCCCAGCTCTGCTAACCTTGCTTCATATGACTTATTCTCCAATCCAGGCAACATCCTGGTAAATCTCCTCGGCACCCTCTCCATAGCTTCCACATTCTTCCTATAATGAGGTGACCAGAATTGAACACAATACTCTATGTGCGGTCTCACCAGTGATTTGTAGAGTTGCAACATGAACTCAATCCCCCTGTTAATGAAGCCTAGCATCCCATAGGCCTTAACTACCCTATCAACCTGTGTAGCGACGTTGAGGGATGTATGGATTTGAACCCTAAGGTCCCTTTGTTCATCCACACTCTTAAGTAACTGACCATTAATCCTGTACTCAGTCTTCTGGTTTGTCCTTCCAAAATGCATCACCTTACACTTGTCCAGATTGAACTCCACCTGCCATTTTTCTGCCCAACTCTGCAGCCTGTCTATATCCTCTTGTAACCTTCGACAACCTACAGCTCCATCCACAACTCCTCCAATCTTCATATCATCTGCAAATTTACTCACCCGTCCTTCCGCCTCTATATCCAAATCATTTATAAAAATAACTAATAGCAGGGCTCCCAGAACAGATCCCTGCGGCACTCCACTAGTCACTGACCTCCAGGCAGAATTCTTTCCTTCCACAACTACCCTCTGCTTTCTTCCTTTAAGCCAATTTTTATCCAAACAGCCAAGGTTCCACTTATCCAATGCCTCATGACTTTCTGTATGAGTTTCTCATGAGGGACCTTGTCAAATTATTTGCTAAAGTCCATGTAGACCACATACACTGCCCTCATCGATTTCTTTTGTTACCTCTTCAAAAAACTCAATCAGGCTCGTGAGGCACGATCTTCCCTTCACAAAGCCATGTTGACTATCCATGAGTAGACTGTACTTCTCCAAATGCTCATAGATCCTATCCTTAAGAATCCTTTCCAGTAGTTTGCATACCACCAATGTAAGACTCACCAGTCTATAGTTCCCAGGTTTCTCCCTATTACCTTTTTTAAACAAGGGAACTACATTTGCCATTCTCCACTCCTCCGGCACTTCCCCTGCAACCAAAGAGGATTCAAAGATCATAGACCAGTGGACTAAGCACACATTCTTGAATTGTGTCAATCTTCATTGTTAGGAAGGAGCTGTTATTTCTAACTATGGCCTCCCAGTGAGGAAGACAAGGGTCTAGTTGCAGAAGGAGGTACAGAGGCCAAGGTTTTCGTGCTCATTTACTACAACTGAGGTTATGGCTGCTTTGGGAATGTCTTCAATTGGGGTGAGATCTAGCCCCAATTAGTTTTAACCGACATATGAAAAACTATAAAGGAGAGCAAGGCTGTCTTTGTTTACCCAAACTATTGAAGTGAGGTTTATATTTTAAAATGCATTTGCCTCTTGAAGGTATTTGCATATTTAAGTTCTTAACGCTTGGCAGTCTTCCTGTACTGTTTTGTCGGATTACAAATGCAGATGCAGCATTGGGGAAACTTGGGGTTTTCTTCACGTCAGCAATGAGCTAGCCAGTTAAGCGGCTAGACATCGCTTTTCAAGTCCAAAATACTGTATGTCTCGTCGTCACCAGCGCGGCATTTCTTTGAACTTTATGTAATGTTTCTTTACTGAAAAACAATTGGATGTCGGATTCAATCCTGGGCACAGATTTGTCAACTGAAGCAAGAATTCGGCAAACCTTTCACAATATATTAGCCTAACCGAAACTATGTCGCTCCCTCATTTGAAAGCCGATTTATGGACTGGATAAGACATTTCCACCACGTCGGCAGCTTACTACAAAACTTTAAAACTATTCTAATCGAACCCAGGCAAACACACAACAGAGTACTTCCGGAGCACTGATGGCCCGGGAGCCGAACCAACCTCACGGAAATAACCGAGTTTTAGGGGCACGGAGAAGCACTTCCGGAAATATCCGAACGCTGGAGCGAGAAACCGAATATTATCGAAGGTGGCCGAAGCGAAGGAGCGCGCGGAAGCAGCCGCCACCGTTTCCGGAAGCGGCTGATTTCGCAGGGAGACGCCGCTGGGTGCCGAGCGTTTCCGGAAATAGCCGATCGGAGCGGGAGCCGGAGAGCCGAAGCCGCCCAGCTCAAAAGACTCGAAGGAAGCGGCGCCGTCACCGAGACACTGAGCTGAGCTGTTCGCTCTGCGCCGCGAACATGGCCAGGGATTACGACCACCTCTTCAAGCTTCTCATCATCGGAGACAGCGGTAAGCAGCAGCTGGGGAAACGGAGTGGCGGAACCGGGGCGGCGGCAGGAAACAGGTTAAGTGGAAGGCCCGACGCTGTTGGCAGAATAGGCCGGGTAATGGAAGCCCAAGGCAGATTGAGGGAGGGCGGACAGGCCGCAGTAGCCGGAGGCATCACTCTCTCTTGTCAGATGATGCCTTTCCGGGAGCGGGCGCGGGGGCTAAACGGCAGACACAAATCCATTCCGGAAGGGTGCAGGGACAGGAGGCTTGGTGAGAGGTTCCGGGCTAAGGTAGACCCTCAGTGAGGGAGGGAGAGTGAGTCCGAGAAGGGGCAGACTCCCAAGGTGTGAGTGAGTGAGGGTCCGGGATACGATAGGCTTTCAGAGAGTGAAGGAGGAAGTGTCAGGGACGGGGAGGACTCGGTCATGAGGGAGGGTGGGACCAGGACGGAGCAGACTCAGGGAGTGAGTGAGGGGGTGAGAATCGGCGATAGGGCAGTCTCTGGGAGTGAGAGAGGAAGGGTCCGGGACTGGGTAGACTCAATAGTGAATGAGAGAGCGAGGAAGGGTAGGGTCCGGGACAGAGCAGGCTCAGGGAGTGAGGGTCCAGGACGGGGCAGGCTCTCACTGAGTGAGGGAGAGAGAATCCAGGATAGGGTAAACACTCTGGAAGTGAGAGGGAGGGTCTAGGTAGGACAGATTGCTGTCAGATTGAGGAGAGAGAGCCTGGGACGGGGCAGACTCGGTGAGGGAGTGCAACTGAATGAATGGAAGTCTGGACTCTTATTGTGATGGTTTGGAAAAAGGGGAGTAATTGATTAATTGGAAACAAGAAATTTCGAGTCTATTACTTGAGAAAGGTTATAGTGCTTTCCCGCGTATATGACGAATAAACTCTGGGGCTTCCAGCTGGGTACAGGCGTCGATTGTAACTGACGTTCCCATGACAAACTCTGCCATCTTTAACCGGGATCTTCGCTGATGAAGATGGCAGAGTTTGTCGGGTCGAAATGTCAGTTATAATCGATACCTGTCCACGCTGGAAGCCCGAGAAGAGTTTATTAGTCTACAGTATGCCCCAGATGGTTAACGAATGTCTGAGTAAGTTTTACACTGACATTGAAAGCCGGGAATATCATTGTTTTGAAGAATCTGGGTATAGAAGTGCTCCATCAGCATGTCTGAGAACAAGCTTGATTTGTGTATTAGGGTGAATGGCAAAGGAGTGTAATAGTAATGAACCTAGCAGAGTGTAATAAACCTCCGTGGTTAGATGTAAAGATGAGTTACTAAATTGGAAATTGATCATTGGTGAGTATAAGTGCCTGCTGATGGTATCATCTCTCACATTGAGGATGTACATATAGAAGTTGAGAGTTAAGGGGCAAAAGTATTGGGGTAACACGAGGGGGAACTTACTCAGAGAGTGGTAGCTGTGTGGAACGAGCTTCCAGTAGAAGTGGTAGAGGCAGGTTCAATTTTGTCACTTTAAAAAAAATTGGATAGGTATATGGACAGGAAAGGAATGGAGGGTTATGGGCTGAGTGCAGGTCGGTGGGACTAGGTGAGAGTAAGCATTCAGCACGGACTAGAAGGGTTGAGATGGCCTGTTTCCCTGCTGTAATTGTAATATGGTTATATGGGAATGGACTGGTGTCAGTAAATGTTCCCAGGCATAAATACAGTGGGGAGTGTTCTTGAGCATTGGGTCAGTCGTGTGCCTGTTTGCCTCAGCAAAAGGACTCTGTGTGTGAATTTCTTTCTCAGGAGACAGGGACATTACTGGTATTTTGCATGTGTGAATTGGGTGTGTTAAGGGACTGATTGCAAGTGTGGATGGGAACCAAATGGTTGTGTTGTTGAGTGGGAAAGAATCAACCAGGTGTACACACATGCATGTGGAAGGGAGGTGAGCCTCGGACCTAAAAGGCTGAAGGAACGATTTGCAGGGTGGCTGAGCTGGAGACGAATGGAGTTTGTGGTGACAACTTTGTCTCCAGAGCATAACTTTATGGAGCTGCATGGTTCATGTGGCCATTTTATTTAATTCAACCAGGTAGCTTATGGCTTGAGCAGATCCATCAGGTTCCTTAGAAGTGGCCTTTTAAACATAAATATGCCCAGTCTATTTACCTAATAAATTGTAGACCCTAATCACAGATACAACTCAACCTGCTGACTTCCTCCCTTAGTGTTTTTTTTGTTCCAGATTCTGCAGTTGCTTGTGTCTCTACTGTTTAAGTTAATCCAATTGTTATGTGCTGATTGGTAAAGTTTTCATTCCAGAATTAACCAAGCTTAAATAATCCAACTTCCAGGGCAGGATTTGAACTTGTCCTCAGATCATTAGGCCAAGCCTCTGAATTCATAACCAGTATGACATTGTACTCATTAGAAATTGGACAAGGCATCTGACAAATTATTAGAGATGGGTGTTCTTTTGCTGTTGGCCACTGTAGCACGGGCTGAGGGAGGGTAGTCTTGGTGAGAACCTGTAGTGAATGGTATTGGATCATTATGAAACTCTGATTCAGCTTAATGCTGTGCCTTGAGCCTGTGCAAGAAGTATTTATTCTGAACAGCTTGCCCTGAGTTAGGTGTAACTCTATGATGTGCTTTGCGATGGACTAAGGACTTGTACAACTGAGATTCATTAAATTGAAAATACTGCTTGACAATTTGCTGGAATGCAGCAGGCCAGGCAGCATCTATAGGAAGAAGTACAGTCGACGATTTGGGCCGAGGCCCTTGGTCCTGACAAAGCATCTCGGCCCAAAACGTTGACTGTACTTCTTCCGATAGATGCTGTCTGGCCTGCTGAGTTTCACCAGTTTTTTGTGTGTGTTGCTTGAATTTCCAGCATCTACAGATTTCCTCGTGTTGACAATTTGTTTAGTGATTGACTATTCTGTAACGATGGGTAAATTATAGAGCTAGTAATCCAAGTTCCAACTGCACTATAAGTATCTGACAGTATTTATTAGCTGAAATGTATGATTCTGTAGTTAAAAGTTGAAATTGTTCACAAATGTTAATTCAACAAGGAAACAATCCATCATTATATGGTTTGGCATTCAGTAACTCTAGTCTCTTACTAATAAATCAGACTTTTTGCCTGTTCTCTCCAAGTCATTCAGTATGTCAAACTGTTACAGAAGGTGGGCCACTACCACTTTAGGGCAATGGATATGAGTAATAGATGCCTTTTCTTCCTGTGAGTTTTTGTTTAAATTCAGAAGTGCACTAGTTTGGCTAGTTGTACAGTGCTGACACTTGTAGTACAGTGCAGTAGAATTAGGCTAGTGAGAATGGAGAATTAAAACTTACCACTTTTGGCATTTAAATTCTGGATGGATAAACATCTGAAAGCACAACTGGAGATTTTCTTTCCAACTGTTGATGACTTTGTAGGTGCCATTTAGAAATAATTATGTTAGTTACTGGTAATTATTGTCAGTCAGTAATGTTGTTAACAACTTGAGACAAGGGGTGTGTCACAGTAAAAGTGTGTTCTCTCACCTGTCATTTTTTTTGTACATTGTCTAGATACGAAGAATGCTGAAGAATGTCCAGTTAGAATGTAATGAAAATTCTGATGTTGATGCTTCGGATCTACAAAATTGTATTGTCAGTAGAAGAAGGGATTTTTGTATTCTTGTATTGCAGAAAGTATAGGAGAATTAAAGTGATTAATTGCATTCTCGCTTTTGAAGTGTTGATTATGTTAATAAGACTCATTTAATGACATTAAAACTGTGCCTGTTCTATCAATTTTAATTTAAGCCAGACAAACTGTTTAAAAACAACAAAATAGCCAGGAAATCATAAAGCAATCGCTGTTACTGGCAAGCTAATAGAATGAAAGGCCATTAAGTCTCCTGGATCATTGGCCATGTTAAGGCAAGTGGCTACTTTGGTCATGATCTTCTTGTTGGCAAGTGAAAGAGAGTAATGAGTAGGACCCTGAGTCTATGAAGAGGTATAGTCTGGTTTAACAAAGGGGTAAACATTTGTAAATATAAATTGTTGTGCTAATGTCAGTAGATGCAAAATTGCCTTGGAAGGAATAACAGGGTGTTAGTCGAAGGTTGTTTTTTAGACTGGAGGTCTGTGGCAATTGGTGTGCTGTAGATGTCGGTGCAGGGTCCCCTGCTGTTGGTCACTTATTAAAAATTTGGGTGGGAATGTAAGTGGCTTGATTAATAGGTTCCACTGAGGTAAGGATTAACACAGGATATGGGTCAATTGGAAAAGTGGGCAAAGGAATGGCTGATGGAAGTTAACTCAGACAAAGGTGAAGTGATGAATTTTGGGAAGTTAAACCAGAGTAGTAGTTGCTCAGTAATGACTGTGCCCAAAGGTGGAAATGCCTATTTCCCTGAAAGTAACAACTCGAGTAGACTGGTGAAGAAGCCATATGGCATGCTTGCCTTCAATGGACAGGGCACTGAACTGGGACATCACGTTTCAACTGTATAGAACATTTCGTGAGACCACACTTGGAGTATTGCATGCAGTTCTTGTCACCATTCTATAGGAAGCACGTAATTATTCTAAAGGTGTAGAATAGATTCACAAGATGCTCTCTGGCCTGCTGAGTTCTGCTAGCACTTTGTATTTTTATCCTTTTACCCTTGCAGTTTCTTAACTCAACCCACAAGGATTCAACATCTTCTGATCCTGTCACATCATCCTCTGCCTACCTTCCTATCCCTCCAAGACAATGTGTAACCTTGGACATTCAGCTCCCAATTACATCTATCTGCCCTTCAGCCACGATTCAGTGATGGCCACAACATCATACCTGGCAATCTGTAATAGTGCAACAAGATCATCCCCCTTGTTCCTTATACTCCATGCACTGAGATACAACACCTTAAGTACTGTATTTTGCTACCCTTTTTCATATTTGTTGGGTGCAGTCACTCAGCTCTCACCTGTGGCTTCAAATAGCTGATTGCCTGCAACAGCAGCCAAACGCCAGTATTCCGCTTTGACAGGCAGAATAAATCAGATGAGGGTAGCCGGTGGCCTCTTACTCCAGTGAGTTGGAGGCACACCTGTCCCAGCATGCAAAGTCAGCTCCGGTGGACTGGGGGGATGAAATCTACAATGAGATCCAATGGCCAAGAAGGTGGTACTGCAACACTGCAAGGAGAGCAAAGGGCATGACTTCATGTTCATGATGTCATGAACAGAAGTCATGTTCATCCTCTGCAACCAGCTTGTGATGCTTGCTACAACCACTGGCCTCGGACTTCTGAGGGCAGGAGAGTGGAACTGCTCTAATGCAACGGCTTTTTCAATTTTAAAAACTTCCCCGCACAGGTTTCCTGTCATAATTGGACATGACAGACAACAACCACCACATGTTGGGCTCTACGCTGCCAGCTTCCAGCTGTCTTGTTCCAGCAAGTTTTGAGTTGCGTGGTTTTGGAATATCACCAGGAGAGCTTTAGTGGGATGTTAGGGTAATGTCTTCCAGTGAGATAGCGGGTCTCTGGTAAGATGGCAGCACACTCAGCCATAGTGGCCTCTCTGGGGCCAACCAAAGGTGCTTTTCACTTTTTTTTAAAGTTTTTTTTACAATCACAAGACACTGCGGGACATCAAGAACTTCAGGTTGTTCAGGTCTACTCCATCAGCTAGTTGCTCGATGGTGGGGGAGCTGGAGGATCTGGACTTGGTGCTGACTGTGTTGCTGCCTATTACAGAAAGGCATCAGAGTCAGTGTCTGATGGTAACGTTCAGTCTTACAGTGAGTGATTATCTTGGACATTTTTCTTGTGATCACAAGACACTTGGACATTGATAATGTAGAATACTGCAAGTCTGGTTCACTGTTTTATTGGCACTGTGGGGTAGGTTTATGGCCTCAGTTGCAGCATGGACTAGGCCTCCTGCTGTGGGCTTGCCTGTTCTGCCATCTAGCAGAGGAGACAATGGAGGTATCCATGCTGGATTGGGGGCTGCCCCCCACCCCCCCCGGTCTGCGCTACTCTCCAGTGTTCGCTTGATGGAAGATGAGGTGGATTGTGTGTGTGCATTCTTCTGTGGACTGCTGAGGACTTGTGCTTGCCAACAATCACCCATGCACCATCAATCTGTAAGACATGTCTCTCAGGGACTTGGGCTATATTCATTTTTTTATGTGACTGTATGATTTTTTTCTCATGTCTATATCAGCTTTGTGCTGTGTATGACTGTTGGCACTGCGCTCTGTATCTTGGCCCCAGAGGAACACTGCTTCACTTGGCTGTATTCATGTATGGTTGAATGGTAATTAAACTTGAATGGAGGTAAGTTCAAACGAGGTGTGTGCTGCCTTGAGGCAAATTAAAGTAGATAAATACCCAGGGTCTGACGAGGTGTTTCCTTGGACTTTGTGGGAGACTAGTGCAGAATTTGCAGGGCCCCTAGTTGAGATATTTAAAATGTCCTCAGCCATGGGTAAGGTGCCAGAGGCTTGGAGGATAGCTTATGTTGTTTGGTTGTTTAAGAAAGGCTGTAAGAATAAGACAGAAAATTATAGATAGGAATTAAATGGCAAATGAGGTGTGTACTAGAACAGAGGGATCTGAAATACAGATCCATAATTCTTGAAAGTGACATCACAAGTAGATAGGGTCATATAGAGAGCTTTTGTCCATTGGCTTTTATAAATAAAATGCTGCTGGAACACAGCAGGCCAGGCAGCATCTATAGGAAGAAGTACAGTCGACGTTTCAGGCCGAGACCCTTCATCAGGACTAACTGAAAGAAGAGTAAATAAGAGATTTGAAAGTGGGGGGGGGGGGAGATCTGAAATGATAGGAGAAGACAGGAGGATGAGGGATAAAGCTAAGAGCTGAAAAGGTGATTGGCAAAAGGGATACAGAGCTGGAGAAGGGAAAGGATCATGGGATGGGAGACCTAGGGAGAAAGAAAGGGGGAAGGGAGCACCAGAGGGAGATGGAGAGCAGGCAAGGAGTTATTGAGAGACGGACAGAGAGAGAAACGGGAAAAAATAATAAATAAGGGGTGGGGTAAGAAGGGGAGGAGGGGCATTAACAGAAATTAGAGAAATCAATGTTCATGCCATCAGGTTGGAGGCTGACCAGATGGAAGATAAGGTGTCGTTCCTCCAACCTGACTGTGGCTTCATCTTGATAGTAGAGGAGGCCATGGATAGACATATCAGAATGGGACGTGGAATTAAAATGTCCAGACCTAACCAGTTCCCCTCTACCACCACTCTCCTCTGTCTAGCGGAATTAGTCCCTACTCTTCATAATTTCTCCTTTGGCTCCTCCCACTTCCTCCTAACTAAAGGTGTAGCCATGGGCACCTGTATGGGTCCCAGCTATGCCTGCCTTTTTGTTGGCTTTGTGGAACAGTCCATGTTCCAAGCCGATACTGGTATCCGTACCCCACTTTTCCTTCGCTGCATCAACGACTGCATTGGTGCTGCTTCCTGCACGCATGCTGAGCTCGTTGACTTCATTAACTTTGCCCCCAACTTTCACCCTGCCCTCAAATTTACCTGGTCCATTTCAGACACCTCCCTCCACTTTCGTGATCTTTCTGTCTCTATCTCTGGAGATGGCCAATCTACTAATATCTACTGTAAGCCTATGGACTCTCACAGCTACCTGGACTATTTCTCTTCCCACCCTGTCTCTTGCAAAAATGCCATCCCCTTCTCGCAATTCCTCTGTCTCTGCCACAATCTGCTCTCAGGATAAGGCTATTCATTTCAGGACGAAGGAGATATCTTCCTTTTTTAAAGAAAGGGGCTTCCCTTCCTCCATCATCAACTCTGCTCTCAAATGCGTCTCTCCCATTTCACGCACATCTGCTCTCACCCCATCCTGCTGCCACCCCAGTAGGGATAGGGTTCCCCTTGTTCTCACCTACCACCCCACCAGCCTCTGAGCCCAACATATACTTCTCCATAACTTCCGCCAACTCCAACGGTATCCCACCACCAAGCACATCTTTCCCTCCCCCCCCCTTCTGCTTTCCGCAGGGATCACTCCCTACATGACTCCCTTGTCCATTCATCCTTCCCACCGATCTCCAGCCCAGCACTTATTCTCGAAAGTGGAACAAGTGCTACACCTGCCCTTACACTTCCTCCCTCACCAGCATTCAGGGCCCCAGACAGTCCTTCCAAGTGAGACGATACGTCACCTGGGAGTCGGCTGGTGTGATATACTGCGTCTGGTGCTCCCTGTGCGGCCTTCTATATATTGGTGAGACCTGACATAGACTGGGAGACCGTTTTGCTGAACACCTACGCTCTGTCCGCCAGAGAAAGCAGGATCTCCCGGTGGCCATGCATTTTAATTCCATGTCCCATTCCCATTCTGATACGTCTATCCATGGCCTCCTCAACTGTCAAGATGAAGCCACACTCAGGTTGGAGGAACAACACGTTGTATATCGGCTGGGTAGCCTCCAATCTGATGGCATGAATATTGATTTCTCTAACCTACGCTAATGCCCCTCCTCCCCTTCTTACCTCATCCCTTATTTATTTATTATTCCTCCCTCCTTTTTTCCTTTATCTGTCTTTTTTCTCTCTCTGTCCCTCTCACAATCATTCCTTGCCTGCTCTCCATCTCCCTCTGGTGTTCCCCTCCCCTTTTCTTTCTCCCTAGGCCTCTTGTCCCATAATCCTTTCCCTTCTCCAGCTGTGCATTCTTTTTGCCAATCAACTTTCTAGTTCTTAGCTTCATCCCTCCCCCTCCTGTCTTCTCCTTTCATTTTGGATCTCCCCTCTCCCTCCCACTTTCAAATCTCTCACTATCTCTTCTTTCAGTTAGTCCTGACGGAGGGTCTTGGCCCAATACGTCAACAGTGCTTCTCCCTATAGATGCTGCATTCCTCCAGCACTTTGTGTGTGTGTGTTGCTTGAATTTCCAGCATCTGCAGATTTCCTCGTGACTGAGCACAGGAGTTGGGCAGTTATGTTGAAAGTTGCGTAGGGTATTAGTGAGGCCTAATTTGTATTATTGTGTGCAGTTCTGGTCACTTTTGTACAGGATTGATAAAAGATTGAAAGAGTGCAGAGAAAATTTACAAAGTTGTTGATGGGACTTGAGGACCTGAGTTATAGGGAAAGGTTGAATAGGATAGGTCTTTATTCCCCAGAGCATAGAAGAATGAGAGGAGATTTGAAAGGGGTATGCACAATTTTGAAGGATATAAATTGGGCTATTTCCACTGAAGTAGAACTAGAGGCTGTGGGTTAAGGATGAAAGGTGAAAATTTTAAAGGGAACATGAGAGGAAACTCCTTCACTCAGGGTGGTGAATGTGGAACACCTGTGGAAGTGGTGGATGTGAGAAGTTTGGACAAGTACATGGATGAGAGAGATACGGAGGGCTATGGTCCACATACGGTTCAATGGGACTAGGCAGAATAATTTGGCATGGACTAGATGGGCTGAATGGCCTGTTTCTGTGCTGTAGAGTTCTATGATTCTGATTTGGGGGTAAAAAATCACAGCCTTCAGTTTAACAATAAAGTTCTGGTCAAAAGTGAAATTCCTAACAGAATATGATGTCATTTAAAGTGTAACAAGCAGGGTGGTGCTGCTTACAAGTAATCTGCTAATTCCCAGTGAAAGCGTTGGGAAAGACCCAAGTTGATTACCATGATGTTCACTTCCTGGTCTTAGAAACATGTTACATTTGGAGAGCTGGTAACTATTAGAGACTAATCCTTGAATAATACTTACTATTAGTGATACAAGGCACTGATGATGGCTGAGTAACCAAGCAGTAGCTACAAGTAAGATCAATAAAAATAGCTGGGGGGGGGGGGTCTCCATCCTTATTAATTCAAATATTCCTTTTGAACTCCATAATAAGATATCTGATACAAATGGTCATTTTATTATTGTTCCTGGTAAATTATATAATACTAAAGTTATACTAGCAAACCTGTATGCTCCCAATTTTGATGATGTTAATTTTTTTGAACATTTTTTTCCCTCACTACCAGATTTAAACTCGTATTCTCTTATACAGGGTGGCGATTTTAATTGTTGGTTAGATCCTAATTTGGATCGATCGTCCTCTGTTACTAGATTACCTACTAAATCTGCCTTAGCTATTCACTCTTTTCTTTCTAATTATGGTATCTCAGATATATGGCGTTTCCTTCATCCTACTGAGAGAGATTATTCTTTTTTTTCACATGTTCAACATACCTTTACTAGAATTGACTACTTTTTACTAGATAATCAACTTATTCCATTTGTCTATTCTTGTGATTATCGGAGTATACTGATTTCTGACCATACCCCAATTACTTTGTCTTTAAATTTTCCTGGTCTCCCTCAGAGGAATAAACACTGGCGTTTTGACTCGACTTTATTATCGGATGATGATTTTCTAAAATTTATTAAGGATCAGATAACCTTTTATTTTAACACCAATACGTCATCTGAAATGTCATCCCAGATTGTCTGGGATGCCATGAAAGCATATTTGAGGGGTCAAATAATCTTCTGTACAGCAAATCTTAATAGGAAATCCTGTACAGATCGATTAGACCTCATTAATCAGATTAAAGAATTAGATCAACTGTATGCTCAAACTAAGAATCCTGAATTATACAAGAAGCATGTAGAACTTCAAACTAAATTTAATCTTCTGTCTACTCAACCTGTTGAACGCCAACTTCTTGAATGTGAGAGTTGCTTTTATATTCATGGTGACAAATCTGGTAAATTTCTAGTCAATGAGCTGAGGCGTTCCAAAGCTAAACAACATATTGCAAAGATCCGGAAGGAGAATGGAGACTTTACATCGGTTCACTTAGAAATCAATGACGTATTTAAAAATTTTTACTCTCGACTTTATTCCTCTGAATCTCTGAATGAGGATATTTCTGTTGATCATTTATTAAATAATCTGAATATTCCTTCGCTTTCATCTGATTTTAAAGCCAAACTTAATGCGCCTATATCATCAGAAGAAATATCTTTTGCAATTTCTGCATTGTCTTCAGGGAAATCTCCTGGACCTGATGGGTTCCCCGTAGAATTTTATAAATCATTCTCTTCACTTCTTTCTCCTCAGTTACTCTTAGTACTATCTGACTCGTTTAATTATGGTAAATAGCCACCCTCTTTTAATGAGGCATCTATTATTCTTTTATTTAAAAAGGGTAAAGACCCAACAGAGTGTTCCTCGTATAGCCCGATTTCTTTGCTTAATGTTGATGTTAAAATCTTGGCCAAAGTTTTGGCTTATAGATTAGAAACTGTTTTTCCCTCTATTATTTCTGATGATCAAACTGGTTTTGTTAAAAACCGTCTTCCTTTTTTTAATATTCGGCGTTTATTTAACATTTTATATTCACCTACAACTGGGATTCCTGAATGTGTTATTTCCCTCGATGCGGAGAAAGCATTTGATCATACAGAGTGGAATTACCTTTTTGCAGTTTTAGAAAAATTTGACTTCAGTCAAAGTTTTACCTCTTGGATCA
This sequence comes from Hypanus sabinus, assembly GCF_030144855.1. Taxonomy (NCBI): domain Eukaryota; kingdom Metazoa; phylum Chordata; class Chondrichthyes; order Myliobatiformes; family Dasyatidae; genus Hypanus; species Hypanus sabinus. The sequence goes on along the minus strand of NC_082715.1, from coordinate 147,947,198 downwards.
AATTGCTGTATCTGTGTCCTACTGCCTCTGTTTTGACTAATTTTCAGAAATCCCAGTTATTTAACCTCAAACGTGGCACCCGTCAGGGATGCCCTTTAAGTCCCTTTCTCTTTGATTTGGCTATAGAACCTTTGGCGATAGCATTTCGAAACTGTCCTGAATTGACCGGGATTTGGGGGGGGGGGGGGTGGTGTTGAGCATACAGTTTCTCTTTATGCTGATGTCTTATTACTTTTTCTTTCAAATCCGTTTACATCCTTAACCTCCAATGTTCTCACTTCTTGATCAGTTTAGCCAGTTTTCTGGCTATAAACTTAATTTACATAAGAGTGAACTTTTCCCAATTAATAAAGAAGCACAAGAATTAACATTTTGTGACCTCCCTTTTAAAGTAGTTCATAATCAATTTACTTATCTTGGGATTACAGTCACAAGGAAGTTTAAAGATCTTTTTCGTGAAAATTTTGCCAATCTTTTATATACTAACAAAACAGAGTCTGTTACAATGGTCACCTCTATCTATGTCTTTGGTAGGTCGTATTAATGTTGTTAAAATGTATGTTCTCCCTAAATTTTTATATTCATTTCAATCAATTCCAATTTTTATTCCTAAATCTTTTTTTGATTCCTTATCTGTGGAAGAATAAGCATTCTAGAATTAATAGTTTATCTCCAAAAATCTAAAAAAGAGGGCGGCATGGCCTTACCTAACTTTCATTTATATTATTGGGCGGCCAATATACGTTGTGCTACTTTTTGGTCTTTTTTCCATGGCCAACCCGATTGCCCTAATTGGGTGGCAATGGAGTTGAGTTCCACTAAAGATTTATCTATTTCTGCACTTCTTGGCTCTGTACTCCCTAGTAGTTTGTCCAGATTAATTGTTAATCCTCTTGTTAGACACACTTTGCGAATATGGGCTCAGTTTAGGAAATGTTATGGTTTTTCCTTTTCTAGTCCTATCTTACATAATCACCTTTTTTTACCTACTATATATGATTCAACATTCCATGATTGGTATAGGAAGGGCATTAGACATTTTGAAGATCTTTTTATTGATAATTGCTTCGCATCTTTTCAACAGCTCTCTGCTAAATTCAATCTGTCTAATGCTCATTTTTTTAGATATCTCCAAATTAGACACTTTATTAATCCTTTAATTCCTAACTTCCCTGAAATGCCTGAGAAAAATGTTATGGATTTCTTTCTTTCTATTATCCACTGGGTAAAGGTTTACTCGTGATAAATTAGCATTCTTATGGCGTGCCCCTGTGGATAAAGTTAGAATGGCTTGGGACCATGAGTTAAATATCTCTTTATCTGATGAGACTTGGGACTCGATTCTCAAATCGGTTAATTCAACCTCTCTTTGTGCTCGACATTGCCTTTTACAGTTTAAGATTGTTCATAGAGCCCATATGTCTAAATCTAAATTATCTCGATTTTACCCTAATATTAGTCCTCTTTGTGATAAATGCAAAAGGGGTGAGGCCTCTCTTATTCATATGTACTGGTTTTGTCCTAGTTTGGAGAAATTTTGGAAAGATGTCTTCATAACTTTATCTTATATTCTGAATCACCACTTAGAGGTGAGACAGATTTACGTTTGAGTTCGACTAAGTGTCGAGTATTATCTTTTGCTTCTCTCCTGACTAGACGTTTAATCCTCCTTAGATGGAGAGATGTTGCCCCGCCCATACATGCTCAATGGCTTAATGATATTATGTCCTGCTTAGAACTTGAAAAAATTCATTATTCAGTTCTTAATTCGGATATAAAGTTCCATAAGGTCTGGGGACCTTTTATTGAGTATTTTCATAACCTTCCTCTTAACTAAGGTTTTTTTTTCGTTCCCTTGCTTTCAGCTCTTTTTTTTGGTAGTAGGCATTATTATCTTCTGTTTTTAAGTGTACTTACAGTTTTGGGGGTTTGAATGTCCTGATTTATATTCTCTATATTGTGTTGTGGTTGGTTTATTCTCTATATTGTGTGCGGAGTTTTTTTTTGTTGTGGGGCTTGGGGAGGATACTAATTTTACATGTCTTCAATTTGGGTGCTTTCTCAATTATCTTTTTTGTATTATATTATTATATATTTATTTTTTGCACTGTATTAACGTTCTTCATTTTGATCTGGGTTTTTTTCCATCTGTAGTGATGTAGAAAATGCATTAAAAAACTAATAAAAAATACGGTTTAGTTTGTAGGAAAAAAGCCATAAAAGTAGGTAATTCTTCTTGCAATTAATGATCTGCCACCAGAACCCAGCGGGTCAAGCAGCATCAGTAGGATGGAATGCACTGATGATATTTTGGTCAAAACCCTACATCAGGAAATTTCTTTCTCTCATCCCAAATAATCTATTTATTTAAGATACAGCACAGAGCAGGCCCTTCCAGTCCAGTGAGCTGCACTGCCCAGCATTCCACCTGTTTAACCTTGGCTTAATCACAGGACAATTTACAATGACCAGTTAACCTACTAACCAGGATGTCTTTGTATTGTGGGAGGAAACCAGAGCACCTGGAGGAAATCCACATGCTCACAGGAAGGATGTGCAAACACCTTATAGAGGACACTGGAATTGATCTCTGAACACCAAAGCCCTGAGCTGTGTTAGCATTCACTAACTACCTTACTACCATTTAATGGTTCTGTGGCTAGGCTGTTAACCCAGAGCACAGGTTCCCATAGTACTACTTGGCTGTAGATTTTGTGATATTCCCCCCCCCCCACACCCCTCCTTATCAACACATAGATAAAAGAGCTAAGTTCATGAGGTGAAAATGATTATTCATGATATGAAATATCATTTGGCTGAGTGTAGTATAAAATAAACAAAGATCAGTCTTCATTGGGCTGGAATCACATCTAGCAAAAAGAGTGAAGGTGAAGGTTATTGCAAATTGACTACCACTGTCCCAGGATGTCTGCTGATATTGGAAGCACGACTAACACTGGAAAATCTGCAGCTGCTAGAGATCCAGAGCAACACACACAAAGTGCTGGGGGAACTCAGCAGGCCAGATAGTATCTATGGAAAAGAGTAAACAGTTGACGTTTCGGCCCAAGACCCTTCATCGGGGCTGGAAAGGAAGGGGAGAAGTCAGAGTATAAAGGGTGGGGAGAATTGGAGGAAGAAGTGACAGGTGAAACCGGGGGTAGGGGTGAAGGGAAGAGCTGGGAAACTGAGAGGTAAGAGAGATAAAGGGTTGGAGGAGGGGGAATATGATGGGAGAGGACAGAAGACCATGAAGGAAAGGGAAAGGGGAGGAGCACCAGAGTGAGGTGATGGGCAGGTAAGGTGATGAGGTGAGAGAGGGGAATGGTGAAAGGTGACGGGGGGGGGGGGGTGGGGGGGGGTTGATGCAATTACTGGAAGTTTAGGAAATTAACGTTCATGCTGTCTGGTTGGAGGCTTCCCAGATAGAATATAAGGTGTTCACTCTTACAACCTGAGTGTGGCCTCGCAACTGTAGAAGAGGGCCTGGATTGGCGTGTTGGAACGGGAAGTGGAGTTGAAATGGGTGGCACAGGAGATCTTGCTTTTACTGGCAGACGGAGCATAAGTGCTCGGCAAAGTGGTCTCCTAATCTTTGTCGGGTTTTGCCGATATACAGGAGGCCACACCAGGAGAACTGGATACAGTAGATAAGGTTAACAGGCTCACAGGTGAAGTGTTGTGTCACTTGGAACCCAACAGACTAGCAAGTGAAGTGTCACCTTACCTTCTAACTGTGGAATGAAAAGGGGACTAAAATTTCAGGTTCAGTGGAACACTTGTGAATGGGAATGAGAGCTGGCATTTGACAGCAGGAGCAAAGTGTGGCACCAAGAATCAACAGTTGTTGCATTTGGAGCAGGATCTGAGCAAGAATAGAAACCGAGAAAACCTACAGCACAATCCTTATCCGCGATTCCACATGCGTGAATTCAACCAACCGCGAATCACGAAAACCCGGAAGTGCTCTTCCAGCACTTGTTGTTCTAGCATATACAGACTTTTTTTCTTGTCATTATTCCCTAAACAATGCAGTATAACAACCATTTTACATAGCATTTGCATTGTATTAGGTATTATAAGTAATCTAGGCATGATTTAAAGTATACAGGAGGATGTGCATGGGTTATCATGCATCGGAATCGAAAAAAATCAGAAGTCATCTTACTAAGTAAGTTGGAACAGGTACATCCGGTATTATTTAGCGTCATTTAGTCAAACATTTATCTTCGTATATAGTATATATTTTACCTTTCTATGCATATAAAACACTTAAGAACGTATATTTCAGCGCCGGGCTCGGGAACAGAAGTTCTCTGGACAGATCACTCCCTAATGCACTCTCCACTGTGCCGGGTTGATGTGGTGGATCAAAAACCCAAAACCTAATAATTAAACCACTGCGTTGCTTAGTCATAATTGTAGCTTTCATCAGGGCAGAGCCTTTCTCACTTTATCCTTTAAAATTGTTCTGATCGTTGACCATCTGTAACCTACGCTTTTCTAATGACCGATGGCGTTCCACCTCTTTCCGATCACTTTATTATTTCCACTTTATTTTCAATCGTGATCTTGATTATTTTTGTGAACAGAAACACTGCACATTCAGAGCTTTGGCGCTGGGTCCTAAGGTCCACTGAATTGAGTCAGGTTGAATAAGCATCTGCAAATTTTGGTATTCGTGAGGGGTCCCAGAACCAATCCCCCACGGATAAGGAGGGCCAACTGTAGTTGTGTCGAGCATGTCCCTACCTTAGAAATTACTAGGGTTACCCATAGCCCTTTATTTTTGTAAGCTCCATGTACCTATCCAAAAGTCTCTTAAAATCGTATCCGCCTCCAGCACCGTTGCCGGCAGCCCATTCCACACACTCACCACTCTCTGAGTAAAAAAGCTTACCTCTGACATCTCCTCTGTACCTACTCCCTAGCACCTTAAACCTGTGCCCTCTTGTGGCAACCATTTCAGCCCTGGGAAAAAGCCTCTGACTATCCACACAATATGAAAGATTGGAGCAATTGAGATGGTGTCTTGGAGAAAGCAAAATTTTAGCTAGTAAGGCACAAGAGAGCAAATAACTGACCTGTCAGCTGAAAACCAGTTAAATTTAACTCTTCTGATCTGGAATTGATCTTTCTGTCATGGGAGAAACAAGACTATCTGCACTACCTGCCTCTCAGGATTTTACATGCTTTTATCAGCTTACCCATCGGCCTCTTACAAGCCAGTGATAGCAAGCCAAGTTAGTCCAACCTATCCTTGTAACTAATGCTCTCCAACTCAGGCAAGATTCTGGTAAATACTTTGTGCACCCTGTCCAAAGTCATCACATTTTTCTATAGTGCAAGGTTCCCAATCTTTTTTTTATGTTGTGGACCAATGCCATTAAGCAAGATGTCCGTGCACCCCAGGTTGGGAGCTCCTGCTATAGTGTGACAACCAGAACTGCACACAATACTTCAAATTGGCCTAACCAAAGTTTTTTTTTATAGCTGCTACACGGCTTTCCAGTTTGTACTCTGCCCCATAATTGAACAGCCTGCTGACATTGGCTAATGAATCATTCAGCATTCAATGCAAAATCGAACCGTTAGATCCTGATGCTTTTGTGATCTTCAGAAGTCAGGCCTGAAGCATAAAACTTGTTGCTTACAATTGTTTTACTAAATGTTAAAAAAACTAAAAACAACAAAGGAAAAAGCAGTTGTGGTCATCTTGTACTCAGACTAGAGATAACCAAACCCAATGATAACAATTCACCTATAAAATAGCCAGATTCAAGTGGTGTAACATCTGCTACAGAAAACTAAGAAACTTCTAGAAAAATACAGAAGTAACTACTGTAATTGCTGGAAAATTCACTAAATTGCATGCATACTATATAAAAGATTATATAAAAATGTGAGCTATAAGAAAAATTACAATTCTACACCCTAATTCAATGATGGGATGGGTGGCAGGGTGGAGAAACAACTCTACTACAGGAGGAGTAAGGTACACCCCCCCCCCCACCCAGATCAGGATGGAAGCAGGCGGTGGATATCACATCCTGGTTATCACTGATGCCAGGCAGAGAACCTCTGAAGAGTATTGAGGTCACCTACCTTAAGGTAATAGGAAGTCATTCCTGCCTGTGGCCATCAAACTTTACAACTCTTCCCTGAGCCACCCTGACACCCTGAGCCAATAGGCTGGTCCTGGACTTATTTCCACTTGGCGTGATTAACTTCTTATTATTTAATTATTTATGGTTTTATATTGCTATATTTCTACACCATTCTTGGTTGGTGCAGCTGTAACGAAACCCAATTTCCCTCAGGATCAATAAAGTATGTCTGTCTGTCTGTAGTAGAAGGCAATGGCAAATCAGTCCTGTAGAAAAAATTGCCAGTGGTCATGAGACCATGATTGCCTACATCTTATCACACAGCACACGATGATGAATCCAATGACAGGTTCTCTGTGAGTGTTAAAATGAGGTTCACTTGCTCTATTTCTTGAATATCTAGAAAAGAATTTTAAGTAGTCAATACAACAAATATGATCAAAACGTAATCTACTGCATCCAAGCAGCCCATTCCAACTAGTCTTTGTTATCGTTTTTGCTCTTCCTGGCACCCTTTCTCATGCTGTCAGCATATTCTTCTATTCTTCCCTATTTCACTCTCGGTCAATGTTGTGATTGCACTGAGTAAAAGTGTTTTTCCAGAGACAATTATTAGAATTTTCAGTATCTGCCTTATATTTATGATGTCTGTTTTTAAAATGTAAACACGCTCAGCCTCTGAACATTGCATGCTAGCAAGAAATCTACCCATTGTCTGGCCATGTTTGTTATTTGAGCCTCTTAGCAGCAGAATAGATAAAGTGAGAAAGATTTATGTACAGTAGGGAATTTTTTGGATCACTTTTTAAAGGATTTGGACGATTGGAAAGACCCATTTGTCCTTCTCTGATTACCCTTAAGAAACTGGAGGGGAGTTACACTGAACTGCTGTTGATCCCATGGTGAAGGCAGCCCACGTCCTTTAGGGAATGCTGTTTGACTATGTAGACCTAGGATGGTGATACATTTCCCAAATCTGTATGGTATACGGCTTAAGAGGACCTTGCACGTTCCCATGCACCTGCTTTTCGAGTGCTTCTAGCTTGGGTTGTGCTATCGAAGACACAGCTGCAGTGTATATTGTTGGTGGTATGTTCAGCAGCCACCGTGCTGGGTCTGCAGGAAGTCATTGATTGGGGTGCTGGTCAGTTGGACAGCTCTCCTGTGTATTGTTGAGTTTGTGTGCTGTTTGGCAAATGGAGAATGTTCCATCACCTTACTAAAGTGCATTACAGATAGTGGAAAGTCTTTGAGTAGGACGGAGAGTCAGTAGAGTGAGTAATGTCAAGATATCCTGCTCTTGACCACAATGAGTATGGTGCTGCTAAGATTCTATTCTGTAGTGATCCCCGGTTGAGAAAGTATGATCATGACTAGTCCATAACAAGCACATAATCTGCAGCACCATTCAATAAGCCCATGAGTAGTTCCATACTTCATCCACATTCCTGTGCTGTGAGTCCATAAAACTCTATTGTTTATAGATTTCAGTATATTCATTGAGTATACACTGCCCTCTGGGTTAGTGAGTAAATGCATATCTCTTCATCTGCCACTTTAAGGTAATGACAATAGACTCATGTTATAAACATGGGGTTAAACAATGTAGCCCAAGTAAACAGCTTCTTGACAATCCCTGATGCCTCATATACAAAATGCTGGAGGAACTCAGCAGGTCAGGCAGCATTTGTGAAATAAACAAACAGTTGATATTTTGGGCTGAAACACTTCTTCAGGAAAGGAAGGGGGAAAACACCAGAATAAAAATTTAAGGGAGGGCAAGAAGGATAGCTAGAACGTGATAGCCGGGTAGATGGGAAAAGTAAAGGGCTGGAGAGGAGTTTTTATTATCGTAATTTCTCCTGCCTCTTTCTCAAAGGAACTCACATTTATCTTTGCTACTATTATTGCCTATCAAACTAATAGAAGCTATTTATTTTCTAACTTGCTTTCATATTCTAAATTCTCCCTCTTAGTTTTCCAACATCACTGGTATTTATTAAACCTGAAATTTAAGGCATGCTGATTTTCTTGGGAACGTTGTCAGCTTTTGATTTAATGTTATCCTTAAATGCTGTGGCTAACTAGAGCTTTTCCTGATGAATTTTTATTTCTCAGTGGAATGTACATTTATTGGAAGTATTTTAAATATTTTCATTGTTTATCTATTGTCAAACGAACACTGTTAACATACTTGTAAATAATAAATAGTTGGTTGAGTATGAGAACAGTACATTATTATGACTGAAGTATTTTGGAGAAGAGTATTGCTTAAATTACTGAAGATATTGGGAAGCTCCGACACACGCAGACTGTGCTCCTGAGTAACCTTTCCCTCCTGCTTAAATACTGTGGGAATATCTCTAAGGAAGGGTATGGTACTTGCTGTAGTATTTATACATTGCTATATGGAAGATTTTTCTTGTGGTTTGGAGCAAGCAATCTTTCAACCTAAAAGTTGATTGAATACGTTACATCAGGCTCCTGTACATTGATCACAACTCAGCATTCAACGCAATCATATCCTCACTTTTAGTCAACAAGCTCCAAAACCTGGGCCTCTGTACCTCCTTCTGGAGCTGGATCCTTGACTTCCTCACCAGAGACCATAGTCTGTGTGGATCAAAAATTACATCTTCTCCTTGCTGACAGTCAACTCTGGCGCACTTCAGGGATGCATTGCTTAGCCCACTGTTATACACCCTGTACACCAGGGTTCCCAACCTGCAGTCCACAGACCACTCGGTTAATGGTAGGGGTCTGTGACTCATAAAGGTTGGGAATCCCTGTCCTGCACAGCTCAAATGCCATCAGTAAATTTGCCAACAACACAACTATTGTTTACAGAATTTCAGATGGTGATGAGAGGCATACAGGAGCGAGATAGATAAGTGGTGTCGCAACAACAACTTTGTACTCCACATCAGTAAGACCAAGGAACTGATTATGGTCTTCAGGAAGGGGAAGTTGGGAACACACATCCCTCATCGAGGGATCAACAATGGAAGGATGAACAGTTTCAAATTTCTGTGTGTCAGCATCTTGAAGATCTATCCTGGGCCCAACATATTGATGTAATTACAAAGAAGGCATGATGGCGGCTATATTTCATTAGGAATTTGAGGAGAATTGGTATGTCACCAAAGAAACTCAAATTTCTACAAAAGTACCGTGGAGGGCATTCTAACTGGTTGCATTGCTGTTTGGTATGGAGGGACCCCTGCACAGGATCAGAAAAACCTGCAGAAAGTTCTAAACTCAGTCAGTTCCATCATGGGCACGTCTTCCTGGTGTTGAGGACATCTTCAAAAGGCGATTGATGACTCAAAAAGTCAACATCCATCGTTAAAGACTCCCATTGCCCAGGACATGCCCAATTCTCATTGCTGCTGTTATGGAGGAGATGCAGAGGCCTAAAGACACCCACTCAATGTCACAGGGGCAGCTTCCTCTTCACCAACAGATTTCTGACTGGACAATGAACCCATGAACCATGACCTTACTACTTTTTTCCCTTTTCGCTCTTTGCTCTACTTATTGTAATTTATAGTTTTTATTATTATGTATTAGAATGTACCACTGCTGCAAAACAACAGAATTTGCTGCATATGACAGTGATATTAAACCTGATTCTGAAGTCTTTAGAGTTAGAAGCTAGAGGAAAAACCTAATTTAAGATTCAATGTTTATAAGCAAACTATTAATACATTTCTGACTAGACATAAGTCTGTTTAAAAAAAAATATTGAAACCAAAGATGTTTGGGTGGCTTCTGCATCAAATTTAATATCCCTAAAGTTTTATCAGTATGTTGAGCTATCGGCTGGTATTCATTATATTGTGAGCATGCTTAAATGTGCTGAATATTAAGTAACCTGTCTCTTTAATGCACACAAGCTGATAATACACAGTTGAACACAAGTCACATCAGCAATTAAGATCATAGCAGCAGAGACTACATTTCAGAGTATTTCATTGGAGCTTACATTGTTCAAGATGACTGCTTGGCATGTTTAACTAAAAGAAAGTTTGCACTTATCACACTCGGCAAGGCCTCCTTTCTCAGTGCAGCAGGATCTATGAGTTGTTCAGTGAAATCGTTATTGCTGTCTCCATTGTAAGAGTAGGCCATTTTGCCTCTAGGCTTTCTACCATTCTGTGAGATCGTGGCATAGGACATAGAAATCTACAGCGCATTACAAGCCCTTCAGCCCACAATGTTGTGCTAAACATGTAATCTACTGTAGAAGCTGCCTAGAATTACCCTCCGCACAGCCTCTATTTTTCTAAGCTCCATGTGCCTATATAAGCATCTCCTAAAAGACCCTATTGTATCTGCCTCCACCACAGTTGCCGGCAGTGCACTCCATGCACCCACCACTCGCTGTGTGGAAAAACTTGCCTCTGATATCCCCTTGTACCTACTTCCACACATCTTAAAGCTATGCCCCCTCGTGTTAGCCATTTCAGCCCTGGGGAAAAAAGCCTTTAGCTATTCACACGATCAATGCCTGTCATCATCTTGTACGTCTCTATCAGGTCACCGCTCATTCTCTGTCACTCCAAGGAGAAAAGGCCAAGTTCACTCAACCTATTCTTATAAGGCACGCTTTCCAATCCAAGCAACATCGTTGTAAATCTCCTCTGTACTCTCTCTATAGATTCTACAGCCTTCCTGTAGTGAGTTGACGGTGCAGATTCGAGGGGCCGAATGGTCTACTTCTGCACCTATTGTCTATTGTCTAACTGAACACAGTACTCCAAGTGGGGTCTGACTGAGGTCTTTTATAGTTGTAACGATACCTCATGGCTCTTGAACTCAGTCCCATGGTTTGATGAATGCCAACACACCATCCACCTTCTTAACAACACCCTCAACTTGCACAGCAGCTTTGAGTGTCCCTTGAACACAGACCCCAAGACCTCTCAGGTCCTCCACACTGTCAAGAGTCTTACCATTAATATTATATTCTGTTTTCAAATTCAAGCTACCAAAATGAACCACTTCACTTGTCTGTGTTGAACTCCATCTTCCACTTCTCAGCCCAGTTTTTCACCCTACTGTGTCCCACTGACACCCTGACACCCCTCCAGACTGACCACATTGTCAACCAACTTACCAACCCACCCTTCAACTTCTTCATCCCGGTAACTTATAAAAATCACAGAGGCGGGGTCCCAGAAGAGATCCCTGCAGAATACCATTGGTCACCAACCTCCATGTAGAATACAAACCATCTGCAACCTCCCTTTTCCTTCTGTGGGAAAGCCAATTCTGGATCCACAAAGCAAGGTCTCCTTAGATCCCATGTCTCCTTGCTTTGTGAATGAGCCTTGCATGGGGAACCTGATTTCGTATTGTCTATTGTGCATTGTATCCATAGTGATCCTTAGTTCCAACTTTTTCACAAGAAGAAACATCCTTTTCTCATTCACTGTGTTAAGGTCCCTCAGAATCTTGCATGTTTCAATCAAACCTTCTCTTAATCCTTCTAAATTTCAGTGGGTACAGCCTAGTCTATTCACACTTTCCTCATAAAGGATTCCATCCATTCTGCCTAATAGTATGACAAACCTTTTTGAACTGCTTCCAAAGCATTTATACCCTTTCTTAAATGATGAGACTAATACACTTAACTGTCATTCAGATAAGAACTCATCAGTACTCTATATTTAGGCCTCATAGCATTAGCCAATAACATTTTGATGGCTTTCTCAATTACTTGCTGTACTTGAATACTGAACTATGACACCTAGGTCCATCAGCATCTCAGAGATCTCTGATCTCCTAGCATCTAAGTAGTAGGTTTTTTTTTAATCTTTGCTAACAAACTGATATTTGTCTGCTTACTCAACCTATCTATAGCTTCCTTTTGTCTTCACAATTTATTTTCCTACTTAGTGCCATGAGCAAACTTGCTATAGTTCCTTCACCCAATTTATTTAAATATATTTGAAAAGTTGCATTTTGCCAACCAGGGAAATACTGGTATATGTACACTATCTTCTGATACCAGTCAATCTGTCCACATTGCCTGTTAACTCTTTTCCATAAACACTGCCTCCTCCAGCATTCTGTGTCTGTGTGTAGGATTAGTCTTTAAGTAGGTGGTTGGTAGACCTTGAGTCAATAGGCCTGTTTCCATGTTGTTTGACTCCATGATGTGATCAGAAAAGTTATCTTGCCAAGCCAAATTGTCTGTATGTCACATTTTAGTTCTCTGCAACACCTCCGACTGATCATCTGTCGTCTTATCCATTAGCAAATTTGCATAGTTTAGTCTGGTCAGTCTGCTTTAGTGCATTATAGTTAATCTTGCCTCAATCTAAAATCTTAATGGCTTAATGGTTTTCCCTTCCAAACAGTACATTAAGCTCTGTCAATTACGTTTTCAAACTCAGACACCACTTTGTGTGCTGTGGTAAAATTAGAAGTGGGATGCAGTTATAATATTTTTAAAAATGTTTTCTTTCTGTTTTTATAATTAGACCAGAGAAGCAGGTGGCAGAATAAACCACACCTCTCATGACAGCAGATGCAGGAAAAATATGTTTGGGAACCTTAACTCCCATCATTTTATGATAACTAATGTTCAAGCATTGTTAACATCGTTCTGACTCAGTATTCATTATTAAATCCTGTGTAGTCTGTTAGCTCTGGAACATACTGTCACTGGATATTATTCTGAACCTCCTCTCGAGAATATTGACAAAATAGGCTTTCAGCCATCATGTCTGTGTTGATCTCAGAAGAGCTTCCTACCCTGATGCCACCTTGCAGTACCAGGTCTATGGCTTATCTGTCATAGTTACTAGTGGAGATGTCTCGTCTGGAACCCCTTCACTGCAATCATGAGTCTCCTGTGAATTGGTGACCAGAACTGTACACACTGCATGAGCGATGGTCTAACTGATCTTTAGTTCCGTCATAACCTTATTTATTCTATCAATTTGCTATTCTTTTGCTTTTGTGATGTTGGAATTTGTGGAAAGACTTCAGTTTATTGTACGTTCTTAATTGCTGCTAGATGTGGTAAAACACCTACTTGAGTCCTTATGAAGATGCTCCCATGGTGCTATTGAGAAGTTCTAAGATTCAGAGAGAGTGACAAGGAATAGTGATTCCAGGGTGATATGAGCCTTACAGCTGATGTTCCTGTGCCACTGAAGCCCTTGTTCTCAGCAGAAGTCACAAGTTTGGCAGGAGCTGTCAGGGTAGTTTAGAGAAACAATTGCACTGCATTTTATTAGATGGAACACAGTGCAACTAGTGTGTGCCGGTGATGGAGTGCCAATCATACTAGTAAATAGAGGGTAGTATTTTGTATGTTTTCTCTAACCACTATTTGTTCTGCCTTTTAGGAATCTGTGCACTTGTACTTTAGTGTTCCTCACCTCAGTATCTTTGCCCACCTTGTTGCAACCATCCCAAATGCATTACTTCACACTCTTCTGCATTAAATTACATCTGCCATTTTTGTGCCAAAATCACTAAAGCATTTCCCTTCAAGTCTAAAGCTTTCCTTCTGACTGTCAGTTACTGGGTGTGATCTTCAAATTTCATCATCTTGCCCTAACATTTTGGTGTAAATCATTAATAAACCACAAAGAGCAAGGGACTAAGTTTTGAACATTGTGCCCATACCAATCATGAAAACATCTGTCTGCCATTATCCTTTGCCTCCTGCACTGAGCCATCATTAGATGTAATTTGCCAATCTCTACAATACAATGGTCCTTTATTCCTTTAATCAGACTGCCAAACAGGATCTTGTCAAGAGTCTTGTTGAAATCTACATAGACTGTTTCAAAAGTACTGATTCTCCATGTTACTACTTCAATTAATTTATTTAAATTGATCAGTCTTTCTTTGACAAACAATCACACTGGTTTAAAAAATGCTGTCTTTGATCTGTGCCTTTCTAAAGAAAAGTTTACACCTGTAGCTTAGAATGGATTCCAACAGTCTTCCCAAGATGTGAGTTAAATTAACTTGTTAACTCCTTAGTATATAATTTCCTCTTTATTTAAGCAATGATTCTATGTCAGCAGTGTTATAGCCTGGGAATAATTTGATAGATTTATTCGTCCTTCACTATTTCATCTCTTGTTCTTCTAATAGGCTGAGATATATTTTAATACTTTCTCATTTATGATGTTTCACTCTTTGCCACAATTACAACATCAGATTCATTTACCCCTCATAAAAAAACTTCATTAAAAAGATTGTCCACATCCTCCAATCTCCTTGCTTTTTAAGTCGCTAAAGGGCTCTATTCTTTGTTTTTTGAATTTTCTTTAATTTTATATGCCAGTTTTTTCACACCAGATTTTGCCTTTTTGTCAATCTCCATTTTAATTACTCTTGTACTGTATGAAGCTTTCCAGCTTTGTGTGGTGTCTGATGTACGCTTCTTTTCTTTGCCTTATCTTCACCTCTGCCTCTTAGTCGTCCATCTAGATTCCGCAATCAACTCTCTTTCTGGGAAACATTCTTGCCCTGAACCCTTGAATCTCCTCCATCAATGCCTTGTGTTGACCCTAAAATAGCTGATGCAGTCCACTTTTGCTAACTCATCTCTTAATCTAAAAAAGTTAGCCTTAGAACCTTTGTTCTTTACTCTTTGATTTGCTGTCTTTGTCATGAGCTGGTGTGCTCAAATGATATGATATGGAAATTAAAATACCTAAATAAAGCAACTTTTCTTTTGCCATAAAGAAGTCTGATTTTCACCTTGTACATCCAATCTACGAAGATGCTACCAAGGGGTACATGTAACCTCCACTACAATATTAAATAATTATTAATTCTACCTTGATATTCACTCTTCTACTTCTTCCTTTTCAATGAAGTCATTGTATGCTTGATTTTACTTTTATTGTTACTTTTCTAATATTCTTCCTGTAAACTGTAAGCCTGCAATACTTATTTCTCAGTCCTGACTGTTTTGCAACCATCACTGTTCTCACAGATGGTATCAAGCATGTAAATTTGTGCCTGCTGTTTATTCAATTTGTTTCGTATACCTTTAGGTGAAGAATGCTTACTTGGGCAGCTGACTTCAGTCTTCAATGTCTCCCTTGCACTGTAATTTCTGACTTCAACCTTATTCCCATAACATTCAAAGTAAGTGTATGTCACCATATTTTCCCCTGAGATTTATTTTCTTGCAGTATTCACAGTAGATACAAAAAAAACACAATAGAATCAATGGAAAACTACTATACAAGATGGACCTGTAACCGATGTGCAAAAGAAGACAAAGTGTGCAAATGCAAAAATAAAAATAATGAATAAGTAAATGGAACATGAGTTGTAGAGTCTTTGAAAGTGAGTCCATAGTTTTTAGAAACTGTTCAGTTTTGGGGTGAGTGAAGTTATCCACACTGGTTTAGGAGCATGATCATTGAAGGGAAATTGTTCCTGAACCTTGTAATGTTGGACTTAAGGCTCTTATACCTCCTTCCGAATGGCAGCAACAAGACCAGAGTGTCACCTGGATGGTGGAGTCCTTAATGGATGCTGTTTTCTTGTGGCAGCAGTCCTTGTAGATGTGCTTAGTGGTGGAGATGGCTTTTCCTGTGATGGACTGGGCTGTATCCACTAAGCTAATCTTTATGGACATGAGTATTTCCAATTGGTGTTTGGTTTAGAACAATTACTTGTTTTTGTGTCTCTTTGAATTTCCTGCCACTCTTACCTTTCTGGCCCTCCTAGATTACCCTTAAATAAAGTCATTCTTAATTTATATATCCTCAGTTCTAATACCTTAGTTCCTTTCCAGCTCGTGTAGAACCCATTTTCCTTCCTGTTCCTGGTTTAAATGTTGATGCGTGAGTTGGAAAGACAGTTTCCCACATTAATAATTGGGATCATATTGTTTGTCCTTGAACTTGAGGAAATAATTTTTCTCCTGTGAACAGTTATAGGACCAAATTACTAATCACTATAAGATTGAAACAATTTATTTTGGTTTACTAAATGTGACCATGCCATTTTGTTTGTGTGGGATACATTTTGTAGCTGAGGTAATTGGCTGGTTTTTATCTTAATTTTTTTTTTAAATCCTGCTTGTTTCAAGGCTAAAAGCAGTCATCCATGTTGTGCTTGCCTTTAAAATCCATTTTAGTTTATAACACCCGCTGCCTGTCAGTTTGGAGCTGATGTGCATTGTCTCTTGTCTGTGGTTAAATCTCTGCTTTCTTAGCACTGCTTGCCCTGTGGAAGTCATCCAAAAATTAAACTTTATTCATCTTGTTAAAGGACTTGTTGCTGATGGTGAAGTGTTATATACTTATTTTTCTAGAAATTGTACTTGTATACATTCAGCATCCACTTTACTAGGCACATATGGACACCTCGCTAATGCCAATATCTAATCAGCTAATCATTTGGCAGCAACTTAATGAATAAAAGCGTTCAGACTTGTCGAGAGACTCAGTTGTTGTTCAGACCAAACATCAGAATGGGAAGCTATGTGATTCTTTGACTATGGAATGATTGTTGGTTCCTGATGGGGTGGTTTGAAAACTGATCTCCTGGGATTTTCATGCTCAACAGTCGGTAGAGTTTATTTAGGATTGTGCAAAAAAACCAAAAAAAAACATCCAGTGTGTGGCAGTAATGTGGGTGAAAATGCCTTGTTAATGACAGAGGTCAGAAGAGACTGACCAGACTGGTTCAAGCTGACAGGAGGGTGACAGAAACTCAAATAACCTTGAGTTAAAACAGTGGTGTGCAGAAGAGCATCTCTGAATGCACAACTTGTCAAATCTTGAAGTGAATGGGCTACAGCAGTACAAGACCATGAATTTGCTCTCAGTGGCCACTTTGTTTTTTTTTGTAATTTATTTTTTATTCATCATTAAGCAAACATTTCCATGAGATGTATTTCAGATATTGTACATATATATCATATAGTCATATTTGCCACAAATCTACACGTAATATTTACCTGAGGTATCAACTTAGAAAAGAGAGGAAGGAAAGAACAAGCAAAAGGAGAAAACTACATACAAGCAGGGAGTGATCCTTTTTTTAAAACAACATATTCATTGATTAGTGAGAATAAAATCCAGCCTATGAGGTATTATCTGACGAAGGGTCTCGGCCCGAAACGTCGACAGCGCTTCTCCCTATAGATGCTGCCTGGCCTGCTGTGTTCTACCAGCATTTTGTGTGTGTTGTTTGAATTTCCAGCATCTGCAGATTTCCTCGTGTTTGCTCTATGAGGTGTTATGTAGTTAAACCATTTTCCCCAGTATGAATCAAATTGTTCAAATTTATGATTAACAGATGCTGTTATCTTCTCTATTTTGTAAATATCCATTGTAATTTCCATCCATGCGTTTAAAGTTTGACTGTCCTGTGATAACCATCTCCTGATAAGAGTCTTTTTACCAGCCACCAGCAGTATATTCATTAAATACATCTCTTTTCAACCATTCTTGAGGTATATACCCAAAATATATGGTCTTAATTTCTAAGGGTACTTCACATTTAAAGATGTCTTGTAGGGCATTCTGTATCCCACTCCAACAGTCTTTGATAACGGGGCATTCCCCGAAAATATGATAAGGGTTTGCATTTTGATTTCCACAATTTCTCCAGTAAACAGAAAGGTAACTATCATAATGGGATTTCTGAGAGGGTGTAATAAAATATATCTTATCAAGTTTTTCCATCTGAACTCTCTACATTTCTGTGAGGTAACTTCCATTGCTACTCCATATTAGTGTCCATTCTTCCTCAGATATAATTATCCCTCCTTCCTTCTCCCATTTTGTTTTAATGTATGAAGTCGAATGTGTTTTAAGATTTGACAAACACTTAAACATACTTGAAACGATTCTACTATTGTTATCTGAATTATATGCTTTTCTAAATAGCTCTATCAAACATGTACTTGCCTTGGTTACATTTTTAACCATCCTATTAACATACTGTTGCATCTGTAAATACCGATAAAAGTCTTGTTTTTCTAGTAAGTGTTCCTCTTCAAGCATTTCAACACCAAACAGTGTTCCTTCTTTCATTATATTGCCAAGAACTGTTATTCCTTTAGCTGTCCAGTCCTTAAATCTAGCATCCAGTTTATTTGGTGTAAAATCTGAGTCATATGCACATCATTTCAGAATTGCAATATCTCCCTCTGGTTTATATTCCTTTATAATAACTTTCCATATTTAAGAGTCCATTTCACCCATGGATTATCAATAGTATTTCTGTACCTTTTGTAGGTTATCATTAGCCAAAATTGCCTGTATCCCCTCTTCAATGTTTTTCCATTGAGCATCATATGATGGGTTGCACCAACATATCACAGCTCTCAACTGTGCTGCAAAATAATAATCTCTAAGAGAAGGTTGGCTAATTACAAAATTTTGAGACGAACTCTAGGCCTTTTACCTTGCCATATATATCTTGATAACATTTTGTTTCATTCATTGAATTGATTTTGATTAATCTCTATTGGCAGGTTCTGAAAGAGATATTATAGTCTGGGCAGTATATTTATTTTAAAAGATTCAATCCTTGAACTGAGACTGAAAAAAAGAATTAGGTGCCATCTTGTTATAGCTTCCTTAATTTTTTATATATATAGGCTGATAATTGCATTCTGATAATTTTGCCAAATCTTTTGGCATAATGATGCCCAAATATTTGAAAGACTCTGTTTACCATGCCCAGAGATACCTACTTTCAATTTCTCTTGGTGGGCTATAGTTATATGAAAGTAATTGGGTTTTATCTATGTTGATCTTGTATCCTGATAATTGACCATATTGTTCAAAGGATTGCATTAATTTAGATAAAGAGTATGTTGGTTGCCCTAGATGGATCAAAGTGTCATCTGCGTTACAGGCCAATTTATTCTCTGTTCCTTTCATAGTAATTCCTCATACATCATTTTGTTTGATGTATTGAGATACTGGTTCCAGATATAATGTGAAGAGTAGCAGTGACCATGAACAACCCTGTCTCTTGCCCCTTTCTAGGGTAAAACTATTTGATAAATATCCAATGATTTTAATCCTAGCAGTAGGGTTGTCATATAGTGCCTGTATAGTTTTAATAGTTGTGCCAAATCTATGTAAAACTCTGTAAAGAAAATTCCAATTAACCAAATCAAATGCCTTTTCAGTGTCCACGCTTATCACTATTGCTTCAATTTTATTTTTTCATTTATGATCCATAATTTGAAGTGTCCTTTGTATATTGTCATCTGTTTGGTGTTGTATAAAACCTGTCTGATCCTTGTGTATCAGTATGGGTAGAAACTCTTCTAATTGTTTGGCCATGATGGAGGTAAATAATCTACATTAAGAACGGATATTTGGGAAAAAGAACTTCGATGTAATATATCAACAGATAAATGGGAAAAAATTTTACAAATGGTTAATTCCTCCTCTATTTGTGCTAAACATGCTTTAATACAATTTAAAATTATACATAGAGCTTATATGTCTAAAGATAAACTTGCCCGATTTTATTCGCATATTAATCCTCAGTGTGACAGATGTCACTTAGAAGTGGCTTCATTGACTCACATGTTTTGGACATGTCCCACTTTACATAACTATTGGAAGGACATTTTTGATGTCATTTCCTCAGTATGGAATATCGATTTACAACCCCATTTTATTACTGCAATTTTCGGTATACCAAATGAAGATGGCAATCAGCTTTCCCCTTCAATCAGACGAATGATTGCCTTTGTAACATTAATTGCCAAAAGGTCTATATTACAAAACTGGAAAGAAGTAAATCCTCCTACTACATTTCAGTGGTTCTCCCAAACTATTTCTTATCTGAGTTTGGAAAAAATCAGAAGCACTATCTTTGATTCTTCAATTAAATTTGAAGAAACCTGGGGACCATTTATTCGACACTTTCATATGAATTAATTTGGCTTATTTCAGATCCTTTTCTCTACTTATACTTGTTCAGGTATGGAGTTCTGGAGTTCTTTTCTTGACACCTTTATATATTTATAAAGTGCTATTATTGCCCATGTTAGTTTTAGTTTAGTATTTTTTTTCAATATATATTTTTTCTCATATATAATTTCAATTTTTTTTTCTTCTTTTTTCGACGATTATTTTTGTTTTTTTTTCATATATATTTATATAGACTTGATTGATTTATGTACCTTTTGTTGATGGATGTTTTAATAGGATATTATTATCCTATTACTAATGTAATCTCAAGTTTATTGAATCTGTAATCTATTCATTATTTTGTGTTGTTTTTTTTTATATATGAAATTTAATAAAAAGATTGAAAAAGAAAGAAAAGAACGGATATTGGTCTAAATGACCCACATTCCATTTTATCCTTGCCTTTTTTCGGTTATAGCTGAGATTATCGCGTCCTTCCAGCTGGGTGGCATTTGTGCCTTTTTTTTGGAGCCCAGTTCAGTGTGGGGAGTAAGACAGGAATGAACTCATTTTTAAATTCTTTGTACCACTCTGCCATATACCCATCTGATCCTGGTGACTTACTTAATTTAAGCCTACTTATAGTTCATGTTCAGTTATGTCAGCAGTCATCGTTCTATTTTGTTCTCTGCTTAAAATGGGTGACTAGAGAATTCAGGAAGGTGTCAATTTGGGTTATGCTTCCCCCGGAACTTTGGAGTATAGAGTTTTGTAAAACACTTCTAAAGCTTCTTGAAATTCACTTAGCTTATTTTTTATCATTTTTGTTTTTGGATTCCTCATTCTATGAATTGTATTTTCTGCTTTTTTTTTTCAGTTTCCACGCCAGTATTTTCATAGACTTAGATCCTCTTTCTAATGTCTCTGTTTCAGAAACATTAAATTTTTCCTGATTTCTTGCGTAGCCAAACTATTAATTTAATTCCTAATTTTTAAATTTCCTCTAATGTATCCTGTGCCAAATTCAATTTGTTTTTTTTCTAGTTCCTTCAGCCTATTTTGCAATTCCTCTAATGTTTATTCCTTATTTGCTTCTTATGAAGATAATGCTATAATTTTCCCTCTTAAGACAGCCTTCAGAGTATCCCATAGAATGGGAGGTGAAACCTCTCCTTTATCATTGAATTCTAAGTAAAGACCAATTTCTTTTTTAATTTGTTCCTTAAAGTAGGGATCATTGAGTAGACTTGAATTTAGTTTCCAAATAGTATTCTTTGGTTGTAGGTAAAAATCAACAGATATATAGGTGCATGGTCATTTACATCTATTGTCCCAATTCCACAGGTGTTTATTTTGTCTTTGTCTTTTCCAAATGTTATGAAATAGTCTATTCCTGTATCTACAGAATGGGGGGCAGAATAATGCGTGTAATACCTTCTGTTGGGGAAAAGGTCCCTCCATATATCAATTAGGCATCCTCAAAAAGTATATTAACTTACTTGTGTAAGGATTTTGTTTCATAATTTTTTTTTATTGGAAGAGTAATTTTAATTGTAATTGTAAATTTAAGTCTGCCCCACATATCAGGAGACCTTCTGTTTCAGTGGCCACTTTGTCAGGTACAAGAGGTCCATTACAGTGGGTGCTGAGTGTATATGCATATAAATAATGCCGTTCTGGTGTATTAAATATGCAGCTTCCTATGGTCATAATTCAATGCAGAGTGAAATATCAGTTTCCACGTGAAGAAATCGCACATATAGAGTTGCATCTCATTCTATAAGATGTGTGTTTGATCAAGGATGCATCTCTTGATTGTTCTGCTCTGTGTTACAGGTGTAGGGAAAAGTAGTCTTCTACTACGGTTTGCAGATAACACATTTTCAGGTAAGCATAGCTGGTTTTTCTTTTTCATTTTTAAAATGCAGCACTTCATTCCTGTGTGAACAGGAGTTTTCCCTTTACAGCACTTGCATTTTGCAGTTTCCTTTCAGGTTCGTCTGCTCTTTGTCCTTTGTTTTTAATCAAACAGTACAGTTCATCATTAGCAGGTCAGCTTTTTTGACCTATGCTCCTATGCTATGGAACTCAATACCTAATACTTAAGGGATGGAGACTCTGTTGACACTTTAGAACTCCAAATCAAAATCCATTTATTTAACCTTGCAGTTAACTAACATTTTGTCATTATTTTCATGTTTGCACTTCATGCCATTGTAGAGCACTTTGTATTACATCATTTGTGAAAAGTGCTCTATAAATATATTGTTAATATTGTTATTATTCATGGATTATTGTTACTTAGATTGCAGCAGTGACTGCACTACAAGGGTGAAAGAATTTTTATTAACTGTAAAGTGAAATTTCCTCACATTTTAATCCTAATAAAACCATAAGATATAGGAGTAGAATTAGGCCATTTTGCCCATCGCGTCTGTTCCACCATTTCATCATGGCTGATCCAATCTTCCCCTGAGCCCCAGTCTCTTGCCTTCTCCCCACATCTCTTCACGCTCTGAGCAACCAAGAATCTATCATCCTCTGCCTTAAATAAACATAAACTTGGCCCCCACAGCTGCCTATTGGCAAATAATTCTACAGGTTCATCACCTCTAACTAAAGAAATTCCTCCTCATCTCTGTTCTAAATGGATGCCCCTCTATTCTGAGGCTGTGTCCTCTGGTCTTAGACTCTCCCACCATAGGAAACCTCTTCTCCACATCCATTCTATCAAGGTCTTTCACCATTTGATAGGTTTCAGTGAGGTCACCCCTCATTCTTCTGAATTCCAGTGAATACAGGCTCAGAGCCATCAGACGCTCTTCATGTGTCAAGCCTGGAATCATTTACATGAACTTCCTTTGAACCCTCTCCAGTTTCAGCACATCCTTTCTAAGATAAGGGACCCAAACCTGCTCACAGTACTCCAAGTGAGGCCTCACGAGTGCTTTACAAAGTCTTAACATTAC
The DNA here is from genome assembly GCF_030144855.1 of Hypanus sabinus. Classification (NCBI taxonomy): domain Eukaryota; kingdom Metazoa; phylum Chordata; class Chondrichthyes; order Myliobatiformes; family Dasyatidae; genus Hypanus; species Hypanus sabinus. The sequence goes on along the minus strand of NC_082715.1, from coordinate 147,924,242 downwards.
ATCCTTGCTTTTATATTCTAGTCCTCTCAAAGTGAATACTAGTATTGCATTTGCCTTCCTCAGCACAGACTCAACCTGCAAATTAATCTTTAGGGAATCCTGCACAAGGACTCCCAAGTCCCTTTGCACCTCAGTTTTGGTATTTTCTCTCTATTTAGAAAATAGTCTATCCTTTCATTTCTTTTACCAAACTTCATGACCATACACTTCCCGACACTGTATTCCATCTGCCATTTCTTTGCCATTCTCATAATCTAAGTAATTCAGTAGCCTCACTACTTCCTCAAATCTACCTGCCCCTCCAGCTACCTTCATCTACAAACTTTGCAACAAAGCCATCAGTCCCAACATCCAGCATGATCTAACATTACTGAATTTTCTTCAGAAAGTTATGGCCCTGTCAATGCAAGCTTTTTCTCCCTCTTTATTATTGTTCCTTTTGGTACTTTACAGATCTATTACCCTACCACAACCACTTTATCTGGCAGCACATTCCACTGCATGAAAAAGTTGCCTCTCATGGCCCTTCTAAAGCATCTCCTTCCCAACTAAACTTGTGCATTTTGTTTTGGGCTCCTCTGCCTTGGAAATACACTGTTACCATCCATCTAGTCTATGTCTCATAATTTCAAACACTTCTATAATGCTGTCCCCTGCTCTATAGAAACATAGAAAACCTACAGCACAATACAGCCCCTTTGGCCCACAATGCTGTGCCGAACGTATACTTGCTTTAGAAATTACCTAGGGTTACCCATGGCCCTCTATGTTTCTAAGCTCCATGTACCTGTCCAGGAGCCTCTTAAAAGACACCATTGTATCCGCCTTCACCACAGTTGCTGGCGGCCCATTTCACACACTTACCACTATCTGCATTTTTTTAAAAATCACTTACTCCTGTCATCTCCTCTGAACCTACTCCCAAGCATCTTAAAACTGGGCCCTCTCATGTTAACCATTTCAGCCCTGGGGAAAAAGTCTCTTGACTATCCACACAATCAATGCCTCTCATCATCTTATACACCTCTATCAGGTCACCTCTCATCCTCTGCCGCTCCTAGGAGAATAGGCTGAGTTTACTCAACCTATTCTTATAAGGCATGCTACCCAATCCTTGTGAATCTCCTGCTCCCTTTCTATAGTTTCCACATCCTTCCTGTAGTGAGGCGACCAGAACTGAGCACAGTACTCCAAGTGGGGTCTGACCAGGGTCCTATACAACTTCAACATTTCCTCTCAGCTCTTGAACTCAGTCTTGAACACAGTTGATCAAAGCCAATGCATCGTGTGCCGCCTTAACCACACAGTCAACCTGCGCAGCAGCTTTGAGCGTCCTATGGACATGGACCTCAAGATCCCTCTGATCCTCCACACTGCCAAGAGTCTTACCATTAATACTATATTCTGCCATCATATTTCACCTACAGAAATGAACTACCTCACACTTATCTGGGTTGAACTCCATCTGCCACTTCTCAGCCCAGTTTTGTGTCCTTTTGATGTCCTGCTGTAACCTCTGACAACCTCCACACGATCCACGACACCCCCCCAACCTTTGTGCAAATTTACTAACCCATCCCTCCAGTTCCTCATCCAGGTCATTTATTAAAATCTCAAAGAGGAGGGGTCCCAGAACAGATCCCTGAGGCACACCACTGGTCACTAACCTCCATGCAGAATATGGCCCATCTACAACCACTCTGCCTTCTGTGGGCAAGCCAATTCTGGATCCACAAAACAAGGTCCCCTTGGATCTCATGCCTCCTTACTTTCTCAATAAGCCTTGCATGGGGTATCTTACCAAATACCTTGCTGAAATCCATATACACTACATCTACTGCTTTAACTTCATCAATGTTTTTACTCACATTCTCAAAAATTCAGTCAGGCTTGCATTTTGACAAAGCCATGCTGAATATTCCTAATCATGTTATGCTTCTCCAAATGCTCATAACCCCTGCATCTCAGGATCTTCTCCATCAACTTATCAACGTTCCTGGGCTATCTCCGCTCCCTTTCTTGAATAAGCGAACAACATCTACAAACCTTCAATCCTCCAGAACCTCTCCCATCCCCATTGATGATGCAAAGATCATTGCAAGAGGCTCAGCAATCTCTTCCCTCATCTCCCACAGTAGCCTGGCTTATATTTCATCCAGTCCCAGTGATTTATCCAACTTGATGCTTTCCAAAAGCTCCAGCACACCCTCTTTCTTAATATCTACGTGCTCAAGCTTTTCAGTCCACTGTAAGTCATCCCTATAATCGCCATGGTCCTTTTCTGTAGTGAATACTGAAGCAAAGTATTCATTAAGTACCTCTGCTATCTGCTCTGGTTCCATATACACTTTTCCACTTGATTGGTCCTATTCTTTCACATCTTATCCTCTTGCTCTTCACATACTTGTAGAATGCCTATGTTACAAGAAAATAAAAACTGAGCCTTACTAACCATTCCCTGTAACCTAGGCCCCTTTAATCCCTGCAGCATCCTTTCTGCACTCTTTCCAGTTTAACTGCATCCTTCCTATAACATGGTAACCAAAACTACACAGTGCTCCAATTATGGCCTCACTAACAACTTGTACAAATAGAGCATTAATATCCCAACTCCTATTCTCAGTGGACTGATGAAGATGTGCATGCTAAGTGTCCTTCACTGCACCCTGTCTACCTGTGGTAGACATTTTCAACAAATGCTGCACATAGTGCTCCTTGATTCTTCTGTTCTATAGCACTCTCCAGAGCCGTACCGCTCATAGTATTACTTCCCAGGTGTGACTTGCCAAAATGCACCTCCTCACATTTATTTGTCCTCAAATTCATTTGCTGCTTCTCTGCCCAGATACCTAAATGATAAAGATCCTTCTGTAATGTACAATAAGAAACTTCCTTCACTATGAACAATACCACCTAACTTGATGTTATCTGCAAACTTACTGATCAAGCCTTGTGCATTTGCACCCGAATCATTATTATTAAATAATGAATAACAGGGGTCCCAAGATTTGCACATATGATACACCACTCCATTCCAAGAAACAAACTTCAACTACCACCCTCTGTTTCCTCCCTGTGAACAAGTTTTCAATCTACGGAACTAGCTCTTCCTGCATTCCATGGGACCTAACCTTCCAGACCAGCCTACCATGCAGGACTTTGCCAAAGGCCTTACTAATGTCCAAATAGATAACCACCACTGACCTAACCTCACCTGTCCTTTTAGTTTGCTACTTCCAAAAAAACTATTAAGGATTCATCAAGCAGAACTTTCCATGTACCAAGCCATACTGATTCCTCCTAATTAGACTATCCAAATCGTGGTAGATCCTGTCCCACAGAATTCTCTCCAATATCTTCCAAATTACTGATATCAAACTGATTGAACTGTAGTTCCTAGGTTTGTCCTTGCTACCTGTCTTCCAGCCAACTTCCAGCCTACTTCCAGCCTTTGGGAGTTTCTGTGGCTCATAATGAAGTAAATATCTCGACAAAGGCCTATGCAATTTCTCTTCTGGCTTCCCACAAAGTCTGAGATTCACTCAGTCGGGACCATTTTAATATGTTGTAAGGTTGTAAATATCTCCTCTTTGGTATCATGAATGTCCTCTAAACCATATCCACTTTTTTTCCTTTATCTCTTAAGCAACCATAATATTCTCTTCAGTAAACACAGAGGAGAACTATTTGTTAAACATTCCACCTAACCTGTGGCTTGAGACATAGGAGGCCCTGCTGATCTGACAGGGGACCTACTGTCCCTAGTCACCCTTTTTTTCCCCTTGATACAGCTATAGAACATCTTGGGATTTTCTATAACCTTCCTTGTTAGATCCACCTCATGGTGCTGATTTCTACCTTGAGTATATTCTTAATTTTTTTATAGCCATCAAGGTATTCACTCATCCTTGATCTAAGCCCAATGTGCGCCTCTTTCTTTTGACCAGAGCTTCAATGCATCTTCTGTGTGGCACATGGCCAAGTGGTTAAGGCATTGGACTAGCAATCTGAAGGTCTTAAGTTCGAGCCCCAGCCAAGGCAGCGTGTTGTGTCCTTGAGCAAGGCACTTAACCGTACATTGCTCCAGTCTACCCAGCTGAAAATGGGTACTGGCAAAATGCTGGGGTTAACCTCGCGATAGACTGGCATCCTATCTGGGGGAGGAGTCTCGTACTCTCAGTCGTTTCATGCCACGGAAACCGGCATAAGCCTATAAGGCTCGGAACAGACTTTAACTCAATATATCTTTTTAGCCAGTGTTTCCTAAACTTGCCAGGTTTACCCTTCACCCTATGGGAACATGCTGCCCCTGGGCTCTTGAGATCACGTTCTTAAATGCCTCCCACTGGCCATTTGTTCCTTTCCTTTATTCATTTATTCCATAGTGATTTGATGTTTGTGCAGATATATCTTGGCTGACTTGTGTACTGTCAATGCTGAAACACTTTCTAAAACTGGCACATGTACATGATAAGTTTAAACTTCGTTTGAAACTAAATTTTGACCCTGTTTGCATTTCCTCATCATATACCAGCATCTGAGTGCAAGAAGCTTTTTCTAGTGTAGGAGCAACAGTTTGACCAGAAATATTATGGATTAATCAACACTTTTCTCTTTTACTCTGCATGAGTGTGAGGTTCTCAACACAGTAACTGCAACTACTGTGGAACATTGTCTTGATCTGGTCAAAAGCCAACTTCAAGTAAAAAATGTTGGAAATGTTCGAAGTTGTGCATATGTGAGAAAGAAACAGTTAAAATTTTAGGTCCGATATCCTTCATTATAAAGTCACAGCTTGATGTGTTAATGTAGTTTCTTTCTCTTCAGATGCTGCCTAGTCAAAGTATTTGCAGCATTTTCCATTATTTCAAATTTGCAATCTTTACAGGATTCTTTCTCTTAAGAAGCCACCTTAAATTATTTAGAATGATTTATACTTTATGGGGAATGGAATGCCAATGTTTATACATAACATTCAAGGGAAAGCCTTGTCACAATCTGCAGAAATACTGTTTATGCTAGAATGTAATGATTCTAATTGCTTCCCTCAGCTATTCACCAGACTATTTTGACTTCTCTACTTGGACCAGAATAATATCTCTGTTGAATTTTAAGCAATTGTGCTCTACTTTCCTTTATCCATAGGCAGCTACATAACTACAATAGGGGTGGATTTTAAGATAAGAACAGTGGAAATCAATGGCGAGAAAGTTAAGTTGCAGATCTGGGACACAGCTGGGCAAGAACGATTTCGAACCATCACCTCCACGTGAGTCCAGTTCCCAACCAGCCCACTTTGTAGATTTGTGCTGTTAACCCTTAAGCAGATTTCATGTTGATGGGTTGGGCAGTTGACTGTTTGCTATCTGGATGCTGTAGCTTGAGTTGTAATGGGATTATGAGAGCCATGCATTATCATTGTCTAGGACAGGGGTTGGCAACCATTACCACTGAAAGAGCCATATGGACCCATTTCCCACAGAAAAGAAAACACTGGGAGCCACAAAACCCATTTGACATTTAAAATGAAATAACACTGCATACAATGTTTTTTTTTGCCTTTATGCTATGTATAAACAAACTATAATGTGTTACATTTATGAAATTGATGAACTCCTGCAGAGAAAACGAAATTACATTTCTGCATGCAACAAAAACATTTTGAACTCCGAAAAAAAGACGTTGAGTTGAAGGTTACTCCATAGTTAGCCTACCTTCGATCGAAAAATTAAAAGAAATCGCGCACTGGCGGGTGTCGGGGATTGGCAGTGGTGACATATATTAATAGCGATAAAAAACACGTTGTGGCGGTGTGCTACACGCAGCACTAAGATAACGACACTGCAGTCAAAGATAACTTTATTCGAACTAAACAGCCTTGCCCCGTCCCCCATCCCCCGTGGGCGCGGATGCTCCAAAAGACACGTACTCACAAACCCCCGTAGGCTATCTCCCTTAGCCGGAACGGTGGCTAATTGTGAGCCGGTTCAGATGTGCCAGGAAATGGGGTCGCCTCAACGTTTTATCTAGATTGTACAAGATCACCATAATCTTCAAATTTCGAATTACATTTCAAAAACTAACAAACCATGGGGAGCCGCAGCACAGAGATGAAAGAGCCGCGTGTGGCTCCGGAGTCGCGGGTTGCCGACCCCTGGTCTAGGAGGATTGTGCAAAGTACAAAGGGAATCCAAACACACGATAATTTCTCACATTGTATAAATTGAACATGTTTGCTTCTATATGGAAAGTTGATTTAAAATACTCATCTTAATATTTCTACCATGTAAAAGAATGCTTGTATCTAGAGCACTTAACAAAATATATAAAAACAGGCACTATTTGGAATCAAATCTCATTCTTTCTTTGAGTGAGTTGAGAAGTGTAGTGCAGTTTACATTACCAAGTTGCAGACATGATTACCTTTATAAATAGAAAAGGCTGAAGTTTCAAAATCAGGTTTATTATTACTGACAAATGTTGTGACATTTGTGGCTGTAGTACAGTGCAATATATAAAATATACTATAAATTATAATTTAAAAATCAAGTCCCCTCTCATCCTTCTCTCCAAAGAGAAAAGCCCTAGCTCATAAGACATGCTGTCTAATGCAGGCATCCTGCTAAAACTCCTCTGGGCCCTCTCTAAAGCTTCTACTTCCTTCCTATAATGAGCGACCAGATCTGAACACAATCAGAATCAGAACCCTCAGAGCTTTACTTCCAGAATTGAAACCAGGAATTTTTAGTTCTGTCAGCCAGTGTTCTTGGAGCCTTCTCTCATTGTGACACACCCTTCAGGTGTGGCAGGTAAATTGAAACCTCCTAATTCTCCTACTCAGTGTTAAGCAATTGTTGATGTTAATTGATATGAATTTATGTTGATCTTGTGATGGCAAATCTTACAAGCAAAATCAGGTATATTATTGAGAGGTCAGCAGACTTCAAATGTGCTGGACAAAGTTCATCCTCTAATCCCAAATATCCAATTGGCCTTAATTCCATAGCTGTACTGTGAAAGGCAAAATCTTGCAGCTGTGTGTCTAAAGAGGTGGGTGCAAGTGCAGTGGTTAGCACTCTTTACAATGCCAGTAACCCGGGTTCATTTCCCACCACTGTAAGGAGTTTGTACGTTCCTTCTGTGGGTTTCCTCCTGTGGCCCGAAGGTGTGCTGCTTGGTAGGTTAATTGGTCCTTTGTAAATTGTCCCGTGATTAAGCTAGGGTTAAATTTGGCATTGCTGGATGGCGATTGTCAAAGGGCTGAAGGACCTATTCTGCACGGTATCTCATTAAATAAAGCGAGCTGAAGTGCTGAAGCATTGTAGTAGCTATCAAGTTCAGGAGGTATGCCCTTTTGTTCTAGAGTTGATTTGTAGTTCAGGAGGTAGAGCTTTGTAGGTATGCCCTTTTGTTCTAGAGTTGATTAGCTATTTGGCAAATACCACTGAAGCTTATTAAAGGTTTGTTTTCAGAAGCATTCAGGAAGCACATAAATGTTTACAGGTTGTTAGATGTATATTGAACAAAATAATCAAAGGACTGAATAAAAATAGTTTCCACCCTTTGTTCAAATGTGAATGATTACGAAGATTGAAGAAACCATCACTTAGATCTTGACTTTTGGTATTGCCCAAATATCGCAGTCAAAATTCACTTACAACTTTTAGTCGTTTCTAGCTCTTTTTGATTATCTTTATCACACTTCTTGCTGTTGAACTGTTTCCATCAGAATATAGCTATAGTTGCAAGAAGAAGTTTGTGAATCCTTTGCAGTTACATGGTTTTCTGCATTAATTGCTCGTGAAATATGGTCTGATTTTCATCGAAGTCACAATAATAAACAAACTCTTTGCCTAATAACACACAAACAATTGTACTAATTCTCATCAATGCTGAGAACCATTTAAACAATCACCGTCTTTAATAACTGGAATTTAGAAGATTGAGGGGGGATCTTATTGAAACGTATAAAATTCTAAAGGGATTGGACAGGCTAGATGCAGGAAGCTTGTTTCCAATGTTGGGGAAGTCTAGAATGAGGGGTCACAGTTTAAGGATAAAGGGGAAGCCTTTTATGACCGAGATGAGGAAAAACTTCTTCACACAGAGAGTGGTGAATCTGTGGAATTCTCTGCCACAAGAAACAGTTGAGGCCGGTTCATTGGCTATATTTAAGAGTAAGTTAGATATGGCCCTTGTGGCTAAAGGGATCGGGGGTATGGAGAGAAAGCAGGTACAGGGTTCTGAGTTGGATGATCAGCTATGATCATACTGAATGGCGGTGCAGGCTCGAAGGGCCGAACGGCCTACTCCTGCACCTATCTTCTATGTTTCTATGTCTAGGTTCAAAAAAAGTATGTGAATCTCTGGAGTAATGCCTTCTACAAAAGCTATTTGGAGTCACCTGTTCCAATCAATGAGATTGGAGGTGTGGATTATAGAGGGGCTCTGCCCTATAAAAAGGACACATACAGTCAGAAGTCTCAAGAACTTGTTAAAGTGGTGCCCACTGGAAGAAGGACATTGAAGAAGAATGGCGTTCATGGAAGGACACCACTGAGGAAACCACTGCTCTCCAGACAAAAATATTGTTGCAGGTCTCAAGTTTGCAAGTGACCACCTGGATATTTCACAGCACTTCTGGATCAATATTCTGTAGACAGTAGAGACAAAAGTTGAACTTTTTGGCAGAAATGCACATTGCTATGTTTAGAAGAAAAAGGGCACTGCACACCAACACCAAAACCTCATCCCACCTGTGAAGCATGGTGGAAGGAGCATCATGGTTTGGGGCTGTTTTGCTGCCTCAGGACCTGGACAGCTTGTAATCCTTGAGCAACAATGAATTCAAAATTGTATCAAGACATTTTACAGGCAAATGTCAGGGTAGCGGACTATCACCTGAAGCTTAATAGAAGTTAGATGATGCATCAAGACTGTGGTCCAAAGCACGAGTAAATCAGCAACAGAATAGTTTAAAAAGAAGAAAGTTTGTGTGTTGTAATGGCCAGAGTCCAGACCTTAACCCCAATTGAGATTTTGTGTCATGAACTGAAACAGTTTTGTATGGAGAAATGGTCTAAAATTCCTCTTCACCACTGTGCAAGTCTGATCAGCAGCTACAGGAAACGTTCAGTGGAGGTTATTGCTTCTAAAGGAGGTTCCATCAGTTATTAAATACAAGGGTCCACTTACTTTTTCCAGCCTGGACTGCAAGTGATTAAACAATGTGTTCAATAAAGACATGAAAAGTACAATTGTTTGTATGTTATTAGTTCAGGCAGATTGTGTTTGTCTGTTACTGTATTGTGACTTAGATAAAGATCAGACCACATTTTATGAGTAATTAATGCAGAAAACCAGGTAATTGCAAAGGGTTCACAAACTTTTTCTTGCAACTGTGTGTTTTGATCCTCTGCTTTTGGAGGTCTGTATTCCATTTTATTAATGTGTTATTGACAGTAGCCTATCACTGAGCGAAGTGGTTTCTGCATATAATGTGCTGCAATTCACTTGTCTTTTCTTAAGGCACCTGAAAGTGTGAAATGGAGAAAAGTTCACTGCTTCAAGCATATTGACATTCAGTTATATCGTTGCTGCTCTAATCCTCATCTTTCTATAAATGCTTTGGTTCCAAGGTTGTTACTTGCCTCCCTAACAACAGAAAGTCTCCTTTTAAATTAAACTCAATCTCCCCAGTTATTTTGAGTAGCTGAGATTTTCCTAGTTCCACCGTTTGTGTGAGGAAATGCTTATTGACTTCTCCAAGTAGAGTAGCTCTTTTTAAGTGTCCCATAAGCTGGACTCTGACAAAGTCAGTTAAGCATGACCTTCCTGTTATTGAGTTGTGGTTTCCTAACCACTTTCCCCAGCATACGATGAAAGCGTGAACAGACACATACATTGAAACATTTATGTTGTTAAAGTTAAAGAAATGAGGGTTGAAATAAAAAGTCATAACTATGTGATGCTCTGTATGACTTGTGTGTATGAGAAACATATTTCCGTTACAGAGTGGGGGTAATCCAGCTAAGCATGTTGAATCGGTTTTTGGAGGTTTCTCTGTACAATCTATAACAGGGATTGTTATCTGATCTATGGTCCCATGTTCAGTTCACAATCTTATGACCAGTATTGTGCTTGATTGTTACAGGTCATCATTGATTTCCCTATAGCTTAAAAACAATTAGTTTAAATAGCATTTTTAGGTGATGATTTAATCCTGTGAATGGTAAACTATTCTATTTTACCTGCAAGATATTACGAGGCTTAATTTGGTTATAATCAGTTGTGGTTTAACTTTCATGATGTCATTTCCTGTGGCATTCTTGTTGAGGACAACAGGCAGGAAATTGACAGCAAATTGAGTCTTTCGAACTGTTAATTTAAATTGTTCCCTGCATTGTTTGTCTCCTTTAACTTGACCTTTGCAATCATCTTTGTCTGCCTTTCTGACCAGGGCTTTAAATTTCACTTGCCAGATTAAATAATGGTCCAGATTATCATAACATTTACAAATTAAGATGAAACTAGTTCTGTAAAGACTCTGTGTGGTCAGTGTTAGATGATCATCCTGCAAAGAGATCATGATCGATAAAGAAGGGCTGACTGCTAGTAATAATGGTCAGAACTAACTTCAAGACTTCTACCATTAAAATTTAAGTTGAAATCTGTCCTGTTTGGACAATAGTTTGGTAATCAGATGTAACAGTGGTGACTTGAATCTATTTTTCTCCTGATTGGAGAACTGAGCTGACTCCCGAATTTATTGAAAAGAAGGTATTTTGTGTGTACTTATTATTTTTTGGAAAGTGAAGCAATGTCTCTTGCATGTTCAAGATTCATACAGATGGCATTTGGAATTTAGAGTTGATTATGATCATGACAGGCAAAATAGATTGGTTATACTTGTACTGAAGGTGTCTTGTTTGCTACTTATTTTGTATTTCTCATTACCAAAATCTCTTGCCTGCTTAGCTTGCCAACAGCTGTAGTGATATTGAAGCGAAAGTAATGAGTATTTTATCTGAATTCCTATTTTGTTTAGTCTATGAAGATGAGCAAAGAAACTTTCTAGCTATTATTTAAAATAGCATTTTTCCACACTTTGTTTTCACACACCATAGTTGGTTGCAACATCCAAACTCTTTCATTTGTGCTTATTAAACTATTGTTCCCTATCCTTAGATATTTTTCCAAAGCTACTTTGTATTTCAGCATAAGTAATGAATGAATACTATAGAACATAGGATGCCAGACAGTACAAGCCCTTCAGCATATGATGTGCCAACCTTTTAATGTAGTCAAAGTTTGATCCAGTTTCCTACATAAGTCTCCATTTTTCTATCATCCATGTGCTATCTTAGAATTTCTTAAATGCCCTTCATGTATCTGCTTCTAGCACCACCCCAGGTAGGATGATCCACACACTCACCATTCTGTTTATTAAAAATAACAACTTGCCTCTGACATCCCCTTTTATACTTCCCTCCAATTGCCTTAAAACTATGACCCCTTGGTATTAACCATTTCTGCCCTGGGAAAAAGTCTCTGGCTAGCCATTTGATCTATGCTTCTTGTTATCTTTTATACAATCTATCAAATTGCATCTCATTCTTCATTTCTCCAAAGAGAAAAGCCCTATCTCACTCAACTGTCTGTTAGATATGTTCTCAAATCTAAGCAACACCCTCAGCACCCCTTCTAAAGCTTTTGCACCCTTCAAGTAGTAGTGAATCAAGGCAACTGGACTTGTCGTGTTGTCTAGAAGATTCTCATTCATCCGAGAGGCTTCTTCGGTTCTGATCCATGGTGGGTAGTTTTCTGGTTTATAAACTGTTGTTTAAAGGTTTTACAATCACAAGAGGGTCATTAAGAGTCATAGAGTAAATTAGAGGGTTATTAATTGTATCTTTGCATAAGTGGAGGTGTGTACTGTTGTGGAGACACAGGGTAGAGAGATGTTAGGACTGCATTGTAAGTAGCTGATAGGTGGTGTTACCCCACTCCCTCTGTTCAGGGATGGGTTTTCCATTTTGACAAAGATGGCTTCTTTAACCCTTCTTTCAAACCATCTGTCTTCCCTGTCCAAAATGTGCTCATTGTTATCATTAAAGGAGTGTCTTTTGTCCTCTAGGTGTAGATACACAGTGGAGTCTTGATCTGTGTTGGGCCATCCATTTGTAAAGTGGTTGTTTGTCTCACTGATATACCAACTGTGCAGTTCTCATTGCATTGGATAGCAATTTATGTTTGGGTGTATGATCCTTAGGGTGGATGGGTTTCTGTCTGAGTGTGTTTGTAGGTTTGAAAAACACAGGGATTTAAATCCCACTTCCCTGAATAAAGGGGTAGGGGTATGACACCACCTATCAGCCACTTGCAATGTAGTCCTAACATCTCTGCCCCGGTGTGGCGCCTCCACAACAGTTCACACCTCCATTCATGCAAAGGTAAGATTAATAACCCTCTCATTACCTTTATGACTCTTAACGACTCTCAGGTGTTTTGCTATGCCTTGAAACAACTCAGGCTATGTCCACATTATGCCAGATAAATCTGTAACCGAAGCCTTTTCTCTTCGTTTTTACCCTCCGTCCACACTAAAACGGCGTTTTCATCCCCCGAAACCAGAGCTTTTCAGAAACACTTTCCAGGGTGGGTATTTTTTGAAAACACCACTCAGGCAGATCAGTGTAGACAGGGTAACCGGAAAAATCTGAAAACGCTGTCAGACGGCAGAGCGCCATTTCATTGTTTTCTTGAACGCAACCTAACAATTTCAGAACAGACGGCAATGAGACTGAAGCCAGAAGAGTTAGAAGTGTACTCACTAAATACTTTGACCCATAACTTACTGAATAAATAAGTATGCTCACTTTGCCCTGTTTTCTGCCCTTGCTTGTATGAAGGTGGTTTACCTATTTATGCAAATACTTCTCTGACAATAGATGTGTAACAGCCTAATGTAACATTGTATGGAAGTACAAGATAATATTGATGCAGACATGTTTTACACATTTAACAAGGCGCTTTATTAATGCAACAGAGTTAGTCAGATTTTTCAATGTTCGTTGTCAGCCCGGTCAATCTGTCCATGAACTTCCTGTCGGTTGCCTCCATACGCTTCAGTATTTGTTTTGTTTTACTTTTAGATCTTCCTGCGCAAGAGCCCGTCATTTAAGTTTTTCTAGTTTATAACTGTCTTTCGCAGCGAGATTCAATACCAAACATCGCTTGTTTTTGGTAGATGTGTCTTGCGGATGCGCAGTAGGAGGAGTTTTGATGAAATATCAGTTTCATTGTGGACAGAGGTATTTTTTAAAACACATAGTGTGGACGCCTATCATTTTTACGCGAAACCGGCGTTTTCAAAATTATCCAGTCTAGTGTGGATGTAGCCTCAGAGTTTATGACCCACCATTGATCAAAACTGAAGAAACCTCTCAGATGAGTGGTGAAACGTCTTCCAGGCAACACAACAAGTCCAGTTGCCTTGATTCACTACTACTTGACCTGGATAACTGAGAACCTTTGTTGACATTTTGCACCCTTATAATGAGGTGACCAGAACTGAACACAATATTCCAATTAATTCCAGCTGCTACATTTCCTCATGGCTTCTGAACCTAATTAATGAAGGCAAACACACCATACACCTTCTTAGCCACCCTCTAAACTTGCACAGCCACTTTGGATCTATGGACGTGTACTCCAGTCTTTCTGCTTCTCCACGCTGCTAAGAACTATGCCCTTAATCCTGTATTCTGCCTTCAAATTTGACCTTCCAAAGTGAATCACTCCACATTTTTCCAGATTGAACTCTATTTGCTAATTCTCAGTCCAGCTCTGCATCCCCTCAATGTCCCATCATAACCTATGACAACCTTTTACGCTATCTATAACTCCACCAACATTCGCGCTATTTGCAAACTTACTAACCAACTCTTCCACTTCTTCATCCATCCTTTATTAAAATGAGAAACATTGGGGTTCCCAGAACAGATCCCTGCAGAATACCACTGATCACCAGCATTCATGCAGAATAGCTTCATCTATATCTTCTTTGTCTTCCGTGGGCAAAGCCATTCTGAATTCACAACGAAGTTTCCCCAGATCCCACACTTCCTGTCTATCTGAATGAACCTACCATGGGGAGCCTTATATACCTTACTGTAGTCTATATACACAACATTCACTGCTCTATCATCATCATTGGACTTTGTCACATCCTCAGAGAAGTCAGTCGTGTTCATGAGGCATAACGTACCTCTCGCAAATTCATGCCATCTTTGCATCTCCAAATGCTCGTAAATCTTGTCTCTAACAATCTCCTCCAATAATTTGCCTACCATTGAAATAAGACTGGCTGGTCTTTAATCCCAGGGTTTTTCCTTACTCCCTTACATGGAAAAAGGATTAACAGTTGTCACCTAATAATGATCTGGCCAGTGAGGAGACAAAGATCATCACCAGAGGTGCTGCAGTCTCTTCCCTTGGTTCCCTTAGTAACCTGGGATTATATCCCATCAGCTGTGAGGATTTATCTACCCTATTGTTTTTCAAAAGTTCCATTGCATCCTCCATCTCAACATTGACATTTTCTAGCATTTCAGCCTGTTTTACGCTGTTGTCACAAATGTCAAAGTCCCTGAAGCAATATATTCATTAAGGTACATCCCTTACCTCCTCTGACTCCAACTATATGTTTCCTCTTCTATCCTTGATTAGTCCTACTTTCATTTTAGTCATTCTCTTATTTTTCGCATGCAGAATGCCTTTGGTTTTCCTTATTCTTATTTGCCAGGTCCTTCTCATGCCTTGTTCTAGCTCTCCTAATTCCTTTCTTCAACTTCTTCCTGGCTATCATGACTCTCCAGAATCTTGTCTGACCCTTGCTTCCTAAAACTTAAGTAAACTTCTTTCTTCCTCCTGACAAAAGTCCTACATCCCCTGTCAACCAAGGTTCCTTCACCCCACCATCCAAACTCCTCCCATCCATGTTCTCTAATCTGTACACTTCTGAGAGTTTCTTTCTCGCCAAAATATCAGTGTTTAAAGTTTTTTCCCCAAAACATAATGCAATTTGAAACTGAGTAAATAAATGCCTGTTTTTATATTTTTGTGTTTCACAGCTGATTTGTTTATTGTCAAAGGACAGAACAGGGAAGTAACAATTTCTATAAGGAAGTAAGAATTTAAGCCCATCAGAATACCAATGGATATCCTGAAGCTAATCATAGCTAAGGTAGTCTCATTGAAAATTATTTGCTGTGGTAATATAGAAAACCTAGCGGGCAGATTGTCTGCAGAAAAGTCCTGCAAATACTAATGAAAGGAATGAAGTGATTATCTGTTTTTGTTTTGACAGTTAAGAAATAAGATTTAGCCTGGACTGAGGACACAAAGACTCCAATTGCTCATTAAAATAGAGCAGTGGGATCCTTTGCATCCATCCAAAATGGTAAATGAGGACTCATTAGTAAGGTGGCAGTGCTGCACTCTCTTGATGTCATGTTGGTTCATAAGAAAGCTCCAGAATTGGGTTAAAATCCACTACAACTGAGTTGCCATTTAGAGTCCAATCACTGAGCTATGGCCCATTGAATGAGAATTGAAAAATGTATTGAAAATTACCTTCCTTGAAATGTCTGCTTTGGAATTACAGTGAAGATAAATTTATGGGTTTAATCTAATTATATTTCAGTCATACAATATGAAAGGTGCACTGTAGGATCATAGTCATAGAGCACTACTAGTACAAAAATAGGCCTTTCAGCCCATCTAGTTCATGCTGAACCATTATTCTGCCTGGTTCCATCAACTCGCACCTGGACCAAACTCTTCTATATCTTTCCTATCCAATTGTCTCTTAAATTTTGAAATTGAACTCTTATTCACCACTTCGCTGGCAGCTCATTCCACACTTGCACCACCCTCTGAGTGAAGACGTTCTCCCTCAGATTCCCCTTAAATATTTCACCTTTCACCCTTGATCTATGAGTTATACTGTAGTCTCACCCAATCTCATAGAAAAAGTCAACTTGCGTTTATCTATATCCCTCATAATTTTGTACACCTCTTTCAAATCTCCCCTCATTCTCCTACACTTCAGGGAATAAAGTCCTAACCCATTTAGCCTTTCCCTGTAACAGGTTCTCAAGTCCCAGCAACATTTCACACAAGATAATGTTTGCACAATTTGCTTGAAAGTTTGAATAAAATGTAGCTATATTAAGATCTTTTGGTAGCTAGGGCAATTGCTTGTTTCCTTCTTTTCTGTCATATGTATCACATGAAGTGGCTACTTACTCAAGATGTGCAAAAGCTCACTGCTGAAGTGATCATGGAAAAGATCAACTTGTATCAATGTGTATTTATAGCAAATAAGACTGGTAAATCCTGTAATAATGTGACAGTATCTTAATGATAGTGATAAATTTATCTTTTTAGATTGTTCCTCATAATGTTTTTATTTGGTGCTTTTACTATGACTGTTCGTAGGATGCAAGTCATTCAGGGGCTGGAATTAGAATTTCGCTACAATTTTTTTTCATCAGTTGTCAATGGAGAACTTTTTGATGTGGTTGTTTTAAACAATATTTCAACACTTGCTGTTATGGCACTTCATTCTAATTTTGCACAATGGCTTCAAAGGCACTCCCTGTTGTAGACATCCGCTGGTGAAAACCACACTTGTTCACTGACAGGAAGTTAAGTCTCCATTAGAGGGGTGCATTTTGCTGACGCCAGTCAGCCTCTAGAAAAACTGTTAATTTTTATATCTGGCTTTATGCTGGGGCAGTGGGAAGACTCTTAATTATTTGGATTACTAAATGAAATTTTTTTTAAATAACCAGCAGTTTGCATTGTTTTAGACAAAGAGGGAAAAATAGTTAGCTCCATTAGTCACCTTCAGAAAAGAAAAATGTCAAAGGAAGGTTTTATGTATAAAGTTGGCATCAATCATTGTTGTGCACAGCCACCTCACACAAGTACTGATAATGTTCAAAAAATGTTCCTTTTTAATAAAGGCCCTCTATTAGTTGGAGTAGCAAAGAGAGGTCTTGTTCTTTGAAATCATATGATCTGTAATCTGTGGTAGTCTTCTGTGTACACACAAGATGGTAGATACGTAATTCTTGCTTTACTAACAAACCTGAAAATGACACCATCTCAGTGGAGCTCTCTCAGTTCTGTACAGGAGTGTTACCCTAGGCTTTTGTGTTAAAGCTAGTAAGCGTGCTATCATCTGAGCCACAGCTGCCACACTTTTAGGTTTGACTGATTGTAGATTGTGGTTGTCTCTCTCAGACAGTCTGCATGCAGAAAAATGTAGCATATTGAATTTAGGTATGCATTCTTAACTGTTGGAGCTGGAAATTTGAAAAAGAACATAGATGTCTGAACCTACTTGGCATTGCCACATTATTTTTAGTAACTTCATTTAAAAATGTGAAATATGAAAGGGTACCAATCACAAACAAGAGAAAGTCTGCTGATGGTGGAAATCTGAGCAACACCGACAAAATGCTGGAGGAATTCGGCAGGCCAGACAGCATCAAGGAAAAGAGTACAGTGGAAGTTTGGGACCGAAATGTCCATTGTACTCTTCCATACTGTTCTTGCTCAGTAACTTTACTGGTGTTAATTTGTATTTACTTGTTTGATGTTTGCTATTTAAGGACTATGGTTTGGATTTACACTCTTCCACTTCTGTAACCGTATTCTTCATTGTCAGTAATAGAATCCTTACTGTTAGGACAAAGTATTGTTATTCCTCCTAGGTCTGACCAGTGACAATAAGGACTGGTTTCTCTATTACTGTAATGTTTCCATACCTTGGCAACCAGAGCTGAAGTTCACTTTGATTGCATTTTTCTTTGCCTTTTATAATTTTGCCTCTTTTTATTAAGTGACTATATTATACATCAAATCTACTCATTTTAGAGCACTTTCACTTTCATTTTTGACTATTTTAGCAGTTTTTGCCAAACATATCTCGGCAATTGTTTCTTCCTGCATGTGGAAATTTTGAAGTATATTTTGACCAAGTCTTTCCATAACTTCTGAACTGCTTTCTCCGATTCCATTCTTGCTAATACTCTGGGGGCAATGCAACCAAATCCAAGCTGTTGATGTATTAATTTCTACAGCTCCCTCAGCCAGCAGAGGTCAGTGGGAGAAGACTAGATGAGTGGATTTAGTATGAGCTGCGGCATGGACCCTGTTTACCTGTGCTGCACACTGCATGCACTCTGAGTTATATGTTATTAACTTGTGGTACTTTTATGTGCTGTGTGTGATGTATGTTTTGTTGGTGCAGAGGAAAGTTGTTTAATTTATATGTACAGTAATAGAAAAGTACAGCACAGAAACAGGCCCTTCAGTCCATGTAGTCAATGCTGAACCGTTTAAACTGCCTACTCTAATCGACCTGCACTGGGACTATAGCCCTCTGTACCTCTACCTTCCATGTACCAATCCAGACAACTTAAAACATTGAAATCGAGCTTGTATGCACCACTTGTTATGGTAACTCATTCCATACTCTCACGACCCTCTGAAGAAGTTTCTCCGCATGCACCCCCTGTAACTTTTCACCTTTCACTCTTAACCCATGACCTCTAGTCGTAGTCCCTCCCAACCTCAGTGGAAGAAGCCTGCTTACATTTACCCTATCTATACCTTTAATAATTTTGTATACATTTATCAAATCTTCCCCTCAATCTTCTATGTTCAGGCAAACTCAGGTCCTCCAGTCCCGGTGACATCCTTGTAAATTTCCTCCGTACTCTCTCAACGTTGTTTATATCTTTCCTGTAGGTAGGTGACGAAAACTGCATGGAATGTTTCAGTCTAAGCCTTACCAATGTCTTCAACATATCATTCCATCTCATGTACTCAATACTTTGATTTATGAAGGCCACTGTGCCTAAAGCTTTCTTTATGATCCTATCTGCCTGTGACACCACTGTCAATGAATTATGGAGCTATATTCCCAGATCCCTTTGTTCTACAGCAATCCTCAGTGCCCTAGCATTGCAATCCTCAGTGCCCTAGCATTCACTGGGCAAGTCCTACCCTGGTTGGTCCTACTGAAGTACAACACCTCACACTTGTCTGCATTAAATTCCATCTGCCCTTTTTCAGCCCATTTCTTCCACTGCAAGCTCTGACAGTCTTCCTTAGTGTCCACTACACCCCCAGTCTTAGTGTGGTCCCCAAATTTGCTGATCCAGTTAACCACACTGCCATCCAAATTATCGACTTAGATAACAAACAATGGACCTAGCACTGATCCCTGCAGTACACAACTAGTCACAGACCTCCAGTCAAAAAGGCAACCATTTAGTACTGCTCTCTGGCTTCTTCCAGAAAGCCAATATCTAATCCAATTTACAACCTCATCTTGAATGTCAAGCCATAGAATCGAATTGAGCAACCTCCCATGTGGGACCTAGTCAGGTAGCTTTCTAAAGACCATGTAGACAACATCCACTGCCTTGCCTTCATCAATTTTTCAGGTAACTTCCTTGAAAATTCTCTAAGATTGGTCAGACACAACCTATCACACGTGAAGTGTTGTTGAGTATCCCTAATGAGTATTATCCAAATACTCCTATATCGGGCCCCTTAGAATACCTTCCATTAACTTACCCACCACTGATGTCAGGCTCGCTGGCTTATGGAGCTCTTCTTAAACAGTGGAGCAACATTAGCTATCCTCCAATTCGCCAGTACCTCACCTGATGATAAGGATGACGATAAACTTGAATTTGTACAGTGGAGTTCTGTATAAATCGGAATTTAAGCTTGGTGTTGTTTGAGAAACCAGAAAGGAGAACATCAGAAAGATCAAACCTGAAAATGACTGTTACAGATAAATGATGTTTAGAGAATGGATTGTGGGAATCAGCTGGAGGTTTGCTTTAAACAATAAGATGGAATATGTGATAATATATTGATGGTTAGAGTACAGATTTCTCACCCTTCACTCTCACCCCCCCTTCACCACCCACAGGATCTTTTACCCTCTCCTGTCAGATTTCCCCCTCCTTCAGCACTTTACTTCATCCCTCCCCCTACCTTCTCGATTTTTTTTGTCCTGATGAAGGGTCCAGGCCCAAAACATTGACTGTTTGTTTATTTCCATAGTTGCTGCCCAGCCTGCTGAGTTCTTCCAGCATTTTGTGTGTTTTGCCTTGGATTTCCAGCTTCTACAGATTTTTTTGTTGCCTTTGATTTTTCTGCCATTGGATTTAATGCTTTGCTTTTGTAATGGAAAGTAAAGTGGGAGGTGAAATGAGAGGCAAAAAGAGCTGGGGATGTTTGAGAAGGAAAAGAACAAGATCAACTTCTACACATTGTGTCAAAAATGAGGATATGAATCGTATAAGTAGGAAATGACATTTGGCCCTCACACCTTCTGTGCTTTTCATTGTCATTACGGTTAATGTTCTACCTCAGTGCTGCCTTTTTTCAGCCAGGAACCTTCAATTCACTTAATTTTTAGAAGTCTTATTTTCTGCTTGAATATACTGAGTGAGTTTCAGTCCATTTTGAGTATTCCAGAATTTTCTGACCCTTTCAATAAAGCAATTCTTTTAGTTCTCTTGCCAGTTTTTACTCTGAGGCCGGTTATAGGGGCAAGCTTGTCCATCCCAAGCCCCGTAGAATGATGGGAGGAAATGTTGAGAGCTGTCAAAGTTTTGCAATTCACCACACAGGACTTTGACTATTTTAGTTCTTGGATGCTAAAGGGGTTGAGAAATCTGATGATTAATTAGAAAAGCAGGTGTTGAACAGAACTAGCTTTGTTGTCATTGAATGGCTTGGGGTGCATGGCCACTTGGTTCTGTTACTTGAATTTTGTCCATTTACACATTTCTTAGTTTATATCTTGAGCTGTTTGGTCTGCAAATGTTATTTCTGCAAAAGTCCTGCCACTTTGCTAAGAGTCCATTTTAAACATCAAAGATCTTTGTAGCACTTTGATACTTGATCACAGAAGAATACTCCTGATTGAACTAACTCCTGTCACAGTGGACATTGGACAAGTGATTATTTTTTTAATCACTGTTTTATGTTACAATGATATTTGGCAGATCTCTTTGGATAAGGCTTTTGGAGTAGACTTGATGGGCCGAATATAGGAGATTCTGCTCCTATATCTTATGGTCATTTTGCCCTTTAAGCACCAGTTGGAGACCTGCCACCTTGCATCAGGCAATTGCCATAGTAACGTGCCTGTAAGAAATGTCAGCCTGTTACTTCCATTCAATTAGTGCAGATCATTACTGGTTCTGGGTATAAAATTTGAACAGTACTTAAAAGATGAATTCAACATTTGAATTATCTGGCAATTACAGGATGGAGGCAATTAATGAAAACCTACTTATGTTTAAACGAGTGCTATTTAAAGTGAACCACCAGGTTAGCAGCAAGCAAAGATGTGGGATTACTAAATGCCTTGCTCCTGTATTGCATACAAGTGTGCCAGTAGTCCTAGTTTTACATACGAGATTACTTGCTGGCCCTTGTAAGCATGCATCACCATTTTGCAATCACTCATATAGCCCTTCTTTATTTATGTCGCTTTGCAAGCAGCCATTGTTGGATTAGCAGGGAAAGCATACGGCTCCAGAATGTTTAGCCTCATCAGACAGTTTCTAGAAGAGTCCCCGGTTATGAACCTCCAGTCCATCAATTGACAGTCTGGGCTGTAATCCAAAACAACTTTCCAACCAATGTGTAAATTTGACTTGACTCCTCAAACCATGCACCATTGACTGCACCCTTCATTCTACAGCATGAGTAAATATACGTGTTGTTATTTATAAGCACTGTTTTCAGATCAGTAGTGAAAGTCATTGAATGTACATTTGCCTTGCATTTGCAACACATCTGCAGCTGTTGAAATGTTGGCTTTTCATTCTGCATTCTGTAGTTACCTCCCTTGCTTCTTCCCACCCAGTGTACTCCTGGTTCTACTTTAGTAAGTAGCTACTTTAAGCTAACCAGAGCAACCTATTTTATCTGTTCTGTGAGTAAGCAGCAAACTTCTCAAAGAACAGATTTTGCCAACACAATTAATATGCATGAGATGTTTGTTTTTAAATTGGAGAGGATATCATCAATAAAACCCTTTTATTCTACAAGTTGATAGAAATTCCACGGTATGGGCAATTTTTAGTAGCAGTCCTTGAATTTTTTAATTGCAGTTAACTAGTTGTTTCATCTTTCTCCCTTACTGATTGCACTACTCGATATTCAGTTCTTTTGATTGTTTGTAGTAAATTGGGGGGGGGGGGGAGTGGAGATTTTAAATTTGGTGACCCAAAATGGATTTTCAAATTTGATCGGATAATTTTATGCTATTTTGGCCAACTCGGTGCCAATGTCAAAGACTGCCAACAGAAACTTGTCATTCATCTTCAAACAGGGTCATAGGTTTTAGAGCGCATACAGTGGTGTATGAGGTCAGCTGGTGGACATGATCTAGCCAGTGAACATAAACCTTTAATGTTGATTCAGAAGTATAGAACCATTCAGCCAATCTATCTGATGGTCCACTACAAAGAACACATGACAGATCAGTGTGCACATCTCAAACTCAGATTTACAACATGTTTCCCAATCTAAAAAACATAGAAATATTGCTTTGTATACATTGCCTCATTGCTTTGGTCATCCTTTACTTATCTTGTCCTGTGAGTAAAGGTGTTTCTGTGTTTGTACAAAGCTGAAACGGATCCAGCAGGTATTGTTTCCCTGCTATCTCTGGCCCACCAGGTATCAGCAACACCAGCACAGCTTTCCTCATTTTGTGTGGTGCAAATATCTATTGCAAGTTGTCGATGCTGAAGGGTCCCTATTGGTTGCCAGTGGAGGAATGAATAATCTGTTTACATGACAATGCCATGGTATCAGAGTGAAAGCAGTAAGCCAATGTATGTTGCTGGTATTGCAAATGAACTATAATCAAGTAAAATTATTTAATCTGTTACGTTCTAATCCTGTTTTTAACCGCCATGGTAAGCTATCACTTGATATTTTTCTTTCTCATTTTAGAGATTTTTTTCTTTTCCTTTCAAAGTTCAAGGTAAATTTATTATCAAAGTACATATATGACCATATACAACCCTGAGATTCTTTTTCTTGTTGGAATACTCAATACATCTATACTAGAATAATAACCGAAATAGAATCAATGAAAGACTGCACTAACTTAAGCATTTAACCATTATGCAAAAGACAACAAATATAAAAAGAAAGAAATAATAATAAATAAATAAACAATAAATATCAATAAGGTGAGATGAATAGTCCTTGAAAGTGAGTCCATAAGTTGAGGGAACATTTCGATGATGTTTACATCCCCTTCTCAGTAGTGCTGCCACTTTCTAGGACTTTTAATTTTGCCTCCATTATTCTTACTTTAACAGTTCTTTTTACACTATTTCAGACTGCACTACAATCATTGCACTGTGGCGACCCATTTCCTAGCGTATCCGAACCGACTCACAATTAGATAGCCTACGGGGGTTTGCGAGCACAGAGCTTTGGAGCCTCTGCGCCATGGGGGGCCGGTTGGCAGAGGCTTAAAAGTGAGGCTGAAGTTTTCGAATAAAGTTTTTTCCTTCGACTGCAGTTACCGACTCCGTGTCGTAATTTTAGCGCTGCTTGTAGCACACCGCTACAATTGGTGACCCCGACGGTCCAAACGATTTTTGGACCAGAAATGACCGACGCCGCCTCTGTTCATGCCAGGTTTCTGGACACAGCGCCCTGACCTATGGTTCCAGCAAGCCGAAGCCCAATTCCACGTTCGCCAGATCACCTCAGAAGACACCTGCTACTACTACGTGGTGAGCTCCCTCGACCAGGACACAGCGGCCCAGGTCGCGGAGTTCGTACAATCGCCCCCGGCAGACGGCAAGTACACGGAATTCAAAGCCCTGCTCCTCAGGACTTTCGGACTCTCTCGGCGCGAGCGGACAGCCCGTTTACTGCACCTGGACGGCTTGGGCGACAGACCTCCATCGGCTTTAATGAATGAGATGTTGTCTCTCGCCGACGAACACACACCCTGCCTCATGTTTGAGCAGGCTTTCTTGGAGCAGCTGCCCGAGGACATACGCCTGCTGCTGTCCGATGCGGATTTCAGTGACCCCCGGAAGGTGGCAGCCCGGGCGGACTTGCTGTGGAACGCCAAAAAGGTGAGCGGGGCGTCCATCGCACAGATCACCCAGCCACGCTCCCGGCAGCAAACCAGTCCAGGCCCGGCCACAGAGCCCGCCAACCCCCGGCCCAATGAACACTGGTGTTTCTACCACCAGCGGTGGGGCGCAGAAGCCCGCCGTTGTCGCCCGCCCTGCAAGTTCCCGGGAAACGCCAGGGCCAGCCGCCGCTGATGGCTACGGCGGCTGGCCATCGGGATAGCCTCCTGTATGTGTGGGATAGGAGGTCGGGACGCCGGTTTTTGGTCGATACTGGGGCTGAGATCAGCGTTTTACCTCCGACGAGTTACGACACCCGCAGCAGGGCACCGGGTCCCCCCCTGAGGGCCGTGAATGGCAGCACCGTAAGGACCTATGGCACCCGTCAGGTGCAGCTACAGTTCGGCTCCAGCCAGTTCACGTGGGACTTCACACTGGCCGCCGTAGCCCAACCGCTTCTGGGTGCGGATTTTTTGCGGGCTCACAGCCTGCTGGTCGACCTGCCCAGGAAGAGACTGGTACACGCCGAGACCTTTCAGACGTTCTCCCTGGGTGCAGCCCAGTTGCCAGCCCCTCACCTCGGCTCCATCACGCTGTCCGACAACGACTTCACCAGGGTCCTGGCGGAGTTCCCATCGGTTCTGGCACCGCGGTTCACAGCGGCCATGCCCAGGCACGGCGTACAGCACCACATCCCGACCCAGGGACCACCCCTCCATGCCCGTGCTCGGCGGCTTCCCCCGGACAAGCTCCGACTGGCGAAGGAGGAGTTCCAGAGGATGGAGGAATTGGGGATCATCCGGCGGTCCGACAGCCCATGGGCCTCCCCTCTGCACATGGTGCCCAAAGCGACGGGGGGCTGGAGACCGTGCGGCGACTACCGCAGGCTGAACGAGGCTACCACACCGGACCGCTACCCTGTGCCGCACATTCAGGACTTTGCAGCAAACCTGCACGGCGCACGGATCTTCTCCAAGGTAGATCTCGTCCGGGGATACCATCAAATCCCGATGCATCCTGACGACGTCCCCAAAACGGCTCTCATCACCCCTTTCGGCCTTTTCGAGTTCCTCCGCATGCCGTTCGGCCTGAAGAATGCCGCACAGACGTTCCAGCGGTTAATGGACGCGGTGGGACGGGACGTGGACTTCGCGTTCATCTATTTGGATGACATCCTCATAGCCAGCGGCAGTCGTCAGGAGCATCTGTCCCACCTCCGTCAACTCTGCGCCTGACTGAGTGAGTACGGTCTTACAATCAACCCCGCCAAATGCCAGTTCGGACTCGATACCATTGACTTCCTGGGCCACAGGATTACTAAAGACAGGGCAACCCCTCTGCCCGCTAAGGTAGATGCGGTCTGCCACTTCCCCTGACCCACCACGATCAAAGGCCTTCAGGAATTCGTAGGTATGGTCAATTTCTACCGCCGCTTCCTCCCTTCAGCTGCCCGGATCATGCGCCCCCTGTTCGCCCTGATGTCAGGTCCGAGCAAGGACATTACCTGGGACAAGGAGTCCGCCGCCGCTTTTGTTCAAACGAAGGAAGCTTTGGCGGACGCCGCAATGCTAGTACATCCCAGAATGGATACCCCTACCGCCCTCACAGTGGACGCATCCAACACGGCAGTCGGTGGGGTGCTGGAGCAGCTCATCGCAGGTCGCTGGCAACCCCTGGCGTTTCTCAGCAAACACCTGCGGCCACCCGAGCTCAAGTACAGTGCTTTTGACCGGGAACTGTTGGCGCTCTACCTGGCAATCCGGCATTTCAGGTACTTCCTAGAAGGTCGGCCCTTCACCGCGTTCACGGACCACAAACCGCTTACCTTTGCGTTTACGAAAGCATCCGACCCCTGGTCGTCCCGCCAGCAACGCCACCTGTCCTACATCTCTGAATACACGACGGATGTCCGGCACGTCTCGGGTAAGGACAATGTCGTGGCGGATGCGCTCTCTCGCCCTACCGTTCATGCCCTTTCCCAAGGGGTAGACTTTGAGGCACTGGCAGAGGCGCAGCAGGCGGATGAGGATATTCTGAGTTACAGAACCGCAGTCTCCGGTCTGCAGCTCCAGGACCTCCCCGTGGGCCCAGGTGAGAGGACCCTACTCTGTGACGTCGCCACCGGCCAGCCCCGTCCAGTCGTCCCGACAGCATGGCAGCGCCGCGTTTTCGACTCCATTCATAACTTGGCGCATCCCTCCATCCGGACAACTGTCCGGATGGTTTCCAGCAGGTTCGTTTGGCAGGTCAGTGAATGGGCCAGAACGTGCATGCACTGCCAGACGGCCAAGGTGCAGCGGCACACCAAAGCCCCACCGCAGCAGTTCCATCCCGCCCACCGGCGTTTCGACCACATTCATGTGGATATCGTGGGCCCCCTGCCAGTGTCGCGCGGAGCGCGTTACCTCCTGACTATCGTGGACCGGTTCACAAGATGGCCAGAGGCGGTCCCGCTCACCGACACCACCTCCGAATCTTGCGCCCGAGCCCTGATCGCCACCTGGATATCTCGCTTTGGTGTCCCGGCCCACATTACCTCCGACAGAGGCGCCCAGTTCACCTCCAGCCTGTGGTCAGCTATGGCCAGCCTTTTGGGGACTCAGCTGCACCACACAACTGCCTACCACCCACAGTCGAACGGGCTAGTGGAGCGTTTCCACCGTCACCTGAAGTCGGCCCTCATGGCCCGCCTGCGAGGAGCCAACTGGGCGGACGAACTTCCCTGGGTCCTACTCGGCATCCACACAGCGCCCAAGGACAACCTGCACGCCTCGTCGGCCGAGTTGGTATACGGCGCGCCCCTGGTCGTCCCCAGGGAGTTCCTACCAGCCCCAAGGGGGCAAGAGGAAGAACCCGCAGCAGTCCTGGGCAGACTACGCGAGAAGCTCGGTAACCTGGCCCCCATACCCACTTCACAGCACGGGCGGCACCCGACCTGCGAACCCAAAGACCTACAGAACTGTAAGTTTGTGTTTGTACGAAGGGGCGGGCATCGGCCACCGCTGCAGCGGCCATACGAGGGGCCATTTATGGTGCTCCGGAACAACGGGTCCACGTTCGTGCTGGACGTTGGGGGGAAAGAGGAGGTTTTCACGGTGGACCGCCTCAAACCGGCCCATGTGGACCTGGCGCAACCGGCCGAGTTTCCGGCGCCTCGGCGCAGAGGCCGACCTCCCAAGCAGGTTCTGGCCCAGACTGTGGACATTGGGGGGGTGTATCGCCGGTTCTGGGGGGGGGGGGGTTATGTGGCGACCCATTTCCTAGTGTATCCGAACCGACTCACAATTAGATAGCCTACGGGGGTTTGCGAGCACAGAGCTTTGGAGCCTCTGCGCCATGGGGGGCCGGTTGACAGAGGCTTAAAAGTGAGGCTGAAGTTTTCGAATAAAGTTTTTTCCTTCGACTGAAGTTACCGACTCCGTGTCGTAATTTTAGCGCTGCGTGTAGCACACCGCTACAGCACCATTTTTCTGTTTTGTGCTCGTTGCTGTATGGATTATTACCAAGTATACTGCTTACTGTGAATTTCACACATAGTATAGGTCTCAGCCTTGGACTTAGTAAATGGAAGCTTAAAAAAATTGCAGAAGCTGGAAATCTAAAATAAAAACACGGAATGCTAGAAAACTCTGCAGGCCAGGCTGCATCTGTGAAACGAAACAGTTAACAGTTCAGGTTGAAGACTTTTTGTCAAAGCCATTAAAAGAGAAAAGTTTATTGAGCTGTTGACAGGAAGGTGGTCTGAGAGTTGTAACTTGGGTGAACACGGGGTTAAGAAGCTAATCTGTTCACTGTGTGAGTGGGAATAGTTAACGAATGAGAACAGAGATCCGATGAAAGAGAAACAGAGTAAAATTTATTCCCATGTTCATCCCAAACGGAGACTATAGAGGCAACATGGAACGTTGAACAGTACAGCACAGGACCAGGTCCTTTGGTCCACTGTGTTGTGCAGGACTAATTAAATGAGGAATCAAATGTTCAACTAAATTAATCCCTCTACACATCAACATTATTTAGGATTTTGCATTAACAGTGTACGTTTGATCTCCCAAAGACCAATGCTCACATTTGGCCAGATTAAACTCCATTTGCCACTTCTCTGCTCACATCTGCATCTGATCTCTATCCCACTATGTCCTTTGACAGTCTTCTCTGCTGACCACAGCACCAATCATTGCATCATGTGCAAACTTACTAATGCAACCATTTACATTTTCATCCAGTTCACTTGTTATTACAAACAATAAAGTTTCCACTATGGATCTCCATGGAGCATCATTAATCACAGGCCTACAAACAGAATAAATCCCATTGACCACTATGCTCAGTTTTCTATGGTCATGCCAATTCTCAATTTGATTGGTCAATACATTATGGATCCCATACATTTTAATCTCTTGGATGAGCATGCCATAAGGGACTTGCAAAAGGTCTTACTAAAATCCATGTGGACAACACCCACAGCTCTAGCTGCAGTCACCTCCTTTAAAAAAGCTCAATCATTAGTAACATGCAACTTGCTCTGTACAAAGCCATGCTGACTGTCCCTAATTCAGATTCAGATTCAGTTTATTGCCATTTAAAAACCATAAATGCAGTGCAGTTTAGAAAGTGAGACGTTCCTCCAGAATGATATCACAAAAACACATGACAAAACAGACTACATCAGAAAATCTACATAACATTTGGCAATCCCCAAACCAGAGTCCAGAGAGGCTGATGCATATTAATATCGTACTACCATCTTAGCGCGTTCCCCGGAAAGGAACTCCAAATCCACCAGACAAACAAGACCAAAAACTAAAGCTACAAGACCTGCACAAAACCACATAGTTACAACATATAGTTACAACAGTGCAAACAATAGCATAATTGATAAAAAACAGACCATGGGAACAGTAAAAATAGTCCAAAGATGTTAAAAGACTACAAGTTCAAAAGAAACCACCACACAGTTTCCACAAGTCCTCAGGGTCCCCGATTGACTCGTCATCTCACGCCGGTGGGGAATACCCCCGCACAGCGCTGCCCGACTCAGCCTTGCAGACGCAGCACACACTGAAAGCGACCTGACCACAGCGGACTCCGAGTCCGTCAAGCCTCTGACCATCCCCTCCGACACAGCTTCTCCGAGCACCATCCTCTGCCGAGCATATTAAGACCAATTAAGACCAATGGCCATCGGCAACACAACCCCAAGGACTGGGGGCCTGTTCTTCCCAGCAGAGACCTGGACCTCACAACAGCAGCAACGAAGAAGGTCTTTCTGGAGATTTTCAGATGTTCCTCTGTGTTCCCACGTCCGTTTTTCATCCGATTATGATTGCGCACGGTACCCCGCTTCACAAATAACAGATAATCAGCTCAAGAGTGGCCGCTGCAAGCTGCGTCGTGCCACCATCTTGGATTGCAATTAGGCATGCTTTTCCATTTGCTCATAAATCCTATCCAGCAACTTCCCTACCACTGATGTGAGACTCGCTAATCCAAAGTGCCTAGTCCACTCAACAATGGAAGCCACATGGTCTCCCACCATCGGTCTGTCCAATGAACCAGACGCAGTATTTTATATTGCCAAAGTCCATCAGGGTCTCGTGATCACAAGAAAAATATTTACACCTTTCGTTGGACCTGGAGAGACTGCTAAGACCAATTGCGCCACCATCTTACCAGAAAACTACCTGCCATTCCTCTGGAGATAGAGGGGGCACAAGTGTATTGGTCAAGGCCCCAGCAAACTCATCTATTGCTTCTTTCAATAGCCTGGGTTATATACCATCAAGCCTTGGGGACCTATTGGGTCTTCTAATGTTCTTTAGGAGACCCAACAATGCCTCCTTATCTATATTAGCACATGTCCTCATTAGTAAATAATAATGTGAGTGTTCACTTGGGACCTCAGCCACATCCTCCATCTCCAAGAACATATCCAATGACCTGACCTGCTCCTTAGTTAATCTCATGCTTTTGATGATGTATAGAATGCCTTTGGATTCTCTTTAATCGTTTCATGGTCTCTCCTGGCTCATTTGGTTTTGCACCCCAGCCTCTCCTCTTCCCCCTACCAAGCTATTTAATGAGCTGCTTTTCTCCCCTTCCCATTTCTGACAAAGGGCCTTCGACCTGAAGTATTAACTGTGGTTCCCTCTCCTATGGATTTGACCCAAGTACTTGTTTGTTTTTATTTTAGGTTATGGACTAAGTATACATTTATGTTGCCTTAATGGACAAAGCTGACAAGACAGTTCTGAGAGGGGGGGGGGTAAAAAAAACTTCAATTAATGGTCTCTGCCAGTTTCATATCACTTAAACTAAGCCTAATATGGATGGCTAGGATGTGAACAGTTCACTGGCTGAGTTGGGGAAGAGGCTTTTGGAGGAAGTGTCCAAGAACTGCCAAATCATCATTAATTTTTTTTGTGTGTGGAAATGTTTCCCTCAAATATTGTTTAAAGACATAATCAGCAAAATACCAGTTCTATCATCTAGCCCGTCCTACACACTTCATAGCTAAAATTATATGACTAGATACATCTGACTGTCTAGGCAGCCATGTGATTCGCAGGACAGTCTCAAAAATATTGCAGAGCTGCTAAGAGAGAACATCCTCTGGAAATGTCGCAGGCAGTCAAATGGGCTTGTTACTTATTTGTCTTTCACTGGGAATAATGAATGACAGGAAGCAGGCTGGTGGAGTTACACACAAAATGCAGGAGGAACTCTGTGGATTAGGGATCTGCTATGGAGAAGAATACAGACTCAACGTTTCAGGCAGAAACCCTCTTTCAGAACAGCAAGGGGGAAGAAGCCAGAATTAAAAGGTGGTAGGGGAGAAGGTATAAAAACTGGAAGATGAGAGAGAAGGTAGGTGGATAGGGGGGAGGTATATGAAGTGAAAAGCTGGGAGTTGATAGATGAAAAGTTAAAGGGCTGAAGAAAAAGTAAGTTCAAAGTACAGTTCTTATCTAAGTATGTATACTATATACAACTTGAGGTTTGTTGTCTTGCAGGCAGCCACAAAAGAAACTCAATAGAATCCATTTTTAAAAAAACACACAAAGACTGTGAAACACCAATGTAGGGGGAAAAAAGAACAAATTGTGCAAACAATAAAAAGTAAACAAATAACAGTAGAATGTGAGACCAAGAGACCCTGAAGGAGAGACCAAAGTTTGAGAGCCAGTTCAGAACTGAGGTGAGTGAAGCCAGTCCAGGAACCCAATAGCTGCTGGCCACAGTCACTGAGGTAGCTCAAAATAAATTTATTATCAAAGTACTGTACACATATGTCACCATGTACAACCCTGTGATTCATTTTTGTCCAGGTATACTCAATAAATCCATAATAGAATAATAGTCAAAACAAAATCAATAAAATACAGCACCAACTTGGGATTCAACCAATGTGTAAAAGATAACAAACTGTACAAATACAATAAGAAATAAATAATTAAATAAGCAATAAATATCAATAACATGAGATGAATAGTCCTTGAAAGTGAGTCCATAGGTTGTGGGAACATTTTGAAGATGAGGCAAGTGAAGTTGAGTGAAGTTATTAACTTTTGTTCAAGAGCCTGATGGTTGAGGGGTAATAACTGTTCCTCAACTTGGTGGTGTCAGTCCTGAAGCTCTTGTGCCTTCTTTCTGATGGCAGCAGTGAGAAGAAAGCATGTCCACGGTGATGGGGGTCCCTGATGATGGATGCATGCGACAATGTTTCATGTGGATGTGCTAAACAGTGAAGAGGGCTTTACTTGTGATGGACTGGACCATCTCCACTACCTTTTTGTAGGATCTTTTGTTCAAAGATATTGTGATGCAACCAGTCTATACACGCTCCACTACACATCTATAGAAGTTTGTCAAAGTTTTAGATGTTATATTTGCAAACTCCTAAGGAAGTAGAGGCGCTGCTCTGCTTTCCTCACAATTTTACTTGCGAGCTAAGCCCAGGTTGAGTCCTAGAACATAATAATACTGAGGTGAGTGAAGCAATCCAGGAACCCGATTCTACAAACCACCGAGCCAGTTTGGCACTGAGGTGAGTAAACCTCACAAACTAGTGAGTTGAATACTGGTTCATCTTTCAACCTCTGCCTTGATCTTTTTTAATTAAGTTGGCCAAACATCAGTTTGTTTCTCGCTCTTTGGTCTGGACCCGTTGCTTTGATCCACCTCGACCCACTCCAGCACTGTTTCATTTTTTTGCTCTCAGGCCCAAACTCCACACCTTTGATCCATCACCAAGTCCATTTCAGCAATGGCCACTTGGGGCTATAGAGTTCAGTTCACTGAATCGTTCAGAACACTGCAAAATCGCCAGGTCATACAAATGGTTCAAAAGCACATCTTCCAAAGATACAAACACAAGGAAATCTGCAGATGCTGGAAATTCAAGCAACACACACGAAATGCTGGTGGAACTCAGCAGGCCAGGCAGCATCTATAGGAAGAAGTACAGTCGATGTTTCAGGCCGAAACCCTTCGTCAGGACTAACTAAAAGAAGAGATAGTAAGAGATTTGAAAGTGGGAGGGGGAGATCCGAAATGATAGGAGAAGACCGGAGGGGGTGGGATGAAGCTAAGAGCTGGAAAGGTGATTGACAGAAGGGATACAGAGCTGGAGAAGGGAAGGGATCATGGGGCGGGAGGCCAATGGAGAAAGAAAGGGTGAAAGGAGTACCAGAGGGAGATGAAGAGCAGGCAAGGAGGTGAGAGGGGCAGAGAGAGAAAAAAGAGAGATAGAAAAGGGAAAAAGAAGAAAGGAATGAATGAATAAATAAAGAATGGAGTAAGAAGGGGAGAGGGCATTAACGTATTTAGAGAAATCAACGTTCATGCCATCAGGTTGGAGGCTATAAGGTGGTGTTCCTCCAACCTGAGTGTGGCTTCATTTTGACAGTAGAGAAGGCCATGGATAGACATATCAGAATGGGAATGGGACGTGGAATTTCAGCAATGGCCACTTGGGGCTATACAGTTCACTGAATCTTTCAGAACCACTAGGAGATCCTGCTTTCTCTGGGGGATAGAGCGTAGTTGTTCAGCAAAACTATCTCCCAGTCTGCGTCAGGTCTCACCAATATATAGAAGGCCGCACCAGGAGCACCAGACGCAGTATACCACACCAGCCGACTCACAGGTGAGGTGCTGCCTCACCTAGAAGGACTGTCTGGTACCCTGACTGGTGGTGAGGGAGGAAGTGTAAGGGCAGGTATTGCACCTGTTCTGCTTACAAGGATGAGTGCTGGGAGGGAGATCGGTGGAAAGGGATCGGGGGGACAAATGGACAAGGGAGTCGTGTAGGGAGCGATTCCTGTGGAAAGCAGAAGGGAGGGGAGGGAAAGATGTGCTTGGTGGTGGGATCCCGTTGGAGCTGGCGGAAGTTACGGAGAATTATATGTTGGACCCGGAGGCTGGTGGGGTGGTAGGTGAGGACAAGGGGAATCCTATCTTTAGTGGGGTGGCAGGAGGATGGAATGAGAGCAGATATATGTGTAATGGGAGAGATGCGTTTGAGAGCAGAGTTGATGGTGGAGGAAGGGAAGCCCATTTCTTTAAAAAAGGAAGGCATCTCCTTTGTCCTGGAATGAAAAGCCTCATCCTGAGAGCAGATGCAGCGGAGACGGAGGAATGGCAAGAAGGGGATGGTATTTTTGGAAGAGACAGGGTGGGAAGAGGAATGGTCCAGGTAGCTGTGAGAGTCCACCCATTTTATTTCCACATCCCTTTCCCATTCTGTCTATCCATGGCCTCCTCTACTGTCACGATGAAGCCACGCCAAGTTGGAGGAACAACACATTATATTCCATCTGGGCAGCCTCCAACCTGATGGCATGAACATTGATTTCTCTAATTTCTGTTACTGCCCCCTCCCCTTCTTACCCCATCCATATTTATTTATCTATTTTTATTTATTTATATTATTATTATTATTATTATTATTCAGTTTTTCTTTTCTCGTTTTTTCTCTCTCTCTGTCCCTCTCACAATCACTCCTTACCTGCCCTCCATCTCACTCTGGTGCTCCCCTCCCCCTTTCTTTCTCCCTAGGCCTCTTGTCCCATAATCCTTTCCCTTCTCCAGCTGTGCATTCTTTTTGCCAATCAACTTTCCAGCTCTTAGCTTCATCCCTCCCCCTCCCTCTTTCAAATCTCTTACTATCTCTTCTTTCAGTTGGTCCTGACAAAGGGTCTCGGCCGGAAATGTCGACTGTACTTCATATAGATGCTGCCTGGCCTGCTGCGTTCCACCAGCATTTTGCGTGTCTTCCAAAGATACCCCATGATTCCAAAGTCTGTGGATTGCAGTGGTCATAGTCCAGAAAAAAGTGTAATTAATGGAAAAGGTAGTTTTGTTTGCTGCCTGTAAAACATTGCTCTGTCTCACCAGCGTCATCTTTACCAAAAGATGAATCTGATGGGAGATGCAGAGTGGATAATGGGAGAAAGGGAAGGAGGAGGGGCACCTAACTAAGGGAGATAATACATAGGTGAGAAGAGGTAAGAGGGGAGCCAGAATGAGGAATGGAAAAAGAGTAGAGGGGGAAGGCTGGTAAGTTCTGTTTTACTGAAATTTAGGGGTAGCTCAAATCTGCTAAGAGCATCATGGATATAGTTAAGGACTCTGTGGGTCTTTCTGTATGTGTAAACAGAGCACAATCATCTTATGGAATTTGCTCATTGTTGTCAGTGTAATTGCATTACAGGACTGTGAGCAGTTGAAATTGCTTTCAGTCCAACACCAGATTGCTAATGGCTAGTGAATTTGGCCATTAACAATCTGGTGTTGAATTTGTACTAACACCTCCACAACTGCTTGGAAAATGGAGAAGAGGGTAGGGCAACAGTACCGCTATCTGTTTTGCCCGAGTTTGGATGGCACGGGGCTTCAAAGTAAATCCGCCATATGGATGCAGTCAGTTAATTGAGGAAGAAACTTAGAACAGTGGTAAAGTTATTTGTGCACCAGACTTTGATGTAAATTTTCACAGTGCCTCTCAAATAGCTATGTTAAAGAACATCAAATCAATAGCCATGTAAGTGTTGTTCTGAGTTCTCTTTTCTGGATCCGCCTGATTGCAAAAATCTGTCCAGTAATGGTCTAAAAGGCAGACTGAGATCCAAGAAGTCTTCTTAGCAGCAGAGAGGAGAGCAATGCCTCAGTAAATTATCACTGTTGGCTTCTGTTTTTAAAAATAGTGATGATATGGGTGTTATGTAAGTTAGCTGGGAATTGTTCCTTTGGCCATAGTTTAAAGAGTTACAAATGGAGCCTGTTTATCCGTGCTTCTTCCCTACCCTTTTAGCATTTCAGCACGTAATCCTTACTCATTTACTCCTTGGATTAGGTTCCAACCTCCTGTGCTACTTGCACAGATTTTAATTTCAAATTGTTTTGTGGTATTTTGGTTTTTCTCATTGTATTGTTTTCTTCATTGTATTGCAAGGCAGATTCAAGAATCTGCTGATTATGATGGAGGGAACAATAAGGTGATTGGAGGAAAGTGTAGGAGGATGTCAGAGGTAAGTTTTTTTTTACAGAGTGGTAGGTGCATGGAATGTGCTGTCAAGGATGGTGCTGCAAACAGTTACATTAGGGACATTTAAGAAGCTCTTCAATAGGTACATGAATGACAGAAAAATGGAGGGCTATGTAGGAGGGAAGGAAATTGATCTTAGAGTAGGTTAAAATGTCAGCACAACATTGTGGACCAAAGAACCTGTATTGTGCTGTAATGTTCTATGTTCTGAAAGTCATAGTCACCAGATGTAGATGATGTTTCCTGTTATCTTGGGAGGAGTTGAGATATTTTTCAGCATTACAGTTTTTGCCTGTCCTGCAAAATGGTGGCTGGCTGCTTGCACCTCCCTCTCTGGTTGTTGCTGACACCACAACATGACAGCAGCTCAGGGATTGCTGCCGGTCGGGCTTACACTGAAATTAACAGTGTGTGGCTGTGCATCCATCACTGCTGATTGCTTCTCAGAGCCAAAATATAGAAAACAAAGGGAAAAACATCTCTAACTATGAAAGGTATGTTTTTTTTTGGGGGGGGGGGGGAAGCACCTGCAGATTCTATTTATTAACTTATGTCTATTTTTACTTCGAACTTTGCGTCACCTCCCACGGATGGTTCAGGGAAACGCAACTGGATTTCTCATTCATTTGCTAAATTCGTAGGGTTTCAACTCTGTTTAGACTTTGCAGTTTTGACAGAGTATTAAGGATCACCAATAAAATTAGATCCAGTGGCATGTTATTCGCTATCATTACAGTCCCTTGGTAGTCATTAACGCTTGATTAGATTGTTAAAATGCTGGTAGTTACTCATCAACCTCAGGCTTAATCCATACCTACCAGGCAAAAACAGCAACACTGCTTATAAAAAGCAATCAGTGCAACAGAACAACTGGTACACCACTGTTTAGATATTCATATTTATTTGAAGATCTGCCCTTTCCAAAAGTTGTTACACCATTTAAGCTTAATTAACAATGAGTTCCTTAGCTTCACCATTTGCTTTTGACAACAAAATTGGCCCTGTTGTGCCAGCTACAGTACACTCAGGATCTAATTAAAGAGGTGGTGTCTGTGGTTTATTCAAGATCTGATTTACATAGAAAATGTTTGCAGTGTACTGAGGAACTAATTTGCATAGGAGACATCCATTCCTCCCTGGGAATGGTTCCATTTTGGTTTTAATTACTGAGCTAGTTATCCTGAGACCTGGGCTGTTATCACAAGCTCAAATCCCAATGCAACAGTGAAGGAATTTAACTTCACTTAATTGGACAAAAAAGAGAGCATTACTAATTCAACCATGAAACCAGTAGTTGGTTTAAAAAAAGGCAGCCTGATCGAATCTCTGGCAATGTGATTGCTTTGGCCAGTATCCCAAGCTCCTCCATTACATCCCTGTGCTCATGTCTGCACTGCCACCAGTCAGAAAGGAGTTGCAATTGTATCTCTGCATAGCAGTAATTGTAAGAGTGACCATTGTAGAGTTCTCATGAAAGGGGTTGTCACAGTGAGGGTGCCTATAATTATGTTCCTTGGCTTCTAGTGAAGACATTAGTGGTGTATTGGCACAAGAGATCATGGACCCTTGGCACCAGTCTGTAATGTTTTTTAGCCTGGCATACCCCATGTTAAGTGAGCAGTGAGACTTGGCAGGAGCGGCACCAGGCATATTTTAAAGAAAGATATCTACCTAAATGAAAAGCAAAACTTTTGCATGCTAAACATCAGGATCAGAAGTCAATAGGCATCACTATTCAATACCACAACCAACAAATCAAACCAAGCTCTGCATCCATTTTTGTCCTCTACCCTTTACAGGAGGGAGTGAATCCAAAACTGCCCAATGAAAGAGGCCAGATCATAAATGACAAACATAGAATATAGAAATCTATAGCACATTAAAGGCCCTTCAGCCAACAATGTTGTGCCAGCTATGTAACCTACTCTAGAAACTGCCTAGCCCTCTATTTTTCTAAGCTTCATGTACCTATCTAAGAGTTTCTTAAAAGACCCTATTGTGTCTGCATCTACCGCTGTCGCTGGCAGTGCATTCCATGCACCCACCACTCACTGTGTGGAAAAACTTGATCTCTGACATCACCCTTGTACCTACTTCCAAACATCTTAAAACTATGCCCTTATGTGTTACCCATTTCATCTCTGGGGGGAAGCCTCTGGCCATCCACACGATCAATGCCTCTCATCATCTTATTCACCTCTATCAGGTCACCTCTCATCCTCTGTCACTCCAAGGAGAAAAGGGCAAGTTCACTCAACCTATTCTCATAAGGCATGCTCTCCAATCCAGGCAACATCCTTGTAAATCTCCTCTGCACTCTCTCTATAGTATCCACATCCTTCCTGTAGTAAGGTGATCAGAACTGAACATAGTACTTCCAATTGGGTCTAACTAAAGTCTTGTACAGCTTTAACATAACCTCATGGCTCTTGAACTCAATCCCACGGTTGATGAAGACCATTATATCATATGCCTTCTTAACAACACTCAACCTGTGCATCAGCTTTGAGTGCCGTATGGACACAGATTCCAAGATCTCACTGATCTTCCACACTGCCAAAAGTCTTAACATTATTACTATATTGTCTTCAAATTCGACCTACTGAAGTGAACCACTTCACTTATCTGGGTTGAACTCCATCTGCCACTTCTCAGCCCAGTTCTGCATTCTACCGATGTCCCACTGTAACCTCTGACAACCTGCCGACTATCCACAAAACTCCCAACCTTTGGCATCAGCAAACTTTCTAACCCACGCTTCTACTTCCTCAACCATGTTATTTACAAAAACTACAAAGAGAAGGGTCCCTGGAACAGATCCCTGTGGAACACCACTGGTCACTGATCTCCATGCAGAATACAAACCATCTACAACCACCCTTTACCTTCTGAGGACAAGCCAGTTCTGGATCCACAAAGCATGGTCTCCTTGGATCCCATGCCTCCTTACTGTCTTTCATGGGGAACTTTATCAAATGCCTTACTGAAATCCATTTACACTACATCCACTGCCCTACCTTCATCAATGTGTTTTGTTATATCCTCAAAGAATTCAATCAGGCTCGTAAGGCATGACCTGCCCTTAACAAAGCCATGCTGACTATCCTCAATCAGATTATGCCTCTCCAAATGCTCATAAATCTCACCTCTCAGGATCTTCTCCAACAACTTGCCCTCCACAAAGTCAAGGGTTTCTAGCTGAATGTGATCAGAGATTATGTTATCTTTGTTACATCACATATACATCGAAATATGCATGATTCATTTTTGTCAAATTAGTGTGGATTGTGACGGGCAGCCAAGAACAGTATTGCCAACATACTATACCTCCTATAACATGGTCAGTCTCAGTCCTATCATCACAGAATCCAGGCCTTGTGCTAATTCAGTTGTCTCCATGTGATTATAAATATTGGGCTGAGCATAATCTAGGATTACAGGACCAAACAGCATACTCATAACTGTGGTGAAAATTTCCTAGTTAGGACTTCTACTCGGGTTCTTCCAGAACATTATGTACCTGACTGTGGGGTATTGTCCAGACATGTCTATCCAGGAAAAAACGAGATCAAATCTAATTGAATTACTTACTTTCTCAGTTCTCATCAGTCTGGGTTACATCAGGACCAGTTTATTAAAGCCTTGGTTTGAACATTAAAAGAATAAGTAGAATCCCAAAAGCAATGTTAGAGTGATGCCAAAATCGTAGTGACACTGAAGTGGTCTCAAGGAGTCTAGTAACACATAAATCAACAGGAATCAAAGAGAACATTTTCCATAGAATAGAGCCTGCATACAGGGACTTGATTGAATTTGAATTTCAATCATCCTACCCCCAAGTCCTTGTGGCAGGAGGGCACCTTTGAAAGTACAGCCTTCTTCATCTGTTTCATTAATGACCTCTCCTTGACAAAATCAGAAGGAGGATTTCCCTCTGATTCCAAATGAGACTCCTCAGAAAATGAAGTGGATCATGTCATCATGCAGCTAGACCTAAACTGTATTCAGGCAAGGGCAGATACACAGTAAGGGCTAAGAGTGTCACACAGGGCCAGGCATCGATCACCTATAAACAAAGGCCAAAACACCTGCCGTTAATGTCTAATGGCATTACTATTAGTGGGTTACCAACCATCACCATCCTGGTCAGAAACCTACTACTGGTACAAAAGCTGGTCATTTGCAAGTGACTCATCGCTTGACTCTAAATCCTTCTGGAACCACCACACTGTATCTGCAGTGTATACAAAAGATGAAAAGTTAGCTGTAAGATTTCTTGGTGTCTTTCAAATTGCAAGGGCAATAAACATTCATTCATTACCAGATCTAAATCTTAGAACTCCTCTCCAGCAGCACTGTGAAAATACTCCATCAGACGGACAACAGTGCTTCAAGAGTTGTTTCACTGTCATCTTCCTGAGTAATTCATTATGCCCAATAAATGCCTGTATTGCTGATAATTATCTGCAGTGATCTTTTGTTTTCTGGCTGCTATTCAATGGTGAATGTGGTCAGGCGCATGTACAGGTTTTAGTTTCACAGTGTGCCAGAGATGTTCATTGCAGCAGTGCTGCTGTAAAATGTAAAGTCAGTCTCTGTGGTTTCCTCCGTAGCTCAGCTTCCTTTAGTAAGTTTGAAACTATTTTGTGACAGTCTAAATGGAAACAGAAGTTAAGTTAGGATCATTTTTTAAATGTACACTAAATACCTTTATTTGTGGGAAAAGTTTGTGTTATGGGAGATGTACACCTGGTTAATTTCCTTTCATAAATGATTTAAACAAAAACTGGTTTCTGATCAGTTTTTGCTCTTTGATAATTAGAAATTATAGATAGGGATCTTGCATTTCAGAAAAAAAAGGACTTGCAATTATACAGCCTTTGTAACAACCCTTCAAAGCGCTTTGCACGAATGACATACTTTTGATATGTCTCTGTTACAGCATTGGAAATTTGGCAAAAAATTTGCCCACTCCAAGTTCTGATTAGTAAATCCAAGATAATGAACAATTGTTGATGGATGAATAATGGCCAGGATTCCTCTTTGGGAGTGCCTCAGAATAAGTACAACTGAGTGCGGGCAAGTATTGTTTAATGATATAGATAGTAGTGTAATGCCACCACTTCAGTCAAATATGCTGTTCTACTAAGAAGTTATGTCTTAATGTAGAATGCTTGTGTATGACTTTGTTTAATGTTGAGAGACATTGAGGATAGTGTGGCAGCCGCCACACTATCCTTGACAGATCGGGGACAGGGTCAGTGGCATGAAATGCAAAAGGACAGGACTCTTCACTACTGCAGCCTTCCTCTGTCCTCACCACCATTGTGATGTGTCATCATTTTGCAACAGCTCCACTTTAGGTCCTGTTTGGAATCTTGCCCTTGACCTTACTGCCATGGATGATCTTACCATGTTTTGATGGTAAGCATGATACCTAAGCTTCAGATGGCATCACTCTCGGGATTTCAGGAACTCAAGTCTTTCCACCACACCAGGGTGACGATCCTTGGATGACAACTAGTACTAGTAATAATATAGGACATCACCTGCAACTATACCGAGTGCAATAATCAATGGGGTGTTAGCTTAGACATCCTTAGTGTATGATTTGAACTTGCAGTCCTCAGACTGTTAGGTATTCTGATGATAAACAATTACAAAGATGTGACCCTTGTGTTGATGTACTTTGCATTAGCTACATTTTACAGACCCAGACAACAGAAAGACCTGAACTCAGTCCCTTAACATCAGCTGTGGAAATTAAATTCGGTTAATAATCCAAAATTTACTTGGTAATGGAGTTCATGAAGATCTCCCTGACTGTGGTCAAACCACCTCTGGTTCACAGCTGGTCATCTGCCATTCTGGTCTACATGTGACTCCAGATCCACCCCATATGGTTGACTTCTAAACACCTTCTAAAGTGGCCAAACAAGCTGTTTTGCCATACCAGTCATGCTCCATTTAACAGAAAATGAATAAAATGAACAGTTCACCCAGCATCAGTCTAAACACCAAATTCAAACGTGCAAAGTCGTACCCAAGTGCCCAACTGACAAAACATCGGCAATGAGGACTTGAGGAACAAGTAAATGAGAAAACAATAACCTACAGGTAATGCTCCAGCTCAGACACAATCCTAGCTTGGAAATATATAACTGGTCCTTTGTTGACACTGCATCTAATGTCTGAAAGGCTCTGCCCCACAGCGTTGTGGTAGTATTTTCATCAGTCAAGATGGTGCCGAGCTACAGTCTGTGAAGGTCACAGCTCAGGCTTGCAGGTTGTTTTTAGATTTGTACAGGTGGCTTTGGGGATTTGGAGGGGAGTTCAAGATTGCTTAACAGCATTTCCACTATGCAAGTGTAAAGAACAAAATAGTTGTTATACTGCATCTGATGCAGCACAGAAAAGCACAATAACACATTAACAAAAGAATGCACACAATTGTTATATATCTATCTCTTGTATACAGAGATTGATTATATGTCTATAAACACATATAGATTGATTGTATGTCCATGAGTATCTACATCAGGTGACTGACAGGAAATGAAGAAGTGGTGGGGTGGGTTAGTAGGTGCAAATGTTGATCTGTTTTGCTGCTTGGGAAAAGTAACTGTTTTGAATCTGATGCTCCTAGCTTGCATACTACATAGCTTCCTCTCTGATGGGAGAGGAGCAAACAGTCAATGAGCAGGGTGGATGGGATGGGATCCTTCATGATGTTATATAAGTCTTTGATGGCAAAGAAGGTAGGTTGGTTCCAGAGTTGCAGTGGGCAGTTTTGACTACCCGTTTGCCACAGTGCAGTTTCCATAACCATGCAGTGATGTAGCATGGTAAGATGTTTTCTACTTTGTATCTGTAGAAGTTTGTGAGTATTGTGCATTGTCCAGTTCCTTTCAGCCTCCTCAGAAAGTAAAGATTTTAGTGAGCTTTCTTGATTGGGTAGGATTCACTCTGGGACCGTGAGAAGTTCTGTAAGATGTGCGGTCCCAGGAGTTGGAAAATGCTCTGTACCACCAATGAAAAGAGGGTGTGTGAGTGATTATCCGGAAGTTGATAACCATCTTCTTTGTCTTGTTGACATTGAGGAAGAGGTTATTCACCTGGTACCAGACCTCAAGCTCTTCCACCACCTCTCTGTAGGTTGTCTGATCTCTAATAGTGATGGGGTGTAGTCAGGATTTAGCAACAGGAATATGGGGGAATTGAGGACAGGTTAGAGTCTAAGCCTCCACTCCATGTTTGAAAGCCTACAATGTGGTCGAATGTTGGG
The DNA here is from genome assembly GCF_030144855.1 of Hypanus sabinus. NCBI lineage: Eukaryota > Metazoa > Chordata > Chondrichthyes > Myliobatiformes > Dasyatidae > Hypanus > Hypanus sabinus. The sequence continues at coordinate 147,881,188 of NC_082715.1, read as the reverse complement.
CCAGCAGACTTGTGACATTGAAGGCTGGTGACCCCCAGCCCCCAGTTCAGCACATTGTTGGCATGTTCAGGGATCAGAGTTCTATGTGGGCAGGAGGCAGAAGGTACACACATTTCTGAGACTGGAGTTTGAGGTCTAGTGTTTGGGTTACCATCAATGGAACTTGAGGCCTGGAATTTGGATCTTCATTTGTAGTCATTGGCAAGTCTTGGATTGACACCGAAGATCAAAGCCCAAAAGTCGATTGGCAGTCGAGGCCCAATGGTTAGAGCCCTGCGTCTTGAATCTGCTGGGGAAGTCAAAGGCCTGTGAGTCTGCTGGAGGTTGAAGAAGATGGCTTGTCCTGGGGTTGGAGAACTATGTATGTGGGTGGTTGGGAGGGAGAAACGAGGCTTGTTTTACTGTTGTTGCTTTGTCACTTGGTAGGTTCTGTTTAATTGTGTTCTGTTTGTTTTCTGTATTGTACTGCCCAACATGGTGGGCATGCTGTATAGCCACTGGAATGTGTGGTGACGCTTGCGGACTGCCCACAACACAGCCTCGGGGTGTTGGTTTGATGTACATGTGATGAATCTGAAAAACTGAGGGTGCCAGCAGTTCAAGAAACATGTTGCTCTTGATGGTGGCATCAAGATCCCAAAAACAACGTTTTAAGTCTCGGGTCACCTTCTCACTTGGTGGGGTAGTTTGATTATCTCCATTCCCAGCCCCATTTACTCTCTGTTGCTTGAATGTGACTCCCATCATACTAGAAATCCCTGGGGTGGGGCTAGCTAACGTGTGTGAGGAAAGGCAAGCAAATTATTACATGCTAGTCCAGGAAGCCAGGAAGGGTACATGACACAGATTGTAATCCTTTGAAGACATGAGCAGTTTACTTATTCACTTTTAATTCCAAAATAGTGAAGTTATGCCACCTTAAGATTTCTTGAAACAACCCTTATTGCTGAATTTCAAATTAATACACCATTTAGCAACAACGCAGGTGCCACTCTGCAGATCTATCTAAAGCATCAGTGTTGGATCCTGATAGTTCTGTGATCCAAAATTTCTTGGGAAATCAAGAATGAGGCAGAAAACAATTCTCAGAAATAAGGTTTATTAAGTTTTATAACTGACAGTGAACAAGAAAGAGCAGCTTCTAGAAAAATATAGAAGTAACTATACTGTAATTGGAAAATTCACCGAACAATTACATGTAAATAGGTGCTTATATAAAAATATAAGCAAGCATAGATAGGAAAATCCAATCCAATATTGTTATTCATTTGAGTTCTTGACCAGACTTCAAATTTTATGCCAAATCGGGCCAAGTATTAGTGGCACAGGAATTCCCAGGGAAGAACTAAACTGTTCAAAATAGCATTTGACAGAGCAGGTGCCATTTTATTTGGTGAGAGATATCCAAAGCAAGGGACGCAGTTATAAAACCACATCTCTAGCATTCAGGGGTGAAATGGGAAAGCATTGGTATCAACCACAGGGCAATGGATATTTGAAAATTGTCTCCAAAATGGATAGGCAGGCGTAGGGAGGAATGCTCTTGAAATTCAAGGCTTGAGAAGGATAGTTGTTAGTTAAAGATATTGGGAAAGAATAAATGAAGTTGATGGTGCACTAAACAAAATCTAATTGGATGGTGGGACAGCTGTATTGAGCCAAGCACGGAGAGCCTCCTGCTGTAAGCTCATTAAGGAAGTTGGTCAATCCCCACCCTCAGGTGATTCATCATTTCTCAGTTAAGCCACAGCTGACTGTGTTTCCCTTCCTCAGCTTGATGCAGGTTTTGTAGCTGGGAGACCAGTGTTTCTAGGCAATCACCGTAAGACATTAGAGCATATTCGTCGCATCGAGTCTGCTCTGCAATTTGATCATGGCTGATTTATTATTCCTCTCAAACCCCATACTCCAGTAATCTCTGCAAATTGCCCTGTGGTTACTTGGCCAGGCTATTGTGACAGCACCTGTGAAACCCACAGCTACAAACACACTAGGAGAACCATGGCTTGGAATTAATTCATCAGTTGATTATCTCTGCCTGTCACACTAGTTACTTTAAATGATCAGTGTATTTTGATTTTATTTCCGGGAACTTGAGTTTTAAATCCTTTTAATTAGTTAGGAATCATGGCAGTCTACTTCCTTCATCCCCAATACCATCACCAGAAAAACATAGATTAGTTTTGTTGCAAACTGTATGTCCTCAACTCCGAGTTAGCAGAACAGCTAACTCAGCACAGATCAGAAGTCAACCCTGACACCATCTGGTCTCAGTAAGTACCACGCCAGATGGCAAGAACGACCCAAGAGCCATCTGGGATACTCCAGTTGCTTTGTTGTACAGCTAACTCTCTTGTGCATGTTGGATAAGCCAAGCTCTTTACCCTCCCCACACCCCCCATTTATTTGAAGCCCAATCTCAGCTTTGTCTCTGCCCCTCTCAAGCCCCACCATGTCAATAGAATCATAGAATAAATGCGAACATGGAAAATAAGAATTTGGATTGTGGACAGTTGGCAAAGGTAGCATTTGGCATATTGCCTTCAGTCAAGAAATTGATTATAGACATTGGGATACTGTATTGCAGTTGTACAAGATGTTGTCAAGGCTGCACTTGAAATACTGTTCTGTTTTGGACACCCTGCTGTCGGGAAAGATGCTATGAAATTGTACAGAAATGATTTGTGAGGATGCTGCTAGAAGTTGAGAGACTGAGTTATAGAGGTTGATTGGTCAGGTTAGGAATTTTTCAGTATAGGAGACTGAGGGGTGATCTTAGAGAAGTGTATGAAAGATAGAGTGAATGTACATAGGGTTGAGGAATCAAGAACTGGAGAGCATAGGATTAAGGTGAGAGGAGCCTAAGGGGCAACTTTGTCACAAAGAGGGTGGTGTGTATGGAGTTGCCAAAGGAGGCAGTTAAGGCTGGTACATTAACAATGCGTTTTAAAAAAATTAGGTAGATGCATGAATAAAAAAGGTTTAGAACAGGGGTTCCCAGGGGTTAGTGGTAGGGGTCCATGGCATAAAAAAGGTTGGGAATCCCAAATGAGACAGGCTTAGATTGGTATCTTGGACAAGTTGAAAGGCCTGTTTCCATGTAACTGTAACCCTGTGGCATTGATGTGTGTTTGTTTTTCGCTGTGTGGAATTTTGTAGAAGATGCTGAGATGCTGTTAATCATTCAGTGTTGTAATAATTGTAATAGAAAGTCTTCTGTTTACATAATATCTTTCATAACATCAGGATGTTGCCAAATGCTATGGAGCCATTTCTGAATAATATCCAAAATGTAGGTTGAAGTCAATTTGTCCCTCTAATTTTTTTATGGCCGTATGGACCAACCATTTCTCTGAGCAGGAAATTTTTATACAGCAGCAACAGCTTTGTGCATGGGAGCATTTCAGTTACTGCACAGCCACGCACCCATGCAATTTAGGAGAGCAGTGGTTGAAGTGATCCTCGTTGGGTAAATCCTCTGTACTGCCACCAGCTCCTACAGTGCTACTGTCTGTCCAAATACGCCTCTGCAAGATCTGACTCCCATCCTGCTAGCATATGTTTTATTGAATAGTGTTCCTGTAAAAGTAACATTATCATTTATTTTTATAATAAATGAGTTTTAATAATACACAGCACTTTCACTTTACCTTCACAATGTCATGGCAAGCTTACTGTTCATTGCCAGGCCTACCCATTTAGAAATGTTGGAGTTTAGAGATGGGCACATCCATAGTCAAGGTAGACTGGTTAATTTTCTCACAAACACTTTGGCACCTCTTAAACCTTCTTGCAGCGAAACATAAAAGCAAGAAGATAATGTTGAAGCTTTATAAGACACTAGTCAGACCACACTTGGGAGTATTGTCAATAGTTCTGGGCCCCATATCTCAGAAAGGCTGTGTTGTCATTGGAGAGAGACCAGAGGAGGTTCACGTGGATGCATTTGACAGACTTGGGCCTGTACTCACTGGAATTTAGAAGAATGCAAGTGTATCTCATGGAAACCTACTGAATGTTGAAAGGACTAGATAAGGTGGATGTGGAGAGGATATTTCCTAGCATGGGGTTATCTAGAACTAGAGGGCATAGCCTCAAAATTGAGGGGTGACCCTTTGGAACAAAGGTAAGGAGGAATATTTTAGCCAAAGAGTACTGAATCTGTGGAATGCTCTGCCACAGGCTGCAGTGGAGGCCAAGTCCGGGGGTATATTTAAGACGGAAGTTGATAGTTTCCTGATCAGTCAGGGTATCAAAGAATATTACAAGAAGCCTGGTGTAGGAAGTTGAGTGAGATCTGGGATCAGCCGTCATGGAATGGCAGAGCAGACTTGATGGGCTGAATGGCCCAATTCTGCTCCGACATCTCATGGTTTTATGATCTGAAATGGTGTAAAAGAACAAGGAAATGGAAACGGGATAAAAATATCCTTATTTTAAGGCATTCAAAATCTGAGAGAACTCAACATTTAAAAATGTCTTTTGTAACTTTGAAACCCTAAAGCACTTGACAGCCAATACATTTATAATGCTTCTCCTTGCAAAAAGCACAGCACTTCACTTCACAGCACAGCTACATACAAGCGCTAAGTAGATAATGTGTATTTGATCTTGACAGATGTTGGCCAAGAAAATCTCTCTGCTATTCAAATTTTGTTATGGGATCTTCTCATCTGGAAAAATAACACTTTTGACACCTGTGTTAGACTGAGTTAACTGTTGAAATAAATTGGGCTTTAACTCCACTGAAATCAGCCCAAGTGACTCAAATGTTATTTCTCTTTGTTTGGCAGGTATTACAGAGGCACTCACGGGGTTATAGTGGTATATGACGTCACCAGCGCCGAATCATTTGTTAACGTCAAGCGGTGGTTACATGAAATAAATCAGAATTGTGACGATGTGTGTCGGATACTGGGTATGTAAATAATGATCTTTGTTCATTGGAATAAAATCAGGAAATTATTTGAATCACTTTTCACCTGATGAGAGTGCCATTGTCCACCTGTGTCACTCCATTTCCCAATGGAAGATACGGCATTTTTACAAACATAGAACAGGAATAGACTGCTCAGCCCTTCTGTTCCATCATTACATAAAATTGTATTTGACCTGATTGTCATTAACTCTCTATTCCCATCTTCACACGCTATGCTTATCAAACTTAGTCCTAAAGATATTCAGAAACTTTGGACAGCTCTTCCTCAAAGGAGGATGGAAACAAAGACTTGGGACCCTCGAAGAGATTTCTCATCATCTCCATCTTAAATGGGCAACCCCTTGTATGACAGCAATAACCCCTTGTTGTAGAATCTCCCACCAAAGGAAACATCCCCCACATCCACCCTGTCAAGATCCCTTGGGATGTTATTCTTCAAACAGAGCATCCTACTTACCTAAACTTCAGTGATGGAGTAGTATATCATGGTAGAGTAGCAGGCAGCGTAATGCTAATACAGCACCAGCAACCTGGGTTCAATTTTGTCGCTGTCTGTAAGGAGTTGTACGTTCTCCCCTTAGCCGGGTGAGTTTCCATTGAACATATGGACATTGGTCACGTGGGTGTAATTGGGTGGCATTGGCTCATTGGGCCAGAAGGGCCATTAACTGTGCTATATCTCTGAATAGAAGCCTGCCCAGACTTCACTCATAAGAAGCCTGTCCACCCTAAGTATTGCTGTAGCAAACCTTATCTGATATGGAAACACCTTGAACTGAAAAGCCGACAAGAAGTGGTGGATACAGCCCAGTTCATCACAGGTAAAGCCCTCTCCATCATTGGGCACATCCACATGGAGTGCTGTCGCCGAAAAGCAGCACCCATCATCAAGGGTCCTCCCCTACCCCCCCAACCCCCACCATCCAGGACATGCTCACTTCTCACTGCTGCCATCAAGAAGTGGATACAGGAGCCTTAGGACCCACACTTCCAGGATTATTACTGTTATTACTCCTTAACCATCAGAAGGGGATAACTTCACCCCATCACTGAACTGTTCCTTTAACCTAAGGACTCCCTTTCAAGGACTCTTCATCTCATGTTCTTGATATTTATTGTTTGTTTATTCATTTTTTTGTGGTTCTTTTTCTAATTGCACATTGTTTGTCTTGTGTGGTCTTTCATTAATTCTGTTGTTTCTTTGTACTTACTGTGAATGCCAGCAAGAAATTGAATTCCGTGGTTGTATATAGTGACGTATACAATATGTACTTTGATAATAAATTTACTTTGAACTGCTTGCAAACCATTAGCATTCTAAGTGTTCTCTGTGTGGAGTTTGCACTGCCCAAGATGCTTTAGTTTTCTCTACATATCAAAGCTGTGCTGATTTTGAGTTAACCACTCAAAATTAGCCACTATAAATTACCTCGAGTTTAGGGAAATAACAGAGAATCAGAATTAATGGGGTTGCAAGGGGAATTAATGTAGACAAGAGCTTAATGATCATTGTAGATGTGGTGGGTTAGGAGGCCCTTCTCTGAGGTCTATGACTCAATAACTTTTAGAAGACCTTGTAGGGCTGAAACTTAAACTCCCAGTTCAGTATTCAACACTACTTGCAGTAAATAATATTTCATAATCTTTTCTAACTACTTGTACCTGCCTACTATTCTTTCAGGAATCGTGCACTAGGACCCCTGAATGTCTCTACACCTCAAAATTCTGCATTCTTTTGCCATTTACATAATACGCTTCCTTTGTTATTTTTCCTACACTCATTAAAAACTGAAGGAAGCAGCTCACATACTTAACACACTGGTTTTTCCATACCAGGCTGTGATGCAGCCAGTCAATATATTCTCAACTACACATCTATAGAAATTTGTCAAAGTTTTAGATGACATACAGACAGACAGACAGATAGATCCCGAGGGAAACTGGGTTTTGTTACAGTCACACCAACCAAGGATAGTGTAGAAATATAGCAATATAAAACCACAAATAATTAAATAATAATAAGTAAATTAAGTCAAGTCCAGGACCAGCCTATTGGCTCAGGGTGTCTGACAGTCCGAGGGAGGAGTTGTAAATTTTGATGGCCACAGGCAGGAATGACTTCCTATAATGCTCACTGTTGCATCTCGAAGGAATGAGTCTCTGGCTGAATGTACTCCTATGCCTAACCAGTACATTATGGAGTGGATGGGAGACATTGTCCAAGATGGCATGCAACTTGGACAGCATCCTCTTTTCAGACACTACTGTCAGAGAGTCCAGTTCCACCTCCACAACATCACTGGCCTTATGGATGAGTTTATTGATTCTGTTGGTGTCTGCTACCCTCAGCCTGCTGCCCTAGCACACAACAGCAAACATGATAGCACTAGCCACCACAGACTCATAGAACATCCTCAGCATCGTCCAGCAGATGTTAAAGGACCTCAGTCTCCTCAGGAAGGCTCTGACCCTTCTTGTTGACAGCCTCAGTGTTCTTTGACCAGTCCAGTTTATTGTCCATTCGTATCCCCAGGTATTTGTGATCCTCCACCATGTCCACACTGACCCCTTGGATGGAAACAGGGGTCACAGGTGCCTTAGCCCTCCTCAGGTCCACCACCAGCTCCTTAATCTTTTTCACATTAAGCTGCAGATGATTCTGCTCACACCATGTGACAAAGTTTCCCACCGTAGCCCTGTACTCCGCCTCATCTCCCTTGCTGATACATCCAACTATGGCAGAGTCATCAGAAAACTTATGAAGATGGCAAGACTCTGTGTTGTAGTTGAAGTCCGAGGTGTAGATGGTGAAGAGAAAGGGAGACAGGACAGTCCCCTGTGGAGCCCCAGTGCTGCTGACCACTCTATCTGACACGCAGTGTTGCAAGTGCATGTACTGTAGTCTGCCAGTCAGATAATCAATAATGACACCAGGGAAGCATCCACCTGCATCAATGTCAGCTTCTCACCCAGCAGAGCAGGGCAGATGGTGTTGAACACACTGGTGAAGTCAAAGAACATGACCCTCACAGTGCTCGCCGGCTTGTCCAGGTGGGCGCAGACATGGTTCAGCAGGTAGACGATGGCATCCTCAACTCCTAGTTGGGGCTGGTAGGCGAACTGGAGGAGGTCTAAGTGTGGCCTAACCATAGGCCGGAGCTGCTCTAGAACAAGTCTCTCCAGGGTCTTCATGATGTGGGAGGTCAATGCCACCGGTCTGTAGTACAGGTGCTGCTGTGCTTTCTTCGTCATGGCACTTGCATACTGGGTCCAGAGCAGAGCTTTTGAAATTATATCACCAAGAAATTTAAGTTGCTGACCCTCTCTACCTCTGATTCCCCAATGAGGACCCCCAGTTTTCTCCTGCTGAAGTCAATAATCATCTCCTTGGTCTTGCTGACATTGTGTGAGAGGTAGTTGTGGCACCACTCAGCCAGATATTCAGTCTCCCTCCTATATGCTGATTCGTCTCCATCTTTAATTCGGCTAATAACAGTGGTGTCATCAACAAACTTAAATATGGCATTGGAGCCTCACGGTCATAAATATAAAGTGAGTAGAGCAGAGGCTACACACACAGCCTTGCGGTACACCTCTGCTGATGCAGATTGTGGAAGAGATGTTGTTGCCAACCCAAAGTGACTGGGGGCTGCAAGTGAGGAAATTGAGAATCCACTTGCACAAGGAGGTATTAAGGTCAAGGTCTTGAAGCTTATTGATATATATGTACTTCGATAATAAATTTGCTTTAAATTTTGAACTATTGCTTTATGATGACTATGTACCTTCTTATTCGGGGCCACCAATAAACTTGAAATCTCAGCTTTTATTAATTTTCATATATCGCAGTCTCCACATCTTGACAGGGGTGTTGGTTATCTGATTTTTGGAATTGTATACCAACAAGACAAAGATGCCTTCAGCCCATTCAATCCTAACAACATGAACAATTGAACATGTGGATCAAAGGGATTTAATCTTCAAAGGTTTGATCAGCAGGGCCTCAGAGTCTATGTTGTAAAGTTATGGGTTAAATGTAGAAAGTCTCTATTTTGTTACGATAGTAATCTGGGGACCAATTATCTCTACTTTTATGGTTTTATTGTATTATCATAGTTAGCAGAGTGAATAGGCTTTGTGATCCATGCATCAATGCAAACTCTTCAAGCACTCCCCTTCCCACTACCAAGTTATTATGCAGTGACACCACATTGTGTGCCGTCTCAAAGTGTGCTCACTCTGGCACTTATTTCACTTGCATACTTGGAGTACTTTAGGCCTTAGATAAAATTGCCATTAGCACTCACCTGTTGGCATTTGTGACTTTTGCTGGAATTTAGAAAAATAAGAGGGATCTCATTGAAACCTATCAAATATTGGAAGGCCTAGATAGAGTGGATATGGAGAGGTGTCCCTTAAGAACAGAGATGAGGAGTGTTTTCTTTAACCAGAGGTAGTGAATCTGTGGAATTCATTGCTACAGACAATTATAGAGGCCAAGTCACTCGATGTATTTAAAGTGAACATTGATAGGTTTTTGATGAGTAAGAACATCAAAGGTTATGGGGAGTGGGGTTTAATAGAAAAATAAGTCATGCATTATGGAATGGCAAAGCACACTTAATGGGCCAAAATGGCCTTCTTGTGTTTCTATGTCTTGTGGTCTTTAGCTGTATTGAGAGTGTTTGTAATCAACATGGGCTGACACTGAACAGAATGTCTTTGTTTCATCTACACTGGGCTCAAACCTTGGTCAGTGTGTTAAATTGCTTACCAATTGATTCTTTAGTGACAGCATTCTCAGCCTTTCACTTAATTTTGTGAACAACTAGAGCTTTGAATTTCCCTAATTCTTGCTATTTTAAAAATGTTGCATCTGTTAGAAAAATTTCCCAGGTTATTGCTCCATGAAGGAAGTTTTGTAAATTGTAGAATAGAAGCAAATGAATTATCTCAGAAGATGGCCGTTTTGTTCACCAGACTTGCTGCTTTTCCTCATGAGTCTAGAAACATTTTCATCTGTGTTTGTCCAATTCTCTTTGGGGAACTATTGTGAATCTGCTTGTTCAATACCCCATGTATTTCAGAGCAGCTTCCTCTCACCTTGCCTCTGGTTTGGTTGATATTTCCTAAAACCAGTGATCAAAGTAGGAAATGGTAGAAATGCTAATTGTTAAACATTTGTGAAAGTAAAAACAGATATATTTCAAATGGTGACTTTTTAATTGGTAGGGGAAAAATTACATTATAAGAAGTCTTGAGTTGCACAGAAAAAAGGGAGGAAAGAGGAAGCAGGAAGGTGTGCGATAAGATGGAAGTCGGAGAGATTAGATGATGGGGATGTGGTGCAAGGCGAAAGGGGAAGTAACACAGCAACTAAGGAAACAAATGATGGATTGAAATGAGGTGCAAATCAGAAAACTCTTCCTCAATGATCTCTGGAACATGAGGAAATGAGGATCTTTGTGATTAATACAGATGTGTAGTAACTAACCAGAGCAATTACAAGAAGAAAATGGAAAACGAGAGTATGTGAATAGCATTATGGCTAACATCAAAGGAAGTCCAGAAGCTAAATGGAAGCCTGATACAGTACAAGGCCAATTAAAGGCAAAAAATAGGAGAGAAGGGGTTAGATAGTTAGTTTCTAATGGAGTCAACGAGTATAAAAGATCAAGTAAATGCAGTTAAATAGAAATATTCAAAACTTTAGCATGTTATAGATACTTTGGTTTGCAGCATGGAAACAACAGGCCAACCAAGTTAATCAGATCTGCCGTTGTTTAACCTACTTTAAATCTTTCCTATTCATGTCCAAATGTTACTTAAATGTTGTAATTGTAACTGCTTGTACCATCTCGTCTGGCAACTTGCAGCAAACATCCACTACCATTCTCTGTGTAGGGAAAAACATGCCCCACATATCTCCTTTAAATCCTTCCCATCTTAAACCTATGCTGTCTAGTTAAGGACTCTCCTACCCGGGTGGGGGTGGGGGGTGAGTCTGTGACAAGCTTTATCTATGTCCTTCATTATGTTATGAAATTTTATAAGGTTACCAGGTGAAGAGAAGGCAGTGGATGTTGTCTACATGGACTTCAGTAAGGCCTTTGACAAGGTCCGGCATGGGAGGTTAGTTAAGAAGATTCATTCGCTAGGTATACATGGTGAGGTAGTAAATTGGATTAGACATCGGCTCAATGGGAGAAGTCAGAGAGTGGTAATGGAGGATTGCTTCTCTGAGTGGAGGCCTGTGACTAGTGGTGTGCCACAGGGATCAGTGCTGGGTCCATTGTTTGTCATCTATATCAATGATATGGATGATAATGTAGTAAACTGGTTCAGCAAATTTGCTGATGATGCAAAGATTAGAGGTGTGATTAGACAGTGAGGAATGTTTTCAAAGCTTGCAGAGGGATCTGGACCAGCTGGAAAAATGGGATGGAAAACAGCAGATGGGAGTTTAATACAGACAAGTGTGAGGTATTGTAATTTGGAAGGACAAACTTGTAGACCATACAAGGTAAATGGTAGGGCACTGAGGAGTGCAGTAGAACAGAGGGATCAGGGAATACAGATACAAAATTCCCTAAAAGTGGCGTCACAGGTAGATAGGGTAGTAAAGAGAGCTTTTGGTATATTGGCCTTTATAAATCAAAGTATTGAGTATAAGAGTTGGAATGTTATGGTGAGGTTGCATAAGGCATTGGTGAGGCTGAATTTGGAGTACTGTGTGCAGTTTTGGTCACCAAATTACAGGAGGGATATTAATAAGGTTGAAGGAGTGCAGAGAAAGTTTACCAAGGATGTTGCTGGGACTTAAGAAACTGAGTTACAGAGAAAGGTTGAATAGGTTAGGACTTTATTCCCTGGAGCGTAGAAGAATGAGGGGAGATTTGATAGAAGTATGTTATGATAACATAATTATGATGGGTATAGATAGAGTGAATGCAAGCAAGCTTTTTCTACTGAGGCTAGGGGAGAAAAAAAGCAGAGGACCTGGGTTAAGGGTGAAGGGGAAAAAGTTTAAAGGAAACATGGGGCGGGCTTCTTCACACAGAGTGGTGGGAGTGTGCCAGATGAAGTGGTAAATGTGGGCTCACTTTTAACATTTAAGAAAAACTTGGATAGGTACATGGATGAGAGGTTTATGGAGGGATATGGTCCAGGTACAGGTCAGTGGTATGGGGCAGAAAATGGTTCGGCACAGCCAAGAAGGGCCAAAAGGCCTGTTTCTGTGCTGTAATGTTATATGGTTCTACTCCATGTCAGTCCATGGCCTCTACCACTGTGATGAGTCTACACTCAGACTGCAGGAGCAATACCTTGTATTCTGTCTGGTGGCCTCCAACCTGATGGCATGAACATCGATTTCTTGAACTTCTGGTAATGCCTCCCCCCCTCCCCCCCAACCCCACCCCTGCCTTCACCACCATCACCATTCCCATTTCCCCCTCTCTCCTTATTTCCTTCCTTGCCTATCACCTCCCTCTGGTGCTCCTCCCCCTTCCCTTTGTTTCATGGCCTTCTGTCCTCTCCTCAGATCCCCCTTCTCCAGCCCTTTGTCTCTTTCATCAATCAACTTCCCAGCCCTGTATTTCACCCTGCTCCCTCTCTTGGTTTTACCTATCACCTACTACCATGTATTTCTTCCTCCCTCCCCCTGCCTTCTTAGTCTGACCTCATCTTTTTTCTCCAGTCCTGGTGAAGGGTCTCAGGCCAAAATATTGATTATTTACTGTTTTCCGTAGATGCTGCCTGGCCTGCTGAGTTCCTCCAGCAATTTGTATGTGTTGATTGGATTTCCAGCATCTGCATATTTTCTCTTGTTTGTGATTGTTTGACTTGTCTTGCTCCAGGGAAAAGTCCCAGCCTGTCCAGTCTCTCCTTATAATTCAATTTATTTAGTCCCAGCAACATCAATTTTTACATTTTTATAAAATTAAACAATTTTTTTCACTATCCTATCTACATCCTTTCTGTAGCTTGGTAACTAGGACTGCACACACTTCTCCAAGTGTGGCTGAACCAACATTTTATACAATTATAAGATGACAGTCTTACAACTTCTTTACTCATGAGGGTGAGCATGACATGCACCTTCTTCATCTCCCTATCTACCTGTGCTGCTGCTTTCAACTGTGTACTTTTACCCCTAGGTCTCTGTTCAATACTCCCCAGGATTCTGCTATCCACTATGTAATTTCTGGTCTCATTTACCCTGCGAAATGCATCAGTTTGCACTTGTCCAAATTAAATTCCATCTGCCATGCTTTTGCCACTTTCCTAGTTGGTCAAAATCCTGTCAACTACAAATTTATCAGGCCACGTACTTTGTCATCCAAATCATTTAACATAGATAGCAAATAACAGTGGACCCACCACTGATCCCTGGGGTACTCCGCTGGTCACAGGCTTCCTATCTGGAAAAACAACCCTCAGCTAGCACCCTCTACCTCCTAATTTTGTATCCAATTGCTAGCTTATCTGGGTACTAGCCTTCCATATGAGAACTTGTCAAAGGCCTTGCAAAAGTTCATATGGATAGTCCCTACACCCTGCCCTCTTCAACCTGCTTTGTCACCTCTTCAAAAATCACTCAAATTCTTAAGGCAAGACTTCCCATGCACGAAGATGCTGACTATTACTAATCCCTTAATTGCAAATTTTAAAAATCCTGTCTCTCAGTAACTTTCCTACCACTGACATAAGACTCAGTGAGACTAGTTCTCTGGTTGGACCTTCCAACCTTTCTTGAATAAAGGCACAACATTATCCACCCCACCATGGCTAGCAAAGGTTCTAAAATCTCTTCCAGATTCCTCAGTAATTCATCTTTTGCATCCCACAACATCCTTCAATTCATCTAGTTTATTGACTTTATACATTTCAAGACCGACATATCCTGTTTTGTAATGTCTGTGTGCTTCAAGACATCACTGTTCCCTGAACTCACTAACTCCACGGTGAAAACACATGAGAAGTATTAGAGCCATACTCAGAAACTGGCCCTTTGGCCCATGTGTCTGTACTGGCCCGAACTGCTTAGTCCCATCTACCTGCACCTTGACCATAGCCCTCCAAGCCCTTTTCCATATATTTTCCATACTGAAATTTCTCTTAAATGTTACAACTGAATCTCGTTTACCACTTCCACTAGCCTCTCAGTCAACACTCGCTCCGCCCTCTGAGTGAACAAGTTTCCCCTCAGGTTCCCTTTAAATATTTCACCTTTCACCATAAGCCATATTATCTCCAGTTCTAGTCTCACCCAACCTGAGGGGAAAAAACATCCAATAAAATCACAGTTGATCTCCCCCATTAATTCCATCTGCCTGCTCTTCAGTTCGAGTCCTAGCTGACCATCAAGTTTCACATCATCTTTCCCTCCACGCGTAGATTATGCACTGATCCTCTCTCCCCAGTTACTGCATATTTTTGGTCAATATACTTATAGAATCTCATGGGATTCTCCTTTACACTATTTACGAGGAATAACTTGTGTTTGCATTTCACCCTCCTAATTTCTTGAAGTTTACTACTTGTATTCCTCAGGGTCAAACAGGGTTCATGAATTCTGCCGGCCTTGCCCTTCAGGAGCAGGCTGGTCTGGAACTCAACTCTCTCTATCATACATTTAATGACATCCCACTTGCTATACCTTCTAATCTCCCTGATCAAGTTTACTAGTTCCTGTCTAATACCATCAAAATTAGGTCTTAACCTGTGAACTAGTTCTGTCTTTTTCCAAAACTATTTTAAAAGTAATGGAATTGTAATCACTGGTATCAAAGTGCTTCCCCACTAACACCTCAGCAACTTGCTCAACCTCATTTCATTAGAGGAGGTTGAGTTCAGCCCCTTCTCCAGAAGTGTCACCTATATATTGCTTCAGAAATCTTTCCTGGGCATACTTGACACATTCCACCTCATTTAATCCTTTAACACTATGACACTCCAGGTTGATATTAGGGAAATTAAAATCTCCTATTATACCTACAGATATCTGTATTTTAATGACATATTTGTTCCTCTGATTTTTGATGACTATTGGGGGCCTGTTTCTGGGTTCTACCCAAAGAGCTTTGTTAATATTCCAACTAAGAACCATAGAACACTACAACACAGTACAGGCCCTTCAGCCCTCCATATTGTGCCGACCCATATAATCCTTTTAAAAAAAAGTACTAAACCCACACTACCCCATAACACTCCATTTTTCTTTCATCCATGTGCCAGTCCAAGAGGCTCTTAAATACCCCTAATGTTTTAGCCTCCACCACCATCCCTGGCAAGTCATTCCAGGCACTCACAACCCTCTGTGTTTTTAAAAAAATAAAAAAAAAACAATTTACTCCTGATGTCTCCCCTAAACTTCCCTCCCTTAATTTTGTACATATGACCTCTGGTGTTTGCTATAGGTGCCCTGGGAAACAGGTACTGACTATCCACCCTATCTATGCCTCTCATAATCTTGTAGACTTCTATCAAGTCCCCTCTCATTCTTCTATACTCCAAAGAGAAAAATCTCAGCTCTGCTAACCTTGCTTCTTATGCTTGTTCTCCAAACCAGGCAACATCCTGGTAAATCTTCTCTGCACCCTCTCCATAGCTTCCACATCCTTCCTATAATGAGGTGACCAGAATTGAACACAATACTCTAAGTGAGGTCTCACCAGAGATTTGTAGAGTTGCAACATGACCTCTCTACTCTTGAACTCAATCCCCCTGTTAATGAAGCCTAGCATCCCATAGGCCTTAACCACCCTATCAACCTGTGCAGTGACCTTGAGGGATGTATGATTTGAACCCCAAGGTCCCTTTGTTCATCCACACTCTTAAGTAATTGACCATTAATCCTGTACTCAGTCTTCTGGTTTGTCCTTCCAAAATGCATCATCTCACACTTGTCCGGATTGAACTCCATCTGCCATTTTTCTGCCCAACTCTGCAGCCTGTCTATATCCTCTTGTAACTTACGACCACCTACAGCTCCATCCACAACTCTTCCAATCTTAGTGTCATCCGCAAACTTACTCACCCATCCTTCTGCCTCTATATACAAGTTATTTATAAAAATCACAAATAGCAGGGGTCCCAGGACAGATCCCTGCGGCACTACTAGTCACCGACCTCCAGGCGGAATACTTTCCTTCCACAACTACCTTCTGCTTTCTTCCTTTAAGCCAATTTTTTATCCAAACAGCCAAGGTTCCACTTACCCCTTGCGTCATGACTTTCTGGATGAGTCTCTCATGAGGGACCTTGTCAAATGCTTTGCTAAAGTCCATGCAGACCACATTCACTGCCCTATCCTCATCAATTTCTTTTGTTACCTCTTCAAAAAACTCAATCGGGCTCGTGAGGCACGATCTTCCCTTCACAAAACCATGTTGACTATCCATGAGTAGACTGTACTTCTCTAAATGCTTGTAGATCCTATCCTTAAGAATCCTTTCCAGAAGTTTGCATACCACTGACGTAAGATTCAACGGTCTATAGTTCCCAGGTTTCTCCCTATTACCTTTTTTAAACAAGGGATCTACATTTGCCATTCTCCAGTCCTCCGGCACTTCCCCTGCAGCCAAAGAGGATTCAAAGATCATGGCTACTGCTCCTGCGATCTCAATTCCCGCAACAACCTGGGGTGTATCATACCTGGGGAGTTATCAATCTTAATGTTTTTGAGAAGATCCAGCAGTACTTCTTCCTTAATCTCCACACTGTCCAGCACACAGGCCTGCTCTACTTCGACCTCATCCTGATCAAGATCTTTTTCACTTTTGAATACTGAAGCAAAGTATTCATTTAGGACCTCCCCAACCTCCTCTGCCTCCGGGCAAATGTTGTCCTCTTTATCCTGTAGTGGTCCCACCTTTGTTCTTATCATCCTCCTATTCTTCACATACATATAGAATGCCCTGTGGTTCTCTTTAATCCTACATGCCAAGGCCTTCTCATGCTCCCTTCGAGCTCTAAGTCCTTTCTTTAGCTCCTTCCTGGCTACCCTGTTTCTCATAAGCCCCTCCTACTTCCTGCTTCTTATATCTAACATATGCTTCCCTTTTCCTACCATTTTTTCCTTGCCTCAGTGGGACAAACCTATCCTGAACCCAGCTCAAGTAGTCCCTAAACTTCTCCCACATTGCTTCTGTACTTTCCCCTTTGAACACCAGTTTCCAATTTACTCTCGCTAGTTCCTGCCTCATCCCTTCAAAGTTAGTCTTTCCCCAGTTAAGCACTTTACCATTTTGTCTGATTTTATCCCTTTCCATAGCTATGCTGAAGCTAAGGGAGTTGTGGTCACTCTCACCAAAATGCTCCCCCACCAAGAGGTCTGTCACCCGGCCAGGTTCATTACCCAGAACTAGATCCAGTATAGCCTTTCCTCTTGTCGGCTGGTCCACATACCGTGTCAGGAATCCTTCTTGAACACACCTGACAAATTCAGCCCCATCTATCCCCCTTGCACTCAGGAGGTGCCAGTCAATATGAGTGAAGTTGAAATCACCCATAACTACTACCCTGTATTTCCTGCTCCATCCTAAAATCTGCCTGCTTATCTGTTCCTCGATGTCCCGAGGGATATTTGGGGGCCTATAGACTACTCCCAGCACAGTGATTGATCCCTTCCTATTTCTGACTTCCACCCAGACTGACTCCATGGACACTCCTTCTGCAGCATCCTCCCTTTCTATAGCCATGATACTATCCCTGACCAGCAATGCCACTCCCACCCTTTCTACCTCCCATCCTATTCCTTTTAAAACACCTGAATGACCTGCATCATCCAATCCTGCCCTTCCTCCAACCAAGTTTCAGCAACAGCCACAACATCGTAGTTCCACGTACTAATCCATGCTCTAAGTTCATCCTCCTTGTTCCTAATACTCCTAGCATTGAAATAGACTCATTTCAACCCCTTTAACTGGCTACAATTATGTTCTGTCCCCTGCCTGTCCTTCCTCATCAACTCAGAACTCTTAGCATCGTGCCCTTGTCCTTCTGCCTTAATCCCTGCACTCTCATTCTGATTCCCACCCCCCTGCCAAACTAGTTTAAACCCTCCCCAACAAACCCTCTATCAAACCTCCCCAGCAGAATATTGGTGCCCCCGGGATTCAAGTGCAACCCATCCTTTTTGTACAGGTCACACCCGCCCCAAAAGTGGTCCCAATGATCCAGAAATCTGAATCCCTTCCCCCAGCTCCAATCCCTCAGCCACGCATTTATCCTCCACCTTATTCTATTCCTACTCTCACTGTCATGTGGCACAGGCAGTAATCCCGAGATTACTACATTTGAGGTCCTGCTTTTCAACTTCCTTCCTTACTCCCTGTAGTCTGCTTTCAGGACCTCTTCCCTTTTCCTACCTATGTCATTGGTACCAATATGTACCACGACCACAAGAAGGCTGCTATAGTCCAGAAAAGCTACAATGTTCTTCAGCAATGCAGAGTCAAGACGTAGGATTTAAGAATTGTTATATTGGAGGAGAGAGCTGGAGGTGTTTAAGGAGTAATGTCTGGGGTGGGGTGGTGATGTGATTAAAGCAGGATGTGTACACTGGAACTTTTCAGATCCTGTTCAAAAATTTTTATGTGGAGCTTGGAAAAATAGAGGGCTACAGGTAACCCTAGGTAATTTCTAAGATTCGGCACAGCTTTGTGGACAGAAGGGTCTGTATTGTCTGTAGGTTTTCTATGTTTCTATCATATAACACGTAGGGCTAAAGAAAATTGTGGAGATACGAGACAAGGCCTTAATGTCATTGTAAAGTTGGGAAAGAACTTGAAAATGTTTAACTTCATTGCTCAATTGCTTATCTGAGAGCCAATGCAGGCCATACTTGACCTCCATTCATGGCCAGATCCCTAAACTCCCACTCCCACCAACCACACTAGTGTGTATGCAGTCCCCTCACCATATACTGCTTTCTTCCCTACCCTATCCTGTTCATAATATTTTCTTTTACCCTCTAGTCACATAGATACTTAACTCCTCCATTCATACCCTGTTTCTCCTACCACCCACCCCCATTCACGTGTGCTGCTTCCCATTCACTGACTTCCTTATCCTGTTCACACCAGTGTCAACCCTTTTATGAATATTTAAGCATTCTCTTCTATTTCAGTTGGTAACAAGAATGATGATCCTGCACGTAAGGTGGTAGAGACCAATGATGCACAGAAGTTTGCAGAACAGATGGGCATTCAACTCTTTGAAACTAGTGCAAAAGAGAACCTCAATGTCGAAGAGGTAAGCCTTGACCTTGACAGGGTTTGGTGATTGTCTGGTTATTATCTGCTGTTGTTTTCCTTACAGTGGTGCTCGCTTGGTTCACAGTCTGGCTTTTTGTTTTCAGATGTTCAACTGTATCACAGAGCTCGTGCTGCGTGCCAAGAAAGAAAACTTAGCCAAACAGCAGCAACAGCAGCAGAACGATGTCATCAAACTGTCGAAAACCAGTAAAAAGAAGAGGAAGTGTTGCTAACGAGGAACAAAATAAATGAACTTCTTTGCAATGAACAGTCCCTTTCACATGGACTTGTATATCACAAATTCAGAAACGAACATTATTTTTCATCCCCCACCCCATCTCTCCCCCACAGCTCTCCCCACACCCACACCTTCACCCCGAGCCTTGGGAGGGTAATGTTTGAAAGCAGACGTGGGATCTTGTTGGCTCGGTGCTGTTGCTCCTCAATTTCAGATTCCGAATTATTATTTTTCCATTGAAAGTGACTGCACCAATGGAGCTCAGTGCCAAGACCGGAGCAGATCGTCTCATTCCATTTGATTTCTACAGTTCTACAGAGAAAATAAATAAGTGACTTGTCTCGCTTAAGGGATTTTAAAACCCTGTACATAATGTACAGCTTTAATGCCGCCCCTTTCCTCATCGCTTCGCCTAATACTTTCCAATGCCAAGAAATCATGAAGCACCTTCATTCTCTCATCTGTTTTGATTTTTAATAAGTAAATATCTCCAAGCTGCTGACTAATGTTGATGCACGGTGGACACTAGCTGCTTCCAATTTTGCACCGTTTCTGCTGTTACTCGCACTGTTGTCTGATTCATCATTTGTGGTTGGGGAAGAGGTGTGGGCAACGTGGAAAGGGACATTGAGTTGCTAATTGGGCTCGGCTGTTTTATGAATGGAATCAGAGACCTATTTTGATTTGGAGTTTTTTTTAAATCATCAATTAACTACTCCCATTATTTATATAAAAAAATGGGTCCAGAGATTTTGACTAAGGACTCAGCTCTAGGATGGTAATTAGCCTTCTACTATGATGGGTGGGTGGGAGGGGTGGGGGCAGGGAAGTAATGAGAAAAAAGTAACAAAATAAAGTGTGAAATAAGGTAAGGTGAATGAATGGTGTTTTTAATGTCTCAATCGTGTGTTAATGAATGCCTCAGCCCATCAATGTAGAAAGCAAGTGTCTGATTTTTGATGGTGCCTTCTTCTAAGCAGCACATAGTGTATGTCCTACTGTAAAATAAATGCAACATCCCATCTTGTACTGGGAGGGAGGAGTTCATTGCATTTCAAAATGGGAGAGGAGGTCAGATCTGTGCTATGTGTGAGGGAGTTGAGGGCAGTTGGAGTCTGCCACTGGGTGTGAGCACCCTTGCTTGCAGTGAGTCTCTGCAATCCCAATACAGTTGAGATACCCCAGTTTATTGCTAGTTTGACAACTTCACCTGAGAAGCTGCAAGGCAGATGAAACTTGTTGTGGGGAGTGTGGTACGTAATACTAAAGTTGAAGCACAATTCTGTGTGCCCCATGTTACGATACGGGAGAGCTGATAAGAAAATATAGTGAAGCTTTACATCTAATAATTCTATACTTGACGTTGACATTGGGTGCCTGAAACGGAAGTGTCCTTTTCCCAAACTTTTAACATCCTGCACCTTGATAGATGAACAACCTCTGCTCTGCATATTACAGTCCAGCCTCTTCATTCATTCATCTGCCTCATTCTGTGCACAGATCTCCCTTATGACAACAGCATGGTGAGCTGTCTCTCATCTGAATGCAATCAGGATGGGTGGAATCTGCAAAAATAAATCTGCCCAAAATTGAGAAAGACAGTAATTGCCATTAAATGAAGAGTCTAATGCTTATGGAGATGGCTAGTACAGGGTGTGGAAGGGTCACCCTGTGCAGGAATTAAACAGTCTGAATAAGGGGTAATACCACATCAATCACACTGGAGTAATCCTGTGATTTACCTGACCTGGTAAATGCTTGATTAGAAATAGCGGATGAATTTTTTATTGGTATGTAGGATAAAAAGTGACTTAAATAACCTTTGTTTTGGGGTTACTATTTACTGACAGTTTTAAAGAAAGGATATCATGTATTTGTGCACAAGCTGGTAATTACATCAAAGGAGAAGGTCTGTTTTATATGGTGTTATATTGTGGAGGCCCATCTGTTCAAAGGTGTATCTTAAAATATCTGAAATCCTGTGGCATTTGGTTATTTGACTGTTTGTGATGACGATTATGTATTAAAACACAGAAATTATTACAAAATGTGCGGGTTACAATATCTGTTTGACACGTGTCCCTATGTATACCACCTGCATGCAATACATGTGCACCTCTCAATTTTTCCAGTATGTGCATCCTTCATCTCCTCTTTGCTTTGTACATCCATTGTGCCTGTGTTCAGGTTGAGAAAATTTCTGCAGAAGTGCCTGGCCTGCACTGTTCCTTTGCTTGGGTGCTTGGAAGATGTCCATCTTGGTTATGTGTGTGTTGTACTGAAATGGGAAGTATGTGGGCGTGACTGGATGTCGGCCCTATTGGTCAGGGGTGGGGGGCACAAGTTGCTTGAGATGGTCAGGGTGGGTAAGTAGGGAGGAGGGTCTGAGGGGTGGGTCAATGGGAGAGGCAATTGAGGATGCAGGGTTATTGTGGAGGTGGGGTTGGGATCAGTGGGTGGGGTCAGTGAGGGAGATGGAGATAGGTGTGTTATTGGATGGTGGGTATCACAGGAGGCAGTATCTGTGGGGAAGGTGGTCTGGGTTATTGTAAATCTCTAATGTCATGGGAGGGCTCAGTGAGGAGACAGAGGTGTATTGGAGGGATGATGGGGATTGGAGGAACAGGGCCAGTGGGTAAGGATCAGGGTCAATAGGAAGTAATCTATGGAATTCATTTCTACAGACAGCTGAGGAGGCTAAGTCACTGGGTATGGGACAAAGTATTTCTCTAATATGGATTTTGAACCATGAAAGTTCTGTGAGAGGGTAAAAGTCCCAGGAGATTAAACCAACTGGTCCTTTATAGATCAAATAGCTCAGATTTGGTCCATTGTTTTTAATCAGGGTCATGGCTAACTTCCCTCAACACCATTTTCCTGCACTGTTCCATATCCCTTAATTATGTCAAAGTCTAGAACTCTGTTTCTGTATTGTATGACCTGGATTACTGAAGGGTAGAGAATTCCAGATGGTCACTACTTGCCTGAAGGAGTTTCTCACAGCTGACCCTTATTCAGAGACTGTGACCCTTAGTTCTGGACTCCCCAGTCTGGGAGCACATTTCTTTCATTCAGGCCATCAAACCCAGCACGTGTACACTTCAATGAGATTTCACCTTCTAAACTCCAGAGAATGCAGAATCGGCCTCCTTTTATGCAGTAAACCCATCATCCCTGGAGTCAGTCCAGTGATTCTTAATACACTCCCACTGTAGAAAGTGTATCTTTATGTAAGGAGACCAAAATTGTACACAATGCTCATCAAGTCCCAGTGAAGTGATAAATCGAATGGAAGGAAATTGTCATGGTAAAAACAAAAGATTGGTAGAGTGTGCGTAGGAGGGAGAAGCAGAAGCATAGGAATGGTGGGTATAGTCTGAAATTATTGAATTCAATTTAAGCCAACACCTAATCAAACACAATGTATCGTTACTTGAGCTTGTGTTACCATAGATAACAATTTGATTGCAAGAGAGATTTAAAATGGGGATCAAATGGAATCTCAGGGTCAAACCCACAGGCAAAATGGAGGCCTTAGCGACATAACCCAGATCTTAATTTTTTTAAAAAAACCAATGGCAGAAAATGCAGTTTAAATAATGTGTGGCCCTTCTTGGAGGCACGGGTCTGGAACAGTAAGTAAAATAACGTGTTATATCACCTCTGCTTGGATGTGAAGGTGATTTGTGGTGGGGAGGTGACTGAAGAGCAAGCCAGGGATAGTCCTTTCTAAATGCCTATGGGGGGGGTGTTTGGAAGATGAGCTTACAATCACACTGGAGGTCTGCATACACACTGTTCGCATGCACCAGCCCTGCAAGGTATGAAGTGTCAATGTTCAGTATTTGTGATTTATATATATATATGCCTTTATGTGCAAGATTTGTGTAAGCTTCTAACCTAGAGTATGTTCTTGAACTCTGACCTTAAATGATTTGTCCATACTTAATATCTCCATGTTTAAATCGTGCTTGCAAATCCAACTCATATTCATATTGTTAAGCACGTAGTTTTTGGGTATCTGTGTGTATGCATAGTGCATGTCCAGACCTCATTTTCTCAGGCATCTGTATTTTGTTTTATCCCAGGATTGTGCTTTTATATCATTTATACTGTGATGATGTTATGGATAAAAATTACCTTTGTCTATTTGTGCATGTATTGTTTATTTGATGAAGTACATGTGTGTTTGTCCATGTTTAGAAGGTGCATTAGTTTTGTGTTTCCTCTTTAGTTTGCCTGTGCATGTAGGTTGTTCATGTGGAGGGAGGCATGTTAAAGAGAAGTTAATTTCTACAGTGCCATTTTCAATCTCAGGACAGTCCACACACCATTTTACAGTCACAGGAAGTACATCATTGGACTGTGGTGAATGCAGGTGTCTGCAAATGCTTCCCGTGTACATACATCAACAGCTAGTTTTTGTGGTTTCTCTGTCCATTTTTCTAAATGTCATGCACTGTCTTTACATTCAAACCATTTGTAAACTCTTTATTGTGTTTACAAATGTGTTGCATACCGCAAGGCATTTTTGAAACTATTTGTAAATGTTGATGCAAACTGGGGTTGAGTTTTACTGTGTTATTATGGCACTGCACCACAAAACTCTTGCTGGCAATTTTTCATTACAAGGGATGGCAGGTTTGAGAATCCAGCATGTGCCATAAGTCCCATGTGCTATCCAGCAATGGAGCAGGAGAAGGTTGGAATTTACACCGCAGAATCTGCTCTTGGAACCTGTCCCATTTCAGACCAACAACAGGATCCAGCACTCTATTAACCTTAATGTACAGCTGTGGGGACAAAAATTGAAAAATAAGAAGATATGAATTTGAAGAATTAGTTATGTTCCTTGACTATCTGTCCATGAGTATAGTATCATTGATTTAATGTTAACTTCAGCTTGAAAGTAGTTTGATTTCAAATAATATTTAAGAAATGTTTTTAACTTAAATTTTTCTCAATGACAGGGATAATCAGAAGCATTAAAAATGTTGACAGATCGCAAAGTTGGGGGTTGTGTCTTTTCCATCCCTCATGGGATTTGAAGAGTTTCATGTCATCTGACATGTTAAAGGAGCTGTGTTCCTCAGTGTCATAAGCATCTCAGTTTCCAAAAGTGAGCAATGGACCACACCCAAATATTGAGACCAGTGGGTCTGCAAGTATAGTTACCATTAATGCAGTAGGCATGTTCATCTACTAAACTGATGAGTGCTATCAAAGTTTGAGGAAGGCTTCAGAAAGTATTGTTGCAAGAGAATATTAAGTTATATGCGCCAGATGGGTATTTCACAATCTAGTTAAGTAGGCTTGAAAGATCCTGGTGAACAATTACAATCTGAAATTAATGCTATGTGTTGGTGGTGGTGAAGTACTATTATTCAAAGCAGAAATAACCACCCAAGAACTCAGAGTCTGAAGTCTTTAAGTCTAATTGAATAGTTCCTTAAACTAATGAACATTAACCCAGTGCTGAATTGAAGTTGCAAGGTTTTTCACAGAAAATGGTCCTGGCTTGAGCTACCTGCAAGAGATGGCGCTGAATGCAGACTTAAGTAAGTCCCCTTGGTAGTGATGTCTACTGTAATGACAAATGAGTGGTGTCATTACTTAATATGAACAGCACTCATGAATATTTGGGAGTTCTGCCAATGATATGTTATGGGTAAATGTATGTTCAGTATGCAAGGCATATGCAACAGTCCTAAGATATGACACCAATTATGATACTTAAGTAGTAGCTCTATCAATGCAATCAATGGCTGAACCAACTTAATCTTGCACGCTCAAGATTTCAAAAGATTCACTACTCCGACTGAACATGTCTTTAATTTTTGTTCCAAACACTCTAAACTTTTATTTACATTTATATCAGTGTGTTTCTAGGGTGCTGTCACCTTGCAAATCTGTGACTGTTGGTATTCAATCCTGTAGGAGATGATCCATCTGAGTATTATCTCATTTTTCTGTAATCCATCTTTCTTATGTGTCTTAAATAGGTTTCCTGGCTTGTATTTTGACAACTATTTTCACTGTTCCCTACCATTCCATTTTAAATTTCTGTACATGTCAGAAAATATACTTTATCAGCAAAGGAGTCGTGAATCATTATCTTGTATCCAACTTTAGAAACATAGAAAACCTACAGCAAAGTTTGCCGAACATGTCCCAACCTTAAAATTACTAGGCTTACCTATAGCCCTCTATTTTTCTAAGCCCCATGTACCCATCCAAAAGTCTCTTAAAAGACCCTATCATATCCGCCTCCACCACCGTTGCCGGCAGCCCATTCCACGCACTCACCACTCTCTGAGTAAAAAAACTTACCCCTGACATTTCCTCTGTACCTACTCCCCAGCATCTTAAACCTGTGTCTTCTTGTGGCAACCATTTCAGCCCTGGGAAAAAGCCTCTGACTAGCCACACGATCAATGCCTCTGATCATCTTATACACCTCTATCAGGTCACTTCTCATCCTCCATTGCTCCAAGGAGAAAAGGCTGAGTTCACTCGACCTATTCTCATAAGGCATGCTCCTCAATCCAGGCAACATCCTTGTAAATCTCCTCTGCACCCTTTCTATGGCTTCCACATCCTTCCTGTAGTGAGGCAACCAGAACTGAGCACAGTACTCCAAGTGGGGCCTGACCAAGGTCCTACATAGCTGCAACATTACCTCTCAGCTCTAAATTCAATTCCAAGATTGATGAAGGCCAATACACCATACGCCTTCTTAACCACAGAGTCAACCTGTGCAGCTGCTTTGAGTGTCCTATGGACTCAGACCCCAAGATCCCTCTGATCCTCCACACTGCCAGAATATAGTATATTAATACTATATTCTGCCATCATATTTGACCACTTCACACTTACCTGTATTGAACTCTGCCACTTCTCAGCCCAGTTTTGCATCCTATCAATGTTCCGCTGTAACCTCTGACAGCCCTCCACACTATCCACAATACCTCAAACCTTTGTGTCATCAGCAAACTGACTAACCCATCCCTCCACTTCCTCATCCAGGTCATTTATAAAAATCACAAAGAGTAAGGGTCCCAGAATAGATTTCTCCAATTTCTGTGCCAGCTTCATCTTTACTGTACCCGTCGTCTGTGTGTGTATGTGTGTTTGTTTGTTTTCCAGTCCTCTTGGTGTTGTAGCGACTTGATTTGCTTGCTCATTGACTTAAGATCTTAAATCTCTGCATCACCTTACAAGTAGAGAGGTCAATTCACATGGAATTCCTCATTCTCGTATTTCCCTACAGAAGCCCATTCAATCCAGCCCCAGTCCCCCTGTAACCTCTTCTCCCATCAGTTGCCCCTTGTCTTGCCACCTATTTACACCAGGAGCAATTTACAGTAACTGATTAACCACATGTTTGTGGTATTGGAGGGGAAACAGTGACTGTGCAAACTCCACCTCGCCTGGGTCGCAATGTGTGTGGTGGTAACAGCACTAACTGTTGCAGACGGTTGTAAACTCAGCCAGCTCTATCATGGTCAGGAGCCTCTCCACCATGCAGGGCAGCTTCAAAAGGCAATGTTGCTGAAAGGACCCCCCCCCCCCCACCACCACCCAGGACATGCCCTCTTTCTGTTACTACTATCAGAGAGGAGGTACAGGAGCCTGGAGCCACACTCTCAACATCTTAGGAATGTCATGTGTTTGTGCTCTCTTTCAGTACTACTTATTTAATGTTCTTTGAAATGTTTCTTTTTTGCATATATTTTATGTAGTGCTGCACTGCTGCCACAAAACAAAATTTCACAGCGTATGTCAGTGATGATAAATCTGATTCTGCACCACCATGGTGCCCCAAACCATGCTGGATCAGGCCTATTTCAGGGTCAGCTAGTTCCACATTGTAACTTTTAGATCAGAGATTCCCAAAGTTGGTGATATTTGCCCCCCCCCCCCTTAAGGCAGTGTGTGTTTCTAAGGGGGCAATAAAGATAGAGGGGGTGGTGGGGGACAAATTACAGTCTTAATTTAAGAAATGAATTATTTCTTATCAGCGTTTAAGCCTCAGTGCCTCATAATCGATTACAATGATCACATAATCACCTAATCACCTCATCTCTTCCTAACCCACCATCTGCTTAGACTTTGCTTTTCAACAACTATAAAGTGCTTCAAGCAATGCGACACTCCTGTATTTGCAATATCATGCTGTTTACTACTGTAGTACAGTGCCAGCTAATGCAATCCCCATTCTCAGTAATGCAATTCTTGGGAATTGGGGTATGGCATTCAATGGGGTAAAGTTCTGAATCTGCCCTTTTGAATGGTCTTGACTGCCTTTCTCTAGCCCATGACCTAAACGTGCTGTCCCACTTTATGTACCTTGAGGCAGAGTCAGACTTTGCCTGAGCTATGATGATGTCACAACTTTTACCTTTATGATTGCACTACTTGAGGTTGGACTGAAACAATAGTTAATTGACCATGGTCATTAATCCATAACAAAATGGCAGAAGCAGACAAAATGAAAAAGTAGTATAGAGTATCTGAAATACAGATTTATACAAGCTCCAAACAACCTACAGCAGCTGATGTGTGAAAATGTTTTATCAAATGAGGTAAATGAAACCATCCAGACCCCTTAACATTTATAGAAAGTACACTCTGTAAAGCAAACACGAACTTGGCTTATTCCTTCCAAAGTGGATGACCTGGCATTTACCAACATTGTATTCCATCTGCCCAGACTCTTTCCCACTCACTTAGCCTGTCTACATCTCTCTGCAGAATCTCCATATCTTCTGCACAATTTGCTTTTCCATTCAATTTAGTGTCATTGGCAAACTTAGATACACTTCACTTGGTCCCCTCTTCCAGATCATTAACATGTATCATGAACAATTGCAGGCCCAGCACTGACCCCTGCGACACACTGCTCACCACTGATTGCCATCCAGAGTAACAGCCATGTATCCCAACTCTCTGGTTTCTATTAGTTCACCAATCCTCTATCCATGCTAATACATCACCCCCAACTCTATGCCTCCTTATCGTATGGATAAGTCTTTTATGTGGCACCTTATTGAACACCTTCTGGAAATCCAATTAAATAATGTTCAGCTGTGCCCTCAACCCACTGCACTCGTTATGTCCTCAAAGAACTCCAGTAAGTTTGTCAAACAGAACCTGCCTTTGCTGAATCCATGCTGTGTCTGCCTGAAGGATCCATTTCTTTCCAGATGCCTCACTATTTCTTCTTTAATGATAACTTCAAGCATTTTCCCATTTACAGATGTTAAACTAACTGGCCTGTAGTTACCTGCCTTTTATCTATATCCTTTTTTGAACAGTGGCATGATAGTTACCGTCTTCCAGAGAATTTTGATAAATCATCACCAAAGCCTCTACTATAACTTCTTCCATTTCTTTCAGTACCCTGTGGTGCATTCCATGAGGGTCAGGGGACTTATCTATCTTCAGGCCCACAAGTTTGCTCAGTATCACCTCTTTAGTGACAGCTATTTTATTGAGGTCTTCACCTCCCATCGCATCCATAACATCTCTCTTTGCCATGTTAGGTGTATCATTCACCATGAAGACTGACACAAAATAGTCATTCAAAGCATTGGCCACTTCCTCATTACCCAATATCAATTTCCCTTTCTCGTCCTCCAAGGGACCTACAGTCACTTTATTTTGTACTAGTCTATTAATCTAGCTTCCCTTTCTTTATTGCTCACTTAATGCTACTTTGTTGCTTTTGAAGTTTACCTGATCTTCTAGTTTCCCACTATTCTTGGCAACTTCGTACACACAAGCTTTTAATTTCCAAGCGTGGCTCTCCCCACCCTTACTGTCCTTACTTTTAACTGGAATATACTTCTGTTGAACCCTGTGAAAATTTCTTTGAAAGTCTTCCCACTGTTCCTCAACTGTCCCACCATATAGCCTGTGTTCCCAGTCTACACTAGCCAAACCCTCCTTCATCCCATTGTAGTTTCCATTATTTAGGCATAATACACTGAGTGTAGATCAAACTATTGCACCCTTCATTTATATGAGAAACTCAATCATACTGTGATCACTCTTTACAAGAGGATCCCTAACCACAAGATCACTAATTTTACTTGCCTCATTGCACAGGACTACATCTAAATAGCACATTCCCTTGTAGGTTCAGTAACATGCTGTTCAAGAAAGCCATCATGGATGCATTCTATGAATTCCTCCTCAAGACTGCCTCGACCAACATGATTTACCCCATCTATGTGCAAGTTAAAGTCCCCCATGATAATTGCTGTTCTTTTCTTAATGCCTCAGATATTTCTCTGTTTTTGCCTGTGCCACTGTAATGTTATTATTCAGTGGCCAAGAGACAACTCCCACCATTCATCATTTCCCTTTAGTATTCCTGATCTCTACCCAGATGGATTCAAAAATTCTGCTCCTTAGATCTTGTATTGTCTCTCACTATCACCCTGATCTTATCTTTGATTAAAAGCACTTTCCCACCTCCTTTATCATCATGCCTACCCTTCTGTATTACCTGATATTCTTGGATATTTAATTCCCAATCCTCCCCATACTGCAACTAGGTCTCTGTAATGGCCACTAAATCATTACCTCTTTGTACTGATTTGTGCCACAAGTTCACTGGCCTTGTTTCAGGTACTATGGGCATTCAGATAAAGTGTCCTTGCACTCATTGTGTTTTTAAAATCTTATAATCTTTTACTCTTTTGCACTTGACTTTTCTTCACTCCATGCTTACTTTTTTTTATCTTTTGTTTTTTCTTTATCTTTATCCACACTTTTCTTTTTTTAACTTTATCCATACTACTCCAGTCCGTTGAACCCAACCCGCTATGATTTAGTTTAAAGCCCTATCCACAGCCCTAGTTACATGATTTGCTAGGATCCAGGTTCCATCATGGTTCTGGTGGAGCCCGTCCCATTCGTACAGCTCCCTCCTTCCCCAATACTGGTGCCAATTCCCCATGAATTCAAAGCCACTTCTCCCACACCAATCCTTGAGCCACGCATTTAACTCTCTAATCTTCTTGACCCTATGTTAATTTGCATGTGGCTCAGGTAGTCCAGAGATTACCACCTTTCTGTTTCTACTTTTTAATTTAGTCCCTAGCTGCTCAGATTCCCTCAGCACAAGCTCTTTTCTTGTTCTACCTAAGTTGTTGGTACCCACATGGACCACAACAACAGGATCTTTCCCCTCACACTGCCAATTCCTCTGCAGCTCAGGTGAGATGTCCCATACCCAGGCACCAGGCAAGCAACACTCCTGCACTGCTCCACTCACACAAAGTCAAACCACTCGTCTCCATGTTAACCCTATTTATGTGCAACTTTGGCTGTTGCGACCTTTTCCAATTTCCAAGCCTCTCTGAGTTGTAAGAGAAAGAAAAAAACACCAGATGGTGATCTTCAAGTCTACTGTGCCCACCTGGGTGAGCTACATATCAGAGAGATTTCAGAAACAAGAGACAATCTGCAGTCACTGGAAATCTGAACAACACACACAAAATGCTGGAGGAACTTAGCAGACCAGGCAATCATGCCAAAGGGTGTTGGCCCGAAACATCAACTGTACTTCCCCTAGATGCTGAGATCCTCCAGCATTTTGAGTGTGTTGAGAGAGATTTCAGGATCGTCTCTCAATCCTCATTCCAGATTGGGTAATAAATCCATTCCTGAACACTTGTAACAAGGAATTAACCACAAGAATTAAGGAAGAATTTAACTCGCTGAAGCTGAGGGCAAGACTTGTGGTTGCAGAAAGAAATCTCTGAATGCTATCCTGCTCTGTGGAAAGGTCAAAATGTTCTTTATTGCCTTTCTGACATTATGTTTAGAGGAGTGGGGTTTCTGTGCAGTTGCCCAGTTTGTTTCAAAGCAACAAAAGGCTGCAAATGACTGAAGATGGGGATCTGAGACTGCTGAGTGTCACTTAGCCTGAAGTTGAGAAGCTGATATCACTGCATCAAGCCCATCCTTCACATTCAAAGGTGAAAAAGCAGCAAATTAGTGAACAGTTGGACTAAAGTAAGCTCTAATACTGATGAAAATTAGTTTTACTGTTATTAAATAATTTTACTTGTAGCTTTTAAATAGATTTGAATATTTTTTCTAATTATTTGTCACTGATTTGAATTTGCGTTCCTACTTTCTTTCACTGTGCCCCATAAATAAACATTCTTTACAGTTCTATTGGATGGCCGGAAAGGGAGACGGGGCACTTGGGATGTGGTCTGGGAATCATGTAGGTGCTAACCAAAAAAAATAGTTTTATGATTGTGAAATTCAACAGCTAAGGCTTTGAGAGTGCCCCTGGCTGCTGTGCTTGGTGTCTGTGAACTTTGCCCTACTGATCTGAATACAGAGGCTCCGAGCCTATGCCTGTGATTTGGATCTATGGATTCAATTGGGTTCAGAATGCTGCTTTTGTTGCTCGCTTCTACTGTTTGTGTGATTTGTTTTTGAGTTTTTTTTTCTCTTACTCTGTGGGCTCTGGGGGTTGGTCTCATTTTTTTTAAATTGGGCTCTTTCAGGTTCCTTTGCCTGTAAGCAAACACAAAAAGGTTGGATAATTTATACATTACTGGATAATAAATCGACTTTGAATATTGAATCTTTTAATCAATATTTTCATCCCGTCATGGGCAATATAACATTTACTACAATTACATGGAAATGTACAGCTGTTGAGTGTCTTGTTCTGTAACAGGGTTCCAAGTCTAAAACTGTTAACTGATTGTTCATTCCACAGATGGTGTCTAACCTTTTTCTTTGTTTATGAGGTATTAACACAAGGTCCATCACTTTGTGCGTAATAGTGCCCTTTGCGGTGGTTCTGTGCCATTTCAATGCGTCTCTTGCAGAGGTCGCATACGAGGGACCGAAGGGCGGATGAGGGATTCCCGTTCTCTGAGCTGCCTATGCGTTTCTCGGTGTGAGCCCCTTGCAACCAAGCCCTGGGTTATGAACTTTAGCCTCTTTCCGGGACCGCTGCAGAAGGGAAAACGTGGGCAGGACAGCCAGCATGGTGTCACCATGAGTTATCACAGCGAGGGGGCGCCGGAGAAGCAGGTTCAGGGTCTTTGTGGGTATGAAGGGATCAGCTCACCTCCAGGATCCACGGCCTGACACGCATTAGGTCCTGGTGCATTTGTCGTGGGAGAGAGAAAACGCACTCAAGTTCCAGTGACGCGATGCTGTGTCTCCCTCACTATCCTGGGTTAAGCAGTAGAAGGACGGGTGGTGCGGGGCCATACATGGCCAGTGGCTGCAGCTTCTCCCGCCTCCCTCTCCTCGCTGCCTCCACAAAGTGTCCTTGTTGACCAGTCACTTGACCAGCACTCTGTCCGCGGCCGCCTGTTACAATGTTGAGAGTGCACCAGCCTGCTCCACACACTGAGGGTGGCGCCGCTTCCTCACTGTCCACACCAGGATCCGTTCATAATTCAGGCCCTGTCTAGGAGAAATCAAAGTCGGCAGGGGCATTCAAGCTTCTTGTTGGGGTGGAGGAAGAGACCGTAAGCGACACCTTAACTTGAGGCAGGAGACCTGACCGACCGCGTCGACATCCAAAAGTTTTTATTTAAATTTAGTCCTGTTAATGATTCATAGATACAAATGGTATGAAGGTGATGAAGCTATGAATTCTAATCCTACTAAGAAACCGAAGCTACAGAAAGTGCATCAGTACAATGTTACCTTCCTGGAGTATGGTTTTATTCTGTTCCCGTCAGATCCCCCATGTAGTTGTAATACTGTGCTGTCTAATGAAACCATCAAAATTGCAGGAACACTTCAGCAAATGACAACCTGAAAAGGCTATTTGTGGTATTCCTCAGTTCCAGAAGACGAAAGAAGCATTTAAAAAGCGTTGCACACTGGA
Source organism: Hypanus sabinus (assembly GCF_030144855.1). NCBI lineage: Eukaryota > Metazoa > Chordata > Chondrichthyes > Myliobatiformes > Dasyatidae > Hypanus > Hypanus sabinus. Next base: position 147,847,868 of record NC_082715.1, on the reverse strand, counting down.
GTCATTTGCCAAGAGCTTAAAAAAAACAGCCTCGGTAGTGGTCTCTTTGCTTCTTATAACACTTCCAAAATGATAGCAAAGTGTGGAAAATCTCATACAATTAGCAAAAGAGTAATAGAGACTGTTGTATCAGAAGTGCTCACCACTATTTTAAAATTAATTCCTCTGAGTAATGACTCTGTAACTGGTCATATTGACAAACTGAGTGAAGACATTGACATAGGTAGGAAAAAGGGAAGAGGTCCTGAAAAGAGACTACAGGTAGTTAGGAAGGAAGTTGTGAAGCAGTAATCTCATTACTGCCTGTGCCACATGAGAGTGAGAATAGGAATAAAATTAGGTGGAGGACAAATGCGTAGCTGAGATTGGAGCAAGAGGCAGGGATTCAGATTTCTGGATCACTGGGACCTCTTTTGGGACAGGAACGACCTGTACAAAAAGGACGGGTTGCACTTGAATCCCGGGGGGACCAATATCCTGGCGGGGAGGTTTGCTAAGGCTACTGGGGAGAGTTTAAACTAGAATTGCTGGGGGGTGGGAACCAAACTGGAGAACTGGGGAAGAGGAGGTTGGCTCACAAATAGAGAAAGCTTGGAGACAGTGCGAGAGGGAGGATAGGCAGGTGATAGAAAAGGGACGCACTCAGACCAAAGGCTTGAGATGTGTTTATTTTAATGCTAGGAGTGTTGTGAACAAAGCAGATGAGCTTAGAAGCGTGGATCAGTACTTGGAGATATGATGTGGTGGCCATTACAGAGACTTGGATGGCTCAGGGAGAGGTTTGAATTGCTGGGTTTTAGATGTTTCAGAAAGGAGAGCAAGGGAAGCAAAAGAGGTGGGGGCATGGCACTGTTGATCAGAGACAGTGTCACAGCTGCAGAAAAGGTGGACACCATGGAGGGATTGTCTACGGAGTCTCTGTGGGTGGAGGTTAGGAACAGGAAGGGGTCAATAACTCTACTGGGTGTTTTTTTATAAGCTGCCTAATAGTAACAAGGATATTGAGGAGCAGATAGGGAAACAGATCCTGGAAAGGTGTAATAATAACAGAGTTGTCATGATTATTGATTGCATCTTCCTAGAGTGAGGGGTTTAGATGGGTGGAGTTTGTTAGGTGTGTTCAGGAAGGTTTTTAGACACAATATGTAGATAAGCCTACAAGAGGAGAGGCTGTACTTGACTTGGTATTAGGAAATGAACCTGGTCAGGTGTCAGATCTCTCAGTGGGAGAGCATTTTGGAGATAATGATCATACTTCTATTTCCTTTACAATATCATTGGAGAGAGATAGGAACAGACACGTTAGAAAAGCATTTAATTGGAGTAAGGGGAATTATGAGGCTATCAGGTAGGAAATTGGAGGCTTAAATTGGAAACAGATGTTCTCAGGGAAAAGTACAGAAGAAATGTGGCAATTATTCAGGGGATATTTGTGTAGAGTTCTGTTTAGGTACATTCCAATGAGAGGGAAGTTACGGTAGGGTACAGGAACCGTGGTGTACAAAGGCTGTAATAAATCTAGTCAAGAAGAAAAGAAAAGATAACAAAAGGTTCAAAGAGCTAGGTAATGTTAGAGATCTAGAAGATTATAAGGCTACTGGGAAGGAGCTAAAGAAGGAAATTAGGAGAGCCAGAAGGAGCCATGAGAAGGCCTTGGCGGGCAGAATTAAGGAAAACCCCAAGGCATTCTACAGGTATGTGAAGAGGATAAGACATGAAAGAATAGGACTTATCAAGTGTGATAGTGGGAAAGTGTGTATGGAATGGGGGGAAATAGCAGAGGTACTTAATGAATACTTCAGTTTTCACTATGGAAAAGGATTTTAGTGATTGTAGTGATGACTTGCAGCAGACTAAAAAACTTGAGCATGTAGATATTAAGAAAGTGGATGTGCTGGAGCTTTTGGAAAGCATCAAGTTGGATAAGTTGCCTTGACCGGATGAGATGTACCCCAGGCTACTGTGGGAGGAGAGGGAGGCGATTGCTGAGCCTCTGGTGATGATCTTTGCATCATCAATGAGGCTGGGAGAGGGTCCAGAGGATTGGACAGTTGCGGATGTTGTTCCATTATTCAAGAAAGGGAGTAGAGATAGCCCAGGAAATTATAGACCAATGAGTCTTACCTCAGTGGTTGGTAAGTTGATGGAGAAGATCCTGAGAAGCAGGATTTATGAACATTTGGAGATGTATTATATGATTAGGAATAGTCAGCATGGCTTTGTCAAGGGTAGGTCGTGCCTTACGAGCCTGATTGAATTTTTTGAGGATGTGACTAAACACATTGATGAAGGAAGAGCAGTAGATGTAATGTATATGGATTTCAGCAAGGCATTTGATAAGGTACCCCATGCAAGGCTAATTGAGAAAGTAAGGAGGCATGGGAGCCAAGGGGACATTGCTTTGTGGATCCAGAAGTGACTTGCTCACAGAAGCAAAGAATGGTTGTGGATGAGTCATATTCTGAATGGAGGTCGGTGACCAGTGGAGTGCCTCAGGAATTTGTTCTGGGACCCTTACTCTTTGTGATTTTTGTAAATGACCTGGATGAGGGAGTGGAGGGATGGGTTAGTAAAGTTTGCTGATGATGACACAAAGGTTGGAGGTGTTATGGATAGTGTGGAGGGCTGTCAGAGGTTACAGTGGGACATTGATAGGATGCAAAACTAGGCTGAGAAGTGGCAGATGGAGTTCAACCCAGATAAGTGTGATGGTTCATTTTGGTAGGTCAAATATGATGGCAGAATATAGTATTAATGGTAAAACTCTTGGGAGTGTGGAGGATCAGAGGGATCTTGGGGTCCGAGTCCATAGGGCACTCAAAGCTGCTACGCAAATTGACTCTGTGGTTAAGAAGGCATACAGTGTATTGGCCTTCATCAATCGTGAAATTGAATTTAGGAGCCAAGAGGTAATGTTGCAGCTATATAGGACCCTGGTCAGACCCCACTTGGAGTACTGTGCTCAGATCTGGTTGCCTCACTATAGGAAGGATGTGGAAGCCATAGAAAGGATGCAGAGGAGATTTACAAGGCTGTTGCCTGGATTGGGGAGCATGCCTTATGAGAATAGGTTGACTGAACTCTGCCTTTTCTCCTTGGAGCAAAGGAGGATGAGAGGTGACCTGATAGAGCTGTACAAGATGATGAGAGGCATTGATCATGTGGATAGTCAGAGGCTTTTTCCCAGGGCTGAAATTGAAATGGTTTCCACAAGAGGACACAGGTTTAAGGTGCTGGGGAGTAGGTACAGAGGAGATGTCAGGGGTAAGTTTTTTTACGCAGAGAGTGGTGAGTATCTGGACTGGGCTGCCGGCGATGGTGGTGGAAGCGGATATGGTAGGATCTTTTAAGGGGCTTTTAGACAGGTACATAGAGTTTAGTAAAATAGAGGGCTATAGGTAAGCCTAGTAATTTCTAAGGTAAGAACATGTTTGGCTCAACCTTCTGGGCCAAAGGGCCTGTATTGTGCAGTAGGTTTTCTATGTTTCTATCAACCATGTAGAGCTACAGAAAACACAATTTGGGATACAACTGGATGTGTCAAATGTGTGAGACAACAAAGCATTACAAATGGCATATGTACGGTTGATCAAAATTGAAAAGTTTATGAAGAGATTCTCTTTTGTAAAAAGAGAAAAACAAATCAATAGGGAATCAATCTACGATGAGCTCAAAATGTGTACTGAGGATAAAAGTATTGCATCTCAAGCTGGAGAACATGAAGAGCGCTTGCAAGAAGAAATTATTGAAATTCAGAATGATGAACAAGCAAAATGCTTTTCAAAAATGTTAGCACTGTCATATGAAATTTCCTGATCTTTGGAGAAGAGACAAACTGCTTTTCATTGCACTTCTATCCTCATACCTTACTGAAAGAGGCTTTGGTGCAGTGAAACCCATCCTCACAAAGAACGGAAACTGCTTGGACACGTTACACATGGGGACTGAGGCTTTTGCTGCCAGAACCTGAACCAAACATTTCAAATCTTGCTAAAATCCATCAAGTTCAAGGATCACATTGATATCGAAGCTGACTGTGTAAACTAGGTTTAAAGAAATAAAATTTAAAGCAGAATAATTTTTCTCATGTTAGCATATGGTAGACTTGTTTTTACACTATGAAGGTGCTGGGAAGCATATTGTGCCCAAGAGGGGTATTGGCAAAAGTGAAGGTGCTTTAGGAGGGGCGTTGCTCTCAAAGAGGTTGGGAAACATTGCTCTGGCCATTCATTCTACGGAAGCGCATCAGCTAAGAAGTTAATGAAACATCATCTGCTATATCTTTGCCCAGTTGACCAGTTATCAACATCGTTCTGTAGCCACAAACTACCTGCTTTGGTATTAAACAGCACAGCAGCCAATTGTTAAGTGTTGTAGTTTTGGAGGACACACAGGGTCGTCCTTGCATTCCAAGGAATCCATAATTCCTTGGAAGTGATATCACTGGCCGATAGGATCGTAAGGAGAGCTTTTAGCATAGTGGCCTTCGTAAATCAGAGTACTTAGTATAGGAGGTGGGATGTTGTGTTGACATTGGTGAGACCCAATGCACTGAGTTACTGTTTGCAGTGTGGTCACCTACCTACAGGAAAGATATTAATAATACTGAAAGAGTACTCAGAAATTTTACGAGAATGTCGCCAGAACTTGACAACCTGAGGAACAGGGAATGCTTGAATAAAGCATTGCTCTGCCAGTCACCTGGCATATAATGTAGAGGAGGTCATATCAAAAGCAACAAGTGCAATAGACAAGGTTTGTGAAGGTCAGGGCTGATGGGTGAAAAAGTTAAATTATCAAGTTAATGAATCAAGACTCATGTTCTGGAGTGAAAACACTGAATGGCAATATAGTTGAAGATAGGGAAGCTATGGAGAACAATTTCCACATTATTACAGCACAGTAGAAAACACTTCAGCTAGTTTTTGTACAGCTGAGACCCACAAACAGCAACAAGCTTATGAAACAGATAGTCAGTATTTTAGGTTGGGAAGTTTGATGCATTTCTTAGGACTCCAGGGAGATTACTGTGTATCCAGCCCAAATTTAGAGCTGGTGTTTCAGGTGCTGGATGGATCTTGAGATAATTTGCCTTGAAATGCACTGTCAGCATTCTTCAAAAAGAGTCCTGGTGTGTGTTGCTCCAAATTTCCAGCACCTGCAGAATCTCATATTTGAAACTAACCTGTGATTTAAAAATCACTATGACCAGCATCACCTGAGTTTCAAATCTGCACTTGAGCCTTAAATTAACAACCTGAGTCTGGAGAATGAAAATGAGTAAATGGAAAATTAAATAACGTAGGTGTCAAAAATGGGGGACATTGAGGCTGCTAGTGCCAGCCGTCTCTCTTTGGCTTCACACTCTCACACTGAAGCAGACAATACCCTCAAATCACTCGCAAAATTAATGAGCTGGTGTTTGCAAACTGACAGCCTTGGAAATAGCAGTTCAGCATCTCCTGCCTGTTACAGCATTGCTTGGATTGTCACTGCTGTCCCTCCAAGCAAATCTTTATCTATTTGGGCCCTGTTGTGATTCTGAAAGGACAGAAGCTCCTATGATGAAAGAGAAACTGAAAACAGGATAGGAAATATTTCTGTGAGGTGTGGCTTACTAGGTCTGCCATGCCTTATGCATGATGTGCCCGCAAATTCATTGTCACCGATGGCTATGGAGGCCAAGTCATTGGGTATATTTAAAATGGAGGTTGATAGGTTCTTGATTAGCAAGGATGTCAAAGGTTATGGGGAGAATAAATCAGGGTAGAATGGTGGCGGAGTCTTGATAGGCCAAATGACCTAATTCTGCTCCCACGTTTTATGGATTAAATTAAGACTTATTCCCTGTGGAGTAGAAGAAAGAGAGGAGATTTGATAGAGGTTTACAAAAGTATGGGTGGGATAGGTAGGGTAAATGCAAGAAGGTTTCTTCTGCTGAGATTGGGTGAGACAAGGACTAAAGGTCATGGGTTAAGGGTGATAGTCTCCATATACCTCCACCCCTCACCAGAAGGCTTCAAAGCTCTCCACTTCTTTCTGGACACCAGACCCAACCAGTTCCCCTCCACCACCACCACTCTCCTCCGTCACTCTCAATAATTTGTCCTTTGGCTTCCTTCAAATAAAAGGTGAAGCCATATGCCAGGGTTCCCAACCTCTTCTATGCCCCACACCCCTAGGAAATGTTTGATTAATGTTCGCACCCCCTACAAAAGTAATATCACATTTGAAGATGAAGAAGTCTAATTTCTAATTTTTGAACCACATACAATACTGTGGGTGAATAAATTGAACTTAAAAGAAGCTTTTAACTCAGAGTATAAAATGCAAATATAAATTGAGCAATTAGGTTCTAATTTATTCAGAAAGAAATGTAAACAGTAAAATCAATCCCAATTGTGAACATAAAATTCAATAACTTCTTTGCTCCTGCTTCTCATTCACGATTTTGACAAAACATGGAACATTCTTGCTGACTGCGATCCGCAGGTCTGCCTGTGGATTCAGGCGATTCCTAGATTTTATCTTGATTGACAAAAGAGAACTGAATCCAGATTCACACAAATATGTTGTTGCAAATGGAATGAGGACATGGAGTGCTTTTCCACCAAGCCTTGGGAACATATTCAGTGCTGCACACCAAAACTCCTTCAAAGTCTTGCTTTCAAATTGCATTTCAAGAGCTTGATTTGTCCGCAAATCAATAAGATCTTCCTTCAGCTCTTCATCATCTGACGTTTTCTCCAAATTGTAGGAATATGGATTCATGATCCATTCTTCTGAAATCTTCAGGTCTCCAGCAGCAAAATATCTATCAAATGATTCTGACAGCATTTCCAAATGAGCCACAATTTCTTCATGCACCGTAGGAGTTATGGAAGGAAAATTTGAGATTCGGCTTCTTATTAGCTGCGGTTATGGCAAGATAAATCGTCAGGGGGAAATGCTACGGGGACGCAACACCACTTATTAGGCTACTCTCTACTGAATTTACACACCTATTTCTGATGACTACCAGAGATATGAATTCCCATCACACGATTCAAAGTCCTCGGTGCTAACCATGATACCTCCTCAACTAACGCAATTCAGAATTGTCAACGATTCAAGAAAAAAACTTAAGAGAAAAAAACCTTTGAAATTCAAAAACTTCTTTAATGCATTGAGACAAATACAAATTAATGACTTCAGCTGCTTTTTATCAAAATGCGGCTTTTTAAAATTTTGTAATTGAATAATTTACTGTCTGTGGGTTTGGTTTTAACGTGAAGTCATTACTCGATGGTTGATTCGGGATGTATAAAGATTTTGGCATTATGAGATGATTTTTAACTCTCAGATGTAATCTTCGCATTATATATGGGGAAGTCAGTGGTAATGAGGGAGGCGTTTGATTGGCTGGACAAAGCAGAGATAAGCATGGGATTGGCTGAGTGAATTCAAGTGATGGAGGGAGGCAGAGGTGTGTGAGCAGAGGTGACGGCGAGCTGAGAGGCCCGGGGGGCTGAAATACTTAATGAACTCTCACAATCATGAACTTATGTGTGAAACAATATACAAGGATTATGTTAGATGTTGCGTTATAATGATTTTAAAAGCAATACTCTGATAATCAGTTACTTACTTTACGTATATGTTAATTCTGTTATTCTCTCCTTTTGATTAAATAAACAATGAGACTACTATCTACTCAACACAACCACCTACTAGCACTTCTCAAGGCACACTGGCAGCTGGCTGAGTGATGACTCGTGACTTGTCACTCAAGGACACAAACCATTCTTTGTTGCATCCTCTAAAATTCCATCTCGCACCCCAGGTTGGGAAACCCTGCCTTATGCACTCCCAGCTATACCTGCCTGTTTGTCAGCTATGTGGAACTGTCTATGTTCCAAGCCTACACTAGCGACCATCCAGCACTTTTCCTATGCTACATCAAAGACTGCATTGGTGCTGCTTCCTGCACCCACATGGAGCTCGTCAACTTCATTAACTTTGCCTCCAACTTCCAACCTGCCCTTAAATTTACCTGATCCATTTCCAACATCTCCCTCTTCTTTCTCAATCTCTCTCTGTCTCTTTCTCTGAAGACAGCTTATCTACTGAGGTCTATTATAAACTCATGGACTCTCACAGCTACCTGGACTATACCTCTGCCCACCCTATTACTGTAAACACACCATCCCCTTCTCTGAATTCCTCTGTCTCTGCAACATCTGCTCTCAGGATGAGGCTTTTCATTCCAGAACAAAAGAGATGTCCTCCTTTAAAGAAAGGAGCTTCCCTTCCCCCACCATCAACGCTGCCCTCAAACACACCCCACCAGCCTCCACGTCCAGCAGATACTTCTCTGTAGCTTCTGCCATCTCCAATGGGATCCCACCACCAAGCACATCTTTCCCTCCCCCTCTACTTTTTGCAGGGAAGGCTCTCTCCATGACGCCCCCCCCCCATCCATGCGTCCCTTCCCACTGATCCTGCCATTTATCCTTGTAAGAAGAATAAGTAGTACACCAACCCCTACACCTCCTCCCTCAGTACCATCCAGGGCCCTAAACAACCCTTCCAGGTGTCCCTTCCATAGTTGTCCCCCTAACTATGGAGTCCCCTATTACTGCTGCTATTCTCTTTATTTCCCTACCCTTCTGAGCCACAGGGCCAGACTCAGTGCCAGAGGCATGGCTGCTGTTGCTTCCCCCAGGAAGGTCGTCCACCCCAACATTACTCAAGCAGTCCTCTCCGTTATCCGATGTTTTCCCTTCCCTATCTTGTCAGGGACCTAGTTCGCTGCCTCCTGCTGCCTTGGGGTGACTACCTCCCTGTAGCTCCTGTCTACCACCCCTTCACTTTCCTTAACAAGCTGAAGGTCATCGAGCTGCAGCTCCAGATCCCTAAATTAGTCCCTAAGCAGCTGCATCTCAATGCACCTGGTGCAGATGTGGCCACCGGTCTCCTGGAAGTCCCACATCTGATACCCAGAACAGATCATCAGCTCTGCAGACATACCCCCTATTCTCTCAAGAGTTAGATAAGAAAAAGAAATAAACTTACCTACTTACCTTGCCTCCGCATGTTCCGTCAAAGCCTGTTGAGCCAAAGCCTGACCGCTCCAACGATGACTGCTCTACTAGACAGTACCTCTCTTATGGAGACAGGGTTTTTCAAGCTCTGCTCCAGACCTGTGCAGGAACACTTCTACTGCATCTGTGCTGCTAACCCATCAAAGGCTCCCCTCTTATCCCTCCTCATTTGCCTATCACCCCTCTAGTGCCCCTCCTTCTCTTTTTCCTTTTCTCCACTCGCCTCTTTTACCAGATTCCTCCTTCTTCAGCCCTTCACTTTTTCCAAACATTATCTCCTTGCTTCTAACTTCATCCCCTTCCTCTGGTTTGACCTATTACCTGCCAGCTTGTACTCAACCCTTTCCCTACACCCTCTTATCCTGGCTTTGTCCTGGTCTGGAACGTCAGATGTTTATTCCTTTCCAGATGCTGAGTTCCTTCCGCATGTTGTGGTGTTGCTCTGGATTTCCAGCATCTGCAGGATGTTGTGTCCTACGGTCTTTCTCTTGTACAAGTTATGTTCTGTATGCTGTCTGAATCCACACGCGTGTGGATTTTACAATAAGTTTTTTGTATTGTGCCTCTACCTCACCGGACCTGTACACAGGACAATAAACTAGACTCGGTTTCACTGGATCTTGCCAACAAATGAACATCTTCCCCTTCCAAACCAGATGGACAATGTGGAAACGATATTCCCCTCGATACTCACCAGCACTTTAAATCTCACCTGGGCTCTCTTCTTGAGGGGTTAGGTTCTGTGAAGGGAAAGGTTTGCCCCTGGGAAATAGGGATGAGGAGGAGGAGGAGTTCTGCAGGAACCTAAAGATAACACCAGCCAGGATAAAATGTTCTTGCTAATATAAAGACTGCTGTTTGTCCTCCAATAATGAATACACCACTATTACTTGGATTGCACTACCTGTATGTATAATCTATATTTTCATTTATATTTAACATTATTATTGTTATGAGCAGAGAGACAACATCTGCCAGAAGTAAATTCCTTGTATGTGCACAGGTACTTGGCGATTAAAGTCTGATTCTGATTCTGATTCTGATAATGAATCCTTATTACTTACCCACCACTGTGTCTGTCTTACCCACCACTGTGTCTGTCTTACCCACCACTGTGTCTGTCTTTTCCACCACTCTGCTGCAAAATTTTGTCCTGTGATTCTTTTGGCAAGTACATTGTCTTAAATCAATTCTGTAATTGAAGATCTCTAACGATGCACAGTACTCCAAAAAAGCACAAATCTTCCCTAGTATGAAACTTATGTCAAATGCCCCAGTTTTTAATGCAGACCATTGATCTCCCAAGTGGTTTTATTACCATGCTGAGGGTGTCATTTTGTTGATTAATGAAGCTAGAAGCGAGAGCAGTTGTGTAATTCAAGTTCCTATTTGGAACTTCACTTCATTGGAAACTTAATTTGAATGAAACAATCCATTGTCCCCTCAGTTTTCAAGGCAGCAATCATCATTCCTGTGCTAAAGAAGGTGACAGTAACTGCCTAAATGACTATCGTCCAGTGGCATAAACATCAACTATTATGAAATGCTTTGAGCGGCTGGTCATGAAGCACATTAAAGCCTTTCTCCCGGCTACACTGGACCCTTTCCAGTTCGCTTATCGCTCAAATTGATCCACTGATGATGCAATAGACTCTGCCCTCCACTCTGGCCTGACCCACCTGGGAAATGGGGTCTCACATGCCAGGCTGCTGTTAAATGACTTCAGTTTGATATTCTGGTCACCTCAGTATAGGAAGGATGTGGAAGCTATGGAGAGAGCGCAGAGGAGATTTATTAGAACATAGAACATAGAATAGTACAGCACATTACAGGCCCTTCAGCCCACAATGTTGGGGCCTTTCCACCCCGATTTTAACTGCATGTTACAGGAGCACCATTGACAGCGTCCTGACAAGTTACATCTCTATCTGCTAGGGGAGTAGTCAAGCACCGGACCAGAAGTCCCTACAAAGGACCATGAGAACCACTGAGAGAATCTTTAGGGTCTCCCTACCATCCATCGGGGACTTTTATCAGGAGCGCTGCATACACAGGGCCTTCAGTATGTTAAGGATCCCACCCAGCCACCCGGCATCCTCTGACTTTCTATCATCAGGCAGCAGGCTCCGATGCATAAAAACACGATCAGAAACAGTTTCTTCCCTCAGGCCATTAGATGTCTGTACTCCCAGTCACTTCATTTTTGATGTGTCACTGGTTAATCTGTTCCATACCTTACAATATTTAATATTAATACACTTTAGTTTGTGATGCACCATCAATAACTCTAGGAGACTGGAAGTGAACGATAGGCTTCTATTAGCAGCAAAAAGGGAGCACGACATCTCGGAGACTGAGGGAAGACCAGTGCCCCAATCGCCTTTATCCAGGGGTTTGTGGGAGGAGCCACAGGAGCAGTCAGCAGAGAGGCATGTCCAGACAGGTATACATAGTTTACCACAGTTTGTTCATCTGTAGATTTTATCCTTACCTTCAAAAGTTACCATTATTTATGTGTGTTTTGTGCTTTACATCCTGGTTTGAAGAAACATTGTCTTGTTTCTATACATGTTATATGGTTATATACTTTATATACATGTACGTAGTTAAGTGACAATAAACTTCACGACTTTTAAAGTGCTCCCTGAAAATGGTTTTTGGTCTCCACTGCAGTTGTTGGTGATCACCAGCTGATGGCACTAATGAGCTGTCACAGCACAGAGCTCAGCATTGCCACCTAGTGCAGGCAGGCGGAGAAGCCAAACAAGCCTCAGGGTGATAGTCCCAGCCAGTAGAGGCCTCATCTAATCAAATTTATTCTTTTTGGGAAAGACATGCAGATTATGCTCACCAATAGCTAACAGAAAGTTATAATTTGCAAACATCCTAGCCACAGTGAAAGTATAACGCCCGAGGGAAAGGACCATGGTACAGCAGTGCTTGAGGGCATCAGCAGTGGAGAAAGGTGAGCAGTTTCAAGTTCCCGGGTGCCAACGTCTCTGAAGATCTATCCTGGGCCCAACATATTGATGAAATTACGAAGAAAGCACACTGGTGGCTACATTTCACGAGGAGTTTGGGAAGATTTTGCATGTTACAAAGACTGCAGCTGCACCGTGGGGAGCATTCTGACTGGCTGAATCACCCACCGTCTGGTATGGAGGGGACACTGCACAGGAACAGGAATGGAAAAACTACAGAGACAGCTTCATCAAGGGCACCAGCCTCCCCGGCAACGAAGGACATCTTCAAAAGGTGGCATTCATTAAGGAACCCCATCACAGTCTCTCTTTATTACTATCATCAGAGCCTGAAGTCACACCATCAGTGCTTTAGGAACAGCTACTTCCCCTTCGCCATCAGACCTAGAGCAGACAACAAACCCACCCATGAACACTGCCTCACTATTTTTACTCTTGCATTGCTCTACTTATGTAATTTATATATATTTCTTATTGTAATGTATGTACTGCATGGCTCTGCTGCCACAATACAACACATTTTATCACATACATCAGTAATATTAAATCTGTTTCTCGTGGAGGGTGACGTCCTTTGCTAATGCATAGCTGGAGCTGTGAATCTTAGACTGGCTGGGTGCCTTATGAGGAGGTGAGAGGGAACCAGGGATCTTCAGATATGTTGGAGAGGCTCATAAGTAGGTGCTGTGGTGGACAGGAAACTGGGAAACCCTGGGTGATCTGGTGAGCCAGAACTTACTGCTTCAGGGCAGTTTACCTGGGTGTTAACATTAGAATTGCCAGTTCTCAATAACCCTTCCTCAAACAAATAAATTGCTTATATTATGAATCTGAATCAGGTTTATTATCACCAGCATGTGACATGAAATGTGTTAACTTAGAAAAAACACAATTAATATATTATCCATCTTATTTTCTGTAAACTAGCAAACGTCTTGACAATTTTTCAAATAAACTTAAATAAGAGGGATAATTGATAAGTTCGTAGCCTAATGCAGAAGGAGTCAAATTTAGAAGACCTAGCACATTTATTTTTCAACATAGTCCCCTCCTACATTTACACACTTCGTCCAGCGGTCGTGGAGCATACGGATCTTGGACCTCCAGAAAGTGTCCACAACAGGGGTGATTGATAAGTTCGTGGCCTAGGGATAAACAGAAAGGAAGACGTGGAGAGTTTCTTAAATGCATCTATTTTAATGCTAGGAGCATTGTAAGAAAGGTGGATGAGCTTAGAGCATGGATTGATACCTGGGAATATGATGTTGAGGCTATTAGTAAAATATGGTTGCATGAGGGGTGTGATTGGCAACTAACTATTCCTGGATTTCATTGCTTCAGGTGTGATAGAATTGGAGGGGCAAGAGGGGGAGGTGTTGCATTGTTCGTCAGAGAAAATATTACAGTGATGCTTTGGTAGGATAAATTAGAGGGCTCATCTAGGGACGCTATTTGGTTGGATTTGAGGAATGGAAAAGGTGTAGTAACACTTATAGGGGTGTATTATAGACCACTTAATGGGGAGCGAGAATTGGAGGAGCAAATTTGTAGGGAGATAGCAGATATTTGTAGTAAGCACAGGGTTTGATTGTGGGAGATTTTAATTTTCCACACATAGACTGGGAAGCCCATTCTGTAAAAGGGCTGGATGGTTTGGAGTTTGCAAAATGTGTGCAGAGTAGTTTTTTGCACCAACTAGTGAAGGGTCGGTGTTGGATCTCCTGTAAAGGAATGAGATAGTTCAGGTGATGGAGGTATGTTGTTGGGAAGCACTTCGGGTCCAGTGATCACAATTCCATTAATTTCAATATAATTATGGAGAAGGATAGGACCGGACCCCGGGTTGAGATTTTTGACGGGAGAAAGGCTAACTTTGAGGTGATGTGAAAAGATTTAGAAGGAGTGGATTGGGACAATTTAGTTTATGGGAAGGATGTAATAGAGAAATGGAGGTCATTTAAAGGTGAAATTTTGAGGGTACAGAATCTTTATGTTCCTGTTAGGTTGAAAGGAAAGGTTAAAAGTTTGAGAGAGCCATGGTTTTCAAGGGATATTGGAAACTTGGTTCGGAAAAAGAGATCTACAAAAAATATAGGCAGCATGGAGTAAGTGAAATGCTCAGGGAATATAAAGAATGTAAAAAAGAATCTTCAGAAAGAAATTAGAAAAGCTAAAAGAAGATATGAGGTTGCTTTGGCAAGTAAGGTGAAAACAAATCCAAAGGATTTCTACAGTTATATTAATAGCAAAAGGATAGTGAGGGATAAAATTGGTCCCTTAGAGAATCAGAGTGGACAGCTATGTTTGGAGCCAAAAGAGATGGGGGAGATTTTGAACAATTTCATTTCATCGGTATTCACTAAGGAGAAGGATATTGAATTGTATAAGGTAAGGGAAACAAGTAAGGAAGTTATGGAAACTATGACGATGAGGAAGTCCTGGCACTTTTAAGGAATATAAAAGTGGATAAGTCTCTGGATCCTGACAGGATATTCCCTAGGACAGGGGTCGGCAACCCGCGGCTCCGGAGCCACATGTGGCTCTTTTACGTCTGTGCTGCGGCTCCCTGTTACTTTGGGAAATAATTGGTTGTGGTGACCCTTTTCCTGGCACATCCGAACCGACTCACAATTAGATAGCCTACGGGGGTTTGCGAGCACAGAGCTTTGGAGCCTCTGCGCCATGGGGGGCAGGTTGAGGGAGGCTTAAAAGTGAGGCTGAAGATTTCGAATAAGGTTTTTTCCTTCGACTGCAGTTACCGACTCCGTGTCGTAATTTTAGCGCTGCGTGTAGCACACCGCTACATGGTCAGTATTTAATTAAAATGTATTTTATGTTAGTTTGTTAGTTTTTGAAATGTAAATCTAAATTTGAAGATTATGGTGATCTTGTACAATCTAATTAAGACGTTGTGGCGACCCATTTCCTGACACATCCGAACCGGCTCACAATTAGCCAGCGTTCAGGAGATAGCCTACGGGGGTTTGTGAGTACGTGTCTTTTGCAGCATCCGCGCCCATGGGGGGCGGGTTGAGGGAGGCTTAAAAGCAAGGCTGTTTAGTTCGAATAAAGCTATCTTTGACTGCAGTTTACTGACTGCGTGTAGCAACCGCTACAACGTGTTTTTATCGCTGGCTGTCCAGAGGGAAGGTGCTGAAACGCTTTGTCGCGTGTCTGGAAGAAGTGAAAACTTTCCTGGGCAGCAAAGGGCTCAACTTTCCTGAGCTGGAACAGCCAGAGTGGCTGGAAAAGCTACACTTCATGGTAGACATGACAGCGCACCTGAACACGCTGAACACAGCTCTTCAACGGGGTAAGGACGTACAGCCCTGCACATGTTGGAGGATGTTTTGGCATTCGAGCGCAAGTTGACGTTGCTTGCCAGAGATTTACAGAAAGGCACATTGTCTCACTTGCCCAATTTGAGAGAGTTCAAACAATGTCACGACATGATAAATTCGGAGTATTTACATTCTGCAATCATCGCAATGCAAACATCGTTTGGGAAACGCTTCTGTGAGTTCAGAGAGGAAAAAAACACATTATCCTTCCCGGTCACTCCCCTAAGCATCGATCCATCCCTACTGAATACGACTGCATTGTCAGGTGTGAGTCAACCTGAACAAGTATGATAAATATTTTAATTGCCTATTATTTTACATATATTCATATGTTTTCATTGTTCAGTGAAATAGTCCTTTTATTTTTCAGGCTGACAGCTGGCTGATGTTATTTTTGATTTGCTGCTGGCGGCAAATTTAAGTTTGGCGTTTTTCATAAATACAAGAAGGACTCAAATAGACGTTGAGTATTTTACTTAAAAGTAACCTTTAACCTAACGTCTTTTTTTTCGGAGTTCAAAATGTTTCTGTTGCATGCAGAAATGTAATTTCGTTTTCTCTGCAGGAGTTCATCAATTTCATAAATGCAACACATTATAGTTTGTTTATACATAGCATAAAGGCAAAACAAAACGTTGTATGCAGTGTTATTTCATTTTAAATGTCAAACGGGTTTTGCGGCTCCCAGTGTTTTCTTTTCTGTGGGAAACAGGTCCAAGTGGCTCTTTCAGTGGTAAAGGTTGCTGACCCCTGCCCTAGGACCTTGAGGGAAGTTAATGGAGAAATAGCAGGGGCTATGACAGAAATATTTCAACTGTCATTAGAAACTGGGATGGTGCCGGAAGATTGGCATATTGCTCATGTGGTTCCGTTGTTTAAAAAGGGTTCTAAGAGTAAACCTAGCAATTATAGGCCTGTCAGTTTGACATGAGTGGTGGGTAAATTAATGGAAAGTATTCTTAGAGATGGTATATATAATTATCTGTAATGACAGGGTCTGATTAGGAACAGTCAACATGGATTTGTGCGTGGAAGGTCATGTTTGACAAATCTTATTGAATTGTTTGAAGAGGTTACTAGGAAAGTTGACAAGGGTAAAGCAGTGGATGTTGTCTATATGGACCAGTAAGGCCTTCGACAAGTTTCCACATGGAAGGTTAGTTAGGAAGGTTCAATTGTTAGCTATTAATTTTGAAGTAGTGAAATGGATTCAACAGTGGCTGGATGGGAGATGCCAGAGAGTAGTGGTGGATAACTGTCTGTCAGGTTGGAGGCCGGTGACTAGTGGTGTGCCTCAGGATTCTGTACTGGGTCCAATGTTGTTTGTTATATACATTAATGATCTGGATGATGGGGTGGTAAATTGGATTAGTAAGTATGCAGGTGATACTAAGGTAGGTGGCGTTGTGGATAATGAAGTAGGTTTTCAAAGCTTGCAGAGAGATTTAGGGCAGTTAGAAGAGTGGGCTGAAAGATGGCAGATGGAGTTTAATGCTGATAAATGTGAGGTGCTACATTTTGGTAGGAATAATCCAAATAGAACATACATGGTAAATGGTAGGGCATTGAGGAATGCAGTGGAACAAAGTGATCTAGGAATAATGGTGCATAGTTCCCTGAAGGTGGAATCTCATGTGGATAGGGTGGTGAAGAAAGCTTTTGATATGCTGGCCTTTATAAACCAGAGCATTGAGTATAGGAGTTGGGATGTAATGTTAAAATTGTACAAGGCCAAATTTGGAGAATTGTGTACAGTTCTGGTCACCAAACTATAGGAAAGATGTCAAAAAAATAGAGAGAGTACAGAGGAGATTTACTGGAATGTTACCTGGGTTTCAGCACCTAAGTTACAGAGAAAGGTTGAACAAGTTAGGTCTTTATTCTTTGGAGTGTAGAAGGTTGAGGGGGACTTGATAGAGGTATTTAAAATTATGAGGGGGTTAGATAGAGTTGACGTGGATAGGCTTTTTCCATTGAGAGTAGGGGAGATTCAAACAAGAGGACATGAGTTGAGAGTTGGGGGCAAAAGTTTAGGGGTAACATGAGGGGGAACTTCTTTACTCCAAGAGTGGTAGCTGTGTGGAATGAGCTTCCAGTAGAAGTGGTAGAGAAAGGTTTCATTTTGTCATTTAAAAAAAAATTGGATAAGTATATGGACAGGAAAGGAATGGACAGTTATGGGCTGAGTGCAGGTCGGTGGGACTAGGTGAGAGTAAGTGTTCGGCACGGACTAAAAGGGCCGAGATGGCCTGTTTCCATGTGGTAATTGTTATATGGTTATAAGGTGGAAGGAGATGAGTTATACAAGTCTTGTTACATGCACATGCAGTTCAACTCTGAGTGATTATGGAGAAAGTTTGAATAACTCATTTCCTTCTACATTAGGCCACAAACTTATCAATCACCCCGATGAGTTATTAACTTCAAACTTTCTGCACTCAAAGAGTTGACCTGCATGTGCATGCAGTGAGAGCTGTATAACTCATCTCCGTCTACCTTAGGCCATGAACTTATCAATCACCCCTGATGAGTTATTAACTTCAAACTTTCTGCACAAAGAGTTGACCTGCATGTATATGCAGTGAGAGCTGTATAACTCATCTCCGTCTACCTTAGGCCATGAACTTATCAATCACCCCTGATGAGTTATTAACTTCAAATTTCTGCACTCAAAGAGTTGCCCTGCATGTGCATGCAGTGAGAGCTGTATAACTCATCTCCGTCTACCTTAGGCCATGAACTTATCTTTCTTCCTTTTGCAATCTTTTGATTGATTTTTTTTAAAGGTGTGTACAAACAGGAGAATATCCCTGGTATAGATATCAATGGCAATACATACAGAAGGTAAAGTAAACAATATCAGAATCACACATAGTGTTGATCTACATACTATCAATTTGATATAGAATGTATAATTCTCCTCATCAATTTATGAAGAAAGGAAGGACTATTAGAAATTTTTATATAAAAGAAAAGAGAAAAAAACACTATTCTATACAGAAAAAGGACTGGACAGTTCATCCTGAGAGAGAAACCAAGAGAAAAGAGACTCTCTGATCAAATCCAAGGTTTTGACAAAATAGCTGGAAGAAAATCACTACAAAAATCAGATCATATGAAAATATTGAATAAAGGGTCACCAGATTTCTTCAAATTTAAAGGATGTATCCAATGTCCGACTTCTTATTTTCTTTAGACTTAAACAGGACATGATAGAGGAAAGCCAATAAGAGGCGGTAGGAGGTTTCTTCCATTTAAGTAAAATGGCTTTCCTAGCCAATAAGGTTGAAAAGGCTATCATCTGCTGAGTGGAAGCAGGAATAATATCAAAAATACCGATAAATAAGTTTGGTTGTAAATCCAGATACAGCACTTTTGATAAGGTTTTAAAAAAATCTTTCCAAAAATTCTCCAACTTTATGCAAGACCAAAACATGTGAGTTAAAGTGGCCACCAGAGTATTACATCTATCGCAAATAGGATTAATACTGGGAAAAATAATGGGCTAATTTATCCTTTGACATATGTGCCCGAAGCATTACCCTGAACTGCATCAAGGAATGACAGGCACAAATAGATGAAATATTTACCAGATGAAAAATTTTACTCCATTGATTACCTGAAAGTAACTCTTCAAATTCTAATTCCCAGGCAGCTTTAATTTTATTGTTAAATATTATTTGTAAATTCAATAACCGTTTATAAATTGTAGCTATGATCCTTTCTGCAATGGTTTAACCTGGAAGAGGGTATCTATTATATTAGATGGATAAGCGGAGGGATAAGTTTTATTAAAGAACAAATTTCTTTATTTTCTGAATTAAATACAACTGAGGGAATGTCAAATTTGGTTATTTGGGATACTGTGGCGACCCATTTCCCAGCGCAGTCGAACCGGCTCACAAAGTGGCGCTCACCGGCATTGAGGCCGGTCCCAAAGAGGGCGCCAAACCTGCTTCACCAGCAGGGGGAAAAGTCCGTGCGCGGGACGGGACTGTGAATATGCATTCCCCTATAGCATTCCCGCCCGGGGAGGGCGGGAACAGGAAGGCTTTAAAGCGAGGCCGCGAAGTTTGAATAAATCTTTTTTGTAACTGCAGCCCACCGACATGTCACTATTTCAGCGCTGCGTGTAGCGCACCGCTACAATTGGTGACCCCGACGGCCCAAACGATATTTGGACCGGAGATGAACAACGCTGCATCTGTTCATGCAGTTTTGTTAAAACTGCCAAGCTTCTGGACGCTGCGACCTCACCTATGGTTCCAGCAAGCAGAAGCCCAATTCCACATTCGGCAGATAACCTCGGATGCCACACGTTACTACTACGTGGTGAGCTCCCTCGACCAGGAGACAGCCGCCCAGGTTGAGGAGTTCATACAATTGCCCCCGGAGGACGGCAAATACACAGAATTCAAAGCCTTGCTCATAAGGACTTTCGGACTCTCACGGCGCGAGCGAGCTGCCCGCTTACTGCACCTGGATGGTTTGGGGGACAGGCCACTGTCGGCTTTGATGAATGAGATGCTGTCCCTGGCCAAAGGACACAAACCCTGCCTCATGTTTGAGCAGGTGTTCCTGGAGCAGCTGCCCGAGGACATACGCCTGCTGCTGTTCGACGCGGATTTCAGCGACACCCGGAAGGTGGCGGCCCGGGCGGACGTGCCAAACCCCAAAGCCCAACCACTCCTGGGAGCGGATTTTTTGCGAGCTCACAGCCTACTGGTGGACCTGCCAAGGAAGAGACTGGTCCACGCCGAAACCTTTCAAACATTCTCCCTAGGTGAAGCCCAGTTGCCGGCCCCACACCTAGACTCCATCACGCTGTCCAACAACGACTTCACCAGAGTCCTGGTGGATTTCCCATCGGTTCTGGCGCCGCAGTTCACAGCAGCCATGCCCAGACATGGCTTACAGCACCACATCCCAACACAAGGACCACCCCTCCACGCCCGTGCTCGAAGGCCTCCCCCGGACAAGCTCCGACTGGCGAAGGAGGAGTTCAAGAGGATGGAGGAATTAGGGATCATACGGCAGTCTGACAGCCCATGGGCCTCCCCCCTGCACATGGTGCCCAAGGAAACAGGGGGCTGGAGACTATGCGGTGACTACCGCAGGCTGAACGAGACTACAACACCAGACCGCTACCCTGTGCCGCACATTCAGGACTTTGCAGCAAACCTGCATGGCACACGAATCTTCTCCAAGGTAGACCTCGTCCGGGGATACCATCAAATCCCAAAGCATCGGGACGATGCCCCCAAAACGGCACTCATCACCCTTTTCAGCCTTTTTGAGTTCCTCTGCATGCCGTTCGGCCTAAAGAATGCCGCACAGACGTTTCAGCGGTTAATGGACGTGGTGGGACGTGACCTGGACTTCACTTTCATCTATTTGGACGACATCCTCATAGCCAGCAGCAGTCATCAGGAGCATCTGTCCCACCTCCATCAGCTCTATGCCTGACTGAGTGATTTCGGCCTAACAGTCAACCCGGCCAAATGCCGGTTTGGGCTCGTCACCATCGACTTCCTGGGCCACAGGATTACTAAAGATGGGGCAACCCCTCTGCCCGCCAAGGTAGACACGGTCCGCCATTTCCCCTGACCCAACACAATCAAAGGCCTTCAGGAATTCGTGGGTATGGTCAATTTCTACCACCGCTTCCTCCCTTCAGCAGCCCGAATCTGTTCACCCTGATGTTGGGTAAGGGCAAGGACATTACCTGGGACGAGGAGTCTGCCGCCGCTTTCATTAAAACCAAAGAAGCCTTTGCAAACACCACGATGCTAGTGCACCCCAGAATGGACGTCCCTACCGCCCTCACAGTGGACGCATCTAACACGGCAGTCGGTGGAGTGCTGGAACAACTCATCGAGGGTCGCTGGCAACTCCTGGCGTTTTTCAGCAAACACCTACGACCTCAAATACAGTGCTTTCGACCGGGAACTGTTGGCGCTATACCTGGCAATCCGGCATTTCAGGTACTTCTTAGAAGGTAGGCCGTTCATCGCGTTCACGGACCACAAACCACTTACCTTTGTGTTCACGAAAGCATCCGACCCCTGGTCATCCCTCCAGCAGCGACATCTGTCCTACATCTCTGAATACACGACGGATGTCTGGCACGTCTCAGGAAAGGACAATGTCGTGGCGGACACCCTCTCCCGCCCTAACATCCAAGCCCTGTCCCAGGGGGTAGGTAGACTATGAAGCGCTGGCGGAGGCGCAGCAGGCAGACGAGGAGATCCCTAGTTACAGAACCGCAGTCTCTGGTTTGCAGCTCCAGGATCTCCCCGTAGGCCCAGGTGAGAGGACCCTACTCTGTGATGTCACCACTGGCCAACCCTGCCCCGTCGCCCCGGCAGCCTGGCGGAGGCGCGTTTTCAACCCCATTCACAACTTAACGCACCCCTCCATCAGGTCAACCATCCGGATGGTAGCCAACAGGTTCGTTTGGCACGGACTCCACAAGCAAGTCAGTGAATGGGCCAAAACGTGCATGCAGTGCCAAACAGCCAAGGTGCAGCGGCACACCAAAGCTCTGCCGCAGCAGTTCCACCCCACCCACCGGCGTTTCGACCACATTCATGGGGATATCCTGAGGTCCCTGCCAGTGTCGCGAGGAGTGCGGCACCTCCTGACTATCGTGGACCGGTTCACAAGATGACCAGAGGCGGTCCCACTCACCGACACCACCTCTGAATCTTGCACCCAAGCACTGATTGCAACCTGGGTATCTCACTTTGGTGTGCCGGCCCACATTACCTCCGACAGAGGCGCCCAGTTCACCTCCAGCCTGTGGTCAGCTATGGCCAGCCTTTTGGGGACACAGCTGCACCACACAACTGCCTACCACCCACAGTCGAAAGGACTGGTGGAACATTTCCACCATCACCTGAAGTCGGCTCTCATGGCCCGCCTCAAAGGGCCTAACTGGGTGGACGAGCTTCCCTGGGTCCTGCTCGGAATCCGCACAGTGCCCAAAGAGGATCTGCACACCTCGTTGGCCGAGTTGGTGTACGGCGCACCCCTGGTCGCCCCAGGAGAGATCATACCAGCCCCAAGGGGGCAAGAGGAAGAACCTGCAGCAGTCCTGGACAGACTACGCGAGAGTCTCAGTAATCTGGCCCCCATACCCACTTCACAGCCCAACCTGCGTACCCAAAGACCTGCAAAACTGTAAGTTCATTCTTGTATGACGGGACGGACATTGGGCACCGCTACAGCGGCCCTACGAGGGGCCGTTTACGGTGATCAGAAACAACTGGTCCACTTTTGTGCTGGATATTGAGGGGAAAGAGGAGGTTTTCACAGTGGACCGACTCAAACCGGCCCACGTGGACTTGGCACAGCCGGTCGAGATTCAGGCACCGTGGCGCAGAGGCAGACCTCCCAAACAGAGGACATTGGGGGGTGTATCGCCAGTTCTGGGGGGGGGGGTTACATGGCAACCCACTTCCCAGCGCACTCGAACCGGCTCACAAAGTGGCGCGTGCCAGCATTGAGGCCGGTTCCAAAGAGGCGCCAAGCCTGCTTCACCAGCAAGGGGAAAAGCCCGTGCACCCGAGGGACTGTGAATACGCAGCAATCCTGCCCGGGGAGGGCAGGAACAGGAAGGTCACGAAGTTTGAATAAATATTATTTGCAACTGCAGCTCACCGACTATGTGTTGTTATTTCAGTGCTACGTGTAGCACACCGCTACAATACGATGAAATCTTTTCTCAGGGACAGATAATTTCATATTCAGTAGGATTAAGAAGGAAAACCAAAGCAGAACTTTTAGTGATTACTAACAGGATTAAAGAAATAGATAAAATTTATTCAGTAACATCTAATGAAGATCTTTATAAGAAAAGGGTGGAACTTCAAACACAGCATGATTTGCTTTTGACCTATCCTATTGAGCAGTAACTTCTCAAATCTAAAAGTCAATTTTACTTACATGGGGATAAATCAGGCAAATTATTGGCTGGTCAATTAAAAGCAGATATGGCTAGAAGATAGATTTTGAAAATACGAAGAGCTTATAGAATTGAAACATCTGATGGTCAGGAAATTAATAAGGTATTTCTGGATTTCTACTCTAACCTTTATAAATCTGACTTTTCAGACAATACTACTTCTATGAATAGATTTTCGCAAAAGCTGAATATACATAAAATTTCTACTCAAGATATGAATACATTAGATGCACCTATTAAACAAGAGGAAATAACAAGGGCTATATCCTCTCTTCAATCAGATCATGCTCCAGGACCAGATGGATATACAGTTGAATTTTTAAAGATTTTTACTGAGATACTTACACCTCATTTATGTCAAGTTTTCACTGATTCTATATCCTCTGGGACTCTCCTGAAAACTTTTTATGAGGCATTAATTTCACTAATTCCTAAAAAAGGAAAAGATTTATCTGAATGTGCCTCTTATAGACCAATTTCCTTACTAAATGTGGATTCTAAAATTCTTCCTAAAATTTTGGCTAACAGGATCGAGAATATCCTACCTAAAGTTATCTCTAACGATCAAACTGGATTTATTAAGAATAGATATTCACACTTTAATATTGGAAGACTATTGAACATTATTTATTCCATTCAAAGAACCTGAATGTGTCGTTTCCCTTAAGCGGAGGGAAATCTAAATGTTAATTTCATGGGTGCGTGGTCTGACAACGTAATGACATCATACGTGCAATCGGCAACAAAAGGCACCAATTGTGCGTCCAGCAAAAAATAATCAATTCTTGAGAATTTATGATATACATGGGAAAAGAAAGAAACATCCCTATCTTTAGCATGTATAAATCAACCAAATTGTATTCCAATAAAAAAGAGTTAATACAAGTCACAGCCTTATTAGGAAGCAGTGGCTTGGTTGATGACCTATCAATTGAAGAATTTAAACAACAATTGAAGTCACCACCCATAATCAACTTGTGTTCATTTAAATTTGGCAATGCAGAAAATGGTTTCTTAAAAAATTCAGGACTATTTATAGTAGGTGCATAAACACACACTAGAGTCACCTTTTGACCACATAAGAAACCAGTAACAATCAAATATCTTCCAACTGAATCAGTAACAGTATTAAAATGTATGAAAGGGATTTTAGATTTAGTAAAAATAGATACCCCTCTAATTTTAGTTATTGATAAATAATGAAATTGATAACCCCTCCAAAATTTAAAAAAAGATTTTCATCTTCCCTACGAATATAGATCAGCCTGAAGTGCTTTTAATTTCTTAAAGCTCTTTTTCCGCTTAATAGGTTGGTTCATACTGTTTATACATCCATATTTAAACTTCAATATAAGATTTTGTTAAGGAAGTTATTGCATAAGCACGAATCAAATCTACCAGGAAAAATAAAGCATGAACTCGATCAAAGATAATAAAAAAAATGCAACATGATTGACAGAAAAACCTCTCAGGATTGCCCAGTCAAAAAACGCCTAATCTAATAACCCCACCCTTCCCCCCCAAAGTCCGAAAACCATCCAATCGGTGGACAGCATGCTAAATTATTATCCCCTATCCCCTGTCTCCGATTGGCAGGTTCTTCTCAGACAGTTATGTATTAACACCACTAACTAAAGTCAAAACAAAAATAAATGAAGAAATATACAATTTCAAATATTTTGGTATTATGTCTAACAAAGGTTAGAACCTAACAAACATTGGCCATCTTAAATTCATTTAAAATAAGTTAGTCATGTATTCAAAAAAGGATAAATCCAACCAATTCATGTGTTATGACTAGTGCTAGCCACTTACAAGTCAATAAAAAAGTAAGTAAATATGTGTATCCAAAACTATATTAAGTATTAAAGTTTTCCCATTTCAATGACTCCCAGCTAAGGATTAATTGTTCAAATTATTCTCAAGATGGATTTGTACTCCTTTTTGAATCTCCACCCCTCTTCTGGAGGGTCAGTCCATTTGGGGTGATTATTAGGTGGAGAGATTCTCAGATGAGGCAGGAAGCGCAAAGAAGGACGACAATTATTCTCATAAAGTTCATAAAGTTTATAAAGTTCAACCATCACTTCCCAATATGACGAAGGGTCTCGGCCCAAAACGTTGACTGCTCGTTTCCACGGATGCTGCCCGACCTGCTGAGTTCCTCCAGCTTGTTGTACGTATTACTTCCCGATATTTAACTCTTTCAGCATAAACCTCTGGAGAAAAATCTTCAGTTATACGAATGGCTGTCCCATTAAAGATTAACTTCTCTCGCTTCCTTGCATCTCGGAGAATCGCTTCTTTAGTTGTAAAATAATGCAGGCATAGTATCACATGGTGAGGTTTCATCTCAGGTGAAGACTTTGGGCGGAGAGAGCGATGGGCTCTATCTATTATCAGAGGGGCTTCAAGTATCTCACTAAAAAGTGAATGTAACATATTTGTAAAATATTTTGATGGCTCACCGGATTCCATACTTACAGGCAAACCCAGTATGCGTAAATTCATCCTGCAGGTTCTACTTTCCAGATCAACCATTTCCTTCTTAATTCTTGATATTTCCAAAGAAGCCTCATTAATTTTCTTTTCCATAGCTGATATCTTTAATTTTGTACTTTAATAGCTTGATTCATTGCCTCTTGTTCTCTTTTAATTCTGTTAGTAGTCTTCTTTAGTGTCTCAAATTGGATTTCCAGATTGCCGCAAGATTCCTGGACTACAGAAATAATTTTTTCAAACTTTTCATTTGCCTTCACCAGGCTATCAATCTTAGTATTCATATCGTGCATTAAGGAGAGCATTCTTTCTGAAGTAAGGACTTCCGCTGATTGCTCTGTTAGGTCGGTTTCAGCAACGAGTTTTCCAGCTTTTTTTTAAAATCCCTGCCATCGTAATTGAATCATAAAACCTTCAGTAGAAGTAACAAATCTTTGAACTTTAACCAGATCCAGCAGAGTTATCAAAGTTAGGAGCAGCGCCAGACACGTCCTACTCCATGGACTGCCAAGGGGAGACCTCCAGAACTTATCAATCACCCCTGCTGTGGACACTTTTTGGAGGTCCAAGATCCATATGCTCCATGACCGCTGGACTAAGTGTGTAAATGTAGGAGGGGACTATGTTGAAAGATAAATGTGCTAGGTTTTCTAAAATTGACTCCTTCTAACCTTATCAATCACCCCTCGTATTTGATACTTCAGGTATTTCTTTCTAACCTCTACCAGCTCTCAACTGCATCTACCCCGCCCTGAAGTCTAGATCAACTTTCAGCAGTAAACAACAATTTAATTACCTTTCGATACAGAAGTCTTTTAGAAACATATATTTTATACTTCTTTTAAATTTTACTTTATACCTTTGATAGTGGCAGTTGTGAAAGGTCCACTAGTCAATTGTGCCCAATGTGAACTTTTTCCTCTTGATACTGAAATGCACAGGCCACAGTCAAGATAGCAGTTACTGAACTAAATGCATTACTAACATACAAATAACTAGCTGACTCATTCAAATTTCTTGTCAGAATTTAGAGGATTTTTAACGTGATTATTTCATGCCTCTGGGACAGAGCAGAGAGAAGCATTTCAGATAAAGGAACTAAGCACTCAACAGCTGAGTGCAATAAATGCAGAAAAAATAAGATCATAATTCCATTTGTGTTATCCAGCAAAGTGGAACAGTGAAGCTAAAGAGATATGGGACCAGTAAAGTACAGAATAAAGTTCCAGAAATCTGCAGAAGGGAAGCTTTTTGCAGGAAGGCGATAGCTGATGTGGCTAAGTGGTAGGAGAGAGCCCATAAATTAAGTTTATGAGCTGTGAAGTTCTAAACCAGAGAGAGCTCCCCTTTGACTAGATTTCTCCTTTCTACTATACAATCGGCCCTCCTTATCCGTGGGGGATTGGTTCCAGGACCCCCCGCGGATACCAAAATTTGCAGATGCTCAAGTCCCTTATTTAACATGTACCAGCGTAGTGGTCTTTAGGACCCAGCGGAACCCCGGACTTTATTTAACATGTCTCCGTGCAGTGGACATTAGGACCTGGCAGTGCAGCTCTGAATCCGAATTTTCTGTTCACGAAAATAATCACGATCGCAATTGACAATAAGGTGGAAGTAATAAAGCGATCGGAAAGAGGTGAAACGTCATCGGTCATTGGAAATGTGTTAGGCTACAGTTGGTAAATGATAGGAACAATTTTAATGGAGCATGTGAAAGGCCCTGCTAATGAAAGCTACAATTATTACTAAGCAACGCAGCGGTTAAATTATAGAAATACGTATGTTTCTTAAGTGTTTTATATGCATAGAAAGGTAAAATATGTACTATATACTAAGAAAAATGTTTGACTAACTGATGCTAAATAATACCGGATGTACCTGTTCCGACTTCAAATCAGACTTAAAGATGGACTCAGGAACGGAACTCATTCATAACCCGGGGACTGCCTCTACTTTTAAGTCATTTCTAGATTACTTCTAATACTTAATACAATGTAAATGCTATGTAAATAGTTGTTATACTGTATTGTTTAGGGAATAATGACAAGAAAAAATAGTCTGTACATGCTCAAGCAACGAGTGCTGGAGAGAGAACTTACGGGTTTTCCGGATCCGCAGTTGGTTGAATCCACACATACGGAATCCTCGGATAAGGAGGGCCGACTGTACATCTGCAACACATCCCAACACCAATGCAACACTACATCACTCCACAAGCACATATTTTGTAGCCTAGGAAAGAAATGTACACACTTAGGACAACAAATAGGTTTTCTGAACTTTAATTCCTTTATCTGTTTTAGATACTTCAATGCAGAAAAAGGATATCAAAAATTTTAAAAAAACAACAAAATGAATTTTTTAAAAAGCAGTTCCCACTATTACAATCTTAGCTTAATTTTGGACCATACACTTGTGTATCAACTAGTTACATATGCACAATGAAAATAAATAAAATCTTCAAAACCAATACAATAATGGCAATTCTAAAAAAATACAAACATTAGAATTGCACCAACTCTGTACTTTATACACATCAAAGGTATGAAAAAATAAATCTCACCTTTACTAAGAGGTATCCTCACTTAAGCGCACACATGCTTAACTTCCAAACACGTATAGGCTAGACCCTGAAATGAATTCTCCCCGCTCATGCTACGTGAACAGAGATTAACACATTCACATTACTCCATTACACATTACATTCACATTCGACCATGAAACAATAAAGTAAGACAAAAATAAATCTTTACAAAAGCTTTTGTAATATATTGCCTTGTAATTAAGTTACTAAAAAGACTAACCTACTCAGCTGATAAGAAACTTCGCACAACCAAGCCATCCAGTGCCAATACCTTACTCACGAAATCTTTCCTCACCATTCCTGGGAAAAGCAGCTCCTAGTATTCGACGATCTTTCTAAAACATTGTAACTTGTTTTTTCTACTCTGCACGTGCTCAATGGCGTCACTGTTTTTTCTTAAAGGCACAGGCAGTTATTTTAGCATTGGCAGGGTGAATACATAAGACGCACTTTAAGAATAAAAAATAATGTTCAGCAGTCACCTGGTTACACATATTATGCTGCTTTCCTGAATGGAAGTCAGACTAGTCCCATTCACTCAGCTGAATTTGTTCTTGTATCTTTCCACTCAGTTTACTTCCTCCAAAGGTGTGTGATGGGATTTGTAAGGATTTAAGTTGTTTTGTCTTTTCAAGGGATCCTCCTTCCAGATCTCTCACTGTACACCGGTGTTCTGCTCTCACCCAATATTAGAACATTTCATTGACTTTTCTTCCCAGTCCAGCTTCCCTCAACTTTATTTTGTCTAGCTCTGACTTTGCCTCTTCCCTTCCATTTCTTTCCTCAGTTTGTTTTTCTGTTATTTCCGGGGACTGGCTAATGAACTGTGCCCCCTACAAACTTGCTGATTCCCATAAGTACCTTGACAACTTCCATACTTTCTGTAAGGGCAGCTTTCCAGTCATGCCTTTTCATTGTTATTTCCTCTTTCTCCTTTCCATAACTACTTTAGACAGACAGACGGACATGCTTTATTGATCCCGAGGGAAATTGGGTTTCGTTAGTCATGCCAACCAAGAATAGTGTAGAAATATAGCAATATAAAACCATAAATAATTAAATAATAATAAGTAAATTATTCCAAGTGGAAATAAGTTGAGGACCAGCCCGTTGGTCCTAACACTAATTAACGCTAATTATTTTGTGATTGTCAATATTCAACTAGAGTTGGGGGCTGGAAACATTACTGACAATCTGAAAATGAATTAAACACAACCTGGGTTTAATTATCAAAGACACCCATGTCAGACTTCTATTTACACACACAGGATGCTGGTGGAACACAGCAGGCCAGGCAGCATCTATAAGGAGCAGTACTGTCGATGTTTCGGGCCGAGACCCTTTGTCCTCACGAAGGATCTCGGCCCGAAAAGTCGACAGTGCTTCTCCCTATAGATGCTGCCTGGCCTGCTGCGTTCCACCAGCATTTTGTGTGTGTTGCTTGAATTTCCAGCATTTGCAGATTTCCTCATGTCAGACTATTTATTGACTCCAGCTCCACCTTCAATCACCATAGTTCCAAACAATTCCACCCTTCAAGACCTAAGACTCAGCACCTCCCTTCACTTCCTGACAACAGTCATTAAGGAAAAGTAATAAGCCCTCTGCCATGTTCATCCTCAATGCTTGTGCCTTACAAGGTTGTGCCCTCAGCCCCCAGTGTTACCCCTTATGTAGTAACTGTGTAGCCAGACTCTCCATTTATAAATTCACAGATGACAGCACCATAGTGGCTGGATCTCAAAAGTCGATGAACCTGAGTACAGTACACTGTGGTCAGAATACCCTCAATATCAGTAAAACAAAAGAACTTATCTTTGATTTCAGGAAGCAGGGTGGAGCAGATATCCCTGTATTTATCAATAGCACTGAGGCAGAGGTGGTTGAGAGCTCAAAGTTCCTATGTGTAAATGTCCCCAAAAGCTTGTCCTGATCCAATCACGTAGGCACTCTGGCTAAGAAAGCATATCAGTCCCTCTACGTCCTGGTATGACTGATTGCAGTCACTGGAGAGACACTGAAGCAGATGAGATAGAAGTCTTCATTCAACACAACAAGCAGGCATCATTCTGGAGACACTCTAAGTCAGGGGTGTCAAAATCAAATACACAGTGGGCCAAAATTAAAAGGTCGAGGGCCGGACTGGTTCAGCATTTATTGCAAAACTTATTGAAATGAATTTATTACACATATTAACCTGGAACTAACAAAGCTTAGGTTATTGCCTACAAAAACAACATTGAACATTAAATAAATACAAAATCAGTTGCATTTATTTCTTATGGCTTTATCCGCAGCTTTTCCGGAGTAATTTCTAATGAAAACATCTTTCCACAGGCCAACACTCTGTGATTCACACTAGTCTAAGCCAGATACTTGGCATCTCATCTTGGATGCAAGTTCATCAATGTTTAGAGTCAGGCTCTGAGCTGAGGAAATCCTCAGAATTGAGTGAAGGTGTTCATCAGAAAGACGACTCCTGTGTGATGTTTCGTTTATCTTCATCAAAGAGAACTGTTGTTCACACAGATATGTGCTGCCAGACATAGAGAGCATTTGAGCAGCTTGGGTACGCAGCTGGGGCATTGTGTCGGGAATGAAACATAGAAACTGTGCAGCGCCCACCGAGTCATACTTTGCCTTGAGTGTGTCGCTACATTGGAGTTCAATCAGCTCCATTTGTATGTTGGTTGGTGCGCTTTCCACGTCAGCTGCAAATGGATTACTGAGCAGTTCAAACCTGCTTTCTTGGGCTTCAAAGTCGGCAAATCGCCGTGTGAAGTCGGCACCAAGTATGCTAAGTTTTTCAGCAAACTTTGCACGTGGGAACACTGCGGTAGAAACCTGCTCTTTCATAGTTTGGCAACACGGAAAATGGCTCAAGTTTTCTTGCTGCATCTGCATCTCCCACAGGCGCAGCTTGGTTTTAAAAGCCCTCACTGCAGCGTACATGTCTGTGATCACACGACCCTGCCCCTGAAGCTGCAGGTTGAGCGCATTGAGATGGCTCGTGATGTCACACAGAAACGCCATTTCACAAAGCAACTTTTTATCCCGGAGCTCTGTTGTGTCTTTCCCTTTGCTTTCCATGAACTGACAGATCTCCTCACGCAACTCGAAACATCTTTTCAGCACTTTTCCTTGGCTTAACCATCGCACGTCTGTGTGATAGGGCAAATCATTATATTCTGAACCCAACTCCTCCAGAAACGACTTGAACTCGCGATGATTTAAACCTTTGGCTCTTATGAAGTTAACTTCTC
Source organism: Hypanus sabinus (assembly GCF_030144855.1). Taxonomy (NCBI): domain Eukaryota; kingdom Metazoa; phylum Chordata; class Chondrichthyes; order Myliobatiformes; family Dasyatidae; genus Hypanus; species Hypanus sabinus. Next base: position 147,816,148 of record NC_082715.1, on the reverse strand, counting down.
GTGTTGTGGTGCTCATTATATGTTCCATTTTCAAGGCTTTGCCACACAATGATTCCTGGTGTATGATGCAGTGATAAGCTGTCAGGTCACCTGCGCCGTTTTCCTCCCGCATCTTCTCCCGGATCCTGCCCACCAATCCACTCTTTTGACCGCACATCGCGGGCTTCTGTTTCTTGTCCAGATGCTTGTATTTGTCGTGGTGTTTCATTTCATAGTGTCGCCTTACGTTATATTCTTTAATTACAGCCACACTGTCTCCGCACACAAGACAAACAGGTTTGCCCTTTATATCTGCGAACATATACTCTGCCTCCCACCTGCCTTGAAAACCCCTGTTTTCAAAGTCCACCTTTCGTTCGGCCATTTTTGGGGTGAGGGATAGCTGAAAGTTGACCACACGTGACTAGCGCCATAAGGATGCTGATGAGAGAGTAAGGCAAGCACGAGCAATGCACTGGCAGTGCATTGTGGGATTTGTAGTATTAGTGGTGCATGCAATATACCGGCGGGCCAGCTCTAATAGAAAAAAAATTTATTCATTAATGATATTCAGGAAATAAATCAGGGAAACCGAATAAATACTAAAAACCCTGAAGACCTGGTACCTGAATAAACTCAGCATTAGCCATATCATACGCCATAGGCGCTTCGATTACTGGGGCCAGCTTTAATAGTAAATTGATATTATCTCGCGGGCCGGATTTGGCCCACGGGCCTTGAGTTTGACATATATGCTATAAGTAGAGGCTCACAAACCCAAAGGTACATCACATTTTATACCCTTAAGATCAAAGGTAACAGTAGGCAATTCAGTGGTTACAATGAATTGTTTACTTTCATATTTTGGGTTGACAAGTGATTCTTTTGAGATATATAGTTCAAACACATTGTAATTGATGAGGCTTCTCTGAAGATCCAAGCACCTTTGGGAGAAACTAATTAACACATATATTCCAAAACCTTTTGTGAACAGGAAGCCAGACACCCAAAGTTAATGTCGTCAGGGCTGTCTCCGAGTACAGAAGAATATCATAGTCACACAGAGCCGATTGATTGTCTATACCTGCGACTATGTTTGATATGCCAAGTGCCAACATCAGTCTAGTCTGCCAGGTTGGTCTCAAGTCACAAGGATGCAAATACCTTAAGCCAAGTTGCTTGTGAATTATCTCAGACCCACTCTTGTTAGTCTGTGGAGCAGCCTGTTGTTTTTAACTTCAATTTACTGCTTGCAATTCACACAAAAATGGAAAGCCAGTTCTGAGCAACCCGAACTTAGTTACATTTACAATAAGAATTGAAGCCTGATTCCTACTTAAATTAGTCTGCTGAATTCACAGAACTCCGAAACACTCCCTAAAAAATGTGGCATGTCCCTGGTGATCATGGCTAAGCTTTAGAGATAAATTACTGAACGCATCCTATCTGGATGTATCACAGCTCAGTTTGGGAACTGCTCTACCCAAGACCAAAAGAAATTCTGTTGCTTTAGAAAAGCAATCAACGTGATCAGAGACATTCTCTTTCCTGCCTGCTTCCACTGGCAGGAGATACACAAGCCTGAGGATACACATCAACAGACTTAGAGACAGCTTCCATCCCACTGGTGTAAGTCTCAACAATGAAATCTGGGCCTCTCAATCACCCTGTCATGGACCTTGCATCTTTAACGTCCACCTGCACTGCTCTTTCTCTGTAACTATGGCAGCCCTGTTAGCAATCTCGTTAGAGGTCTCTCAGACCAGTATGACACTGCGTAGTAGGGCCGTGATTACTTGCCAGAATCCATTCTCAGTTATTGATGTGAGATAGGGGAGGCTGTTGATAATTGGTGAGTGCTGTACTGTACTGAGGGGAGGACAGTAGGCTGATAATTGGTGAGTGTTGTACTGCGCAGGGGGAGGACGGTAGGCTGATAATTGGTGAGTACTGTACTGTACAGAGGGGAGGACAGTAGGCAGATAATTGGTGAGTACTGTACAGTACGGAGGGGAGGACAGTAGGCTGATAATTAGTGAGTGATGTATTGCATGGAGAGGAGGTCGGTAGGCTGATAATTGGTGAGTGATGTATCGCACAGAGGGGAGGATGGTAGGCTGATAATTGGTGAGTGATGTATCACACAGAGGGGAGGACAGTAGGCTGATAATTGGTGAGTGATGTATCGCACGGAGGGGAGGATGGTAGGCTGATAATTGGTGAGTGATGTATCACACAGAGGGGAGGTCGGTAGGCTGATAATTGGTGAGTGATGTATCGCACGGACTGGAGGATGGTAGGCGGATAATTGGTGAGTGATGTATCACATGGAGTGGAGGACAGTAGGCTGATAATTGGTGAGTCCTGTACTGCGCAGGGGGAGGACAGTAGGCTAATAATTGGTGAGTGATGTATCGCATGGAGGGGAGGACAGTAGGCTGATAATTGGTGAGTGATGTATCACATGGAGTGGAGGACAGAAGGCTGATAATTGTTGAGTAATGTATCACACAGAGGGGAGGTCGGTAGTCTGATAATTGATGAGTGATGTATCGCACGGAGGGGAGGACTGTAGGCTGATAATTGGTGAGAGATGTATCACATGGAGTGGAGACAGTAGGCTGATAATTGGTGAGTGATATATCACACAGGGGGAGGACGGTAGGCTGATAATTGGTGAGTCCTGTACTGCGCAGGGGGAGGACAGTAGGCTAATAATTGGTGAGTGATGTATCACACGGAGGGGAGGACGGTAGGCTGATAATTGGTGAGTGATGTATCACACGGAGCGGAGGACGGTAGGCTGATAATTGGTGAGTGATATATCACACAGAGGGGAGGACAGTAGACTGATAATGGGTGAGTGCTGTACTGCGCAGGGGGAGGACAGAAGGTAATTGGTGAGTGATGTATCACATGGAGTGGAGGACAGACGGCTGATAATTGTTGAGTAATGTATCACACAGAGGGGAGGACGGTAGTCTGATAATTGATGAGTGATGTATCGCACGGAGGGGAGGACTGTAGGCTGATAATTGGTGATATCACATGGAGTGGAGGACAGTAGGCTGATAATTGGTGAGTGATATATCACACAGGGGGAGGACGGTAGGCTGATAATTGGAGAGTCCTGTACTGCGCAGGGGGAGGACAGTAGGCTAATAATTGGTGAGTGATGTATCACACGGAGGGGAGGACGGTAGGCTGATAATTGGTGAGTGATGTATCACACGGAGTGGAGGACGGTAGGCTGATAATTGGTGAGTGATGTATCACACAGAGGGGAGGACAGTAGACTGATAATGGGTGAGTGCTCTACTGCGCAGGGGGAGGACAGAAGGCTAATAATTGGTGAGTGATGTATCGCACAGAGGGGAGGACAGCAGGCTGATAATTGGTGAGTGATGCATCACACGGAGTGGAGGACGGTAGGCTGATAATTGGTGAGTGATGTATCACACAAAGGGGAGGACGGTAGGCTGATAATTGGTGATTGATGTATCACACAGAGGGCAGGACAGTAGGCTGATAATTGGTGAGTGATGTATTGCATGGAGGGGTGGACAGTAGGCTGATAATTGGTGAGTGATGTATCACATGGAGTGGAGGACAGTAGGCTGATAATTGGTGAGTGATGTATCACACAGAGGGGAGGACAGTAGGCTGATAATTGGTGAGTGATGTATCACACAGAGGGGAGGACAGTAAGCTGATAATTGGTGAGTTATGTATCACATGGAGTGGTGGACAGAAGTCTGATAATTAGTGAGTGATGTATCGCAAGGACGGGAGGACGGTAGGCTGATAATTGGTGAGTGATGTATCACACAGAGGGGAGGACAGTACGCTGATAATTGGTGAGTGCTGTACTGCTCAGTGGGAGGACGGTAGGCTGATAATTGGTGAGTGATGTATCGCACAGAGGGGAGGATGGTCAGCTAATAATTGGTGAGTGATGTATCACACAGAGGGGAGGACGGTAGGCTGATAATTGGTGAGTGATGTATCACACGGAGGGGAGGACTGTAGGCTGATAATTGGTGAGTGATGTATCACACAGAGGGGAGGACGGTAGGCTGATAATTGATGAGTGATGTATCACACGGAGGGGAGGATGGTAGGCTGATCATTGGTGAGTGATGTATCACATGGAGTGGAGGACAGTAGGCTGATAATTGGTGAGTGATGTATCACACGGAGGGGAGGACAGTAGGCTGATAATTGGTGAGTGTTGTACTGCGCAGGGGGAGGACGGTAGGCTGATAATTGGTAAATACTGTACTGTACGGAGGGGAGGACAGTAGACAGATAATTGGTGAGTACTGTGCTGTAAGGAGGGGAGGACGGTAGGCTGATAATTAGAGAGTGATGTATTGCATGGAGAGGAAGTCGGTAGGCTGATAATTGGTGAGTGATGTATCGCACAGAGGGGAGGATGGTAGGCTGATAATTGGTGAGGGCTGTACTGTGCAGGGGGAGGACAGTAGGCTGATAATTGGTGGGTGATGTATCACGCAGACGGGAGGACAGTAGGCTGATAACTGGTGACTGATGTATCACACAGGGAGAGGACGGTAGGCTGATAATTGGTGAGTGATGTATCACATGGAGAGGAGGACAGTAGGCTGATAATTGGTGAGTCCTGTACTGCACAGGGGGAGGACAGTAGGCTAATAATTGGTGAGTGATGTATGACACGGAGTGGAAGACTGTAGGCTGATAATTGGTGAGTGATGTATCACACGGAGTGGAGTACGGTAGGCTGATAATTGGAGAGTGATGTATCACACAGAGGGGAGGACAGTAGGCTGATAATTGGTGAGTGATGCATCGCATGGAGGGGAGGATGGTAGGCTGATAATTGGTGAGTGATGTATCACATGGAGTGGAGGACAGTAGGCTGATAATTGGTGAGTGATGTATCACACACAGGGGAGGACAGTAGGCTGATAATTGGTGAGTGCTCTACTGCGCAGGGGGAGGACAGAAGGCTAATAATTGGTGAGTGATGTATCGCACGGAGGGGTGGACAGCAGGCAGATAATTGGTGAGTGATGTATCACACGGAGTGGAGGACGGTAGGGTGATAATAGGTGAGAGATGTATCACACAGAGGGGAGGACGGTAGGCTGATAATTGGTGAGTGATGTATCGCACGGAGGGGAGGACGGTAGGCTGATAATTGGTGAGCGATGTATCACACAGAGGGGAGGACGGTAGGCTGATAATTGGTGAATGATGTATCGCACGGAGGGGAGGACGGTAGGCTGATAATTGATGATTGATGTATCACACAGAGGGGAGGACAGTAGGCTGATAATTGGTGAGTGATGTATTGCATGGAGGGGTGGACAGTAGGCTGATAATTGGTGAGTGATGTATCACATAGACTGGAGGACAGTAGGCTGATAATTGGTGAGTGATGTATCACACAGAGGAGAGGACGGTAGGCTGATAATTGGTGAGTGATGAATCACACAGAGGGGAGGACAGTAGGCTGATAATTGGGGAGTGATGTATCACATGGAGTGGAGGACAGTAGGCTGGTAATTGGTGAGTGCTGTATGGCACGGAGGGGAGGATGGTAGGCTGTTAATTGGTGAGTGATATATCACACAGAGGGGAGGACAGTAAGCTGATAATTGGTGAGTGATGTATCACACGGAGGGGAGGATGGTAGTCTGATCATTGGTGAGTGATGTAACACATGGAGTGGAGGACAGTAGGCTGATAATTGGTGAGTGATGTATCACACGGATGGGACGACAGTAGGCTGATAATTGGTGAGTGATGTATCGCATGGAGGGGAGGATGGTAGGCTGATAATTGGTGAGTGATGTATCACATGGACTGGAGGACAGTAGGCTGATAATTGGTGAGTGATGTATCACACAGAGGGGAGGACAGTAGGCTGATAATTGGTGAGTGATGTATCACACAGACGGGAGGACGGTAGGCTGATAATTGGTGAGTGATGTATCACATGGAGGGGAGGATGGTAGGCTGATAATTGGTGAGTGATGTATCACACAGAGTGGAGGACGGTAGGCTGATAATTGGTGAGTGATGTATCACACAGAGGGGAGGATGGAAGTCTGATAATTGGTGAGTGATGTATCACACAGAGGGGAGGACAGTAGGCTGATAATTGGTGAGTGATGTATCACACAGAGGGGAGGACGGTAGGCTGATAATTGGTGAGTGATGTATCACATGGAGGAGAGGATGGTAGGCTGATAATTGGTGAGTGATATATCACACAGAGGGGAGGACGGAAGTCTGATAATTGGTGAGCGATGTATCACATGGAGTGGAGGACAGTAGGCTGATAATTGATGAGTCCTGTACTGCGCAGGGGAGGACAGAAGGCTAATAATTGGTGAGTGATGAATCACACAGAGGGGAGGACAGTAGGCTGATAATTGGTGAGTGATGTATCACACAGTGGGGAGGACAGTAAGCTGATAATTGGTGAGTTATGTATCACATGGAGTGGAGGACAGAAGTCTGATAATTAGTGAGTGATGTATCGCACGGACGGGAGGACGGTAGGCTGATAATTGGTGAGTGACGTTTCACATGGAGTGGAGGATGGTAGGCTGATAATTGGTGGGTGATGTATCACACAGAGGGGAGGACAGTAGGCTGATAATTGGTGAGTGCTGTACTGCTCAGTGGGAGGACGGTAGGCTGATAATTGGTGAGTGATGTATCACATGGAGTGGAGGACAGAAGGCTGATAATTGGTGAGTGATGTATCGCATAGAGGGGAGGATGGTCGGCTAATTATTGGTGAGTGATGTATCACACAGAGCGGAGGACGGTAGGCAGATAATTGGTGAGTGATGTATCACCCAGAGGGGAGGACGGTAGGCTGATAATTGATGAGTGATGTATCACACAGAGGGGAGGACGGTAGGATGATCATTGGTGAGTGATGTATCACACAGAGGGGACGACGGTAGGCTGATAAGCAGTGAGTGAGGTATCACATGGAGTGGAGGACAGTAGGCTGATAATTGGTGAGTGATGTATCACACAGAGGGGAGGACGGAAGTCTGATAATTGGCGAGCGATGTATCACATGGAGTGGAGGACAGTAGGCTGATAATTGACGAGTGATGTATCACATGGAGTGGACGACGGTAGGCTGATAATTGGTGAGTGATGTATCACACAGAGGGGAGGATGGTAGCATGATAATTGGTGAGTGATGTATCGCATGGAGGGGAGGACAGTAGGCTGATAGTTGGTGAGTGATGTATCGCATGGAGGGGAGGACTGTAGGCTGATAATTGTTGAGTGATGTATTGCATGGAGGGGAGGACAGTAGGCTGATATTTGGTGAGTGATGTATCACACAGAGGGGAGAACAGTCGGCTGATAATTGGTGAGTGATGTATCGCATGGAGGGAAGGACAGTAGGCTGATAATTGGTGAGTGATGTATCACACAGAGGGGAGGGCAGTAGGCTGATAATTGGTGAGTGATGTATCAAATGGGGTCGAGGACAGAAGGCTGATAATTGGTGAGTGATGTATCACCCAGAGCGGAGGACAGTAGGCTGATAATTGGTGAGTGATGTATCACACAGAGGGGAGGACGGTAGGCTGATAATTAGTGAATGATGTATCGCATGGAGGGGAGGATGGTAGGCTGATAATTGGTGAGTGACGTTTCTAATGGAGTTGAGGATGGTAGGCTGATAATTGGTGAGTGATGTATCACACAGAGGGGAGGACAGTAGGCTGATAATTGGTGAGTGCTGTACTGCTCAGTGGGAGGACGGTAGGCTGATAATTGGTGAGTGACGTTTCACATGGAGTGGAGGAAGGTAGGCTGATAATTGGTGAGTGATGTATCACACAGAGGGGAGGACAGTAGGCTGATAATTGGTGAGTGCTGTACTTCTCAGTGGGAGGACGGTAGGCTGATAATTGGTGAGTGATGTATCACATGGAGGGGAGGATGGTAGGCTGATAATTGGTGAGTGATGTATCACATGGAGTGGAGGACAGTAGGCTGATAATTGATGAGCCCTGTACTGCGCAGGGGGAGGACAGAAGGTTAATAATTGGTGAGTGATGAATCACACAGAGGGGAAGACAGTAGGCTGATAATTGGTGAGTGATGTATCACACAGTGGGGAGGACAGTAAGCTGATAATTGGTGAGTTATGTATCACATGGAGTGGAGGACAGAAGTCTGATAATTAGTGAGTGATGTATCGCACGGACGGGAGGACGGTAGGCTGATAATTGGTGAGTGACGTTTCAAATGGAGTTGAGGATGGTAGGCTGATAATTGGTGAGTGATGTATCACACAGAGGGGAGGACAGTAGGCTGATAATTGGTGAGTGCTGTACTGCTCAGTGGGAGGACGGTAGGCTCATAATTGGTGAGTGATGTATCACATAGAGGGAGGATGGTAGGCTGATAATTCGTGAGTGATGTATCACACAGAGAGGAGGACAGTAGGCTGATAATTGGTGAGTGATGTATCGCACGGAGGGGAGGATGGTAGGCTGATAATTGGTGAGTGATGTATCGCATGGAGGGGAGGACGGTAGGCTGATAATTGGTGAGTGCTGTATTGCACGGAGGGGAGGGTGGTAGGCTGATAATTGGTGAGTGTTGTATTGCACAGGGGGAGGGTGGTAGGCTGATAATTGGCAAGTGATGTATTGCATGGAGGGGAGGACGGTAGGCTGATAATTGGTGAGTGATGCATCGCATGGAGAGGAGGACGGCAGGCTGATAATTGGTGCGTGATGTATCACATGGACTGGAGGACAGTAGGCTGATAATTGGTGAGTGATGTATCACACAGAGGGGGGGACAGTAGGCTGATAATTGGTGAGTGATGTATCGCATGGAGGGGAGGACGGTAGGCTGATAATTGGTGAGTGATGTAGCACACAGAGGGGAGTACGGTAGGCTGATAATTGGTGAGTGATGTATCACATGGAGGGGAGGATGGTAGGCTGATAATTGGTGAGTGATGTATCACACAGAGTGGAGCACGGTAGGCTGATAATTGGTGAGTGATGTATCAGACAGAGGGGAGGACGGAAGTCTGATAATTGGTGAGCGATGTATCACATGGAGTGGAGGACAGTAGGCTGATAATTGATGAGTCCTGTACTGCGCAGGGGGAGGACAGAAGGTTAATAATTGGTGAGTGATGAATCACACAGAGGGGAGGACAGTAGGCTGATAATTGGTGAGTGATGTATCACACAGTGGGGAGGACAGTAAGCTGATAATTGGTGAGTTTTGTATCACATGGAGTGGAGGACAGAAGTCTGATAATTAGTGAGTGATGTATCGCACGGACGGGAGGACGGTAGGCTGATAATTGGTGAGTGACGTTTCTAATGGAGTTGAGGATGGTAGGCTGATAATTGGTGAGTGATGTATCACACAGAGGGGAGGACAGTAGGCTGATAATTGGTGAGTGCTGTACTGCTCAGTGGGAGGACGGTAGGCTGATAATTGGTGAGTGACGTTTCACATGGAGTGGAGGAAGGTAGGCTGATAATTGGTGAGTGATGTATCACACAGAGGGGAGGACAGTAGGCTGATAATTGGTGAGTGCTGTACTTCTCAGTGGGAGGACGGTAGGCTGATAATTGGTGAGTGATGTATCACATGGAGTGGAGGACAGAAGGCTGATAATTGGTGAGTGATGTATCGCATAGAGGGGAGGATGGTCGGCTAATAATTGGTGAGTGATGTATCACATGGAGGTGAGGATGGTAGGCTGATAATTAGTGAGTGATGTATCACACAGAGTGGAGGACGGTAGGCTGATAATTGGTGAGTGATGTATCACACAGAGGGGAGGACGGATGTCTGATAATTGGTGAGCGAAGTATCACATGGAGTGGAGGACAGTAGGCTGATAATTCATCAGTCCTGTACTGCGCAGGGGAGGACAGAAGGCTAATAATTGGTGAGTGATGAATCACACAGAGGGGAGGACAGTAGGCTGATAATTGGTGAGTGATGTATCACACAGTGGGGAGGACAGTAAGCTGATAATTGGTGAGTTATGTATCACATGGAGTGGAGGACAGAAGTCTGATAATTAGTGAGTGATGTATCGCACGGACGGGAGGACGGTAGGCTGATAATTGGTGAGTGACGTTTCAAATGGAGTGGAGGATGGTAGGCTGATAATTGGTGAGTGATGTATCGCACAGAGGGGAGGACAGTAGGCTGATAATTGGTGAGTGCTGTACGGCTCAGTGGGAGGACGGTAGGCTGATAATTGGTGAGTGATGTATCACATGGATTGGAGGACAGAAGGCTGATAATTGGTGAGTGATGTATCGCATAGAGGGGAGGATGGTCGGCTAATAATTGGTGAGTGATGTATCACACAGAGCGGAGGACGGTAGGCAGATAATTGGTGAGTGATGTATCACACAGAGGGGAGGACGGTAGGCTGATAATTGATGAGTGATGTATCACACAGAGGGGAGGACGGTAGGATGATCATTGGTGACTGATGTATCACACAGAGGGGACGACGGTAGGCTGATAAGCGGTGAGTGAGGTATCACATGGAGTGGAGGACAGTAGGCTGATAATTGGTGAGTGATGTATCACATAGTGTGGAGGACGGTAGGCTGATAATTGGTGAGTGATGTATCACACAGAGGGGAGGACGGAAGTCTGATAATTGTTGAGCGATGTATCACATGGAGTGGAGGACAGTAGGCTGATAATTGACGAGTGATGTATCACATGGTGTGGACGACGGTAGGCTGATAATTGGTGAGTGATGTATCACACAGAGGGGAGGATGGTAGCATGATAATTGGTGAGTGATGTAACGCATGGAGGGGAGGACAGTAGGCTGATAGTTGGTGAGTGATGTATCGCATGGAGGGGAGGACTGTAGGCTGAAAATTGTTGAGTGATGTATTGCATCGAGGGGAGGACAGTAGGCTGATATTTGGTGAGTGATGTATCACACAGAGGGGAGAACAGTCGGCTGATAATTGGTGAGTGATGTATCGGATGGAGGGAAGGACAGCAGGCTGATAATTGGTGAGTGATGTATCACACAGAGGGGAGGGCAGTAGGCTGATAATTGGTGAGTGATGTATCAAATGGGGTCGAGGACGGTAGGCTGATAATTGGTGAGTGATGCATCGCATGGAGAGGAGTACGGCAGGCTGATAATTGGTGAGTGAAGTATCGCATGGAGCGGAGGACGGTACGCTGATAATTGGTGAGTGTTGTATTGCACAGGGGGAGGGTAGTAGGCTGATAATTGGCAAGTGATGTATTGCATGGAGGGGAGGACGGTAGGCTGATAATTGGTGAGTGATGCATCGCATGGAGAGGAGGACGGCAGGCTGATAATTGGTGAGTGAAGTATCGCACGGAGGGGTGGATGGTAGGCTGATAATTGGTGTGTGATGTATCACATGGAGTGGAGGACAGTTGGCTGATAATTGGTGAGTGATGTATCACACAGAGGGAAGACAGTAGGCTGATAATTGGTGAGTGATGTATCACACAGAGGGGAGGACAGTAGGCTGATAATTGGTGAGTGATGTATCGCACGGAGGGGAGGATGTTAGGCTGATAATTGGTGAGTGATGTATCGCATGGAGGGGAGGACGGTAGGCTGATAATTGGTGAGTGATGTATCACACGGAGGGGAGGATGGTAGTCTGATCATTGGTGAGTGATGTAACACATGGAGTGGAGTACAGTAGGCTGATAATTGGTGAGTGATGTATCACACGGAGGGGAGGACAGTAGGCTGATAATTTGTGAGTGATGTATCGCATGGAGGGGAGGATGGTAGGCTGATAATTGGTGAGTGATGTATCACATGGACTGGAGGACAGTAGGCTGATAATTGGTGAGTGATGGATCACACAGAGGGGAGGACAGTAGGCTGATAATTGGTCAGTGATGTATCGCATGGAGGGGAGGACGGTAGGCTGATAATTGGTGAGTGATGTATCACACAGAGGGGAGGACGGTAGGCTGATAATTGGTGAGTGATCTATCACATGGAGGGGAGGATGGTAGGCTGATAATTGGTGAGTGATGTATCACACAGAGTGGAGGACGGTAGGCTGATAATTGGTGAGTGATGAATCAGAGAGAGGGGAGGACGGAAGTCTGATAATTGGTGAGCGATGTATCACATGGAGTGGAGGACAGTAGGCTGATAATTGATGAGTCTTGTACTGCGCAGGGGGAGGACAGAAGGTTAATAATTGGTGAGTGATGAATCACACAGAGGGGAGGACAGTAGGCTGATAATTGGTGAGTGATGTATCACACAGTGGGGAGGACAGTAAGCTGATAATTAGTGAGTTATGTATCACATGGAGTGGGGGACAGAAGTCTGATAATTAGTGAGTGATGTATCGCACGAACGGGAGGACAGTAGGCTGATAATTGGTGAGTGACGTTTCACATGGAGTGGAGGATGGTAGGCTGATAATTGGTGAGTGATGTATCACCCAGAGGGGAGGACAGTAGGCTGATAATTGGTGAGTGATGTATCAAATGGGGTCGAGGACAGTAGGCTGATAATTGGTGAGTGTTGTATCACACAGAGGGAGGACAGTAGGCTGATAATTGGTGAGTGATGTATCACACAGAGGGGAGGACTGTAGGCTGATAATTGGTGAGTGATGTATCGCACGGAGGGGAGGATGGTAGGCTGATAATTGGTGAGTGATGTATCACACAGAGGGGAGGACGGAAGTCTGATAATTGTTGAGCGATGTATCACATGGAGTGGAGGACAGTAGGCTGATAATTGACGAGTGATGTATCACATGGTGTGGACGACGGTAGGCTGATAATTGGTGAGTGATGTATCACACAGAGGGGAGGATGGTAGCATGATAATTGGTGAGTGATGTAACGCATGGAGGGGAGGACAGTAGGCTGATAGTTGGTGAGTGATGTATCGCATGGAGGGGAGGACTGTAGGCTGAAAATTGTTGAGTGATGTATTGCATCGAGGGGAGGACAGTAGGCTGATATTTGGTGAGTGATGTATCACACAGAGGGGAGAACAGTCGGCTGATAATTGGTGAGTGATGTATCGGATGGAGGGAAGGACAGCAGGCTGATAATTGGTGAGTGATGTATCACACAGAGGGGAGGGCAGTAGGCTGATAATTGGTGAGTGATGTATCAAATGGGGTCGAGGACGGTAGGCTGATAATTGGTGAGTGATGCATCGCATGGAGAGGAGTACGGCAGGCTGATAATTGGTGAGTGAAGTATCGCATGGAGCGGAGGACGGTACGCTGATAATTGGTGAGTGTTGTATTGCACAGGGGGAGGGTAGTAGGCTGATAATTGGCAAGTGATGTATTGCATGGAGGGGAGGACGGTAGGCTGATAATTGGTGAGTGATGCATCGCATGGAGAGGAGGACGGCAGGCTGATAATTGGTGAGTGAAGTATCGCACGGAGGGGTGGATGGTAGGCTGATAATTGGTGTGTGATGTATCACATGGAGTGGAGGACAGTTGGCTGATAATTGGTGAGTGATGTATCACACAGAGGGAAGACAGTAGGCTGATAATTGGTGAGTGATGTATCACACAGAGGGGAGGACAGTAGGCTGATAATTGGTGAGTGATGTATCGCACGGAGGGGAGGATGTTAGGCTGATAATTGGTGAGTGATGTATCGCATGGAGGGGAGGACGGTAGGCTGATAATTGGTGAGTGATGTATCACACGGAGGGGAGGATGGTAGTCTGATCATTGGTGAGTGATGTAACACATGGAGTGGAGTACAGTAGGCTGATAATTGGTGAGTGATGTATCACACGGAGGGGAGGACAGTAGGCTGATAATTTGTGAGTGATGTATCGCATGGAGGGGAGGATGGTAGGCTGATAATTGGTGAGTGATGTATCACATGGACTGGAGGACAGTAGGCTGATAATTGGTGAGTGATGGATCACACAGAGGGGAGGACAGTAGGCTGATAATTGGTCAGTGATGTATCGCATGGAGGGGAGGACGGTAGGCTGATAATTGGTGAGTGATGTATCACACAGAGGGGAGGACGGTAGGCTGATAATTGGTGAGTGATCTATCACATGGAGGGGAGGATGGTAGGCTGATAATTGGTGAGTGATGTATCACACAGAGTGGAGGACGGTAGGCTGATAATTGGTGAGTGATGAATCAGAGAGAGGGGAGGACGGAAGTCTGATAATTGGTGAGCGATGTATCACATGGAGTGGAGGACAGTAGGCTGATAATTGATGAGTCTTGTACTGCGCAGGGGGAGGACAGAAGGTTAATAATTGGTGAGTGATGAATCACACAGAGGGGAGGACGGTAGGCTGATAATTGGTGAGTGATGTATCAAATGGGGTCGAGGACAGAAGGCTGATAATTGGTGAGTGATGTATCAACCAGAGGGGAGGACAGTAGGCTGATAATTGGTGAGTGATGTATCACACAGAGGGGAGGGCAGTAGGCTGATAATTGGTGAGTGATGTATCAAATGGGGTCGAGGACAGAAGGCTGATAATTGGTGAGTGATGTATCACCCAGAGGGGAGGACAGTAGGCTGATAATTGGTGACTGATGTATCACACAGTGGGGAGTACAGAAGGCTGATAATTGGTGAGTGATGTATCGCACGGAGTGGAGGATGGTAGGCTTATCGTTGGTGACTGATGTATCACATGGAGTGGAGGACAGTAGGCTGATAATTGGTGAGTGATGTATCACACAGAGGGGAGGACAGTAGGCTGATAATTGGTGAGTGATGTATCACACAGAGGGGAGGACGGTAGGCTGATAATTATTGAATGATGTATCGCATGGAGGGGAGGATGGTAGGCTGATAATTGGTGTGTGATGTATCAGATGGAGTGGAGGACAGTAGGCTGATAAATGGTGAGTGATGTATCACATAGAGGGAGAATGGTAGGCTGATAATTCGTGAGTGATGTATCACACAGAGGGGAGGACAGTAGGCTGATAATTGGTGAGTGAAGTATCGCACGGAGGGGTGGATGGTAGGCTGATAATTGGTGTGTGATGTAGCACATGGAGTGGAGGACAGGAGGCTGATAATTGGTGAGTGTTGTATCACACAGAGGGAGGACAGTAGGCTGATAATTGGTGAGTGATGTATCAGACAGAGGGGAGGACTGTAGGCTGATAATTGTTGAGTGATGTATCGCACGGAGGGGAGGATGGTAGGCTGATAATTGGTGAGTGATGTATCGCATGGAGGGGAGGACGGTAGGCTGATAATTGATGAGTGCTGTATTGCACGGAGGGGAGGGTGGTATGCTAATAATTGGCAAGTGATGTATTGCATGGAGGGGAGGACGGTAGGCTGATAATTGGTGAGTGAAGTATCGCATGGAGCGGAGGACGGTAGGCTGATAATTGGTGAGTGTTGTATTGCACAGGGGGAGGGTGGTAGGCTGATAATTGGCAAGTGATGTATTGCATGGAGGTGAGGACGGTAGGCTGATAATTGGTCAGTGATGCATCGCATGGAGAGGAGGACGGCAGGCTGATAATTGGTGAGTGAAGTATCGCATGGAGCGGAGGACGGTAGGCTGATAATTGGTGAGTGTTGTATTGCACAGGGGGAGGGTGGTAGGCTGATAATTGGCAAGTGATGTATTGCATGGAGGGGAGGATGGTAGGCTGATAATTGGTGAGTGATGTATCACATGGACTGGAGGACAGTAGGCTGATAATTGGTGAGTGATGTATCACACAGAGGGGAGGACAGTAGGCTGATAATTGGTGAGTGATGTATCGCATGGATGGGAGGACGGTAGGCTGATAATTGGTGAGTGATGTATCACACAGAGGGGAGGACGGTAGGCTGATAATTGGTGAGTGATGTATCACATGGACGGGAGGATGGTAGGCTGATAATTGGTGAGTGATGTATCACACAGAGTGGAGGACGGTAGGCTGATAATTGGTGAGTGATGTATCAGACAGAGGGGAGGACGGACGTCTGATAATTGGTGAGCGATGTATCACATGGAGTGGAGGACAGTAGGCTGATAATTGATGAGTCCTGTACTGCGCAGGGGGAGGACAGAAGGTTAATAATTGGTAAGTGATGAATCACAGAGAGGGGAGGACAGTAGGCTGATAATTGGTGAGTGATGTATCACACAGTGGGGAGGACAGTAAGCTGATAATTGGTGAGTTATGTATCACATGGAGTGGAGGACAGAAGTCTGATAATTAGTGAGTGATGTATCGCACGGACGGGAGGACGGTAGGCTGATAATTGGTGAGTGACGTTTCAAATGGAGTGGAGGATGGTAGGCTGATAATTGGTGAGTGATGTATCACACAGAGGGGAGGACAGTAGGCTGATAATTGGTGAGTGCTGTACTGCTCAGTGGGAGGACGGTAGGCTGATAATTGGTGAGTGACGTTTCACATGGAGTGGAGGAAGGTAGGCTGATAATTGGTGAGTGATCTATCACACAGAGGGGAGGACAGTAGGCTGATAATTGGTGAGTGCTGTACTTCTCAGTGGGAGGACGGTAGGCTGATAATTGGTGAGTGATGTATCACATGGAGTGGAGGACAGAAGGCTGATAATTGGTGAGTGATGTATCGCATAGAGGGGAGGATGGTCGGCTAATAATTGGTGAGTGATGTATCACACAGAGCGGAGGACGGTAGGCAGATAAACGGTGAGTGATGTATCACACAGAGGGGAGGACGGTAGGCTGATAATTGATGAGTGATGTATCACACAGAGGGGAGGACGGTAGGATGATCATTGGTGAGTGATGTATCACACAGAGGGGACGACGGTAGGCTGATAAGCGGTGAGTGAGGTATCACATGGAGTGGAGGACAGTAGGCTGATAATTGGTGAGTGATGTATCACATAGAGTGGAGGACGGTAGGCTGATAATTGGTGAGTGATGTATCACACAGAGGGGAGGACGGATGTCTGATAATTGGTGAGCGATGTATCACATGGAGTGGAGGACAGTAGGCTGATAATTGACGAGTGATGTATCACATGGAGTGGACGACGGTAGGCTGATAATTGGTGAGTGATGTATCACACAGAGGGGAGGATGGTAGCATGATAATTGGTGAGTGATGTATCGCATGGAGGGGAGGACAGTAGGCTGATAGTTGGTGAGTGATGTATCGCATGGAGGGGAGGACTGTAGGCTGATAATTGTTGAGTGATGTATTGCATGGAGGGGAGGACAGTAGGTTGAGATTGGGTGAGTGATGTATCACACAGAGGGGAGGGCAGTAGGCTGATAATTGGTGAGTGATGTATCAAATGGGGTCGAGTACAGAAGGCTGATAATTTGTGAGTGATGTATCACCCAGAGGGGAGGACAGTAGGCTGATAATTGGTGACTGATGTATCACACAGTGGGGAGTACAGAAGGCTGATAATTGGTGAGTGATGTATCGCACGGAGTGGAGGATGGTAGGCTTATCGTTGGTGACTGATGTATCACATGGAGTGGAGGACAGTAGGCTGATAATTGGTGAGTGATGTATCACACAGAGGGGAGGACAGTAGGCTGATAATTGGTGAGTGATGTATCACACAGAGGGGAGGACGGTAGGCTGATAATTAGTGAATGATGTATCGCATGGAGGGGAGGATGGTAGGCTGATAATTGGTGTGTGATGTATCAGATGGAGTGGAGGACAGTAGGCTGATAAATGGTGAGTGATGTATCACATAGAGGGAGGATGGTAGGCTGATAATTCGTGAGTGATGTATCACACAGTGGGGAGGACAGTAGGCTGATAATTGGTGAGTGAAGTATCGCACGGAGGGGTGGATGGTAGGCTGATAATTGGTGTGTGATGTAGCACATGGAGTGGAGGACAGGAGGCTGATAATTGGTGAGTGTTGTATCACACAGAGGGAGGACAGTAGGCTGATAATTGGTGAGTGATGTATCAGACAGAGGGGAGGACTGTAGGCTGATAATTGTTGAGTGATGTATCGCACGGAGGGGAGGATGGTAGGCTGATAATTGTTGAGTGATGTATCGCATGGAGGGGAGGACGGTAGGCTGATAATTGATGAGTGCTGTATTGCACGGAGGGGAGGGTGGTAGGCTAATAATTGGCAAGTGATGTATTGCATGGAGGGGAGGACGGTAGGCTGATAATTGGTGAGTGAAGTATCGATGGAGCGGAGGACGGTAGGCTGATAATTGGTGAGTGTTGTATTGCACAGGGGGAGGGTGGTAGGCTGATAATTGGCAAGTGATGTATTGCATGGAGAGGAGGACGGTAGGCTGATAATTGGTCAGTGATGCATCGCATGGAGAGGAGGACGGCAGGCTGATAATTGGTGAGTGAAGTATCGCATGGAGCGGAGGACGGTAGGCTGATAATTGGTGAGTGTTGTATTGCACAGGGGGAGGGTGGTAGGCTGATAATTGGCAAGTGATGTATTGCATGGAGGGGAGGACGGTAGGCTGATAATTGGTGAGTGATGCATCACATGGAGAGGAGGACGGCAGGCTGATAATTGGTGAGTGAAGTATCGCACGGAGGGGTGGATGGTAGGCTGATAATTGGTGTGTGATGTTTCACATGGAGTGGAGGACAGTAGGCTGATAATTGGTGAGTGATGTATCACACTGAGGGAAGACAGTAGGCTGATAATTGGTGAGTGATGTATCACACAGAGGGTAGGACAGTAGGCTGATAATTGGTGAGTGATGTATCGCACGGAGGGGAGGATGTTAGGCTGATAATTGGTGAGTGATGTATCGCATGGAGGGGAGGACGGTAGGCTGATAATTGGTGAGTGCTGTATTGCACGGAGGGGAGGGTGGTAGGCTGATAATTGGCAAGTGATGTATTGCATGGAGGGGAGGACGGTAGGCTGATAATTGGTGAGTGATGCATCGCATGGAGAGGAGTACGGCAGGCTGATAATTGGTGAGTGAAGTATCGCATGGAGCGGAGGACGGTACGCTGATAATTGGTGAGTGTTGTATTGCACAGGGGGAGGGTAGTAGGCTGATAATTGGCAAGTGATGTATTGCATGGAGGGGAGGACGGTAGGCTGATAATTGGTGAGTGATGCATCGCATGGAGAGGAGGACGGCAGGCTGATAATTGGTGAGTGAAGTATCGCACGGAGGGGTGGATGGTAGGCTGATAATTGGTGTGTGATGTATCACATGGAGTGGAGGACAGTTGGCTGATAATTGGTGAGTGATGTATCACACAGAGGGAAGACAGTAGGCTGATAATTGGTGAGTGATGTATCACACAGAGGGGAGGACAGTAGGCTGATAATTGGTGAGTGATGTATCGCACGGAGGGGAGGATGTTAGGCTGATAATTGGTGAGTGATGTATCGCATGGAGGGGAGGACGGTAGGCTGATAATTGGTGAGTGATGTATCACACGGAGGGGAGGATGGTAGTCTGATCATTGGTGAGTGATGTAACACATGGAGTGGAGGACAGTAGGCTGATAATTGGTGAGTGATGTATCACACGGAGGGGAGGACAGTAGGCTGATAATTTGTGAGTGATGTATCGCATGGAGGGGAGGATGGTAGGCTGATAATTGGTGAGTGATGTATCACATGGACTGGAGGACAGTAGGCTGATAATTGGTGAGTGATGGATCACACAGAGGGGAGGACAGTAGGCTGATAATTGGTCAGTGATGTATCGCATGGAGGGGAGGACGGTAGGCTGATAATTGGTGAGTGATGTATCACACAGAGGGGAGGACGGTAGGCTGATAATTGGTGAGTGATCTATCACATGGAGGGGAGGATGGTAGGCTGATAATTGGTGAGTGATGTATCACACAGAGTGGAGGACGGTAGGCTGATAATTGGTGAGTGATGTATCAGAGAGAGGGGAGGACGGAAGTCTGATAATTGGTGAGCGATGTATCACATGGAGTGGAGGACAGTAGGCTGATAATTGATGAGTCTTGTACTGCGCAGGGGGAGGACAGAAGGTTAATAATTGGTGAGTGATGAATCACACAGAGGGGAGGACGGTAGGCTGATAATTGGTGAGTGACGTTTCACATGGAGTGGAGGATGGTAGGCTGATAATTGTTGAGTGATGTATCACCCAGAGGGGAGGACAGTAGGCTGAGAATTGGTGAGTGATGTATCACACAGAGGGGAGGGCAGTAGGCTGATAATTGGTGAGTGATGTATCAAATGGGGTCGAGGACAGAAGGCTGATAATTGGTGAGTGATGTATCAACCAGAGGGGAGGACAGTAGGCTGATAATTGGTGAGTGATGTATCACACAGAGGGGAGGGCAGTAGGCTGATAATTGGTGAGTGATGTATCAAATGGGGTCGAGGACAGAAGTCTGATAATTGGTGAGTGATGTATCACCCAGAGGGGAGGACAGTAGGCTGATAATTGGTGACTGATGTATCACACAGTGGGGAGTACAGAAGGCTGATAATTGTTGAGTGATGTATCGCACGGAGTGGAGGATGGTAGGCTTATCGTTGGTGACTGATGTATCACATGGAGTGGAGGACAGTAGGCTGATAATTGGTGAGTGATGTATCACACAGAGGGGAGGACAGTAGGCTGATAATTGGTGAGTGATGTATCACACAAAGGGGAGGACGGTAGGCTGATAATTAGTGAATGATGTATCGCATGGAGGGGAGGATGGTAGGCTGATAATTGGTGTGTGATGTATCAGATGGAGTGGAGGACAGTAGGCTGATAAATGGTGAGTGATGTATCACATAGAGGGAGAATGGTAGGCTGATAATTCGTGAGTGATGTATCACACAGAGGGGAGGACAGTAGGCTGATAATTGGTGAGTGAAGTATCGCACGGAGGGGTGGATGGTAGGCTGATAATTGGTGTGTGATGTAGCACATGGAGTGGAGGACAGGAGGCTGATAATTGGTGAGTGTTGTATCACACAGAGGGAGGACAGTAGGCTGATAATTGGTGAGTGATGTATCAGACAGAGGGGAGGACTGTAGGCTGATAATTGTTGAGTGATGTATCGCACGGAGGGGAGGATGGTAGGCTGATAATTGGTGAGTGATGTATCGCATGGAGGGGAGGACGGTAGGCTGATAATTGATGAGTGCTGTATTGCACGGAGGGGAGGGTGGTATGCTAATAATTGGCAAGTGATGTATTGCATGGAGGGGAGGACGGTAGGCTGATAATTGGTGAGTGAAGTATCGCATGGAGCGGAGGACGGTAGGCTGATAATTGGTGAGTGTTGTATTGCACAGGGGGAGGGTGGTAGGCTGATAATTGGCAAGTGATGTATTGCATGGAGGGGAGGACGGTAGGCTGATAATTGGTCAGTCATGCATCGCATGGAGAGGAGGATTTCAGGCTGAGAATTGGTGAGTGAAGTATCGCATGGAGCGGAGGACGGTAGGCTGATAATTGGTGAGTGTTGTATTGCACAGGGGGAGGGTGGTAGGCTGATAATTGGCAAGTGATGTATTGCATGGAGGGGAGGACGGTAGGCTGATAATTGGTGAGTGATGCATCACATGGAGAGGAGGACGGCAGGCTGATAATTGGTGAGTGAAGTATCGCACGGAGGGGTGGATGGTAGGCTGATAATTGGTGTGTGATGTATCACATGGAGAGGAGGACAGTAGGCTGATAATTGGTGAGTGATGTATCACACTGAGGGAAGACAGTAGGCTGATAATTGGTGAGTGATGTATCACACAGAGGGTAGGACAGTAGGCTGATAATTGGTGAGTGATGTATCGCACGGAGGGGAGGATGTTAGGCTGATAATTGGTGAGTGATGTATCGCATGGAGGGGAGGACGGTAGGCTGATAATTGGTGAGTGCTGTATTGCACGGAGGGGAGGGTGGTAGGCTGATAATTGGCAAGTGATGTATTGCATGGAGGGGAGGACGGTAGGCTGATAATTGGTGAGTGATGCATCGCATGGAGAGGAGTACGGCAGGCTGATAATTGGTGAGTGAAGTATCGCATGGAGCGGAGGACGGTACGCTGATAATTGGTGAGTGTTGTATTGCACAGGGGGAGGGTAGTAGGCTGATAATTGGCAAGTGATGTATTGCATGGAGGGGAGGACGGTAGGCTGATAATTGGTGAGTGATGCATCGCATGGAGAGGAGGACGGCAGGCTGATAATTGGTGAGTGAAGTATCGCACGGAGGGGTGGATGGTAGGCTGATAATTGGTGTGTGATGTATCATGGAGTGGAGGACAGTTGGCTGATAATTGGTGAGTGATGTATCACATGGACTGGAGGACAGTAGGCTGATAATTGGTGAGTGATGTATCACACAGAGGGGAGGACAGTAGGCTGATAATTGGTGAGTGATGTATCGCACGGAGGGGAGGACGGTAGGCTGATAATTGGTGAGTGATGTATCACACGGAGGGGAGGATGGTAGTCTGATCATTGGTGAGTGATGTAACACATGGAGTGGAGGACAGTAGGCTGATAATTGGTGAGTGATGTATCACACGGAGGGGAGGACAGTAGGCTGATAATTTGTGAGTGATGTATCGCATGGAGGGGAGGATGGTAGGCTGATAATTGGTGAGTGATGTATCACATGGACTGGAGGACAGTAGGCTGATAATTGGTGAGTGATGTATCACACAGAGGGGAGGACAGTAGGCTGATAGTTGGTCAGTGATGTATCGCATGGAGGGGAGGACGGTAGGCTGATAATTGGTGAGTGATGTATCACACAGAGGGGAGGACGGTAGGCTGATAATTGGTGAGTGATGTATCACACAGAGGGGAGGACAGTAGGCTGATAATTGGTGAGTGCTGTACTTCTCAGTGGGAGGATGGTAGGCTGATAATTGGTGAGTGATGTATCACATGGAGTGGAGGACAGAAGGCTGATAATTGGTGAGTGATGTATCGCATAGAGGGGAGGATGGTCGGCTAATAATTGATGAGTGATGTATCACACTGAGCGGAGAGGACGGTAGGCAGATAATTGGTGAGTGATGTATCACACAGAGGGGAGGACGGTAGGCTGATAATTGATGAGTGATGTATCACACAGAGGGGAGGACGGTAGGGTGATCATTGGTGAGTGATGTATCACACAGAGGGGACGACGGTAGGCTGATAAGCGGTGAGTGAGGTATCACATGGATTGGAGGACAGTAGGCTGATAATTGGTGAGTGATGTATCACATAGAGTGGAGGTCAGTAGGCTGATAATTGGTGAGTGATGTATCACACAGCGGGGAGGACGGAAGTCTGATAATTGGTGAGCGATGTATCACATGGAGTGGAGGACAGTAGGCTGATAATTGACGAGTGATGTATCACGTGGAGTGGACGACGGTAGGCTGATAATTGTTGAGTGATGTATTGCATGGAGGGGAGGACAGTAGGCTGATATTTGGTGAGTGATGTATCACACAGAGGGGAGAACAGTCGGCTGATAATTGGTGAGTGATGTATCGCATGGAGGGAAGGACAGCAGGCTGATAATTGGTGAGTGATGTATCACACAGAGGGGAGTGCAGTAGGCTGATAATTGGTGAGTGATGTATCAAATGGGGTCGAGGACAGAAGGCTGATAATTGGTGAGTGATGTATCAACCAGAGGGGAGGACAGTAGGCTGATAATTGGTGAGTGATGTATCACACAGAGGGGAGGGCAGTAGGCTGATAATTGGTGAGTGATGTATCAAATGGGGTCGAGGACAGTAGGCTGATAATTGGTGAGTGTTGTATCACACAGAGGGAGGACAGTAGGCTGATAATTGGTGAGTGATGTATCACACAGAGGGGAGGACTGTAGGCTGATAATTGGTGAGTGATGTATCGCACGGAGGGGAGGATGGTAGGCTGATAATTGGTGAGTGATGTATCGCTTGGAGGGGAGGACGGTAGGGTGATAATTGGTGAGTGCTGTATTGCACGGAGGAGAGGGTGGTAGGCTAATAATTGGCAAGTGATGTATTGCATGGAGGGGAGGACGGTAGGCTGATAATTGGTGAGTGAAGTATCGCCTGGAGCGGAGGACGATAGGCTGATAATTGGTGAGTGTTGTATTGCATAGGGGGAGGGTGGTAGGCTGATAATTGGCAAGTGATGTATTGCATGGAGGGGAGGACGGTAGGCTGATAATTGGTGAGTGATGCATCGCATGGAGAGGAGGACGGCAGGCTGATAATTGGTGAGTGATGTATCACATGGACTGGAGGACAGTAGGCTGATAATTGGTGAGTGATGTATCACACAGAGGGGGGGGACAGTAGGCTGATAATTGGTGAGTGATGTATCGCATGGAGGGGAGGACGGTAGGCTGATAATTGGTGAGTGATGTAGCACACAGAGGGGAGTACGGTAGGCTGATAATTGGTGAGTGATGTATCACATGGAGGGGAGGACGGTAGGCTGATAATTGGTGAGTGATGTATCACACAGAGTGGAGCACGGTAGGCTGATAATTGGTGAGTGATGTATCACACAGAGGGGAGGACGGAACTCTGATAATTGGTGAGCGATGTATCACATGGAGTGGAGGACAGTAGGCTGATAATTGATGAGTCCTGTACTGCGCAGGGGGAGGACAGAAGGTTAATAATTGGTGAGTGATGAATCACACAGAGGGGAGGACAGTAGGCTGATAATTAGTGAGTTATGTATCACATGGAGTGGAGGACAGAAGTCTGATAATTAGTGAGTGATGTATCGCATGGACGGGAGGACGGTAGGCTGATAATTGGTGAGTGACGTTTCACATGGAGTGGAGGATGGTAGGCTGATAATTGGTGAGTGATGTATCACCCAGAGGGGAGGACAGTAGGCTGATAATTGGTGAGTGATGTATCACACAGAGGGGAGGGCAGTAGGCTGATAATTGGTGAGTGATGTATCAAATGGGGTCGAGGACAGTAGGCTGATAATTGGTGAGTGAAGTATCGCACGAAGGGGTGGATGGTAGGCTGATAATTGGTGTGTGATGTATCACATGGAGTGGAGGACAGTAGGCTGATAATTGGTGAGTGATGTATCACACTGAGGGAAGACAGTAGGCTGATAATTGGTGAGTGATGTATCACACAGAGGGGAGGGCAGTAGGCTGATAATTGGTGAGTGATGTATCGCACGGAGGGGAGGATGTTAGGCTGATAATTGGTGAGTGATGTATCGCATGGAGGGGAGGACGGTAGGCTGATAATTGGTGAGTGCTGTATTGCACGGAGGGGAGGGTGGTAGGCTGATAATTGGCAAGTGATGTATTGCATGGAGGGGAGGAAGGTAGGCTGATAATTGGTGACTGATGCATCGCATGGAGAGGAGGACGGCAGGCTGATAATTGGTGAGTGAAGTATTGCATGGAGCGGAGGACGGTAGGCTGATAATTGGTGAGTGTTGTATTGCACAGGGGGAGGGTGGTAGGCTGATAATTGGCAAGTGATGTATTGCATGGAGGGGAGGACGGTAGGCTGATAATTGGTGAGTGATGCATCCCATGGAGAGGAGGACGGCAGGCTGATAATTGTTGAGTGAAGTATCGCACGGAGGGGTGGATGGTAGGCTGATAATTGGTGTGTGATGTATCACATAGAGTGGAGGACAGTAGGCTGATAATTGGTGAGTGATGTATCACACAGAGGGGAGAACAGTCGGCTGATAATTGGTGAGTGATGTATCGCATGGAGGGAAGGACAGCAGGCTGATAATTGGTGAGTGATGTATCACACAGAGGGGAGGGCAGTAGGCTGATAATTGGTGAGTGATGTATCAAATGGGGTCGAGGACAGAAGGCTGATAATTGGTGAGTGATGTATCACCCAGAGGGGAGGACAGTAGGCTGATAATTGGTGAGTGATGTATCACACAGAGTGGAGGGCAGTAGGCTGATAATTGGTGAGTGATGTATCAAATGGGGTCGAGGACAGTAGGCTGATAATTGGTGAGTGATGTATCACACAGAGGGGAGGACTGTAGGCTGATAATTGGTGAGTGATGTATCGCACGGAGGGGAGGATGGTAGGCTGATAATTGGTGAGAGATGTATCGCATAGAGGGGAGGACGGTAGGCTGATAATTGGTGAGTGCTGTATTGCACGGAGGGGAGGGTGGTAGGCTAATAATTGGCAAGTGATGTATTGCATGGAGGGGAGGACGGTAGGCTGATAATTGGTGAGTGAAGTATCGCATGGAGCGGAGGACGGTAGGCTGATAATTGGTGAGTGTTTTATTGCACAGGGGGAGGGTGGTAGGCTGATAATTGGCAAGTGATGTATTGCATGGAGGGGAGGACGGTAGGCTGATAATTGGTGAGTGATGCATCGCATGGAGAGGAGGACGGCAGGCTGATAATTGGTGAGTGATGTATCACATGGACTGGAGGACAGTAGGATGATAATTGGTGAGTGATGTATCGCATGGACGGGAGGACGGTAGGCTGATAATTGGTGAGTGATGTATCACATGGAGGGGAGGATGGTAGGCTGATAATTGGTGAGTGATGTATCACACAGAGTGGAGCACGGTAGGCTGATAATTGGTGAGTGATGTATCACACAGAGGGGAGGACGGAACTCTGATAATTGGTGAGCGATGTATCACATGGAGTGGAGGACAGTAGGCTGATAATTGATGAGTCCTGTACTGCGCAGAGGGAGGACAGAAGGTTAATAATTGGTGAGTGATGAATCACACAGAGGGGAGGACAGTAGGCTGATAATTGGTGAGTGATGTATCACACAGTGGGGAGGACAGTAAGCTGATAATTAGTGAGTTATGTATCACATGGAGTGGAGGACAGAAGTCTGATAATTAGTGAGTGATGTATCGCACGGACGGGAGGACGGTAGGCTGATAATTGGTGAGTGACGTTTCACATGGAGTGGAGGATGGTAGGCTGATAATTGGTGAGTGATGTATCACCCAGAGGGGAGGACAGTAGGCTGATAATTGGTGAGTGATGTATCACACAGAGGGGAGGGCAGTAGGCTGATAATTGGTGAGTGATGTATCAAATGGGGTCGAGGACAGTAGGCTGATAATTGGTGAGTGTTGTATCACACAGAGGGAGGACAGTAGGCTGATAATTGGTGAGTGATGTATCACACAGAGGGGAGGACTGTAGGCTGATAATTGGTGAGTGATGTATCGCACGGAGGGGAGGATGGTAGGCTGATAATTGGTGAGTGATGCATCACATGGAGAGGAGGACGGCAGGCTGATAATTGGTGAGTGAAGTATCGCACGGAGGGGTGGATTGTAGGCTGATAATTGGTGTGTGATGTATCACATGGAGTGGAGGACAGTAGGCTGATAATTGGTGAGTGATGTATCACACTGAGGGAAGACAGTAGGCTGATAATTGGTGAGTGATGTATCACACAGAGGGGAGGACAGTAGGCTGATAATTGGTGAGTGATGTATCGCACGGAGGGGAGGATGTTAGGCTAATAATTGGTGAGTGATGTATCGCATGGAGGGGAGGACGGTAGGCTGATAATTGGTGAGTGCTGTATTGCTCGGAGGGGAGGGTGGTAGGCTGATAATTGGCAAGTGATGTATTGCATGGAGGGGAGGACGGTAGGCTGATAATTGGCGAGTGATGCATCGCATGGAGAGGAGGATGGCAGGCTGATAATTGGTGAGTGAAGTATCGCATGGAGCGGAGGACGGTAGGCTGATAATTGGTGAGTGTTTTATTGCACAGGGGGAGGGTGGTAGGCTGATAATTGGCAAGTGATGTATTGCATGGAGGGGAGGACGGTAGGCTGATAATTGGTGAGTGATGCATCGCATGGAGAGGAGGACGGCAGGCTGATAATTGGTGAGTGATGTATCACATGGACTGGAGGACAGTAGGATGATAATTGGTGAGTGATGTATCGCATGGACGGGAGGACGGTAGGCTGATAATTGGTGAGTGATGTATCACATGGAGGGGAGGATGGTAGGCTGATAATTGGTGAGTGATGTATCACACAGAGTGGAGCACGGTAGGCTGATAATTGGTGAGTGATGTATCACACAGAGGGGAGGACGGAACTCTGATAATTGGTGAGCGATGTATCACATGGAGTGGAGGACAGTAGGCTGATAATTGATGAGTCCTGTACTGCGCAGAGGGAGGACAGAAGGTTAATAATTGGTGAGTGATGAATCACACAGAGGGGAGGACAGTAGGCTGATAATTGGTGAGTGATGTATCACACAGTGGGGAGGACAGTAAGCTGATAATTAGTGAGTTATGTATCACATGGAGTGGAGGACAGAAGTCTGATAATTAGTGAGTGATGTATCGCACGGACGGGAGGACGGTAGGCTGATAATTGGTGAGTGACGTTTCACATGGAGTGGAGGATGGTAGGCTGATAATTGGTGAGTGATGTATCACCCAGAGGGGAGGACAGTAGGCTGATAATTCGTGAGTGATGTATCACACAGAGGGGAGGGCAGTAGGCTGATAATTGGTGAGTGATGTATCAAATGGGGTCGAGGACAGTAGGCTGATAATTGGTGAGTGTTGTATCACACAGAGGGAGGACAGTAGGCTGATAATTGGTGAGTGATGTATCACACAGAGGGGAGGACTGTAGGCTGATAATTGGTGAGTGATGTATCGCACGGAGGGGAGGATGGTAGGCTGATAATTGGTGAGTGATGCATCACATGGAGAGGAGGACGGCAGGCTGATAATTGGTGAGTGAAGTATCGCACGGAGGGGTGGATTGTAGGCTGATAATTGGTGTGTGATGTATCACATGGAGTGGAGGACAGTAGGCTGATAATTGGTGAGTGATGTATCACACTGAGGGAAGACAGTAGGCTGATAATTGGTGAGTGATGTATCACACAGAGGGGAGGACAGTAGGCTGATAATTGGTGAGTGATGTATCGCACGGAGGGGAGGATGTTAGGCTAATAATTGGTGAGTGATGTATTGCATGGAGGGGAGGACGGTAGGCTGATAATTGGCGAGTGATGCATCGCATGGAGAGGAGGATGGCAGGCTGATAATTGGTGAGTGAAGTATCGCATGGAGCGGAGGACGGTAGGCTCATAATTGGTGAGTGCTGTATTGCACGGAGGGGAGGGTGGTAGGCTAATAATTGGCAAGTGATGTATTGCATGGAGGGGAGGACGGTAGGCTGATAATTGGTGAGTGAAGTATCGCATGGAGCGGAGGACGGTAGGCTGATAATTGGTGAGTGTTTTATTGCACAGGGGGAGGGTGGTAGGCTGATAAATGGCAAGTGATGTATTGCATGGAGGGGAGGACGGTAGGCTGATAATTGGTGAGTGATGCATCGCATGGAGAGGAGGACGGCAGGCTGATAATTGGTGAGTGATGTATCACATGGACTGGAGGACAGTAGGCTGATAATTGGTGAGTGATGTATCGCATGGACGGGAGGACGGTAGGCTGATAATTGGTGAGTGATGTATCACATGGAGGGGAGGATGGTAGGCTGATAATTGGTGAGGTATGTATCACACAGAGTGGAGCACGGTAGGCTGATAATTGGTGAGTGATGTATCACACAGAGGGGAGGACGGAACTCTGATAATTGGTGAGCGATGTATCACATGGAGTGGAGGACAGTAGGCTGATAATTGATGAGTCCTGTACTGCGCAGGGGGAGGACAGAAGGTTAATAATTGGTGAGTGATGAATCACACAGAGGGGAGGACAGTAGGCTGATAATTGGTGAGTGATGTATCACACAGTGGGGAGGACAGTAAGCTGATAATTAGTGAGTTATGTATCACATGGAGTGGGGGACAGAAGTCTGATAATTAGTGAGTGATGTATCGCACGAACGGGAGGACAGTAGGCTGATAATTGGTGAGTGACGTTTCACATGGAGTGGAGGATGGTAGGCTGATAATTGGTGAGTGATGTATCACCCAGAGGGGAGGACAGTAGGCTGATAATTGGTGAGTGATGTATCAAATGGGGTCGAGGACAGTAGGCTGATAATTGGTGAGTGTTGTATCACACAGAGGGAGGACAGTAGGCTGATAATTGGTGAGTGATGTATCACACAGAGGGGAGGACTGTAGGCTGATAATTGGTGAGTGATGTATCGCACGGAGGGGAGGATGGTAGGCTGATAATTGGTGAGTGATGCATCACATGGAGAGGAGGACGGCAGGCTGATAATTGGTGAGTGCTGTATTGCACGGAGGGGAGGGTGGTAGGCTGATAATTGGTGTGTGATGTATCACATGGAGTGGAGGACAGTAGGCTGATAATTGGTGAGTGATGTATCACACTGAGGGAAGACAGTAGGCTGATAATTGGTGAGTGATGTATCACACAGAGGGGAGGACAGTAGGCTGATAATTGGTGAGTGATGTATCGCACGGAGGGGAGGATGTTAGGCTGATAATTGGTGAGTGATGTATCGCATGGAGGGGAGGACGGTAGGCTGATAATTGGTGAGTGCTGTATTGCACGGAGGGGAGGGTGGTAGGCTGATAATTGGCAAGTGATGTATTGCATGGAGGGGAGGACGGTAGGCTGATAATTGGCGAGTGATGCATCGCATGGAGAGGAGGACGGCAGGCTGATAATTGGTGAGTGAAGTATCGCATGGAGCGGAGGACGTTAGGCTGATAATTGGTGAGTGTTGTATTGCACAGGGGGAGGGTGGTAGGCTGATAATTGGCAAGTGATGTATTGCATGGAGGGGAGGACGGTAGGCTGATAATTGGTGAGTGATGCATTGCATGGAGAGGAGGACGGCAGGCTGATAATTGGTGAGTGAAGTATCGCATGGAGGGGTGGATGGCAGGCTGATAATTGGTGAGTGATGCATTGCATGGAGAGGAGGACGGCAGGCTGATAATTGGTGAGTGAAGTATCACATGGAGGGGAGGATGGTAGGCTGATAATTGGTGAGTGATGTATCACACAGAGTGGAGAACGGTAGGCTGATAATTGGTGAGTGATGTATCGCAGAGAGGGGAGGACGGAAGTCTAATAATTGGTGAGCAATGTATCACATGGAGTGGAGGACAGTAGGCTGATAATTGATGAGTCCTGTACTGCGCAGGGGGAGGACAGAAGGTTAATAATTGGTGAGTGATGAATCACAGAGAGGGGAGGACAGTAGGCTGATAATTGGTGAGTGATGTATCACACAGTGGGGAGGACAGCAAGCTGATAATTGGTGAGTTATGTATCACATGGAGTGGAGGACAGAAGTCTGATAATTAGTGAGTGATGTATCGCACGGACGGGGGGAAGGTAGGCTGATAATTGGTGAGTGACGTTTCACATGGAGTGGAGGAAGGTAGGCTGATAATTGGTGAGTGATGTATCACACAGAGGGGAGGACAGTA
This sequence comes from Hypanus sabinus, assembly GCF_030144855.1. NCBI lineage: Eukaryota > Metazoa > Chordata > Chondrichthyes > Myliobatiformes > Dasyatidae > Hypanus > Hypanus sabinus. The sequence goes on along the minus strand of NC_082715.1, from coordinate 147,784,839 downwards.
GGCTGATAATTGGTGAGTGCTGTACTTCTCAGTGGGAGGACGGTAGGCTGATAATTGGTGAGTGATGTATCACATGGAGTGGAGGACAGAAGGCTGATAATTGGTGAGTGATGTATCGCATAGAGGGGAGGATGGTCGGCTAATAATTGATGAGTGATGTATCACACTGAGCGGAGGACGGTAGGCAGATAATTGGTGAGTGATGAATCACACAGAGGGGAGGACAGTAGGCTGATAATTGGTGAGTGATGTATCGCACGGAGGGGAGGATGTTAGGCTGATAATTGGTGAGTGATGTATCGCATGGAGGGGAGGACGGTAGGCTGATAATTGGTGAGTGCTGTATTGCACGGAGGGGACGGTGGTAGGCTGATAATTGGCAAGTGATGTATTGCATGGAGGGGAGGACGGTAGGCTGATAATTGGTGAGTGATGCATCGCATGGAGAGGAGGACGGCAGGCTGATAATTGGTGAGTGAAGCATTGCATGGAGCGGAGGACGGTAGGCTGATAATTGGTGAGTGTTGTATTGCACAGGGGGAGGGTGGTAGGCTGATAATTGGCAAGTGATGTATTGCATGGAGGGGAGGACGGTAGGCTGATAATTGGTGAGTGATGCATCACATGGAGAGGAGGACGGCAGGCTGATAATTGGTGAGTGAAGTATCGCACGGAGGGGTGGATGGTAGGCTGATAATTGGTGAGTGTTGTATTGCACAGGGGGAGGGTGGTAGGCTGATAATTGGCAAGTGATGTATTGCATTGAGGGGAGGACGGTAGGCTGATAATTGGTGAGTGATGCATCACATGGAGAGGAGGACGGCAGGCTGATAATTGGTGAGTGAAGTATCGCGCGGAGGGGTGGATGGTAGGCTGATAATTGGTGAGTGATGTATCAAATGGGGTCGAGGACAGAAGGCTGATAATTGGTGAGTGATGTATCACCCAGAGGGGAGGACAGTAGGCTGATAATTGGTGAGTGATGTATCACACAGAGGGGAGGGCAGTAGGCTGATAATTGGTGAGTGATGTATCAAATGGGGTCGAGGACAGTAGGCTGATAATTGGTGAGTGATGTATCACACAGAGGGGAGGACTGTAGGCTGATAATTGGTGAGTGATGTATCGCACGGAGGGGAGGATGGTAGGCTGATAATTGGTGAGAGATGTATCGCATGGAGGGGAGGACGGTAGGCTGATAATTCGTGAGTGCTGTATTGCACGGAGGGGAGGGTGGTAGGCTAATAATTGGCAAGTGATGTATTGCATGGAGGGGAGGACGGTAGGCTGATAATTGGTGAGTGAAGTATCGCATGGAGCGGAGGACGGTAGGCTGATAATTGGTGAGTGTTTTATTGCACAGGGGGAGGGTGGTAGGCTGATAATTGGCAAGTGATGTATTGCATGGAGGGGAGGACGGTAGGCTGATAATTGGTGAGTGATGCATCGCATGGAGAGGAGGACGGCAGGCTGATAATTGGTGAGTGATGTATCACATGGACTGGAGGACAGTAGGCTGATAATTGGTGAGATGTATCGCATGGAGGGGAGGATGGTAGGCTGATAATTGGTGAGTGATGTATCACACAGAGTGGAGCACGGTAGGCTGATAATTGGTGAGTGATGTATCACACAGAGGGGAGGACGGAACTCTGATAATTGGTGAGCGATGTATCACATGGAGTGGAGGACAGTAGGCTGATAATTGATGAGTCCTGTACTGCGCAGGGGGAGGACAGAAGGTTAATAATTGGTGAGTGATGAATCACACAGAGGGGAGGACAGTAGGCTGATAATTGGTGAGTGATGTATCACACAGAGTGGAGCACGGTAGGCTGATAATTGGTGAGTGATGTATCACACAGAGGGGAGGACGGAACTCTGATAATTGGTGAGCGATGTATCACATGGAGTGGAGGACAGTAGGCTGATAATTGATGAGTCCTGTACTGCGCAGGGGGAGGACAGAAGGTTAATAATTGGTGAGTGATGAATCACACAGAGGGGAGGACAGTAGGCTGATAATTGGTGAGTGATGTATCACACAGAGGGGAGGACGGTAGGGTGATCATTGGTAAGTGATGTATCACACAGAGGGGACGACGGTAGGCTGATAAGCGGTGAGTGAGGTATCACATGGATTGGAGGACAGTAGGCTGATAATTGGTGAGTGATGTATCACATAGAGTAGAGGACAGTAGGCTGATAATTGGTGAGTGATGTATCACACAGAGGGGAGGACGGAAGTATGATAATTGGTGAGCGATGTATCACATGGAGTGGAGGACAGCAGGCTGATAATTGACGAGTGATGTATCACATGGAGTGGACGACGGTAGGCTGATAATTGTTGAGTGATGTATTGCATGGAAGGGAGCACAGTAGGCTGATATTTGGTGAGTGATGTATCACACAGAGGGGAGAACAGTCGGCTGATAATTGGTGAGTGATGTATCGCATGGAGGGAAGGACAGCAGGCTGATAACTGGTGAGTGATGTATCACACAGAGGGGAGGGCAGTAGGCTGATAATTGGTGAGTTATATATCAAATGGGGTCGAGGACAGAAGGCTGATAATTGGTGAGTGATGTATCACGCAGAGGGGAGGACAGTAGGCTGATAATTGGTGAGTGATGTATCACACAGAGGGGAGGGCAGTAGGCTGATAATTGGTGAGTGATGTATCAAATGGGGTCGAGGACAGTAGGCTGATAATTGGTGAGTGTTGTATCACACAGAGGGAGAACAGTAGGCTGATAATTGGTGAGTGATGTATCACACAGAGGGGAGGACTGTAGGCTGATAATTGGTGAGTGATGTATCGCACGGAGGGGAGGATGGTAGGCTGATAATTGGTGAGTGATGTATCGCATGGAGGGGAGGACGGTAGGCTGATAATTGGTGAGTGCTGTATTGCACGGAGGGGAGGGTGGTAGGCTAATAATTGGCAAGTGATGTATTGCATGGAGGGGAGGACGGTAGGCTGATAATTGGTGAGTGAAGTATCGCATGGAGCGGAGGACGGTAGGCTGATAATTGGTGAGTGTTGTATTGCACAGGGGGAGGGTGGTAGGCTGATAATTGGCAAGTGATGTATTGCATGGAGGGGAGGACGGTAGGCTGATAATTGGTGAGTGATGCATCGCATGGAGAGGAGGACGGCAGGCTGATAATTGGTGAGTGATGTATCACATGGACTGGAGGACAGTAGGCTGATAATTGGTGAGTGATGTATCACACAGAGGGGAGGACAGTAGGCTGATAATTGGTGAGTGATGTATCGCATGGAGGGGAGGACAGTAAGCTGATAATTAGTGAGTGATGTATCGCACGGACGGGAGGACAGTAGGCTGATAATTGATGAGTCCTGTACTGCGCAGGGGGAGGACAGAAGGTTAATAATTGGTGAGTGATGAATCACACAGAGGGGAGGACAGTAGGCTGATAATTGTTGAGTGATGTATCACACAGTGGGGAGGACAGTAAGCTGATAATTAGTGAGTTATGTATCACATGGAGTGGAGGACAGAAGTCTGATAATTAGTGAGTGATGTATCGCACGGACGGGAGGACAGTAGGCTGATAATTGATGAGTCCTGTACTGCGCAGGGGGAGGACAGAAGGTTAATAATTGGTGAGTGATGAATCACACAGAGGGGAGGACAGTAGGCTGATAATTGGTGAGTGATGTATCACACAGTGGGGAGGACAGTAAGCTGATAATTAGTGAGTTATGTATCACATGGAGTGGAGGACAGAAGTCTGATAATTAGTGAGTGATGTATCGCACGGAGGGGAGGACGGTAGGCTGATAATTGGTGAGTGACGTTTCACATGGAGTGGAGGATGGTAGGCTGATAATTGGTGAGTCATGTATCACCCAGAGGGGAGGACAGTAGGCTGATAATTGGTGAGTGATGTATCACACAGAGGGGAGGGCAGTAGGCTTATAATTGGTGAGTGATGTATCAAATGGGGTCGAGGACAGTAGGCTGATAATTGGTGAGTGTTGTATCACACAGAGGGAGGACAGTAGGCTGATAATTGGTGAGTGAAGTATCACACAGAGGGGAGGACTGTAGGCTGATAATTGGTGAGTGATGTATCGCACGGAGGGGAGGATGGTAGGCTGATAATTGGTGAGTGATGCATCACATGGAGAGGAGGACGGCAGGCTGATAATTGGTGAGTGAAGTATCGCACGGAGGGGTGGATTGTAGGCTGATAATTGGTGTGTGATGTATCACATGGAGTGGAGGACAGTAGGCTGATAATTGGTGAGTGATGTATCACACTGAGGGAAGACAGTAGGCTGATAATTGGTGAGTGATGTATCACACAGAGGGGAGGACAGTAGGCTGATAATTGGTGAGTGATGTATCGCACGGAGGGGAGGATGTTAGGCTAATAATTGGTGAGTGATGTATCGCATGGAGGGGAGGACGGTAGGCTGATAATTGGTGAGTGCTGTATTGCTCGGAGGGGAGGGTGGTAGGCTGATAATTGGCAAGTGATGTATTGCATGGAGGGGAGGACGGTAGGCTGATAATTGGCGAGTGATGCATCGCATGGAGAGGAGGATGGCAGGCTGATAATTGGTGAGTGAAGTATCGCATGGAGCGGAGGACGGTAGGCTCATAATTGGTGAGTGCTGTATTGCACGGAGGGGAGGGTGGTAGGCTAATAATTGGCAAGTGATGTATTGCATGGAGGGGAGGACGGTAGGCTGATAATTGGTGAGTGAAGTATCGCATGGAGCGGAGGACGGTAGGCTGATAATTGGTGAGTGTTTTATTGCACAGGGGGAGGGTGGTAGGCTGATAATTGGCAAGTGATGTATTGCATGGAGGGGAGGACGGTAGGCTGATAATTGGTGAGTGATGCATCGCATGGAGAGGAGGACGGCAGGCTGATAATTGGTGAGTGATGTATCACATGGACTGGAGGACAGTAGGCTGATAATTGGTGAGGTATGTATCACACAGAGTGGAGCACGGAAGGCTGATAATTGGTGAGTGATGTATCACACAGAGGGGAGGACGGAACTCTGATAATTGGTGAGCGATGTATCACATGGAGTGGAGGACAGTAGGCTGATAATTGATGAGTCCTGTACTGCGAAGGGGGAGGACAGAAGGTTAATAATTGGTGAGTGATGAATCACACAGAGGGGAGGACAGTAGGCTGATAATTGGTGAGTGATGTATCACACAGTGGGGAGGACAGTAAGCTGATAATTAGTGAGTTATGTATCACATGGAGTGGGGGACAGAAGTCTGATAATTAGTGAGTGATGTATTGCACGAACGGGAGGACAGTAGGCTGATAATTGGTGAGTGACGTTTCACATGGAGTGGAGGATGGTAGGCTGATAATTGGTGAGTGATGTATCACCCAGAGGGGAGGACAGTAGGCTGATAATTGGTGAGTGATGTATCAAATGGGGTCGAGGACAGTAGGCTGATAATTGGTGAGTGTTGTATCACACAGAGGGAGGACAGTAGGCTGATAATTGGTGAGTGATGTATCACACAGAGGGGAGGACTGTAGGCTGATAATTGGTGAGTGATGTATCGCACGGAGGGGAGGATGGTAGGCTGATAATTGGTGAGTGATGCATCACATGGAGAGGAGGACGGCAGGCTGATAATTGGTGAGTGAAGTATCGCACGGAGGGGTGGATGGTAGGCTGATAATTGGTGTGTGATGTATCACATGGAGTGGAGGACAGTAGGCTGATAATTGGTGAGTGATGTATCACACTGAGGGAAGACAGTAGGCTGATAATTGGTGAGTGATGTATCACACAGAGGGGAGGACAGTAGGCTGATAATTGGTGAGTGATGTATCGCACGGAGGGGAGGATGTTAGGCTGATAATTGGTGAGTGATGTATCGCATGGAGGGGAGGACGGTAGGCTGATAATTGGTGAGTGCTGTATTGCACGGAGGGGAGGGTGGTAGGCTGATAATTGGCAAGTGATGTATTGCATGGAGGGGAGGACGGTAGGCTGATAATTGGCGAGTGATGCATCGCATGGAGAGGAGGACGGCAGGCTGATAATTGGTGAGTGAAGTATCGCATGGAGCGGAGGACGTTAGGCTGATAATTGGTGAGTGTTGTATTGCACAGGGGGAGGGTGGTAGGCTGATAATTGGCAAGTGATGTATTGCATGGAGGGGAGGACGGTAGGCTGATAATTGGTGAGTGATGCATTGCATGGAGAGGAGGACGGCAGGCTGATAATTGGTGAGTGAAGTATCGCATGGAGGGGTGGATGGTAGGCTGATAATTGGTATGTGATGTATCACATGGAGTGGAGGACAGTAGGCTGATAATTGGTGAGTTATGTATCACACAGAGGGAAGACAGTAGGCTGATAATTGGTGAGTGATGTATCACACAGAGGGGAGGACAGTAGGCTGATAATTGGTGAGTGATGTATCGCACGGAGGGGAGGATGTTAGGCTGATAATTGGTGAGTGATGTATCGCATGGAGGGGAGGACGGTAGGCTGATAATTGGTGAGTGATGTATCACACGGAGGGGAGGATGGTAGTCTGATCATTGGTGAGTGATGTAACACATGGAGTGGAGGACAGTAGGCTGATAATTGGTGAGTGATGTATCACACGGAGGGGAGGACAGTAGGCTGATAATTGGTGAGTGATGTATCACACAGAGGGGAGGACAGTAGGCTGATAATTGGTGAGTGATGTATCGCACGGAGGGGAGGATGTTAGGCTGATAATTGGTGAGTGATGTATCGCATGGAGGGGAGGACGGTAGGCTGATAATTGGTGAGTGATGTATCACACGGAGGGGAGGATGGTAGTCTGATCATTGGTGAGTGATGTAACACATGGAGTGGAGGACAGTAGGCTGATAATTGGTGAGTGATGTATCACACGGAGGGGAGGACAGTAGGCTGATAATTTGTGAGTGATGTATCGCATGGAGGGGAGGATGGTAGGCTGATAATTGGTGAGTGATGTATCACATGGACTGGAGGACAGTAGGCTGATAATTGGTGAGTGATGTATCACACAGAGGGGAGGACAGTAGGCTGATAATTGGTGAGTGATGTATTGCATGGAGGGGAGGACGGTAGGCTGATAATTGGTGAGTGATGTATCACACAGAGGGGAGGACGGTAGGCTGATAATTGGTGAGTGATCTATCACATGGAGGGGAGGATGGTAGGCTGATAATTGGTGAGTGATGTATCACACAGAGTGGAGAACGGTAGGCTGATAATTGGTGAGTGATGTATCACAGAGAGGGGAGGACGGAAGTCTGATAATTGGTGAGCAATGTATCACATGGAGTGGAGGACAGTAGGCTGATAATTGATGAGTCCTGTACTGCGCAGGGGGAGGACAGAAGGTTAATAATTGGTGAGTGATGAATCACAGAGAGGGGAGGACAGTAGGCTGATAATTGGTGAGTGATGTATCACACAGTGGGGAGGACAGCAAGCTGATAATTGGTGAGTTATGTATCACATGGAGTGGAGGACAGAAGTCTGATAATTAGTGAGTGATGTATCGCACGGACGGGGGGAAGGTAGGCTGATAATTGGTGAGTGACGTTTCACATGGAGTGGAGGAAGGTAGGCTGATAATTGGTGAGTGATGTATCACACAGAGGGGAGGACAGTAGGCTGATAATTGGTGAGTGCTGTACTTCTCAGTGGGAGGACGGTAGGCTGATAATTGGTGAGTGATGTATCACATGGAGTGGAGGACAGAAGGCTGATAATTGGTGAGTGATGTATCGCATAGAGGGGAGGATGGTCGGCTAATAATTGATGAGTGATGTATCACACTGAGCGGAGGACGGTAGGCAGATAATTGGTGAGTGATGCATCGCATGGAGAGGAGGACGGCAGGCTGATAATTGGTGAGTGAAGCATTGCATGGAGCGGAGGACGGTAGGCTGATAATTGGTGAGTGTTGTATTGCACAGGGGGAGGGTGGTAGGCTGATAATTGGCAAGTGATGTATTGCATGGAGGGGAGGATGGTAGGCTGATAATTGGTGAGTGATGCATCACATGGAGAGGAGGACGGCAGGCTGATAATTGGTGAGTGAAGTATCGCACGGAGGGGTGGATGGTAGGCTGATAATTGGTGAGTGTTGTATTGCACAGGGGGAGGGTGGTAGGCTGATAATTGGCAAGTGATGTATTGCATTGAGGGGAGGACGGTAGGCTGATAATTGGTGAGTGATGCATCACATGGAGAGGAGGACGGCAGGCTGATAATTGGTGAGTGATGTATCGCATGGAGGGAAGGACAGCATGCTGATAATTGGTGAGTGATGTATCACACAGAGGGGAGGGCAGTAGGCTGATAATTGGTGAGTGATGTATCAAATGGGGTCGAGGACAGAAGGCTGATAATTGGTGAGTGATGTATCACCCAGAGGGGAGGACAGTAGGCTGATAATTGGTGAGTGATGTATCACACAGAGGGGAGGGCAGTAGGCTGATAATTGGTGAGTGATGTATCAAATGGGGTCGAGGACAGTAGGCTGATAATTGGTGAGTGATGTATCACACAGAGGGGAGGACTGTAGGCTGATAATTGGTGAGTGATGTATCGCACGGAGGGGAGGATGGTAGGCTGATAATTGGTGAGAGATGTATCGCATGGAGGGGAGGACGGTAGGCTGATAATTCGTGAGTGCTGTATTGCACGGAGGGGAGGGTGGTAGGCTAATAATTGGCAAGTGATGTATTGCATGGAGGGGAGGACGGTAGGCTGATAATTGGTGAGTGAAGTATCGCATGGAGCGGAGGACGGTAGGCTGATAATTGGTGAGTGTTTTATTGCACAGGGGGAGGGTGGTAGGCTGATAATTGGCAAGTGATGTATTGCATGGAGGGGAGGACGGTAGGCTGATAATTGGTGAGTGATGCATCGCATGGAGAGGAGGACGGCAGGCTGATAATTGGTGAGTGATGTATCACATGGACTGGAGGACAGTAGGCTGATAATTGGTGAGATGTATCGCATGGACGGGAGGACGGTAGGTTGATAATTGGTGAGTGATGTATCACATGGAGGGGAGGATGGTAGGCTGATAATTGGTGAGTGATGTATCACACAGAGTGGAGCACGGTAGGCTGATAATTGGTGAGTGATGTATCACACAGAGGGGAGGACGGAACTCTGATAATTGGTGAGCGATGTATCACATGGAGTGGAGGACAGTAGGCTGATAATTGATGAGTCCTGTACTGCGCAGGGGGAGGACAGAAGGTTAATAATTGGTGAGTGATGAATCACACAGAGGGGAGGACAGTAGGCTGATAATTGGTGAGTGATGTATCACACAGAGTGGAGCACGGTAGGCTGATAATTGGTGAGTGATGTATCACACAGAGGGGAGGACGGAACTCTGATAATTGGTGAGCGATGTATCACATGGAGTGGAGGACAGTAGGCTGATAATTGATGAGTCCTGTACTGCGCAGGGGGAGGACAGAAGGTTAATAATTGGTGAGTGATGAATCACACAGAGGGGAGGACAGTAGGCTGATAATTGGTGAGTGATGTATCACACAGAGGGGAGGACGGTAGGGTGATCATTGGTAAGTGATGTATCACACAGAGGGGACGACGGTAGGCTGATAAGCGGTGAGTGAGGTATCACATGGATTGGAGGACAGTAGGCTGATAATTGGTGAGTGATGTATCACATAGAGTAGAGGACAGTAGGCTGATAATTGGTGAGTGATGTATCACACAGAGGGGAGGACGGAAGTATGATAATTGGTGAGCGATGTATCACATGGAGTGGAGGACAGCAGGCTGATAATTGACGAGTGATGTATCACATGGAGTGGACGACGGTAGGCTGATAATTGTTGAGTGATGTATTGCATGGAGGGGAGCACAGTAGGCTGATATTTGGTGAGTGATGTATCACACAGAGGGGAGAACAGTCGGCTGATAATTGGTGAGTGATGTATCGCATGGAGGGAAGGACAGCAGGCTGATAACTGGTGAGTGATGTATCACACAGAGGGGAGGGCAGTAGGCTGATAATTGGTGAGTTATATATCAAATGGGGTCGAGGACAGAAGGCTGATAATTGGTGAGTGATGTATCACGCAGAGGGGAGGACAGTAGGCTGATAATTGGTGAGTGATGTATCACACAGAGGGGAGGGCAGTAGGCTGATAATTGGTGAGTGATGTATCAAATGGGGTCGAGGACAGTAGGCTGATAATTGGTGAGTGTTGTATCACACAGAGGGAGAACAGTAGGCTGATAATTGGTGAGTGATGTATCACACAGAGGGGAGGACTGTAGGCTGATAATTGGTGAGTGATGTATCGCACGGAGGGGAGGATGGTAGGCTGATAATTGGTGAGTGATGTATCGCATGGAGGGGAGGACGGTAGGCTGATAATTGGTGAGTGCTGTATTGCACGGAGGGGAGGGTGGTAGGCTAATAATTGGCAAGTGATGTATTGCATGGAGGGGAGGACGGTAGGCTGATAATTGGTGAGTGAAGTATCGCATGGAGCGGAGGACGGTAGGCTGATAATTGGTGAGTGTTGTATTGCACAGGGGGAGGGTGGTAGGCTGATAATTGGCAAGTGATGTATTGCATGGAGAGGAGGACGGTAGGCTGATAATTGGTGAGTGATGCATCGCATGGAGAGGAGGACGGCAGGCTGATAATTGGTGAGTGATGTATCACATGGACTGGAGGACAGTAGGCTGATAATTGGTGAGTGATGTATCACACAGAGGGGAGGACAGTAGGCTGATAATTGGTGAGTGATGTATCGCATGGAGGGGAGGACAGTAAGCTGATAATTAGTGAGTGATGTATCGCACGGACGGGAGGACAGTAGGCTGATAATTGATGAGTCCTGTACTGCGCAGGGGGAGGACAGAAGGTTAATAATTGGTGAGTGATGAATCACACAGAGGGGAGGACAGTAGGCTGATAATTGGTGAGTGATGTATCACACAGTGGGGAGGACAGTAAGCTGATAATTAGTGAGTTATGTATCACATGGAGTGGAGGACAGAAGTCTGATAATTAGTGAGTGATGTATCGCACGGACGGGAGGACAGTAGGCTGATAATTGATGAGTCCTGTACTGCGCAGGGGGAGGACAGAAGGTTAATAATTGGTGAGTGATGAATCACACAGAGGGGAGGACAGTAGGCTGATAATTGGTGAGTGATGTATCACACAGTGGGGAGGACAGTAAGCTGATAATTAGTGAGTTATGTATCACATGGAGTGGAGGACAGAAGTCTGATAATTAGTGAGTGATGTATCGCACGGAGGGGAGGACGGTAGGCTGATAATTGGTGAGTGACGTTTCACATGGAGTGGAGGATGGTAGGCTGATAATTGGTGAGTCATGTATCACCCAGAGGGGAGGACAGTAGGCTGATAATTGGTGAGTGATGTATCACACAGAGGGGAGGGCAGTAGGCTTATAATTGGTGAGTGATGTATCAAATGGGGTCGAGGACAGTAGGCTGATAATTGGTGAGTGTTGTATCACACAGAGGGAGGACAGTAGGCTGATAATTGGTGAGTGAAGTATCACACAGAGGGGAGGACTGTAGGCTGATAATTGGTGAGTGATGTATCGCACGGAGGGGAGGATGGTAGGCTGATAATTGGTGAGTGATGCATCACATGGAGAGGAGGACGGCAGGCTGATAATTGGTGAGTGAAGTATCGCACGGAGGGGTTGATGGTATGCTGATAATTGGTGTGTGATGTATCACATGGAGTGGAGGACAGTAGGCTGATAATTGGTGAGTGATGTATCACACTGAGGGAAGACAGTAGGCTGATAATTGGTGAGTGATGTATCACACAGAGGGGAGGACAGTAGGCTGATAATTGGTGAGTGATGTATCGCACGGAGGGGAGGATGTTAGGCTGATAATTGGTGAGTGATGTATCGCATGGAGGGGAGGACGGTAGGCTGATAATTGGTGAGTGCTGTATTGCACAGGGGGAGGGTGGTAGGCTGATAATTGGCAAGTGATGTATTGCATGGAGGGGAGGACGGTAGGCTGATAATTGGTGAGTGATGCATCGCATGGAGAGGAGGACGGCAGGCTGATAATTGGTGAGTGATGTATCACATGGACTGGAGGACAGTAGGCTGATAATTGGTGAGTGATGTATCGCATGGACGGGAGGACGGTAGGCTGATAATTGGTGAGTGATGTATCACATGGAGGGGAGGATGGTAGGCTGATAATTGGTGAGTGATGTATCACACAGAGTGGAGCACGGTAGGCTGATAATTGGTGAGTGATGTATCACACAGAGGGGAGGACGGAACTCTGATAATTGGTGAGCGATGTATCACATGGAGTGGAGGACAGTAGGCTGATAATTGATGAGTCCTGTACTGCGCAGGGGGAGGACAGAAGGTTAATAATTGGTGAGTGATGAATCACACAGAGGGGAGGACAGTAGGCTGATAATTGGTGAATGATGTATCACACAGAGTGGAGCACGGTAGGCTGATAATTGGTGAGTGATGTATCACACAGAGGGGAGGACGGAACTCTGATAATTGGTGAGCGATGTATCACATGGAGTGGAGGACAGTAGGCTGATAATTGATGAGTCCTGTACTGCGCAGGGGGAGGACAGAAGGTTAATAATTGGTGAGTGATGAATCACACAGAGGGGAGGACAGTAGGCTGATAATTGGTGAGTGATGTATCACACAGAGGGGAGGACGGTAGGGTGATCATTGGTGAGTGATGTATCACACAGAGGGGACGACGGTAGGCTGATAAGCGGTGAGTGAGGTATCACATGGATTGGAGGACAGTAGGCTGATAATTGGTGAGTGATGTATCACATAGAGTGGAGGACAGTAGGCTGATAATTGGTGAGTGATGTATCACACAGAGGGGAGGACGGAAGTCTGATAATTGGTGAGCGATGTATCACATGGAGTGGAGGACAGCAGGCTGATAATTGACGAGTGATGTATCACATGGAGTGGACGACGGTAGGCTGATAATTGTTGAGTGATGTATTGCATGGAGGGGAGCACAGTAGGCTGATATTTGGTGAGTGATGTATCACACAGAGGGGAGAACAGTCGGCTGATAATTGGTGAGTGATGTATCGCATGGAGGGAAGGACAGCAGGCTGATAACTGGTGAGTGATGTATCACACAGAGGGGAGGGCAGTAGGCTGATAATTGGTGAGTTATATATCAAATGGGGACGAGGACAGAAGGCTGATAATTGGTGAGTGATGTATCACGCAGAGGGGAGGACAGTAGGCTGATAATTGGTGAGTGATGTATCACACAGAGGGGAGGGCAGTAGGCTGATAATTGGTGAGTGATGTATCAAATGGGGTCGAGGACAGTAGGCTGATAATTGGTGAGTGTTGTATCACACAGAGGGAGAACAGTAGGCTGATAATTGGTGAGTGATGTATCACACAGAGGGGAGGACTGTAGGCTGATAATTGGTGAGTGATGTATCGCACGGAGGGGAGGATGGTAGGCTGATAATTGGTGAGTGATGTATCGCATGGAGGGGAGGATGGTAGGCTGATAATTGGTGAGTGCTGTATTGCACGGAGGGGAGGGTGGAAGGCTAATAATTGGCAAGTGATGTATTGCATGGAGGGGAGTACGGTAGACTGATAATTGGTGAGTGAAGTATCGCATGGAGCGGAGGACGGTAGGCTGATAATTGGTGAGTGTTGTATTGCACAGGGGGAGGGTGGTAGGCTGATAATTGGCAAGTGATGTATTGCATGGAGGGGAGGACGGTAGGCTGATAATTGGTGAGTGATGCATCGCATGGAGAGGAGGACGGCAGGCTGATAATTGGTGAGTGATGTATCACATGGACTGGAGGACAGTAGGCTGATAATTGGTGAGTGATGTATCACACAGAGGGGAGGACAGTAGGCTGATAATTGGTGAGTGATGTATCGCATGGAGGGGAGGACAGTAAGCTGATAATTAGTGAGTGATGTATCGCACGGACGGGAGGACAGTAGGCTGATAATTGATGAGTCCTGTACTGCGCAGGGGGAGGACAGAAGGTTAATAATTGGAGAGTGATGAATCACACAGAGGGGAGGACAGTAGGCTGATAATTGGTGAGTGATGTATCACACAGTGGGGAGGACAGTAAGCTGATAATTAGTGAGTTATGTATCACATGGAGTGGAGGACAGAAGTCTGATAATTAGTGAGTGATGTATCGCACGGACGGGAGGACAGTAGGCTGATAATTGATGAGTCCTGTACTGCGCAGGGGGAGGACAGAAGGTTAATAATTGGTGAGTGATGAATCACACAGAGGGGAGGACAGTAGGCTGATAATTGGTGAGTGATGTATCACACAGTGGGGAGGACAGTAAGCTGATAATTAGTGAGTTATGTATCACATGGAGTGGAGGACAGAAGTCTGATAATTAGTGAGTGATGTATCGCACGGAGGGGAGGACGGTAGGCTGATAATTGGTGAGTGACGTTTCACATGGAGTGGAGGATGGTAGGCTGATAATTGGTGAGTCATGTATCACCCAGAGGGGAGGACAGTAGGCTGATAATTGGTGAGTGATGTATCACACAGAGGGGAGGGCAGTAGGCTTATAATTGGTGAGTGATGTATCAAATGGGGTCGAGGACAGTAGGCTGATAATTGGTGAGTGTTGTATCACACAGAGGGAGGACAGTAGGCTGATAATTGGTGAGTGAAGTATCACACAGAGGGGAGGACTGTAGGCTGATAATTGGTGAGTGATGTATCGCACGGAGGGGAGGATGGTAGGCTGATAATTGGTGAGTGATGCATCACATGGAGAGGAGGACGGCAGGCTGATAATTGGTGAGTGAAGTATCGCACGGAGGGGTTGATGGTATGCTGATAATTGTTGTGTGATGTATCACATGGAGTGGAGGACAGTAGGCTGATAATTGGTGAGTGATGTATCACACTGAGGGAAGACAGTAGGCTGATAATTGGTGAGTGATGTATCACACAGAGGGGAGGACAGTAGGCTGATAATTGGTGAGTGATGTATCGCACGGAGGGGAGGATGTTAGGCTGATAATTGGTGAGTGATGTATCGCATGGAGGGGAGGACGGTAGGCTGATAATTGGTGAGTGCTGTATTGCACGGTGGGGAGGGTGGTAGGCTGATAATTGGCAAGTGATGTATCACATGGAGTGGAGGACAGTAGGCTGATAATTGGTGAGTGATGTATCACACAAAGGGAAGACAGTAGGCTGATAATTGGTGAGTGATGTATCACACAGAGGGGAGGACAGTAGGCTGATAATTGGTGAGTGATGTATCGCACGGAGGGGAGGATGTTAGGCTGATAATTGGTGAGTGATGTATCGCATGGAGGGGAGGACGGTAGGCTGATAATTGGTGAGTGATGTATCACACGGAGGGGAGGATGGTAGTCCGATCATTGGTGAGTGATGTAACACATGGAGTGGAGGACAGTAGGCTGATAATTGGTGAGTGATGTATCACACGGAGGGGAGGACAGTAGGCTGATAATTTGTGAGTGATGTATCGCATGGAGGGGAGGATGGTAGGCTGATAATTGGTGAGTGATGTATCACATGAACTGGAGGACAGTAGGCTGATAATTGGTGAGTGATGTATCACACAGAGGGGAGGACAGTAGGCTGATAATTGGTGAGTGATGTATCGCATGGAGGGAAGGACGGTAGGCTGATAATTGGTGAGTGATGTATCACACAGAGGGGAGGACGGTAGGCTGACAATTGGTGAGTGATCTATCACATGGAGGGGAGGATGGTAGGCTGATAATTGGTGAGTGATGTATCACACAGAGTGGAGGACGGTAGGCTGATAATTGGTGAGTGATGTATCACAGAGAGGGGAGGACGGAAGTCTGATAATTGGTGAGCGATGTATCACATGGAGTGGAGGACAGTAGGCTGATAATTGATGAGTCCTGTACTGCTCAGGGGGAGGACAGAAGGTTAATAATTGGTGAGTGATGAATCACACAGAGGGGAGGACAGTAGGCTGATAATTGGTGAGTGATGTATCACACAGTGGGGAGGACAGTAAGCTGATAATTGGTGAGTTATGTATCACATGGAGTGGAGGACAGAAGTCTGATAATTAGTGAGTGATGTATCGCACGGATGGGAGGACGGTAGGCTGATAATTGGTGAGTGACGTTTCACATGGAGTGGAGGAAGATAGGCTGATAATTGGTGAGTGATGTATCACACAGAGGGGAGGACAGTAGGCTGATAATTGGTGAGTGCTGTACTTCTCAGTGGGAGGAAGGTATGCTGATAATTGGTGAGTGATGTATCACATGGAGTGGAGGACAGAAGGCTGATAATTGCTGAGTGATGTATCGCATAGAGGGGAGGATGGTCGGCTAATAATTGATGAGTGATGTACCACACAGAGCGGAGGACGGTAGGCAGATAATTGGTGAGTGATGTATCACACAGAGGGGAGGACGGTAGGCTGATAATTGGTGAGTGCTGTATTGCACGGAGGGGAGGACGGTAGGCTGATAATTGGTGAGTGATGTATCACACAGAGGGGAGGACGGTAGGCTGATAATTGGTGAGTGATGTATCACACAGAGGGGAGGACGGTTGGCTGATAATTGGCAAGTGATGTATTGCATGGAGGGGAGGACGGTAGGCTGATAATTGGTGAGTGATGTATCGCATGGAGGGGAGGACGGTAGGCTGATAATTGGTGAGTGCTGTATTGCACGGAGGGGAGGGTGGTAGGCTAATAATTGGCAAGTGATGTATTGCATGGAGGGGAGGACGGTAGGCTGATAATTGGTGAGTGAAGTATCGCATGGAGCGGAGGACGGTAGGCTGATAATTGGTGAGTGTTGTATTGCACAGGGGGAGGGTGGTAGGCTGATAATTGGCAAGTGATGTATTGCATGGAGGGGAGGACGGTAGGCTGATAATTGGTGAGTGATGCATCGCATGGAGAGGAGGATTTCAGGCTGATAATTGGTGAGTGATGTATCACATGGACTGGAGGACAGTAGGCTGATAATTGGTGAGTGATGTATCACACAGAGGGGAGGACAGTAGGCTGATAATTGGTGAGTGATGTATCGCATGGAGGGGAGGACAGTAAGCTGATAATTAGTGAGTGATGTATCGCACGGACGGGAGGACAGTAGGCTGATAATTGATGAGTCCTGTACTGCGCAGTGGGAGGACAGAAGGTTAATAATTGGTGAGTGATGAATCACACAGAGGGGAGGACAGTAGGCTGATAATTGGTGAGTGATGTATCACACAGTGGGGAGGACAGTAAGCTGATAATTAGTGAGTTATGTATCACATGGAGTGGAGGACAGAAGTCTGATAATTAGTGAGTGATGTATCGCACGGACGGGAGGACAGTAGGCTGATAATTGATGAGTCCTGTACTGCGCAGGGGGAGGACAGAAGGTTAATAATTGGTGAGTGATGAATCACACAGAGGGGAGGACAGTAGGCTGATAATTGGTGAGTGATGTATCACACAGTGGGGAGGACAGAAGTCTGATAATTAGTGAGTGATGTATCGCACGGAGGGGAGGACGGTAGGCTGATAATTGGTGAGTGACGTTTCACATGGAGTGGAGGATGGTAGGCTGATAATTGGTGAGTCATGTATCACCCAGAGGGGAGGACAGTAGGCTGATAATTGGTGAGTGTTGTATCACACAGAGGGAGGACAGTAGGCTGATAATTGGTGAGTGAAGTATCACACAGAGGGGAGGACTGTAGGCTGATAATTGGTGAGTGATGTATCGCACGGAGGGGAGGATGGTAGGCTGATAATTGGTGAGTGATGTATCGCATGGAGGGGAGGACGGTAGGCTGATAATTGGTGAGTGCTGTATTGCACGGTGGGGAGGGTGGTAGGCTGATAATTGGCAAGTGATGTATTGCATGGAGGGGAGGACGGTAGGCTGATAATTGGTGAGTGATGCATCGCATGGAGAGGAGGACGGCAGGCTGATAATTGGTGAGTGAAGTATCGCATGGAGCGGAGGACGGTAGGCTGATAATTGGTGAGTGTTGTATTGCACAGGGGGAGGTTGGTAGGCTGATAATTGGCAAGTGATGTATTGCATGGAGGGGAGGACGGTAGGCTGATAATTGGTGAGTGATGCATCGCATGGAGAGGAGGACGGCAGGCTGATAATTGGTGAGTGAAGTATCGCACGGAGGGGTGGATGGTAGGCTGATAATTGGTGTGTGATGTATCACATGGAGTGGAGGACAGTAGGCTGATAATTGGTGAGTGATGTATCACACAAAGGGAAGACAGTAGGCTGATAATTGGTGAGTGATGTATCACACAGAGGGGAGGACAGTAGGCTGATAATTGGTGAGTGATGTATCGCACGGAGGGGAGGATGTTAGGCTGATAATTTGTGAGTGATGTATCGCATGGAGGGGAGGACGGTAGGCTGATAATTGGTGAGTGATGTATCACACGGAGGGGAGGATGGTAGTCCGATCATTGGTGAGTGATGTAACACATGGAGTGGAGGACAGTAGGCTGATAATTGGTGAGTGATGTATCAAACGGAGGGGAGGACAGTAGGCTGATAATTTGTGAGTGATGTATCGCATGGAGGGGAGGATGGTAGGCTGATAATTGGTGAGTGATGTATCACATGAACTGGAGGACAGTAGGCTGATAATTGGTGAGTGATGTATCACACAGAGGGGAGGACAGTAGGCTGATAATTGGTGAGTGATGTATCGCATGGAGGGAAGGACGGTAGGCTGATAATTGGTGAGTGATGTATCACACAGAGGGGAGGACGGTAGGCTGATAATTGGTGAGTGATCTATCACATGGAGGGGAGGATGGTAGGCTGATAATTGGTGAGTGATGTATCACACAGAGTGGAGGACGGTAGGCTGATAATTGGTGAGTGATGTATCACAGAGAGGTGAGGACGGAAGTCTGATAATTGGTGAGCGATGTATCACATGGAGTGGAGGACAGTAGGCTGATAATTGATGAGTCCTGTACTGCGCAGGGGGAGGACAGAAGGTTAATAATTGGTGAGTGATGAATCACACAGAGGGGATGACAGTAGGCTGATAATTGGTGAGTGATGTATCACACAGTGGGGAGGACAGTAAGCTGATAATTGGTGAGTTATGTATCACATGGAGTGGAGGACAGAAGTCTGATAATTAGTGAGTGATGTATCGCACGGACGGGAGGACGGTAGGCTGGTAATTGGTGAGTGACGTTTCACATGGAGTGGAGGAAGGTAGGCTGATAATTGGTGAGTGATGTATCACACAGAGGGGAGGACAGTAGGCTGATAATTGGTGAGTGCTGTACTTCTCAGTGGGAGGACGGTAGGCTGATAATTGGTGAGTGATGTATCACATGGAGTGGAGGACAGAAGGCTGATAATTGGTGAGTGATGTATCGCATAGAGGGGAGGATGGTCGGCTAATAATTGATGAGTGATGTACCACACAGAGCGGAGGACGGTAGGCAGATAATTGGTGAGTGATGTATCACACAGAGGGGAGGACGGTAGGCTGATAATTGGTGAGTGCTGTATTGCACGGAGGGGAGGGTGGTAGGCTGATAATTGGCAAGTGATGTATTGCATGGAGGGGAGGACAGTAGGCTGATAATTGGTGAGTGCTATATTGCACGGAGGGGAGGATGGTAGGCTGATAATTGGCAAGTGATGTATCGCATGGAGGGGAGGACGGTAGGCTGATAATTGGTGAGTGCTGTATTGCACGGAGGGGAGGGTGGTAGGCTGATAATTGGCAAGTGATGTATTGCATGGCGGTGATGGTGGTAGGCTGATAATTGGCGAGTGATGTATTGCATGGAGAGGAGGACCGTAGGCTGATATTTGCTGAGTAATGTATCACACAGAGGGGATCACGGTCGGCAGATAATTGGTGAGGGATGGATCACATGGAGTGGAGGACAGTAGGCTGATGATTGGAGAGTGCTGCAGTGCGTAGGGGGAGTACAGTGGGCTAATAATTGGTGAGTGATGAATCGCATGGAGGGGAGGACGGTAGGCTGATAATTGGTGAGTGATGTATCACATGGAGTGGACGACAGAAGGCTGATAATTGGTGAGTGATGTATCGGATAGAGGGGAGGATGGTCGGCTAATAATTGGTGAGTGATGTATCACACAGAGGGGAGGTCGGTAGGCAGATAATTGGTGAGTGATGTATCACACAGAGGGGAGGATGGTAGGCAGATAATTGGTGAGTGATGTATCCCACAGAGGGGAGGACGGCAGGCTGATAATTGATGAGTGATGTATCACACTGAGGGGAGGACGGTAGGCTGATAATTGGTGAGTGATGTTTCACACAGAGGGGAGGACGGAAGTCTGATAATTGGTGAGCGATGTATTACATGGAGAGGAGGACAGTCGGCTGATGATTGGAGAGTGATGTATCACATGGAGTGGAGGTCTGAAGCCTGATAATTGGTGAGTGATGTATCGCACAGAGGGGAGGATTGTAGGCTGATAATTGGTGAGAGATGTATCACACAGAGGGAGGAACATAGTCTGATAATTGGTGAGTGATGTATCACATGGAGAGGAGGACAGTTGGCTGATAATTGGTGAGTGATGTATCACACGGAGTGGAGGACAATAGGCTGATAATTGGTGAGTGCTCTACTGCGCAGGGGGAGGACAGAAGGCTAATAATTGGTGAGTGATGTATCGCACGGAGGGGAGGACGGTAGGCTGATAATTGGTGAGTAATGTATCGCCCAGAGGGGAGGATGGTAGGCTGATAATTGGTGAGTGATGTATCACACAAAGGGGAGGACAGTAGGCTGATAATTGGTGAGTGCTGTACTGTGCAGGGGAGGACAGTAGGCTGATAATTGGTGAGTGATGTATCACATGGAGTGGAGGACAGTAGGCTGATAATTGGTGAGTGATGTATCACACAGTGGGGAGGACAGTAAGCTGATAATTGGTGAGTTATGTATCACATGGAGTGGAGGACAGAAGTCTGATAATTAGTGAGTCATGTATCGCACGGACGGGAGGACGGTAGGCTGATAATTGGTGAGTGACGTTTCACATGGAATCGAGGATGTTAGGCTGATAATTGGTGAGTGATGTATCACAGAGAGGGGAGGACAGTAGGCTGATAATTGGTGAGTGCTGTACTGCTCAGTGGGAGGACGGTAGGCTGATAAATGGTGAGTGATGTATCACATGGAGTGGAGGACAGAAGGCTGATAATTGGTGAGTGATGTATCGCATAGAGGGGAGGATGGTCGGCTAATAATTGGTGAGTGATGTATCACACAGAGCAGAGGACGGTCGGCAGATAATTGGTGAGTGATGTATCACACAGAGGGGAGGACGGTAGGCTGATAATTGATGAGTGATGTATCAGACAGAGGGGAGGACGGTAGGCTGATCATTGGTGAGTGATGTATCACACAGAGGGGATGACGGTAGGCTGATAAGCGGTGAGTGAGGTATCACATGGAGTGGAGGACAGTAGGCTGATAATTGGTGAGTGATGTATCACATAGAGTGAAGGACGGTAGGCTGATAATTGGTGAGTGATGTATCACACAGTGGGGAGGACAGTAAGCTGATAATTAGTGAGTTATGTATCACATGGAGTGGAGGACAGAAGTCTGATAATTAGTGAGTGATGTATCGCACGGACAGGAGGACGGTAGGCTGATAATTGGTGAGTGACGTGTCACATGGAGTGGAGGATGGTAGGCTGATAATTGGTGAGTGATGTATCACCCAGAGGGGTGGACAGTAGGCTGATAATTGGTGAGTGATGTATCACACAGAGGGGAGGGCAGTAGGCTGATAATTGGTGAGTGATGTATCAAATGGGGTCGAGGACAGTAGGCTGATAATTGGTGAGTGTTGTATCACACAGAGGGAGGACAGTAGGCTGATAATTGGTGAGTGATGTATCACACAGAGGGGAGGACTGTAGGCTGATAATTGGTGAGTGATGTATCGCACCGAGGGGAGGATGGTAGGCTGATAATTGGTGAGTGATGCATCACATGGAGAGGAGGACGGCAGGCTGATAATTGGTGAGTGAAGTATCGCACGGAGGGGTGGATGGTAGGCTGATAATTGGTGTGTGATGTATCACATGGAGTGGAGGACAGTAGGCTGATAATTGGTGAGTGATGTATCACACTGAGGGAAGACAGTAGGCTGATAATTGGTGAGTGATGTATCACACAGAGGGGAGGACAGTAGGCTGATAATTGGTGAGTGATGTATCGCATGGAGTGGAGGACGGTAGGCTGATAATTGTTGAGTGCTGTATTGCACGGAGGGGAGGGTGGTAGGCTGATAATTGTCAAGTGATGTATTGCATGGAGGGGAGGACGGTAGGCTGATAATTGGTGAGTGATGCATCGCATGGAGAGGAGGACGGCAGGCTGATAATTGGTGAGTGAAGTATCGCATGGAGCGGAGGACGGTAGGCTGATAATTGGTGAGTGTTGTATTGCACAGGGGGAGGGTGGTAGGCTGATAATTGGCAAGTGATGTATTGCATGGAGGGGAGGACGGTAGGCTGATAATTGGTGAGTGATTCATCGCATGGAGAGGAGGACGGCAGGCTGATAATTGGTGAGTGAAGTATCGCACGGAGGGGTGGATGGTAGGCTGATAATTGGTGTGTGATGTATCACATGGAGTGGAGGACAGTAGGCTGATAATTGGTGAGTGATGTATCACACAGAGGGAAGACAGTAGGCTGATAATTGGTGAGTGATGTATCACACAGAGGGGAGGACAGTAGGCTGATAATTGGTGAGTGATGTATCACATGGAGTGGAGGACAGTAGGCTGATAATTGGTGAGTAATGTATCACACAGAGGGAAGACAGTAGGCTGATAATTGGTGAGTGATGTATCACACAGAGGGGAGGACAGTAGGTTGATAATTGGTGAGTGATGTATCGCACGGAGGGGAGGATTTTAGGCTGATAATTGGTAAGTGATGTATCGCATGGAGGGGAGGACGGTAGGCTGATAATTGGTGAGTGATGTATCACACGGAGGGGAGTATGGTAGTCTGATCATTGGTGAGTGATGTAACACATGGAGTGGAGGACAGTAGGCTGATAATTGGTGAGTGATGTATCACACGGAGGGGAGGACAGTAGGCTGATAATTTGTGAGTGATGTATCGCATGGAGGGGAGGATGGTAGGCTGATAATTGGTGAGTGATGTATCACATGGACTGGAGGACAGTAGGCTGATAATTGGTGAGTGATGTATCACACAGAGGGGAGGACAGTAGGCTGATAATTGGTGAGTGATGTATCGCATGGAGGGGAGGACGGTAGGCTGATAATTGGTGAGTGATGTATCACACAGAGGGGAGGACGGTAGGCTGATAATTGACGAGTGATGTATCACATGGAGTGGACGACGGTAGGCTGATATTTGGTGAGTGTTGTATTGCACAGGGGGAGGGTGGTAGGCTGATAATTGGCAAGTGTTGTATTGCATGGAGGGGAGGACGGTAGGCTGATAATTGGTGAGTGATGCATCGCATGGAGAGGAGGACGGCAGGCTGATAATTGGTGAGTGAAGTATCGCATGGAGCGGAGGATGGTAGGCTGATAATTGGTGAGTGTTGTATTGCAAAGGGGGAGGGTGGTAGGCTGATAATTGGCAAGTGATGTATTGCATGGAGGGGAGGACGGTAGGCTGATAATTGGTGAGTGATGCATCGCATGGAGAGGAGGACGGCAGGCTGATAATTGGTGAGTGAAGTATCGCACGGAGGGGTGGATGGTAGGCTGATAATTGGAGTGTGATGTATCACATGGAGTGGAGGACAGTAGGCTGATAATTGGTGAGTGATGTATCACACAGAGGGAAGACAGTAGGCTGATAATTGGTGAGTGATGCATCGCATGGAGAGGAGGACGGCAGGCTGATAATTGGTGAGTGAAGTGTCGCATGGAGCGGAGGACGGTAGGCTGATAATTGGAGAGTGTTGTATTGCACAGGGGGAGGGTGGTAGGCTGATAATTGGCAAGTGATGTATTGCATGGAGGGGAGGACGGTAGGCTGATAATTGGTGAGTGATGCCTCGCATGGAGAGGAGGACGGCAGGCTGATAATTGGTGAGTCCTGTACTGCGCAGGGGGAGGATAGAAGGTTAATAATTGGTGAGTGATGAATCACACAGAGGGGAGGACAGTAGGCTGATAATTGGTGAGTGATGTATCACACAGTGGGGAGGACAGTAAGCTGATAATTGGTGAGTTATGTATCACATGGAGTGGAGGACAGAAGTCTGATAATTAGTGAGTGATGTATCGCACGGACGGGAGGACGGTAGGCTGATAATTGGTGAGTGACGTTTCACATGGAGTGGAGGAAGGTAGGCTGATAATTGGTGAGTGATGTATCACACAGAGGGGAGGACAGTAGGCTGATAATTGGTGAGTGCTGTACTTCTCAGTGGGAGGACGGTAGGCTGATAATTGGTGAGTGATGTATCACATGGAGTGGAGGACAGAAGGCTGATAATTGCTGACTGATGTATCGCATAGAGGGGAGGATGTTCGGCTAATAATTGATGAGTGATGTATCACACAGAGCGGAGGACGGTAGACAGATAAATGGTGAGTGATGTATCACACAGAGGGGAGGACGGTAGGCTGATAATTGATGAGTGATGTATCACACAGAGGGGAGGACGGTAGGAAGATCATTGGTGAGTGATGTATCACACAGAGGGGACGACGGTAGGCTGATAAGCGGTGAGTGAGGTATCACATGGATTGGAGGACAGTAGGCTGATAATTGGTGAGTGATGTATCACATAGAGTGGAGGACGGTAGGCTGATAATTTGTGAGTGATGTATCACACAGAGGGGAGGACGGAAGTCTGATAATTGGTGAGCGATGTATCACATGGAGTGGAGGACAGTAGGCTGATAATTGACGAGTGATGTATCACATGGAGTGGACGACGGTAGGGTGATATTTGGTGAGTGTTGTATTGCACAGGGGGAGGGTGGTAGGCTGATAATTGGCAAGTGATGTATTGCATGGAGGGGAGGACGGTAGGCTGATAATTGGTGAGTGATGCATCGCATGGAGAGGAGGACGGCAGGCTGATAATTGGTGAGTGAAGTATCGCATGGAGCGGAGGATGGTAGGCTGATAATTGGTGAGTGTTGTATTGCACAGGGGGAGGGTGGTAGGCTGATAATTGGCAAGTGATGTATTGCATGGAGGGGAGGACGGTAGGCTGATAATTGGTGAGTGATGCATCGCATGGAGAGGAGGACGGCAGGCTGATAATTGGTGAGTGAAGTATCGCACGGAGGGGTGGATGGTAGGCTGATAATTGGAGTGTGATGTATCACATGGAGTGGAGGACAGTAGGCTGATAATTGGTGAGTGATGTATCACACAGAGGGAAGACAGTAGGCTGATAATTGGTGAGTGATGCATCGCATGGAGAGGAGGACGGCAGGCTGATAATTGGTGAGTGAAGTATCGCATGGAGCGGAGGACGGTAGGCTGATAATTGGAGAGTGTTGTATTGCACAGGGGGAGGGTGGTAGGCTGATAATTGGCAAGTGATGTATTGCATGGAGGGGAGGACGGTAGGCTGATAATTGGTGAGTGATGCATCGCATGGAGAGGAGGACGGCAGGCTGATAATTGGTGAGTGAAGTATCGCACGGAGCGGTGGATGGTAGGCTGATAATTGGTGTGTGATGTATCACATGGAGTGGAGGACAGTAGGCTGATAATTGGTGAGTGATGTATCGCACGGAGGGGAGGATGTTAGGCTGGTAATTGGTGAGTGATGTATCGCATGGAGGGGAGGACGGTAGGCTGATATATTGGTGAGTGATGTATCACACGGAGGGGAGGATGGTAGTCTGATCATTGGTGAGTGATGTAACACATGGAGTGGAGGACAGTAGGCTGATAATTGGTGAGTGATGTATCACACGGAAGGGAGGACAGTAGGCTGATAATTTGTGAGTGATGTATCGCAGGGAGGGGAGGATGGTAGGCTGATAATTGGTGAGTGATGTATCACACGGACTGGAGGACAGTAGGCTGATAATTGGTGAGTGATGTATCACACAGAGGGGAGGACGGTAGGCTGATAATTGGTGAGTGATCTATCACATGGAGGGGAGGATGGTAGGCTGATAATTGGTGAGTGATGTATCACACAGAGTGAAGCACGGTAGGCTGATAATTGGTGAGTGATGTATCACACAGAGGGGAGGACGGAAGTCTGATAATTGGTGAGCGATGTATCACATGGAGTGGAGGACAGTAGGCTGATAATTGATGAGTCCTGTACTGCGCAGGGAGAGGACAGAAGGTTAATAATTGGTGAGTGATGAATCACACAGAGGGGAGGACAGTAGGCTGATAATTGGTGAGTGATGTATCACACAGTGGGGAGGACAGTAAGCTGATAATTGGTGAGTTATGTATCACATGGAGTGGAGGACAGAAGTCTGATAATTAGTGAGTGATGTATCGCACGGACGGGAGGACGGTAGGCTGATAATTGGTGAGTGACGTTTCACATGGAGTGGAGGATGGTAGGCTGATAATTGGTGAGTGATGTATCACACAGAGGAGAGGACAGTAGGCTGATAATTGGTGAGTGCTGTACTGCTCAGTGGGAGGACGGTAGGCTGATAATTGGTGAGTGATGTATCACACAGAGGGAGGACGGTAGGCTGATAATTGATGAGTGATGTATCACACAGAGGGGAGGACGGTAGGATGATCATTGGTGAGTGATGTATCACACAGAGGGGCGACGGTAGGCTGATAAGCGATGAGTGAGGTATCACATGGAGTGGAGGACAGTAGGCTGATAATTGGTGAGTGATGTATCACATAGAGTGGAGGACGGTAGGCTGATAATTGGTGAGTGATGTATCACGCAGAGGGGAGGACGGAAGTCTGATAATTGGTCAGCGATGTATCACATGGAGTGGAGGACAGTAGGCTGATAGTTGGTGAGTGATGTATCGCATGGAGGGGAGGACTGTAGGCTGATAATTGTTGAGTGATGTATTGCATGGAGGGGAGGACAGTATGCTGATATTTGGTGAGTGATGTATCACACAGAGGGGAGAACAGTCGGCTGATAATTGGTGAGTGATGTATCGCATGGAGGGAAATACAGCAGGCTGATAATTGGTGAGTGATGTATCACATGGAGAGGAGGACAGTTGGCTGATAATTGGTGAGTCCTGTACTGCGCAGGGGGAGGACAGAAGGCTAATAATTGGTGAGTGATGTATCGCACGGAGGGGAGGACGGTAGGCTGATAATTGGTGAGTGACGTTTCACATGGAGTGGAGGATGGTAGGCTGATAATTGGTGAGTGATGTATCACACAGTGGAGAGGACAGTAGGCTGATAATTGGTGAGTGCTGTACTGCTCAGTGGGAGGACGGTAGGCTGATAATTGGTGAGTGATGTATCACACAGAGGGAGGACGGTCGGCTGATAATTGATGAGTGATGTAAAAACACAGAGGGGAGTACGGTAGGATGATCATTGGTGAGTGATGTATCACACAGAGGGGACGACGGTAGGCTGATAAGCGGTGAGTGAGGTATCACATGGAGTGGAGGACAGTAGGCTGATAATTGGTGAGTGATGTATCACATAGAGTGGAGGACGGTAGGCTGATAATTGGTGAGTGATGTATCACGCAGAGGGGAGTACGGAAGTCTGATAATTGTTGAGCGATGTATCACATGGAGTGGAGGACAGTAGGCTGATAATTGACGAGTAATGTATCACATGGAGTGGACGACGGTAGGCTGATAATTGGTGAGTGATGTATCACAAAGAGGGGAGTATGGTAGCATGATAATTGGTGAGTGATGTATCGCATGGAGGGGAGGACAGTAGGCTGATAGTTGGTGAGTGATGTATCGCATGGAGGGGAGGACTGTAGGCTGATAATTGTTGAGTGATGTATTGCATGGAGGGGAGGACAGTATGCTGATATTTGGTGAGTGATGTATCACACAGAGGGGAGAACAGTCGGCTGATAATTGGTGAGTGATGTATCGCATGGAGGGAAGTACAGCAGGCTGATAATTGGTGAGTGATGTATCACATGGAGAGGAGGACAGTTGGCTGATAATTGGTGAGTCCTGTACTGCGCAGGGGGAGGACAGAAGGCTAATAATTGGTGAGTGATGTATCGCACGGAGGGGAGGACGGTAGGCTGATAATTGGTGGGAGATGTATCACACAGGGGGAGGACGGTAGGATGATCATTGGTGAGTGATGTATCACACAGAGGGGACGACGGTAGGCTGATAAGCGGTGAGTGAGGTATCACATGGAGTGGAGGACAGTAGGCTGATAATTGGTGAGTGATGTATCACATAGAGTGGAGGACGGTAGGCTGATAATTGGTGAGTGATGTATCACGCAGAGGGGAGGACGGAAGTCTGATAATTGGTGAGCGATGTATCACATGGAGTGGAGGACAGTAGGCTGATAATTGACGAGTAATGTATCACATGGAGTGGACGACGGTAGGCTGATAATTGGTGAGTGATGTATCACACAGAGGGGAGGATGGTAGCATGATAATTGGTGAGTGATGTATCGCATGGAGGGGAGGACAGTAGGCTGATAGTTGGTGAGTGATGTATCGCATGGAGGGGAGGACTGTAGGCTGATAATTGTTGAGTGATGTATTGCATGGAGGGGAGGACAGTATGCTGATATTTGGTGAGTGATGTATCACACAGAGGGGAGAACAGTCGGCTGATAATTGGTGAGTGATGTATCGCATGGAGGGAAGTACAGCAGGCTGATAATTGGTGAGTGATGTATCACATGGAGAGGAGGACAGTTGGCTGATAATTGGTGAGTCCTGTACTGCGCAGGGGGAGGACAGAAGGCTGATAATTGGTGAGTGAAGTATCGCATGGAGCGGAGGATGGTAGGCTGATAATTGGTGAGTGTTGTATTGCACAGGGGGAGGGTGGTAGGCTGATAATTGGCAAGTGATGTATCACATGGAGTGGAGGACAGTAGGCTGATAATTGGTGAGTGATGTATCACACAGAGGGAAGACAGTAGGCTGATAATTGGTGAGTGATGCATCGCATGGAGAGGAGGACGGCAGGCTGATAATTGGTGAGTGAAGTATCGCATGGAGCGGAGGACGGTAGGCTGATAATTGGAGAGTGTTGTATTGCACAGGGGGAGGGTGGTAGGCTGATAATTGGCAAGTGATGTATTGCATGGAGGGGAGGACGGTAGGCTGATAATTGGTGAGTGATGCATCGCATGGAGAGGAGGACGGCAGGCTGATAATTGGTGAGTGAAGTATCGCACGGAGCGGTGGATGGTAGGCTGATAATTGGTGTGTGATGTATCACATGGAGTGGAGGACAGTAGGCTGATAATTGGTGAGTGATGTATCGCACGGAGGGGAGGATGTTAGGCTGGTAATTGGTGAGTGATGTATCGCATGGAGGGGAGGACGGTAGGCTGATATATTGGTGAGTGATGTATCACACGGAGGGGAGGATGGTAGTCTGATCATTGGTGAGTGATGTAACACATGGAGTGGAGGACAGTAGGCTGATAATTGGTGAGTGATGTATCACACGGAAGGGAGGACAGTAGGCTGATAATTTGTGAGTGATGTATCGCAGGGAGGGGAGGATGGTAGGCTGATAATTGGTGAGTGATGTATCACACGGACTGGAGGACAGTAGGCTGATAATTGGTGAGTGATGTATCACACAGAGGGGAGGACGGTAGGCTGATAATTGGTGAGTGATCTATCACATGGAGGGGAGGATGGTAGGCTGATAATTGGTGAGTGATGTATCACACAGAGTGAAGCACGGTAGGCTGATAATTGGTGAGTGATGTATCACACAGAGGGGAGGACGGAAGTCTGATAATTGGTGAGCGATGTATCACATGGAGTGGAGGACAGTAGGCTGATAATTGATGAGTCCTGTACTGCGCAGGGAGAGGACAGAAGGTTAATAATTGGTGAGTGATGAATCACACAGAGGGGAGGACAGTAGGCTGATAATTGGTGAGTGATGTATCACACAGTGGGGAGGACAGTAAGCTGATAATTGGTGAGTTATGTATCACATGGAGTGGAGGACAGAAGTCTGATAATTAGTGAGTGATGTATCGCACGGACGGGAGGACGGTAGGCTGATAATTGGTGAGTGACGTTTCACATGGAGTGGAGGATGGTAGGCTGATAATTGGTGAGTGATGTATCACACAGAGGAGAGGACAGTAGGCTGATAATTGGTGAGTGCTGTACTGCTCAGTGGGAGGACGGTAGGCTGATAATTGGTGAGTGATGTATCACACAGAGGGAGGACGGTAGGCTGATAATTGATGAGTGATGTATCACACAGAGGGGAGGACGGTAGGATGATCATTGGTGAGTGATGTATCACACAGAGGGGCGACGGTAGGCTGATAAGCGATGAGTGAGGTATCACATGGAGTGGAGGACAGTAGGCTGATAATTGGTGAGTGATGTATCACATAGAGTGGAGGACGGTAGGCTGATAATTGGTGAGTGATGTATCACGCAGAGGGGAGGACGGAAGTCTGATAATTGGTCAGCGATGTATCACATGGAGTGGAGGACAGTAGGCTGATAGTTGGTGAGTGATGTATCGCATGGAGGGGAGGACTGTAGGCTGATAATTGTTGAGTGATGTATTGCATGGAGGGGAGGACAGTATGCTGATATTTGGTGAGTGATGTATCACACAGAGGGGAGAACAGTCGGCTGATAATTGGTGAGTGATGTATCGCATGGAGGGAAATACAGCAGGCTGATAATTGGTGAGTGATGTATCACATGGAGAGGAGGACAGTTGGCTGATAATTGGTGAGTCCTGTACTGCGCAGGGGGAGGACAGAAGGCTAATAATTGGTGAGTGATGTATCGCACGGAGGGGAGGACGGTAGGCTGATAATTGGTGAGTGACGTTTCACATGGAGTGGAGGATGGTAGGCTGATAATTGGTGAGTGATGTATCACACAGTGGAGAGGACAGTAGGCTGATAATTGGTGAGTGCTGTACTGCTCAGTGGGAGGACGGTAGGCTGATAATTGGTGAGTGATGTATCACACAGAGGGAGGACGGTAGGCTGATAATTGATGAGTGATGTAAAAACACAGAGGGGAGTACGGTAGGATGATCATTGGTGAGTGATGTATCACACAGAGGGGACGACGGTAGGCTGATAAGCGGTGAGTGAGGTATCACATGGAGTGGAGGACAGTAGGCTGATAATTGGTGAGTGATGTATCACATAGAGTGGAGGACGGTAGGCTGATAATTGGTGAGTGATGTATCACGCAGAGGGGAGTACGGAAGTCTGATAATTGTTGAGCGATGTATCACATGGAGTGGAGGACAGTAGGCTGATAATTGACGAGTAATGTATCACATGGAGTGGACGACGGTAGGCTGATAATTGGTGAGTGATGTATCACAAAGAGGGGAGTATGGTAGCATGATAATTGGTGAGTGATGTATCGCATGGAGGGGAGGACAGTAGGCTGATAGTTGGTGAGTGATGTATCGCATGGAGGGGAGGACTGTAGGCTGATAATTGTTGAGTGATGTATTGCATGGAGGGGAGGACAGTATGCTGATATTTGGTGAGTGATGTATCACACAGAGGGGAGAACAGTCGGCTGATAATTGGTGAGTGATGTATCGCATGGAGGGAAGTACAGCAGGCTGATAATTGGTGAGTGATGTATCACATGGAGAGGAGGACAGTTGGCTGATAATTGGTGAGTCCTGTACTGCGCAGGGGGAGGACAGAAGGCTAATAATTGGTGAGTGATGTATCGCACGGAGGGGAGGACGGTAGGCTGATAATTGGTGGGAGATGTATCACACAGGGGGAGGACGGTAGGATGATCATTGGTGAGTGATGTATCACACAGAGGGGACGACGGTAGGCTGATAAGCGGTGAGTGAGGTATCACATGGAGTGGAGGACAGTAGGCTGATAATTGGTGAGTGATGTATCACATAGAGTGGAGGACGGTAGGCTGATAATTGGTGAGTGATGTATCACGCAGAGGGGAGGACGGAAGTCTGATAATTGGTGAGCGATGTATCACATGGAGTGGAGGACAGTAGGCTGATAATTGACGAGTAATGTATCACATGGAGTGGACGACGGTAGGCTGATAATTGGTGAGTGATGTATCACACAGAGGGGAGGATGGTAGCATGATAATTGGTGAGTGATGTATCGCATGGAGGGGAGGACAGTAGGCTGATAGTTGGTGAGTGATGTATCGCATGGAGGGGAGGACTGTAGGCTGATAATTGTTGAGTGATGTATTGCATGGAGGGGAGGACAGTATGCTGATATTTGGTGAGTGATGTATCACACAGAGGGGAGAACAGTCGGCTGATAATTGGTGAGTGATGTATCGCATGGAGGGAAGTACAGCAGGCTGATAATTGGTGAGTGATGTATCACATGGAGAGGAGGACAGTTGGCTGATAATTGGTGAGTCCTGTACTGCGCAGGGGGAGGACAGAAGGCTAATAATTGGTGAGTGATGTATCGCACGGAGGGGAGGACGGTAGGCTGATAATTGGTGAGAGATGTATCACACAGGGGGAGGACGGTAGTCTGATAATTGGTGAGTGATGTATCACATGGAGAGGAGGACAGTTGGCTGATAATTGGTGAGTGATGTATCACACGGAGTGGAGGACAATAGGCTGATAATTGGTGAGGGCTCTACTGCGCAGGGGGAGGACAGAAGGCTAATAATTGGTGAGTGATGTATCGCACGGAGGGGAGGACGGTAGGCTGATAATTGGTGAGTAATGTATCGCCCAGAGGGGAGGATGGTAGGCTGATAATTGGTGAGTGATGTATCACACAAAGGGGAGGACAGTAGGCTGATAATTGGTGAGTGCTGTACTGTGCAGGGGAGGACAGTAGGCTGATAATTGGTGAGTGATGTATCACATGGAGTGGAGGACAGTAGGCTGATAATTGGTGAGTGATGTATCACACAGAGGAGAGGACAGTAGGATGATAATTGGTGAGTGATGAATCACACAGAGGGGAGGACATTAGGCTGATAATTGGTGAGTGATGTATTGCACGGAGGGGAGTACAGCAGGCTGATAATTGGTGAGTGATGTATCACACAGAGGGGAGGGCAGTAGGCTGATAATTGGTGAGTGATGTATCAAATGGGGTCGAGGACAGAAGGCTGATAATTGGTGAGTGATGTATCACCCAGAGGGGAGGACAGTAGGCTGATAATTGGTGACAGATGTATCACACAGAGGGGAGGTCAGAAGGCTGATAATTGGTAAGTGATGTATCGCACGGAGTGGAAGATGGTAGGCTTATCGTTGGTGACTGATGTATCACATGGAGTGGAGGACAGTAGGCTGATAATTGGTGAGTGATGTATCACACAGAGGGGAGGACAGTAGGCTGATAATTGGCGAGTGATGTATCACACATAGGGGAGGACGGTAGGCTGATAATTAGTGAATGATGTATCGCATGGAGGGGAGGATGGCAGGCTGATAATTGGTGTGTGATGTATCACATGGAGTGGAGGACAGTAGGCTGATAAATGGTGAGTGATGTATCACATAGAGGGAGGATGGTAGGCTGATAATTCGTGAGTGATGTATCACACAGAGAGGAGGACAGTAGGCTGATAATTGGTGAGTGATGTATCGCACGGAGGGGAGGATGGTAGGCTGATAATTGGTGAGTGATGTATCGCATGGAGAGGAGGACGGTAGGCTGATAATTGGTGAGTGCTGTTTTGCACGGAGGGGAGGGTGGTAGGCTAATAATTGGCAATTGATGTATTGCATGGAGGGGAGGACGGTAGGCTGATAATTGGTGAGTGAAGTATCGCATGGAGCGGAGGACGGTAGGCTGATAATTGGTGAGTGTTGTATTGCACAGGGGGAGGGTGGTAGGCTGATAATTGGCAAGTGATGTATTGCATGGAGGGGAGGACTGTAGGCTGATAATTGGTGAGTGATGCATCGCATGGAGAGGAGGACAGCAGGCTGATAATTGGTGAGTGAAGTATCGCATGGAGCGGAGGACAGTAGGCTGATAATTGGTGAGTGTTGTATTGCACAGGGGGAGGGTGGTAGGCTGATAATTGGCAAGTGATGTATTGCATGGAGGGGAGTTCGGTAGGCTGATAATTGGTGAGTGATGCATCGCATGGAGAGCAGGACGGCAGGCTGATAATTGGTGAGTGAAGTATCGCACGGAGGGGTGGATGGTAGGCTGATAACTGGTGTGTGATGTATCACATGGAGTGGAGGACAGTAGGCTGATAATTGGTGAGTGATGTATCACAGAGAGGGAAGACAGTAGGCTGATAATTGGTGAGTGATGTATCACACAGAGGGTAGGACAGTAGGCTGATAATTGGTGAGTGATGTATCGCACGGAGGGGAGGACGGAAGTCTGATAATTGGTGAGCGATGTATTACATGGAGTGGAGGACAGTCGGCTGATGATTGGAGAGTGATGTATCACATGGAGTGGAGGACTGAAGCCTGATAATTGTAGAGTAATGTATCACACAGAGGGGAGGTCGGTAGTCTGATAATTGGTGAGTGATGTATCGCACAGAGAGGAGGATTGTAGGCTGATAATTGGTGAGAGATGTATCACACAGGGGGAGGACGGTAGTCTGATAATTGGTGAGTGATGTATCACATGGAGAGGAGGACAGTTGGCTGATAATTGGTGAGTCCTGTACTGCGCAAGGGGAGGACAGAAGGCTAATAATTGGTGAGTGATGTATCCCACGGAGGGGAGGACGGTAGGCTGATAATTGGTGAGTGATGTATCACACGGAGTGGAGGACAATAGGCTGATAATTGGTGAGTGCTCTACTGCGCAGGGGGAGGACAGAAGGCTAATAATTGGTGAGTGATGTATCGCACGGAGGGGAGGACGGTAGGCTGATAATTGGTGAGTAATGTATCGCCCAGAGGGGAGGATGGTAGGCTGATAATTGGTGAGTGATGTATCACACAAAGGGGAGGACAGTAGGCTGATAATTGGAGAGTGCTGTACTGTGCAGGGGAGGACAGTAGGCTGATAATTGGTGAGTGATGTATCACATGGAGTGGAGGACAGTAGGCTGATAATTGGTGAGTGATGTATCACACAGAGGGGAGGACTGTAGGCTGATAATTGGTGAGTGATGTATCACACAGGGGGAGGACGGTAGTCTGATAATTGGTGAGTGATGTATCACATGGAGAGGAGGACAGTTGGCTGATAATTGGTGAGTCCTGTACTGCGCAGGGGGAGGACAGAAGGCTAATAATTGGTGAGTGATGTATCGCACGGAGGGGAGGACGGTAGGCTGATAATTGGTGAGTGATGTATCACACGGAGTGGAGGACAATAGGCTGATAATTGGTGAGTGCTCTACTGCGCAGGGGGAGGACAGATGGCTAATAATTGGTGAGTGATGTATCGCACGGAGGGGAGGACGGTAGGCTGATAATTGGTGAGTAATGTATCACATGGAGAGGAGGACAGTTGGCTGATAATTGGTGAGTCCTGTACTGCGCAGGGGGAGGACAGAAGGCTAATAATTGGTGAGTGATGTATCGCACGGAGGGGAGGACGGTAGGCTGATAATTGGTGAGTGATGTATCACACGGAGTGGAGGACAATAGGCTGATAATTGGTGAGTGCTCTACTGCGCAGGGGGAGGACAGATGGCTAATAATTGGTGAGTGATGTATCGCACGGAGGGGACGATGGTAGGCTGATAATTGGTGAGTAATGTATCGCCCAGAGGGGAGGATGGTAGGCTGATAATTGGTGAGTGATGTATCACACAAAGGGGAGGACAGTAGGCTGATAATTGGAGAGTGCTGTACTGTGCAGGGGAGGACAGTAGGCTGATAATTGGTGAGTGATGTATCACATGGAGTGGAGGACAGTAGGCTGATAATTGGTGAGTGATGTATCACACAGAGGGGAGGACTGTAGGCTGATAATTGGTGAGTGATGTATCGCACGGAGGGGAGGACGGTTGGCTGATAATTGGTGAGTGCTGTTTTGCACGGAGGGGAGGGTGGTAGGCTAATAGTTGGCAATTGATGTATTGCATGGAGGGGAGGACGGTAGGCTGATAATTGGTGAGTGAAGTATCGCATGGAGCGGAGGACGGTAGGCTGATAATTGGTGAGTGTTGTATTGCACAGGGGGAGGGTGGTAGGCTGATAATTGGCAAGTGATGTATTGCATGGAGGGGAGGACGGTAGGCTGATAATTGGTGAGTGATGCATCGCATGGAGAGGAGGACGGCAGGCTGATAATTGGTGAGTGAAGTATCGCATGGAGCGGAGGACGGTAGGCTGATAATTGGTGAGTGTTGTATTGCACAGGGGGAGGGTGGTAGGCTGATAATTGGCAAGTGATGTTTTGCATGGAGGGGAGGACGGTAGGCTGATAATTGGTGAGTGATGCATCGCATGGAGAGCAGGACGGCAGGCTGATAATTGGTGAGTGAAGTATCGCACGGAGGGGTGGATGGTAGGCTGATAACTGGTGTGTGATGTATCACATGGAGTGGAGGACAGTAGGCTGATAATTGGTGAGTGATGTATCACAGAGAGGGAAGACAGTAGGCTGATAATTGGTGAGTGATGTATCGCATGAAGGGGAGGACGGTAGGCTGATAGTTGGTGAGTGCTGTATTGCACGGAGGGGAGGGTGGTAGGCTGATAATTGGTGAGTGATGAATCGCATGGAGGGGAGGACTGTAGGCCGATAATTGGTGAGTGATGTATCACATGGAGTGGACGACAGTAGGCTGATAATTGGTGAGTGATGTATCGGATAGAGGGGAGGATGGTCGGCTAATAATTGGTGAGTGATGTATCACACAGAGGGGAGGATGGTAGGCAGATAATTGGTGAGTGATGTATCCCACAGAGGGGCGGACGGCAGGCTGATAATTGATGAGTGATGTATCACACTGAGGGGAGGACAGTAGGCTGATAATTGGTGAGTGATGTATCACACAGAGGGGAGGACGGATGTCTGATAATTGGTGAGCGATGTATTACATGGAGTGGAGGACAGTCGGCTGATGATTGGAGAGTGATGTATCACATGGAGTGGAGGACTGAAGCCTGATAATTGTAGAGTAATGTATCACACAGAGGGGAGGTCGGTAGTCTGATAATTGGTGAGTGATGTATCGCACAGAGAGGAGGATTGTAGGCTGATAATTGGTGAGAGATGTATCACACAGGGGGAGGACGGTAGTCTGATAATTGGTGAGTGATGTATCACATGGAGAGGAGGACAGTTGGCTGATAATTGGTGAGTCCTGTACTGCGCAGGGGGAGGACAGAAGGCTAATAATTGGTGAGTGATGTATCCCACGGAGGGGAGGACGGTAGGCTGATAATTGGTGAGTGATGTATCACACGGAGTGGAGGACAATAGGCTGATAATTGGTGAGTGCTCTACTGCGCAGGGGGAGGACAGAAGGCTAATAATTGGTGAGTGATGTATCGCACGGAGGGGAGGACGGTAGGCTGATAATTGGTGAGTAATGTATCGCCCAG
This sequence comes from Hypanus sabinus, assembly GCF_030144855.1. Lineage (NCBI taxonomy): Eukaryota > Metazoa > Chordata > Chondrichthyes > Myliobatiformes > Dasyatidae > Hypanus > Hypanus sabinus. Next base: position 147,747,116 of record NC_082715.1, on the reverse strand, counting down.
AGGGGAGGATGGTAGGCTGATAATTGGTGAGTGATGTATCACACAAAGGGGAGGACAGTAGGCTGATAATTGGAGAGTGCTGTACTGTGCAGGGGAGGACAGTAGGCTGATAATTGGTGAGTGATGTATCACATGGAGTGGAGGACAGTAGGCTGATAATTGGTGAGTGATGTATCACACAGAGGGGAGGACTGTAGGCTGATAATTGGTGAGTGATGTATCACACAGGGGGAGGACGGTAGTCTGATAATTGGTGAGTGATGTATCACATGGAGAGGAGGACAGTTGGCTGATAATTGGTGAGTCCTGTACTGCGCAGGGGGAGGACAGAAGGCTAATAATTGGTGAGTGATGTATCGCACGGAGGGGAGGACGGTAGGCTGATAATTGGTGAGTGATGTATCACACGGAGTGGAGGACAATAGGCTGATAATTGGTGAGTGCTCTACTGCGCAGGGGGAGGACAGATGGCTAATAATTGGTGAGTGATGTATCGCACGGAGGGGAGGACGGTAGGCTGATAATTGGTGAGTAATGTATCGCCCAGAGGGGAGGATGGTAGGCTGATAATTGGTGAGTGATGTATCACACAAAGGGGAGGACAGTAGGCTGATAATTGGAGAGTGCTGTACTGTGCAGGGGAGGACAGTAGGCTGATAATTGGTGAGTGATGTATCACATGGAGTGGAGGACAGTAGGCTGATAATTGGTGAGTGATGTATCACACAGAGGGGAGGACTGTAGGCTGATAATTGGTGAGTGATGTATCGCACGGAGGGGAGGACGGTTGGCTGATAATTGGTGAGTGCTGTTTTGCACGGAGGGGAGGGTGGTAGGCTAATAGTTGGCAATTGATGTATTGCATGGAGGGGAGGACGGTAGGCTGATAATTGGTGAGTGAAGTATCGCATGGAGCGGAGGACGGTAGGCTGATAATTGGTGAGTGTTGTATTGCACAGGGGGAGGGTGGTAGGCTGATAATTGGCAAGTGATGTATTGCATGGAGGGGAGGACTGTAGGCTGATAATTGGTGAGTGATGCATCGCATGGAGAGGAGGACGGCAGGCTGATAATTGGTGAGTGAAGTATCGCATGGAGCGGAGGACGGTAGGCTGATAATTGGTGAGTGTTGTATTGCACAGGGGGAAGGTGGTAGGCTGATAATTGGCAAGTGATGTATTGCATGGAGGGGAGGACGGTAGGCTGATAATTGGTGAGTGAAGTATCGCACGGAGGGGTGGATGGTAGGCTGATAACTGGTGTGTGATGTATCACATGGAGTGGAGGACAGTAGGCTGATAATTGGTGAGTGATGTATCGCACAGAGGGTAGGACAGTAGGCTGATAATTGGTGTGTGATGTATCGCACGGAGTGGAGGATGTTAGGCTGATAATTGGTGAGTGATGTATCGCATGGAGGGGAGGACGGTAGGCTGATAATTGGTGAGTGCTGTATTGCACGGAGGGGAGGGTGGTAGGCTGATAATTGGCAAGTGATGTATTGCATGGAGGGGAGGACGGTAGGCTGATAATTGGTGAGTGATGTATCGCATGGAGGGGAGGACGGTAGGCTGATAATTGGTGAGTGCTGTATTGCACGGAGGGGAGGGTGGTAGGCTGATAATTGGCAAGTGATGTATTGCATGGAGGTGATGGTGATAGGCTGATAATTGGCGAGTGATGTATTGCATGGAGAGGAGGACAGTAGGCTGATATTTGCTGAGTGATGTATCACACAGAGGGGATCACGGTCGGCTGATAATTGGTGAGGGATGGATCACATGGAGTGGAGGACAGTAGGCTGATGATTGGAGAGTGCTGCAGTGCGTAGGGGGAGTACAGTGGGCTAATAATTAGTGAGTGATGAATCGCATGGAGGGGAGGACGGTAGGCTGATAATTGGTGAGTGATGTATCACATGGAGTGGACGACAGAAGGCTGATAATTGGTGAGTGATGTATCCCACAGAGGGGAGGACGGCAGGCTGATAATTGATGAGTGATGTATCACACTGAGGGGAGGACGGTAGGCTGATAATTGGTGAGTGATGTATCACACAGAGGGGAGGACGGAAGTCTGATAATTGGTGAGCGATGTATTACATGGAGTGGAGGACAGTCGGCTAATGATTGGAGAGTGATGTATCACATGGAGTGGAGGACTGAAGCCTGATAATTGTAGAGTAATGTATCACACAGAGGGGAGGTCGGTAGTCTGATAATTGGTGAGTGATGTATCGCACAGAGGGGAGGATTGTAGGCTGATAATTGGTGAGATATGTATCACACAGGGGGAGGACGGTAGTCTGATAATTGGTGAGTGATGTATCACATGGAGAGGAGGACAGTTGGCTGATAATTGGTGAGTCCTGTACTGCGCAGGGGGAGGACAGAAGGCTAACAATTGGTGAGTGATGTATCGCACGGAGGGGAGGACGGTAGGCTGATAATTGGTGAGTGATGTATCACACGGAGTGGAGGACAATAGGCTGATAATTGGTGAGTGCTCTATTGCGCAGGGGGAGGACAGAAGGCTAATAATTGGTGAGTGATGTATCGCACGGAGGGGAGGACGGTAGGCTGATAATTGGTGAGTAATGTATCGCCCAGAGGGGAGGATGGTAGGCTGATAATTGGTGAGTGATGTATCACACAAAGGGGAGGACAGTAGGCTGATAATTGGTGAGTGCTGTACTGTGCAGGGGAGGACAGTAGGCTGATAATTGGTGAGTGATGTATCACATGGAGTGGAGGACAGTAGGCTTATAATTGGTGAGTGATGTATCACACAGAGGAGAGTACAGTAGGATGATAATTGGTGAGTGATGAATCACACAGAGGGGAGGACATTAGGCTGATAATTGGTGAGTGATGTATCACACAGTGGGGAGGACAGTAAGCTGATAATTGGTGAGTTATGTATCACATGGAGTGGAGGACAGAAGTCTGATAATTAGTGAGTCATGTATCGCACGGACGGGAGGACGGTAGGCTGATAATTGGTGAGTGACGTTTCACATGGACTCGAGGATGGTAGGCTGATAATTGGTGAGTGATGTATCACAGAGAGGGGAGGACAGTAGGCTGATAATTGGTGAGTGCTGTACTGCTCAGTGGGAGGACGGTAGGCTGATAAATGGTGAGTGATGTATCACATGGAGTGGAGGACAGAAGGCTGATAATTGGTGAGTGATGTATCGCATAGAGGGGAGGATGGTCGGCTAATAATTGGTGAGTGATGTATCACACAGAGCAGAGGACGGTCGGCAGATAATTGGTGAGTGATGTATCACACAGAGGGGAGGACGGTAGGCTGATAATTGATGAGTGATGTATCAGACAGAGGGGAAGACGGTAGGCTGATCATTGGTGAGTGATGTATCACACAGAGGGGACGACGGTAGGCTGATAAGCGGTGAGTGAGGTATCACATGGAGTGGAGGACAGTAGGCTGATAATTGGTGAGTGATGTATCACATGGAGTGGAGGACAGTAGGCTGATAATTGGCGAGTGATGTATCACATGGCGTGGACGACGGTAGGCTGATAATTGGTGAGTGATGTATCACACAGAGGGGAGGATGGTAGCATGATAATTGGTGAGTGATGTATCGCATGGAGGGGAGGACAGTAGGCTGATAATTGTTGAGTGATGTATTGTATGGAGGGGAGGACAGTAGGCTGATATTTGATGAGTGATGTATCGCATGGAGGGAAGGACAGCAGGCTGATAATTGGTGAGTGATGTATCACACAGAGGGGAGGGCAGTAGGCTGATAATTGGTGAGTGATGTATCAAATGGGGTGGAGGACAGAAGGCTGATAATTGGTGAGTAATGTATCACACAGAGGGGAGGATAGTAGGCTGATAATTGGTGAGTGATGTATCACACAGAGGGGAGGACAGAAGGCTGATAATTGGTGAGTGATGTATCGCACGGAGTGGAGGATGGTAGGCTTATCATTGGTGACTGATGTATCACATGGAGTGGAGGACACTAGGCTGATAATTGGTGAGTGATGTATCACACAGAGGGAGGACACTAGGCTGATAATTGGTGAGTGATGTATCACACAGAGGGCAGGACTGTAGGCTGATAATTGGTGAGTGATGTATCGCACGGAGGGGAGGATGGTAGGCTGATAATTGGTGAGTGATGTATCGCATGGAGGGGAGGACGGTAGGTTGATAATTGGTGAGTGCTGTATTGCACGGAGGGGAGGGTGGTAGGCTAATACTTGGCAAGTGATGTATTGCATGGAGGGGAGGACGGTAGGCTGATAATTGGTGAGTGATGCATCGCATGGAGAGGAGGACGGCAGGCTGATAATTGGTGAGTGATGTATCACACAGAGGGGTGGATGGTAGGCAGATAATTGGTGAGTGATGTAGAGCATGGAGGGGAGGACGGTAGGCCGATAATTGCTGAGGGCTGTATTGCACGGAGGTGATGTTGGTAGGCTGATAATTGGCGAGTGATGTATTGCATGGAGAGGAGGACGGTAGGCTGCTAATTAGTGAGTGATGCATCACACAGAGGGGAGGACGGTTGGCTGATAATTGGTGAGTGATGTATCACACAGAGGGGATCACGGTCGGCTGATAATTGGTGAGCGATGGATCACACAGAGGGAGGACAGTAGGCTGATAATTGGTGACTGATGTATCACACAGAGGGGAGGACTGTAGGCTGATAATTGGTGAGTGATGTATCGCACGGAGTGGAGGATGGTAGGCTGATAATTGGTGAGTGATGTTTCACATGGAGTGGAGGACAGTAGGCTGATAATTGGTGAGTGTTGAATCACACAGAGGGAGGACAGTAGGCTGATAATTGGTGAGTGATGTATCACACAGAGGGGAGGGCAGTAGGCTGATAATTGGTGAGTGATGTATCAAATGGGGTCGAGGACAGAAGGCTGATAATTGGTGAGTGATGTATCACCCAGAGGGGAGGACAGTAGGCTGATAATTGGTGACTGATGTATCACACAGAGGGGAGGACAGAAGGCTGATAATTGGTGAGTGATGTATCACAGAGAGGGGAGGACAGTAGGCTGATAATTGATGAGTGCTGTACTGCTCAGTGGGAGGACGGTAGGCTGATAAATGGTGAGTGATGTATCACATGGAGTGGAGGACAGAAGGCTGATAATTGGTGAGTGATGTGTCGCATAGAGGGGAGGATGGTCGGCTAATAATTGGTGAGTGATGTATCACACAGAGCAGAGGACGGTCGGCAGATAATTGGTGAGTGATGTATCACACAGAGGGGAGGACGGTAGGCTGATAATTGATGAGTGATGTATCAGACAGAGGGGAAGACGGTAGGCTGATCATTGGTGAGCGATGTATCACACAGAGGGGACGACGGTAGGCTGATAAGCGGTGAGTGAGGTATCACATGGAGTGGAGGACAGTAGGCTGATAATTGGTGAGTGATGTATCACATAGTGTGGAGGACGGTAGGCTGATAATTGGTGAGTGATGTATCACATGGAGTGGAGGACAGTAGGCTGATAATTGGTGAGTGATGTATCACCCAGAGGGGAGGACAGTAGGCTGATAATTGGTGACTGATGTATCACACAGAGGGGAGGACAGAAGGCTGATAATTGGTGAGTGATGTATCACAGAGAGGGGAGGACAGTACGCTGATAATTGATGAGTGCTGTACTGCTCAGTGGGAGGACGGTAGGCTGATAAATGGTGAGTGATGTATCACATGGAGTGGAGGACAGAAGGCTGATAATTGGTGAGTGATGTGTCGCATAGAGGGGAGGATGGTCGGCTAATAATTGGTGAGTGATGTATCACACAGAGCAGAGGACGGTCGGCAGATAATTGGTGAGTGATGTATCACACAGAGGGGAGGACGGTAGGCTGATAATTGATGAGTGATGTATCAGACAGAGGGGAAGACGGTAGGCTGATCATTGGTGAGCGATGTATCACACAGAGGGGACGACGGTAGGCTGATAAGCGGTGAGTGAGGTATCACATGGAGTGGAGGACAGTAGGCTGATAATTGGTGAGTGATGTATCACATAGTGTGGAGGACGGTAGGCTGATAATTGGTGAGTGATGTATCACATGGAGTGGAGGACAGTAGGCTGATAATTGGCGAGTGATGTATCACATGGCGTGGACGACGGTAGGCTGATAATTGGTGAGTGATGTATCACACAGAGGGGAGGATGGTAGCATGATAATTGGTGAGTGATGTATCGCATGGAGGGGAGGACAGTAGGCTGATAATTGTTGAGTGATGTATTGTATGGAGGGGAGGACAGTAGGCTGATATTTGATGAGTGATGTATCGCATGGAGGGAAGGACAGCAGGCTGATAATTGGTGAGTGATGTATCACACAGAGGGGAGGGCAGTAGGCTGATAATTGGTGAGTGATGTATCAAATGGGGTGGAGGACAGAAGGCTGATAATTGGTGAGTGATGTATCACACAGAGGGGAGGATAGTAGGCTGATAATTGGTGAGTGATGTATCACACAGAGGGGAGGACAGAAGGCTGATAATTGGTGAGTGATGTATCGCACGGAGTGGAGGATGGTAGACTTATCATTGGTGACTGATGTATCACATGGAGTGGAGGACACTAGGCTGATAATTGGTGAGTGATGTATCACACAGAGGGAGGACACTAGGCTGATAATTGGTGAGTGATGTATCACACAGAGGGCAGGACTGTAGGCTGATAATTGGTGAGTGATGTATCGCACGGAGGGGAGGATGGTAGGCTGATAATTGGTGAGTGATGTATCGCATGGAGGGGAGGACGGTAGGCTGATAATTGGTGAGTGCTGTATTGCACGGAGGGGAGGGTGGTAGGCTAATACTTGGCAAGTGATGTATTGCATGGAGGGGAGGACGGTAGGCTGATAATTGGTGAGTGATGCATCGCATGGAGAGGAGGACGGCAGGCTGATAATTGGTGAGTGATGTATCACACAGAGGGGTGGATGGTAGGCAGATAATTGGTGAGTGATGTAGAGCATGGAGGGGAGGACGGTAGGCCGATAATTGCTGAGGGCTGTATTGCACGGAGGTGATGTTGGTAGGCTGATAATTGGCGAGTGATGTATTGCATGGAGAGGAGGACGGTAGGCTGCTAATTGGTGAGTGATGCATCACACAGAGGGGAGGACGGTTGGCTGATAATTGGTGAGTGATGTATCACACAGAGGGGATCACGGTCGGCTGATAATTGGTGAGCGATGGATCACACAGAGGGAGGACAGTAGGCTGATAATTGGTGACTGATGTATCACACAGAGGGGAGGACTGTAGGCTGATAATTGGTGAGTGATGTATCGCACGGAGTGGAGGATGGTAGGCTGATAATTGGTGAGTGATGTTTCACATGGAGTGGAGGACAGTAGGCTGATAATTGGTGAGTGTTGAATCACACAGAGGGAGGACAGTAGGCTGATAATTGGTGAGTGATGTATCACACAGAGGGGAGGGCAGTAGGCTGATAATTGGTGAGTGATGTATCAAATGGGTTCGAGGACAGAAGGCTGATAATTGGTGAGTGATGTATCACCCAGAGGGGAGGACAGTAGGCTGATAATTGGTGACTGATGTATCACACAGAGGGGAGGACAGAAGGCTGATAATTGGTGAGTGATGTATCACAGAGAGGGGAGGACAGTAGGCTGATAATTGATGAGTGCTGTACTGCTCAGTGGGAGGACGGTAGGCTGATAAATGGTGAGTGATGTATCACATGGAGTGGAGGACAGAAGGCTGATAATTGGTGAGTGATGTATCGCATAGAGGGGAGGATGGTCGGCTAATAATTGGTGAGTGATGTATCACACAGAGCAGAGGACGGTCGGCAGATAATTGGTGAGTGATGTATCACACAGAGGGGAGGATGGTAGGCTGATAATTGATGAGTGATGTATCAGACAGAGGGGAAGACGGTAGGCTGATCATTGGTGAGTGATGTATCACACAGAGGGGACGACGGTAGGCTGATAAGCGGTGAGTGAGGTATCACATGGAGTGGAGGACAGTAGGCTGATAATTGGTGAGTGATGTATCACATAGTGTGGAGGACGGTAGGCTGATAATTGGTGAGTGATGTATCACATGGAGTGGAGGACAGTAGGCTGATAATTGGCGAGTGATGTATCACATGGCGTGGACGACGGTAGGCTGATAATTGGTGAGTGATGTATCACACAGAGGGGAGGATGGTAGCATGATAATTGGTGAGTGATGTATCGCATGGAGGGGAGGACAGTAGGCTGATAATTGTTGAGTGATGTATTGTATGGAGGGGAGGACAGTAGGCTGATATTTGATGAGTGATGTATCGCATGGAGGGAAGGACAGCAGGCTGATAATTGGTGAGTGATGTATCACACAGAGGGGAGGGCAGTAGGCTGATAATTGGTGAGTGATGTATCAAATGGGGTGGAGGACAGAAGGCTGATAATTGGTGAGTGATGTATCACACAGAGGGGAGGATAGTAGGCTGATAATTGGTGAGTGATGTATCACACAGAGGGGAGGACAGAAGGCTGATAATTGGTGAGTGATGTATCGCACGGAGTGGAGGATGGTAGGCTTATCATTGGTGACTGATGTATCACACAGAGGGGACGACGGTAGGCTGATAAGCGGTGAGTGAGGTATCACATAGTGTGGAGGACGGTAGGCTGATAATTGGTGAGTGATGTATCACATGGAGTGGAGGACAGTAGGCTGATAATTTGCGAGTGATGTATCACATGGCGTGGACGATGGTAGGCTGATAATTGGTGAGTGATGTATCACACAGAGGGGAGGATGGTAGCATGATAATTGGTGAGTGATGTATCGCATGGAGGGGAGGACAGTAGGCTGATAATTGTTGAGTGATGTATTGTATGGAGGGGAGGACAGTAGGCTGATATTTGATGAGTGATGTATCGCATGGAGGGAAGGACAGCAGGCTGATAATTGGTGAGTGATGTATCACACAGAGGGGAGGGCAGTAGGCTGATAATTGGTGAGTGATGTATCAAATGGGGTGGAGGACAGAAGGCTGATAATTGGTGAGTGATGTATCACACAGAGTGGAGGATAGTAGGCTGATAATTGGTGAGTGATGTATCACACAGAGGGGAGGACAGAAGGCTGATAATTGGTGAGTGATGTATCGCACGGAGTGGAGGATGGTAGGCTTATCATTGGTGACTGATGTATCACATGGAGTGGAGGACACTAGGCTGATAATTGGTGAGTGATGTATCACACAGAGGGAGGACACTAGGCTGATAATTGGTGAGTGATGTATCACACAGAGGGCAGGACTGTAGGCTGATAATTGGTGAGTGATGTATCGCACGGAGGGGAGGATGGTAGGCTGATAATTGGTGAGTGATGTATCGCATGGAGGGGAGGACGGTAGGCTGATAATTGGTGAGTGCTGTATTGCACGGAGGGGAGGGTGGTAGGCTAATACTTGGCAAGTGATGTATTGCATGGAGGGGAGGACGGTAGGCTGATAATTGGTGAGTGATGCATCGCATGGAGAGGAGGACGGCAGGCTGATAATTGGTGAGTGATGTATCACACAGAGGGGTGGATGGTAGGCAGATAATTGGTGAGTGATGTAGAGCATGGAGGGGAGGACGGTAGGCCGATAATTGCTGAGGGCTGTATTGCACGGAGGTGATGTTGGTAGGCTGATAATTGGCGAGTGATGTATTGCATGGAGAGGAGGACGGTAGGCTGCTAATTGGTGAGTGATGTATCACACAGAGGGGATCACGGTCGGCTGATAATTGGTGAGCGATGGATCACACAGAGGGAGGACAGTAGGCTGATAATTGGTGACTGATGTATCACACAGAGGGGAGGACTGTAGGCTGATAATTGGTGAGTGATGTATCGCACGGAGTGGAGGAAGGTAGGCTGATAATTGGTGAGTGATGTATCACATGGAGTGGAGGACAGTAGGCTGATAATTGGTGAGTGTTGAGTCACACAGAGGGAGGACAGTAGGCTGATAATTGGTGAGTGATGTATCACACAGAGGGGAGGGCAGTAGGCTGATAATTGGTGAGTGATGTATCAAATGGGGTCGAGGACAGAAGGCTGATAATTGGTGAGTGATGTATCACCCAGAGGGGAGGACAGTAGGCTGATAATTGGTGACTGATGTATCACACAGAGGGGAGGACAGAAGGCTGATAATTGGTGAGTGATGTATCGCACGGAGTGGAGGATGGTAGGCTTATCATTGGTGACTGATGTATCACATGGAGTGGAGGACAGTAGGCTGATAATTGGTGAGTGTTGTATCACACAGAGGGAGGACAGTAGGCTGATAATTAGTGACTGATGTATCACACAGAGGGGAGGACAGAAGGCTGATAATTGGTGAGTGATGTATCGCAAGGAGTGGAGGATGGTAGGCTGATAATTGGTGACTGATGTATCACATGGAGTGGAGGACAGTAGGCTGATAATTGGTGAGTGTTGTATCACACAGAGGGAGGACAGTAGGCTGATAATTGGTGAGTGATGTATCGCACAGAGGGGAGGATGGTAGGCTGATAATTGGTGAGTGATGTATCGCATGGAGGGGAGGACGGTAGGCTGATAATTGGTGAGTGCTGTATTGCACGGAGGGGAGGGTGGTAGGCTGATAATTGGTGAGTGTTGTATTGCACAGGGGGAGAGTGGTAGGCTGATAATTGGCAAGTGATGTATTGCATGGAGGGGAGGACGTTAGGCTGATAATTGGTGAGTGATGCATCGCCTGGAGAGGAGGACGGCAGGCTGATAATTGGTGAGTGATGTATCACACTGAGGGGTGGATGGTAGGCAGATAATTGGTGAGTGATGTACAGCATGGAGGGGAGGACGGTAGGCCGATCATTGCTGAGGGCTGTATTGCACGGAGGTGATGGTGGTAGGCTGATAATTGGCTAGTGATGTATTGCATGGAGTGGAGGATGGTAGGCTGATAATTGGTGAGTGATGTATCACATGGAGTGGAGGACACTAGGCTGATAATTGGTGAGTGATGTATCACACAGAGGGGAGGACAGTAAGCTGATAATTGGTGAGTGATGTATCACACAGAGGGGAGGACAGAAGGCTGATAATTGGTGAGTGATGTATCGCACGGAGTGGAGGATGGTAGGCTGATAATTGGTGAGTGATGTATCACATGGAGTGGAGGACACTAGGCTGATAATTAGTGAGTGATGTATCACACAGAGGGCAGGACAGTAGGCTGATAATTGGTGAGTGATGTATCGCACGGAGGGGAGGATGGTAGGCTGATAATTGGTGAGTGATGTATCGCATGGAGGGGAGGACGTTAGGCTGATAATTGGTGAGTGTTGTATTGCACAGAGGGGAGGGTGGTAGGCTGACAATTGGCAAGTGATGTATTGCATGGAGGGGAGGACGGTAGGCTGATAATTGGTGAGTGATGCATCGCATGGAGAGGAGGACGGCAGGCTGATAATTGGTGAGTGATGTATCACACAGAGGGGTGGATGGTAGGCAGATAATTGGTGAGTGATGTACCGCATGGAGGGGAGGACGGTAGGCCGATAATTGCTGAGGGCTGTATTGCACGGAGGTGATGGTGGTAGGCTGATAATTGGCGAGTGATGTATCACACAGAGGGGAGGACGGTAGGCTGATAATTGGTGAGTGATGTATCACACAGAGGGGAGGATGGTAGGCTGATAATTGGTGAGTGCTGTACTGCGCAGGGGAGAACAGTAGGCTAATAATTGGTGAGTGATGTATCGCATGGAGGGGAGGACGGTAGGCTGATAATTGGTGAGTGATGTATCACACAGAGGGGAGGACGGTAGGCTGATAACTGGTGATTGATGTATTGCATGGAGGGGAGGACAGTAGGCTGATCATTGGTGAGTGATGTATCACACAGAGGGGAGGACAGTAGGCTGATAATTGGTGAGTGATGTTTCGCATGGAGGGGAGGACAGTAGGCTGATAATTGGTGAGTGATGTATCACACAGAGGGGAGGACGGTAGGCTGACAATTGGTGATTGATGTATTGCATGGAGGGGAGGATGGTAGGCTGATCATTGGTGAGTTATGTATCACACCGAGTGGAGGACAGTAGGCTGATAACTGGTTAGTGATGTATTGCATTGAAGGGAGGACAATAGGCTGATAATTATTGAGTGTAGTATCGCATGGAGGGGAGGACAGTAGGCTGATAATTGGTGAGTGATGTTTCGCATGGAGGGGAGGACAGTAGGCTGATAATTGGTGAGTGATGTATCACACAGAAGGGAGGACAGTAGGCTGATAATTGTTGAGTGATGTATCACACAGAGGGAAGGACAGTAGGCTGATAATTGGTGAGTGATGTATCACACAGAGGGGAGGACAGTAGGCTGATAACTGGTTAGTGATGTATTGCATTGAAGGGAGGACAATAGGCTGATAATTATTGAGTGTAGCATCGCATGGAGGGGAGGACAGTAGGCTGATAATTGGTGAGTGATGTATCACACAGAGGGGAGGACAGTCGGCTGATAATTGGTTAGTGCTGTACTGTGCAGGGGGTGGACGATAGGCTGTTTATTGGTGAGTGATGTATCACACAGAGGGGAGGACGGTAGGATGATAACTGGTGAGTAATGTATCACACAGAGGGGAGGACGGTAGGCTGATAATTGGTGAGTGATGTATCACACAGAGGGGAGGATGGTAGGCTGATAATTGCTAACTGATGTAGCACACAGAGGGGTGGACGGTAGGCTGATAATTGGTGAGTGATGTATCCCACAGAGGGGAGGACGGTAGGCTGATAATTGGTGAGTTATATATCACATGGAATGGAGGACAGTAGGCTGATAATTGGTGAGTGATGTATCACACAGAGTGGAGGACGGTAGGCTGATAATTGGTGAGTGATCTATCGCACGGAGGAGAGGATGGTAGGCTGATAATTGGTGAGTGATGTATCACATGGAGTGGAGCACAGTAGGCTGATAATTGCTGAGTGTTGTACTGCGCAGTGGGAGGACAGTAGGCTAATAATTGGTGAGTGATGTATCGCAAGGAGGGGATTACGGTAGGCTGATAATTGGTGAGTGATGTATCACACAGAGGGAAGGAAGGTAGGCTTATAATTGGTGAGTGATGTATCACACGGAAGGGATGGTAGGCTGATAATTGGTGAGTGATGTATCACACGGAGGGGAGGATGGTAGGCTGATCATTGTTGAGTGATGTATCACACAGAGTGGAGGACAGTAGGCTGATAATTGGTGAGTGATGTATCACACAGAGGGTAGGACAGTAGGCTGATAATTGGTGAGTGATGCATCACACAGAGGGGAGGATGGTAGGCTGAGGATTGGTGAGTGCTGTACTGCGCAGGGGGAGTACAGTAGGCTAATAATTGGTGAGTGATGTATAGCACAGTGGAGGACGGCAGGCTGATAATTGGTGAGTGATGTATCACATGGAGTGGTGGACAGTAGGCTGATAATTTGTGAATTATGTATCACACAGAGGGGAGGACAGTAGGCTGATTATTGGTGCGTGATGTATCACACAGAGGGGAGGACCGCAGGCTGATAATTGGTGAATGCTGTATTGCGCAGGGGGAGTACGGTAGGCTGATAATTGATGAGTGATTTATCACACAGAGGGGAGGACGGTAGGCTGATCATTGGTGAGTGATGTATCACACCGAGTGGATGACGGTAGGCTGATAACTGGTGAGTAATGTATCACACAGTGGGGAGGACGGTAGGCTGATAATTGGTGAATGATGTATCACACAGAGGGGAGGATGGTAGGCTGATAATTGGTAACTGATGTAGCACACAGAGGGGAGGACGGTAGGCTGATAATTGGTGAGTGATGTATCCCACAGAGGGGAGGACGGTAGGCTGATAATTGGTGAGTTATATATCACATGGAATGGAGGACAGTAGGCTGATAATTGGTGAGTGATGTATCACACAGAGTGGAGGACGGTAGGCTGATAATTGGTGAGTGATCTATCGCACGGAGGAGAGGATGGTAGGCTGATAATTGGTGAGTGATGTATCACATGGAGTGGAGCACAGTAGGCTGATAATTGCTGAGTGTTGTACTGCGCAGTGGGAGGACAGTAGGCTAATAATTGGTGAGTGATGTATCGCAAGGAGGGGATTACGGTAGGCTGATAATTGGTGAGTGATGTATCACACAGAGGGAAGGAAGGTAGGCTTATAATTGGTGAGTGATGTATCGCACGGAAGGGATGGTAGGCTGATAATTGGTGAGTGATGTATCACACGGAGGGGAGGATGGTAGGCTGATCATTGTTGAGTGATGTATCACACAGAGTGAAGGACAGTAGGCTGATAATTGGTGAGTGATGTATCACACAGAGGGTAGGACAGTAGGCTGATAATTGGTGAGTGATGTATCACACAGAGGGGAGCACAGTAGGCTGATAATTGGTGAGTGATGTATCGCATGGAGGGGAGGACAGTAGGCTGATAATTGGTGAGTGATGTATCACACAGAGGGGAGGACAGAAGGCTGATAATTGGTGAGTGATTTATCACATGGAGTGGAGGACGGTAGGCTGATAATTGGTGAGTGATGCATCACACAGAGGGGAGGATGGTAGGCTGAAGATTGGTGAGTGCTGTACTGCGCAGGGGGAGTACAGTAGGCTAATAATTGGTGAGTGATGTATCGCACAGAGTGGAGGACGGCAGGCTGATAATTGGTGAGTGATGTATCACATGGAGTAGAGGACAGTAGGCTGATAATTTGTGAATGATGTATCACACAGAGAAGAGGACAGTAGGCTGATTATTGGTGCGTGATGTATCACACAGAGGGGAGGACCGCAGGCTGATAATTGCTGAATGCTGTATTGCGCAGGGGGAGTACGGTAGGCTGATAATTGGTGAGAGATGTATCACATGGAGTGGAGGACAGAAGGCTGACAATTGATGAGTGATGTATTGCACAGAGGGGAGGATGGTAGGCTGATAATTGGTGAGTGATGTATTGCATGGAGGGGAGGACGGTAGGCTGATAATTGGTGAGTGATGTATCACACAGAGGGGAGGACAGTAGGCTGATAATTGGTGAGTGATGTATCACTTGGAGTGGAGGACAGTAGGCTTATAATTGATGAGTGATGTATCACACAGAGAGGAGGACAGTAGGCTGATAATTGGTGAGTGCTGTACTGTGCAGGGGGAGGACGGTAGGCTGATAACTTGTGAGTGATGAATCAAAGAGAGGGGAGGACGGTAGGATGATAATTGGTGAGTGATGTATCACACAGAGGGGAGGATGGTAGGCAGATAATTAGTGAGTAATGTATCGAATGGAGGGGAGGACGGTAGGCCGATAATTGCTGAGGGCTGTATTGCACGGAGGGGATGGTGGTAGGCTGATAATTGGTGAGTGATGTATTGCATGGAGAGGAGGACGGTAGGCTGATAATTGATGAGTGATGTATCACACAGAGGGGAGGATGGTAGGCTGAGAATTGGTGAGTGCTGTACTGCGCAGGGGGAGTACAATAGGCTAATAATTGGTGAGTGATGTATCGCACAGAGTGGAGGACGGTAGGCTGATAATTGGTGAGTGATGTATCACATGGCGTGGAGGACAGTAGGCTGATAATTGGTGAGTGCTGTACTGTGCAGGGGGCGAACAGTAGGCTAATAATTGGTGAGTGATGTATCGCATGGACGGGAGGACGGTAGGCTTATAATTGGTGAGTGATGTATCACACAGAGGGGAGGACAGTAGGCTGAGAATTGGTGAGTGATGTATTGCATGGAGGGGAGGACGGTAGGCTTATAATTGGTGATGGATGTATTGCATGGAGGGGAGGACAGTAGGCTGATCATTGGTGAGTGATGTATCACACAAAGGGGAGGACAGTAGGCTGATAATTGGTGAGTGATGTATCAAACAGGGGGAGGACAGTAGTCTGATAATTGGTGAGTGATGTATCGCATGGAGGGGAGGACAGTAGGCTGATAATTAGTGAGTGATGTATCACACAGAGGGGAGGACAGTAGGCTAATAATTGGTGAGTGATTTATCACATGGAGTGGAGGACAGAAGGCTGATCATTGGTGAGTGATGTGTAACGCAGAGGGGAGGACGGTAGGCTGATAATTGGTGGGTGATGTATCACACAGAGGGGAGGACGGTAGGCTGATAATTGGTGAGTGATGTATCACACAGAGGGGAGGACAGTAGGCTGATAATTGGTGAGTGATGTATCACATGGAGTGGTGGACAGTAGGCTGATAATTGGTGAGTGATGTATCACACAGTGGGGAGGACGGTAGGCTGATAATTGGTGAGTGATGTATCATACAGGGGGGAGGACAGTAGGCTGATAATTCGTGAGTGATGTATCACACAGAGGGGAGGACTGTCGGCTGATAATTGGTGAGTGATGTATCGCACAGAGTGGAGGACGGTAGGCTGATAATTGGTGAGTGATGTATCACATGGCGTGGAGGACAGTAGGCTGATAATTGGTGAGTGCTGTACTGTGCAGGGGGCGAACAGTAGGCTAATAATTGGTGAGTGATGTATCGCATGGAGGGGAGGACGGTAGGCTTATAATTGGTGAGTGATGTATCACACAGAGGGGAGGACGGTAGGCTGATAATTGGTGATTGATGTATTGCACAGAGGGGAGGACAGTAGGCTGATAATTGGTGAGTGATGTAACACACAGAGGGGAGGACAGTAGGCTGATAATTGGTGAGTGATGTATCGCATGGAGGGGAGGACAGTAGGCTGATAATTGGTGAGAGATGTATCACGCAGAGGGGAGGACGGTAGGCTGATAATTGGTGAGTGATGTATCACACAGAGGGGAGGACGGTAGGCTGATAATTGGTGAGTGATGTATCACACAGAGGGGAGGACATTAGGCTGATAATTGGTGAGTGATGTATCGCATGGATGGGAGGACAGTAGGCTGATAATTGGTGAGTGATTTATCACATAGAGTGGAGGACAGAAGGCTGATAATTAGTGAGTGATGTATCACACAGAGAGGAGGACGGTAGGCTGATAATTGGTGAGTGATGTATCACACAGAGGGGAGGACATTAGGCTGATAATTGGTGAGTGATGTATCCCACAGAGGGGTGGACCGCAGGCTGATAATTGGTGAGTGCTCTATTGCGCAGGGGGAGGACGGTAGGCTGATAATTGGTGAGTGATGTATTGCATGGAGGGGAGGACGGTAGGCTGATAATTGGTGAGTGATGTATCACACAGAGGGGAGGACAGTAGGCTGATAATTGGTGAGTAATGTATCACTTGGAGTGGAGGACAGTAGGCTTATAATTGATGAGTGATGTATCACACAGGGAGGAGGACAGTAGGCTGATAGTTGGTGAGTGATGTATCACACAGAGGGGAGGACAGTAGGCTGATAATTGGTGTGTGCTGTACTGTGCAGGGGGAGGACGGCAGGCTCATACCTGCTGAGTGATGTATCAAAGAGAGGGGAGGACGGTAGGCAGATAATTAGTGAGTGATGTATCGAATGGAGGGGAGGACGGTAGGCCGATAATTGCTGACGGCTGTATTGCATGGAGGGGATGGTGGTAGGCTGATAATTGGCGTGTGATGTATTGCATGGAGAGGAGGACGGTAGGCTGATAATTGGTGAGTGATGTATCACACAGAGGGGAGGATGGTAGGCTGAGAATTGGTGAGTGCTGTACTGCGCGAGGGGAATACAGTAGGCTGATAATTGGTGAGTGATATATCACACAGAGGGGAGGACAGCAGGCTGATAACTGATGAGTGATGTATTGCATTGAAGGGAGGACAATAGGCTGATAATTGGTGAGTGTTGTATCGCATAGACGGGAGGACAGTAGGCTGATAATTGGTGAGTGATGTATCACACAGAGGGGAGGACAGTAGGCTGATAATTGGTGAGTGCTGTAATGTGCAGGGGGAGGACGATAGGCTGATAATTGGTGAGTGATGTATCACCCAGAGGGAGGACGGTAGGCTGATAATTGGTGAGTCATGTATCACACTGAGGGGAGGACGGTAGGCTGATAATTGGTGACTGATGTATCACACAGAGGGGAGGACGGTAGGCTGATAATTGGTGAGTGATATACCACATGGAATGGAGGACATTAGGCTGATAATTGGTGAGTGATGTGTCACACAGAGGGGAGGACAGTAGGCTGATAATTGGTGAGTGATGTATCACACAGAGTGGAGGACGGTAGGCTGATAATTGGTGAGTGATGTATCACATGGAGTGGAGGACAGTAGGCTGATAATTGCTGAGTGTTGTACTGGGCAGTGGGAGGACATTAGGCTAATAATTGGTGAGTGATGTATCGCAAGGAGGGGATTACGGCAGGCTGATAATTGGTGAGTGATGTATCACACAGAGGGAAGGAAGGTAGGCTTATAATTGGTGAGTGATGTATCGCACGGAGGGGATGGTAGGCTGATAATTGGTGAGTGATGTATCACACGGAGGGGGGATGGTAGGCTGATCATTGTTGAGTGATGTATCACACAGAGTGGAGGACAGTAGGCCGATAATTGGTGAGTGATGTATCACACAGAGGGTAGGACAGTAGGCTGATAATTGGTGAGTGATGTATCACACAGAGCGGAGGACAGTAGGCTGATAATTGGTGAGTGATGTATCGCATGGACGGGAGGACAGTAGGCTGATAATTGGTGAGTGATGTATCACACAGAGGGGAGGACAGTAGGCTGATAATTGGTGAGTGATTTATCACATGGAGTGGAGGACAGAAGGCTGATAATTGGTGAGTGATGTATCACACAGAGAGGAGGACGGTAGGCTGATAATTGGTGAGTGATGCATCACACAGAGGGGAGGATGGTAGGCTGAGAATTGGTGACTGCTGTACTGCTCAGGGGAGTACAGTAGGCTAATAATTGGTGAGTGATGTATCGCACAGAGGGTAGGACGGTAGGCTGATAATTGGTGAGTGATGTATCACACGGAGGGGAGGACAGTAGGCTGATAATTGGTGAGTGTTGTACTGTGCTGGGGGAGGACGGTAGGCTGATATCTGCTGAGTGATGTATCAAAGAGAGGGGAGTATGGTAGGCTGATAATTGCTGAGTGATATATCACACAGAGGGGAGGATGGGAGGCAGATAATTAGTGAGTGATGTATTGCATTTAGGGGAGGACGGTAGGCCGATAATTGCTGAGGGCTGTATTGCACGGTGGGGATGGTGGTAGGCTGATAATTGGCGAGTGATTTATCACATGGAGAGGAGGATGGTAGGCTGATAATTGGTGAGTGATGTATCACACAGAGGGGAGGATGGTAGGCTGAGAATTGGTGAGTGCTGTACTGCGCAGGGGGCGGACAGTAGGCTAATAATTGGTGAGTGATCGATCGCATGGAGGGGAGGACGGTAGGCTGATAATTGGTGAGTGATGTATCACACTGAGGGGAGGATGGTACGCTGATAATTGGTGATTGATGTATTGCATGGAGGGGAGGACAGTAGTCTGATCATTGGTGAGTGATGTATCACACAAAGGGGAGGACAGTAGGCTGATAATTGGTGAGTGATGTATCACACAGGGGGAGGACAGTAGGCTGATAATTGGTGAGTGATGTATCGCATGGAGGGGAGGACAGTAGGCTGATAATTGGTGAGTGATGTATCACACAGAGGGGAGGACAGTAGGCTAATAATTGGTGAGTGATTTATCACATGGAGTGGAGGACAGAAGGCTGATCATTGGTAAGTGATGTATCACGCAGAGGGGAGGACGGTAGGCTGATAATTGGTGGGTGATGTATCACACAGAGGGGAGGACGGTAGGCTGATAATTGGTGAGTGATGTATCACACGGAGGGGAGGACAGTAGGCTGATAATTGGTGTGTGCTGTACTGTGCAGGGGGAGGACGGCAGGCTCATACCTGCTGAGTGATGTATCAAAGAGAGGGGAGGACGGTAGGCAGATAATTAGTGAGTGATGTATCGAATGGAGGGGAGGACGGTAGGCCGATAATTGTTGAGGGCTGTATTGCATGGAGGGGATGGTGGTAGGCTGATAATTGGCATGTGATGTATTGCATGGAGAGGAGGACGGTAGGCTGATAATTGGTGAGAGATGTATCACACAGAGGGGAGGATGGTAGGCTGAGAATTGGTGAGTGCTGTACTGCGCAAGGGGAATACAGTAGGCTAATAATTGGTGAGTGATGTATCGCATAGAGTGGAGGGCGGTAGGCTGATAATTGGTGAGAGATGTATCACACAGAGGGGAGGATGGTAGGCTGAGAATTGGTGATTGCTGTACTGCGCAAGGGGAATACAGTAGGCTAATAATTGGTGAGTGATGCATCGCATAGAGTGGAGGGCGGTAGGCTGATAATTGTTGAGTGATGTATCACATGGAGTGGAGGACAGTAGGCTGATAATTGGTGAGTGCTGTATCACACAGAGGGGGAGGACAGTAGGCTGATAACTGGTGAGTGATGTATTGCATTGAAGGGAGGACAATAGGCTGATAATTGGTGAGTGTTGTATCGCATGGAGGGGAGGACAGTAGGCTGATAATTGGTGAGTGATGTATCACACAGAGGGGAGGACAGTAGGCTGATAATTGGTGAGTGCTGTACTGTGCAGGGGGAGGACGATAGGCTGATAATTGGTGAGTGATGTATCACCCAGAGGGAGGACGGTAGGCTGATAATTGGTGAGTCATGTATCACACTGAGGGGAGGACGGTAGGCTGATAATTGGTGACGGATGTATCACACAGAGGGGAGGACGGTAGGCTGATAATTGGTGAGTGATGCATCCCACAGAGGGGAGGACGGTAGGCTGATAATTGGTGAGTGATATATCACATGGAATGGAGGACATTAGGCTGATAATTGGTGAGTGATGTGTCACACAGAGGGGAGGACAGTAGGCTGCTAATTGGTGAGTGATGTATCACATAGAGTGGAGGACGGTAGGCTGATAATTGGTGAGTGATGTATCACATGGAGTGGAGGACAGTAGGCTGATAATTGGTGAGTGATGTATCACACAGAGGGGAGGACAGTAGGCTGATTATTGGTGAGTGCTGTACTGTGCAGGGGGTGGACGATAGGCTGATTATTGGTGAGTGATGTATCACACAGAGGGGAGGACGGTAGGCTGATAATTGGGGTGTGATGTATCACACAGAGGGGAGGACAGCAGGATGATAACTGGTGAGTAATGTATCACACAGTGGGGAGGACGGTGGGCTGATAATTGGTGAATGATGTATCACACAGAGGGGAGGATGGTAGGCTGATAATTGGTAACTGATGTAGCACACAGAGGGGAGGATGGTAGGCTGATAATTGGTGAGTGATGTATCCCACAGAGGGGAGGACGGTAGGCTGATAATTGGTGAGTTATATATCACATGGAATGGAGGACAGTAGGCTGATATTTGGTAACTGATGTAGCACACAGAGGGGAGGACGGTAGGCTGATAATTGGTGAGTGATGTATCCCACAGAGGGGAGGACGGTAGGCTGATAATTGGTGAGTTATATATCACATGGAATGGAGGACAGTAGGCTGATAATTGGTGAGTGATGTATCACACAGAGTGGAGGACGGTAGGCTGATAATTGGTGAGTGATCTATCGCACGGAGGAGAGGATGGTAGGCTGATAATTGGTGAGTGATGTATCACATGGAGTGGAGCACAGTAGGCTGATAATTGCTGAGTGTTGTACTGCGCAGTGGGAGGACAGTAGGCTAATAATTGGTGAGTGATGTATCGCAAGGAGGGGATTACGGTAGGCTGATAATTGGTGAGTGATGTATCACACAGAGGGAAGGAAGGTAGGCTTATAATTGGTGAGTGATGTATCGCACGGAAGGGATGGTAGGCTGATAATTGGTGAGTGATGTATCACACGGAGGGGAGGATGGTAGGCTGATCATTGTTGAGTGATGTATCACACAGAGTGAAGGACAGTAGGCTGATAATTGGTGAGTGATGTATCACACAGAGGGTAGGACAGTAGGCTGAT
Source organism: Hypanus sabinus (assembly GCF_030144855.1). Taxonomy (NCBI): domain Eukaryota; kingdom Metazoa; phylum Chordata; class Chondrichthyes; order Myliobatiformes; family Dasyatidae; genus Hypanus; species Hypanus sabinus. The sequence goes on along the minus strand of NC_082715.1, from coordinate 147,725,046 downwards.
AATTGGTGAGTGATGTATCACACAGAGGGGAGGACAGTAGGCTGATAATTGGTGAGTGATGTATCGCATGGAGGGGAGGACAGTAGGCTGATAATTGGTGAGTGATGTATCACACAGAGGGGAGGACAGAAGGCTGATAATTGGTGAGTGATTTATCACATGGAGTGGAGGACGGTAGGCTGATAATTGGTGAGTGATGCATCACACAGAGGGGAGGATGGTAGGCTGAAGATTGGTGAGTGCTGTACTGCGCAGGGGGAGTACAGTAGGCTAATAATTGGTGAGTGATGTATCGCACAGAGTGGAGGACGGCAGGCTGATAATTGGTGAGTGATGTATCACATGGAGTGGAGGACAGTAGGCTGATAATTTGTGAATGATGTATCACACAGAGGGGAGGACAGTAGGCTGATTATTGGTGCGTGATGTATCACACAGAGGGGAGGACCGCAGGCTGATAATTGCTGAATGCTGTATTGCGCAGGGGGAGTACGGTAGGCTGATAATTGGTGAGAGATGTATCACATGGAGTGGAGGACAGAAGGCTGACAATTGATGAGTGATGTATTGCACAGAGGGGAGGATGGTAGGCTGATAATTGGTGAGTGATGTATTGCATGGAGGGGAGGACGGTAGGCTGATAATTGTTGAGTGATGTATCACACAGAGGGGAGGACAGTAGGCTGATAATTGGTGAGTGATGTATCACTTGGAGTGGAGGACAGTAGGCTTATAATTGATGAGTGATGTATCACACAGAGAGGAGGACAGTAGGCTGATAATTGGTGAGTGCTGTACTGTGCAGGGGGAGGACGGTAGGCTGATAACTGGTGAGTGATGAATCAAAGAGAGGGGAGGACGGTAGGCTGATAATTGGTGAGTGATGTATCACACAGAGGGGAGGATGGTAGGCAGATAATTAGTGAGTGATGTATCGAATGGAGGGGAGGACGGTAGGCCGATAATTGCTGAGGGCTGTATTGCACGGAGGGGATGGTGGTAGGCTGATAATTGGTGAGTGATGTATTGCATGGAGAGGAGGACGGTAGGCTGATAATTGATGAGTGATGTATCACACAGAGGGGAGGATGGTAGGCTGAGAATTGGTGAGTGCTGTACTGCGCAGGGGGAGTACAATAGGCTAATAATTGGTGAGTGATGTATCGCACAGAGTGGAGGACGGTAGGCTGATAATTGGTGAGTGATGTATCACATGGCGTGGAGGACAGTAGTCTGATAATTGGTGAGTGCTGTACTGTGCAGGGGGCGAACAGTAGGCTAATAATTGGTGAGTGATGTATCGCATGGAGGGGAGGACGGTAGGCTTATAATTGGTGAGTGATGTATCACACAGAGGGGAGGACAGTAGGCTGAGAATTGGTGAGTGATGTATCGCATGGAGGGGAGGACGGTAGGCTTATAATTGGTGATGGATGTATTGCATGGAGGGGAGGACAGTAGGCTGATCATTGGTGAGTGATGTATCACACAAAGGGGAGGACAGTAGGCTGATAATTGGTGAGTGATGTATCACACAGGGGGAGGACAGTAGGCTGATAATTGGTGAGTGATGTATCGCATGGAGGGGAGGACAGTAGGCTGATAATTAGTGAGTGATGTATCACACAGAGGGGAGGACAGTAGGCTAATAATTGGTGAGTGATGTATCACATGGAGTGGTGGACAGTAGGCTGATAATTGGTGAGTGATGTATCACACAGTGGGGAGGACGGTAGGCTGATAATTGGTGAGTGATGTATCATACAGGGGGGAGGACAGTAGGCTGATAATTCGTGAGTGATGTATCACACAGAGGGGAGGACTGTCGGCTGATAATTGGTGAGTGATGTATCGCACAGAGTGGAGGACGGTAGGCTGATAATTGGTGAGTGATGTATCACATGGCGTGGAGGACAGTAGGCTGATAATTGGTGAGTGCTGTACTGTGCAGGGGGCGAACAGTAGGCTAATAATTGGTGAGTGATGTATCGCATGGAGGGGAGGACGGTAGGCTTATAATTGGTGAGTGATGTATCACACAGAGGGGAGGACGGTAGGCTGATAATTGGTGATTGATGTATTGCACAGAGGGGAGGACAGTAGGCTGATAATTGGTGAGTGATGTATCACACAGAGGGGAGGACAGTAGGCTGATAATTGGTGAGTGATGTATCGCATGGAGGGGAGGACAGTAGGCTGATAATTGGTGAGAGATGTATCACGCAGAGGGGAGGACGGTAGGCTGATAATTGGTGAGTGATGTATCACACAGAGGGGAGGACGGTAGGCTGATAATTGGTGAGTGATGTATCACACAGAGGGGAGGACATTAGGCTGATAATTGGTGAGTGATGTATCGCATGGATGGGAGGACAGTAGGCTGATAATTGGTGAGTGATTTATCACATAGAGTGGAGGACAGAAGGCTGATAATTAGTGAGTGATGTATCACACAGAGAGGAGGACGGTAGGCTGATAATTGGTGAGTGATGTATCACACAGAGGGGAGGACATTAGGCTGATAATTGGTGAGTGCTGTACTGCGCAGGGGGAGTACAATAGGCTAATAATTGGTGAGTGATGTATCGCACAGAGTGGAGGACGGTAGGCTGATAATTGGTGAGTGTTGTACTGTGCAGGGGGCGAACAGTAGGCTAATAATTGGTGAGTGATGTATCGCATGGAGGGGAGGACGGTAGGCTTATAATTGGTGATGGATGTATTGCATGGAGGGGAGGACAGTAGGCTGATCATTGGTGAGTGATGTATCACACAAAGGGGAGGACAGTAGGCTGATAATTGGTGAGTGATGTATCACACAGGGGGAGGACAGTAGGCTGATAATTGGTGAGTGATGTATCGCATGGAGGGGAGGACAGTAGGCTGATAATTAGTGAGTGATGTATCACACAGAGGGGAGGACAGTAGGCTAATAATTGGTGAGTGATTTATCACATGGAGTGGAGGACAGAAGGCTGATCATTGGTGAGTGATGTATAACGCAGAGGGGAGGACGGTAGGCTGATAATTGGTGGGTGATGTATCACACAGAGGGGAGGACGGTAGGCTGATAATTGGTGAGTGATGTATCACACAGAGGGGAGGACAGTAGGCTGATAATTGGTGAGTGATGTATCACATGGAGTGGTGGACAGTAGGCTGATAATTGGTGAGTGATGTATCACACAGTGGGGAGGACGGTAGGCTGATAATTGGTGAGTGATGTATCATACAGGGGGGAGGACAGTAGGCTGATAATTCGTGAGTGATGTATCACACAGAGGGGAGGACTGTCGGCTGATAATTGGTGAGTGATGTATCGCACAGAGTGGAGGACGGTAGGCTGATAATTGGTGAGTGATGTATCACATGGCGTGGAGGACAGTAGGCTGATAATTGGTGAGTGCTGTACTGTGCAGGGGGCGAACAGTAGGCTAATAATTGGTGAGTGATGTATCGCATGGAGGTGAGGACGGTAGGCTTATAATTGGTGAGTGATGTATCACACAGAGGGGAGGACGGTAGGCTGATAATTGGTGATTGATGTATTGCACAGAGGGGAGGACAGTAGGCTGATAATTGGTGAGTGATGTATCACACAGAGGGGAGGACAGTAGGCTGATAATTGGTGAGTGATGTATCGCATGGAGGGGAGGACAGTAGGCTGATAATTGGTGAGAGATGTATCACGCAGAGGGGAGGACGTTAGGCTGATAATTGGTGAGTGATGTATCACACAGAGGGGAGGACGGTAGGCTGATAATTGGTGAGTGATGTATCACACAGAGGGGAGGACATTAGGCTGATAATTGGTGAGTGATGTATCGCATGGATGGGAGGACAGTAGGCTGATAATTGGTGAGTGATTTATCACATAGAGTGGAGGACAGAAGGCTGATAATTAGTGAGTGATGTATCACACAGAGAGGAGGACGGTAGGCTGATAATTGGTGAGTGATGTATCACACAGAGGGGAGGACATTAGGCTGATAATTGGTGAGTGATGTATCCCACAGAGGGGTGGACCGCAGGCTGATAATTGGTGAGTGCTGTATTGCGCAGGGGGAGGACGGTAGGCTGATAATTGGTGAGTGATGTATTGCATGGAGGGGAGGACGGTAGGCTGATAATTGGTGAGTGATGTATCACACAGAGGGGAGGACAGTAGGCTGATAATTGGTGAGTAATGTATCACTTGGAGTGGAGGACAGTAGGCTTATAATTGATGAGTGATGTATCACACAGGGAGGAGGACAGTAGGCTGATAGTTGGTGAGTGATGTATCACACAGAGGGGAGGACAGTAGGCTGATAATTGGTGTGTGCTGTACTGTGCAGGGGGAGGACGGCAGGCTCATACCTGCTGAGTGATGTATCAAAGAGAGGGGAGGACGGTAGGCAGATAATTAGTGAGTGATGTATCGAATGGAGGGGAGGACGGTAGGCCGATAATTGCTGACGGCTGTATTGCATGGAGGGGATGGTGGTAGGCTGATAATTGGCGTGTGATGTATTGCATGGAGAGGAGGACGGTAGGCTGATAATTGGTGAGTGATGTATCACACAGAGGGGAGGATGGTAGGCTGAGAATTGGTGAGTGCTGTACTGCGCAAGGGGAATACAGTAGGCTAATAATTGATGAGTGATGTATCGCACAGAGTGGAGGGCGGTAGGCTGATAATTGTTGAGTGATTTATCACATGGAGTGGAGGACAGTAGGCTGATAATTGGTGAGTGCTGTACTGCGCAGTGGGAGAACAGTAGGCTAATAATTGGTGAGTGATGTATCACACAGAGGGGAGGACAGTAGGCTGATAATTGGTGAGTGCTGTACTGTGCAGGGGGAGGACGATAGGCTGATAATTGGTGAGTGATGTATCACCCAGAGGGAGGACGGTAGGCTGATAATTGGTGAGTCATGTATCACACTGAGGGGAGGACGGTAGGCTGATAATTGGTGACTGATGTATCACACAGAGGGGAGGACGGTAGGCTGATAATTGGTGAGTGATATACCACATGGAATGGAGGACATTAGGCTGATAATTGGTGAGTGATGTGTCACACAGAGGGGAGGACAGTAGGCTGATAATTGGTGAGTGATGTATCACACAGAGTGGAGGACGGTAGGCTGATAATTGGTGAGTGATGTATCACATGGAGTGGAGGACAGTAGGCTGATAATTGCTGAGTGTTGTACTGCGCAGTGGGAGGACAGTAGGCTAATAATTGGTGAGTGATGTATCGCAAGGAGGGGATTACGGTAGGCTGATAATTGGTGAGTGATGTATCACACAGAGGGAAGGAAGGTAGGCTTATAATTGGTGAGTGATGTATCGCACGGAGGGGATGGTAGGCTGATAATTGGTGAGTGATGTATCACACGGAGGGGGGATGGTAGGCTGATCATTGTTGAGTGATGTATCACACAGAGTGGAGGACAGTAGGCCGATAATTGGTGAGTGATGTATCACACAGAGGGTAGGACAGTAGGCTGATAATTGGTGAGTGATGTATCACACAGAGGGGAGGACAGTAGGCTGATAATTGGTGAGTGATGTATCGCATGGACGGGAGGACAGTAGGCTGATAATTGGTGAGTGATGTATCACACAGAGGGGAGGACAGTAGGCTGATAATTGGTGAGTGATTTATCACATGGAGTGGAGGACAGAAGGCTGATAATTGGTGAGTGATGTATCACACAGAGAGGAGGACGGTAGGCTGATAATTGGTGAGTGATGCATCACACAGAGGGGAGGATGGTAGGCTGAGAATTGGTGACTGCTGTACTGCTCAGGGGAGTACAGTAGGCTAATAATTGGTGAGTGATGTATCGCACAGAGGGTAGGACGGTAGGCTGATAATTGGTGAGTGATGTATCACTCAGAGGGGTGGACAGTAGGCTGATAATTGGTGAGTGTTGTACTGTGCTGGGGGAGGACGGTAGGCTGATATCTGCTGAGTGATGTATCAAAGAGAGGGGAGTATGGTAGGCTGATAATTGCTGAGTGATATATCACACAGAGGGGAGGATGGGAGGCAGATAATTAGTGAGTGATGTATTGCATTTAGGGGAGGACGGTAGGCCGATAATTGCTGAGGGCTGTATTGCACGGTGGGGATGGTGGTAGGCTGATAATTGGCGAGTGATTTATCACATGGAGAGGAGGATGGTAGGCTGATAATTGGTGAGTGATGTATCACACAGAGGGGAGGATGGTAGGCTGAGAATTAGTGAGTGCTGTACTGCGCAGGGGGCGGACAGTAGGCTAATAATTGGTGAGTGATCTATCGCATGGAGGGGAGGATTGTACGCTGATAATTGGTGATTGATGTATTGCATGGAGGGGAGGACAGTAGTCTGATCATTGGTGAGTGATGTATCACACAAAGGGGAGGACAGTAGGCTGATAATTGGTGAGTGATGTATCACACAGGGGGAGGACAGTAGGCTGATAATTGGTGAGTGATGTATCGCATGGAGGGGCGGACAGTAGGCTGATAATTGGTGAGTGATGTATCACACAGAGGGGAGGACAGTAGGCTAATAATTGGTGAGTGATTTATCACATGGAGTGGAGGACAGAAGGCTGATCATTGGTAAGTGATGTATCACGCAGAGGGGAGGACTGTAGGCTGATAATTGGTGGGTGATGTATCACACAGAGGGGAGGACGGTAGGCTGATAATTGGTGAGTGATGTATCACACGGAGGGGAGGACAGTAGGCTGATAATTGGTGTGTGCTGTACTGTGCAGGGGGAGGACGGCAGGCTCATACCTGCTGAGTGATGTATCAAAGAGAGGGGAGGACGGTAGGCAGATAATTAGTGAGTGATGTATCGAATGGAGGGGAGGACGGTAGGCCGATAATTGCTGAGGGCTGTATTGCATGGAGGGGATGGTGGTAGGCTGATAATTGGCATGTGATGTATTGCATGGAGAGGAGGACGGTAGACTGATAATTGGTGAGAGATGTATCACACAGAGGGGAGGATGGTAGGCTGAGAATTGGTGAGTGCTGTACTGCGCAAGAGGAATACAGTAGGCTAATAATTGGTGAGTGATGTATCGCATAGAGTGGAGGGCGGTAGGCTGATAATTGTTGAGTGATGTATCACATGGAGTGGAGGACAGTAGGCTGATAATTGGTGAGTGCTGTATCACACAGAGGGGAGGACAGTAGGCTGATAACTGGTGAGTGATGTATTGCATTGAAGGGAGGACAATAGGCTGATAATTGGTGAGTGTTGTATCGCATGGAGGGGAGGACAGTAGGCTGATAATTGGTGAGTGATGTATCACACAGAGGGGAGGACAGTAGGCTGATAATTGGTGAGTGCTGTACTGTGCAGGGGGAGGACGATAGGCTGATAATTGGTGAGTGATGTATCACCCAGAGGGAGGACGGTAGGCTGATAATTGGTGAGTCATGTATCACACTGAGGGGAGGACGGTAGGCTGATAATTGGTGACTGATGTATCACACAGAGGGGAGGACGGTAGGCTGATAATTGGTGAGTGATGCATCCCACAGAGGGGAGGACGGTAGGCTGATAATTGGTGAGTGATATATCACATGGAATGGAGGACATTAGGCTGATAATTGGTGAGTGATGTGTCACACAGAGGGGAGGACAGTAGGCTGCTAATTGGTGAGTGATGTATCACACAGAGTGGAGGACGGTAGGCTGATAATTGGTGAGTGATGTATCACATGGAGTGGAGGACAGTAGGCTGATAATTGCTGAGTGTTGTACTGCGCAGTGGGAGGACAGTAGGCTAATAATTGGTGAGTGATGTATCGCAAGGAGGGGATTACGGTAGGCTGATAATTGGTGAGTGATGTATCGCATGGATGGGAGGACAGTAGGCTGATAATTGGTGAGTGATTTATCACTTAGAGTGGAGGACAGAAGGCTGATAATTGGTGAATGATGTATCACACAGAGAGGAGGACTGTAGGCTGATAATTGGTGAGTGATGTATCACACAGAGGGGAGGACAGTCGGCTGAGAATTGGTGAGTGATGTATCGCATGGAGGCGAGGACAGTAGGCTGATAATTGGTGAATGATGTATCACACAGAGGGGAGGACAGTAGGCTGATAATTGGTGAGTGATGTATCACACAGAGGGGAGGACGGTAGGCTGATAATTGGTGATTGATGTATTGCACAGAGGGGAGGACAGTAGGCTGATAATTGGTGAGTGATGTATCACACAGAGGGGAGCACAGTAGGCTGATAATTGGTGAGTGATGTATCGCATGGAGGGGAGGACAGTAGGCTGATAATTGGTGAGAGATGTATCACGCAGAGGGGAGGACGGTAGGCTGATAATTGGTGAGTGATGTATCACACAGAGGGGAGGACGGTAGGCTGATAATTGGTGAGTGATGTATCACACAGAGGGGAGGACATTAGGCTGATAATTGGTGAGTGATGTATCGCATGGATGGGAGGACAGTTGGCTGATAATTGGTGAGTGATTTATCACATAGAGTGGAGGACAGAAGGCTGATAATTAGTGAGTGATGTATCGCACAGAGAGGAGGACGGTAGGCTGATAATTGGTGAGTGATGTATCACACAGAGGGGAGGACATTAGGCTGATAATTGGTGAGTGCTGTACTGCGCAGGGGGAGTACAATAGGCTAATAATTGGTGAGTGATGTATCGCACAGAGTGGAGGACGGTAGGCTGATAATTGGTGAGTGATGTATCACATGGCGTGGAGGACAGTAGTCTGATAATTGGTGAGTGCTGTATTGTGCAGGGGGCGAACAGTAGGCTAATAATTGGTGAGTGATGTATCGCATGGAGGGGAGGACGGTAGGCTTATAATTGGTGAGTGATGTATCACACAGAGGGGAGGACAGTAGGCTGAGAATTGGTGACTGCTGTACTGCTCAGGGGAGTACAGTAGGCTAATAATTGGTGAGTGATGTATCGCACAGAGGGTAGGACGGTAGGCTGATAATTGGTGAGTGATGTATCACACAGAGGGGAGGACAGTAGGCTGATAATTGGTGAGTGTTGTACTGTGCTGGGGGAGGACGGTAGGCTGATATCTGCTGAGTGATGTATCAAAGAGAGGGGAGTATGGTAGGCTGATAATTGCTGAGTGATATATCACACAGAGGGGAGGATGGGAGGCAGATAATTAGTGAGTGATGTATTGCATTTAGGGGAGGACGGTAGGCCGATAATTGCTGAGGGCTGTATTGCACGGTGGGGATGGTGGTAGGCTGATAATTGGCGAGTGATTTATCACATGGAGAGGAGGATGGTAGGCTGATAATTGGTGAGTGATGTATCACACAGAGGGGAGGATGGTAGGCTGAGAATTAGTGAGTGCTGTACTGCGCAGGGGGCGGACAGTAGGCTAATAATTGGTGAGTGATCTATCGCATGGAGGGGAGGATTGTACGCTGATAATTGGTGATTGATGTATTGCATGGAGGGGAGGACAGTAGTCTGATCATTGGTGAGTGATGTATCACACAAAGGGGAGGACAGTAGGCTGATAATTGGTGAGTGATGTATCACACAGGGGGAGGACAGTAGGCTGATAATTGGTGAGTGATGTATCGCATGGAGGGGCGGACAGTAGGCTGATAATTGGTGAGTGATGTATCACACAGAGGGGAGGACAGTAGGCTAATAATTGGTGAGTGATTTATCACATGGAGTGGAGGACAGAAGGCTGATCATTGGTAAGTGATGTATCACGCAGAGGGGAGGACTGTAGGCTGATAATTGGTGGGTGATGTATCACACAGAGGGGAGGACGGTAGGCTGATAATTGGTGAGTGATGTATCACACGGAGGGGAGGACAGTAGGCTGATAATTGGTGTGTGCTGTACTGTGCAGGGGGAGGACGGCAGGCTCATACCTGCTGAGTGATGTATCAAAGAGAGGGGAGGACGGTAGGCAGATAATTAGTGAGTGATGTATCGAATGGAGGGGAGGACGGTAGGCCGATAATTGCTGAGGGCTGTATTGCATGGAGGGGATGGTGGTAGGCTGATAATTGGCATGTGATGTATTGCATGGAGAGGAGGACGGTAGACTGATAATTGGTGAGAGATGTATCACACAGAGGGGAGGATGGTAGGCTGAGAATTGGTGAGTGCTGTACTGCGCAAGAGGAATACAGTAGGCTAATAATTGGTGAGTGATGTATCGCATAGAGTGGAGGGCGGTAGGCTGATAATTGTTGAGTGATGTATCACATGGAGTGGAGGACAGTAGGCTGATAATTGGTGAGTGCTGTATCACACAGAGGGGAGGACAGTAGGCTGATAACTGGTGAGTGATGTATTGCATTGAAGGGAGGACAATAGGCTGATAATTGGTGAGTGTTGTATCGCATGGAGGGGAGGACAGTAGGCTGATAATTGGTGAGTGATGTATCACACAGAGGGGAGGACAGTAGGCTGATAATTGGTGAGTGCTGTACTGTGCAGGGGGAGGACGATAGGCTGATAATTGGTGAGTGATGTATCACCCAGAGGGAGGACGGTAGGCTGATAATTGGTGAGTCATGTATCACACTGAGGGGAGGACGGTAGGCTGATAATTGGTGACTGATGTATCACACAGAGGGGAGGACGGTAGGCTGATAATTGGTGAGTGATGCATCCCACAGAGGGGAGGACGGTAGGCTGATAATTGGTGAGTGATATATCACATGGAATGGAGGACATTAGGCTGATAATTGGTGAGTGATGTGTCACACAGAGGGGAGGACAGTAGGCTGCTAATTGGTGAGTGATGTATCACACAGAGTGGAGGACGGTAGGCTGATAATTGGTGAGTGATGTATCACATGGAGTGGAGGACAGTAGGCTGATAATTGCTGAGTGTTGTACTGCGCAGGGGGAGGACAGTAGGCTAATAATTGGTGAGTGATGTATCGCAAGGAGGGGATTACGGTAGGCTGATAATTGGTGAGTGATGTATCGCATGGATGGGAGGACAGTAGGCTGATAATTGGTGAGTGATTTATCACTTAGAGTGGAGGACAGAAGGCTGATAATTGGTGAATGATGTATCACACAGAGAGGAGGACAGTAGGCTGATAATTGGTGAGTGATGTATCACACAGAGGGGAGGACAGTAGGCTGATAATTGGTGAGTGATGTATCGCATGGAGGGGAGGACAGTAGGCTGATAATTGGTGAGAGATGTATCACGCAGAGGGGAGGACGGTAGGCTGATAATTGGTGAGTGATGTATCACACAGAGGGGAGGACGGTAGGCTGATAATTGGTGAGTGATGTATCACACAGAGGGGAGGACATTAGGCTGATAATTGGTGAGTGATGTATCGCATGGATGGGAGGACAGTAGGCTGATAATTGGTGAGTGATTTATCACATAGAGTGGAGGACAGAAGGCTGATAATTAGTGAGTGATGTATCGCACAGAGAGGAGGACGGTAGGCTGATAATTGGTGAGTGATGTATCACACAGAGGGGAGGACATTAGGCTGATAATTGGTGAGTGCTGTACTGCGCAGGGGGAGTACAATAGGCTAATAATTGGTGAGTGATGTATCGCACAGAGTGGAGGACGGTAGGCTGATAATTGGTGAGTGATGTATCACATGGCGTGGAGGACAGTAGTCTGATAATTGGTGAGTGCTGTATTGTGCAGGGGGCGAACAGTAGGCTAATAATTGGTGAGTGATGTATCGCATGGAGGGGAGGACGGTAGGCTTATAATTGGTGAGTGATGTATCACACAGAGGGGAGGACAGTAGGCTGAGAATTGGTGAGTGATGTATCGCATGGAGGGGAGGACGGTAGGCTTATAATTGGTGATGGATGTATTGCATGGAGAGGAGGACAGTAGGCTGATCATTGGTGAGTGATGTATCACACAAAGGGGAGGACAGTAGGCTGATAATTGGTGAGTGATGTATCACACAGGGGGAGGACAGTAGGCTGATAATTGGTGAGTGATGTATCGCATGGAGGGGAGGACAGTAGGCTGATAATTAGTGAGTGATGTATCACACAGAGGGGAGGACAGTAGGCTAATAATTGGTGAGTGATTTATCACATGGAGTGGAGGACAGAAGGCTGATCATTGGTGAGTGATGTATAACGCAGAGGGGAGGACGGTAGGCTGATAATTGGTGGGTGATGTATCACACAGAGGGGAGGACGGTAGGCTGATAATTGGTGAGTGATGTATCACACAGAGGGGAGGACAGTAGGCTGATAATTGGTGAGTGATGTATCACATGGAGTGGTGGACAGTAGGCTGATAATTGGTGAGTGATGTATCACACAGTGGGGAGGACGGTAGGCTGATAATTGGTGAGTGATGTATCATACAGGGGGGAGGACAGTAGGCTGATAATTCGTGAGTGATGTATCACACAGAGGGGAGGACTGTCGGCTGATAATTGGTGAGTGATGTATCGCACAGAGTGGAGGACGGTAGGCTGATAATTGGTGAGTGATGTATCACATGGCGTGGAGGACAGTAGGCTGATAATTGGTGAGTGCTGTACTGTGCAGGGGGCGAACAGTAGGCTAATAATTGGTGAGTGATGTATCGCATGGAGGGGAGGACGGTAGGCTTATAATTGGTGAGTGATGTATCACACAGAGGGGAGGACGGTAGGCTGATAATTGGTGATTGATGTATTGCACAGAGGGGAGGACAGTAGGCTGATAATTGGTGAGTGATGTATCACACAGAGGGGAGGACAGTAGGCTGATAATTGGTGAGTGATGTATCGCATGGAGGGGAGGACAGTAGGCTGATAATTGGTGAGAGATGTATCACGCAGAGGGGAGGACGGTAGGCTGATAATTGGTGAGTGATGTATCACACAGAGGGGAGGACGGTAGGCTGATAATTGGTGAGTGATGTATCACACAGAGGGGAGGACATTAGGCTGATAATTGGTGAGTGATGTATCGCATGGATGGGAGGACAGTAGGCTGATAATTGGTGAGTGATTTATCACATAGAGTGGAGGACAGAAGGCTGATAATTAGTGAGTGATGTATCACACAGAGAGGAGGACGGTAGGCTGATAATTGGTGAGTGATGTATCACACAGAGGGGAGGACATTAGGCTGATAATTGGTGAGTGATGTATCCCACAGAGGGGTGGACCGCAGGCTGATAATTGGTGAGTGCTGTATTGCACAGGGGGAGGACGGTAGGCTGATAATTGGTGAGTGATGTATTGCATGGAGGGGAGGACGGTAGGCTGATAATTGGTGGGTGATGTATCACACAGAGGGGAGGACAGTAGGCTGATAATTGGTGAGTAATGTATCACTTGGAGTGGAGGACAGTAGGCTTATAATTGATGAGTGATGTATCACACAGGGAGGAGGACAGTAGGCTGATAGTTGGTGAGTGATGTATCACACAGAGGGGAGGACAGTAGGCTGATAATTGGTGTGTGCTGTACTGTGCAGGGGGAGGACGGCAGGCTCATACCTGCTGAGTGATGTATCAAAGAGAGGGGAGGACGGTAGGCAGATAATTAGTGAGTGATGTATCGAATGGAGGGGAGGACGGTAGGCCGATAATTGCTGACGGCTGTATTGCATGGAGGGGATGGTGGTAGGCTGATAATTGGCGTGTGATGTATTGCATGGAGAGGAGGACGGTAGGCTGATAATTGGTGAGTGATGTATCACACAGAGGGGAGGATGGTAGGCTGAGAATTGGTGAGTGCTGTACTGCGCAAGGGGAATACAGTAGGCTAATAATTGGTGAGTGATGTATCGCACAGAGTGGAGGGCGGTAGGCTGATAATTGTTGAGTGATGTATCACATGGAGTGGAGGACAGTAGGCTGATAATTGGTGAGTGCTGTACTGCGCAGTGGGAGAACAGTAGGCTAATAATTGGTGAGTGATGTATCACATGGAGTGGAGGACAGTAGGCTGATAATTGGTGAGTGCTGTACTGCGCAGTGGGAGAACAGTAGGCTAATAATTGGTGAGTGATGTATCACCCAGAGGGAGGACGGTAGGCTGATAATTGGTGAGTCATGTATCACACTGAGGGGGGGACGGTAGGCTGATAATTGGTGACTGATGTATCACACAGAGGGGAGGACGGTAGGCTGATAATTGGTGAGTGATATACCACATGGAATGGAGGACATTAGGCTGATAATTGGTGAGTGATGTGTCACACAGAGGGGAGGACAGTAGGCTGATAATTGGTGAGTGATGTATCACACAGAGTGGAGGACGGTAGGCTGATAATTGGTGAGTGATGTATCACATGGAGTGGAGGACAGTAGGCTGATAATTGCTGAGTGTTGTACTGCGCAGTGGGAGGACAGTAGGCTAATAATTGGTGAGTGATGTATCGCAAGGAGGGGATTACGGTAGTCTGATAATTGGTGAGTGATGTATCACACAGAGGGAAGGAAGGTAGGCTTATAATTGGTGAGTGATGTATCGCACGGAGGGGATGGTAGGCTGATAATTGGTGAGTGATGTATCACACGGAGGGGGGATGGTAGGCTGATCATTGTTGAGTGATGTATCACACAGAGTGGAGGACAGTAGGCCGATAATTGGTGAGTGATGTATCACACAGAGGGTAGGACAGTAGGCTGATAATTGGTGAGTGATGTATCGCATGGACGGGAGGACAGTAGGCTGATAATTGGTGAGTGATGTATCACACAGAGGGGAGGACAGTAGGCTGATAATTGGTGAGTGATTTATCACATGGAGTGGAGGACAGAAGGCTGATAATTGGTGAGTGATGTATCACACAGAGAGGAGGACGGTAGGCTGATAATTGGTGAGTGATGCATCACACAGAGGGGAGGATGGTAGGCTGAGAATTGGTGACTGCTGTACTGCTCAGGGGAGTACAGTAGGCTAATAATTGGTGAGTGATGTATCGCACAGAGGGTAGGACGGTAGGCTGATAATTGGTGAGTGATGTATCACACAGAGGGGAGGACAGTAGGCTGATAATTGGTGAGTGTTGTACTGTGCTGGGGGAGGACGGTAGGCTGATATCTGCTGAGTGATGTATCAAAGAGAGGGGAGTATGGTAGGCTGATAATTGCTGAGTGATATATCACACAGAGGGGAGGATGGGAGGCAGATAATTAGTGAGTGATGTATTGCATTTAGGGGAGGACGGTAGGCCGATAATTGCTGAGGGCTGTATTGCACGGTGGGGATGGTGGTAGGCTGATAATTGGCGAGTGATTTATCACATGGAGAGGAGGATGGTAGGCTGATAATTGGTGAGTGATGTATCACACAGAGGGGAGGATGGTAGGCTGAGAATTGGTGAGTGCTGTACTGCGCAGGGGGCGGACAGTAGGCTAATAATTGGTGAGTGATCTATCGCATGGAGGGGAGGACGGTAGGCTGATAATTGGTGAGTGATGTATCACACTGAGGGGAGGATTGTACGCTGATAATTGGTGATTGATGTATTGCATGGAGGGGAGGACAGTAGTCTGATCATTGGTGAGTGATGTATCACACAAAGGGGAGGACAGTAGGCTGATAATTGGTGAGTGATGTATCACACAGGGGGAGGACAGTAGGCTGATAATTGGTGAGTGATGTATCGCATGGAGGGGCGGACAGTAGGCTGATAATTGGTGAGTGATGTATCACACAGAGGGGAGGACAGTAGGCTAATAATTGGTGAGTGATTTATCACATGGAGGGGAGGACGGTCGGCTGATAATTGGTGGGTGATGTATCACACAGAGGGGAGGACGGTAGGCTGATAATTGGTGAGTGATGTATCACACGGAGGGGAGGACAGTAGGCTGATAATTGGTGTGTGCTGTACTGTGCAGGGGGAGGACGGCAGGCTCATACCTGCTGAGTGATGTATCAAAGAGAGGGGAGGACGGTAGGCAGATAATTAGTGAGTGATGTATCGAATGGAGGGGAGGACGGTAGGCCGATAATTGCTGAGGGCTGTATTGCATGGAGGGGATGGTGGTAGGCTGATAATTGGCATGTGATGTATTGCATGGAGAGGAGGACGGTAGGCTGATAATTGGTGAGAGATGTATCACACAGAGGGGAGGATGGTAGGCTGAGAATTGGTGAGTGCTGTACTGCGCAAGGGGAATACAGTAGGCTAATAATTGGTGAGTGATGTATCGCATAGAGTGGAGGGCGGTAGGCTGATAATTGTTGAGTGATGTATCACATGGAGTGGAGGACAGTAGGCTGATAATTGGTGAGTGCTGTATCACACAGAGGGGAGGACAGTAGGCTGATAACTGGTGAGTGATGTATTGCATTGAAGGGAGGACAATAGGCTGATAATTGGTGAGTGTTGTATCGCATGGAGGGGAGGACAGTAGGCTGATAATTGGTGAGTGATGTATCACACAGAGGGGAGGACAGTAGGCTGATAATTGGTGAGTGCTGTACTGTGCAGGGGGAGGACGATAGGCTGATAATTGGTGAGTGATGTATCACCCAGAGGGAGGACGGTAGGCTGATAATTGGTGAGTCATGTATCACACTGAGGGGAGGACGGTAGGCTGATAATTGGTGACTGATGTATCACACAGAGGGGAGGACGGTAGGCTGATAATTGGTGAGTGATGCATCCCACAGAGGGGAGGACGGTAGGCTGATAATTGGTGAGTGATATATCACATGGAATGGAGGACATTAGGCTGATAATTGGTGAGTGATGTGTCACACAGAGGGGAGGACAGTAGGCTGCTAATTGGTGAGTGATGTATCACACAGAGTGGAGGACGGTAGGCTGATAATTGGTGAGTGATGTATCACATGGAGTGGAGGACAGTAGGCTGATAATTGCTGAGTGTTGTACTGCGCAGTGGGAGGACAGTAGGCTAATAATTGGTGAGTGATGTATCGCAAGGAGGGGATTACGGTAGGCTGATAATTGGTGAGTGATGTATCGCATGGATGGGAGGACAGTAGGCTGATAATTGGTGAGTGATTTATCACATAGAGTGGAGGACAGAAGGCTGATAATTGGTGAGTGATGTATCACACAGAGAGGAGGACTGTAGGCTGATAATTGGTGAGTGATGTATCACACAGAGGGGAGGACAGTCGGCTGAGAATTGGTGAGTGATGTATCGCATGGAGGCGAGGACAGTAGGCTGATAATTGGTGAATGATGTATCACACAGAGGGGAGGACAGTAGGCTGATAATTGGTGAGTGATGTATCGCATGGAGGGGAGGACAGTAGGCTGATAACTGGTGAGTGATGTATTGCATTGAAGGGAGGACAATAGGCTGATAATTGGTGAGTGTTGTATCGCATGGAGGGGAGGACAGTAGGCTGATAATTGGTGAGTGATGTATCACACAGAGAGGAGGACGGTAGGCTGATAATTGGTGAGTGATGTATCACACAGAGGGGAGGACAGTCGGCTGAGAATTGGTGAGTGATGTATCGCATGGAGGCGAGGACAGTAGGCTTATAATTGATGAGTGATGTATCACACAGGGAGGAGGACAGTAGGCTGATAGTTGGTGAGTGATGTATCACACAGAGGGGAGGACAGTAGGCTGATAATTGGTGTGTGCTGTACTGTGCAGGGGGAGGACGGCAGGCTCATAACTGCTGAGTCATGTATCAAAGAGAGGGGAGGACGGTAGGCAGATAATTAGTGAGTAATGTATCGAATGGAGGGGAGGACGGTAGGCCGATAATTGCTGAGGGCTGTATTGCACGGAGGGGATGGTGGTAGGCTGATAATTGGCGTGTGATGTATTGCATGGAGAGGAGGACGGTAGGCTGATAATTGGTGAGTGATGTATCACACAGAGGGGAGGATGGTAGGCTGAGAATTGGTGAGTGCTGTACTGCGCAAGGGGAGTACAGTAGGCTAACAATTGGTGAGTGATGTATCGCACAGAGTGGAGGGCGGTAGGCTGATAATTGTTGTGTGATTTATCACATGGAGTGGAGGACAGTAGGCTGATAATTGGTGAGTGCTGTACTGCGCAGGGGGAGAACAGTAGGCTAATAATTGGTGAGTGATGTATCGCATGGAGGGGAGGACGGTAGGCTGATAATTGGTGAGTGATGTATCACACAGAGTGGAGGACGGTAGGCTGATAATTGATGATTGATGTATTGCACGGAGGGGATGATGGTAGGCTGATCATTGGTGAGTTATGTATCACACCGAGTGGAGGACAGTAGGCTGATAATTGGTGAGTGATGTATCACACAGAAGGGAGGACAGTAGGCTGATAATTGGTGAGTGATGTATCACACAGAGGGGAGGACAGTAGGCTGATAATTGGTGAGTGATGTATCACACAGAGGGGAGGACAGTAGGCTGATAACTGGTGAGTGATGTATTGCATTCAAGGGAGGACAATAGGCTGATAATTGGTGAGTGTTGTATCGCATGGAGGGGAGGACAGTAGGCTGATAATTGGTGAGTGATGTATCACACAGAGGGGAGGACAGTAGGCTGATAATTGGTGAGTGCTAAACTGTGCAGGGGGAGGACGATAGGCTGATAATTGGTGAGTGATGTATCACCCAGAGGGAGGACGGTAGGCTGATAATTGGTGAGTCATGTATCACACTGAGGGGAGGACGGTAGGCTGATAATTGGTGACTGATGTATCACACAGAGGGGAGGACGGTAGGCTGATAATTGGTGAGTGATGCATCCCACAGAGGGGAGGACGGTAGGCTGATAATTGGTGAGTGATATATCACATGGAATGGAGGACATTAGGCTGATAATTGGTGAGTGATGTGTCACACAGAGGGGAGGACAGTAGGCTGATAATTGGTGAGTGATGTATCACACAGAGTGGAGGACGGTAGGCTGATAATTGGTGAGTGATGTATCACATGGAGTGGAGGACAGTAGGCTGATAATTGCTGAGTGTTGTACTGCGCAGTGGGAGGACAGTAGGCTAATAATTGGTGAGTGATCTATCGCATGGAGGGGAGGACGGTAGGCTGATAATTGGTGAGTGATGTATCACACTGAGGGGAGGGCGGTACGCTGATAATTGGTGATTGATGTATTGCATGGAGGGGAGGACAGTAGGCTGATAATTGGTGAGTGATGTATCACACTGAGGGGAGGGCGGTACGCTGATAATTGGTGATTGATGTATTGCATGGAGGGGAGGACAGTAGGCTGATCATTGGTGAGTGATGTATCACACAAAGGGGAGGGCAGTAGGCTGATAATTGGTGAGTGATGTATCACACAGGGGGAGGACAGTAGGCTGATAATTGGTGAGTGATGTATCGCATGGAGGGGAGGACAGTAGGCTGATAATTGGTGAGTGATGTATCACACTGAGGGGAGGGCGGTACGCTGATAATTGGTGATTGATGTATTGCATGGAGGGGAGGACAGTAGGCTGATCATTGGTGAGTGATGTATCACCCAAAGGGGAGGACAGTAGGCTGATAATTGGTGAGTGATGTATCACACAGGGGGAGGACAGTAGGCTGATAATTGTTGAGTGATGTATCGCATGGAGGGGAGGACAGTAGGCTGATAATTGGTGAGTGATGTATCACACAGAGGGGAGGACAGTAGGCTAATAATTGGTGAGTGATTTATCACATGGAGTGGAGGACAGAAGGCTGATCATTGGTGAGTGATGTATCACGCAGAGGGGAGGACGGTAGGCTGATAATTGGTGGGTGATGTATCACACAGAGGGGAGGACGGTAGGCTGATAATTGGTGAGTGATGTATCACACAGAGGGGAGGACAGTAGGCTGATAATTGGTGAGTGATGTATCACATGGAGTGGTGGACAGTAGGCTGATAATTGGTGAGTGATGTATCACACAGAGGGGAGGACGGTAGGCTGATAATTGGTGAGTGATGTATCACACAGAGGGGAGGACAGTAGGCTGATATTTCGTGAGTGATATATCACACAGAGGGGAGGACAGTCGGCTGATAATTGGTGAGTGATGTATCGCATGGAGGGGAGGACAGTAGGCTGATAATTGGTGAGTGATGTATCACATGGAGGGGAGGACAGTAGGCTGATAATTGGTGAGTGATGTATCACATGGAGTGGTGGACGGTAGGCTGATAATTGGTGAGTGATGTATCACACAGAGGGGAGGACAGTAGGCTGATAATTGGTGAGTGATGTATCACACAGAGGGGAGGACAGTAGGCTGATAATTGGTGAGTGATTTCTCACATGGAGTGGAGGACATAAGGCTGATAATTGGTGAGTGATGTATCACAGAGAGGGGAGGACAGGCGGCTGATAATTGGTGAGTGCTGTACTGTGCAGGGGGAGGACGGTAGGCTGATAACTGGTGACTGATGTATCAAAGAGAGGGGAGGACGGTAGGCAGATAATTGGTGAGTGATGTATCGCATGGAGGGGAGGACGGTAGGCCGATAATTGGTGAGGGCTGTATTGCACGGAGGGGAGGATTGTAGGCTGATGATTGGTGAGTTCTCTTTTGCATGGAGGGGAGGATGGTAGGCTGAGAATTGGTGAGGGCTGTATTGCACGGAGGGTAGTACGGTAGGCTGACAATTGGTGAAGGCTGTATTGCACGGAGTTGAGGACGGTAGGTTGATAATTGGTGAGTGCTGTACTGCACAGAGGGGAGGACGGTAGCCTCTCCCTCCCGAATTACCACTCCCCCCAACCTAACTTTCCCTTACACGCTGCTGACTGACTTTTGAGAGTGAAAAAACTCTACTGCTGTAGTAGAAAATTGGAGGAAAATTTTCATTCCAAAGACAGTCCAACGTGACAATTTGTGAAGAGGAGGTGTGAGATGGAAGAGGAGGATTCTGGGCCTGGGCCTACGGACAATTCTGATAAGGTTAATGATGAAGAATTACAATCTTCTGAGGCATTTCACTGAAGTAGTGCATCAACAAACACAAAGAAGTCTGTCTTTTTTACAAAACTATGGAAGTTTATTTACACAACAAATATACAAAGTACAAACATTAAACATTTACAAGGAAGTGAATAAATCCAAAATAAAATATGTTTACTACTGTCTATAAAACAGTCAATTCCCTGGTGGGCCCACCACTCTCGGAAATGCCCCACTGTACCCATTGTGAATGCAGGCTCCCTCTCCAAAAAAAGCCGGGCATGAACGTATCCTTGGAAGCGGGGCAGGCAGTCGGCCCAGGCAGAGCCCTTGACTTTATGCCACCTGGCCTTGTGAATGGCCATCTCGGAATGGACAGGTGGATGGGGTGTCAGTGAACAATAGACAATAGACAATAGGTGCAGGAGTAGGCCATTCGGCATTTAAGCTAGCACCACCATTCAATGTGATCATGGCTGATCATCTACAATCAGTAA
This sequence comes from Hypanus sabinus, assembly GCF_030144855.1. NCBI lineage: Eukaryota > Metazoa > Chordata > Chondrichthyes > Myliobatiformes > Dasyatidae > Hypanus > Hypanus sabinus. Next base: position 147,703,722 of record NC_082715.1, on the reverse strand, counting down.
CCTGTTTCTGCCCTCTCCCCATATCCCTTGACTCCATTATCTTTAAGAGCTCTATCTAACTCTTTCTTGAAAGCATCCAGAGAATTGGCCTCCACTTGCTTCTGAGGCAGAGCATTCCATAGATCCACAACTCTCTGGGTGAAAAAGTTTTTCCTGAACTCTGTATTAAATGGCCTACCCCTTATTCTTAAACTGTGGCCTCTGATTCTGGACTCTCCCAACATTGGGAACATATTTCCTGCCTCTAGTGTGTCCAATCCCTTAATAATCTTATATGTTTCAATCAGATCCCCTCTCATCCTTCTAAATTCCAGTGTATACAAGCCCTGTCGCTCCAATCTTTCAACATATGACAGTCCCACCATCCCAGGAATTAACCTCGTGAACCTATGCTGCACTCCCTCAGTAGCAAAAATGTCCTTCCTCAAATTTGGAGACCAAAACTGCACACAATACTCCAGGCGTGATCTCACCAGGGCCCTGTACAAATGTAGAAGGACCTCTTTACTCCTATACTCAACTCCCCTTGTTAAGAAGACCAACATGCCATTAGCTTTCTTCACTGTCTGCTGTACCTGCATGCTTACTTCCAGTGACTGACAAACAGGGACATCTAGATCTCGTTGTACTTCCCCATTTCCTAACTTGACACCATTTAGATAGTAATCTGCCTTGCTGTTCTTGCCACCAAAGTGGATAACCTCACATTTATCCACATTAAACTGCATCAGCCATGCATCTGCCCACTCACCCTGCATTCTCCTAACATTCTCCTCATATTTCACACTGCTACCCAGCTTTGTGTCACCTGCAAATTTGCTAATGTTACTCTTAATCCCTTCATCTAAATCATTAATGTATATTGTAAATAGCTGCGGTCCCAGCACTGAACCTTGCGGTACCCCACTAGTCACTGCCTGCCATTTTGAAAAAGACCCGTTAATCCCTACTCTTTGTTTCCTGTCTGCCAACCAATTTTCTATCCATGTTAGTACCCTACCCCCAATACCATGTGCTCTAATTTTGCCCACTAATCTCTTACGTGGGACCTTATCAAAGACTTTCTGTAAGTTCAGGTACACTACATCCACTGGCTCTCCCTTGTCCATTTTCAGAGTTACATCCTCAAGAAATTCCAGAAGATTAGTCAAACATGATTTTCTCTTTGTAAATCCATGGTGACTCGGACTGATTCTGTTACGGCTATCCAAATGTGCCGCTATTTCATCTTTTATAATTGACTCCAGCATCTTCCCCACCACTGATATCAGGCTAACTGATCTATAATTCCCTGTTTTTGCTCTCCCTCCTTTCTTAAAAAGTGGGATAACATTAGCTACCCTCCAATCCTCAGGAACTGATCCTGAATCTATAGAACATTGGAAAATGATTACCAATGCGTTCACGATTTCTAGAGCCACCTCCTTAAGTACTCTGGGATGCAGACCATCAGGCCCTAGGGATTTATCAGCCTTCCGTCCTATCAGTCTACCCAACACCATTTTCTGCCTAATGTGAAGTTCCTTCAGTTCCTCCGTTACCCTAGGTCCTCTGGCCACTATTACATCTGGGAGATTGTCTGTGTCTTCCCTAGTGAAGACAGATCCAAAGTACCTGTTCAACTCATCTGCCATTTCCTTGTTCCTCATAATAAATTCACCCATTTCTGCCTTCAAGGGCCCAACTTTGGTCTTAACTAATTTTTTCCTCTTCACATACCTAAAGAAGCTTTTACTATCCTCCTTTACATTCTTGGTTAGCTTACCCTCGTACCTCAACTTTTCTCCCCGTATTGCCTTTTCAGTCATCTTCTGTTGCTCATTAAAAGTTTCCCAATCCTCTGGCTTCCCGCTCATCTTTGCTATGTTATACTTTTATTTTTATACTGTCCCTGACTTCCCTTGTCAGCCACAGTCGCCCCCTACTCCCCTTAGAATCTTTTTTCCTCTTTGGAATGAACTGATCCTGCACCTTCTGTATTATTCCCAGAAATATCTGCCATTGTTGTTCCACTGTCATTCCTGCGAGGGTATCCTTCCAGTCAACTTTGGCCAGCTCCTCCCTCATGGCTCCATGGTCCCCCTTGTTCAACTGTAATACTGACACTTCCGATTTTCCCTTCTCCCTCTCAAATTGCAGATTAAAACATCATATTATGATCACCACCCCCTAATGGCTCCTTTACCTTGAGTTCCCTTATCAAATCCAGTTCATTACACAACACTAGATCCAGAATTGCCTTCTCTCTGGCAGGCTTCAATACAAGCTGTTCTAAGAATCCATCTCAGAGGCACTCCACAAACTCCCTTTCTTAGGGTCCAGTACCAACCTGATTTTCCCAGTCTACCTGCATGTTGAAATCCCCCATTACAACCGTAGCATTACCTTTGCGACACGCTAATTTTAACTCTTGATTCAACTTGCACCCTATTTCCAGGCTACTATTTGGGGGCCTGTAGTTAACTCCTATTAGGGTCTGCTTAAAGACTTGATGCATGGTACTGCCCAATGCAACACCTACCACCCCGGGTCCCCAATGTACAGGGGAAGGACCCCTGCACAAAGAGATTTCCACCGGGGACCTCCTCCGCTGTCAGATGGTAACACGGACCGCCAAGGAGAGTCCAGTCGGCAGATAAAGGCAGGGAAGTGAAAGGTGTGCAGGAGCAGTCCGGACAAGAAATGCTTTGGAGCGTCACGGAACGGCATGGTGGGCATCCCCATGAGACGGTTCACGTTATGTGGGACTCTCTCCCGCGTGGTCTCCCGAGGCCTGGGTCCGACAGGCAATTCCAGCAGATCAGGTGGTGATGCAGCTGGAACCCCTCCACTTCCCCGAGCCCCCTCGACACCCACCGTGATAGGATGGGGACCAGGCCCTTCCCAGAAAGAGCACTGTCCCCCACCGGCACAGGAGCACCCTGTCTGGATGAGACGAGACCCCTCACCCTCAACAGCTCTCGGTAACAGAGAGGCAGTTCCCTCAGATCAGCATGCTGATGCTGTCCGCTGGGAGTCCCATGTCCTCCTGCAGGTGGTGTCCCCGGCGGAGAAATTGTATTGCAAGCACATGCCATCACACAGGGTGGTCGCTACAAAGGTATCTCTGCAGGGTCCTGAGGCGGACAGCTGCCAGCTGGGTGCGCATGCTCACCAATGACTGACCACCCTCTGCCATTGGAAGACTCAGGACCATAGCAGAGACCCAATGCCTCATGTTACCCCAGAAGTCCACCAACCCTCTTCTGGGTCCTGGAGACAAGCAGTCGGCGGGACTAAAGTGATCAGCCAGTATCATATCTTTACAACGAAAGCTACTTATCAATGGATTTTACATGGACTGGTGATCCAAGTTGTCCTATTCCATTGTGTCTGGTCTGTGGCAAACAAATTACAAATGTAGCAGTGGCTCCAGCAAAATTTAAAAAAAACCTTAACTACAAATCACAGCCATATGGCAAGTAAAAGTGCTGACTATTTTAAATGACTATTGGAACCTCAAAACAAACAGACTAAAGCTTTTGAAAATAAAGTCACAGTCACTAAAAAAACTCAGGAAGCAAGTTATTTAGTAGTTTTGAAACCAGTTCATGAGAGAACATTTAAAAACCTGTGTGTAAACTTGGACAAGAGCACACCAATTTCCTGCTACAAGCAGAAATCCAATGGCTTAGGAAAAGTTCTCAACAGGGTTTTGAGCTGAAAGGTGAATTGCAGGAGTACTTTCAAGAAAGTAGTATTCAGATTTTACTAAGTGCTTTGAAGATGAAGAACAGCTGCAGAAACTAGCCTACTTAACAGACATTTTTCATTGTCTGAAATAGCTGAACAAGTCTCTGCAAGGCCCCGGAGAAAATGTTTTGACAGGATCTTGGATTTAAAAGGAAACTGAATCTGTGAAAATATCATGTTGTAAAAGGAAAGCTTGAAATGCTTCCACTGCTGCTTGGGCTTGAGAGTGAAGAAGGATCAGAAAATCTCGAGTCTTTTTGAAAACCACCTGGAAGAACTGCAGAGCAAAATTGAGCAGAGAGTGGTCTGTTTAAGTATGTGGATAATTTTGAGATAAGATCCTGACAAAGATCAAAATGCTAATCAGTAATCAAGTTGCTGGTCAATAACTGTATTTAAAAAACATTGTCCACAATAACTCTGTGGGTGACTGAAGATCGATAAATATTCTGTTTAGATTTGTCCCATTTCATTTTGTGGACAATACATACCTGGACTAATACTAATACTTACATTCTTGTCTATGTCAGAGCTAAACTCAATTAATAATAGGTCTGCCTTTTCCACCTGAGCAAATGTGAGTTACATAAAAAGCTAAACACCAGATAGGGCAGTATCTGTCTCATTCGCAGCACACAGACATTATACTTTGGAATAACCTTGAATTGTTAATTTAGTCCTTGCTAAAGAAAAACCAAACTGGTATTGGTTACAAGTTCAGTATCAATGCTGGATTACAAACATCAAAGGCTGGTATATACCCATTCAAATGTAACCATCTGAAACCACCACCAACCAAGAATGGCAAGAAGTGGATGCCAGGCAAGCCCACAACTGACATAATCTTGTGCAATGTTATGCAAGAGTTTCTCCTTGACAACACAGGAACACAATACTTCCCTTGTGACTTTCTCCAAGATGGGGGTACATGTCCACAGAGCCCTGAAAGTTGCCTCACAGGTAGATAGGGTAGTTAAGAAAGCTTATAGGGTGTAGCTTTCATAAGCTGAGGGATAGAGTTTAAGAGTCGCAAGGTAATGATGCAGCTCTATAAAACTCTGGTTAGGCAACACTTAGAGTACTGTGTCCAGTTCTGGTCGCCTCACTATAGGAAAGATGTGGAAGCATTGGAAAGGGTACAGAGGAGATTTACCAGGATGCTGCCTGGTTTAGAGAATATGCATTATGATCAGAGATTAAGGGAGCTGGGGTTTTACTGTTTGGAGAGAAGGAGGATAAGAGGAGACATGATAGAGGTATACAAGATATTAAGAGGAATAGATAGACTGGACAGTCAGCGCCTCTTCCCCAGGGCACCACTGCTCAATACAAGAGGACATGGCTTTAAGTTAAGGGGAGGGAAGTTCAAAGGGGATATTAGAGGAAGGTCTTTTACTCAGAGAGTGGTTGGTGCGTGGAATGCACTGCCTGAGTCATGGGTGGAGGCAGATACACGAGTGAAATTTAAGAGACTACCAGACAGGTAACTGAATAGCTTCCTACATGGGCAGAGGAAATATGGACTGTTCAAGAGGTTGAAACCATTCTCTTAACTATTCTGAACAGTTAATAACAAACTTGGTGAAATGAGATTGTGATACAATACATTTTACCTGTAAATAAGACAAGAAATAGGACCTACTGCACCTTTTTATTTATCCACTGGTCAGAACACTGTTCACCATCTTGCTGATGCCAATGAAAGAGCTTTGCATTTTGTGTATCATTTAAAGATCTATGGCATTGGTAGATGGAGGGTAGAATTAAGATTATCAATCACCACATACTGTGGACCTCTTCTGGAGGTCCAAGACGCCAACTTCTACAAAGAAGGGATCTGTATGCTCCACGACCGCTGAACTAAGTGTGTAAACGTAGGAAAAATAAATGTGCTAGCTTTTCTAAAATTGACTTGTTCTACCCTAGGCCACAAACTTATCAAGCACCCCTTGTATAAGATGATAAGAGGCATTGAGTGTGTGGATAGTCAGAGACTTTTTCCCAGGGCTGAAATGGCTAGCACGAGAGGGCACTGTTATAAGGAGCTTGGACGTAGGTACAGAGAAGTCAGGGGTAATTTTTTTACGCAGAGAGTGGTGAGTGCATGGAATGGGCTGCTGGCAACGGTAGTGGAGGCAGATACGATAGGGTTTTTAAGAGACCTCTGGACAGATATATGGAGCTCAGAAAAATGGAGGACTATGGGTAATGCTAGGTAATTTCTCAGGTAAGGACATGTCCGGCACAGCTTTGTAGGGTGAAGGGCCTGTATTTTGCTGTAGGTTTTCTATGTTTCTGTACGTATATTGAATAGATTTTAAAAATGTGCAAAAACAGAAATACTGTATATTAATAGAAAGTGAGATAGTGTCCAAGGGTTCAACGTCCATTTAGGGAATCGCTAAATCACTGAGCATGTGCCTTCAGGTTTCTGTACCTCCTACCTGATGGTAACCATGAGAAAAGGGCATGCCCTGGGTGCTGGATGTCCTTAATAATGGACACTGCCTTTCTGAGACACCACTCCCTGAAGATGCCCTGGGTACTTTGTAGGCTAGTACCCAAGATGGAGCTGACTAGATTTACAACCTTCTGCAGCTTCTTTCGGTCCTGTGCAGCAGCAACACCCCCCCCCCTCCCCGCTCCCCCCAATGCCAGACAGTGATGCAGCCTGTCAGAATGCTCTCCACGGTACATCTATAGAAGTTTTTGAGTGTATTTGTTGACATGCCAAATCTCTTCAAACTCCTAATGAAGTATAGCTGCTGTCTTGCCTTCTTTATAACTATATCGATATGTTGGGACCAGGTTAGATCCTTAGAGATCTAGTTGGCATATTTCACTCCTGTACGCGCTCTCATCACTACCTGAGATTCTACCAACAATGGTTGTATCATCAGCAAATTTATAAATGGTATTGGAGCTACGCGCAGCCACACAGTCATGAATATATAGAGATTAGAGCAGTGGGCTAAGCACACACCCATGAGGTGCGCCAGTGTTGATTGTCAGTGAGGAGCATATGTTATCACTAATGCACACAGATTGTGATCTTCCTGTTAGGAAGTCGAGGATCCAACTGCAGAGGGAGGTATAGAGGCCCAGGTTCTGCAACTTCTCAATCAGGATTGTGGGAATGATGGTATTAAATGCTGAGCTATAGTCGTTGAACAGCATCCTGACATAGGTGTTTGTGTTGTCCAGGTGGTTGAAAGCTGTGTGGACAGCCATTGAAATTGCGTCTGCTATTGACCTATTGTGGCGATAGGCAAATTGCAATGGGTCCAGGTCCTTGCTGAGGCAGGTATTCAGTCTAGTCATGACTGACCTCTCAAAGCATTTCATCACTGTAGGTGTGAGTGCTAGCAGACGATAGTCATTAAGGTAGCTCACATTCTTCTTCTTCTGAGGCACTGGTATAATTCCGCTTTTTGAAGCAAGCGGAAACTTTGGCCCGTAGCAGTGAGAGGTTGAAAATGTCCTTGAATACTGCTAGTTGGTTGGCATAGGTTTTCAGACTCCACGTACTCCATTGGGACCTTCCACCTTGCGAGGCTTCATTTTCTTTAAAGACAGTCCAGCATCGGCCTCTGAGACAGAGATCAGAGAATCATCAGGTGCAGCAGGGATCTTCACAGCGTGCATAGAAGGTGTGGAGTTCATCTGGTAGTGAAGCATTCATTCATGCTATTGGATTTTGCTTTGTAGGAAGTAATGTCTTGCAAACCCTGCCAGAGATTTTTATTGAGAAGTGCAGACTCTGTCAGTAACCTGACTGTGTGTCTTCTCTATAGGGCAGGGCACCTCTACAACCCACACCACCAATCTCATCTCATTGACTGGAACACCTGACTCCAAAAAGCATTTGTAGAAGGCATTACCCCAGAGGTTCACATACTTTTTCCAACAAATACATGTAATATTGGATCATTTTTCTCAATAAATAAATGAACAAGTATATGTTTTTGTGTTATTTAATTCATTGAGTTCTCTTTATCTACTTTTAGGACTTGCGCGAAGTTCTGATCACATTTTAGGTAATATTTATGCAGAAGTGGAGTAACTTCTAAAGGGCTCACAAACTTACTAGCACCACTCTATGTCTATGCCAACTGTGAATTCAAATGGCGATCTCTTTAAAATATTATTAGAGTGCTTGCCCTCTGTTACATTATCAGAAAGTGTATTCCAAAGTGCATACCACCCTCTGTAGGAAAAATAAGTTTCAGATCTTCTCTAAACCTCCTGCAATTAACCTTGATCCTCTGATTTTATGCCTCCATTACTCACTATGCACCCTATCCATGCCCTTCAGAACTTTGAATACTTCTGTCAGACCCTGCCTCCGTCTCCAGCTCGAGCATCACCCCGATAATAGTAATCTAAATTCATATCAGGACAGATGTCCGGTTGGAAGGTGGCGTTTTCAACCTAGGCTTGACTTCTTGAGCAACATATCACCAATTTGAAACCTTGATCCCGTTTCTCTCCCCGGAGGTGCTGATCTGGCGTGCTGAGTGAGGCCGTACAATGAACAACGATTGGGCTCAATGAGTGGGGTCTACTTCTGGATGTGATGCCGGCACCGGTCACTACAAATGCTGCCCGACCTGCTGAGTTCATCCAGCCTTTTTGTACGTCTTGATCTGACCACAGCATCTGCAGTGCACTTTGTGTTTACCACAGCGAAGTTCCCCTGTGCCCTGTCCAGCCGCGGCCTGCACTGCCCGGAGTGGACCTGACGGTTACCCTGACAACAAGGTTCCCACCCTCCCCCCGCCTCCTCAATCAGGAACCGGAAGGTGCGGCGCTCGCACCGGAAGTGTTGGTAATGTGGTGCCTGAAACCGGTACCGTGAGGCTCGGGAGATGAAGTCGGTGTTAATGGTGGCGGAAAAGCCGTCCCTGGCTCTTTCCATTGCCAAGATCCTATCGCGGGGTAAGTGCGCCGCGGCGGTCTAGTCCGATGGAAACCTGGAGCTGCTGGTTCCATTGAGCTCAAGTTTAAAGCATGGGCATCAGACTCTGATTGCTGGGACCGAGTTGAGGTATATATTATATCAGGCGAAAGAAGAAGGCAGGCTCTGATGACAGGTTAAAGTGTTTACTGACTTCGCAAAGTTTAGTATATAGACAGGACTTGCTGGATATACTCATTAGATCATGCGGCATCGGTGGAAAGAACTTCTGACTAGTGTTTCCAGCATAACCAAGATACAAGATAAGAACAGATATTGCCTTTAGTTTCTGCTGAACTTAGCTCAGACAAAAGCAGAAATGTAACAAGTTTTATTTTTCAATTCCCTTTGGCTAGAAGGGGCAGTGGGAGGCAAGTCAATCTGGATTTCATGATCTGATATCTTGCGTTGATCTGCTCCAGAAGCCACTTGGGACTGTGCTGTGGGCAGGTTTAGATCTGACAGATGTTGACAATCAAATAGTTTCCATCATCTATGTTCATGTGTAAAGTAGGTAGCTGAGTGAAGAACCAATAATGTATCTGGTATCAGTTACAAAAACAGAGTACAGAATTAGGCTGGTCAGTCCATCGAACCTGCTAGTTCTTTCAAAGGGCAGTCGGATTAATTCTACATATCCATTCTTTTCCCATTATGCTGTTAATCTCTTTCTCCTTGGAGTACTGAACTAATTGACAGGGTAGATGATGAATGCTGTTTCCCCAATGTGGAAAGTGTAGAACTCAGGTTGTAGACCTGGAGTGGTGGAGTATTTGCACTTGTAGGCCGAAGACCTTATCATTCCCAGCCACATTAGTACTCCTCACATCTACCCAGATTAAACTCCATCTGCCAGTTCTTCCCCATTTTCCAAATTGATATTCCTGCAGCCTAACACTACCCTCTGTCCTGTCAACAACTTCACCAATTTTAGTATCACCTGTGAAGTTATTGATGCCTCCTACATTTACATTCAAACCATTCATCTACACCAAAAGCACCCCATCACCCATCTCCTGTTGCCAAGCCAATTTGGATTAATTTTTCCAAATTGTCCTTGATCTTGTGGTCTAGTCTCCCATGTGGAGCTTTGTCGAGGGCCTTATTGAAGTACAAGTAATCTTCATCAATACACTTTGTTACCTTCTCAAAAAATTTAGTCAGATTGTTCATGATTTCTGCTCTTGACAAAGCTTTGTGAGCTATCTGATTAGTCCCTATCTTTCCAAATAATCATTAATCTTGCCTGTCCTGCAAAAACTTTTCCCATAACTTTCCTACTGCAGATGTATGGCTCTCAGGCCTGCAATTACCAGGCTTTTCCCTTCTGTCCTTTTTGAATTGAATTGACTTTATTTTTTACATCCTTCACAAACATGAGTAAATATCTTTATGTTATGTCTCTGTCTAAATGTGCAATTTATAGTAATTTGTAATAAATAGTATGTACAACAGGATAGTCAATATAGCATAGAAATACAATTGTATTAGTGTGAGTTAATCAGTCTGATGACCTGGGGGAAGAAGCTGTTGGTCCTGGCTTTTATGCTGCGGTACCGTTTCCCAGATGGTAGCAGCTGGAACAGTTTGTGGTTGGGGTGACTCTGGTCTCCAGTGATCCTTTGGGCCCTTTTTACACACCTGTCTCTGTAAAAGTCCTGAATAGTGGGAACTTCACATCCACAGATGCGCTGGGCTGTCTGTACCACTCTTGGCAGAGTCCTGCGATTGAGGTAAGTACATTTCCCATATCAGGCAGTGATACAGCCAGTCAGGATGCTGTCAATTGTGTCCCTGTAGAAAGTCCTTAGGATTTGGGGACTCAAGCCAAACTTCTTCAACCGCCTGAGGTGAAAGAGGCACTGTTGTGAGTTTTTTCATCACACAGCCGGTATGTACAGACCATGTGAGATCCTCAGTGATGTGTATACCAAGGAACTTAAAGTTGTTCACCCTCTCAACCCCAGATCCATTGATGTCAACCAGCTCCTTTCTTTTTGTGACATTTTGGAAGAAGTTGTTTTCTTGACACCACTATGTCAGGGTGATGACTTCTCTGTAAGTTGCCTCATTATTACTTGAGATAAGGCCAATCAATGTATCGTCAGCAAATTTAATTAGCAGATTGGAGCTGTGGGTGGCGACATTCATGGGTATACAGAAAGTAAAGGAGGGGGCTTAGGACACAGCCCTGAGGGGCACCTTTGCTGAGGGTCAGAGGGGCAGAGGTGAGGGAGCCCACTCTTACCACCTGCCAGTGATCTGACAGGAAGTCCAGGATCCAGCTGCACAAGGCAGGGTGAAGGCCGAGGTCTCTGAGCTTCTTGCCTGGGGGAAATATGGTGTTGAATGCTGAACTGTAGTCCAAGAACAGCATTCTGACATAAGCATCTTTCTTCTCCAAGTGTGCAAGGATGGTGTGTAGAGCTGTGGCTATTGCATTATCTGTTGATCAATTGTGCCGGTAGGCAAATTGTAGAGGGTCCAGTGTGGATGGTAACATACTGCAGATGTAGTTCTTGACCAGCCTCTCAAAGCATTTGTTTATTATTGAGATGAGTGCAACAGGTTGCCAGTTGTTCAAACATGTTACCTTGGTCTTTTCAGGTACAAGAACAAGGGTGGATGTTTTGAAGCAGGAGGGCTTTCTACACTGGGAGAGGGAGAGATTAAAAATGTCTGTAAACACACCGGCCAGTTGTGCTGTGCACATTCTGAATACCCGGCCTGGGATGCTGTTTGGTCCTGCAGCCTTGTGACTGTCTACTCGTTGGAAATGCCTGTACACTTCAGCCTCAAATGACTAAGGTGCAGGTCATTTGACAAGGCTACTGGGACTACATTTCCCTATTCATCTGGTGTCTAGTGGAGATTTAAAAATCTCAGCCAGGGCTATAGCTGTCTCTTTCCCCATCGCAATCTAAGATGAGTCTCATCCGTATTAGGGGATTGTGCACCTCCTCTTTACTTTGGGAGATCTGAACTAGAATTTTATCTTCTGCTTTTCTAAGTTTGAGTTCTCCAACGAGTCTTTTTCCTTGCTGAATAATCTCAGGGTGGGACAAATTAGGACTGAAGTTGGAGGCAGAATGGTAGCATTGCGGCTAATGTAACACTTCTACAGTACCAGCGACCGGGTTGAATTTATGCTGCTGTCTGTATGGAGTTTCTGTGTACTCCCCGTGACCGTGTGGGTTTGCTCTCATATTCCAAAGGGATATGGGATAGTAGGCTAATTGGGCCAGAACAGCCTGTTATGCTGTATCTCTAAATAAAATAATTGAAGATAAGGAATACTTAATTAACAGAATAAAATCAATGGTAGTATTTCTATTGGACTTTGGATCATCTTCAATGATTAGACTAAATATTTATTGGTTACCTAGACCATAGAGGAAGAATCAGGTTTAATATCACCAACATATGTTGTGAAATTTGTTAATTTTACAACAGCAGTATAATGAAATACATGATAAATAAATATAGGGAAAAGACTGAGTTACATTATCTGTGTGTGTGTGTGTGTGTGTGTGTATATAAAAAATTTATATGTGGTGCGTGGCCAAGTGGTTAAGGCATTGGACTAGTGATCTGAAGGTTGTGAGTTCAAGCCCCAGCCGAGGCTGCGTGTTGTGTCCTTGAGCAAGGTGCATAGCCACACATTGAGTGCCTGATAGTAGTGCAAAAAAAAGTAATGAGATAGTGTTCATGGGTTCAATGTCCATTTAGGAATCGGATAGCAGAGGGGAAGAGGCTGTTTCTGAATCATTGAGTGTGTGCCCTCAGGCTCTTGTATCCCCTTCCCAACGCTAACAATGAGAAGAGGACATGTCCTGGGTGGTTGTGGCCCTTAACGATGGAGCAGTCCCAAGGCGCCACTCCTTGAAGATGTCTTGGATACTACAGAGCCTCGTACCCATGACGGAGCTGACTAATCTTACAAGTTTCTGCGACTTGCATCAGTGTTTTGCAGTAGTTTCCCCCCTCCCCCCCCCCACCAGACAGTGACACAACCAATCAGAATGCTCTCCACGGTACATTTGTAGAAGTTTACAAGTGTTTTAGTTGACAAACTAAATCTCTTCAAACTCCTAATGAGATATAGCTACTGTCTTGCTGCCTTTATAGCTGCATCAATATGTTGTGTAAAGGTTGGGCCCTCAGAGATATTGACACCCAGGAGCTTGAAACTGCTCACTCTCTCCACTTCTGATCCCTCTGTGAGGATCAGTATGTGCTCCTTTGTCTTACCTTGTGAGAGTCCACAGTCAGCTCTTTGGTCTTGCTGATGTTGAGTGCAAGGTTGTTGCTGTGACACCACTCAACTAACTGGTATATGTTGCTCCTGTACGTCCTTTCATCACCATCTGATATTCCGCCGACAATGGTTGTTGCATCATCATTTTCAAATTTATAGATGGTATTTGAGCTATGCCTAGCCGCACAGTGGAGGGTGTAGAGAGCGGTGGGCTAAGCCCACATCCGTGTGGTGCACCAATGTTGATCGTTAGCGAGGTAGAGATGTTATTTCCAATCCACGTCGGTTAGGAAATCGAGGATGCAGTTGCAGAAGGAGGTACAGAGGCCCAGTTCTGTAGCTTTTCAATCAGAACTATGGGAATAATGGTGTTAAATGCTGAGCTGTAGTCAATGAACAACATCCTGACATTGGTGTTTGTGTTGTCCAGGTTATCCAAGATCACATGGAGAGCTATTGAGTTTGTGTCTACTGTAGATCTATTGTGGTACAAATTACAGTAGGTTCATGTCCTTCTTGAGGCAGGTGTTGATTCTAGGCCTGACCAACCTGCATGTTGGAAGATGGGAATTATACGGAAAACTAAGATTGATATCTTTGCCCAAGGTGTTGTCTTTCGGATGAGATGTTATGCTGAGATCTTAAATGCTCTTCTATGTGAATGCAAACAAATTACATGATTTATTTTAAACAAGAGCAGGTTATTCTGACCAAACCAATTCCTTGACATAACAGCACTAAAATGCTGATCATGGTTTCATGAGAACTTAGTGCATGCACATGACCATATGCATTGCCCTACTAAGCACAGTAAATGAACTTCAAAAGTACTTAATTATCAGTTCTTTGGGACATCCTTAGTTTGGGTGAAAGGGAGTTAAAGATCATTATGGAAATACCGGAATTAGTGAGGACACAAAGAATACAGTTAATAGCTTCTTCAACACACATGACTAAGTGAATGAATTTCTAAGAGATTTATTGACATAGGATAATATGGTTTCAAACGGTAAAAATCTTATGAATTTATTTAGGGACTATTCTGCAATAGTAAACCTTTATCCTATGGCTGATTCAGTAGAAAGCTCTGGTGAATGTTCTGTTTATCCAAAGGGAGTCTTTTTAAATACAAGAGTGCTGTAATAAATTCAATCATTAATTGACAATATACTTAGTTTAGAGAATAGACAATAGACAATAGGTGCAGAAGTAGACCATTCGGCCCCTCAAGTCTGCACCGCCATTCTGAGATCATGACTGATCATTCACTATCAATACCCAGTCCCTGCCTTGTCCCCATATCCCTTGATTCCCCTATCCATCAGATATCTATCTAGCTCCTTTTTGAAAGCATCCAGAGAATTGGCCTCCACCGTCTTCCGAGGCAGTTCATTCCACACCTCCACAACTCTCTGGGAGAAGAAGCTCTTCTTCAACTCTGTTTTAAATAACTACCTCTTATTCTCAATCCATGCCCTCTGGTACTGGACTCTCCCAACATCTGGAAAACTTTAATCTAGTCACCATATACTCAGTACATCTTTTAACTCATTTGAGTTTCTAAGGTAACATCTGTGGTAATTTACAGGATCTGATAGAGGAATTTAAGGCAAAGTTATGAGAGTTGAATTTGTTACTGTGATTTACATTTGTCCAGTAAGACTGCCACAACCACTGCCCTGTGAAACACTTACTTATTTTCAAACTCTATTTAATTTAGAATGTTGAAACTGAGGGAAAAGAAAGTTCTGGAGAGTAGAAAGTCATTCATCCTTTATGGTGTAGTTATTTACAAGCAGGCAATGGATTTTCAGAAATGTGATTAAAGTTTTCCATTGGTATCTCAAGTGCTCCTTGACTAATGGCAATTGTATAAATGAGGATTTATAGTTATGTGTATGTAGTGAATTGTTAAGCCATGCAAACTTGGATGGTTCCAGATTGTTGCTTACAAGATTGACTTTCAATGATTGTTCCTCTATATGGTTCCAGTCTACTGCTTCCTTGAGCCACAGTCCTTGTAATGTGAATATTCCCAAAATTGTAAGTGCTTTATTCCAACGGTGATAAAGGAAATGATATCAAGTTTCCCAAGTGTGTGACTTGGAAAATGACATGTGAGTGATGGCATTCCCATGTACCATGTGAAGTAGGTCACAGGTTGGAGAGTAACCATTGGAAAAAACCTCAGTGAGTTGCTGTACTGTTTTCCCCCTCTGGTTTCTGGAGTATATGGTACAGCAGCGGAGGCAGGAATGAATGTCCACATTGCTGAACCAAGAAGGGCTGTTTGATCCATTGGTGTGGAACATTTGTGTATTATTACAGTAGCACTAGCCCAGGCAACTGTAGAATATTCTGTCACTTGTACCTTGTAGGTGGTGGAAAGGCTCTGGAGAATCAGGAAGTTTAATATTTCTCGTTATGCTGTTGGAGGCTGAATCTATGATGACCTCATCAATCCTATTTCCCCTACTATTTTCCTATAACTTATGCTTTTTCTCTTGGCCATGCATCCCCCTGATTCTCCTGCTACTCACCTAGGGCAAATTTGCAGTAGTTAACCAACATCACGTCATGTCTTTGGAGCACATGGAGGAAATCCACACAATCAGAGGAGGACATGCAAACTGAATTCATGCAGTGATGGGGCTGCGAATCACATGCTGCTAAATGTCTAACTGTAGGTATGTTGCTGATTCAGCTGCTGAATTTCCAGTAACCCCACAATGATGATACCAGATATTATCCAGCTGTTTGTTGACAGCTACCCCCTGTGAGGAACTGCTTACTACATTGATTCTTTGTGGACTGTTGTAATGGCCTGCTAGGCCAATCCAGATGTCACATTGCTGCTGGCCCAGAGTCTCAAAGCTCAAACTAGCATGAGCTCTTCAGAAGTCACTGATGAGAAAATTAGGCTTTTATGACAATCTTGTTTCATGGCTGCCTCTGACAACAATGGCTTTTTATTAACTTGTATTCAACTAAGCAAATTTAAATTCACTCTGTGCCTTGTGATTTTTTTTGGATCATTAATCTAGTTCCCTCTATTGTTAACTAACCATCATAACAGCAATATAACCCTCCTGTTTCAAATATATTGGTTCCTTCATGACTACAATCCCCATCATATATTAACCAAGATATTATTACAGATCCTTAAGCGGTGAAAAAAGGCATTGAAAATCATTGAGCTTGAATCTAGAGCTTGGATACCCATTGTATGAATTCTGTTTCACTTCATTGGTTCTCCTAAAAAAAAGCTGTAGGAGATTAAACTTGTTTTCTCTTGTACTTTCCATTCAGGGAACTTGAACTCACGGAAAGGTTTGAATGGAGTATGCTCTGTGCATGAGTACACTGGGACCTTCCTGGGGCAGAATGTCCGATTCAAGGTGACATCGGTCTGCGGTCACGTGATGACCTTGGATTTCATAGGTAATATGAATTCTGGTGCAGCTTTTACTTGGTAAAGATAGAGATTATTGTCTGATGATTGAATACAGGCAGTCCCCGGGTTACGAACGAGTTCCGTTCCTGAGTCTGCCTTTAAGTCAGATTTGCATGTAAGTTGGAACAGGTACGTCTGGTATTATTTAGCGTCTGTTAGTCAAATGTTTGTCTTAGTATATAGTATATATTTTACCTTTCTATGCATATAAAACACTTAAGGAACGTATGTATTTCAATAATTAAACCACTGCGTTGCTTAGTAATAATTGTAACTTTCATCAGGGCAGGGTCTTTCATATGCTCCATTATTCTCACTTTGTCCTTTACCTGTATCCTTCAAAGTGGTTCCGAATGTGGATCGACTGTAGCCTAACGCTTTTCCAATGACTGATGGCATTTCACCTCTTTCCAATCTCTTTATTATTTCCACTTTATTTTCAATCGCGATCATATTCCGTCAATGGAATAGAAAACTATGGATTTTATGTTCTATCGCTGAGCAGCAGTGAACCGTCTGATTGGCCTATCAGATTTTTCTTTAGGAACTAGCTGACTTGATCAGCATTTCTGATCTGGCTATTGTTCACGATCGCACTTAATAAAAAAAATACAGCAGCAGCCATGGATGGTGGGTCGCTCTGGGCCCTAAAGTCCACCTGCACTGAGACAGGTTAACTGGGTGCTGACTGGAAAAGGGGGATCAGAGTGAATCTTGCTCAGAGTATTTAAGCCAAATACAAAGTTACACACTCAACACAGTGTTAATGGCAACAACTTAAAATGGCGGATGGCATCGTGATCCGACTTAAAGTGGCGGACAGCGTTCTCTTCCCTCCGTTCGTAAGTATGAGTTGTCCGTAAGTCGGACGTTCGTAACTTGTGGACTGCCTGTACTGCCAAATCTGCTTATAGTTACATTCTTCAGTGGGTATTCTTCATTTTATAAGATTATAGATAAGAGGGTGCAGTCCCTGACCTGGTTGCTTCTGTGCAAAAGTAAGCCTTTAAGCAAGTAAAACTTAATTTGGATTGAGTGAGAACGTAGCACTGGGGTTCTTGGCTGTACTGTAACTCAATATAGTCCCCAAGGTTTAATATCAATTTCCAATCTAAAGTCAACTCCACACGATAAAACAGCTTATTTTTAGCCACCTCCTCCAAAATTTTTGTATCAAATAATCAAAAATTCAAATCTGTGAATTATCATGGAGTGCTGGCATTCACAAAAATACTGGGTTTGTATGCCTGCTGATACTGATCTATGAATTCTAATCTGAAGTTAGATAGATCTCAGCAGGGTGGTGAATTCCACAGATTCATTCCCACAGATGGCTGTGGCGGCCACATCCTTGGGTATATTTAAAGTTGAGGTATATTTAAGTAAGGGCATCAAAATTATGGGGGGAAGGTAGGAGACTGGCTGATAATAAATCAGCCATGATGGAATGATGGAGCAGTCCAGTCTATTTCTGCTCCTATGCCTATACTGTGTTTCAATCTGATTGCTGTATTTTTTGCTATTTTAATTAATGTCATTCAGTTGTTAATAACTAATTCAGCATGAAAACAATTTGGAATTAGAAAGAATATATGCTGGTTTTATATAATTCTTTTGCCTTGCCAGTGAAGTACCACACTTGTTAATTTCAGAGAATGATTTAACTTCCGCCATGTTGCTGAAGGTCTAGTATTAGGCTACCTAGGTAGGGCTAATGCCCTTCCCTTGGACAACATTGGTGGCGTGGAGAGGGGAGACTTGCAGCTTGGGCAACTGCCAGTTTTCCATTTAAAAAAAAACCTTGCCCAGGCTTGCGCCCTGGTAACTTTCCAAGGTGCAAATCCATGGTCTATCGAGACTAACGGAGGCCTACACGCCTAGGTAGAGGTAATGGCATATTTACTTCCCTGAAGAGGAAGAAATCAATAAGCTGAACAAGTAGCTTCTTAGCTTTTTATTTCATGCTTATTTTGTTGCTTCAGGTGTGATAGAATCGGAGGGACAAGAGGGGGAGGTGTTGCATTGCTTGTCAGAGAAAATATTACAGCAGTGCTTTGGCAGGATAGATTAAAGGGCTTGTCTAGGGGGGCTATTTGGGTGGAATTGAGGAATGGGAAAGGTGTATTAACACTTATAGAGGTGTATTATAAACCACCTAATGGGGAGCGAGAATTGGAGGAGCAAATTTGTAGGGAGATAGCAGGTATTTGTAGTAAGCACAGGGTTGTGATTGTGGGAGATTTTAATTTTCCACACATAGACTGGGAGGCCCATTCTGTAAAAGGGCTGGATGGTTTGGAGTTTGTAAAATGTGTGCAGGATATGTTTTTGCAGCAATACATAGAGGTACCAACCAGAGAAGGGGCAGTGTTGGATCTCCTGTTAGGGAATGAGGTAGGTCAGGTGACGGAGTTATGTGTTGGGGAGCACTTTGGGTCCAGTAATCACAATGCCATTAGTTTCATAGTTATGGAGAAGGATAGGACTGGACCCAGCGTAGAGACTTTTGATTGGAGAAAGGCTAACTTTAAGGAGATGCAAAAGGATTTAGAAGGAGTGGATTGGGACAATTTGTTTTATGGGAAGGATGTAATAGAGAAATGGAGGTCATTTAAAGGTGAAATTTTGAGGGTACAGGATCTTTAAGTTCCTGTTAGGTTGAAAGGAAAGGTTGAAAGTTTGAGAGAGCCATGGTTTTCAAGGGATATTGGAAACGGTTTGGAAAAAGAGAGAGATCTACAATAAATTTAGGTAGCATGGAGTACAGGTCATATCTTCCCCAGAAGAGATCCCAATGATCCATAATTCTGAAACCATGCCCCCTGCACCAATTCCTCAGCCATACATTAGACTGCCATCATTCTATTCTTATCCTCACTGGCATGTAACACAGGTAACAATCCAGAGATTGCTACCCTGGAGCTCCTGTTTCTCAGCTTTCTACTTAGCTTCATAAAATCTCTCTTCAGGATTACCTCGTCTTATCTACCCATGTCATTGGTGTCGATATGCACCAAGTCTTCCAGCTGCTCACCCTTGTCCTTGAGAATGCTATGGACCTGTTCTGAGACAGCTTTGATCCTGAAACCAGGGAGGCGATTATACTATCCAGGTGTCTCTATCACGCCCTCAGAAGCTCGTCTCTGTTCCTCTGACTAAGGAATCTTCTATCAACAATGCAGTCCTCTTCATCTCTCTGCTTTTCGGAGCCACAGCACCAGACTTGGTGCTAGAGACTCCCCTGGTAGGTCATCTCCCTCAATCGTATCTAACTTGTACACCTATTATTGAGGAGAATGGCCACAGGTGTACTCTGCACTGGTGTGCATTTCTCCTCCTTTTCCTGACAGTCAGTCACCCAGTTACCTGTCTCCTGCAACCTATGGTGACTAACTTCCTGTAGCTCTTTTCTATCACCTCCTCATTCTGGAAGTCTCTCTGACTTCACACATCCCACACAGAGTATAAAACTGGAGCAATTCTCACTAATCTACTATGCCCTAACACATATATGTCAAACTCAAGGCCCGTGGGCCAAATCCGGCCCACGGTGGAATTATCTTTGGCTCGCGAGATAATATCTAATTACTATTAAAGCTGGCCCCAGTAATCGAAGTGCCTATGGCGTATGATATGGCTAATGCTGAGTTTATTCAGGTACCAGGTTTTCAGGGTTTTTAGTGTTTATTCGGTTTCCTTGGTTTATTTCCTGAATATCATTAATGAATAAATTTTTTTTCTATTAGAGCTGGCCCGCCGGTATATTGCATGCACCACTAATACTACAAATCCCACAATGCACTGCCAGTGCATTGCTCGTGCTTGCCTTACTCTCTCATCAGCATCCTTATGGCGCTAGTCACGTGTGGTCAACTTTCAGCTATCCCTCACCCCAAAAATGGCTGAACGAAAGGTGGACTTTGAAAACAGGGGTTTTCAAGGCAGGTGGGAGGCAGAGTATATGTTCGCAGATATAAAGGGCAAACCTGTTTGTCTTGTGTGCGGAGACGGTGTGGCTGTAATTAAAGAATATAACGTAAGACGACGCTATGAAATGAAACACCACGACAAATACAAGCATCTGGACAAGAAACAGAAGCCCGCGATGTGCGGTCAAAAGAGTGGATTGGTGGGCAGGATCCGGGAGAAGATGCGGGAGGAAAACGGCGCAGGTGACCTGACAGCTTATCACTGCATCATACACCAGGAATCATTGTGTGGCAAAGCCTTGAAAATGGAACATATAATGAGCACCACAACACGAGCAGTTAACTTCATAAGAGCCAAAGGTTTAAATCACCGCAAGTTCAAGTCGTTTCTGGAGGAGTTGGGTTCAGAATATAATGATTTGCCCTATCACACAGACGTGCGATGGTTAAGCCAAGGAAAAGTGCTGAAAAGATGTTTCAAGTTGCGTGAGGAGATCTGTCAGTTCATGGAAAGCAAAGGGAAAGACACAACAGAGCTCCGGGATAAAAAGTTGCTTTGTGAAATGGCGTTTCTGTGTGACATCACGAGCCATCTCAATGCGCTCAACCTGCAGCTTCAGGGGCGGGGTCGTGTGATCACAGACATGTATGCTGCAGTGAGGGCTTTTAAAACCAAGCTGCGCCTGTGGGAGATGCAGATGCAGCAAGAAAACTTGAGCCATTTTCCGTGTTGCCAAACTATGAAAGCGCAGGTTTCTACCGCAGTGTTCCCACGTGCAAAGTTTGCTGAAAAACTTAGCATACTTGGTGCCGACTTCACACGGCGATTTGCTGACTTTGAAACCCAAAAAAGCAGGTTTGAACTGCTCAGTAATCCATTTGCAGCTGACGTGGAAAGCGCACCAACCAACATACAAATGGAGCTGATTGAACTCCAATGTAGTGACACACTCAAGGCAAAGTATGACTCAGTGGGCGCTGCACAGTTTCTACGTTTCATTCCCAACACAATGCCCCAGCTGCGTACCCAAGCTGCTCAAATGCTCTCTATGTTTGGCAGCACATATCTGTGTGAACAACAGTTCTCTTTGATGAAGATAAACGAAACATCACACAGGAGTCGTCTTTCTGATGAACACCTTCACTCAATTCTGAGGATTTCCTCAGCTCAGAGCCTGACTCTAAACATTGATGAACTTGCATCCAAGATGAGATGCCAAGTATCTGGCTTAGACTAGTGTGAATCACAGAGTGTTGGCCTGTGGAAAAATGTTTTCATTAGAAATTACTCCCGAAAAGCTGCGGATAAAGCCATAAGAAATAAATGCAACTGATTTTTTATTTATTTAATGTTCAATGTTGTTTTTGTAGGCAATAACCTAAGCTTTGTTAGTTCCAGGTTAATATGTGTAATAAATTCATTTCAATAAGTTTTGCAATAAACGCTGAACCAGTCCGGCCCTTGACTTGTACCGATTTTTTAATTTTGGCCCACTGTGTATTTGAGTTTGACACCCCTTCTACATTTGTGTTTGCTAATGCTTGATTTCAAACGGTTTATTAATGGAAAAGGTATGGCTCCCAAAACAATCTTAGCCGAAATAGCATAGTTTCTTTCTCGTTGCCTACTTTCTTGTAATCTACGTCTGTAAGTTAATACCAATCATAAAAAGAATGCTTGCTAGGCAATCTGCTTCATAAAAAACGAAATTCGTAAAGTGAAACAATTTTAGATATAGCAGAGACTGAGACACATGAGAGCAGGTTGAAAAAATGAAGGCAACGAAAGCTGTGGGAGCATGCGCGCGTGCACAACTGATCTGGCCCGCATGAAGTCGCATTTTTCTCAATCTGGCCCGTGACCTAAAATGAGTTTGACACCCCTGCCCTAACAGGAATGAACAAATAAGGAGAGAGAGGGAGAGAGAGAGAGATTGATTTCAAGACAATCTACCTCACCCAAGCTTGATAAGCCTACGCCACTCTGAACACTGCACACTCCAGAAGAATGGCTGCTCTGCTTGTATATGAATTATTCTTATTTGGTCCTTTCTAATGAATCCATCTTGCTGATTGGTCGATCCTCAAATCAGGATAACTGCCATGAAGCTCTGCCTTCAAAATCTTGATTGCTGCCCTGATTTAAAAGGTAGCTCTTTTCATGCACCCCTGTTGCAGATTGTCCAACTCAGAGAAAACTGGCTCAAAACTCTGCATTTTAAACCTTGAATGTGGACCTGACTGAAAGGTAGTTCTTTTTATGCACTGCCACTTTCTGATTGGTCTCTCCTCAAATCAGAAAAACTGCAGTGAATCTCTGTCTTCAAAATCTCGATCGCTACCCTGATTTAAGAAGTTGCTCTTTTTACACACCACTGGTGTGGATTGTCCAAACTTTGCTGATGTTGAGTGCAAGATTGTTGCAACACTACTCAACCAGCCAATTGACCTCACTCCTGTATGCTTCCTAGTGACATCAGTGAATTTATAGATGGAGTTTGAGCTGTGCCAAGCCACACAGTCATGGGAGTAGAGTAGTGGGCTAGGCACGCTAGTGTCGATTGTGAGCCAGGAGGAGATATTATTTCTGAAATGAACTGACTATGGTGTCCTGATGAGGAAGTCAAGGATCCAGTTGCAGAGGAAAGTACAGAAGCCCAGGTTTAGAAGCTTGTTGATAAGTTGTTGCTTGTTGTATATTAGTAAAACAGCAAAAAAAAACTTACTCAAATCTGAAAATGCTTGAAATGTTCATTTCAAATTTTACGCCCATTTTAATAATGATGCACATGCAAAGGGAAAATTCCAACAGATTTACAACTAGAATTTAATATTATAGGAAGGTATACTTATGATGTGACTTATTTTGATCAATACCAACGTATATTGGCCATTGTAATATATTTGCAGATGAGATTCTGGAATAGGTTTGGGCAACAGGAAAATAAATTATTTTTGTACTGGTGATTTGTTGCTTTCAAAGTTCGTTCAAAGTAAATTTATCATCAAAATATGTATATGTCACATTGCTACCCTGAGATTCATTTTCTTGCTGGAACTCACTGCAGAGCAGAGAAATACAATCAAATCAATGAAAAACTACACACAAACAACCAATGTGCAAAAGAAGACAATCTGCAAATACTGATACTAATAATAAGTAAATTAGTACTGAGAGCATGAGTTGTAGAATCCTTGAAAGTGAGTCCATAGGTTGTGGAATCAATTCACAGTTGAGGTGAGTGAAGTTATCCATGAACCTGGTAGTGTGATTTAGTACTCTGTAATAATGGGATGATGGTGGATTATGTGGATTGCTTTAGTTATAATTTATAGCATCTTGTTTTTATTTTTCAGGGAAATATAACAATTGGGACAAAGTTGATCCAGCAGAACTTTTTAGCAAAGCACCAACTGAAAAGAAGGAAGCCAACCCCAAACTCAATATGGTGAAGTTTTTACAGGTGCTGAAACCATCATTATGCTTTTCAAATGGTTAATATATATGTACACCCAGTTTTGTCAAGTATATGAAAATACTTTGAATAATCTTTAAATACAGCTTGTTGTCAGTAAGTTCTGTAAGTTGCTGTAGAACTGTGCAATGATTCAATTAAGAAAGCTTTGCACACTGTCCTAGTGAATGAAGTTTCTATTTATTCATAAGGATCAGGAGGAGAATGGAGACAATCAGTCCCTTGAGGCTACTCTGCTGTTCATATGTGTGGAATGAATCTTGGTGGGACTGCCAATACCTTGCTCTCTCCCTATAATACTTCTGTCCCTTACAATTCAATAGACTTCAATCTTTTCCTTTAATATTTTCATTGACACTACATCTGCACTCTGTGTTTGAGAAATATGAAGAGTTGTAACTCCCTGAGGAAAGAAACTCCTCTTCATTTCTATGTTAAGTGCATGGCTTTTTATTTTGAAACAATCCATCTTTTGTTCTTAATTCCTCCACAAGGGACAAAAAGAACTTTCAGCATCTACCCCACCATTTCCTCTCAGAATCTTCTATGTTTCAGTGAAATCTCTCCTCTTTCTGCTTACTCTAATGAATATAGACCCAATCTGCTCAATTTTTCTTTATACGTTAATTCCTCCATCACAGAAATGAACTCAATGTACCTTCTCTGCAACACCACTAAGGCAAGTGCTTCTTTCTTAAGATTGAAGACCAAAATTTTTAAACAGTTCTCCAGATGTGGCCTTATAAAGTTGCATGATAGTTTTTATCCTCTGTAACCCTTGCAAAAAAAGGCCAATGTTGCATTGTTCTTCCAAACTATTTTTTTTATTATTCTTCCTTCCAAAGTGCCTAACTTCACTCTTTCCCACATTATTCCAACTTTTTGCCTACTTCAATAACTTGTATGAGATTCACCTTTTTCTTCAAATGTTGGTTTCTTTGCTTGTGTGACAACAAATCCAACCTTTTGAGTTTATTGTTTCAAAGAAATATAAGACTTCCTTTTCTACTGCCTTTCTAGTTTCTTTAATGTATTATGAAAGTGCTCCCCATTGTGGGGGAAATAAAATTACAAGTTGATTTGCATGCAGCAAGCTTTCACAAGTAGCGATATAATAATAACTAGAATATACTGATGGAGACATTAATGTTTGCTAGAATATTCAGGATTGTTTAATATCATTTCCAGTACGCAAGAGTATGGAGAATGAAATAATTGTTACTCGGGATCAAAAAGCACACTTAGATAAAGAACACAATAATTTAAAAAATGTAATAAATATAAATACATGATAGCTTAAATGTGCATAAAGTGATGTTGGGTATAGGAGTGTCAGCACATAAGGTGACTGACAGGAAATGATAAAGTCGTGGTGGGTTAGTGGATGGAAGTGTTGATCAACCCTGCTACTTGGGGCAAGTAACTTTTTGAATCCGGTGGTCCTGGTGTGGATGCTATGTAGCCTCCTCCCTGACAGGAGCGGGACAAACAATCCATGAGCAGGGTGGGTGGGATCCTTCATGATATTGCTGGCCTTTTTCTGGCACCTTTCTGTATATATGGCTGTGATGCAATGGACTGTTTTGACTAACAATTATAAATCCTTCCTGTCCACCACAGTGCAGTTCCCATACCATGCAGAGATGTAGTATGTTAGCATGCACATCTGTAGAGGGCTGTGAGTATTGATGTGTTGTCCAGCTCTTTTCAGCCTCATCAGAAAGTAGAGACTTCGGTGAGCTTTCTTGATTGTGTAGGATTCATTCTGGGTCCATGAGAGGTTGTGTGAAATGTGCACTTCCAGGAGTTTGAAAATGCTTGCAGTTTCTACTGCTGTGCTGCCAATGTAAAGAAGGGTCTGGGTGATGTGAGTTCTCCTCCAGTTGATAACCATTTCCTTTGTCTTGTTGATATTGAGGAAGAGGTTATGTGCCTGGCACCAGGCCTCAGTCTCTTCCATCTCCTCTCTGTAGGCAGTCTCATTGTTGAGATGAGTCCCACAGCTGTTGTGTGGCTGGCGAACTTGACAATGTGAACTCTCAGGTCATGCAATTGTGTGTGAGCAGAGTGTACAGCAGTGGGTTCAGCACACAGCCTTGAGGGGCACCTATATTGAGGATGATGGGGAAGGAGGAGAGGTGTTCATCCTTACTATGTGAGGTCTGTTGGTTTGGATGTCCAACACTGGTTGTACAGTGGTAAAGTAGGAATTTGTTCACCAAGGTCTCGGTGGGGCAATAGTTTTGAATGTCAAACTGAAAATCAGGAACAGCATTCTGACATAAGTGCCTGTTTTCTCAGTGTGTAAGGGTTGCATGACAGATACAATGATTTTTTAAAATCGTACCAAGAATGCTTTATGTCCATCAAGCAGGAGCTCACTCTTAGCTTCTCATCATGAGGGTAGAAGTTTCCTTAGTATTAGACCGAAGCATCAGTTTGTGTAATTAGTCCCATTTATTTACAGTTGTTTTTTTCTGAGCAGGTAGAAGGGCGAGGCATTGACTATATTGTCCTCTGGCTGGATTGTGACAAGGAAGGAGAAAACATCTGCTTTGAGGTACAATTTTTTTTAATCATGTTGTATAAAAGACAGTTCCTTGTGCATTTCCCTTGTTTTGGTGGACAAGGATGGCCATTGCAATTAATGAAACAAAAAGAAATTCTTACCATTAGAAATAATTTAGACATAAAGACTCGGAGTTTGAGAAGAATGAAAATGATAGCTAAGTAGCTTCAGAACAGTTTACTTGCAAGATGCTTTAGAGTTCTGAAGTTTTTTTCCAATACATTTGCCTGTTAATCATTGTTCTTTTTGATTCATTGTGACATCTATTAGTGTTGAATTTCAGGCAGTTAGTTGGCTGTGAAAATTTACATTATAAAAGTCAACATAGTCTTAAGTTTAATAAAACTAGATTTTTTTTGAGGAATATCTACTCATAAATGCAGCCATATTCAAAAAGTAACATTTTTTCTAGAAAACTATTTTTTAAAAAGTTAACTAAAAAAGATTTGCTTATTTTCTAAATATGCATAATTCTTGATGCAAGAATTATATGTTATTCCTGTTCCAAAGGTTTTGAATGGCTTTAATATATTGACAATCAAGGCAAAGGTCAGAAGAGAGTCTTCCAAAATAAAAATTTGCTTTTAAGACCAATGTTGAGAAGGCATTCATCTAAAATGGCATTAAGCTCACAGAGGTGCTGAAGAAGTAGATTGGTCTGATAATGGAACATCATCAAACCAAGCCTTTGAATTGTCAATAGATAATCCAATAGAATAGCCCTAGTGCCTATGAATCTAGTAATTGTTTTCATCTAAGCAATAGCTAGCAGTGTAGGGTACCATTCAGACACAAAAGACAAAACTCCTGAAGCTATCTGAGAAGATGCTCCAAATCTTCCTTGGTTTTGATTAATGCCAGGTGTTCCCTGACGATAGCAATATTGCAGATGCAGGATAAAATGTCTTTTGAGGAGAGTCATTCTTACCATGACTTAGAAAACCCAATTCAGTGTCTTCATGGTGTTATGTATGCCACCTAGTAACTTGATGGAGTTAGTTCAAGTGTGTCTGAGCAAACATTTGGAAGGAAATCTTAAATCTTGTAACATTTTCTTTTTGAATATTTCTTGGACATGCCAGTTTCAAGAACCGTGACCTGCACAACCAGTGTATGTGCACTAGCCCTTCAGAATGTCCAGGAGTGTTCTCCTTGTTTGTCATTTAGAAGTAACAATTCCTCAAGGGAAATAGAGAGCATTATTGCTAGGTGTTCTGTCCATTATTTTAGAAAATCACAGAGCATTTGGTGTATCTTCCAAAAGGAAGTATTGTTTTACATCCAGACTTGCACTGTGGTGTGTTTTTGTGTTCATTTAGGTACTGGATGCCATTAAACCTGTTATGAATATTCCCCATGGAAATGAAAGGGTGATTTATCGTGCAAAGTTCAGTGCTATAACGGACAGTGACATTAGCAAGGCCATGAACCATTTGGGAGAACCTAATCGGAATGAAGCACTGTCAGTTGATGCACGGCAGGAGCTTGACCTGAGAGTGGGTTGTGCTTTTACAAGGTACAGCAAGAGTCTATACAGTACATACAGTGTTCAGAAACACCTTGGCAAATGTTCAGCCTGCATCTTACAGATACTGAAGAAGTAGATTGGTCTGATAATGGAACATCATCAAACCAAGGTCTTTGACTTGTCAGTAAATAATCCAAAAGAATAATCCTAATGCCTATGAATCTAGTAATTGTTTTCATTCAATATAACTTGAAGTCAGTGTGAACTTGCTTCCTTGGGAAATTCTCTTGTTGCTTCAATTAAACATCCTCCGCAATAAATCCCATTTATTCTCTAACGATACTGCCTTTTCTTTGACACTATTGCTCAATTAGTTAATAAACTTCTACAAAAAAAAGTTTTAATAATTCTAGCAATAGCTTTGAATTTCATTTTGTTGTGTAAAAGTAAAATTTCACTGTCTGATGAGAGAAGTAGCTACAGTAAAATTTTCAATAATCTGGTGTCTAGCTGTACAGAAATCCTGATGATTTGGCATTGGGCTCACTCATTAACCTTAAGTGTGTGCAGAGAGTCCGTAATTTGGTTTCAGAAATTGGTGATGAATTCAGAAATTGAATCGCAGAGTAATGATCATTTCAGCTTAATTATCAGTGTCTACTTCCAGAGGTTGTACAGGAACAAATGTGTGTTTAGGGGTTCCTCATATAGTTTACTGTTGGACATTTAGAGAAACTGTAAAATATGTCCTTTCTTTTTTAAACTAGGCTGACATATTTACTACTTTCCTATACTCTGACACCACCTCCATACCTTGGGAAGGTTACACTCTTGTGTTATTTCCTCTTCCTACTTCCCTCAACCAACTAGGATGCAAGTCATCTGGAAAACTGGCCTGCCCACCAATTTTCTCTCCATTACGTCTACACTTGGTGCTTTTACTGGGATTTTATCAATGAAAATAAGTCTCTTTGGGATATTGTTTTTGCAAAAAAAAAACCCTTTTTGTATTTGAAATACCATATGTACAGATAGGTTTTTACAATGAACTCTAAATACCCTTAAAAGGGCACAAAGCTATTATTTCCCAGTAAGTGACCAACATTTTCTCTGTTGTTTTTCAGGTTTCAGACTAAATATTTTCAGGGTAAATATGGGAATTTGGACAGTTCTCTCATCTCATTTGGACCCTGTCAGACGCCTACTCTTGGTTTCTGTGTAGAGAGACATGACAAGATCCAGTCTTTCAAGCCTGAGACGTACTGGGTCCTGCAAGCAAAGGTTTGTGATAAAATTGTAGTATTATGTAGCTTGGAGACAGACCTTTCAGCCCAAGTTCCTGCTAACCATTAAGTATAAATCATGATATAGTAATCCTTTTAGTTTTAGAAGACTGTTAATACTCTTGATTATTTAGAGGGGAGGTGTTTGTAAATCTGAGAGACTAGATTTGCACTCTGGATGCTATCCTCAATCTGCTGCAGAGCAGTGGCTGTGAGGCCCACTAGCAGCGGTAGTCCGTGTTGCATCTGGTGTACTTGAAGTTGGACTTGATTATGCCTGTTCACTGTTTTATCTGTGGTCATACTAATGTGAAAGCTGTGGATTTAACAAACTTTTATCTACATTAATGATGTTCCAGAAAGTTTTGAATGTAATCATGTTTATAGAGCTTCCAGAAATGAAGCATTTTTATTTACAGACAGTTAACGAGGTTTGTAATGTGGTGTGCCCATTGCCTGGATAGCACTATCTTTAGAAAATAGCTAGATATCACCCATGGTTACTTGCTATTTATGATACATACATATGCATTATACCCTGCTGAAGGGTCTCAGCCTGAAACGTTGACTGTACTTTTTTCCATAGATATTGAGTTCCTCCAGCATTTTGTGTGTGTTGCTTAGATCTCCAGCATCTGAAGATTTTCTCTTGTTTGTGTACATATGAAGTTGCCTTATTCCTAAATAATAAACAAGAAGCTGCCTCAGTATCATAGATTGGAACATCCTACTTCCATCAGCTTCTAGATGAGTGCTGCTACCCTTTCCTTCTGGATGTTTTCTCTTACCACAGGTCATTGCGCAGAACAGCTTGGAGCATCCTGCTCTTTTGCCAGCACAGTGCATCCGGACAGCTTCACAGTATCTGCTGGGTTTGAGCACAGTCCTGCTGGCTGCTGGGTTTAAGAACACCTTTTTGTTGAGTGTTGAGCTTAGAAGTGTTCTATTGGTTGCAGTATTTAAACATAAACATTAGATTACTAACACTTCAATTTTTTGAATCGTGACATTTTGGACTCAAGCTCCATTATAGGATCTTTACCCAGGATGTTGCTCCTGCTCTTCATTGTTTCTGTGGGACCATTACACTAAGAACATACCTACCTTCTCAGTTAGAGGGAGATGCAACAAAATTTGTTAAAGAACATTGGTTTTGTTTTTCTCCTTTTGTACTGCCTCATATTCCTCAATCAACAGTATTTTTAACATGATTATTTTTTCCTTTACAGCAAAAGCCATGTGCTATGTTGCAGTGTTCAAAGTTCTAAATCAATGATTTTCACCCACTGCTTGGGTTTCAAAGCATTGAGCATCAATGTTTCATTTTGGGAGTATAGTGGAGGTGGCAGCAAGAGGAAGTGGTTACAAGAATTTTTATCAAAGTTCTTGAAGGGCAGGTGAAGTGAAGATTTTATCTGAAAGTGGGAGATTGTTTGCCCCAGTTTTCTGTATTTCACAATTGAGATACGTGTATGACACAGGGTCTGTTATGAACATACTGAGCAAGTAAAGCTCTTGATTTCTCCATATATCAGTTTGTGTTCCACTTTCTTATTTGTAACCATAATTAATATGTTCATCCAGATATTAAATACTTGAAGAGTTTCTGACTCCATGAGCCTTTCAGGTGTCATATTCCAGTCCCCACCATGCTGGGGTGTTTTGTTTGGCTCCTCTGATCCTGCTACCTATGTCCCCTAGTAGTATTGCTCTTTGCTAAGGAAGAAAGGAGCTTCCTATTCATCTTTGCTGCATTTGTTAAGCCTCAGTTAAATCTTCCCTTTGTGCAAAAGAAAACAAGGCCCAACCCAGCCAGTCACGTTAATTCTCCCACGCTGGCTGAATCCTTGTGTTTTGATGGGCAGTGCACACAGTTTAGGATGGAGTGAGAATATATAAAACAACATATTTATTGTTTTAAAACATTTTGCTGTTCCAAAACATTTTATCCCTTTCCATTTTTATAAATCTTTGTCATTGTATTTGGCTTGTAAGATTCTTTCCAAATTGCTGAGTAATAGCTGTAATAATTGATGAAATCAATAATTCCTTGCCCATGTATGTTTTTTTTTTAAAGAAGGGTTTCTGAATGATGAATTCCAATCTCAATCTCTTTGTTTCATTACAGGTTAGTAATTGTGCCGGTGATTCCATGGTTCTAGACTGGGACAGAGTCAGAGTTTTTGATCGAGAAGTGGCACAGATGTATCTTAATATGACAAAATCTGTGAAAGAAACAAAGGTAGGTAAGGGGAAGAAAATGGATCAGAACCCATCAAGCTGCCAATGATTGTGGCCCTGGGGAATGCTTGTGAGGGAACAAGAGTGCATATGGATATATCAGGGGTGATTGATAAGTTTGTGGCCTGTGGTAGAAGGAGATGAGTTACTAACTTCAACCTTTCTACATAATCACTCAGAGTTTAACTGCATGTCCATGTAATGGGAGCTGTATAACTCACTTCCTTCTACCGTAGGCCACAAACTTATCAATCACCACTGCTGTGGACCACTTTCTGGATGTCCAAGACGCTGACTTCTACAAAGAAGGATCCGTATGCTCCACGACCGCTGGTCTAAGTGTGTAAGTGTAGGAGGGGACTATGTTGAAAAATAAATGTGCTATGTTTTCTAAAATTGACTCCTTCTACCTTGGGCCATGAACTTATCAATCACCCCTTGTATAATATACTGGGTACAATAATTTAATAATCATGTACTTGAACAGGGGTTCACAGACCGAGAGAAATGGCATGAGAGCAAGTGGGCAGAGGAGAGATGTTCAGTAAGGAAGTAATAGACACAAAGGTGGGGGAAGAATGGAGGCGGATTGAGAAGGATGTTGATGGGAGGGAATGAAGGAAGAGGAGAATTTTATGTTGAAAATAAAACTTAAGGTGCTGACTCTGCAACGTATATGGAAGATGCTTTTGTACCAGCTGGCACACCAGGGTAAAATTATATGAGTATAGCTCACTGGAGCCCTTAAACAAACAGAAATCCCTTCATTTATACTTCCAACTATGTTCTTTGGTCACTCAGAAAATGTTATGCTGTCAACTCCAGGATTTAGTTAACAAATTAATGCCTTTCTTGTAGCATAATTCAGCATATGATCAACATTGTCCAATGCAAGTAGAAATTCTTGTCCTTAACTCTAGAAGTAGTTTCTGGTCTGGTTACTTATCTTAATGTTTTGTTTGCAGGTGCAAACTGTGACTAAAAAGGAAAAGGTGAAGCAAAGACCACAGGCACTTAACACTGTGGAGATGTTACGTGTAGCAAGCTCGGCCCTGGGTATGCCTTCTGTTAGCAACAGCCCTTACTGATGATTTGTGTTTCTTCTGTTGAGTAAGATCAAAATGTCTGAGTATTTCAAATGAATAACACCTACTTTATTTCCTTCTGTCTTTTTAATTAAATGGCTTTATCTTGGTGACATGTAACTAGTGGGAAATGATCATGGGTGTTTAAAGAACCAGTGCCAGAAACAAGCACTTCCAAATCATCTCATACAGCTCAACATTAACAGCATCCCATCAGCATATTAATTTCCTCAATGTACTTAGTGTTTTCACTTAGTGAGATGGATTGCCTGCTGGCTATTCTTTCCCCGTGTCCTTTTGGCTTGGGGCTACCTAATTTATTTTCATAAGGGACCATAAAAGTCTGCAAACATGTTGTTCGTGTCCAACAATGCAGTTTAGATTTATAAAACAAAAAATGGGGCAAATGAGATACCAAAATATAAAAGTTTTTTTTAATATAACTAACATGAACTTTTTGTGAGAAACTGCTTGAAGAGCTGTTGGAGATGAATGTGGACAACATCCAACAATGTAACTGCCTCTGTGTATAACAGTTACTGTATGCGTTTTTCTCTCAAGGCTGTATGATGCTGGTACTGTATGATACTAGTAAATAATCATAAAAATAAAGACTCTGAAAGTCCACAAGAATTGATTGGCTCTATTTCTATAGAATCATCCCTACTAGCTGCATTCCATTGATCATGGACAAGATTTTCCAAAGAACTTGAATTTGTTATTGGGGACCTTCTAGAATGGAGAAGAAAACATGACACAAAATCCCTAATTTTTAAGATTTTCGGCAATACGTAATGTGGCCCTTAAAATTAGACATTTTGGATGTGTTTCCTGGACATCTCAAATGATTGTGATTAAAACGAGGGAATTCAGCAATGTTCAAAAGTCTTATTCATTGAACAAGACAGAATAGCAAGTTGCCAAGAATATAAAAATTCAAACCCAATACTCACAAAGGTCATCAAGTAGGGCACCATATCTATGCACAATAAACTGTGTGTCAATTGTTTCTGTCTCTGACTTCATGATGTGTTTAATTAACGTTACCCTTCATATTGTCTGACCAGGGATGGGCCCTCAGCATGCAATGCAAGTAGCAGAGAAACTGTACACACAAGGATATATCAGTTACCCTCGAACAGAAACCACACAATATCCAGAAAACTTTGACCTCAAAGGAACCCTCCGACAGCAGGCAAACAACCCCTACTGGAGTGAAGAGGTTGGTAAAAAGAGACTTGCATTCACATAGCATTTTAATAGCTTTTTCAGGATGATGCAAAACGCTATGAAACTGATGATGCACGTAAACAAGTGATCAAATTCAAATTTATTATCAAAGTATGTATATCATCTACAACCTTGAGAGTTATCTTGCAGGCACTCACAATAAAATTCACTAAAACACACACACACAACAAGACAGCCACAGATCCAATTTGCAAAAGAATACCATGCAAATAGTAAAAAAAAACCAAGTAAACAAAAAAACATTTAGAACATGAACTGCAGAGTCCCTGAAAGTGAGTCCGCAGCTGTGGGACCCATTTGGCGGTGAGGCGAGTGAAATTTATCCAAGAGCCCAATGGCTGCAGGGCAACAACTACTCCTGAACCTGGTGGTGTGGGACCTGCACCTTCCACCTGACAGTAGTAGTGAGGAGGAGACTGGTCAAAGGCCGGCAGATGTTGCTGTTTCCCACCACCCCTCCCCAACCCAAACCAAAAGGTGAAGGGTTTACATGATTTACTTCCTAACCAAAATGCAACTGACATTATTCCCCAGTCATTATTTATTCTGCAAATTCAGCTTTAAAGATGATCTCAGATTGCAAACCAAAAGAGAGCTGCCCTTGTCCTCACTCTCATCGTACTGTTTTATCTCTTTGTTCTATTCTCTACTTGTTCATCAAAAACACAGAATCCCAATTTATTGTCTGTTGCATCATTTGAATTTTTTCACCCATTTCCGATCATGATGAAATGGTTGAGAAGACTCAATGGCTTAATCCTGCTTCTATGTCTTGTGGTCTTATTATTTTGCAAGATGAAATTAAAAATAATGGAGAGATAAAGCTGAAATCTCTTATCTGGCAATGATAGACTTAAATATTTTTTGTAGGTGAAAGCATTACTTGCTGAAGGCATCAATCGTCCTCGGAAGGGCCAAGATGTAGGTGATCATCCACCTATAACCCCAATGCGTTCAGCTACAGAAGCTGAATTAGGTATGTCTGCAATAACAGATATTTAAATCACAGCCCACTTGTGAGTCACAACCTATGATGTTTATGGTTGAATTTCATGGCCTTGGAGGCTTGGGAAGATTTTGTTTAATGCTGTTGCTTAGATTCATTAATCCTAAATCAAAGCATCAGGCATACAGCTAATGGTCTTGGCCTACAATGTGATGTAGTTTGCAGGAAATTAGCTCAGAATATTAAAAAAAAATTCCTGAACTGAGTGAATGGACTGAATCAAAAACAGAAAATTTTGGAGCTATCCAATAGCATCTGTGAAGAGAGAAGCCAGGTGTACATTTCAGGTCAAAGATATATCATCAGAACTGCATATAAGTGGGGAAAACAAATTCCTTAAGTGTGGTTGTAAAAAGGGAATATAGTTAGATTTGGCCATGTGATTAAAGAGCCAGAAGAAATGAACTAATTGTGGGTGAGTCATTGTAATGCATTCTGAAGGTTGAAATTGAACTAATGAAGGTAAAGATTAGCTTAGATAGCTATTCACGCAAGGTTGGATCTGAGCAGATTTTAGAAACTTGAGGTGCTAGATGAAGCCAAACTGAAGGAGCATTATTTTTAGATAATAGAATGCTATGAAAGAACTTGTAGATGTATGGAATAAACATTATATTTATTGAAAATGGGGTTCAGCTTTAGGATATCATGAAAAAAATGGAAATTAAGACCAGATTAAATCCTGCTGGTACTTGCTGTACAGTGCAGTAGGCATTCAGAGTTGCTGTCCAATGTTGATGTGAAGATGGTCAAAACAATAGAATTTCTGCCCACTCCCGTCTTCTATTAGTTGAAATTCTTCATTTTGATTCTTCTGGCCTTTCTTAGATTTCCTTGGCAGGATTGTCATTGGGTACATTTCTCCTGAATCATTAGGAGAATTACAAAGCAAACTACAATTTAAGTTAGATCCTTACTTATTGTGTCTGACATTAGTTACTAGACATAAAATATCTCCAGTAGGGAATAGAGACACCATAACTCTGATCTGTATTTCCCTGCCACCTCAACAAATAATTCTTGGTGGTTAATGGGGTGGTTAAAATTTGATGGCTTTGTTATTCTCAGATAATGCTTTTATATTTTTGAAAAACTACATATACCGTACACGCCATCGAGAAATGGAAGCATAATACCACCTTGGGGTAGATGCTCACAGAATGTTACAGATCACACCTACAGTAACTGAGGTAATTTATGTTTTTAAAAAAGGGACCTGTATTCTATAACAGTTGAATAGAATCTTACAAAATTAGGAATAATGATCCACCTGTTTAAAACCTCAGAGTACAATATATTGTATTATTCATCCAGGCAAGAAATGACAATTATAACCTGGTATTGAGGCAGTAACTGTCTCCTACACAACCATAAACTTAACCAATCTGCTCACTCTAAGCAGGCAGCAAGCTTGGAAACTAGGTCAAATGACACCCTGACAGAAACTTGATTAATTTTGGGATGAAGCCCCAATTAACTTGCTGTTCCTAATGTTGTTAGGATGTCTGGTCATCTTAAGGCTTAAAGGTATACATTACTTAAAATTGCAGAATCAGACTAAAAAGATAGTTTCAGGTCAAGAAATGCTCAAATGTGATGTAGGCCTTTCATCATCTGCGAAGACGTAGACCTTGAAGTCTTTAATTTGGTACAGTGTATTTTGAAACATTCTTAAAATTTCATGACTGCAAAAGTAATTTAGCTGAAAGTGGTAAACCCATCTCCAGGTTGGGTCTTATCTGTACTAAACCAACAATTATGATCTTTGGTTTGGAAGTGAGCTAGACAGAAGATTGCATGTCTTTGCAAAGTTAGCAATCAACTGAAGTAAAACTGGGCCAATGCACACCCTGTGCTAGGAAAATATAACCATAAGGTTTCCTGCCTCTAATCAGCATTTAAATATTTATATTCTTTAATGGAAGGTTGCTGATGGATACTGATTGACTTCACATCATGATTGTTTATCTTGTTACAGTATTTTCCAAATGCAAACACTATTCAATAATGGATAAGGCCTGATTTATAAGAAATCGTATGGAATTTTGGAATTCATGATTTCTGAGATGTACCAGATGCAAATTACCAAATGGTGTTTAAAAAAATATTGTTTACAAATCATTAAAGAGTAACTAAGCCTACTTGTAATTGAGTTGAATCGTAGAATATCATCTTAAAAATAGAGACTAAGTAGGAATGAAGTTTTACTTGATAGCATATGATAGTTTGCTGCAAATAAGATTTGGTACCATTCTTTTTCTTTTTACAATGGTTTTGTCAATAAGTGAAGATTTGCTTCAGAATAAATAACCTGTCAATAATTTGAAGGAAAGCTTTAGATTTGGAGATAATTTTTGTAATGATTGTGTTTGTTTTAGGGATGCACTGGTCAACTGGACTAGTGGAGGGATCTGACTGAGTTATGGTTGCTCCTCTTATCCTTGTGAACACCAACTTGCCTCTAACCTTCTGTTTTATTGTCTTTTGTTCTAGGTAGTGATGGCTGGAGACTTTATGAGTACATTACCAGACACTTCATTGCTACAATTAGCTTTGACTGCAAATACCTCCAAACCACAATCACTTTCAGTATTGATGAGGAACATTTTACTTGTTCAGGGAAGACTTTACTTTCAGCTGGTAAGGATGAAACATCAGTTTAATGTGGTGGTGGTTGGGTACAATTGTGTAATGGTTGAGTTACTTGATAGTCAAATCAATCAGAATCATTGGGCCAGAAATATGAACTTGAATCCTAATGTGGCCACCTAAGGAATTTTATTTCAATTAATTTGATTTATTTTAA
This sequence comes from Hypanus sabinus, assembly GCF_030144855.1. Taxonomy (NCBI): domain Eukaryota; kingdom Metazoa; phylum Chordata; class Chondrichthyes; order Myliobatiformes; family Dasyatidae; genus Hypanus; species Hypanus sabinus. The sequence goes on along the minus strand of NC_082715.1, from coordinate 147,666,207 downwards.
ATAAAAGTCTGTGATTATATTCTTTAAACAACTGGATTTTTTTTTTGAAAATCCCTACCTACTTTACTAATGAGAAGGTATTCTACATGGAGTTCTCTCATCCTTATTCTTTTGGTCTATATATGACTTTAGAAGAACCATTGCTGGTATTTTTGTATTTATACATATTTCTGTATAATTGTTTATTCTTTATCATTGTTGAAAGTTGTTTCTGTTGCATGTTGTGCCCTGACCAAAATACCACAGCAAATTCCTGATGCATGTAAATATATATGGCGAATAAAGTTGTTTACTCTCTCCTCAGTTCTGAAGCAATTGTGGATGGAAACATTAACAATGACCATATCATGTGAATAAATAAATAAAAACAGTGAGGGGGTATTGGGTGATGTGTATTGGAAAGTGTTTAATAAACTCATCACTGGTTAAAACTATTCTTCCAGGATTTGGACAGACAACATTTAGATATCGGCGAGTATCATGCATTTCCAGCCCAAGTTCTTTTTGATAGTTTCCTTTGTATTTGTGGGTGAACTTATTTATAATAGAAAATTGATGAAAGTACTCATGGAAATTAATAAATTGATGGATGGCCATTTTTTGGCTGTAAATTTCAGAATATCTGTGTGGTTACAGAGTGATATGACTTCATATAGTGCTCTTTGGAGCAGAGTAGTTGTCTTCGCCTATTACCAAAAGTGCTCCTCTGTTCAGTCAAGGTGGTATGCAGAAGGTGAGAAATATTGTCCAGGATTTACTGTAGGATCCTTTGTTCTACCACAACCTGCAGTGTGTCCAGATTGACTCCTATAACAGAGCCAGCCTCTCTATTCAGTTTATTGAGCCTGTTGGCGTCACCTGTGTTGATGCAACAGGCAATCAAATGAACAGGTACTGACAAGTATAGTTCAGGCAAAAGCTAAGTTACTAATTAATACATTTATAGGCACCTTTAATGCTAAATTTGTGTTTTTAAAAAAAAAGATGTTGCTATGTTTTTCACTGAAGGAATTGACTGAGAAGAATATTCTCAGCTTTTTGTTGCTGATATGCCTGATGATTTTTCATTTTTTTGCAATGTTTTGTTTGCAAGGGAACCAATTATTAAATATCTGTGTTTGCCTCTTGATGCTTAAGCATCTGTTAGAAAAATATCAGGGATACCATTTCTTCAAGGTTGCTGTGTTTGCTCCATGTCTGTGCGTTTGATTTTCTTGCTGTAATCCAGGTTACACCGCAGTGATGCCATGGCAAAGCCTAGCAGATGAGGAGACGCTTCCAGTCTGTGAGCGAGGTGATGGGTTTACTGTCAATGAGGTCAAGCTGTTGGAGAAACAGACAAATCCACCCGACTACCTGACAGAGTCAGAACTCATCACTTTAATGGAAAAACATGGCATTGGTAAGTTCATTTTACTGTTCTGGCCATTTTTTTTTTGTTTTTAAAGATTTTAAACACCACTGCATCTCGGACACAAATCATGGTGCATTGTCTCATTTACCTTCATTGTGTTGAGTTAACATTTATTTTATTTAGAGATGCAGAGCAGAATAGACTCTCCTGGCTTTTTGGGCTGTACTGACCAACAACTCCCGACAACCCCAATTTAACCCTAACCTAATCATGGGACAATTTACAGTATCCAGTACGTCTTTGGACTGTGGGAGGAAACCAAGAACCTGGACTAAACCCATTCATTCCATGGGGAGGACAAAGAGAGACTCCTCACAGAGGATGCTGGTATTGGACTCCAAACTCAGATGCCCCAAGCTGTAATAGCATTGTGCTAACTGCTTCACTACAGTGGCATCACAACATTCTTAGCATTGGAAATGAGAACCCTAGCAATGGTGGGTAACTCACCATATGGGCAGCAAGGATTGTTGCTTCCACGGAAGCTTAAAGCAAAATCCACATTTCTCAATTATACTGATAATTTCAGTCTCTGCTGTCTCCCATCACTTAGTATACTTAGTTTCACCTTGGGTCTCAGTGTTAATTTTATTTTGGATAATCCTTCCTTTCTGTTCATGTTTAAATTTTTACCTGACTAATGGTCCCTCACTTCAGTCACCTCATTAACTCAGTCATGCCATCACCTGGTGTATTAATTTCAGCTCAGTGGCACAGTAGCAATGTAGTTATCACTGTGCCCGTGACCACCGATTCCTGCCACTCTGTAAGGAGTTTGTACATTCTCCCTGTGACTGCATGGGTTTCCTCTGAATGCTCTGACTTGCACGTTAGGGTCAGTGAGATGTGGCCATGCTATGCTGGAACTGAAAGAGTGGCGACGCTTGAGGGCTGCCTCCAGCATAATCCTTGCTGATTTGGTTTGACACAAACATTGCATTTCATAAACAAGAGAAAATCCACAGATGCTGGAAATCCAAGCAACACACACAAAATGCTGGAGGAACTCAGCAAGCCAGCCAGCATCTATGGAAAGAAATACAGTTGATGTTTCGGGCCGAGACCCTTTAGCTGGACTAGATTTTACTGTATGTTTGAATGTACACGTAACAAATAAAGCTAATCTTTAGAAAATCCTTAATCATTCTATCAGTAAGAAAACTATTTTAAGCAAAATTTTCTTTTCTATTTGGTATCAGATTTGCTCCTCTAACAGCTTTCCCATTTTCCCTATTTCCCAGGATTTAAAAAAAATCACAGCTGCAGCCCTTCTTTATTTAACTGACAGATTCTTAGAAAAGAAGTGTTTTTTAAAATATTTTATTTATAATTTTCTACAAACTACAACGAAGAAAAAATCAATTATATAGAAGGATCATTGCCATATAAACAAAAATAACAATACATGTCTTAACAAGTCACCCATAGTAAAAAAGGAGAAAAAAGAGAAAAAGAAAGAAAAGCACCCAATCCATCACTTATCCAACTCCAAGCCAACCATTATATGAGATAGACTTTTATTACCCCAGAACTACATATTGTAATAAAAAAAAGGGGGGGGCAGCCTGCTACCTGATCAGAAAAAAACAAAAGTCAAAAAAAAGCTGGAAATGTAGGGTCTGATTATCAAGGGAAAAAAGAACAAACACCTGTCAATCTAGGTGAGAGTTATGAAAATATTCGAGAAAAGATCCCCACACCCTATGGAACTTTATGTCCGAATTAGAAAGTGAGTAGTGAATCTTTTCGAGATCTAAGCAAGACATAATATCCCTAAGCTATTGAGCATGGGTAGGGGGAACTACATCTCTCCATTTAAGAAGTACTGCTCGTCTGGCTAGAAGAGAGGCAAAAGACAATGTTCGTTGTTTAGCCAGGGTCAAATGCTTGTCAGGGTCTCGAAGAATACCAAAAAGAGCGATCAAAAGATCAGGTTCTAAATGACAATTTAATATAGAAGGTAAAGTTAAAAAAACATCTTTCCAAATTTTTTCCAGAGTAGGACAGGCCCAATACAAATAGAAAAGGGAGGCCTCACCTTCTTTGCATTTGTCACACCAGGGACTAATATCAGGATAGAACTTTGCCAATTTGGTTTTGGACATATGAGCCCTGTGGACGACTTTAAACTGCAGGAGACAATGATGAGCACATAAAGAGATTGAATTGACGGATTTAAGAATTGAATCCCAAACCTTGTCGGACAAAGAAAAACCTAAGTCATGCTAGAATCGACTATTTTTTAATTGATAATCAATTGATCCCATTCGTCTGTTCTTGTGACTATAAGAATATATTGATTTCAGATCATGCCCACTTACACTTACTCCCTGGCCTCCCTCAAGTAAATAAACACTGGCGTTTTAATCTGACCTTGTCGGATAACGACGTTATAAAATTTATGGAGGATCAGATAACTTTCTTTTTAAATACCAATGCACTACCTGAAACCTCTAGTCAGGTGGTTTGGGACGCAATGAAAGCATATCTAAGAGGTCAAGTAATTTCCTACACAGCAAATTTGAAAAGAAAGACTCCCAAAGAACGTTTAGAACTGATCAATCAGATTAAAGCTATAGACCAACTATACGCCCAGGTCAAGGATCCAGAGTTATATAAGAAAAGAATGGAACTTCAAACTAAATTTAATCTTATTTCTACTTACCCGATTGAACGCCAACTTTTGGGCAGTCGGAGTAAGTTCTATATTCACGGGGATAAATCTGGTAACCAACTTAGGTGCTCTAAAGCAAAACAACACATCACTCAAATCCGAATGAGTAATGGGAATATTAGTGTGGACCAGTCTGAAATTAATGATACATTCAGGAATTATTACTCTCAGCTTTACACCTCTGAATCCTTTAATGGTAATACTACTGTTATGCAATTTTTAGATAGTTTAAATATTCCTAAACTTTCTTCTGATCTTAAACATAAATTGAATGAGCCATTATCCTTAGAGGAAATATCCTCTGCTATTTCTGCTTTGCAGCCTGGTAAATCTCCTGGTCCTGATGGGTTCTCTACAGAATTTTATAAATCAATTTCCTCATTGCTCTTATCCTAACTTAGTTCAGTTTTTTTTGATTCTTTTAAACAAAATAAATTGCCTACATCATTTGATGAGGCTTGTATCGTTCTTTTAGCGAAAAAAGGCAAGGATCCATTAGAATGTGCTTCATACAGGCCGATTTCTCTATTAAATGTAGATGCTAAAATTTTAACTAAAGTTTTGGACTGTAGGCTGGAGACTATTTTACCCTTAATTATCTCTGAGGATCAATCTGGCTTTATTAAAAATCACCTTCCTTTTTCAATATTAGATGTCTTTTTCATATTCTATATTCATCTTCATCAGGGACCCCTGAATGTGTTACCTCTCTTGATGCCGAAAAGGCGTTTGATTGGGTGGAGTGGCACTAGTTATTTGCGGTTTTAGAAAAATTTGATTTTGGATATAATTTTATTAAGTGGATTAAGTTACTATATTCCCATACAATTGCATCAGTTTTGACTAATTCCCAGCAATCCCAACCGTTTGATCTTAAACGTGGCACCCGACAGGGATTTTGAGCACAAAGTCTATACGCCGATGATTTGTTACTTTTTATATCAAACCTGACCACCTCCTTACCTTTGTTGTTTTCACTTCTCAATAAATGTAGTCAGCTATCCGGATACAAACTTAATCTACATAAGAGTGAACTTTTTCTGATAAATAAGGAAGCACAGGAATTAGAATTTCACAATCTCCCTTTTAAAGCAGTAAACAATTGTTTTACGTATCTTGGTATTATCGTAACAAGGAACTGCAATCGACTGTTCGATGAGAATTTCAATAATCTTTTAAATTTTACAAAACAGAGATGAGCACAGTGGTCACCTCTGTCCATGTCTTTAATTGGACGAATTAATGTAATTAAAATGTATATTCTCCCTAAATTTTTATACTTATTTCAATCTTTACCTATATTTATTCCTAAAGTTTTTTTTATTCTTTAGATTCTATTATCTCGTCATACCTATGGAAGGGTAAACAGCCCAGACTGAATAAAGCTCATCTCCAAAAGCCTAAAAGAGAAGGTGGCTTGGCGTTGCCTAATTTTTGTTCATATTATTGGGCAGCCAATATTTGTAATATTATCTTTTGGTCCTACTTTTATAATCAGTCTGTTTGTCCAACATGGGTGACAATGGAATTAAACGCTTATAAGAAATTATCTATTCCAGCTTTACTTGGATTTGTTCTTCCTTGCCAATTGCCAAAATCTATTATTAATCCTGTAATCAGGCATACTCTGAGAATATGAGCTCAATTTAGGAAATACCATGGTCTTTATAGTTTTTCCCTCTCTAGTCCTATTCTATACGATCATTTATTTCAACCGTCTATGCAGGATTCCACATTCCAAGACTGGTGTAGGAGAGGTATCAGGCGTTTTGAAGATCTTTTTATAGACAATCGGTTTGCGTCTTTTGAAACAGTTGTCTATAAAGTTTAATTTACTGAATACTCATTTTTTTTAGATACCTCTAAATTAGACATTTTATTAGCCCTCTAATACCACATTTTCCTGAACAACCTGATAAAAATGTTGTAGACTTGTTTCTTTAAATGAACCCCTTGGGCAAAGGCGTAATTTCTACTATTTGTGTCAAATTTATGATTCTCAGACAAGCCCCTTGTGATAAAATTAAAACTGCTTGGGAGAAAAGAAGTGTTGCAAAATAGTTTCACTAATTTATTTTGTGCATAACCAGCCTTGTGTATGGGTGCTGAAACACTTGTATAGTGTGAAGAATTTGCCATCTGGTATTAGTATATTTCAGTAAAGTAGTTAAGTTATTCTCAACTTTTTTTTTTCAAAAGGCTGCTGATGATTTTCAATTAAGTATAACAGTCTTATGAAGCTTTTCTCTAATTTTAGCTGAACTTTTCCATGGATGGTTTTGTGTGGAAATGGTGGCAAAGCAGAATCCCTGTCTTTGCCCCACACCCCCCAACTCAGTCCTCTTTCTCAGATAGGCAGTAATTAAAGTAATAACAGATCTAACATATTTTCTCAACCTAGGCTGTGAGTTTATCTCAGCATTGGTGTAGCTGTGGATTCTAAGGAATGCATCATTAGAGAATTTATCTGAAATTGAACCTGGAAATGTTTAACTTAAAATAGTTTCTTTTCATTAACAGGAACAGATGCCAGTATTCCTGTTCACATCAACAACATCTGTCAACGCAACTATGTAACCGTGGAAAATGGCCGCAGATTGAAACCCACAAATCTTGGAATTGTTCTTGTTCATGGATATTACAAAATTGGTGAGGACTGGAAACCCACAGTTCTGAATTTATTTTTTATTTTCAGGTCTTTATTTATCTTTCAGGAGAATTAATTGTCCCAGGATGTCTTTTCAGAATGTTTGCAAACGGACAATGTAATAGCTCTGATTTTATGGCACTAAATGGTGATTGCCCCTATAAGTAACGTTGAACTCCAATTTAAAAAAGTACATCAACAAATTGCTTCACATATTCACATTGTCTTAATGTGTTGCTTGACATGATTCAAGAAGAATGCCAGCTTTTCCAATAACTTTTAAGCTGTACTAAAATCATAACCATCCATTGGGCACATGCTCATCCAATTATATTTATTGCTGCTGGGGTGTTGCTCAAAGCTAGGTGTGATGTACCTCTGTCTGCATCGCCAAATTGTATTCCTTTGCAGTTGGCATTATTTTCTCAGAGAATTGTGTCAGCAGGCTTGCAGAAATACGTATTTTGCTACTGACACTCATTACATACTTAAGATAAGTACTTTACAACGAAGTATTTCATGTTAGAAAACTAAAAGGGAGACATAAATTATCACAAAGTAAACCTAATCCTTGGCAAAAATCAAAGACAGGTTTTGTGTTGTGATGCAGTTCCTCATCACTTCTATTGCTTTTTGGCATGCTATTGACATAGTGAATAGCTACACTATAGCACAGTGTCAAATAACATGATTCTCTGGTACATTTGTTCCCCCTAGCTATTCTTGGCAATAGTTTGATTAAACAGTATTCTGCAGAAAGATAACGCTAAAGACAGCTTGTGTAGCCACTGTGGCTCACATCAGGGAGTGTACTGGTAACAGCTTGCTAGCAGTCTTCACTGAGAATGGTATATTTTACTCTGCAGTATACAAAGGAAACGGGTGATTTGTTTAAATTTATTTGGATGTGACTTGAACTTGCACTTTAATGAGGAAAAAGTCTTGTTTTACACAGAATGGATTTATTTATTACTTCGTTTATTTAAACTGCCCTACATGTAATGGGTTAAGCAGGCCAGTGATGTAGTGACGTCTGCATGGAGTTTGAGTTGAGTGGTCTTGGGTTCAAATCTGGCCAGCTACTTGCCTGCTTTCCATCCGTGCTGCACTAAGCGTCAAGCTAGCAACTCAGCCTTGTAAAAATGCTAAAGAAATGGCAAGGTTGCCACCCAATGCACCACACCACGCAGAAAAGAACAGCAACATGATGAAAGAAAGTGGCTGGTGACAAGCTTTAGCATGGGTTTAACTGGGAGTGCAGAGGAGCAGCCCCAAACGATTAACATATTTATTCTATTTAATTTCCTTAAGATATTCTGATATTTATTATCTGTGGCCAGCCTTCAACCTGGCCTTGCAGAGTAATGCTAGGCAAGATTCATGGAGCTGAACAATTGGAAATCTTTATTAAATGTTTATTGAAATCGCAGTATATAAGGTGAAATGCTATAAATTATACACCTGATTTCAAGAAACTACAAAGGAATTGTACAACATATATATGATAGGTAATTTTATAAACTGTAATTAAAGGACCATGCACTGCTGTAATTAGCTGGAGGTCTAATTCTGGACACAACTCACATTGTTTTTGATGTGATCCTACCCCACCTCCACAGACTGATCGACCTAATCATAGTTACTTCACAGGTTGCCCAGGTTTGCCCTCAAACTTAATTTTTTATAACACTAATGAACAAGCCTGTGACATTTGTTTGACTGAACCCGTTTGTTTTGTAACTGCTCCTTCTACAATCTGATTATTCCTTAAGGTTGCACAGACCAATGCATTTGGTCCTAAATCATTACTTTCTACTGAACAGGGAAGAGCTCTGTGTTTTATCAGTACCTGGAGAATTTCCTACAGACAGCTAGATTGTTGAGGAAAAAGAATCGGAATTGTGTCCTGGGGTAAATGTTTGTGAACAGAAGATCTTCTCCTCACAATTTCAACCCTTATTCTTTTAAAGCAGCCTCCCATAATTTAGAATTTTGATCACTGCTAATCCATCTTCATGTAGGTACCGCCTACAAGATGAAGCAATACTTTTGACAAAGGGTTTTCAATCTGAAATACTCTTCTATTTCCACAGATGCTGTCTGACCTGTTAAGTGTTTCTAACATTATTTGTTAGTTTCCAGCATTTTTTTCGTTATTTCCATTTTTGTTTACCATTGCTTTTACTTTCTGCCATCTCCCACTATATGCAATCCTTTGTTGCTTTATGGGAAAGGTGCTGAAACAGCATTGCTCTGTTTGGAGCCAGCATAGACTCAATAAGTTAAATGGCTTCTTTTTTACACCAAAAACATTATAAATTTTTTTTGGATTTCTTCTAGCCTGGTTCAATGATGGAATGCTATGATGTACATAGAATTATTATTTCTTTCTGTGCCTTGTTGCACATCGGGTGGCGATGTTGCCATTTCTTTAGCATTTTGTGTGTTTTTTATGAGGCTGAGTTGCTGGCTCGATGCTCAACCCAGTACGAATGGAAAGCTTGCAAGGAACCTCGAAGTCCAGTGCAGATGCCATTACACCACTGGCTGGTTAATGTAACGTAGTGTTATTCCACTAGGTTAATCTAGAATATATTCTAGTACAAAACTTAAGTTGGTTTCTATCACAATGGCTACGAAACTGTTAGATTATTGTAAGATCACAACTGCAATACCAGTGGCTGCTGAGGAAAGAAACCTATCCTTTTTACCTGGTGTGTTACGAATATGGTTAGCCCTTAACTCCCCTCTGAATTTGCTCAGCTAGTCACTTAGTTACATTAAATTGCTACTTGCAATTACTCAGGAAGCTGGTCTGCTCAGGACAGGTGGGGTCAGGAATTAAATATCAAACTTGCCTTCACAACCCTATTTCAGAGAATTAAAGTTGGAAAGGTCATCCCTCCTCTCCCCCTGCCCCCCCCCCCCCCCGCCCAAATGATCTGAGCCTAACAAGACCCAACTGGCTTCAGATGGTGTTTGTTGTGAAAAAGAAAACAAAAGGTCCATGCACCAGCAGCTTTTGATACAATAATAGCATGTCCATGTGTTTTAGAGCAGCCTTTGTAAGTAAAATAAAATGTGTTTGTTGATCATTTTCAAGCTACATTCTGCTGGAGACTCACAGGGCAAGTAGAATCTCTTCCAGAGCAATGGCCTGACAGGTCAGACTGTCTTGTTGTCAAGGGTACTCTGTCACCAGGCACACTGTGAGGTGGTGATTATTATCCTCAAAACAGGTCAAGTGTATCTAACCAGTAAGTGGGGAAAGTTTCTCTGGAAAGGTGCACCCACAATGCATATCAAGAGAGCTTCAAGATGGAGAAGGGGTGAGCTTGTTTGGAATAAGAAAAAGAAAAGGAAGAAACTCACACTTAAGGATTTAGCATGGGATACAAATATTAAAAGTTGATCACATGTGAGATCCCTGCAGTGTTGAGTAGATTGGGCACCTGTCTGCTTTCATAGGACCTTATACTGGGGTTGGTGTCAGATCAGGTTTTGATTATGTCCTCAAGTACATCTCTAGGATTGGATTGGAGGGTGAATAGCAATCAATCAAATTCTATCAGTTACTTGAAGCACCCTGCTTCTTTTTTACCAGTTACTTTGTAGCATAATGTAAAATATGTGATCTGTTTACAGACCAGGAGCTTGTCCTTCCCACTATCCGCAGTGCAGTCGAGAAGCAGCTTGGTCTCATTGCTGCAGGCAAGGCTGATTTCCCTCCGGTACTGGAGCATGCTCTGAATATCTTCAAACGGAAGTTCCATTACTTTGTAGACTCAATAGGAGGTATGGGTGAATGTTTTAACATGTTATAGAAAATTCCTAATTGCTATACTGTTAAACACATTGTTCAAAAAGAATAAGGCTTTCTACAGATACAGACGAGCAGGTGTGTAATCTATGCTCCTGTCAAATAAACACACAAAATTCTGGAGGAACCTAGCAGGTCAGGCAGCATCAATGAATTGGTATAAAGAATCGACATTTCAGGCTGAGATCAGGATGAAGGGTCCTGGTGTCTTGGTGAAGGGTCTCTCCTTGAAACATCGACTCCATATTCCTACACCTGACCTGCTAAGTTCTTCCATTATTTTGTGTATGTTACTCTGAATTTCCACCATCAGCAGAATCTCTTGTGTCCATGTCAAGTAAAGTTCAGTGGTGAAAGTAGAAGTGCCCTGTACTTTGTCTCAACAGATATCCCAAACCAGAGTAGATTGCACAGTATAGAGTAGGTCCTCAACGAAAGGTATTCCCGATAATACTCAGACTAGGAAAATTACTTGAAGATTGATTGTGTTCTATTGCAATCATATCCTGTCTTAATAGGGAGACCAGACCTGTACCACAGTGTTCCAGATGAGATTTCACCACACCTTGTATATTTAAAGCAGTATGTATTTACTCTTATACTAAAGTCCTCCTGCAATGAAAGACAATAAATTTGCCTCCTAATTTCTTGTTATATCTACAAGTTAACTTCTGTAATTTACATATAAGGAGATGAATACCAGCATCTTTCAATATCTAATGGAAAAAAACAATAATTTTTCTAGGTTTATTCTCCTATTTCTCCACGTTACGCTCCATCTTCTATGATCCTGCCTGTCTGTAATCCTTGAGAAGCCTCTCTGCATACTCCTCAGAATCCACACTGCGATTCATCTTAATTAGATGATAACATTATACAAAAATAATCTGCCTGCCCATATTAGAAGATGTTAACATATGTTGTAGTAATGCATTTTCAATCACTAAAACATTTTTAAACAAAAAAAAGACAATTGATGCTCGGTCATTTACAGATCTTAAATCTAGACAGATTTTTTATGCTCAAGGAGTGTGGGAACATTTCAGATACATGGAGTTAAGCTGAAGATTGAATAACAGAACAAACTCCAGGGGCTAAGGAATCATGGTAGCTTGTCTCCTCTCTGGCTGTTTCGCTCAGTTTGCACTTGATCTCTCTACAGGTATGGATGAATTGATGGAGGTGTCTTTTTCTCCCATCGCTGAAACAGGGAAGCCTCTGTCCCGTTGTGGCAAGTGCCATCGATTCATGAAATACATTCAGGTTGGTAAAGGGAATGTGAAACTTAGGGTGCAGGGATAATTGCTTCGCTTTTAATAATCATATTAATAGTTTCTTGCAAATGCATTGGTTCTATTGAGAATGCCATACGTTTGCTGTCCAAATCAACGCAGGACATCTTTAGGAATTCTGAAATTATGTCAAGCTGTTTTAAGGCAGGGGTTCCCAAACTTCTTTATGCCGTAGACCCCTACCATTAACCAAGGGGTTCGTGGACCCCAAGTTGGGAATCAGAATCAAAATCAGCTTTATTATCACCTGGAAATTTGTTAACACAGCAGCAGCAGTTCAATGCAATACATAATATAGAAGGAAAATAAAAGAATAATAATCAATAAATTACAGTGTACGTATTTTGAATAGATAAAAAATTGTGCAAAAAACAGAAAATACTATATATTAAAAAGGTGAGGTCGTGTCCAAGGGTTGAATGTCCATTTAGGAATTAGATGGCAGAGGGAAAGAGGCTATTCCTTAATCACTGAGTGTGTGCCTTCAGGCTTCTGTATCTCCTGTTTGATGGTAACAGTGAGAAAAGGGCATGTCCTGGGTGCTGGATATCCTTAATAATGAACACTGCCTTTCTGAGACACCGCTCTCTGAAGATGTCCTGGGTACTTTGTAGGCTAGTACCCAAGATGGAGCTAACTAGATTTACAACCTTCTTCAGCTTCTTTCAGTCCTGTGCAGTAGCCACCCCCCCCCCACCCCCCACATACCAGAAAGTGATGCAGCCTTTCAGAATCCTCTCCACGGTATATCTATTGACGTGTTTGTGTGTATTTGTTGACATACCAAACCTCTTCAAACTCTTAATGAAGTATAGCCACTGTCTTTATAATCATATCAATATTTTAGCACCTGGTTAGATCCTCAAGAGATCTTGACACCCAGGAACTTGAAACTGCTCACTGTCTCTATTTCTGATCCCTCTGAGGATTGGTATATGTTCCTTTGTCTTGTCCTGCCGAAAGTCCACAATCAGCTCTTTTGTCTTACTGATGTTCAGTACCAGGTTGTTGCTGTGACACCATTCCACTAGTTGGCATATCTCACTACTGTATGCCCTCTCGTCACCACCTGAGATTCTACCAACAACAGATGTATCGTTGTATAGATTTATAGATGGTATTTGAGGTATGCCTAGCCACACAGTCATGGGTATATAGAGAGAAGAGCAGTGGGCTAAGCACACATCCTTGAGGTATGCCAATGGTCATCGTCAGCAAGTAGGATATGTTATCACCAATCCGCACAGATTGTGGTCTTCTGGTTAGGAAGTCGAGGATTCAATTGCAGAGAATTGTAGAGGGAACCTCTGCTTTTAATGTTTCTGTAGGACATTCAAAAACATTGAAAAGATCTGAGAACTTTGACATACATCAGAAGTTGGGGGCTAAGATCATTTAATTTGAAATCCAGCTGCTGTTCCTGAAAACAAAATCAAACATCAAAATAACATGATAAATCAAATTGAAAATATAATGCAGCCTGTCAGATGTCTGTAATGTAAATGTGATACCTCTCACAACAGTTTATAGTACAATTTATATTCATAAGAACAACATATGAAACACTGGAGAGACTCAGCAGCTGGGCAACATCTGTGGAGGGAAATGGGCAGTCGACGTTGTTGTTGCTGCAACTAAGTTACTTGAGAAACTGGAGAAGTTATAGATATGAGTTTTTATTCATCATAACTACAAACATTCTCCTGGAGTCGTCCTTGCGAGTCGCACAGACTCAAACACACATCACATTTTGATCAATGGTAATGGGAGGTAATTCAATACGTTGGTTACTTCGATATTTTGTGTTAACAATGCTTCCTTTGAATTTGTTTACAATGGTGAACCAATAGTTGTCTTGAGTGAAGCAGGCCATATGCGAATGTCTCATGGTCACCAGTTTTGCAAAGGTGTGTTGTTAACTTCAGTTTACATTAAGAACTGAAGACTGGTTCTCATTTGAATTCATATTTGATACATTCAGATATCACAACCCCTTGGGACTCACAGCACCAGTTTCAGGAACAGTCAGGCTCAGCCATCAGGCACTTGAACCAAAAGGGATAACTTCACTTGCCCCATTTTTGAAATGCTCCCACAACCAAAAGATTCACTTTCAAGGATTCTATCTCGTGTTCTTGGTATTTATTGCTTGCTTATTTATTTATTTGTTTGTTTATTTATTCATTCATATTATTTCCTTCTTTTGTATTTGCAGTTTGTTGTCTTTCACACTGGTTGAATGCCCTAGGTTTCATTGGTCTTTCATTGATTCTGTTTTCTATAAATTTATTGAGTATGCCCACAAGAAAATGAATCTCACGATTGTAAATGGTGACAGATATGTGCCTATATAATAAAATTTGCTTCGAACTTTTAAACTTTGATAACTCCAGAATACTCCTGATTAACATTTAATGTCAAGACCCTCACCTGGTTTGCTCCAGTCCCAAATAAGGAAAGAACAGAACAAAGTCAATGTAGGTGAAGGACAGTGAATGGAAGTACAAGGTTCTCTTCTTGCAGTTACAAATACTGTAGAGTCCACTTACACCCTCTCTTGCTACAGCTAATGAAAGGGGAATGAACATCTTATCTTACTACATTATAATTACTGAGCATGGAATTTGATTCTAGAGTACAATATAATTACCAGGTAGAAAATATGAGATCTGAATTCTTTCATTCTATGTACTGGGGAGGAAGTAGGACTCCAGAACAGTTTAACTTTTAATGGATTCTGGGCATAGAATGGAGCTCCCATATTCTAACATTAAGTTTATAAGATATTGAATACAGTGTGGTTACCTCCACTGGCTGTGAATGGAAATACAATACTGATGGATCATTGTTCACCAGTCTGTGATTATGAATTTGAGGATCTTGGTTTGTACAAACTTTGTAGTTACCAGACTTGTGGATGGAAGTCTTAATGGTTTGGTTGCTCAGTTACCAGGTCTAGATACACACTCTTCTTGGTAGCTAGGTGAACTGAACTGTAGGATTCCATTTATGCAGGTATGAGTAATCATTGAAAAAAACTATGGCCATTCTGCAGGAGTACACTAATTCAATAACGTACTACTTAAATTTGATTTTTACCTTTCAGGCCAAACCAAGCCGGATGCATTGTTCCCATTGTGATGATACCTACAGCTTGCCCCAAAACGGAACTATCAAACTGTATAAGGAACTCCGCTGTCCACTAGATGAGTTTGAACTGGTTCTTTGGTCTTCTGGTTCCAGAGGAAAGAGCTACCCGCTGTGTCCATATTGCTACAACCATCCACCATTCCGTGATATGAGGAAAGGTAAGATGTTTGTCATCATCATTGCTGACTGAGTTTACGTTGTTTGTGAATCTGCTGTAAAGAGGATGCAAATAAGCAAAGAGAGTTGTATTAATATATTTCCAATTTACATTGTTCCTTAGGCATGCTGACTGCTAGGAGGGTTCTATAAATGTCACTGGTTCGCACCAGTTCTTAATGGGTGACCAAAGTAAAGCACTGACCAGTGCTGTTCAGTTGTGTAGGCTTTATGATATTTCCCCAAACTATTCTATTTGAGTAATCAGATAGAAAATTAATCCCATTCAAGAACAAGGTAGCTGAAGCCTGATGGCTTTAAGCACAGACTAGGTTCCCAGAGACCTCCTAATCTGTTTTACTCCATGGTCACACTACACCAAATTATATGATGGGAATGGCACATCCACCCTTATGAAAATTGGTCAAAACATTAGAAAAGCCTGAAAACGCATAATGCCAGGCTGAAGTATAACTTCTATTCACACTGTCATGAGTTTATAATGGTTCCTTAGTACGAAAAGGTGGATTCTTGACCTCACAATTTACCTTATGACCTTGCGCCTTATTGTCTACCTATATTTCCTCTGTAACACTTTATTATGCACTCTGTTATATTACATTGAACTACGTCGATGCACTGTTGTAATGAATTAATCCCTATGAACAGTATGCAAGACAAAATTTTCTCTCTACATTGGTACCCATGACAATAATAAATCAATTTACCAATTTTCCTGCTTGAATCCAAAGAGTGGAGTAGGAGCTTGCTACAGTTCCCCAGCATTTACATTCATTACTGTGCTCTTGAACTCTACACCAGCTGAAACATAACCCAGAATCATAAACACATTCATTTGAAAGGCAGTTATGTAACAACAAGGAAGAAGTAGTTTTTTCCCCCGGTTTTTATTTTAATTATTTATTTCATTCCATAATTCTTTCTGAAGGACATTCAAAAGCATTAAAAAGATCTAAGAGCTTTGGCATGCGTCAAAAGCTGGAGGCTCGACAACGCTGTCTGTGAAAGGATTTTCAAAGTTCAGTTTAAATTTATTATCAAAGTACATATGTCACCCTATACTGCCCTGAGGTTACTTTTCTTGCAGTAGAGAGAAATATAATAGAATCAATGAAAAACTATACACAAATACTGGCAAATAACCGAAGTGCAAAAGATGATAAAAGATACAAAAGAGTCCTTTAAAGTGAGAGACTGATGATTGAGGGGTAATAATGGTTCCTGAATCTGGTTGTGTTGGACCTAAGATTCCTGTACCACCTTCCTGGTGACAACAGTGAGAAGAAAGCATGGCCTGGATGGTGGTCCATAATGATGGATGCTGCTTTCCTACAACAGCCCTCAATGGTAGGAAGGGCTTTACCAATAATGGAATGAGCTCTATCCACTATTTCTGTAGGCTTTTCTGTTCAAGGGCATTACGATGCAATCAGTCAATGTACTTTCTACCACACATCTATAGAAGTTTATGAAAGTTTTAGATGACATGTCAAATCTTTGTAAACTTCTAAGAAAATAGAGGCGCTGCCATGCCTTCTTTGGAATGGCAGTTGTGTGCTGGACTGAAGACAGATCATCTGAAATTATAACACCAATGAATTTGAAGTTACTGACCCTTTCCACCTCTGATCCACAATGAGGACTGGCTCTTGAACCTTCGGTTTCCTCCTCCTGTAGTCAATAATCGGTACTTTGGTTTTGATGACCTTGAGTGAGGGGTTGTTATTGTGGTACCATTCAACCAGATTTTCAATCTATATTGCTGATTCACCACCTTTGATTTAGCCAACAACAGTGGTGTCATTGGCAAACTTAACTATGGCATTGGAGCTATACTTAGCCTCACAGACATAAGTGTAAAAGTGAGTAGAGCACAGGGCTAAACATACAGCCTTGTGGTGCACCTGTGCTGAAGGTGATTGTGGAGGAGATATTGTCAATCTGAACTGACTGGGGTCTGCAAGTAAGGAGATTAAGGATTCAGTTGCACAAAGAAGTATTGAGCTCAAGGTCTTGGAGCTTATTGTTTACTTTTGAGGGGATGATAGTGTTGAATGCAGAGCTGTAGTTGATAAAGAGCATTCAGATATATGCATCTTTACTATCCAGATATTCCAGAAGAGCCAATAAAATGGGTTTCTGCCATTGACCTGTTGTAACTGTAGGCAAATTGGAGCGGATCAAAGTCACCCCTCAGGCAGAAGTTGATATGTTTCATGAACAACCTCTCAAAGTACTTCATCACAGTGCATGTAAATGCAACTGGATGATGGTCATTGCGGCAGGTTACCATGTTCATCTTGGGGTCTGATAGGATTGAAGCAAGAGTTGTCAGGAGCTTTGGGAGTTCATGAAGGTGTCTATGTGTTCTGTCGGTCAAAGCAAGCATAAAAGGCATGGAGGTCATCTGGGAGTGAAACCTTGTTATCGGATACGTCGCTTGGTTTTACTTTGTAGGAGATAATTGCATTCAAGCCCTGCCGTGGCTCTTGAGTATCGTTCCGTGATACAATCTTTGTCTGGAATTGTCACTTTGCATGTGAAATGGCTTTCAAGAGGTATTCTTGAAGAGTTTACGGGATGTTCTGTCCCATCCACATGACCTGATTCATGACTGTGCCTCTCCACTTGGTTCCTAACTGGTCTTAGGAATGTGGATTTGGTTTGGTCCACAGCAATACCTGGCAATGTTTTATCCATAACTCTCCAGGATCACTTGCATGTCAAAGGACTACTGGTCAATACATTGGAATTTGTAAGTTTTAGAGCACAGAAATTTTTATTGGCAGATAAGTGCAGCCAAAAATTGAAAATGCAAGAGCCTATAAATTTAAGAAAAATAAAACAGGTAAAGAAATGATAAACCAAGAAGTTATTACTAATGATGAGCACAGGCTTTGAATTGTGGGTGGAAAGGAAGATTGAATGGGATAAAAAGGCTGGGTGAATTCTATACAAACTTAAGTGTCATTTCAAATGGGTTAAAATTATGAATAATTTTCAGACATTGTGATAATTTCATTTAATTGACATTGGGAGTTTGATTTCTTTTCATTCTTTGCCCCCCCCCCATTTTTTTTTGCCAAGAATCCACATTTATTTTTGGTGTTGCTGATGGTTGTGGTGATGGTTCTCCTTTAACTCTTGTGTTCTGTTAACAACTGCCTCATGCAGTACAGAAACTACAAGAAAAAGATGATCAAACATCTCTAATCTGTTGTTTTAACTTGGTGGCACTGATGGCAGTCATCAGTGATTTCCATGGTGTTCCGTACATTTATATTTGAAAACAATGTGGATAAATCCTCAAACAAAACATTTTTCGTAAAATTAACGATTTAAGATATATGCAAATTCTTCCATTTTTTTAGACATCTTCCTTTGCAGGTAAGAGAAGTAACCTTTATTTTTAGCTCCAAAGCCACCATTTTGCAGTAAAATTCATAAAGATAAATACCCTGGTCACTTATTTTGCATCATTCTAACTAATAGAGTTTGGAGGCCAGACGTATAATCCAATCTGCTTCAAAACATCCACTATTGCCCCTGTACCAAAGAAAACCAAGGTAACATGTCTGAATGATTGGCATCCTTTTGCACTCCTCTCAATCATAAGCAAATGCTTCGAGAGGCTGGTCAAGAACTACATCTGCTATGTTACCACCCACACTGGACCCCCTACAATTCGTCTACCAATGCAACTAATCAACAGACGTTGCCGTAGCCAAAGCACTACACAGAGTCCTCACTCACCTTGGAGAAGAGGGATCCTTAGGTTAAAATGCTGTACTTGGACTACAGTTCAGCACTCAACACCATAATTCCCATCAGGCTCAACAAGAAGCTCAGAGACCTCGGCCTGCACCCCGCCTTGTGCAGCTGGATCCTGGACTTCCTGTCAGATCACCAGGAAAACAACATCTCTCTCAATGTTGAAAAAACAAAGGAGTTGATCGATTACAGGAGGAATGGAGACAGGCTAGCCCCTATTGACATCAGTGGGTCTGAAGTTGAGAGGGTGAATAGTTTCAAGTTCCTTGGTATACACATCACCAAGGATCTCATCTGGACTATACATACTGGCTATGTGGTGAAAAAAGCACAATAGCGCATCTTTCACCTCAGATGGCTGAAGAAGTTTGGCAAGAGTCTCCAGATCATCAGAACTTCCTACAGGGGCACCATTGAGAGCATCCTGACTAGCTGTGTCATCACCTAGTACAGGAACTGTACTACCCTCAATCGCAGGGCACTGCAGAGAGTGGTGTGAACAGCCCAGCGCATCTGTGGATGTGAACTTCCCTCTATTTAGGACATTGGGTGCGTAAAAAGGGCCTGGAGGATCATCAGGGACTCCAGCCACCCCAACCACAAACTGTTTCAGCTGCTACTGTCTGGCAAACGGTATCTCAGCATGAAGGCAAGGAACAACAGCATCTAGGACAGCTTCTTTCACCAGGTCATCAGATTTATCAAAACACATTGATCTTATTGTGTATCTGACTGTACATTGATCTGATTGCGTATCTGACTATACGAAGCAATTGTATATACAGTTTTTTGGCAATATCCTCCCACATTTCCCCTCCTTATTGCTTGTACATTGCGACAGAGACACAACACGAAGATTTGTACTCCCTTGAATATAAGAAGTAAAATAAATACAAATGCAATCTTTCAGCAGATTGCTTGTTGCTCCACATAATATTTTTCAGTTCATAATAAGATCAGTTGATAGGAACATGACTGAGGTCAGGAAAATTCATCTTGTGACTCTTTGTTTTTCTTTCTTAGGAATGGGATGCAATGAATGCACCCATCCGACCTGTCAACATTCATTGAGCTTGCTGGGGATTGTCCAGTGTGTTGATTGTGACAGCGGTGTGCTGGTCTTCGACCCTACCTCAGGCCCCAAATGGAAGATGGCATGTAACAAATGCAACGTGGTGGTGCACTTCTTCGAAAATGCCCACAGAGTGAAAGTATCATCTGAAACCTGTGACGTGTGCGAAGCAGCAATCGTTGATGTAGATTTCAACAAAGCAAAATCCCCACTGCCTGGTGAAGCAACACAGCATTCAGGCTGTGTCTTCTGTGATCCAGTGTTTCAAAACCTTGTCGAACTTCAGTATGCCAAAATGAAACACCCAATGCACAGAAGTGGTGGAGGGCAGGGACGAAGACGGGGCCGAGGGAGAGGCAGGGGACGTAGAACTCCAGGCAGGGGCAATCCAAAGAAACCCAAAGACAAAATGGCTGCACTAGCTGCTTATTTTGTGTAGGTGTAAATAAGCGATTGAATAATGCATGGATGCATTTTCATTGCTTTGTTAGGGAATTTGTAATCTTCCTGCTTTGTTCTAACTGAAAGTCTGAAATAAAGCCTGAAACCCCAAGGAAATGAGGAAAAGGAAAAGAAAACTCAGAAGAAACTATGGAATCTGCAGGTTGTGCAGCTAGGATTTGGGCACATGACTATGTCAAACTAAAATAGCTCACCTTCAAAATAAAATAAAATATGTGGTTCGTGAGGCCTCCGAATATATACAAATGGTGCTAAATTTATTATTAGTTTAGTTGTGTTGTTCATACAATATACAGTTTGCCTTGTCCTAGAAATGTTTAACTTTGTGCTTCAAATGTGTTGAATAATTGCTGATTGCAATTATTCTGATTGCAGTTCTCTGATTGCTGAGCTGGCAAATGTATGACATGTTACAGCTTGGAGAAAATTAGCATTCAGTACTGATCTCAGCCAGTTGTAGGAATGGCAGTAAGAAAACTTTTTTTTCATGTTCTTAGTTGGGTACAGATCAAGGGGAACTGACTGAGCATTTTTTACTCTAAAGAGCATAGTGTACATGCAAGCCCATAAAATGAGAACAAGTCCTTCAAAAAGGAGATCCAATATCCCTGCTCATGAATTGAGAATTATCAATGCAATAATTTAAGCCTTGGGTTTTTGTTGAAATGTGTTGAAGTTGACTGGTTAAGTTTTCACAAAGTTCAGGAAGTAAGCATTTGGCGATGAAACATGCAATGAAAACAATGTGTAACAATTATGACATGTTCAACTGGCACAATGAATATTTATCCAGGAGCATTTCCAGTGCATTGTTTATAATGTCTGACCACTCTGAACAAGAGTGATAGATTCATACAGAACAGAACCAGGTCCTTTGGCTCATCACATCCTCGCTGTTTGTTGCAATTATCTATACTAATCACATTTGCCCACATTAAGTCCATACCCTGCTATGCCCTAGCTATACCAAATGCAGCTTACAGATTGCAATTACATCCGCCACCACCATCTTATTTGGCAGCATGTCCCAGATAGCGACCAATCTGGTGAAACACTGCCCTCTCAGATCTCTTGTAAACCTACTCCTATCTGCCTTAAACCTATGTCCTCTTGTTTTAGACACCCCTCCCCCAACCCCTAATAGGAAATTTATTCTTTCTATATCATGCTTTTAAATACCCCTATCAGGTCACAACTCAGACTCCTTACATCCTGGTGAACCTCCTCTGTACTTTCTTCAGCACAACTACATCCTTTAGTCAACTCACGGGCTGAACACATGTTGTGACAAATACAAAATGCTGGAGGAACTCAGCAGGTCAGGCAGCATCTATGGAAAGAAATAAACAGGCAAAGTGTCTTTGCCTGAAACGTTGACTGTTTATTCCTTTCCATAGATGCTGTCTGACCTGCTGAGTTCCTCCAGAATTTTGTGTGTGTTACTCTGGATTTTCAGCATTTGCAGAATCTCTGGTGTTTAGAACTCTTAGTTTGAGTGACTTTAATGGGAGTAAAGTTCATTTTCCCACAATAACAAAAGATAAATTTCTCACCCAAATGTTCTCATGAATGTTAACACACTTATTGTTCTGGCACTTCTTAACTTATCAAGTATTCAATTTCAACAGGTTGTAGTGTTCTCGCTCGGCGTGTAAGATAACGCGGAACTAAACACCGAGATAAACCTTTGTCAATAACGACAGGATCACAGTAAGATTAACCGTTTACTGTTCACTCTTCCACATTGACGTATGGTGAAAACTGTTGATAAAACAATACAAGATTTGTACAGCATTTGTTTCCTTCTTGATATTACATTCACATCGTAAATACTTGCAAAAGTAAAACTACAACTACTACGTTACATTAAAGTGCAGCATACAGTCAGAGTCTACCTACGCCATTGACTGCTTTAAATACACTTCAACGCAAACTATCTGCAACTCTTTAACTACCAAAAACATAAACATTATCGACCGTTGTTACTTTTAACAGGATCTGTGTTAACATTTTAATTCAACATATTGATTATCTCATAACTCACAGCATTGCTTTCACAATGTTCCTGGTGCATAGAGGGAAAACGTTACTGCTTGCTCGCGCTCGCACATGTCTCGACCCCCCCACCTTCCCGTTTCTCCAAACCGGTATTTTCCCACAGGACGCGGCGAAACTGGATGTGACGTCATTGCATGCCGTGAAATTTCACAGACAACTTTAAACAATCCTAACTTTAACTAGAATGCTAACAAACAAATTACTAAGTGAAAATATTATAAACTAAATAACTGCCATAAAGGCAACACACAGGTTCTCTCAGTAATTGTTTAACACTGTGTGGGTGATGATGGGTAGTTGTCCTTGATTTGACCTGGTCTCAGGGAGATATTTAGAGGAGAGATTCATGAGAAGAAACCTCTTCTTCATCCAGAGAATAGTCAATCTCTGAGATTCCCTGCCTCAAGGGGCTGGGGAGGCTGAGTTATTGGCTATATTCAAGGCAGGAATTGATAGACATTTCAAAATTAGAGAAATCAAGGCAATGTAGAGTTAGTGCAGCAAAGTGCCACTGAGTTAAAAGATGAAACATGATCTTATTGAAAGCATGCTTGGCGGCATAAACAGCACTTGTATTTCTTATGTGTTGGTATTCTGATTTTAAAAAACACGCACACACACACAAAGTATTACCTTCTGTGTTTACGTACTGTGGGTTTACCAGCCAGAATAGTAAATGCTACCTGCACTTCTCAGTATCACTGCCTAAGAAACATGGAAAACAATTTTAAAGATTATTATTTTCTCTGTATCAATAAGATAGCTTGAAATAAGCAACAACCAAAGTATATCTTAGTTCTAGAGAAGATGGGATCTACAGAGGAAATATACAAGGCTGCAAAATCTGATGTGTGTTGTAAGAACACTAGTTACTGTGCATATATGTGTTGTGGCACACACTAAAGATTGTTACCCCTTTTTAAAATTGAGCAAATAAACCATCATTTCTGATATTTTTCTGAATTTTCTTAATTATTATTCTATTTCCTAGTTTTTCCTATGGTCTGAATTAATTATATCTTTTGTCTTTTAGCTGGTAGGGTGAGGTGTGAGGTTTACAACAGTTGCTCCAGTTTCTTAGGATGGTTTAGTTTATTTGATACAAGTAATGCCACCTGTAATGCCACATGAGGTTTTCTCTCAGATCCTCACCAGTGTTCCTGCAACTTCACGGCAAAAGAATCATTGGTGACCAGCAGATCTGAACAATAGACACTCTGAGATGAAAGTCACCATACCAAATGGAATTTTGATCAAAGTCACTGTTTAAGAGCAAATCTTTCTTGCCAGCATTAGTCCTAATGCCCTTCCCTTGGACAACATCGGTTGCATGGAGAGGGGAGCCTTGCAGCTTGGGCAACTGCCAGTCTTCCATTAAAAAAAACCTTGGCCAGGCTTGCGCCCTGGAAACTTTCTATCAAGACTAACGGAGGCCTACATACAGTCCTAAAGGCATTTATTTCTGTAATATAAAGACGGATTGCAATTATTAAACTTCATAGGAGTGAAAACTAGTCTAACAACTAGTTTGTGATTCTTTCACAACAGGGTAAGTAACATTTCTAGTTTTAATTGACAATAAATGAACTGTGAGAGTTACTTCTTGCCAAACCTGATGACTCACTGAGCCAAGTTTTTCCTGGACGGCACTTTACTAGTGCCACAGGCTTGCATGGCATTTCATCAAGTTGAAGTTAATTATTTTCTTCTTAAATAATAATGTCAATGCTGGAAAGACTCAGTAGTTTAAGAACCATTTCAAACTTCGTATCCTCTTCAGCCCTAACTTTGTTTTTGCTGCTTGAGAGTGTGCTGGGGGCCTTCTGTAAATGTCATCACACATTCTTCGTCAACACAGCATGCCCACAATGCTTGGTAGCACAATACCACATGAAGAAACAAAACAGAAACAGCAAAACAGACCCCATTTCCCCCTGCAGAAATAAGAGAAAACCTGCAGATGCTGGAAATCCAATCAACACACACAAAATGTTGGAGGAACTCAGCAGGCCAGACAGCATCTATGGAAAAGAGTATAGGTGATGTTTTGGGCCGACACCCTTCGGCAGGACTGGAGAAAAAAAATCCAAACAGATCTAAGTCAACCGTACTCTTTCCTATAGACGCTGCCTGGGCTGCTGAGTTCCTCCAGCATCTTATGTGTGTTGCCCGTTTCTCCCTCTCACCTACCCATGTACACCCACAGTTTTATGTGTCTAGTAGATTAATGGTCACCATTAGTAATAGTGGCTTCTTAATTCAAGAAATGTGTTTAAATTCCTCAGCTTCTATGATGGGAAAGTTGAGCCTCTAGATCTTTGTTTTTAAGTAATTTAACCAAAAGGCTGTTGTACCCATTTTACTGAAATGTTATTGTTGAGCATATTGCTATTGTACTTTCGTTGTCAATCAATAGATCAAACTGAAGTTCTTCAATCCTCTTACACTGGTTGTGAATGATCAGCTACATTTAAACAGTTAGGAAGTTCTGCAGCTTCTTTCCCTAATCCTCGTTTATGATTTTACTTGAGCGCAAAAGATGTGTCAGAAGTGTATGCAAATATTTATAGCCATCACAAACTACTGAGAACCTAACCATTGCAAAAGCTATTAAATTCAGTACTTCCCATGTGATTCCAAGAAACAGCTGAACACAAAAAAGATTATGGAACTTGATGACATTCTAGTTATATGACTCTAAATTCATTTGGAACACTAGACAAGTAACTTCATTACACCTAGAGTAGTGGCATTTATCCAATAGTATATAACAAACTGCCCAGCCTTTTCTGTTGACAGAAAGTGGGATAAATACAATCATCCAGTTATCATTTCATTGGTATACTTTCAATCATCAGTAAGGTGGATCAAATGTGAAATCAAGCAGCAATTATAAATAACTTGCTCTGAAAATTTAGTCCTGTATTTGCATGTCTCCACACTTGACTTTATTGCACTCTTCGTTCAAACATTAACTTGGAGTGGAATTTCAGATTCTGCAATTAATATTAAGACAGCATATGGCTTTTGGTTCCTTAAGGTTGTTGCAACCAGAGGTGGTAATGGGACAAGCTCCCACTACCTATTAAATGCTCCCAATAGTGTGTGCCTCAAATAGCCTCTGACAACCAAGTCCAGCTCCTGGCCTTCATGTGTGGCTTAGCTACTAAGCCTGCCAGAACTGTTTCTACTGACAGGAGAAGGGCAAAGGTGGGTTACTGGCACCTTAAAACTAGTTGCTTTGGGCAGATAGGGCTTGTAGGCCATAATTATCTGGGCTTGCGTATCTAGACAGCTAGGATGCAATATCCATGGTCAACCCTGACCAAAGGAGGTTTCAGACCAGATATGGCTCTACCAACTTTTATTGATGAAATGTGGAAAGCATCCTATCTGGACGATAATGGCTTGGTTTGGCAATCACTCTATATGAGACCAGTTGAAAGAAACTGCAGTGAGATGTGGATGTAGCTCAGCACATTACAGAAATCAGCTTCTGTGTATAATTCTTGCTGCTTCAGTAAAGCATAATCAAAAACTCCATTCACTCTAGATATATCCTATCTGGACGATATCTGCAGAAGATACAGAAACCTGAAAGCATGTATCACCAAGCTGAAGGATAGCTTCTACCCAGCTGTATAGAGCTATTCAATTATGGCCTGGTCCGAATCCGAACTTCACAATATTGTCTACCTGCACATTCTCTGGAGCTGTAATCTTCATTTTGCATTCTATTATTATTTTACCTTGTACTACCCCAGTGCACAGTGTAATGATTTAATTTTCATTAAAAGTATGCAAGACGTTATTCACTGTACCTTGTACATGTGACAATAATATTCCAATTGCAGTAATAGCAAGTGCCCTAATAAAGATCAATGCCAATAAAAAGCAGGGAAGACTCTCCATCTCCAGGACCAAACATTGAATCAAGATGTAGGAGAAGGCCATAAGACTCAAACCCCATTTATTATCAAATAATGTACAAAAATATACACCTTGAGATTTGTCTGTTAACAGGCAGCCACAAAGCAAGAAACCAGAATTTAAAGAAAGACACAAAACCAATGTGCAGAGAAAGAGAGGGAAAAAAGCACTAATCATGTAACCAATAGAAACAAGCCAACAGCATTCTGAACCAGAATGCAGAGTCTGCAGAGCTGCTCCTGGAGCAGCTGGAGTAGGCCAAAGCCTAGGTCCCAGTTCATCACACCAGCGTGGCAAAAATACATAGCAGCTGGATCACTTTTTTACCTTGATATTCAATGACTTTGCAATCAATCATTGTATCATTGGTCAGAGTTATACATGCCTTTTTATGGTAATTCTGGAGAGAGGTGTTCTTTGCAGGGCAGCTTTTCTCTAACTTCCATTCTTGATCACTACAATATCTGATTTCCATAAGAGACATGCACTTTGCACCACATAGTTTCATTTTATGCCACCAGTTACTGTATTCAATGTGATCATGAACTTCTAATGAAAATGCTATTAACTTTTCTTTCCTTTATTTTGTGATCAATTCTCTGGTATTTTAAACTGTTTTGTGTAAAATATGTTTTCTTTTAAATGAGATTATCAACAGTAATTTAAAATTAGTTAAAAGGCCTTTGAGGGAGGCGAGATATCAGAATTGTAGACAAGGAGTCTTGAGATCTGATATCACAGATTGAGACATAGCTCACAACCTGCACTGTGTTGTTGGGTTGCTGCAGTAGCAAACCGGCAACAGGGTCAGTCTCATGGAGTCAGAATTTAGGTGCAAACCCACATGTGGAGGCTAAGTGCAGATATGTGCTCACAACAGAGAGGTTGCTATCAAGCATAATCTTAAATAGGCTAAGCATATTAATAGCATGGCTACAAAGACTGTATATTTTCCAGAAAGTGACCCATTAATTCCCAATTCCACATTCTGCACAACATAATTTTTTTTTCTCAGCAATATTTTGATTGGTTTTTTAAATCAAGAAAGCACAGGTTTGTGCAGTACATAACGAATGTAACAAATGTACAATTCACATCTATGAAAGAGATGCACCCATAGTACAATCATGCTTTGGTTGACTTCCTGCCCCGACTGACCCCTTTCAATTCCCATCTCCAAGCCATCATTGCATTAGCAAAAAAGGTTAAACGCAACCTTTATCCTCACAGAACTGCATTGGTATAGAGAAGGTGTATTTTCCTAACACATAAACTGTTGTATGTTTACATGTCTGAGTTCACAGAATTTTATCAGGGAATGCTGAAGGTCAGGGAGTTATGTTTAGAGGAAAGGAAGAAGGGATGAACCTTTAGTCTGGCTGGGAATTCTGAAAATATTCAAGAAAGGGTCCCCACACCTTTTTGGAACTTTATGTCTGAATTGAGAGTTGAATAATGGATCTTCTCAAGGTATAGACTGGACATGATGTCTCTGAGCCACTTGAGAACAGTAAATGGAACTATGGAATGTATTTCCTATATTCATGGGAGATCCAGACACTTTGTGATGGTCTTTCCTGATTTCATATAGCATTTTTTACAGCTAGAGACAGTGTGAAGACAAAATGGACCCATTGTTTCAATTTAGTGCTTAACATTTAGGTATTTCAACTTCAGAATCAAAATCAGATTTAGTATCACCAGCATATGTCATGAAATTTGTCAACTTTACTGCAACAGCACAATTAAATAAGTATAGAGAAAAAAGTGAGTTACACTAAATATATATTAAATAGTTAAGTTAAAATAAGTAGAGTAAAATAACAGAAATAAAAAAAGTAATAAAGTAGTATCAGATGCCAGAGGGGAAGAAGCTGTTCCTGAATCACTGAGTGTGGGCCTTCAGGCTTCTGTACTCCTTCCCGACAGTAACAGTGTGAAGAGGGCATGTCCTGGGTGGTGGGGATGCCACCTTCCTAAGGCATCGCTCCTTGAAGGTGTCTTGGATACTCCAGAGGCTCGTACCCATGATGGAGCTGACTAGTTTTACAAGTTTCTGCAACTTATTTCAATCTTGTGTAGTAGCATTCCAACCCCCCCCCCCCCCCCCCAGTGATGCAGACAGTCAGGATACTCTCCACAGTACATTTGTAGAAGTTTCCTAGTGTTTTAGTTGCCAACCACATTTCCTCAAATTCCTAATGAAATATAGCCACTGTCTTGCTTTCATTATTGCTCCATCAATCAGGCAGAGAGGGGAATTTAAAGAAAACATTATTTATCCCATTCATACTGTATCTGATAAGCAGTGTAGAAGTTGTTTAAATCAGAGTAAGTCCATCTACACCAGACATTGTTTTGAGCATACGGAGCAGATTGACTTTTGTTACCATGAATGTAGTCAGAATTTAGCTGGTTGCAATAAACTGCTAGGAGTAAAAATGTATCCCAATAGTATCCGAACATTAAAGTTACTATTATCGGTCAATGTCAAGTAAAAGGTATTTCTAACAAATTAAGGATTTATTAACTATTAAAAATCACTTTCCTAGTCAGGACTTCTGCACAACGGGCATAAAGTTAATTTACTAGTTTGTTGTGAATGTAGATGGACATGGAAAGGCACCAGTCCTGAAGAAAGCTGTCAAAATAGATCTTGATTGATTTATGGATATTAAAATGAACCAAAGGATACGGGGAATTCGGAATTTTTTTGAGGCAGCAGTCCAGTACGCTGTTATTTGACGGTCTGCTCCTTCTTGTGTTTTTAGAACGTAGAACATTACAGGCCCTTCGGCCCACAATGTTGTGCCGACCCTTAAACCCTGCCTCCCATATACCCCACCACCTTAAATTCCTCCATATACCTGTCTAGTAGTCTCTTAAATTTCACTTTGTGTGGATGAACTATGATTCAAAACACTGCAGATGCTGGCAATCTAAATTAGATATAGTAAGTGCGGGAAGTATCAACTGGTCAGACGCCTTCTGTGGAAAGAGGTGCTGGCTATACTGTTGAACGTCTCAAGCATTAGTTGTTCGATGACCTGCACTCGAACTTGTTGCATAATTTGACTACCTTCATCTCTCCACCACCTGCGCAGTGATTGCCGGCAATGGAGCTCAGTTTGCGTTTTCTCCAAACGTTTATATCGGTTTTAAAGTGTTCACTCGCGCAGGAAGGGGCAAACAACCAGCACAGGCTGGACGATTCAGCGAGGAGTGCGCATGCTTGCGAAGGGACCCCAGCGCGCGGAACGCGCATGTGCGGCCGCGGGAGCCCGCGGTTCGGAAGCGCGCGGGCTGGCGGTTAGTCCGGCGCTGGCAGCGGCGGGGCATGAGGTGGAGATGAGCGCCGCGGGGGAGAAAAGCGAGCCGTGGATGGAAGCCGAAACACGGCAAGTCTTGGACTCCTTGGTGCGGGAGTTTCCAGCCCCGCTGGGCCCTGAGGATTCGCTACCCGTGCGGCTGCAGAGCGCATTGTTGAGCTGGGAGGAAGTGGAGGGAGAGAGCGTCGACATGGGGCTGAAGCTGCTGCAGGACAGGTAAGGGCGCAGCCTCGGGGTGCATGGTTGCCTTGGCCCCGTCGCCTGAGAAGGAACGGCAGGCTGAAGGCTACACGTGTGCTGTAACAACCAGATTTATGGACAAGGTTGCACAACCGCTAAGTATGTGTGTGTGCGCCCAAGGTGAATGGGGCAAAGGGCCCTCTGTTAACAAGTGTCATTTCCAATCACTTCATTGCATTTGCAAACAAGAACTCGGTTAAACTATAACAATAACCTTAAATTAAACTTAAATAAAAAGAAGCGAAGTGAATATGCCGCAAAAAACATAAAACAATGCAGATGATGTGGAACTAAAATGCGACACATGAGGAGTTTGCCAAAAAAATTTAAGTGTTCGAACTCGCACACTATTTTGGAAGGGTTATAATTTAAAAGGGCAATAACCAGAAGAGACAAAGTACTCAGCAAGTCAGGCAACATAGTGGATTTTCCCCCCAGATTTCTGACATCAGCAGTTTTTTTTAAGTTTTCACCCCGAAGAGAGAGAGAGATTTAAAGTGACAAGGCAGAAAAACACATGGTTCGAGGGCACCTGTTTTACATAGTTTTGTGATCTGAAGTGCCCTGCGTGAGGGGTAGTGTAAACTTTCTAAAGGGAATAGAATAAATTATTTAAAAAAAATAGCAAGTGAGCGGGTTTCTGAAATAAACACGAAAATGCTGACTCCGCAGCCCAAGAATCCCCTGCGTAGAGGGAAACTTGGTTAACAGTTCTGATTCATCTTTCATTACAACTGAGGAAAGTTAGAACACAAATATTCTTTTCATTTCAGCAAAAAGTGGAATCAATGATAGGGGAAGTGAATAATGTGAATTGTAATAGTCAAAATATAAATTGTTATATTTGATCTTTTTGGGGAGATGAATGAAAATGAGAGAAATAATTGTTTCTGAAACAATATGATTTAAGCCATAATATTTGCTGAAAATCTGAAGCAAAAAATGCAGCAAATACTCAGCTGGTCAGGCAGCATCCGAGCAAGTGAGTTCTGCAAGAAGAACTTGCTTGGACCTTGAAGTAAAATTGCATCTCCTGTGGTTGTATGAGAAGGGTATAGAGGGTATTAGAGAAGAAGAACAAATGGAAAGAAAGAGGGAAATATGTCTCTGGAATATGGGAAGAGCAGGTCTGATGGTGGCATCTCATTTTGAGTAATGGAAATGGCAGAGAATGATCCATTGAATTTAGAGGCTAATAAAGTGGAGAGAAGTAGACCCTATCCATCCTCTGAGAAGAGAGGTTAAGAGGGGTGCAGGAAATGGAAGACTTTCAGGAGTTCTGTTAGTGTTGTCTCAAGTCGTCATATCTCTTGGAAGTACTGCTGTTGAAAGCTGTGCTATCAGAATCAGCTGGAGAATCTAAGAGAATGGAATGGAGTCCTTTTGGGAAGCAGCATGGGAGAAGGTATAATGGAGATAGAATTGGGAATCTGTGGACTGATAATGGATATTGGATGCCAATCTGTCACCTGAGATGGAACTAGAGGTTAAGAAAAAGAAAGGTCAGGGTAGATCCTTTTCAGGGAGCAGAATGGAAATTTCTAGCAAAAGTGAAACTTGAAATCTATTGAGAACTGAACAGCAACAACACTCGTCAGTCTTTGAGAAAGCAAATTGGGATAAGGGTTCATCATGTATTTGACAAGCAGACTTGTGGCTTGGACTCATGCAAGTTTCTACAGTTATACATTGAACTTGAAGAAAATGAATAGAGTTCTATTTTAGTTTATATACAGATACAGCACTGTAGCTGGTCCTTCCAGCCCAGTGAGCCCATGCTGCCCAACTAAACCCATGTGACCAATTAACCTACTAACTTGTATGGTTTTGGAATGTGGGAGGAAACCAGAGTACCTGGAGGAAACCCACTATGTCATGGGGAGTAGGTACATGCTCCTTACAGAGAGCAGCAAGAAATAACTGCCAGTAGCTGGTGCTATAATTAGAACAGTGGAAAGTTTTTGACAGGAACAAGCCATTTGGCCCACCAATGCTTGCCAAATTCCAATTCACATAGTGTGTTGAAACAACTATCAAGTTTAGATTTGAAAGTCTCTAAGGCACTACTCTCAAACACACAACTGGGTAGTTTGTTTCATGTGTCCACAACTCGCTGTGTAAAGAAATGCTTCCTGATGTTAGTCTGACACTTCCCTTTAACCAGTCTCCGTGTCCTCATTGATGGATTAATTTTGAAGTAGCAGCTGGCATCCACCTTACTTGTACCCTTAATGATTTTGACCACTTCTATCATGTCTCCTCTCATTCTGCATCTGCTTAGGCTAAAAAGATTAAATTCTTTCAGTCTTTCTTCATAGCTCATACCCTGTAGACCCAGGATTAGTCTTGTCACCCTTCTCTGAACTCTCTTCAGTGCCTTCACATCCCTCACAAAATATGGAGACGAAAATTGTACGCAGTATTCATGGTGCGGCCTCAAACACATTATACAGCTTTAGGAGAACATCTCTAGACTTGAACTCCACTGAGGGCATTATATACCCCAACGTTCTTTTAGCCTTCCTAATCACTGCTGTGTAACAGTGTTACGCTAACCGCTGCGTTACCATGCCATCCCAGTTAAGAAATAAGTTCAACTAGGTGGTTGGGACATTGATTGATTTTATGTTCAATGAAAGGGTCCACAAACCATTTTTTGGGATGCAGCTATCGAAACAGAAAACTGAAGATACGGGTGTTGCAGATGGCAATGGAAATGTTTCATAATGTTGATGGTCAGTGTGACAGATGTAAAACCAAGACAGTCACATTGACACATATGTTTTGGTCGTGTTGTGTACTGAAATATTTTTGGAAGTCTATTTTCTCTACAATTTCTAAAGTTTTAAAAATTAATTTACAACCTAAGAAATTGACAGTTTTATTTGGTATAATCCCTCAATATATTCATGGTATTTCTCCATCAGACCAACATGTAATTGCATTTGTTACATTATTGGCCAGAAGAGCTATTTTGTTGAAATGGAAAGATGCTTCTGCTCCTAATTTGATATAATGGTTTTCCCAGGTGATGCTATGTCTTAGTTTAGAGAAAATCAGAAGTCAAACTTTTGATCCTCGATTTGATTTTGAGAAAAGGTGGAGTTCATTTGACCACTACTATCATCTGATTTGAGTTAATTAATATGGTTTCCTTCTGATTTTTCTTTAAGTGGATTTGAGTTGGAGGATTGATGTTTTTTTAATGAAAGCTTGTATTATGCATAGCTCTGGGGTTGTGCTCCCACTGGGTTTTTTGTTTTTTTTCAGTTAGTAGGGGGTTTTTCCTCCTTTTTCTTCCAAAAAAAATCTTAACTCTTTATTTTCTCTTATTATTATTGATATATTGCTTAACATTGTTAATCAGTTATTTGCTAATTTAAGTCCTTATTGTACATAATGATATATTGACTTAATGTATCTTTTTTGTTTATCTTCAATAATTAATAAAAAAATTAAAATAAGTCAATGGAAAGAGATTGGACATGGGTGGGGAGGGTGTGGAGGGGAACAATAGTTTAGGTATGAAGAAATCAGGTTGGACAAGAACAGCTGGAAATAATGAGTCTGTGGGAACAATCCTATTTGCGGATCAAGGGAGAACGTAGAAGCGAATGATATAATTTTGGGATGCTGAATGTGAAGGCTATGCAGGAAAGATGTAAAAAGCTGAAGTCAGTGACAGAGTAGCCTGATGTGGTCAGGAGGGAAATATGGGCAGATGATGCTGAGCCTCTGTGAGGTAAAGGGGCATCGAGTGGCTCGAAAGAGCTGGCGCAGATATAACAAGCACGACCATGTATTGCTTAATTCTAAAGTTTATTTTTATTTTGTTTGCTCACAGTGTTCAACATGTTTTGTCTGTACAATGCATTGTACCTTAAAGATTAGCTTGTCTTTCTGTTAAGTTATTTATATATCTATGAGTACTTAATTACGTCCTCTAAACTTGAGTTGTCTCCCCAGTTTGGCAGTTTGCAACTGTTGATAATAAGTCTTTGATTCTTGTTTGTTACAACACAGATAATTTTTTTTTCAGAATTTAGGGTTTTTTAAACAGTGGGGATTTTAGGCTTGAGTTTTGAAAACTGAAGCTGAAGATAATGGGAGCTAGCAACTTCCTGAGGGGGAGAAATAATGAACTGTTTATTGCATACGTCCTTGCAGTTAAGCAACCTTTCACTACGATTGAGGTACATCTCTTAGAAGAGGAGAGATCACCTGTTGGTCCTGCAGATATGGAAATGAAACTTTATGTAACTGGTAGGTCTTCCATTTTCAGAGTTTGGTAGGAAGAAGGACATGGGAAACTGCAGTAAGTAATCTGCAAAAGTATTTGGAAGGCAACTATTTATTTAGTTGATTACATTGGTGTCTTAAGCTACTTGCTATAGGAGTATATTTATCAGTTAGTGAATAGAATTAAGCAGAGGGCCATTTAGTCCTTTATGACAGTTCTGCTATTCAATGGCTAATCAGTTCAGAACCCTGTATCTGCTTGCACTTTATACTATCGATCTCTTTAGATTAAGAAGTATTTATACCTCTTTGAATATGATTTGATCTTAAATGCCTTCTGTGGTAGAGAAATTTCTCCTGATCTCATTTCAAAATGTCATACCCTGTATCCTGAAGCTGGGACCTCTGGTTATGCATTCCACATCAGTCCTACCATCTTAGGAATCACTCTAGTTAAACTCCCTTATAGGTTCTCCTTATCCTCCCTTGAATAGGGGGACCAAAACTCCAATGTGGGTGGTTTCAGTAAGATTTTGTGTTATTGTAGCAAAGCATCCTTGTTACTCTTTCCAAGTTGTCTTGCAATTTAAGTTCATGTAACAATTGCCTTTGTAATTATTTGCTGCACCTGAATGCTTACTCAGGACAACTGGTTGAATTCTGTTTTCTAATCTATCATCATTTATATAGTAATTGACTTTTTAAAACCAATGTGTATGAATTTCATTTTCATCCATGTTACACGGCATTTGTTACCCATCTGACCACTGCTCAATCTTGTCTAAATAAGACCATAAGATATAGGAACAGAATTAGGCCATTTGACCCATCGAGTCTGCTCTGCCATTTATTCATGGCTAATCCAATTTTCCTCTAAACCCCAATTTCCTGCCTTTTCTCCCTGTATCCCTTCATGGCCTGACCAATCAAGAATCAATCAACCTTTGCCTTAAATGTACATTAAAACGTGGCCTCCACAGCTGCCTGTGGTAAAGATTTCCACAATTTGAAACTCCCTGGCTAAAGAAATTACTCTTCATCTCCATTTTAAACAGACTATTCTGAGGCTCTATCCTCTGGTATTAAGACTGTCCCTTCATAGGAAACATCCTCTCCACATCCACTCTGGGCCATCAAATGCTCTTTATATGACAAGCCATTCAATCCTGGAATCCTTTTTTTAAGTCTGCTTTGAACCCTCGACAATTTCAACACAGGGGCCCAAAATAGCTTACAATACTCCAAGTGAGGCCCCACCAGTGCTTCATTAAGTCTCAACATTGTATTTGCCTTCCTCACCACAGACTCAACCTTTGGGGAATCCTGCACAAGGACTTCTGTCCCTTTGTGCCTCATTTCTGTGTGTGTTTTCTCTTTACTTAGGAAACAGTCAGCCCTTTCATTTCTTCTACCAAAGTGCGTGACTATACACTTCCCGACTCTATTCCATCTGCTACTTCTTGTCCATTCTCCTAATATGTCTCTCTTTCTAAATCTTTTTATTAATATTAGTAATATGGACAGAATACAAATGATATATTGATAAAGAAATTACCAACATACAAATTCCATTACATATGAAAAAAACATACATAATAGTTACAATATAAATGAGTTTACCAAGACATAAGCCATACAATATATGTATGAGCATGGTAAGTCTAAATATTTTGTAATATATGATATAAAGAAAACAGAAAAAAAAAGAAAAAAAATATATAATGCAAAACTAGCTAATCTAATCTAATAACTGATAACTAATATAGAAGAAAAAAGAAACAAAAAAAAGAGAGAGAAAAAAAAGGGGGCTGTTTATAATATCTCACAAAAATAAATATTCATCAATGCCGTCACGTCTGGTCCTCCCAACATATTACATCATAAGCTAAAAGCTGGGAAATCAAATGAACTTGGCACAGGGTCATATTACATCATATGAAAATGTTGAATAAATGGTCTCCATAACTTTTCAAATTTAATAGAAGTCTCAAAAGTACCACTTCTAATTTTTTCTAAATTTAAACATAACATAGTTTGAGAGAACCAATTAAATACAGTGGGAGGATAAATTTCCTTCCAATTCAACAATATAGATCTTCTAGCCATCAGAGTTAGAAATGCAATCATTCGACGGGCAGAAGAAGATAAATGTCTAACATTGGTAAACCAAAAATTGCAGTAATAGGATGAGGTTGTAAATCAATATTCAAAACCGCAGAAATAATATCAAAAATATCTTTCCAATATTTCTCCAAAAATGAACAAGATCAAAACATATGAGTTAAAAATGCAATTTCAGAATGATATCTATCACAAATAGGACTAATATGAGAGTAAAAATGAGCTAATGTATCCTTGGACATATGGGCCCTATGTACGACCTTAAATTGTATTAATGAATGTTTGGCACATAACGATGATGTATTAACTAATTGAAGAATTCTATCCCAATTCTCACTAGAAATACTAAGACTAAGCTCTCTTTCCCAATCCTTTTTAGTCTTATAAAGAGGCTCTGAACGTATCTTCATAATTATATTATAAAGTTTTGAAATAAGCCCTTTTTGAAAAGGGTCTAATTCAAATAAACTCTCCAAAATATCTGAAGGCACAAAATTTGGAAACATAGGGAGTACAGAACTTAAAAAATGTCTAATCTGTAAATATCTAAAAAAATGAAATCTAGGCAAGTTATATTTGTTGCATAATTGCTCAAAAGACATGAAACAATTGTCTAAAAATAAATCAGAAAATCTTAGTAATCCCTTAGTTTTCCAAGCCAAATAAGCTTGATCTATAATGGAAGGGTGGGAAAAACAATTAGATACAATAGGACTATTTAAAACGAATTGAGTCCACCCAAAAAATCTCCGAAATTGAAACCATATACGCAAAGTATGTTTAACTATCGGGTTGTCAATTCGTTTTGGCAATTTAGAAAGAGCAAAAGGGAGAGAAGTCCCTAAAATAGAACCCAGAGCATTAGCTGATACCGATTTAGTTTCTAAACTGACCCAACAAGGGCTGAAAGATCCACCCACATCTTTCAACCAACATAACAAATATCTAATATTAACTGCCCAATAGTAAAATCTGAAATTAGGTAATGCTAACCGGCCTTCCTTTTTTGTCTTCTGTAAATATATTTTACCTAACCTGGGATTTTTATTCTGCCATATATATGAAGAAATTTTAGAGTCAACATTAGTAAAAAAAGATTTCGGGATAAAAATTGGTATCGCTAGAAAAATATATAAAAACTTAGGTAAAATAACCATCTTAATAGCATTAATCCTACCTATTAGGGATAAAGATAAAGGTGACCACTTAGAAAACAAACCTTTAATCTGATCAATTAAGGGTAAAAAATTAAATCTAAATAAATTTTTATGGTTTTTTGTGATTTTGATCCCTAAATAAGTAAAAGAATCATTAACTAATTTAAAAGGTAAATTTCCATAAATTGGGACCCGTTTATTCAGAGGAAACAATTCACTTTTATTAAGATTTAACTTATACCCAGAAAACTCACTAAATTGAGCCAATAATGATAAAACTGCTGGGATGGATTTCTCCGGGTTAGAAATGAATAGTAATAAATCATCTGCATACAAAGATAACTTATGAATATCTGTCCCACGATTAATACCCAAAATATCCTGTGATTGTCTGATGGCAATTGCCAAAGGTTCTAAGGCAATGTTAAATAGTAATGGACTAAGGACATCCTTGTCTAGTGCCCCGAAATGGCGAAAAAAGGGAGATCTTTGATTATTGGTAAACACTGAGGCTACTGGAGTATGATAAATCAGTTTAATCCATGATATAAATATCAGACTAAAATTAAACTTCTCCAACACAATAAATAAGTAAGGCCATTCAACTCTATCAAATGCTTTCTCCGCATCTAATGAAATCTTGCATTCTGAAGTGCCATGTGAAGGAGTATAAACAATATTCAACAATCTCCTAATGTTAAAAAAAGAATAACAATTTTTAATAAAACCGGTTTGATCATCTGAAATAATTTTGGGTAATACCTTCTCCAATCTGGATGCCAGTAACTTGGAAAAAATCTTGGAGTCTACATTCAATAAAGATATAGGTCTGTAAGAAGCACAGTCAGTAGGGTCTTTATCTTTCTTCAATATTAGAGAAATGGAAGCTCTATAAAAGGATTGTGGCAAATTCCCCAATCTAATGGCTTCCTCAAAAACCTTACCTAACCAAGGGAAAAGAGTAGCGGAAAAATTTTTTAAAAATTCAACTGTATAACCATCTGGACCCGGTGCTTTCCCAGAATTCATTGAGGAAATAGCCCCTTTAATTTCTACATCCGTAATAGGAGTATCCAATATCAAAAGATCATCAGATGATAATCTTGGAAAATTTAATTTCCCAAGAAAATCAGACATGGTATTATGATCTTGAAGGAATTCAGATTGATACAGGGAGGTATAGAAGTCTTGAAATGCCTTATTTATCTCATCATGATTAACTGTCAGATTCCCATTCTGCTGACCAATCTTAGTGATTTGACGTTTAACCAAAGCATTCTTCAATTGACTAGCTAACAGTTTACCAGATTTATCACTATGTATATAAAAATCAGATTTAGTTTTCATTAATTGATTTTCAATCGAGGATGTAAGTAATAAACTATGTTCCATTTGAAGTTCAACCCTTTGTTTGTAAAGCTCCTTACTAGGAGCAATCGAATATTTCTTATCAATCTCTTTAATTTTATCAACCAATAAAAGAGTTTCCATCCTAGTATGTTTCCTCAAACCAACAGAATAAGAAATAATCTGTCCACATATATACGCTTTAAAAGTGTCCCAAAGTGTTCCGCAGGAAATATCATCTGTAGAATTAGTTGAAAAGAATAAGTCAATCTGCTCCTCCATAAATTTTATAAAGTCAGAGTCTTGCAACAAGGTAGAGTCGAATCGCCATTGTCTAGCATTAGAAGCTATATCCATAAATTTCATAGAAAGTAATAATGGAGCATGATCAGAGATAGCTAAAATATCATAGTTACAACCGATTACCAATGGAATAAAACAAGAGTCTGCAAAAAAATAATCAATTCTCGAATAAGAGTGATAAACATGTGAGAAAAAAGAAAACTCTTTGTCTTTAGGATGCCGGAATCTCCAAATATCAAAAACTCCATTGTCAGTCAAAAAAGAGTTAATACAAGTGGCCGACTTATTAGGTAAAGTCTGAGTAGATAAAGATTTATCCATCAGAGGATTTAAACAACAATTAAAGTCACCACCCATTATTAACATATTCATTTAGATTGGGTAAAGAGGTAAATAAAGACTTAAAAAAGTCAAGACAATCCACATTTGGAGCATAAACATTAACCAAAGCAACCTTTTTATTACAAAGTAACCCTGTAATTAACAAAAATCTGCCATTCGGATCCGAAAAAATATCATGTTGAACAAATGAAATAGAGGAAACTCCTTTTACTTTAGCATTCGAATTTGCGTGATACTGTTGACCCCGCCAAAATCTAAAAAAAACAAAATTTGTCCTCCTTCCTCACATGAGTTTCTTGTACAAAAATGATATGAGCATTAAGTCTTTGGAATACTTTGAAAATCTTCTTTCGTTTAATTGGATGATTTAAACCATTAGTATTCCAAGACACAAAATTAATGGTCTGAGCCATAATTCTAAAATCAACCCTTTGGTATAGAAAGGGTTAACCAACTTATAAACTCATGCACCCGGAAGAGGAAGAAAAGTAATGAGAAGACCCAGAAGTGACGACAACACAGACATATTTGAAGTTCAAAAACAGCCCAAATAAAAAAAACTAACACAAACTGGTGCAAAAAAATAGAATTAGAAAACAGACCATCCCCCACCCCCCAAGAGAAAGAGAAAAAGCCAAAATATGACTTAAAAAGGGAAAAAGTAAGACTAATCCTACCCCCATGTCAGCTGAAGAACACTCCATATATAAAGGATATATATAAAAGAATCACCCCAACTTTAAAAATTAAAATCGCTATAATAAAAACCATATTTCTAAGTATAGTTAGTTGTAAAAAAAAATAAGAATATAATCACTAAAAAAAAATTATAAATCGGGCTCTAGCCCAGACAAAACAAAAAATATTTAAGCTATGATAAGCGATGCATTGTAGGAAAGAGACGAAAGAAAGAAAAAAAAGCGCCATCTTAAGCAAAACCAAAAATCTTTTTCACAAAACCACCATCTTAATCAAAGAAAAATTCACCTTCAAAGAATTAAAAATATACCTTCGAAGGAACAAAGTTAATGGACAAGTATGTAGTTAAATGGTTAAAGTGTATAAGGCAAAACAATTAATATGACGAAAACACACTTTAACTTAAGTATAAAGTATAGGATGAACCTACACCAATAACCAGATTTTAATTCAGGTTTAAGAGATCGAGAACCATCTTACACGATCAGAATCATTCATTTATTAGAGACCGGTGTCTGTAGCAGTAGGGAAGTTCTCCTCCAGATATTTTCTCGCTTCTGAAGTTGAAATGAAAATCTGTCGTGGAGCATTCGACGGAGATATTCGAAGCTTTGCAGGGTATAGGAGCGCAGGTTTCAGATTTTTCTCATAACATTCAGCCATCAACGGTTTAAAAAGAAGCCTTCTTTTTAAAAGGTCAGGGCTAAAGTCTTCGACCAGGCGGAAGCAAAATTCTTTGAATTTAATCATTCCTGCCCGATGTGCTGCTCTTATAAGTTGTTCTTTGTCATGTACATAATAGAACCGGACAATTACCACCGAAGGTTTGTCTGTAACACTCGGTGATCGACGCCAAATTCTATGTGCCAGATCCAATAAAGGGGGGTTATTCGGGAAAATCATCGGAAACGCTTCTTTTAAAAGTTGAGCAAAATATTTCGAAGGGTCATCTTTTTCTATGCCGTCTGGAAGACGAAGTTCTGTCTTCTGGACCGATTCTCAAAATCGTCACTCTTGGCTTTAAGGGCTTCCATCAGCTTAATGGTCGAAATTAAATCCTGTTGCAGTTTTTCAATAGTCAAATCTCGCTTCCGAGCATCTTCTTGCAGAGACGCAATAAGAGCTTGTTGCTGTTTAATTACTATATCCGTCTTAACCATGTACTCTTGAAAAGCCTTTATATCTTCTTTAAAAAATTGTTGTAGTTCAGCAAATTTTTTATCCAAAACCTCCATAAACAATTGAAAAGTTAATTGAGTTTGTTGTGGCGGAGCCTGCTTCTTTCCGTTACCGTTCGGATTGCGTCCGGGATCCCGTCCCTTAGACCTGAGAGACATTTCTGTTTGCGTATCTTCAAAAGTTCACAACAAACTCTTGGCAGTAAATCCAAAAAAAATTAACAAAGAAATTTTCGGTATAGGTAAAAATAAGCTGAATAAGCGTGATCAAAGGTTAAAAAAAGTAAAGGTTATGGAGCGAATCCAAAACAGTACTCACTCCATGAGCGTCTCCAGCTGACTCCTAATATGTCTTTCTGTGCCCTCTCTACTTCCTCAAAACTATCTGTCCTCCACCTATCTTCATATTGTCTGCAACCTTTACAACAAAGCCACCAACTCCATCATCCGAATCATTGACATAGAATGTAAAAAGAATCGGTCCCAACACCACTAGTCATCGGCAGCAACCAGAAAAGGCTCCCTTTATTCCCACTCTTTGCCTCCTGCCAATCAGCCACTGCTTTATCCATGCTATGGATGGATACCATGGGCTCGTAGCTTGTTAAGCAGCCTCAGGCGTGGCAGCTTGTCAAAGACCTTCTGATAATCCAAGTACACACATCAACTGATTCTTCTCTGTCTATCCTGCTTGTTATTTGTGAAGCAAGATTTTCCCTAGAGGAAACCATGTTGACTATGGCCTATTTTATCATGTGCCTTCAAGTTCACTGAGACCTCATCCTTAATAATCGACTCCCAACATCTTCCCAATCACTGAGGTCAGACTAACTGGCCTGTTGCTGCTGAGTCCTCCACAGCAGATGTCCTGTGTCATCTGCAAATTTAGTTATTTCATATAGTTCTTTCACCAAAGTGGTTGATAAATACTGTGACTAGCTGACATGCCATTAGCCACCCAGAAAAAAGTCCTATTCATTCCTACTGTTTCCAGCATGGCAACTAAATTTCAGCTTATGCCAGTGCATTACTTTTCAATTCGATGCACTTCAGTTTCATAGTCTAACATATGGTACCTTATCCTTTTTACCCTTTTGAGCCTCCTTAAATACTGCATCAGATGTCTTTCAGTAGTGATTCCAGTGGCATGCCCAAAAACTCCATTATATTTGTTAAGCAGGATTACCTTTTCATAAATGCAATAGACTTTTAACAATTCTGTAAGTGTTCTGTTATTACCGTAAGATCTACAGATCTGAATTTCTGTTTTTATATTTAAACAGTGCAGCTTTCTTCTAAACAGTAGGAACTACGCTGTAGTTTAAAGAATTTTGGAAGACCACCACAATCTATCCACTATTTCCAGTGTATTTCCTTTGGTACTCTGAGATGTGGATTTCCAGGCCTCGTGTGTCAACCTTTAGCAATATTAATTTCCCTATCATTATTTATTTAGCCGTACTGATTTCTTTCAGTTCCTGCTTCTCATCAGATCTTTATTTGCCTAACATATCTAGTTTATTTCTGTTCTCTTTCATGAGAACAAAAGCAAATGTAAGTTTAATTGTTATGTCATTAACTTTGTTTCCTATTGCAAATGTCCCCATTTCTTTACTGTTGCAGCCTATCCTAGCTCATTTTTCTTCAGATATGTAAAAGCTTTTAGTCATTTTTTTGTTCCTTGCAAGTTTGTTGTCATACTCTATCTTCTTGCTCTGAATCTTTCCATCCTCCTTTGTTGACTTCTGAACTGGTCCCATTCATCAGCCTTGTTTTATCTCTCTCTCTGGGAGCTTGTGTCATCCCTAATTTCTTTTAATAGCCACTTATCCTGACATATCTTGGATTGAATTGGTAACTGCTCTGGCATTTGAAGCCCATGTTTCAATCACTTGCGTTCAGGTAGGCATATTGTGCTCCTAAATTCTCATACACTTATTATTAGCAATGTACTAAGATTTACAAATAAAAATATTATTTTATATTATTCTCTAATCACACATTCTTCCCTAATTTACCGTCAGTCAAGACCTTCATCTTGACTGATAAAATAACAGGGAGAAATGTATAACTTATACCTTTTTAACATGCTATAGTCAGGAAAGAGGAGCAATGTGCTGTGACTTTGGAACAAGGATCATTAAGAGACCACGTTTCTATTTTAATAAAAGCATCATTGGAGTGACAGTGCTGGGCACTGAGAACTCTTAATACAGCTCTAAGATTGAGATCAACCTTTTAGAGAGGCTAGGATGTGGGCCCAAGTATTTGATCCTTTTCCCAGATCTTGTTCACTCTGAGCCTGGTGATGCTTTTGCACTTCGCTTTCCTGTTTACCAAGATTTTCAAGAAATAATTATTGAGGATGAATTTATCTAAATGGCTTTTAACCCTATTGTTATGACTACTCCAAAATCATTGAATGGACAGTTACTTTCAAAGTATGATGCAATTAAAAACTAATAAATTTCCTGCCAGTCTGACTTGTGTATATTGCAGTCAAATTTCTCTTAGGTTTGTGTTAAATATTGCACTCATCTACTTTCCTCAGTCTTATCCAAATGGATAAGCAGTAGGTAGCCAGTGTTCAGCTAAATAACCATTTCCATCACCCTTACACGTTTTGCTAGGGTTGGGGCCCTGCTGCTTCCTTTATATATTGTTTGTTCTTTTGTTACACCAGATAAAGGAATTTACTTCCTTTGGGTCAGGTGGCTTTTTGTCTCAAAGGCTACAGCTTATTTTGCTATTTCCTTTTCTGAGCTGCAGCGTAGGTTGTTACTTCCTTGCTTGTAGTCTATGATGTGCTCAGTGCCTTAGTTA
This sequence comes from Hypanus sabinus, assembly GCF_030144855.1. Taxonomy (NCBI): domain Eukaryota; kingdom Metazoa; phylum Chordata; class Chondrichthyes; order Myliobatiformes; family Dasyatidae; genus Hypanus; species Hypanus sabinus. The sequence goes on along the minus strand of NC_082715.1, from coordinate 147,621,962 downwards.
TTCTTTTGTTCTTTGTAAACAGGAGTTAGGGTAACATATGAATAAAATTTGGCTACAGTGGAAAGGATTTATGTAACTTGCAACTTTATGAATTTGGTGGTGATGTTGGCTGGCTGATAAACCACAGACAGAACCTGAACCGAAGTGTTAATTGTCAGTTATTTGTTGTCTGGTGCACATACCAGGAATTTTTACTTAGTAAGTGCTTCTCATTCAGTGTTTGACCTTGTGTACAAAAGAGATACTGGCTCAACTGATACTAGAGTGGATTAGCTAAACAAAGCCACCAGAATCCACCATTTATTGACAGTGAAAACCACACATTCAAAGCACCCAAATTTCTTACACAAATGTCAGCAATCTTAACTGTGTAGCTGTACAGTTGAGATTGATACTCTAGAACATGTGTTTTGATATGGTGGGGGTTATCCTGTAGGCAACTATACATATTATGAGATCTACCTGCACCTATTTGACAGGGTAAAACTAATTAAGACTCACAAAGCAGCTCAAGTAAGAATTTTATATACATGTATACTTAAATATAATATTTTATATGTATATTAAAACTGAATAATCACTGCAACCAGTTTGAAACACTACAAATAATATCATTCTGTATTTTTGTCTAAGATTTTTGTTACATAAAATTATATAATATACTACTGTACTTATTTTGCACTGGTATAGTGCTAATGCAGCCTTCTCTTAACTGTAACCTCAGTTTGTACTCTCCCTCTCCAACTGTAATTCTGAATGCAAATTAATTCCAATGATCAGGAATAGGAACTTGTTCCTTTATATACAAGTGATTTGATTCTACCCAATGCCCTTTGCAGGTTCCCCTACACTTCCATAGCAATTGATTGGTAACTGCTCGATTGTGTTGTATTTGCCAAGGTTAAATACATTCATATATTGGTTGATTTAATTAGTCCTTGTGTCAACCTGAAATTATTAACCTGCTCAGTTGAGGAAAAATACCAGAGACACAAAATTACCTCTGTAACGGTTTTTATTCAGAGAGGAGTTTGCAGCCCCACGCACTTCGGGCATAAGGTAGCCAACTCCCAATTTGTTGGTTTACAAAGGTCATACTCATACTCAAAAGCAGGGTACTACATTCGCAAATATGGTTACCGATTCGAATTCATCAATTGATTGTCTATTGCATAGCTAAGCATGCGAAATACTCAGAATTAGCAAAGGTTCAAGCGTAATACTTGGAATTAATACTGACGCACTTCAAAACACTTGCAATAGGTATTCTCAAAATACATTGCCAAACACATTGTCTTGTGGTCGCAGGTTCCCTTTTCCTTGTGGTCTCCACGTCTGGCCTGGCACCTTATTTTAGCTACCTCTCCTTACTTCCCCAATGACGTACCTCTCTCTTGTCCTGTCTACATATTTTGCTACACTTACCCCTCGCCCACCCCCTCTACACGTACCCCTTACCCTCTTCACATTCTCACTTGAGCATTAGTAATTAATTCATGGGTTTTATTGTTTTCTCAACTTGTTTTGCTGTGGAAGAACTGTGACCTAATCAGTACCTTGAAGAGTTGTTGCTCTAATGAGCACTTATAACTTGAAAATCCTGTGGGCAGTCGTAACAGATAAGTGAACTATCCTTGATTAGGAACACGAGAAGATCTGCAGATGCTGGATATCCAAAGCAACACACAAGAAATGCTGGAGGAATTCAGCAGGTCAGACAGCATCTAAGGGAAAGAGTAAACAGTTGATATTTCGGGCTGAAACCCTTCTTCAGGGCCTGAAACATTGACTTTTTTCCATAGATGCTGCCTGACCTGCAGAGTTCCTCCAGCATTTTGTCTATGTGTATCCTTGATTAGTCCTGTTAGTTTGTTAAGGTTCTCAGTTTGTTGATTCTTCAGCTTTCATTCTCTTTTAAAATTTTCTTTTTAAGATCCTGCAGTGTTGAATGCATTCCTGATTTAGGTTTGGCTTCAGTACTACTCTGGTGGATTAATACAGTCGTGGTTAATTTAAGATTCTGCTGAGCTAGCGAGTGGGCCTTTATAGGTTCCTAAGCATGTATGTCTTTGGGTTTTGTACTTTCTTTGTATTGAGCATAAATGTATGCTTTATGTAAGATCATAGACCGAATAAGATGTAGGGGTAGAATTAGGCCATTCAGCCCATCAAGTCTGCTCTGCCATTCCAGCATGGCTGATTTATTATCCCTCTCAACCCCATTCTGTTGCCTCTTCCCGTAATCTATGACATCCTAACTTATCAAGAACCTGTCAACCTCTGCTTTAAATATATCCAATAACTTGGCCTCCACAGCTACCTCTGGCACTGAAATCCACAGACTCACCACCCTCTGGTTAAAGACTATTCTAAAGGGATGTCCTTGTGATCTGAGGCTATGCCTTCTGGTCCTAGAGAACCTAAGCAATTAGATTCAGGATCTATAGCATCCTGATGGGAAAAGAGCTTAGCTTGAACTGTTACGTTCAGAGTCATCTGTCTGTTTAATTCAGAGCCTGTGTGAACAGTTAATCAGTATCAGGTTTATTATCACTGACGTGCGCTCAGTGGCCATTTTACTAGGTACACCTACTTGTTAATCAGCCATAAAAGCAAATTTCATGACATGTTCTGGTGGTAATAAACCTGATTCTGATTCTTACTGGTTCAAGTTTACAGGAAGGTGGCAGTAACTGAAATAAGCATGCATTACAATAGTGGTATACAGAAGAGCGTCTCTGAGCGCATAACATATCGAACCTTGAAGTGATGGGCTACAGCAGCTGAAGGCCACGACCATATTGAAATTAACTCGGTGGTCACTTTATTAGGGACAGGGGGTATCTAATAAAGTGGCCATTGAGTGTATGTCATGAAATTTGTTGTTTAGTGACAGCAGTGCAGTGCAAGATGTAAAAATTACTATCAGTTACAAAAATAAATGGTGCAAAATGGTGATTTATGGGCTTTTCATTAATCTGATGATAAAAGGGAAGAAGCTGTTCTTTAAAATACTAAAGGGCATTCAGATGCTCTCAGGCTCCTGTGCCTCCTCCCTGATAGTAGTAACGTGAACAGGGCACATCCTAGGTAGTGAGATGAATGCCATCATCTTGGGGAGAGCGTTGAGCACATTTCAACCAAATGTAACTATATGATCATTTCAGGAAACCACTAAATCCAGATTTTTCATTTCTATTCAGAAACCTTGTTTGAAATTAATATAGCTATTATTGTAAAGAAAGTATAATGGTTAGCTGGGAACTTCTCAATGTTAAACTAGTCAGCAATCAATGCCAAGGCAGAAAGTGGAATCTAGGTAACCTATTCTAAAAGATGCTAATGTTATGATTGTTTAGGCATCAAATAATTCTTAAAATGAAAGAGTCATAATTTTTATTACCAAATTAGTGATTGGTGTGCACATAACATTCAATAAGTTAAAATTGAGTTTATGCCGTGTGAAAACTGCCTTCTACCTCTTCTGCTTCCCTTCCTATGAGCACCTTTCCCTAGTTCCATCTGCTCCAGTCATCTCTTGATAGGGAAAACAGCGTAGACTACCGTGAACATCTGCAGTATCTTCCAGCTATGAAAATATAAAGTGGAGGAAATAAAAAGCATAATATTAAAGACATGCCAGAAAGAGTTTGATTTGCATATCTGGTAGGTACAAAGACTTATCTAGTATAGCTGTCACTTCATAGATCCAGCAACCGGGGTTCAATCCTGACGTCTGGTGGAAGTCTGTAATATTGTGTCTGTGATTGCGTAGTTTCCTTCCACATACCAAAGACCTGCAGGTTGGTAGTTTAATCAGACATTGAAAATTGCTCGGAGTGTACAGGTGAGTGGTAAAATCTAAGGAAGTTCATGGGAACATGTGGAAAAAAATTTTTTAAATTGGATTAATGCTGTAATAGGTTGTTGATGCCTGATGGTCATCACAAATTTGATGGGTCAGAGGGGCCATTTCCCAATGTTACTACCTAAACATTGAACTCACAAAAATGAAACTTAGGCTAATCTACAAATACAACAAATTTTGCTACAGAATACAATATTTCCAGATAATGCCAGATTTTTTAAATTCATAATTACAGGAAGTTGTTGATATTGAAAGTTCCCAATAATCTTTTTCTAAAGCTCCAGACAGAGTGTAGGTAAAATTTATGATTGATTGTACTGTGATGTTAATTACACCATTGGCACTAACACAGAACAATAAATTTTAGGTTATGTCATAGAGTTGTTTATCAACTTTTAACAATCCTAGCACCTGTTTAAATGCTATAAGACCAAAAAGAAATTACAGAACCTATCACCATGCCCAATTCTCCCCAATTTCAAAAGACTGCTATGGACCCCAAATTACAAGGAACATTTGTCAAATGCAATAAGCAAAAGAAAAAGGACAGTCTCAATCCTAATTCAAATCAGCAACTTCCACTACCCCTTTCCAATTCACCATTAACATGTATGAAGAAATTAAAGAAGTGTCATATTCTGTTATCTTAGAATATTCTAAAGGAAGGATGAGGCAACTGTGGCTGACAAGGGAAGTCTAAGAGCATAAAAGAAAAAGAGAGGGCATATAGGGCAAAAATTAGTGGGAAGTTAGAAGATTGGGAAGCTTTTAAAACCAACAGAAAACAACTAAGAAAGCCATGGGAGGGTGGGGGAAGATGAAGTATGAAGGCAAGTCTGCCAATAATATAAAAGAAGAGTGTCAAAAGTTTTTTTAGATATACAGCATAAAGAGTAAAAGAGAAATCAGGGTGTATATCAGGCCACTAGAAAATGACACTGGATATTTAGTACTGGGGAACGAAAATGGTGGCAAACTTAAATATTTTTCATCAGTCTTTAGTGTGAAAGACACCAGCAGTATGCCAGAAAATTTTCAGGTTTCAGGGGTCAGAAGTGTGTGGTGTTGCTATTACTAAGTAAGAAGGTGCTTGGGAAGCTGAAAGGTCTGAAGGTATACAAGTTATTGGACCAGATAGATTGCACCCTAAGGTTCTGAAAGAGGTAGCTGAAGAGATTGTGGAGGCATTATTAATGATGTTTCAAGAATTGTTAGATCCTGGAATGGTTCCAGAGAACTGGAGAATTGCAAATGGCAGGGAAGAAGGCAGAAGAAGGGAAATTATGGGCCAGTTAGCCTGACTGCAGTGGTTGGGAAGAAGTTAGCTCATTTTTAAGGATGAGATTTTGGGGTAAGATGTCAGTCAGCTTGGTTTCCTTAAGAAGAAATCTTGCCTGACAAATCTGTTAGAATTACTTGAGGAAATAACAGGCAGGACAGTTGAGAGAGTCGGTGGATGCTGTTTGCATGGATTTTCACAAGACCTTTGATGAGCTGTCATATATGAAGTTGCTTAAGAGTCAATGGTATTACAGGGAAGATACTAACGTGAATAGAAAACTGGCAGACAGGCAAGAGGCAAAGAGTGGAAGTAAAGGATCCGAGAGAGGTTAAGGCTAACATAAAAGCAAAAGGGACAGCGTACAAGGAAGCAAAAATTAGTGGGAAAATTGAGGACTAGGCGACTTCATTAAGAAAGTCATTAGTCATTAGGAAAGAGATGAATTATGAAAGAAAGTTGGTAATGAGCATAAAAAAGGATACTAAGAGTTTATTTTTAAATATAAGAAGAGTAAAAGAGTGACATGGGTAAATATAGGACCGATTGAAAATGATGCTGGAGAAATTATGGGAACAAAGAGATGGCAGAGGAACTAAATGAATATTTTGCATCAGTCTTCACAATGGAAGACATAAGCAACATACCTGATAGCCAGAGGTCTCAGGGAATAGAGTTGGGTACAGTCAAGATTACTAGTGAGAAAGCGCTTGGGAAGCTAAATGGATAGATAAGTCTCCCGGACAGAATGAGGTGCACCCATGGGTTCTGAAGGAGGTGGCTTTGGAGGTTGTGGAGGCATTGGAAAAGATCTTCCAGGAATCAATAGACTCTGGCATGATTCTGGAGGACTAAAAGGTAGCAACTGTAGTTCTGCATAAGAAAGGAGGGAGGCAGCAAAAAGAAAATTACAGACCTATTAGTCTGACATCGGTAGTTGGAAATTTATTGGAGTCAATCCTCAAGGACAAGGTTATGAAATACCTCAAGGTGCAAGACAAGATAGACCCAAGCTAGCACGGTTTCATGAAGGGAAGATCCTGCCTCACCAACCTATTGGAATTTTTTTGAGGTAATCTCAAAAAAGATTGACAAGGCTGTGGATGTTGTGTATTTGGAATTTCAAAAGGCCTTCGATAAGGTGCCACATAAGAGGCTGCTTAATAAGATGAGAGCCCATGGAATTACAGGGAAGTTATTGGAATGGGTGGAGCATTGGCTGATAGACAGAAAGCAAAGGGTGGAAATAAAAGGATCCTATTCTGGTTGGTTGCTGGTTACTAGCGGTGTTTCCCAGGGGTTGGTGTTGGGGGCCGCTTCTTTTTACACTGTATATCGATAATTTAGATTATGGATTAAATGGTTTTGTGGCTAGGTTTGCAGATGACGCCAAGATAGGTGGAGGAGCAGGAAATGTAGAAGAGGAAAGGTTGCAGAGAGAGACTTGGTCAGTTTAGGAGAGTGGGCAAAGAAATAGCAGATGAGATACAATGTTGAGAAATGTATGGTTGTACATTTTGGAAGAAGAAATAATTGGGCAGATTATTATTTAGATGGGGAGAAAATTCAAAAATCGGAAGTGCAAAGGGACCTTGTGCAGGATACCCTAAAGGTTAACCACCAGGTTGGATCGGCAGTAAGGAAAGCGAATGCTATGTTGGCATTCATTTCAAGAGGGATAGTATATAAGAATAAGGTGGTGTTGATGAGGCTCTATGGGGCACTGATGAGACCTCACTTGGAATACTGTGTGCAGTTTTGGGCCCCCAGTCTTAGAAGAGATGTACTGATGTTGGAGAGAGTTCAGAGAAGATTTACGAGGATGATTCCTGGAATGCAGGGGCTAACATATGAGGAGCATTTGTCAGCTCTTGGACTGTATTCATTAGAGTATAGACGAATGAGAGGGGATTTCATAGAAACATTTCGAATGTTGAAAGGGTTGGACAGAGTAGAAGTGGAAAGGCTGTTTCCCTTGGTTGGTGAGTCCAGGACAAGAGGCCACAGTCTTAGAATTAGAGGGTACCCATTTAAAACAGAGATGAGGAGAAATTTTTTTTTAAGCCAGAGGGTCATGAATTTATGGAATTCGTTGCCACATACAGCTGTGGAAGCCCAATCATTGAGGGTGTTTAAGGAGGAGATTGATAGGTGTCTAATTAGTCAGGGTATCAAGGGATATGGGGGAAAAAGCCAGAAATTGAAACTAGATGGGAGAATAGCTCATGGTGGAGTGGCGGAGCAGACTGAATGGGCCAAATAGTCTACTTCTGCTCCTTTATCTTGTGATCTTTTCTGGTGTGCTGCCGGTGACTAGTGGTGTTCTTCAGGGATTGGTGCTGGAACTGATGACTTTGTGGCCAAATATACAGACAATTTGAAGATGGTTGGAGGGGCAGGTAGTGTTGAGGAAGCAGGGAGTCTGCAGAAGTAGACAGATTGGGAGAATAGACGAAGAAGTGGAAAGTGGAAAACAGTCGGGAAGTGTATGGTCATGCACTTTGGTAGTAGGAACAAAGGCTTAGACAATTTTTTAAATGGGGAGAAAATTCAGTAATCAGAGGGACAAAGGAATTTGGGAGTCCTTATGCAGTATTCCTTAAAGGCTAACTTGCAGGTTGGGTCAGTAAGGAAGGCAAATGAAAAGTTAGCATTCGTTTCAAGAGGACTAAAATGTGAGAGCAAGGATGTAGTACTGAGGGTTTATAAGTCGTTGGTCAGACTGCACGGAGTATTATTAGCAGTTTTAGGTCCCTTATCTAAGAAAAGAAAGATATGTTGGCAATGGAGAAGGTCCAGACAAGGTTCATGAGAATGATGCTGGGAATGAAAGGGTTAACACACGAGCATTTGATGGCTGTGGGCTTGTTCTTGCTGGAGTTTAGAAGAATGAGGGCGATCTCACTGAAACCTATTAAATACTGAAATACGTAGATAGGGTGGACTTGGATAGGGTGTTTCCTATAGTGGGTGAATCTTGGATCAGAAGGTACAGCCTCAGATTATTTCTCTTTGATAACTAATGTGCTTATACTTGTGGGGAAAATGAGTCCGTACTTTGGCAAGACTCAACATGTATTACCCACTCCCAATTGTCTTTGAAAACATGGTTGTGAAATAGTTCTTCAATTGCTGCTGTTTACTTATATAAGAATGTGCACTTACTGCATACATTTCAGCTGAATGAGTGAACACATGGCATTACTTTGTGCTTCCTTGTGGGATCCTCAGTTCATTGAGGCATACTTTACAGTGTGGGTTTCATTTGCCACTAGCACAGGGGTCGGCAACCCGCAGCTCCGGAGCCGCATGTGCTTCTTTCATCTCTGTGCTGCGGCTCCCCGTGGTTTGTTAGTTTTTGAAATGTAATTCGAAATTTGAAGATTATGGTGATCTTGTACAATCTAAAAACGTTGTGGAGACCCCATTTCCTGGCACATCTGAACCGGCTCACAATTAGCCACCGTTCCGGCTAAGGGAGATAGCCTACGGGGGTTTGTGAGTACGTGTCTTTTGGAGCATCCGCGCCCACGGGGACGGGTTGAGGGAGGCTTTAAAGCAAGGCTGTTTAGTTCGAATAAAGTCACCTTTGACTGCAGCGTCTTTATTTTAGCGCTGCGTGTAGCACACCGCTACAACGTGTTTTTTATCGCTATTAATATACATCACCACTGCCAATGCCTGACACCCGCCAGTGTGCGATTTCTTTTAATTTTTCGATCCAAGGTAGGCTAACTATGGAGTAACCTTCAACCCAACGTCTTTTTTTCAGAGTTCAAAATGTTTTTGTTGCATGCAGAAATGTAATTTCGTTTTCTCTGCAGGAGTTCATCAATTTCATAAATGCAACACATTATAGTTTGTTTATACATAGCATAAAGGCAAAAAAAAACCGTTGTATGCAGTGTTATTTCATTTTAAATGTCAAACGGGTTTTGTGGCTCCCAGTGTTTTCTTTTCTGTGGGAAATGGGTCCATATTGGCTCTTTCAGTGGTAAACGTTGCTGACCCCTGCACTAGAACAAACTGAGGCAGGCAGGTTTGATTTCCAGCTGAAGGTTATAAGGAACAGAATGCACATTCTGAATGGTTAATACTGGTTGTCATTTTAAATTAACAAACATTTTTTGGAATTTAACTGGGATTGGTTAAAAAGGATAATTAAAAAGATAAACTGGGTCATGTGATACCAGTTTACTGTATGTTGGCATTCATTATAGTTGGCTTCACTGGCAAGTTTTAGGGGTGCTGTAAATGTATATTCTGCTACGTATGCTCAATGTGCTGTTGAAATTGACCATGGAAGGAGATTTTTTGACAACCATTTTGCAATTTGTATCATTGCCAAACTGATTAGTGAATTTCAGTCATTTCATCTGGATTACTGAAAATTATGTATATTGTGCTCTTCTGCCTGAATAAAATTAGTTTATAATTGTGTTTTTTTTTGCAAGTAGGGGAGAGGTGGGATTGTTGCTGGCTGCTGCTTACATGCGGGGGTGGGGGGGAGCTGGGGAGGGACTTTGGGGTTCTCGCGTTTGACTGTCATTCGTTCTTTGGGGCACTTTATATTTTGTAGATGTTTGCGAAGAAAAAGCATTTCAGGATGTATATTATATAAATTTCTCTGACATTAAATTGGACCTTTGAACCTTTCATTCCTAGCATCTTTGCAGATAGTCTGCCTTAGTAATGTCAATTAGCAAAGACATTGAAATTAAGTCTAACATCTGGGGTTGCATTCATATAATTCAATTGAATTTTATCAAATGATGTTGATCTCTTGCATGACTTGGAAGAGAGAATGAAATGAAATAAAACCAAAAAAAAAATGGTGCAAGGAAACAAAGGAATTCAGCGGATTGACCAACACCTGTGGTGGGAAATGGACAGTCAATGGCTGAGACCCTTTAGCTGGACCAGACCCAAAATATCAAAATTTCCCTTCATAGACATTGCTGAACAAGCTGATCTCCTCCAGCAGTTTGATTAATGGAAAAGTCTGTTGTACTCTAGGTGAATCATCCTAATTTGGATGGTTTATGTTGTTGAGGAAAGCAAGGGTAGAAATTGCTTGATTTGGTCAAAATCATCCAGACATGAAATGGTAGGTTTCTGAAAACTGGAGAATGAAAACTGTTACACCCTTGTTCAAAGTATGTTAGGAAAAACCCAGCCAGTCAGTTTAATTTCATTTTTGGTTATACTTGCAGGCATAATTAAGAGCAAAATGGATCAATTATGGAAAGGCAGTGCAGATTTTTTTCAGGACAAATTGTATTTAACAAATTTAATTGCATCTATTGATGAAGTAACAAAGGGTTTAAGTACTTATATGATCTCCAGTGCTATTTGTAATGCAGTTTGCACATTCTCCCTATGATTGTATGGGTTCTCTCCAGGTGCTGTAGTTTCCTCCCAGATCTCAAAGATGTGCAGGTTTGTAGGTTAACTGGCCACTGTAAATTGTCTTCAGTGTGTAGATTAGTGGTAGAATCTGGGGGAGTTGATGGGCATCTAGGAAGAATAGATAGTGTGATTAGTGTAGGACTGACATAAATAGAGTGGACTTACCAGCTAAAATGGCCTATTTCTGTCGGTGTGATTTTTAATTTCTAAGCCCATGGAATAAAAGGAACACTAGAATGAATAGTTATTTTCATACAGGTGGGACGTGTACAATGCTTTTCTTTAGGTGTCAGAACCAGGAACTCTGTTTTTCTATTATAAAATGATGTAGATCTGGCCATACTTGGCAGAATTTCTAAATTTGCAGGCAACACAAAATGAATGGTGAGGCGTAGAGTAATACTCTGAAATAGTAGAGCAAAGTCAATTGAATGGGTCGGCATATAGCAAATTAAACACAGGAAAATTTCTAACATAGATAGAAATTGGTAGGTATAACATTGTGAGCATTGCAACTGGGATTGAAATATCCAAGGGTACACATCCTATCAAAAACAGGCAAGTGGGCAGAGGGTCTGTTGGTTTAAAAAGATGAAATCAAATCCTTGGCAATAAGTGACATACAATCAAAAGATGTAGAGTTTTTGTGGGTACTGTTAAGAAACTACAAGGGTAAAAAGATCCTCATGGGAGTCTTCACTACAGGCCTCTGAATATTAGCCAGAATGTGGGGTACAAATTACAACAGAAGATTGAAAACACATGCAAGGAAGGCAATGCTATGGTAGTATTAGGAGATAGTTAGATAGATTGGGAAAATCAGGAGAAGGAATTTTTAGAGTGCCAACAAAATGAATTTTTAAAGTGGCCTGAGGTTGAGCCCACCAGGCAATTCTGGATTTGGTGTTGTGCACTCACAAATTGAGAAAGCTTGTAGACAGTGCGAGAGGGAGGATAGACAAGTGATGGAGAAGGGATGCGCTCAGACCGAAGACTTGAGATGTGTCTGTTTTAATGCAAGGAGTGTTGTGAACAAAGCGAATGAGCTTAGAGCGTGGATCAGTACTTGGAGATATGATGTGGCTATTACAGAGACTTGGATGGCTCGGGGACAGGATTGGTTGCTTCATGTGCCGGGTTTTAGATGTTTCAGAAAGGACTGGGAGGGTTACAAAAGAGGTGGGGTGTTGATCAAAGATAGTGTTACGGCCGCAGAAAAGGTGGATACCATAGAGAGATTGTCTATGGAGTCTCTGTGGGTGGAGTATAGGAACAGGAAGGGGTCAATAACTTCCTGCCTAATAGTAACAGGGATATTGAGGAGCAGATAGGGAAACAGATCCTGAAAAGGTATAATAATAACAGAGTTGTCTGATGGGAGATTTTATTTTCCCAAATATCAATTGGCATCTCCCTAGAGCAAGGGGTTTAGATGGGGTGGAGTTTGTTCAGGAAGGTTTCTTGACACAATATGTAGATAAGCCTACAAGATTTCATATTGGGAAATGAACCTGGTCAGGTGTCAGATCTCTCACTGGGAGAGCATTTTGGAGATAGTGATCATAATTCTATCTCCTTTACAGTGATGACCATCAATTCCCTCCATATATGTTACCTGACCAGCTGATTCCCTACTGTACTTTGTGTGTTTCCATACTGGACTTTCCATTATTACCCTGACTCTTACGAGCATAGTCATGCACATTATTTCTAAAATTGATAGTATTGGGTGATTTAATGGAATAGGAAGTAAAGCATATCGCTGACATAATGATCGTGAGCTCATGTGAAGAATTTCTGACGATCAGTGGGGAGAAAATCATCAAAACAAACAAACAAACAATCTGGAAAATCTGTGTGGAGGCATAGATGGGGTTGATTAGTGACAAACGGAAGTCAGCATGGGTGGGAAACAAGAATCTAAAGAATGTGGCACTTTCTAAGTCTTTCATTCTGGCAGATTTTTTAAAAAATTTCTGCAGAATGTATTTAGTGATCCAGGAGTGAAACTTGCTGAGAAAAGACATGAACTCCAAACAAGTTGTAAATGTGACCATAAAAACAAAATATTTTAAAAATATTGATTGTACAGTCAATCAATTAACACACAAAATGCTGGAGGAATTCAGCAGGCTGGGTAGGATCTATGGAAAAGAGTGAACAGTTGACATTTCAGGCAGAGACCCTTCATCAGGACTGGATGAAGGGTCTCAGCCCATAATGTCAACAGTTTACTCTTTTCCATAGATTCTGTCTGGCCTGCTGAGTTCCTCCAGCATTTTAGATTTCCAGCATCTGCAGATTTTCTCGTGTTTGTGGCAGTTGATCATTTGTTTATAATTTGAAATGATTTGGACCTGTTTGACCCTGCTGTGGGTTGATTCCTGGTTGAGTGTTCTTGATTAAGTATTCTCATTAAAGCTCAGGTCAGGCAGCATCTGTGGAAAGAGAAATCGATGAAGATTGAAAGGTTACTTTGCAGTGCTGCTACATTCAGACAACAACAGTGACCCTAAGCTTGCAGTTGCCTGCCTGGTAGTTCAGCATTCCATTCCCACTCAGACCAATCTGTAGCCACTATATTAACAACATCATGTTTTTTTGAGCATGTTGTAACCTGCAGTTCTCCAGCTTCAGATAAAACTTTCTTTTGTATTGGTTTTAGCCTGTCATCCACCATTTTCATTTTCCACATGTATACTCTGGCCAGACTATACATGTCCAATAAGCTAGACTGTATGTACATCATTACATAAGCAAAGGAGCTTGATTCTCATAACCATTTCCACCCTTTCAGAGAAATTCCCCTCATTTCATGTATTGACCTCCCCCTGCTCCTTTGCTATTTAGGCTAACTTGTTTCTTTTCCTTACTCCCTCATTTTGATAAAAACATCCCAGATCTGAAACATTAGCTGTTTCTCATTCCACAGATGCTGCATGAGTTGCATGAGGTTTCTTAAATTCATCTGCAGCTTTGATACAGATGGAAAAGGTAAGTTATTGAAATTGTAGAATTTGAGTCTGGAAGGCTACAACATGCCCAGAAGAAAAATGTTGTTGTTGTTCAAACGCAGGTGGACACAGATACATCTGAGTGGGGCTGTGGTGGCAAATTGATATAGCAGTCAATAGTGCCCAGAGTCACCCCTGTGGACTGAACCTAGATGTGGCAGAGCAGATTCAATGGGACGAATTCTGCTGCCATTACTTATGATCTTACATTTCTGCAAAACATTTGCCCAACTTGAATTTGGTTTCTCCAACCATGTCTTGAACACTGAATATAAGTGAATTGCTGGAAGTAATGTTTAGGGCCTGGAAGATAAGAAGGGAAAAGGTTAAAATGCAAGTGTTGCGTCATCTATAGCTGCACAAGAAAATGCTGTAAGAAAGGTAGTGGATAGTGGGGATAGAATTGTGGGCCAGGGAACTGTAATCACTGTAATCTCTTTGAAATGCTGAGAAGCGAGAGAAGGTTTCTGGCAGTGGAATCTTTTTGAGCAGGATGGAAAGGTGGGGGGTGGGGGGAGGCTAGTAGTGTGGAAAATGAGGACCAGAGAACTCTATTCTTGGGCTGCTCAGGAGTAAATGGAATGATATTAGAGATCCAGAAAATAGATGTGATGCAGCCATGAAGTAAACTATGGGAGAGTAGCAACAGTGGTTCAGAAAGGAGGAGAATATCTCTGAGGCAACCATGTAGCAGAATGTAGGAGAATAAAAGTCCTTGTGGGAGATAAGGTGGAAGAAATTATAGTTGAGATCTGTGTGTTGGGGTCTGTGTAGTGGATATTTGTTGCTATCGCATGAAGACAGGAGTCTGGGGTGGACCATGTTAAGGTGAGAGTAGAATGGAAATGAAAATAAGTGATTATTTTGAGCAAGCAGAAGCTGGTAGTAATTTTGGGAGCATAGCTCTACTGCCATTTTATACCAATCTGAGTAACTGCTGACTTGATATTCATGAATATATCTAGATATTCAATCACAAACAAGGGAAAATCTGCAGCCTGAAACGTTGACTGGACTCTTTTCCATTGATGCTGCCTGGTCTGCTGAGTTCCTCCAGCAGTTTGTGTGTATATCTGAATATTGTTGATTACGTAGAAAGATCTGGTTGCAGTTTAGCAGCTGTTAAACGTTTAACTAGGCGTGATGTTTCGAAGTTAACTGTGTATGTTTGAATAATGACAAGGACTGACAGCATGAAGCGAAAAAGATGACAGGAAACTGTCAAGTCACTTGGAATGTTCCGTTTGTTATAGGGATTGTCAGTACTTGCATAAAATGTTTTATTTTGAATTTTGCATCTAGTTTAAACATTAAGCTGACTTAAGTTAATGTAACAAAGATGAAAAGCAATCATCTTTATATTCTTAATAATGTTCCTTAAGCCCAGCATCAGGATGTGATGTTTCTTTTTCCTTTCTGTGGATGTGGGATTGCTGGCAAAACCAGAATTTGTGTCGTGACATGGTGGTGAGCCAAATTTTTGAACTGTTGCTGTAACTGGTGAAAATGTTCTCTAACACAATTGGTTAGGGCGTACCAGCATTTAGATGTTGAAGGCTGGCGACCCACTGATAGATAAGAATGCTGTATGATATGCAGGTGGATGATGTTCCTGTATGTCACCTGATACAGTTTATAAGTTGAGGGGTGCTATTAAAGTAATCTTGCGAATGTGTGTGAGTTTCACGTCATACTCTTTAGAACTGATCAAAAGTCTTCATCCTGATGTATTAATTGGGTTTCTTCTCCCACATGTACTGTTGGATCTACTGAGTGTTTCCAGCATTACCACTTTTTAGTTTTCACATTTTGTACAAATCAAAAATTATTCATAAACACTAGAAAATCTGCAGATACTGGAAATCTAAAGCAACACACGTACAATGCTGGAGGAACTCAGCAGGCCAGGCAGAATCTATGGTAAAGAGTAAATGTTTGACCTTTTAGGCGAAGACCCTTCATCAGTACTGGGAAGGAAGGGGAGAAGTCAGATAAGGTGGGGGAGGAGAGGAAGAAGTACAAGGTGGTAGATGATAGGTGAAACTGGGAGAAGGAGCTGGGAAGTTGATTGGTGAAAGAGATAAAAGGCTGGAGAAGGAGGACTCTGATAGAGACAGAAGACCATGGAAGAAAGAAGGGGGAGGAGCACTAGAGGGAGGCAGGAAGAGAAACTGAGAAGGAAACAAGAATGGGGAATGGTGAAAGGGGGCAATTATTGGAAGTTTGAGAAATCGATGTTTGTGCCACCAGGTTGGGGGCTACCTAGTTGTTGCTCCTCCAACCTGAGTGAAGTCTCATTGTGGCAGTAAAGGAGGCCATGAACTGACATGTTGGAATGGTAAGTAGACTTGAAGGTGCTCAATGAAATGGTCTCCCAATCTACATTGGGTCTCACTGATACATAGGAGGCCACACTAGGAGCACTTGATACAATAGATGACTCCAGTAGACTGGCAAGTGAAGTGTTGCCTCACCTGGAAGGACTGTTTGGAGCCCTGAATGGTAGAATTATTCAACAGAGTATCGCAATACTTGATACCTTTATGGTTTGAGAAGAAATACCTCTTTTTATGGCATACATTGTGGCATGCTTTTCTAACAGTGCCTTGAAACAGGGAATTTGTTTCTCCCAACTGATGCAGAGGGTTTGATGGTACAAGTGTTTCATGCTGGCTGACGGTTTTAAACAAATGTCTGTTTTGTTTTCAAAATGTGGGTGGATATGGATCTGAGAAAAATAGATAATTTGACAATCTGTGTTCTGGTTGCTGAACTTGAAGGAAGAATGTCATGAAGCTGGAGGAGGTGCAGTAACCATTTGTTCGCAAGACTGGAAGGCTTGAGTTAAGGAGAGGTTGGATAGGCTGGGGCTTTTCCCCCCAGTATATAGTAAGCTGAGGATGACCTTCCTTAAAATTTTAAGGGGAATGATGAGATTAATGGTGACAATCTTTTCTTCCCCAGGTAGGGTACGCTATAAGATTTAATTGCGTGAGGAATATTTAGAAGTAATCGTGATCAAATTTGTTATCACTGATGAATATTATGAAATGTGTTTTGTGGCTGCAGTATAATGAAAATTGCTACAAATGACAAAAATAATGCAAAAGTTGAATAATAGGATTGTGCTCGTGTCAATGGAAGAGATCGATTGTTCCTGTGCCTCCTCCCCGATGGTAGTGTTGAAAAGAGGGTATGTCCCGGATGGTATGTCCTTTAACTTTTTCCACACACAGAATTGGTGGGTAGGTGGAACAACTGTTATAGGAAGTGGTAGAGGCAGATACAGTTACAGTTGGGAAAGGTTTCTTGAATTATTGACCAAATGCAAGCAGTTGGATCAGGCTCTGATATGCATGGATGAATTGGGCTGAAGCCCAGTTTCTGTGCTACATATTTTATGTCTCTGATATCCAGATTAATGTTCATTTAGTGTTGGCTCCTTTGATGGGATGTATCAGAGCCATAAGTATTCCCTTTGTGTGTATCCAGCATGACGACGAAACTGACCATGAGAAAAGTGGTGTTTTTATTGTCACTTCAGCTTTTTGGCAGTTGTTTTGCTGTCTGTTGGGAGTTTGTCAATTATTCTTTTTGAATAAAGCTCAATTCCTTTTGAGCTTTCCAATTCGATGATGCATAATGACCTGCTTTGACAGAATGAAATTAATAATTGGCAGTAGCTAAGCAGACAGCCTGCCAAATTAATGATATTCAGGAAAAACAATCAGGTTATCTGCAACATTCAGGGCTACCTTCATTCATTGCAATTGAACTGTATGATTTCAATAGTAATGCCAGTTCCTGTGCAGAAACAAAGTCGGGTAATTAAATTGAAAGTGCTCTTGTTGATCAGTGGAGAAAGTAAAATAAAGGAAAAAATGCCTGCTGGATATCAGATTGAATTTCTGGTCTGCTGGTGTTTTCTGGGTTGTTGATGCTGAGAGATTTGGTAGAGCTAATACTGTCAAGTATGAAATGGAGGGTGGTCTCACTTTTGTTGGAGATGGTTATTGCCTGCCTTTTTTTGTGACACAAGTATTGCTGTCCAATTATCAACCCTTGTTTTTTGGGGGGTCCTTGCTGTATGTAGACAACTTCGTTTTCTGAAAAGTGTCAAATAAAATTGAACATTATGCAACACAGAACAAATATCTGTCATTATGATCTTTTGATAGGAAAAAGCTCATTGATGAAGCAATAGAAGATGGTCCGATCCAGGTTACCATGATTGACCACACTTCTATAGCTGTGTGAGATGGAAATTCCAGCCACTGGACGTTTTCCTCCCTCATCATCCTTGACTTTGTTTTAAAAACATGTCTCCTTGATGCTACATGTGGGCCAGTTGGAGTCAGAATCAGATTTATTATCACAGACATATGCGGGTTTTGCAGCAGTTCAAGACATAAACACTAAGTTATAAAAGCAAATAGTGCCAAAGAGGAAGCGTTCATCTGAACAAAATGAGCTAGATTTAGTTCATGGGGTCATGAACTGTTCAGAAATGTGATGGATGGCAGTGAGAAAGAAGCTGTCCTAAAAAGTTGACAGTGGGCCTTCAGGCTCCTGAACCATCTCCCTGCTAGTAGAATGAGAAGAGGGCATGTCTGGATAGTGAGGACCCTTGGTAATGGATGCCACCTTCTCTTAAAGGTGTCATTGGTTCTGCCATCAAGTGGTGCCCTGTCTCAAAAGCAATCACTCCTGCAATTCATCTTTGGTTTACATTGGGATTTCTAACTCTTTATCAAATCAGAGGGAGCTGAATCTTTCAAGTCTTTGAATACTTTTGAGGCAGGAGTACATGATGTTTTATAATCAAGGAGAAAGGTTACCATGGGAAGTTAGGGATGCAGAGTTGAGGTTGCAAATGGATCAGTTGTGATTTAATTGAATAGTAGAGCAGGATTGAGGGACTCCTAATGAATGTTTGAAACCCCTTCCTATATGCATATCACTAAGCTGTTAAATCCGAGTGCTGAGACAGGAGATGCCTAGTCATAGTGGTGACATTGTCCCAACATATCTGAGTTTACCAGGATGTTGCTTAATTCACTTTCAGGGTAATTCTGTTTACATATCAATCCCCAAATATTGATGAGAATTAATTTGCAAAGTTGATCGGGTTAAGCATGTCTCAGAAGTGACTATCCAGCGGTGAGGTTCATGCTGAAGATCCACATTGTTTTATTCTTTCTCCTTTGTACTGTAGCAGTTGAGCCATTATGGAGGACAGTTAATATTCCTTAAGTTCCTAGTTGCTGTGATCAGAATCAGGTTTACTGCCACTGACCATGTTGTGAATGTTGTTGTTTTGTGAAGCAGTACAGTGCAAGACATAAAATTATTATAACTTACTATAAAAATAAATAGTGCAGAAAAGGAATAATGAAAAAAGTCATTTTGGTAGGACTAATCAAAATAGGACATACATGGTAAATGGTATGGCATTGAAGAATGCAGTAGAACAGAGTGATCTAGGAATAATGGTGCATAGTTCCCTGAAGGTGGAATCTCATGTAGATAGGGTGGTGAAGAAAGCTTTTGGTATGCTGGCCTTTATAAATCGGAGCATTGGAGTTGGGATGTAATGTTAAAATTGTACAAGGCATTGGTGAGGCCAAATTTGGAGTATTGTGTACAGTTCTGGTCACCGAACTATAGGAAATTCAAATCATAATACGAATTATAACAAAATAGAGAGAGTACAGAGTACTAGAATGTTACCTGGGTTTCAGCACCTAAGTTACAGGGAAAGATTGAACAAGTTAGGTCTTTATTCTTTGGAGTGTAGAAGGTTGAGGGGGGACTTGATAGAGGTATTTAAAATTATGAGGGAGATAGATAGAATTGACGTGGATAGGCTTTTTCCATTGAGAGTAGGGGAGATTCAAACAAGAGGACATGAGTTGAGAGTTAGGGGGCAAAAGTTTAGGGGTAACGCGAGGGGGAATTTCTTTACTCAGAAGTGGTAGCTGTGTGGAATGAGCTTCCGGTAGAAGTGGTAGAGGCAGGTTCAATATTGTCATTTAAAGTAAAATTGGATAGGTATATGGACAGGAAAGGAATGGAGGGTTATGGGCTGAGTGCAGGTCGGTGGGACGAGGTGAGAGTAAGCATTCGGCACAGACTAGAAGGGCCGAGATGGCCTGTTTCCGGACTGTAATTGTTATATGGTTATTATCAGAGTACATATATGTCACCACATAAAACCTTGTGCTTTTTTTTCCCCTGAGGGCATACTTAGCAAATCTGGAGAACATCAATAAACAACAAACTGTGCAAATGTAAATATAAATAAATAGCAATAAATAATGAGAACATGAAAAAAACAAGTTGAAGTCCTTAAAGTGAGACTATTGTTTGTGGGAACACCAGAAACAGAATAAGTGTAGCTATCCCCTTTTGTTCAAGAGCCTGATGGTTGAGGGATGGTGACTGTTCTTGAACCTGGTGGTGCAAGTCCTGAGGCACTTGTAACTTTTACCTAATGGCAGCAGTGAAAAAAGAGCATGGGCTGGATGGTGAGGTTTTTTGGATGCTGCTTTTCTACAGCAACGTTTCATCTAGATGTGCTCAATGGTTGGAGGGTTTTACCCATAATGTACTGGGCCGAATCCACAACCTTCTGTATGCTTTTCCACTTAAAGGCATTGGTATTTCCATACCAGGCCATAACACAGCCAGTCAATACACTGCGTTTCTACCTCACATCTATAAAAGTTTGTAAAGGTTGTTGATGACATGCCGAATCTCTGCAGTTTCCTGAGGAAGTAGAGGCGTTGTCATGCTTTCTTTGCAGTGACACCCAGGAATTTAAAGGTACTGACTGTCTCCAACTGATTCTCCGATGCTTACTGGCTCATGGACCTCTGGTATTCCTCTGAAGTCTACAATCAGTTCCTTGGTGAGAGGTTGTTATTACACCAATCAGCAAAATTTTTAATCTCCCTCCTGTATGCTGATTCTTCACCACCTTTCATATAGCCCACAACAGTAAAAATAAGAGATTCTGCAGATACTGGAAATCCAGAACAACATGCAAAATGCTGAAGGAACTCAGCAGGTCAAGCAGCATACATGAAATGACTAAACTGTTGAATTCACTGTTCAGAAATCTAATGGTGGTGGGATGAAGCTGTTCCTAGGATAATGTATGTTCCTTCATGATGGTAATAATAAGAAGAGGATGATGGATGCCATCACCGTCAAACAACACCTTTCTGAAGTTGTTCTCTGTGGCGGGGAAGCTTGTGCCCATGATGAGCTGGCACTTGGACCAGACCAGATAGGTTTCCTCCTGAAGGATTTTCATCAACCATCTGGGTTTTTGCAGCACTCTGGTTTCATGATTACAGTTTATTCTAATCTTAACTTTTTAATGTCTCTAGACTTTAAAAAAAAATTAAGATTGGTGATCGAGATGATTGGGTGCAAACATTGCTGGGTTGGGTTTCCAATGTGCTATAGATATTAGAGACTTCAGCTGCCCTAATTTGGAGCCACAAACAAGATGCTTGAGGAACTCTATAGGCAGTATTTGTGGTGGGAAATAGACAGTAACAGCAAACTAGTTCGGTTAAAATACAAGTCCAGAACTACATTTTTGTTACACATCTGTCATGTCTTAAGTCTCTTGAGAATCTGTAAATACAGTAATTATGTTCTGTGGGCTTGATGCACCAAAAATTTGGTTAAGTGCCTTGTATCATTTTGCTGTCAATCCTAACTGCCTGAAATCAGAGACCAATTGCACCCCCACAAGGTTTTAACCAGTCCAGCAATGACATTAAAGCTGTTATTGTATCTGCTCCAAAGACTTCCTGATTGATAAATTAATATAATGTTAAAGCTGTGTACCTTCATGGTATTTTTATAAGTTCATACTATGAATATAATTATAATTGTGTTTTGAAATTGCACAGCTGATAATAGATTTCACAATACTGGGGCATGATCTGTTGAACCCAGTTTTCAAGGCTTAATTGTAGTGCTGTCTGCTCTTATTGAAATCCTGCAAAGGAAGTGGAAGAGACTAGAGGATGAACAGTAAACCAAAGTGACAGGAACATGAATTTTGATATTAATGTTCTTTTGAGCTAATTTAGTTGAACAATGGAAGTTAAAAGAGTTGGGTAAAGATAGCAGTGGGTATAATCAGGGTGCAGGGATACAGGTTAGCAGAAATTTCTGGATGGAGAATGTTGATTAAGCATTTTAAAAGTATTAAAATTGATATACATGAGTGGTTGTAAACATAGAAAGGATGTCTTTAGACTTAATATTGGCTTAAATAAACAGCATGTGATCGTGTATCATCTGAGCTATATAGATTGATGAGTCATTGCTAGAGAAAAATAATATCAAGAGCTAAAGGACTGTCCTCAGTGTTACCATTTGTGAATGCAGGAGTTGCAAGATACCTATTTATATAATGTTTGTTAAACAGTACATTAACAATTGGTGCAAACAGCGAGGACAAAGAGGAGGTAGACAATTTGCTTAGAGACTAGTTCCTCCGCTGCATGCATACAGAAGTTAATTGTGAATTAATAATAATTAGTCCTGCTTGGTGGCACAATAATATCAGCGCCGGATTCCGGAGCAAAGGTTCCTGAGTTCGAATCCAAGTCAGGTTGAGTGTTGAGCTAGCAACTCGGCCTCGTAAAAACAAGAATAGTTTGCTATGGAAACACCATCATGACGGTGCCCCACTGCCGAGTTAATGGTTATTCTTCTTCTTCTTCTTCTTTAATAATAATTAGTAATTTTGGAATAATATGACTGATGAACACACATGGGATATAAATTGAAGGACACCAAATATCTAGCCCTGTGTATGCTAAAGGTGACTGTGGGATGAGCGACAAGAAATTCTATTGATTTAGTGAGTTATACAGAAAAAAGGGAACTAGAAGAAGTAGCTTGTAGAGGTTGTGAAGGAGCAGACATATTTGGGTATTTCTTTGCCAGTGCTCCTCTTGTATGATTGAAGGAGGAATTTCTTTTGCATGTCTGTTTAAACATGTTTAAAAGCTTTGATCTTACTTAGTTTTTAATCTCTCTTATAGAAATTTGCCTCCCATCCTTGCTGCTGCTCTGATGCGTACTGCCATTACCCATATACGACAGCTGGATATCTCTGTTCTTACAAACAAAAAGGAACCTGATGAGGATGAAGAACAGCTTGTCTGTAGGTATTTGGATTTTTCTTTAGTAATTAAAATTTCAAAGCAACACTCACAATACATTGGAGGAACTCAGCAAGTCAGATGGCATCTATGAAAATGAACGAACACCTGATGATTCGAGCTGAGATTTAAGGAATGGAAAGGAAAGGGAAAGACATAAAATTTCAAATGTGCTATAGCTAATCATTTTGGCCAACTCAGTAACAATATTGATTAGATGCCATCTTTGGTATGACTGACTTGGATATCACACTACCTGAAAAACAGTTTAAAACAACTTGAATAGTGCTTGAATTGTGTTGTCATGCAGCTTAAGACCTTTCTTAATGCAGGTGCATCTATTCAAAATACGTAATACAGGCAAAAGACAAAATATGTGATTTTTAAAAATAGGATTAGTTTTCTCCAGCTTAAATCAACAGGATATCAACGTGATGAATGAAACTAAAGTTGTAAGTTCTCATTGGTATTAAGGTCCATATCTTCATTGTGTTTGTCTTTGCCAAGTTTCCATTTCGCAATCATACTAGAGATCTTGAATTTTCCTTCAAATCCTTTGTGACCTGATGGTCACTTTCACTAACTGTAATCTCCTCTGGGCAAGTACCTGCAATATTTGTGCAGGCACCTAGTTTCTTCAATACCAACTGATCTCTTCTGTCTTCCAGCACCAACCACTGCTTCATTTTTTTTTGTTTTAGGTATTTTCATAAATTTAATGTTTAACTGCCTTATTTACAGAAATTAGCATTTCTTCCTCACTGATTATCAAAGAGATGCACCAAAAGGATGCTTAGCCACTGCCCTACTCTCTCTCTCCATTCATGACTGTGTGGCTAGGCACAGTTCAAACATACAGGATAAAAATTCACTGAAGACACCACTGCTGCTGGCACAATCTCAGATGGCAAAGAGGAGTAGTACACAACTGAGACAGGTTTCGCTGGATGAGTGATGTCACAACAACACGCTTGCACTCAACATCAAGACCAAGGAATCAATTGTGGATTTTGGGAAGCTGAGAGAGTACACATCAGTCCTCATTGAGGGGTCAATGTGGAAAGGATGAGCAGCTTCAAATTCCTGTGCGTCAGCATCTTAGGATATGCCCTGGGCCCAACACATTGATGCAGTCACAGGGAAGGCACACTAATGGCTATATTTAGTAGTTTAAGGAGATTTGGTACGTCACCAAAGAGTAACATGTAGACCAGGGGTCACCAACCTTTTTTGCACCGTGAACTGGTTTAATATTGAAAATATTATTGCGGAACGGTCAACAGGGGGTGGGGGGGGGGTGATGTTAATCACGACTGGAATACAGCGATACTCAAAGGGGCTTCCTTATGTCCAGTCTATTCCGCAATTTAGTTTTTGTGGCTTTCGGCACTTGCTTCTGTCCTGCTTGCTCACGTTTTTTCCGCTCAAAAAACTCAACGGGTTTACCTTTAAGTGCAGGGTGCTTCAAGGTACTGAAGCAGTTTTGAGGGCTTCATTGCCTCATTAGACATCCTCCAGGCCCAAAGTCCAGCCTCTGCCCACCCACCACCAGATGCCTTGGCCAGGTGCGGGTGGTCGTGGGTGGGGTGAAAGGACAAGGTAAGGACCAGAGTTCCCTGTGCCGGGGAACAGTCACAGGGCGTGCACTTTCCCCCCCTTGTAGGATCTATTGGCCAACAAAAGTTTGGCTCGAAGGTTGACTTTCAGTAAATCGCAGTGAGGTAACTGCTCTGCTACTTACGAAACCCTGAACCCAAATTAGGTCGTCTGCGAATATTTTAGTACCAGGTTCCCCACGAACATCGGTGTGCTAAACAGGTTTAGAGGTGGCGCCCATCTGTCCGTGCTCCAGGCCAGTAGCAATGGCACTTCCCGCCGGCCGCACGAGGCCAGCCAGTGATCCCTGGCGCGAGGGTGTCACTGTGTTTAGGTGACTGATGACCCTCGCATGCGTTCAATTTCAACAGAGAATGAGGAAGGGTGCAGCTGACTCATATCATTTCATACTGTCAAATCATATCATTTCCTCGTGACCTGGTAGCACATGCTTTGCTACCAAAGCAAAGTGGTTGGGGACCACTGATGTAGACTAAAGATGTACAGTGGAGAGCATTCTGACTGATTGCATCACCACCTGGTATGGAGGTTCCAGTTTGGAGGATTGAGAGGCTGTAGAAGGTTATAGAGTAACACATACAAGATGCTGGAAGAATGTGACGTAGTTAATCTAATGGGTGTGACTGCCTCCTAAATCAGTGTTAGGATAACACTTAGGATACTCCCTTTCCTTGATACTCCTTGAAGCTTAGATTCTAGGTCAACAACTTTGTGCTTCAGCTCCTTGAGCAAATAATTGCTGCAGATGTGGTCACCAGAAACAACAATGGGATCCCTCATTTCCCGTATCATTAAAAAAAATCCTTCCTCTTCTCACCTGCTGTTCATCTGTGCCTCTCCAGCCTAAGCCTCAGCTCTGCACCTCAGACAAGTACACTCACACAGTGGATGTTTCAAAAGTGACATCTGGGGCCTTGGCCTCTTGCTGTTCTCGTTGAAGTCCCTTGAGCCAATTCCCCACTGAGTGTCCATTCACTCTGTGGCTACTCACAATGGATGCTCCACATATACCCGACATTTTTATTGTCTCTTGTCAATGGCCTAATAATAACCCAATCAATTTCAAACTGAGCAGGAAGTCCTGGCAAGCCCCACTTGCTTTTTAAATCTGGTGCTACTCACTATAAGGAATGGCTCCTGGTACTGTCTTAACCAGTTTTCTCAAGGAACACTTGGCAAAAATTGATTGTATGCCCTAAGACAATTCAGAAATTCTTAGAAACAAGGCAGCAATAGGAAAGTGTACTATATTATTTTGGAGTTTTACTGTTGATTTGTATATATAATAACCATATAACAATCACAGCACGGAAACAGGCCATCTTGGCCCTCCTAGTCCGTGCCGAACCCTTAATCTCACCTAGTCCCACCTACCCGCACTCAGCCCATAACCCTCCACTCCTTTCCTGTCCATATACCTATCCAATTTTACCTTAAATGACACAACTGAACTGGCCTCTACTACTTCTACAGGAAGCTCATTCCACACAGCTATCACTCTTTGAGTAAAGAAATACCCCCTCGTGTTTCCCTTAAACTTCTGCCCCCTAACTCTCAAATCATGTCCTCTAGTTTGAATCTCCCCTACTCTCAATGGAAACAGCCTGTTCACGTCAACTCTATCTATCCCTCTCAAAATTTTAAATACCTCGATCAAATCCCCCCTCAACCTTCTACGCTTCAATGAATAGAGACCTAATTTGTTCAACCTTTCTCTGTAACTTAATTGCTGAAACCCAGGTAACATCCTAGTAAATCGTCTCTGCACTCTCTCTAATTTATTGATATCTTTCCTATAATTCGGTGACCAGAACTGCACACAATATTCCAAATTTGGCCTTACCAATGCCTTGTACAACTTTAGCATTACATCCCAACTTCTGTACTCAATGCTTTGATTTATAAAGGCCAGCGTTCCAAAAGCCTTCTTCACCACCCTATCTACATGAGACTCCACCTTCAGGGAACTATGCACTGTTATTCCTAGATCTCTCTGTTCCTCTGCATTCCTCAATGCCCTACCATTTACCCTGTATGTTCTATTTGGATTATTCCTACCAAAATGTAGAACCTCACACTTCTCAGCATTAAACTCCATCTGCCAACGTTCAGCACATTCTTCTAACCGGCATAAATCTCCCTGCAAGCTTTGAAAACCCACCTCATTATCCACAACACCTCCTACCTTAGTATCATCGGCATACTTACTAATCCAATTTACCACCCCATCATCCAGATCATTTATGTATATTACAAACAACATTGGGCCCAAAACAGATCCCTGAGGCACCCCGCTAGTCACCGGCCTCCATCCTGATAAACAATTATCCACCACTACTCTCTGGCATCTCCCATCTCGCCACTGTTGAATCCATTTTATTACTCCAGCATTAATACCTAACGACTGAACCTTCTTAACTAACCTTCCATGTGGAACTTTGTCAAAGGCTTTGCTGAAGTCCTTATAGACTACATCCACTGCCTTACCCTCGTCAACATTCCTCGTAACTTCTTCAAAAAATTCAATAAGGTTTGTCAAACATGACCTTCCACGCACAAGTCCATGCTGGCTACTTCTAATCAGATCCCGTCTATCCAGATAATTATAAATACTATCTCTAAGAATACTTTCCATTAATTTACCCACCACTGATGTCAAACTGACAGGTCTATAATTGCTAGGCTTCCTTCTAGAACCCTTTTTAAACAATGGAACCACATGAGCAATACGCCAATCCTCCGGCACAATCCCCGTTTCTAATGACATATTAAAGATCTCCATCAGAGCTCCTGCTATTTCTACACAAACTTCCCTCAAGGTCCTGGGGAATATCCTGTCAGGATCCGGAGATTTATCCACTTTTAAATTTCTTAAAAGCGCCAGTACCTCCACCTCTTTAATTGTCATAGGTTCCATAACTTCCTTACTTGTTTCCCACACCTTAGACAATTCAATATCCTTCTCCTTAGTGAATACCGAAGAGAAGAAATCATTCAAAATCTCTCCCATCTCCTTCGGTTCCACACATAGCTGACCACTCTGATTCTCTAAGGGGCCAATTTTATCCCTCACTATCCTCTTGCTTTTAATATAACTGTAGAAACCTTTCAGATTTACTTTCACCTTATTTGCCAAACCAACCTCGTATCTTCTTTTAGCTTTTCTAATCTCTTTCGTAAGATTCCTTTTACATTCTTTATATTCCTTGAGCAATTCCTTTACTCCATGCTGCCTATATCTATTGTAGACATCCCTCTTTTTCTGAACCAAATTTCTAATATCTCTTGAAAACCATGGTGCTCTCAAACCTTTAACCTTTCCTTTCACCCTAACAGGAACATAAAGATATGTACTGACATATTTTATTTTTGGTGCTTTTAATGGTCTTGGAAATGAAGTACAGAATCTCTTTTATTGAGCTATTTTGCATAATTTATTTTTCTCTGGAGGTCAGACTAATAGCGAAGAATGTTTGACAGACATTTGGAAAGTTTTTTGAACTTTGAAATTGGTACAATTTCTAGATTTTTAAAAAAGCATCTTTTAAAAATGACACTTGGTCTGGTGAGTATCTTTAGTACTTCTGAATAAAACAGGTAGCATCTGCAAAAAGAAACAAAATCAAAGTCTCAGGCTGAAGACTCCATATCAGTTTTGATTAAATTCTGAAACATTAACTATTTTTCTATATGCTGCCTGACCTTACATTTTCTATTTTTATCTCCCATTTGGAACAGGATAGACTCCAGCAGGCAATATGTTAATGGCAGAGTGAAATGGTGTATGAACTAGGAAGTGGAATACTTACTATTCCAGTGAAAGGTGACAAACAAAGCATCCGTGCCCCCAATTTACCTCTGTTTGCCTAGGGTGAATGGCCATTGCCCCGCCAATAGTGCAATATTTTAGTGTAATGCCCACCCCCCCCCCCCCCAGTACACACTTGCATCAGACAATACACCAAAGGCGAGTAAATAATTATGACTTTATAGTTATTTCAGTTTGTCAGTTTGTGCACATAATATTTTAATATGTTGCAGCTCACGTCTCCAGTTCCATCTGCAACAACCTTCTGAGCCTTCGGCCACTGTCCGAACTGCCGACATCCAGTATTCGCCGCCCTGGAACCGTTGTCTGCTCCTCGCTGGCCTCCCAAAAAAGACCGCGAACTCCTGCTCAGCTTACATTTGCAAGATAGCATAACAATTTTCTGTTGGTTAGTTCCCCCCTTATCTGCAGTCATAATCCAAACATGCCAGACACAGAAACCCATTACAGCATTACAGAGAAGCCATTTTGTTAGCCTGAGCAGTTAACACCACAGTTACTGGTACTGAGAGCCCTACACATTTTTACTTAAATGAACAGCACAGTGGGTATTACTGTCTTTTTATGCATTTGAAAACTTGTACCTACATAAACCAATGTTCATCAGAGTAAAGTGACTTTGACCTGAACTTTAAACTCAGTTTCTGTTTCCATTTGATGCCTCACTGGATGAATCCTTCCAGCATTTACAATTTTCCTTTCAGATTTCGGGCATCTGCAATTTATGACTTTCACTACTTTTTTTTCCTGAACTGTATTCACTGGCTGGCATACCTAACATTTTGTTTTTGACAAAAAAATCCTGTTTTCTCTTCCATCTTTAACAGACATTCATTTATTTTGGAACAAAGCTTCAGTCAGGTGAAATTAACAATCAAACAGCTTGTAACAGCACTGGTAACATGAACAGAATCCCAGTTACACCAGTTCAATGTGACTTGCTAGAGTTGCTTCCTGTTGTACAGTTCAGTGCCTGTTTCTTAAATATCTTACTCCATTTGTTTCTGATAAATGGCAATTCCTTTCTGAAGATAAAAAAAGGTCTCTTTTGATTCAGAATATGAAGTATATCAGAGCTCATTTTGCTGTGTACTTAGGGGAAAACAGGCAGCCTTTGCAAACAGAACAGATTTTAATTTTACTTTTGACAGTATCTGTTTCTTGCTCGTGAACAATGATTTTGTGAAATATTATATTTAACTTCCTAACTTCTCATCCTACCCTCTACTAGAACTTTATTTTGTCTTAATTGTGACATCAGAAAGATTACTACTAGTGATTTTGCTTCAGTTTATGCTCAGTCAGAATTATTTATGTAGCAAAGGATTATCTGGTGTGTCAGTAAATTAATTACCAGCTGATGAGATCATGATGTCACTCATAAGGTAAGCAATACATGAGTTTGGGCCACTTGCTGAGATTGAGAAATCGTCCCCTTCATTGATTGATTGATTTCTGCCAGAAACTTTAAGATCTTTTGCAGCTGTAGCAGCGGGAGATACTAGAAAGGTTTAGTCTGGGTGC
This sequence comes from Hypanus sabinus, assembly GCF_030144855.1. Classification (NCBI taxonomy): domain Eukaryota; kingdom Metazoa; phylum Chordata; class Chondrichthyes; order Myliobatiformes; family Dasyatidae; genus Hypanus; species Hypanus sabinus. Next base: position 147,592,228 of record NC_082715.1, on the reverse strand, counting down.
TGGAGCGGGAAACGTGATAATCATCTCGGTAAATTGGATGACCTCTCTGGCAGATAGCCTGGCATTTACCTGTGGAGAGTCTGAGTACAGTGTGAGTCCTCATTGTTTTCATTTATTTTTCAGGGTCTACACATTACTGGCAAGGCCAGCATTTATTGCTCATCCCTAATTATTCTTGAGAAAGTGGTGGTACTGGTGAGCAATTGCAGTCAGCTGATAAAGGTGCTCTCGCAATGGGTAGGGATTACCAGATGACAAAGGAATAGCAATATACACAAATGGCCACTTTATTAGGTACACCTGTTAATGCAAATATCCAATCAGCCAATCATATGGCAATAAATCAATGTATAAAAGCATGCAGACATGGTCAAGAGATTCAGTTGTTATTCATACCAAACATCAGAATGGGGAAGAAATTTGATCTAACTGACCTACGGAATTTGATCTACAGAATGGTGCCTGATATGGTGGTTTGAGTATCTCTAACTGCTGATCTCCTGGGATTTTTATACACAACAAGCAGCCATAGATATTAATAAATTCAAATGAGAACCTGTCTTCAGATGAAAATTTTCCTGTTTACATGTAGCCTGCTTTAGTAATCAGAAACTATTATCACAAGAACACATACTGCTAATTTCAGTATGGCAAGACACGAGAGAGAGAGAGTTGGTTGGGAAATTGGCAATCAGTCACTTATGTTGATCTGGAAAAGAGTTCAGTCGATATTTCGGTTGATATGTCTGTAATGATGCTATGAGGAGGAACTGCTTTTCCCAAAGAGTGGTTAATCTGTATAATTCTTTCCCCAGTGAAGTGGTGGAGGCTATCTTAGTAAATATATTTAAGACAAGGTTGGATAAACTTTTGCATAGTAGGGGAATTGAGGGTTATGGGGAAAGGGCAAGTAGGTGGAGATGAGTCCATGGCCAGATCAGCTATGATATTGAATGGCAGAGCAGGCTAGACAGGTCAGATGGCCGACTCCTGCTCCCACTTCTTATGTTCTTAAAAGCCTCTGATTCTGACCAGCCATTGTGGGTGGAGCATCCTTTTTCTGTACCATTTTAATAAGGCAGAAGACAAATGTCTATGTTAATGGCCCTCATTGATCCATTCATTGCAGTACAATATAACACTGCATCAAATGATTTTGGGTATCTTCTGGTTGATGAATGATAAAAATGGAACTAGTTTTGTAACCCAGGGACAGCCTGCACTGACATCGGGAGCAGTCCAAAAAATATTCATTCAGGAAATTCCTTGGATGAAAGGTTTGTTCTCTCACTAGTGACTAAAGACATGTGCTTTCAAATTAAGATAAGTCAGGTGATCTTATTGATCATGTAACATAGATCCAAAGGGGGCATGATATAGCAGATATCATGTTTTCATTAAAGGGAGTATTTCAAGCAAAGGGTCACAGTTATAAGATTAGGCTCAATCTTTAAAAGTAAGATGACTGGAATTTTCTACCCCGGAGGGTTATGGAGGTTAGGACATTGTGGGTATTTAACAAGGAAGTGAGTAAGTATTTGTAAGTTTTAAGGAATTGAATTGTCGTATCAAATGAGATGAGGCCTGGGACTTGTCAACTATAATATTGAATAGCAAGGGATGCAGGAGGTGCTGACTGGTTTATTCCTGCTCCTGTTTTCTTGTGTTCTTAATGGATCATTCTGCCACCTGCGCGCAATATACAAATTGGTGAAAATAAACTGCACATGTCTCTACAAAGGATTATGATGTAAAAATGAAGATTGTTTTCAAAAACTACTAAATTGAAAGGTGTTGATTGAATGAACTGAAATGGTACAGCTCTGTTCTCTTTTAAGCTCCGCGAGAGTGCAGCTGAAATTTTATTTTATAATATGTTTTATTAAAGTGCCATGCAGTTTTCAGGCCATATAAAAATTTCCTGCTCAGAGCAATGGTTGGTCTGTGCAGCTGTAAAAAAAAATATAGGGAACATTGCTCCACAGTTTACCTCAAATCTATCAAAATATAATCACATTCTGTAGTTAGTCTGATCATCAGGCTTAATGTTGTACATTGCTATTTGTATTTAAATAATTGCATTTTTTAAGCGAACTGAAGACTTGCTTAATTTGGGGAGTTCTGGATTCAAATTTTCTTGCAGTTCTGCATATAATGCCAACTGCAAGAGAATAGACAGTATTAAAAAAGCACAAACATTATATAGGCTTTGCTTTGTTGCTAAGAAGTACAAATGCTTGTTAAATAGGGTTATTTGATAGCGCTATTTGAATACCTGCTTACTAATTAAAGAAGCTGTGTACTGGCCTGCCTTAATGTCTGTGTTATGCAGAGAATAAAGGAGCTTTGGTGTTAAAATAAATCTCCAGTCATCAAGGACAGCATAACACTGGAATGTCTGAATTGGTCGAAAAGAATTGGTTTGCATTTGTAAACAGTGCATAATATTTGACTAACTTTGATTTTTTATTTGCTGTGCAAGTCAGATAATGGATGTGTGAATGTTATATGGACTTTCAGAAAGTATCTGATCGTATTTCACCTAAGATGTCAAAAAATTTAGAGTACTTGGTATTGGAGGTAATCTATGGAGTCTTTGCAACCAGATGTTGAAGGAATATGACACAACGGCAACACGAGTGAATCTACTGATGCTGGAAATGAATAAAAATACAAAATGCTGGCAGAACTCAGCAGGCCTGACAGCATCTATGGGAGGATGTGACGACGTTTCGGGCTGAAACCCTTCATCAGGAGTCAGGGTTTCGGCCCGAAACGTCGTCACTACCTCCTCCCATAGATGCTGTCTGGCCTGCTGAGTTCTGCCAGCATTTTGTGTTTTTGGATATGATACAATCTTCATTTCCTGCTCAGAGGAGCGTCGTATTTAATGAATGGAATGCTAGAGTGGTGTGGGAAAGCTCCCAAGAGGATAGAAGGGCTAAGACAGGATAAAAGAGAAGCCTTCTTGTGATTGCTTTTAGTGTGGGGAAGCCTGCGCATGTTGTGTTTACTCTGTATTAGAAACATAGAAATACAGAAAATCTACAGCACAATACAGGCCTTTTGGCTCACAAAGCTGTGCCGAACATGTCCTTACCTGAGAAATTACCTAGGGTTACTCGTAGCCCTCTATTTTTCTGAGCTCTATATACCTGTCCAGGAGTCTCTTAAAAGACCCTTGAAGAAGAAATAGAAGGCCGTGTTTGCTCCTTTGAGCTTGGAGCTTGAGTGGTTTCCCTGATGCTGCGGTGAGCAATGGATTACAAGCTGTAACAGAAATCAGTGGCAAGGTGTGATCTCAATAGGTGTAATAGTTTTTATGTGATGCCAGAGGAAGTTATTGATTTCATTTGAGGAAAATGTATCAGACACAGACAACAGGATTTGTGAAATTATGTAAATTAAATGTAAATGAATTATGTAAATGAATTTTTTAGACCACTAAGACTTGGAAATCCCACTGCTGATGGATTTTGCAGGCTGCAGTGATCATTTACCAGAAAAAGTGTGATTAATAAAGGAGTTAGTACCCTACTAACTCCTTTATTAATCACACTTTTTCTGGTAAATGATCACTGCAATCAGTAGCCTGTAACTTCCTTTTTGGAATTGAGCTTTTGAACCTCCTGTATGACCTGGTGTTTTTGCAGTTTGACAATTGAAGTCTCTAAGGTGCAGGATAGTTGTGGCGTGTGCAGGCCAAATCAAGAGAGGTTGGCTTGGGCATGAGAGTGGGAATGAGCCAATGTTTGGCCATTGCTGGAGAGGACTTAGAGGCGATTCGATGCTGCAGACCCAAGGTGAGGCAGAATCGCAGCAGAGCCCAGGCCCGCGAGCAATGAAAGACCTGGGTTTAATCAATTTAAGCACCAGGCCCAAGAGCTTATCGAAGTGACAGTGCCTGGGTCCGAGAGCGAAGTTTGTCCTGAGATTTGGACAATTTAAGTACACTTCCGGATTGAAATGGTCAACGTGTTGGAGGGCTGGAGGCGAGGGGCGGGCCAGTTCACCTCGCTGCTCTGTGAGGTTTACTCATCTCTGTGCTGAATTGAGGCTGTGGCCTGCAATTAATCAGCTCCTGAATCAGCTGCTGGCTTTGTGTATGTGGACTCACTTTTGTGATCTTCAGTTGTGAATGCTATTTGCTTGTTTGTACAGTTTGTTTTTTACTGTCTGCGCATTGGGTGTTTGGTCTTGTTTTTAGTGGGTTCTATTGGGTTTCCTTGTTTTGTAGCTGCCTATAAGTAGACAAATCTCAAGGTTGTATCAAGTACACATACTTTAATACTTAAAGCATAGAAGAATGAGGGGAAATTTGATAGAGGTATACAAAATTATGAAGAGTTTAGATAAGGTAAATGCAAGCAGGTTTTTGTTTCACTGATTTTGGGTAAGACTACAACCAGAGGTCATAGGTTAAGAGTAAAAGGTGGAAGTTTTAAGGAGAACATGGGGGGATCTTCTTCACTCAGGGTCAAGAGAGTGGAACAAGCTGCCAGCAGAAGTGTGGATGCGGGGTTGATTTCACCATTTAAGAGAAGCTTGGATATAAGTACACGGATGGGACTAGTATGGAGGGTTAGGCTACTTTGAACTTTATTAACTATTTTTGGAAAATGTTTTGCTGGAAATAAAATGCAACTGAAAAGTAAGATGAATTTCCCAGTGGGCTCTGAGCCATCCAGAAATGGTGTGCAAAATTGCTTTTCCATAGTCCAAGTGCTGATTTTGTTTGGAGTTATGTAAACAAATTTCCAGCCTATGGTGTAAGTTATGTAGCATTCACATGCATCTTTCTGTGAAAACTACAACTTCTGAAAGTGTAGTGACACTCACTTCCAGGTCAGAAAGTTGTAAGTTAAAAGTCCTATTTATGGTATGTTTATGTAGCTGTGCTGGACAGTGAAATGACAGTGAAACAAATATACATATTTAAAGTTTAAATGTATACTTGTTGATTCCAGAGATTAGCCCATCATTTATGTGAGCCAAGGACTATTTTGGCAAATCTTATTTTCCAGTTCTTAGCCCTACCATTTACAGTCCCAAAGTATTTATCCCTGATAAAGGTTTGCCTTATCATTGTGGACAGTGTTTCAGACATCCATAGCTCTTAAGAGCATAAATACTTTCTCATTTTGCTGATGCTTCAACCAGTCGTGATTAATCTATGTCACCTGGTTATTAATCCCACAGCCAGGAAATAAATTGTACCACTCACAGTGGCTCTGCCTTTCATAATTGAAAACATGTCAGTCACATCTCCCTCAGTCTGGTTTGTTGTAGGAGTGTGTAGGTATGGGCAAAGTGATATTTATTATGTCTTCTCTATGATCTATTCATACCCAGTGCTTTGGCCAATAAAAGCAAGCATCCTGTTTGAAGGTCTCGAGACCAATTATGAGCTTGCACTCCATGTATCTAATTTAATATCCTACATTTACTATGCATTCCTCTGTTTACTCTCCCAAATGCTTTCCCATATTTTTTAAGATTAAATTCTATTTGCCAGTTTTCATCAAATGATGTAGTCTAAAAGTTTCTTCCTTTTTTCTAATAACTGTCAGATTTGATATCATCTTCAAAATGGGGATATCTAAATTGGCAGAGTGGTTGAAGAGAATCTAATCCTAATCATGGAATCTATAAATTACGTCTAAATTACTGAGATATCATGAATAGCAAGTGATTTAATACTGAACCCTTTTGTGTCCCATTGCATGTAACCTTCCAGTCACTAAAGCTCCTGTTTTCTTTTCAATCTAAAATTGTCACTTGCTCTTGGATTCAATGGCCTTAACTTTTTCTGATACAGTATCCTCCCTTATCAAATGTTTTGCTAAACTTCATGTAGACTTTACTCTTTTTATCCTCTAAGTTGCTCAACTGTTCTTTCTATACCATAGTGATATCATGGACTATGCTGTATTATAAGGGTGGAATGCTCGTTTGGTCTCTATAGTGTCCAGTTTCGGGAACTATGGCAAAATTGAAGTTAGTTGCCTGATTATATATAATATAGCTTTTCAGTCGGATGTATACCACTAAAGGACCTGATGCACAATTCACCATCCTTAACTTGATGATTTAGTTAAATAATCTCATTTCTCTGACCTCAAGACATAGAACATAGAACAGCACAGCACAGGATCAGGCTGTTCTGCTCAAAATGTCATGCCGAACTAACAAAAAAGCAAATCAAAAAAACCTCAAAAGCTAGTCCCTCCTATTACACAACATTCATATCCCTCCATCTTCCTCATATTCATGAGCCTAGCTAAACGTTTCTTAAAAGCCTCTAATGTATTTGCCTCTACCAGCATGCCTGCACTGTGCATTCCAGGCGTCCACCACTCTCTGAATTAAAAAAAACATACCACTCACATCCCTTTTGAACCTACAATGCATGTTCTCTGGCATTAGACAGTTCTACCCTGGGGAAAAGATGCTCCCTATCTACTTTAGTTATACTTCTGATATAAACCTTTATCAGATAGCCCTTCACCTTCTGCTGTTCCAGAGAAAGGAACCCAAGATTGTTCAGCCTCTCGTGATAGCACATGCCCTCTGCCCAAGTAAACCTCTTCGCACCCTCTCCAAAGCCTAGACATTTTTCCTATAATGGTGTGACCAAAACTGTAAGCAATACTCTATAGATGTAGCCTAACCAGAATTATGTAAACTTGCAACATAACCTTTTGACCTCGATGATTCAACTAATAAAAGCAAGTATTCCATAAGCATTCTTAACATCCTTTTAACTTGTGTAGCCACTTTCAAGGAGCACTTAACTTTCAAGGAGACCTCAAGTCCTCTCTACTCAGCAACACTATTAACAGTGCCCTTAACAGTGCATTGTCTCCTTGCATTTGCCTGACCAAGGTGCAACACCTCACATTTATCTTAGTAAACTCCATCTGCCATTTCTTTGCCCATATCTGCAACATATCAAGCTGTATTCTTTGCCAGTCTTCTACTCTGTCAACAGCTCCAATCTTGGTATCATTAGCAAACTTACTAATACCCCCACCTACATTTTCATCCAGATCATTTATACATATATCACAAACAGCGGAGGTTCCCACACAGATCCCTGTAGAACACCACTAATTACAGACCTCCAGCTTGAATACATCCCTTTGACCATTGCCTTCTGTCTTCTATGCATAAGCCAGTTCTGAATCCAAACAGCCAATTCGCCGAGAATTCTTATAACTACTCCACACAATAGTATAAAGTAATAAACACCCAAAATTGTCAGTATAATTTTCTGTAGTTTTACTGGGAAACTAGAACAGCCATTATCCGAGCAACACACACAAATTGCTGGAGGAACTCAGCAGGCCAGGCAGCATCCATGGAAAAGAGAGAACATTTGGTGTTTCGGGCTGAGACCTTTCAGTAGGACTGGGGGAAAAGATGAGGAGTCAGAGGGGGAGCAGTGAGAGAGAGTTTCACTGACCTCCCTTTGAAGGGAAGATTTAAACTTCTTCGGGGAGGCATCCCTGGAAGAGACTTCGCAGTGTTGTAGTCCAATCACAAACAAGAGAAAATATGCAGATGCTGGAAATCCAACCAACAAGTCATTATCCATCAACCTTTCCAAATATAAACTTATTCCAAAGTATCTGCTGAGCTGTCATTTGTTTAGAAGATATTACCTGTGCATTGATACTAATTAAATGAACAAAGCTTCTGAAAGTTCAATATTCATGAAATACCTTTATTATTACAGAAGATGGAATCCTCCACCTTTCAAACAGACAATTTGGTTAAGGAGAGTGTAAAGAAGAGGCTTTTGTACACAATTTAACATATAAGCGTTATCCAGATTCAGTTTATTGTCATTTAAAAACCACAAATGCAATGCAGTTAAAAAATGAGACAACGTTCCTCCAGAATGATATCACAAAAGCAAATGACAAAACAGACTACACCAGAAAATCTACATAATGTTTAGCAATCCCCATTCCAGAGTCTGGAGAGGCTGCTGCGTATTAATATCGCGCTACCATCTTAGCGCGTACCCCAGAAAGGAGCTCCAATCCCATCAGACAAACAAGACCAAAAACTAAAGCTACAAGACCTGCACAAAACCACATATTTGCAACATATAGTTACAACAGTGCAAACAATAGCATAATTGATTTAAAAAAAAGACCATTGGCACAGTAAAAATAGTCCAAAGATGTTAAAAGACTATAAGTTCGAAAGAAACCACCACACAGTTTCCACAAGTCCTCAGTGTCATCCCACGCCGGCGGCAGAAGGGAATACCCCTGCTATGGACTTCCATGGCGCCGTCTGACTCAGCCTTGCAGACGCAGAACACAATGAAAGCGACCTGACTGCAGCGGACTCCGAGTCCGTCGAACCTCTGAGCCTCCGACCCTCTCCTCCGGCACAGCTTCTCCAAGCACCATCCTCTGCCAAGCGTATTACGACGGCCTCACCAACGGCCATCGGCAATGTGACCCCGAGGACTGGGGGCCTATTCTTCCCAGCAGAGACCTGGACCTCACAGCAGCAGCAACGAAGGTCTTCCTGGAGATTTTCAGATATTCCTCTGTGCTCCCATGTCTGTTTTTCATCCGATTATGATTGCGCACGGCACCCTGCTTCACAAATAACAGATAATCAGCTTTGGAGTGGCCGCTGCAAGCTGCGTCGCGCCGCCATCTTGGATACCTCTAGGATAATAAAGATGTTTCCAATAATAATTGTATTTATGAATCTATCTAAATATGAGAATTGGTTTAAAGACATGAAAATCATATTCATTTGTCATGTCACTCTGGAAAATGAGCTGTAATAACTTATATGCAAATTATTGCATCAGTTAAATCTGAATTACATTTTGTTTTTTGAAATTGAGAGGATTTTCTGTTGACTTGCTTTTCTTTTATCTTGCTATGGTTGATCAATGTGTTTTTTAAGTAGTCATCATCAACATGTATAGAAAATGCTATGTACTTATCAGGAAGAAAGTATTTTGTTTTAAGTCGTGTTGTATTTTCAGATCCCTTACCAAGTTGAACATCCTCTAATCCTTGTAGCAAAGTTAACATTGTTGAATTTCATTGCACTTTGTTTGTTATGCTTATTGATAGATCCATCTAACTTCGTTTTTTCTCATTCTTTTAGTGCTGGATGGAGAACTAGTGGCTCGAACAGTATTTAACAGATTGCTGGAGGTATGCTATGATTGGATAAAAGAACCACAATTGCTACAACTACCAAAGCGATACCTAAAAGTTTCCAGTCATGCGATTCGTAACACACGGCGAAAGATGGAGGACAGGCATGTTACATTGCCTGAGTTTAATGCTCTGTTTGGTATTGAGGTAAGTTTTTTTTCTTTTTGTAAAAAGAAACATCGTTGTGCTTTGGCCCCAGAAATGAATTCATACAACCTAAATTAATAGGCTATAAGTATCTAAATTTTAAGAGGTGCGCGAACAAACTATTGACTTGAATAGAGTGATTTTCATAACCCTGATATGTACTAACCTGCATTACAGCCAATAAAAGTGCTTAAACTGTAGTCATTGTTGCAATGCAGAAACAGTTCTGCATGGTTTAGTTGTGCATAGTTTAGTTTAATTTCTATCCCATACCAGTGGGTACATGGTCACACCATAAAACCATTACAGATTATAATAGCCAAAGTTGTTAGTTTAGTGATGTATTATGTCTATACCTTGTATATAGGATGTTAGCACGCTCCTGCATCTCTAAAAATATCTGAAATGACAAATAGTCCTCTAGAGGAACACAACAGGTTGAGCAGAATCTATGGGAGGAAATTAATTGTCAATGTTTTGGGTCAAAGCCCTGCATCAGAGATGGCCAGTATAAAGAGGGGAATGGGATGTGGTGAGATAGGAGCCTGAGGTAATCGGTGGACTGATGAGGGGTGTAAGATCACAGGCATGTAGGGAGAAGGGATCAGGGGATCAAAATGTCAGTGCTCTCTTCTTCTTCCACCATTTCAGAGGTGCAGCATTGGAAGTGGCCAAGAGTTGGGTATTTGGATATTTTGGATAGCTTTCCTGCTTGCCCTTTCATTTGACGGCTCAGAAAAAGAAAATTATGTGTATTGTTTCTTAAAACGCAGTTATTGCTTTTATTACTGAAACACTCTGGTTCTGTCAGCTGTGTAAGTCTAGGGAAGACAATTTCCGGCCCCACCAAACATGAGATTGAGGTGTGAGCCCAACCTGAAATCCCCTGTTTGTGTGGATGCTGTGGGATTTGTTACCCTGTTACAAATAAGTACCATGAAATAACAGATACAATTACACAATTTAGCTTTATAATTCTTAATTTGACTAAAGGGTTAGTAAAGAAAAAGCAAAAACAAGAAAAGGACCCATTTTAATGAAACAGTTTAATGTGCACAAGTTGAAGGTTTCCCCTTCGCAGATCCGATTTCTATCTCCCACCAAATTTTAAAAAAAACCCAGTTCACCTGGTGTGTCAGGCACACAACACAAAAACGCACTCCCTTCATTGGACGGTTCATATACCAAAGCACCCATTATCTCTAACCCAAACACTGCTTCTACAGAAAGACCATTATGTTAGCAGTGAAACTTGTTCCAGGGTGTTGCACTCACCCCCACCAAAATTAATGATGTCCTCATGACATTGAGGTAATTTGTCACCCCTTCATACAAAGCACAAAGTCCAACCAAGATGTAAATGACAGTGACATAGCTCACCAACGTGCTAAGTGCCACAATCTGTTCCCCCTGTGCTACATAGGTCTCCTGATTCTTTACCCCATCATCTACTTCAGGTTCAGACACTCCCTAGGATACTTGGTGAGGCCTTCCCCTGGTCTAGCACTCATGCCCTCCTGCAACTCAGACCTTCTGCCACTTGGCTGAGCCTCACTTCATCCCTTTCATGGTCCTGCTGAAACCCAGTCTAACCAAAGATAGACTCCCCCCCCCCCCCCGATTTCACCTGACTCAGTGTGAGAAGGGGTTGGGAATCTCTTCCTCATTCAGTAGAGAGTTAGCAAAAGGCAGCATATACCACACCCCTATTTCCTCATCCTCTGAGTCTGTATCCCATTCGTACGCAGGGGCTGTTCTAATCTCTCCCGCTGTTGGTCCTTCAATCACTCCTCATTGCCGCAGAGTCCTCTTACTAGGTGTAGGCTCCAGGTCGGGCTTTGTGTCAACCCGTACCCACCCTCTGGTCTCACCTGGAAAACTGGTATGTTTGGCATCTGAGTCTCCACTACACAGTGCATAGCCAACTTGTCAGCCAAGTCAGCCAACTTGTGCTTCCCATGTAGCCCCAAATTCCTTGAAGACTCAGTCTCCCAGCATGAGTTGGAAAAACCTAACCTTTTGATCATACCACACACACAAAGTGCTGGTGGAACACAGCAGGCCAGGCAGCATCTATAGGGAGAAGCTCTGTCGACGTTTCGGGCCGAGACCCTTTGTCAGGACTAACTGAAAGGAGAGATACTAAGAGATTTAAAAGTAGTGGGGGGAGGGGGAAATGCGAAATGATAGGAGAAGACTGTTGCCTGCCCCAACAGTCTCCAAACTCCCGAGCGCACGCTGCGCGCGGACGGGTAGGGTGCCCTAGCCGGGGGCGCCCCCCCTCGTGCCGCACGAGGCGAGCCCGGAGAAAGAGAGAGAAGAAAGCGGGAGGGTACCGCGTGCGGCTGCTCCCTCTGACCGGAGAAGAGCGGCCTGCGCATGCGGTGCCTGCCAATGGGATGAAGCTAAGAGTTGGAAAGGTGATTGGCAAAAGTGATACAGAACTGGAGAAGGGAAAGGATCATGGGACAGGAGGCCGGGAGAAAGAAAGGGGGAGGTGGGGGAGGACCAGAGGGAGATGGAGAACAGGCAGGGTGATGGGCAGAGAGAGAGAGAAAAAAACACAACTAAATATGTCAGGGATGGGGTAAGAAGGGGAGGAGGGGCATCAACGGAAGTTAGAGAAGTCAGTGTTCATGCCATCAGGTTGGAGGCTACCCAGCCGGTATATAAGGTGTTGTTCCTCCAACCTGAGTGTGGATTCATCTTGACAGTTGAGGAGGCCATGGATAGACATATCAGAATGGGAATGGGACGTAGAATGTGGCCACTGGGAGATCCTGCTTTCTCTGGCGGACAGAGCGTAGGTGTTCAGCGAAACAGTCTCCCAGTCTGCGTCGAGTCTCACCAATATATAAAAGGCCACACTGGGAGCACCGGACGCTGTATACCACACCAGCTGACTCACAGGTGAAGTGTCGCCTCACCTGGAAGGACTGTCTGTGGCCCTGAATAGTGGTAAGGGAGGAAGTGTAAGGGCAGGTGTAGCACTTGTTCCACTTACAAGGATAAGTGCCAGGAGGGAGATCGGTGGGAAGGGATGGGGGGGACGAGTGGACAAGGGAGTCGCATAGGGAGCAATCCCTGCGGAAAGCAGAAAGTGGAGGGGGGAGGGAAAGATGTGCTTGGTAATGGGATCCCGTTGGAGTTGGTGGAAGTTGCAGAGAATTATACATTGGACCTGGAGGCTGGTGCAGTGGTAGGTGAGGACAAGGAGAACCCTATCCCCGAATGGGGTGGAGGGCAGATGTGCGGGAAATGGGAGAGATGCGTTTGAGAGCAGAGTTGATGGTGGAAGAAGGGAAGCCCCTTTGTTTAAAAAAGGAATACATCTCCTTTGTCCTGGAATGAAGAGCCTCATCCTGAGAGCAGATGTGGTCGAGATGGAGGAATTGTGAGAAGGGGATAGCATTTTTGTCTGTAGGCTTATAGTAGATATCAGTAAATAAGCCATCCTCCAGAGATGGAGACAGAAAGATCAAGAAAGGGGAGGGAGGTGTCGGAAATGGACCAGGTAAATTTGAGGGCAGGATGAAAGTTGGAGGCAAAGTTAATGAAGTCAATGAGCACGCATGCTCTGGAGAAGGCTTATCTACTGATATCTACTGTAAGCCTACAGACTCTCACAGCTACCTGGACTATTCCTCTTCCCACCCTGTCTCTTGCAAAAATGTCCTTGGTCACCCAGATAGTGTGACGAGTGCTCTTGGAACAACCCACATCAAACTCGTCAGTAGAAAAGACACCTCGTTTCAACATCTTTTCTAACAACCTCCCCTTCAGGTACCAAGGAGTCCCCAAAGTTGAATGACTCAGCGGTCAACTTTCCCCCTCTTGCAGATAGTTTCTCCCCAGCCTGTCTCACAGGAATACTGAACATTACAGTCACCGGGAAGAGGCTCGTCAGGGCACCCCCCCCCCCCCACTTGAAGGTGACCTCCCTGTTCATAGTGTTCCTTACAATCACTGCCATCCTGTTCGCCTGTACAACTGAGGGCTTCTGCAGTCCAGCCTCACTAGTACCCTCTCCTCCTGGCACATGTTTTGAAACCCCATCGTGTGCTCCATTGGGCTTCCTGTCACACCAAACACCTTCTCTAGTGCTTTCATTTAGGCTGTAGAAGTGGCAAGGGGGTTCTGTGCCTTTACAGCTCTCACTATGTCAGCAGCCCACCATCTCAAACTTTCAACCAATCGCTGTCGTTTTATATCATTAGAGCACTAATACTCAACTAACAATTGAGAGGTCTGCTCCACCCAAGTCTCGTACTCCTCTTCCCCTTTAGGGGTGGGCTTCGTTCCTGAGAACAGGTGGAGCCTATGTTAGCTGGGACTTTGAACCTGGACATTTTTCCATTTTTTTACCAGGGAGGTAAAGGCTGCTACCACCTCAGAATTCTCACTCCTTGCTGGATATTAGACATTCCAAATCAGACAACTCCTTCCCCTCACTCCGCAGAAATGAGAGCACCCTGTGTTAGAAGTCTCTGCCCCCAGCTACGGGAGACTCGACTTGATACAATCTTCTCCTGGAAAGTATAGATAGTCCACGGCCCCTGCCCCTCCTCTTTTGGAGCCCCAGTAGTACCAGGCAGTTCCACTGCCGTTATGTCAGCGCTTGTCTGAACGAAAACAAAGTTCTTGCCCGCCGCTTTATCAAACCTCTGCCCCCCCCAATCATAACTTTTCCTACAGCTTTAACAAGTACTTAAAATTCTAATTAACAATTCATCAGGGATATGAATGCCTACCCAACTCAACACGCACACATTCCCCAAGGATTCGCACTACCGCTCACCCCGGCAGCATCCATAACCATGTACCGTAATCACTTTACCGGACAGTAGTTTAGCACAGACTTAAACCACAACCCACTTGATCAATACTCAGGGCAATCATACAGCATCCAGCAAAATCAATCCCAGACAAGCCCCCACAATTGAAACACTCTGGTTCTGTCGGCTGTGTAAGTCTAGGGAAGGCAACCTTCTGTGAACTTGAGGTGCAAGCCTACCCCATGTCCCCATGTTTGTGTGGATGCTGCAGGATTTGCTACCTTGTTACAAATAAGTACCACGAAATAACAGACAGTACACTGCATACAATTAAACAATTTAGTTTTATAATTCTCAATTTGTCTAAAAGGTTAGTAAAGAAAAAGCGAAAAAAAAGAAAGGGGCTCATTTTAATTGAACAGTCTAATGTCCACAAGTTGGAGCTCACGGTTTCCCCTTCGCTGATCCATCTTCAATCTCCCAGGGCTTCGTCGAATAATGGTCCTGCTCCGGTCGAGTCGTACAACCTCTTCTCTCCGTTGTCTTCTCCCTTCATCTTCTGCCAAACAAAAAACCCAGCTCACCCTGGTGTCAGGCACACACCAAAACACACTCCCTTCATTGGATGGCTCACATTCCAAAGCACCCATTATCTCTAACCATAACCCAAACACTGCTTCTCCAGAAAGACCATTATGTTAGTAAAACCTTTCCTAAGTTGTTACATTACATTACATGTGTGTCAGTGAACTCTGCTGGTCTAATTAGACTTGGATGATGCTGGTGCATGGCTTTCAGGTGTATACACCTAGCTACAGATATATCTAAACACTAAATGAATTTATTTGTACAATTATGCTGTAGTTTGGGAGACTAATGTTGCATAATAGCAAGTAATAGGGGCATGTATGATTACAGTGTCTAAATCTCACCTGTATCCCTTCCCCCACCCAACATGGCCAAGTGGGGCTGAAGGCTCTATTTTAGCGCTGTATGGCTCTACAGAGGACATTTGCACAGATAAATAGATAGGAAGGAAGTGGGCAAATGAAATGACCAGATATGGGCTTCACAATCGCCATGGACAAGTTTGGCCAAAGGCCCCATTTCTATGCTGTGCAATTCTGACTCAATCTAGTATTGACAATCAATCTAGTATTTGAAATATATTATCACTGAATCTATAGAGCAGAGCCATAGTGTAAAACATTTGACTCACAGGATGGGTCCTTTCAGTCCACACTCATAATCCATGCTGTCTGCACATAGCAGTTTACCCCCATTTTTTAGCTGACTATCAGTCCACCCCAGGATCGAGGCCCAAGGACTATTTAATGACAAGTTCCTTTTCTCTGTACCCATGTTCAGATGCAGGTTGATGTTAACTCTGGACTCAGTTATGTTGAGCATGTCTGTCACTGATAGACATGGATCTGACATGTAGTTACCAAAGGAGCAAGGCTTTTGCATCTGTATAATAAACCTGATTTAAAAACAATGTATATGGTTACCTAAAGGTAAAATAAAATGCAACCCTCAGGTTGTAAATCTGGCCTGTCCCAAAATAAAATTGTACATAACTGCATAAGAGCCTCTTTAAATGATGCCAGAAGAGAGAATGGAGATTCTGTCACACAGCGGATATCCTGGTACATGAAGACTGGGCTGATGAATAATTAGGAAAGTGATTGTTTATTGCTAGGCAAATTGTGTTAGTTAATGGGCAATGGTGGAACCTTACCTGGTGTATCGTGTACAGTACTGTTACGTTATTTAAAGAGATGCGTTGATGGGCGTTGTCTCTCATGTAGAAATGTTGGCTGCACTAGGCTCATTTAGAAGAATGAGGGGCTGATTCTTGCCTTGCCATAGCAACAGAGGAGGCTGAGGACAAATCAGTTTGGGAGGGGAAAGAGTTAAAATGACATGTTACTGGAACCACAAGAGAGCGGTAATGGTTGCCTAGTCTACACTTGATTTCTCCACTGCAGAGAATGATTTGTAATCATTAAATGAAGATCAGGTTTGAGGAATTACAGGTGAATCTCTGCTCAGCTTGGAAGGGCTATTTCATTTCCTAAACTGATGAAGGAGGAGGTGAAGGAGAAGTGCTACACCCCCTACAGTTATGGAGAGCCGGGGGGGGGGGGGGAATGCTAGGCGTTGGTGGAAGGGAGTAGTATCTGCAGAAAGCAGAAAGGGGAAGAGTGGGGAAAATATAACTGCTACTGTGGTCATGTTAGATTGCTGTCACTACTGTGAATTTGCTGCTGCTCTACAAAACCATCTTTTTTTTTAAAGTTCTGTCTGATGAAGGAAGAGCAATAGATGTAGTGTATATGGATTTTAGCAAGGCATTTAATAAGGTACCCCATGCAAGGCTTATTTGAGAAAGTAAGGATGCATGGGATCCAAGGGGACATTGCTTTGTGGATCCAGAACTGGCTTGTCTACAGAAGACAAAGAGTGGTTGTAGAGGGGTCATATTCTGCATGGTGTGCCTCAGGGATCTGTTCTGGGATCCTCACTCTTCCTGATTTTTATAAATGACCTGGATGAAGAAGTGGAGGGATGGGTTAGTAAGTTTGCTGATGACACACGTTGGAGGTGTTGTGGATAGTGTGGAGGAGGGCTGTCAGAGGTTACAGCAGGACATTGATAGGATGTAAAATTGAGCTGAGAAGTGGCAGATGGAGTTCAACCCAGATAAGTGTGAAGTGGTTCATTTTGGTAGGTCAAATATGATGGAGAGTATAGTATTAATGGTAAGATTCTTGGCAGTGTGGAGGATCAGAGGGATCTTGGGGTCTGAGTCCATAAGACGTTCAGAGCAGTTGCGCAGGTTGACTCTGGTTAAGAAAGCATATGGTATATTGGCCTTATCAATCGTGGAATTGAATTTAGGAGCCAAGAGGTAATGTTGCAGCTCTATAGGACCCTGGTCAGACCCCATTTGGAGTGCTGTGCTCAGTTCTGGTCACCTCACTACAGGAAGGATGTGGAAACCATAGAAAGGGTGCAGAGGAGATTTACAAGGATGTTGCCTGGATTGGGGAGCATGCCTTATGAGAATAGGTTGAGTGAACTAGGCCTTTTCTCCTTGGAGTGAAGGAGGATGAGAGGTGACTTGATAGAGGTGTACAAGATGATGAGAGGCATTGATCGTGTCAGAGGTTTTTTCCCAGGGCTGAAATGGTTGCCACAGGAGGACACAGGTTTAAGGTGCCGGGGAGTAGGTACAGAGCAGATGTCAGGGGTAAGTTTTTTACGCAGAGAATGATGAGTGCGTGGAATGGGCTGACGGCAACGGTGGTGGAGGTGGATATGATAGGGTCTTTTAAGAGACTTTTGGATAGGTACATGGAGCTTAGTAAAATAGAGGGCTATAGGTAAGCCTAGTAATTTCTATGGTAGGGACATGTTCAGCACCACTTTCTGAGCCAAAGGGCCTGTATTGTGCTGTTGGTTTTCTATGTTCTTATTTTTACTTGTTATGGAGTTCTCCTGCTGTGTTAATGTTTTTATCAAGTGAACTAAACTGCCGCTAATGAAAATAGGAAATCTGAAATTAATCTGACTTGATTTACTTCGAACAGGAGTTGCATCTCTACAATTTTGTTTTTACAAATTCCTCACATTATCTTTTAAAGATTATTTGGTTATGGCTTGAAATTAGCTTGTAATACTGTAGTAAATGGCAGTAGAGGTCACTGCTCCCTGTACCCTGGTACTAGCTACTCATGACTGACAGTATTAATGGAATTGAGGAATATAGTATTAATAAAGTGATATTGTAATTCAGAATTACATCTTCTAGAATTAGTCTGCCAAACTATTTAAATTCATGTAGTTTGCTTTTTTAAAAAAAAGAAATGGGGACAATGGTTATTGAAAATACACTGAATGGTTCTCTTTGCAGTGTTCTGAACCTGTATAAAACAAATTGATTAAACACATCATACACATTTTTTAAAACCTTGTTTTCGTGGCTTGTTCTTCCCCCCCCCCCCCCCTTAATTTAAAGAGGAATGATTGTAAGACAGTCTTGCTCTGTACCAACAGTGAAAATACAAAATACAGAAAAGAGATGTGCTGTTGTTTTCTACTCCAGGATGGGAAAGAGAGGGCATACTTTGCTGTATTTGATGGTCACGGTGGAGTAGATGCAGCTGTCTATGCTGCAACACACCTTCATGTTATTCTTGCTCATCGGGAAGAGTTTTCTGCACAGCCAGCTGAAGCATTGAGGAGAGCCTTCAAGCAGACTGATGAGATGTTTCTTCAGAGAGCCAAGAGAAAGGTAACTGCAGTAAGGCTGAGAATAGTTCGGAGGTCACATTGGCATCTGGTCCATCACCAGCATTTCTCAGAGAATTTCTTTCATAATGTAATTTGTGCTCATTATAGTAACAGCACGAAGATGGAAAATGATAGGCACCTCAATTTTGATTGAAATGATGTCCCATTTTTACCTGACCTGACAAACAATTGACTACTTATGTCAATGTGAGCCATTTTCAGATGGTTTGCAACGTAGATTTAAGTTGGTGATTTCACTGCTGTATAAAGCCTGGAGCCAATTTATACGTAATGACCACAGAGCTATTACAGCAAACATTAATTAAATGGAGCATATTCAGTGTCATTTAGAGATGCCGTATTTGTTCAGATTTGCAATTTTATTGCTATAAGCATAAGATGCACAAGAATAATCAGAAGTTTGTTCTGAGGAAATTAGATGTGCGGTTAATGTATTGAAAATATTTGCTTTTACAGTATTGTGATAATCAATTAACAGTACTCCATTAGATAATAAAAATGAATGCAGGAAATACTCAGTCCATTTATTTGATTCTTCAATTCCTGGGACGGATGATAATGGGAGAAAAAATGGCAAATACTGGAAAACCAGAACCACAAAATATCAGCACTGCTTGGCGGTCATGCAGTATCACTGATACAGCTGACAACATGGGTCAAGAACTCTTCTTCAAAACAGGAAAAATGAGAGGACAAGTGTGTTTTAAGCTATTTCCTGCGATTTTGTTCTGGATTGAGTAAAAATGAGTCTAAAACTGAAAAACCAGATGTTGAAATCAGAATCAAAACAAAAATGACTGGAGATCAGATATCATATATGGAATGAGAAGCAGTTAAACATTTAGAGCACTATGATGAAGCATCTTTGATCTAAAATAGAGAACAGATTTTGTTGACAGTAGTTCAGCAAGAATTGAGGCATGTGACTGGCATAGATGTCTTTAAATTATTATCTGTTGCAGAAACTGCGAAGTGGTACCACTGGAGTGACAGCCTTAATTGCTGGCAATAAACTACATGTGGCTTGGCTCGGTGATTCACAGGTGATGATGGTGCGGCAGGGCCAAGTTGTGACCCTTATGGACCCACACAAACCTGAAAAAGAGGTAGGTATTTTATAAAGGTAAGAGGCCAAGTGCAGCTGAACGATTTCTGGCTTAACAATTATGTAGATGAGACCATGGATGATAACACACATTCATTACCAGCAACATGGAAGCTTCGGCTAACTGTTTATATGCACAAGTTCTACAAAATACTTTAGTATTCATCAGTGATTTTTCACTTGCAGAATCCTGTGGTTCTGTGTTAAGGTCACAGATAAGTGTTTTAAATTTTTTTTATTGAAGTGCCAAGCCATTGTCACCAAGTTCTTAATTGCTGGCAAGGTCAGTGATGATTGCCTGTGAGAACTTGTGGAGAGCTGCCACCTTGAACCTCTGCAGTGTCTGTCAAAGTGCATGAATGTCACCACTTACAACCCTGAGATCTGTTTTCTTGTGGGCATATACAATAGAATCCATGAAAGATTGCACCCAAAAGGATGGATAAACAACCAATGTGCAAAAGACAACAGGCTTTGCAAATACAAAAGAGGGAAAAAGCAATAAATATCAAGAATATGAGATGAAGAGTAGTTGAAAGTGAGTCCATAGCTTGTGAGAACAGTTCACTGATGGGGCAGGCAAGTGAAGTTTTCCCTTCTGGTTTAAGACCCTAAAGGCTGAGGGGTAATAACTGTTCCTGAACCTGGTGGTGTGGATTCTGAGGCTCCTGTACCACCTTCCTGATGGCTGCAGCAAGAAGAGCGCATGGCCTGAGCGATGGGGGTCCTTGATGACAGATGCTGCTTTCCTGCAACAGCAGTTTGTGTACTCAGTGGTGGGAGAGCTGTAATGGACTGTGCTGTATCAACTACTTTGTAGGATTTTAAGTTCAAGGTCATTGGTGTTTCCATACCAAGCCATGATGTAACCAGTTGATATATTCTCCACCACACATCTATAGAAGTTTCACAGATCTATAGATCTGTGAAAGTACTACTGTTATGCATTTGGTTACTGTGCTCAGGATTTGGGTTCAATGGTGAAGGAACAATGATATATTTCTAGGTCTGCATGGTACATAATTTGGAGTGGAGCTCGTGGATGGGAGCCTGCTTTTGATGCCAGATGTCATAGCTTTGGGGAGTGTAGTAGAAGTCTGACCAACTTTCTATCTGTTCTTTATTGCAACCTTCCAAGGCAACCTTCCTGGCTATTCATAACACAAAAGTTTTATAGATGCCCTGAATGTTGTTAAGCCTTGATTTGTTTTTGGAGTCATCCAGAGAAGAAGGGAGTACGCAATCATACTCTTGCCTTGTTGCTTATAGAAGCAGATGAACCCCTGACTTGCTACTCACCTACTGGCCACGTGGTTGGTCTAGCTCGGGGGTCGGCAACCCGCGGCTCCGGAGCCACATGTGGCTCTTTTACGTCTGTGCTGCGGCTCCCTGTTGCTTTGAGAAATAATTGGTTGTGGCGACCCTTTTCCTGGCACATCCGAACCGACTCACAATTAGATAGCCTACGGGGGTTTGCGAGCACAGAGCTTTGGAGCCTCTGCGCCATGGGGGCAGGTTGAGGGAGGCTTAAAAGTGAGGCTGAAGATTTCGAATAAAGTTTTTTCCTTCGACTGCAGTTACCGACTCCGTGTCGTAATTTTAGCGCTGCGTGTAGCACACCGCTACATGGTCAGTATTTAATTAAAATGTATTTTATGTTGGTTTGTTAGTTTTTGAAATGTAAATCTAAATTTGAAGATTATGGTGATCTTGTACAATCTAAATAAGACGTTGTGGCGACCCATTTCCTGACACATCCGAACCGGCTCACAATTAGCCAGCGTTCAGGCTAAGGGAGATAGCCTACGGGGGTTTGTTAGTACGTGTCTTTTGCAGCATCCGCGCCCATGGGGGGCGGGTTGAGGGAGGCTTAAAAGCAAGGCTGTTTAGTTCGAATAAAGCTATCTTTGACTGCAGTTTACTGACTGCGTGTAGCACACCGCTACAACGTGTTTTTATCGCTGGCTGTCCAGAGGGGAGGTGCTGAAACGCTTTGTCGCGTGTCTGGAAGAAGTGAAAACTTTCCTGGGCAGCAAAGGGCTCACCTTTCCTGAGCTGGAACAGCCAGAGTGGCTGGAAAAGCTACACTTCATGGTAGACATGACAGCGCACCTGAACACAGCTCTTCAGGGGTAAGGACGTACAGCCCTGCACATGTTGGAGGATGTTTTGGCATTCGAGCGCAAGTTGACAGTGCTTGCCAGAGATTTACAGAAAGGCACATTGTCTCACTTCCCCAATTTGAGAGAGTTCAAACAAGGTCACGACTTGATAAATTCGGAGTATTTACATTCTGCAATCATCGCAATGCAAACATCGTTTGGGAAACGCTTCTGTGAGTTCAGAGAGGAAAAAAACACATTATCCTTCCCGGTCACTCCCCTAAGCATCGATCCATCCCTACTGAATACGACTGCATTGTCAGGTGTGAGTCAACCTGAACAAGGATGATAAATATTTTAATTGCCTATTATTTTGCGTATATTCATATGTTTTCATTGTTCAGTGAAATAGTCCTTTTATTTTTCAGGTTGACAGCTGGCTGACGTTATTTTTGGTTTGCTGCTGGCGGCAAATTTAAGTTTGGCGTTTTTCATAAATACAAGAAGGACTCAAATAGACATTGAGTATTTTACTTAAAAGTAACCTTCAACCCAGCGTCTTTTTTTCGGAGGTCAAAATGTTTTTGTTGCATGCAGAAATGTAATTTCGTTTTCTCTGCAGGAGTTCATCAATTTCATAAATGCAACACATTATAGTTTGTTTATACATAGCATAAAGGCAAAACAAAACGTTGTATGCAGTGTTATTTCATTTTAAATGTCAAACGGGTTTTGCGGCTCCCAGTGTTTTCTTTTCTGTGGGAAACGGGTCCAAGTGGCTCTTTCAGTGGTAAAGGTTGCTGACCCCTCTAGCTAATGGTCTCTGGTCATCAGCTAACCCCATGAATGTTAATGATGTGGAATATAGCAACAGGTATTGAACATCAAGTTTAAGTGGTTAGACTCTTAATTGACAAGAACATTACCCTGTGCTGTTGCTAATCTGCTGCTTTCAATCATTGTTAAACAGGAATTCATCAATTGAGGGAGGATGGTCAGAGTTAATCCAACCAGTTTTCTTTCCCCCATTCTTAAAGTTAAATCCTTTATATTGCGGCAAGTCTGATTTGCTGCAGAATCTCAATGTTCTGAATAATGTTCGGGTTGTTTTCTTTTTAGCTGGTTATCTTGTTCTACAAAAGAACATGCATTGCTGGTAAATTGTTTTGGTAGATTTTCACAGCGGTATTTTGTTTCAATTAGCTTTAAAACATTATTGGATTGAATTTTCTACTTCAGGATGAAAAACAAAGGATTGAAGAGCTTGGTGGATGTGTGATCTTTCTAGGATGTTGGCGTGTAAACGGAACGCTTGCAGTCTCTCGAGCAATTGGTGAGTTTCTGATTTTCTTATGAATAGGAATGTGCTACATCTAGTGGCTGGCTATCTTAGACCAGTGTATGAGATGCACCAACTGTAACAAACCTAACACTATTAAAATTTTGTCCCTTGTCTTCTCTTTAAACAAAAAATCATTTTACAAGAATCGTCAGAGGCTTTGATTAATATTTCAAACACAAGTGCTCAACTCATAGATGACTTTTTTTGTTAAGGCACAATTAATCCTTCAGTTTGAACACACACACTCACAGATGTATTATTCCTCTCTCTCCCCCCCCCCCCGCCATACATTTTTTTTGTTAAAGTATCGTTTAACCTGCTGGGAACTGGGTGTGAATCCCTGCTCTCCACTGGCAGTTTCTCAACTTGGAGAGGCATCCTGTGACAGCAGGCAGTGGGCAGTCTGGGGTGAGCATTATGGCCTCTCAGTGCTGAGATATAGGGTTCAGGGTTGCACCCTGCTGGTACAGGGTCTAGTACCTACTGCATGTGTTAGCAAGTTGCTGTAGAATCCTCTTTTTATTTTATATATATGGTGGAAACTACTGTCTGACCATTGTTTGCTTGCACTAACTTAAAGGTCATCGACAGTCACTAACCTGGTTAAAATAGAGGAATCACTGGACTAGGTAGAGCTGTACAATCAAACAGAGAGGGGTGGACAGCAGCTTCCTGTTGAAGTTTTGCACCAAATTATTGCATGATTTTTAAAATCCACTTTTAAGGTGAGGGCGTATTTCATGAAAAGTACATTATCCCCTTGAAGGTATTAGATTTTTAATCATACTGAGATTGCTGAGAGATATACCACTTCACAACACAAGTTAATAAACATCTATCTTCATGGTTTTCCAACTGTATTACAAATGTAGCTGGCATATATATCGCTCTTTTTCTGTAGCAAGATATCCCAAGCTGCATTATTTAACGCATATTGATCGTATTGAGCAGCTACTATATTAAAGTAGTAGTAGTATATTAAAGTCTTGATGGAACAAGGGTACAGTTGCAGAGAAATTTAGCAAGGGAATTCCAGAGCTCAGTCTTAACAGCTGCCTGTGGAAGAGCTAATATGATTAGAGATGCATAAAAGGCTGAAACTGGAAGAATGCAGAAATTTTGAGAGGATTGTACAACTGAAGAAAAGTAAGAGACAGGAAGGGTGAGCGCAAGAAAGAATTTTTTTAATATATGGGGGTATTGGTATATTTATTGTAACCTAGTAAGTACGATGGGTACTGAATGAAAGAGACGTGGTGATTGTCATCTATCAGTCCATTAGGATCAAGGATAACTTGCTTGGTCTCTAAATGTCTGAGGCCAACATTGAACCTGCAAACTTTATTACATGGATCAAATGGGTGGGTAGCTTGTAAGGGAGTGTAATCTTTTTGCAGGACTTTCACTGGAATGTTTTTAAAATTTTGTTTAAGACTTTATGAAGGCCATGTTGGGATTTTTGCTTCCCATTCCATGGTACTGTAGCGGTTAGCACAATGTTATTACAGCTCGGACCTATTGAAGTTCTGTTCTGGTGCCATTCTGTTAGCAAGTGTGTACATTCTCCCCATGAAATGCATGGGTTTTCTCCAGGTGCTCTGGTTTCCTCCCACAGTCCAAAGATCTACTGGGTAGGTTGATTGGTCATTGTAAATTGTTCATGATTAGATTAGGGTTGATCAGGTTTGTGGGGGTTGCTGAGGTGGTGTAGTTTGAAGATCCAGTTGGGCCTATTCTGTGCTGTACCCCTGAATAAAATAATTAAGTTTCTATCTTATCAATTTATAAACAATGCTGCTTTTTGTGTTGTGCCCTACACCCAACCATTCTGCGTCACATACATTAATGAGCTTTGGTGTTAAGAAGATGAAAACTTCAGATTTGTGGGTCATATAAATCATGGTTCCAAAAGACAGTGCAGACATTGTGCAGTAATTGTGTGATCTATTCTCTTGCCCACTATTTGATATTTTGAATTTTCCAGGGGACATTGACCAAAAGCCTTACATTTCGGGGGATGCAGACTGCAGCATGTTTGAACTGGATGGCAGGGAAGACTACATCATTCTAGCCTGTGATGGTTTTTTTGATGGAGTTGAACCTTCTAAGGTTGTGCACCTTGTACAAGAGCACTTACAAAAGAATGCAGGTGATGGCAGCTCTGTTGCAGAGACACTGGTCACAGCTGCCAAAGAAGGTGGATCTAGTGACAACATCACTGTGGTGCTGGTCTTTCTGCGAGATCCACAGATCATTCTAAAAGACAGCCAATCGCAGGCCGGCAATGAGAATGCTAGCCTGGACAGCAAATGCTCTGAAGCCAAAGGAAGCTCTGAAGCAACTCCACCGCAATCAAGTGAGGATAAAGATAACCAGACAAAGGATGTGGCTTGCTAACTGTTGTCTACATGGAACAAGTTAATAGTGTTACATTCAGGGAATATATTTTACTTAGTGGCACCAAAGAATTAGAGGGATAACGGGATTGGTGTTAAAATGCCTTTACATCTTGGCAGAGCTATGCCTACATCATTTTTAACAATCCATTTGAATCTGAAATCTCCTGTAATATCTTTAATAAAATGTGTCAAAAGTCAGTAACTGAGGGTGCAAGACACTTCAGTAGGAAGTATAGAATAGCATATCGAAGTCTGTTACGATGTTGTGCATTTCCTTAAATCCCAGTTTGAAGATGCAGGTTCTAGAATCAGATGCCATCTCAATGGATTTGTGCCAAATTGTGTTGCACTGGTGAATATTTAACTGGAATACTTAATCCTGGTTAATTGGAATGGATGATATCATATTCCATGGCTATATTTCTTCTGATTTCACATGAGCTATGCCCAGGAGTTGAAATGTCACTTTTGACTTCCTCCAAATTAACAACACTATGCTGTTTGCACCATACCTGTTTTGCAACCTCTTCTGGTTCAAGCTGTTTCATGAGTTTCATCTGCTTGAACATTTTGAGATGGAGGTATTTTGTGCAGAAATCAATGAATGCACATAGCATTACCGTAAAGTTTGCTTGACTAACATAGGGGATATTGTGAGATTATTTTTGTAATAAAGAATTTATTAATGCCAGTATGCAATATAAAACATTTTATTCTACTTTTACTGGCCTAAATGAACATCAGTGATTACTAGAAAGATCAATTGAGTTTTATTCTTGGGCTAAGTCCAGCTGGTCCCAATTTTATGATGCTGACAAGATTCCCTGAGGTAAAATTGCAAGCTCACAAGATTATAATTTTTTCTAGATTATTTGTTTCTCAAATACGTGTTCTTAAGCACCTTTATGTACTGAGATTCTTCTAGCAAAAAATACGTTTGACAATCTAGTGCCTTATTTCGGTCTGTGTGTGCAGTACAAGCCATGTAATAATTTCTACTGTTCCATGGATACATTGCTGGCTAATTGTTCAGTGCCTTATACATGTCTCAACATTTATAGTAATGATATTTGCTGTGCAGTATTACTTTGCCATTTGTCAGGAGAGGGGAAAATCTTCAAATAACCTTACTTAAGCATTTCATTTGATACTTAATTTTGAGTGTTCAGTCTATTGCTTATATCAAAGAATATGAACAGATGAATGTATTGTGGTTATGAATAAAGTTAGCGACTGGAATTGATATGTGTAGAAATATTAGGATTTTCTCCATAGTTTACTAATAACTGGATTAAGTAAGTCTTGGATGCTGTGCATTTTGAAGAATTTACTTGTGTAAAATTCTACAACCACTGACTGAATTTGTATAAAATAATAAGTAATTCTCATTAACCTCAAAAGGACCTGTACCCTCAAGTTTGTTTATTTAATAAAATATTAAAAATCAATATGCAAAGAACCCAAATGCACTCCCAGAAAACTGAATGATAAAGTTTTATTTTGAAACTGTAAAACTAATAGCATAGGCTGCAATTCAATCAGGATTCCACAAGAACCCTTTTGACTATAAGTCATTAATTATTCTTTTAAAAAAAATTGTAGGGATGCTAGTACCCCCAACACTGTCCTATGCACCACTTTCTTTTGGGAGCTACTGCTGCATCCTCAACAATTCTCTCTCTTGATCCCTTGGCACTGATGAGGGCAACCTCTAATGATTTATTCTTCCTCTACCCTCATCTCTAGTATAGCACCCTATAGTCTAGGTTAAGGTAAACTTGACTGGGCATGAACCAGGGACACTGCAGGTCTTTGATATTCTGGCATTCTAGCCACTTTTTTCTAATATAGAGATAGGAGCAGGAGAAGGCCATTCAGCTTCTCAGGCCTGCTGTGTCACTGCAGTGGTTCCTTTGTCATTTCTCTTTGTTAATTTCTGTTACCATGACCTCTTTATCAGTCCAAGTTTACCAAGGTAATTTATTTTCAATCAGTAGCATTGGTTAAAATGATTTTTGCAAAAAGCAGTCTATTACATTGCCCCTTAGATGGAGAAAGGCCTCTTACACAGAGCTTGGCAATATAAATTTGTATTCTTATCTTCCATATAACTATAGATCTTAGCCCTTTGTCTTTTAACCCTGAAAGTTCTTGCTTGAACTTGTTTTCTTGCTGGAGTGTTGAGAAAGATTTTGAAATCTTATATTTAACTTGGCCCTTTGTAGCTAATTCCGACATTGAGTGCTACTTTTCAACAGTCCATATCTGATTTTTAGTCTGTGGTATTCATTGCCAAGGACGGCTGTGGAAGCTAAGTCATTGGATATATTTAAAGCAGAGGTTAAGATGGCCTTGATTAGTAAGGGTGTCAAATGTTACAGGGAAAAGACAGGAGAATGGAGTTGGGAGGGAAAATGAATCAGCCATGATGGAACTGCAAAGCAGATGGTCCAACTCTGCTCCTATGTCTTGTGCTCTTACATTTTTTGCCTTGTTATTATATAAATTAAGGTTATCAATACATCAATCTGTTTTTCTCATTAACTGCCTGCAAATACTTTTAAATTTTTCTTATATTATTATCTTTAATTTTCTATGTTGGGAGGAGGGGAGAATGTAGAAAACCAGAAAGTAATCTCTGTGCCCTTCTGAGCACCATTTCTCCTCACTCTAACATGAATCCTGACTCATACTGATTTGAATATTGGCCCCGCATTCTGAAAAGGAGAATGATAGAGGAGAGAGTTGCAATGACTGGGTCCTTTTCTAGATGGAGGTTTGTAACTATTGAATTATCCCAAAGATTGATTTTTGGCCCTCAGTTGCTTGCTGACGGAGAAAATGAAAACAAACTTGTTTCCAAATTTGCAGACAATACAAAAGTAGGTGGAAGGGATTGCTGTGCTGAGGACATTATGATTCTGCAGTGGGATATAGATTGAAAGACTGGGCAAAAACCCAGTAACTGCACATTAATGTGAGGTCATGCGCTTTGGTCAGAGCAATCAAAAGGCACGTTGTGAAAAGAAGGGAGAATTCAAGTGAAGGTCATAGACATCTAGGTGGTCTAGTACACGAATCACAACGTTAGCTGGTGGGTCTTACGTAGTTTTGAAGCAAACAGCAGTTTAACCTTTATTAGAGTTTAAGAATTAGTGTATTAATCGCTGCAGAAGAACAAGGGGCAATTCTATTCAAACATGGTCCGAAGGGGGCTTAACAGTAGAAATTGAGCAACAATCTGCTGGAGGAATTCAGTGGGTCAAGCAGCATCTGTGAGAGGAAAGGATTTGTCAGTGTTTTGGGTTGAAATCCTTCAAATGGTTTCACAATTGGGCAAGTCACAGATATGAATATAAGGCTGAGGTGCACGGAAACTGCTTCTCTTAAAGAGCAATGAACCTTTGGAGTTTTGTCCCCCAGATGGTGGTGGACACAGAATCATGGGAAGTGCTTAGGGTAGAACTGTTTGAAAGATCAAGGAATTGATCAGAGAATTGAATGGCAGGGCTGGTTTGAAGTCTGGTGACTTAGTTTCTTGTGTATTAAGAAAGAATGGATCTCACTGGTATTGATTTTGCATGTTCTGAGACTTGTTGGTTTATATACAGGCCATTATATTGGGCAATTAACAGAAAACTGTACGGGTTGAATAAAAATGCTTAAATGACCTGTAAAGTCTTTTCTCTCCAATATATCTCTAGCACATCCAGTTATCTTTGCCAGAAGGCTCCCTGTGTATCTGAGAATATCCTGTGGAAGTCAGTGCACAACCTATGTATAATAGCCAGAGCAGGCCACCATTACATTTCAAGTACAGCAGGCCCTGGATGCCTCTATTCTCTTTTAACTATGGACGGTTTTTGTGTGCTGTCCTCTTGATCTAATAAACAAAAGACTCCGTGAAGAAGTTGTTTCTGTACTTGTATCAAGTGGCATTGTATCAATTCATTTATCCATCAGATACATTGTCATAGAAATTTTGTATTAAAGAAAAAAAACATCGTTGTTTAATATTATACCTAATGTCAGTCAGTCAAATTACGGATGACCCATTCTCTGAGAGAAGGTCATTATTCTCAATTCACTACTAACTTTTGCAATCAGTATTGGTGCATCCTTATTTTTGTGAGGATCACTTATTAAACCTATAATTTTTTTTTGCACTGTTATTTGGAGCGACAGAGCTGGTGCCTATATATTCTTGTTTCATTTTACCATTACTTGCACATTTATTTACATTATTGCGTAAAACTATAAGCTGAGTATATTATTTATTCACACTGCTTGATATGCACGTATGTATTTAAGTGATGCCTGATGTGGTTTTGTGCAGTTATTGCTAGAGCCCTGGATTTCGTTTTGTGTATAATCATGAGAATTGCTTTCTTCACTCTCCAGCCAAATATTTTGTGGTACTCAATGTGTTAAATTATCACTACTCTGGAACTGAAGGAAGTTTAATTGAGGTAGTCTGGGAGTTGCTGTATTACACCCTGAGGTTAACACACTTCTAAGTGCTAGGGTGAATAATTCTTTGGCAGGGATGCTCATTAAACTCAATGCTTTATCCAGAATGGTTTGGAGATAATCAGAACATTTATGCTCACAGTATCTGACTCAAGTATTCTTTGAGGTTCTGTACAAACTTATATAGTCCCACAACTGTGTATTTTACATTTTATGCCACATGACCTCTGTATCTCAAAAAATGTTTACAAGTGAACAGGTGAAGCCTCATGAAAAAATTGTCTCACAACTTCTAGCTCACTACACATAATTTTCCAATTCTAAGTTTTAAAATATAACATTTATTTCATACTTTGTGTGGTTAATTCTGAACCTATGAAAGGTGATGTGAAGTTGGCTGACATCCCTGACTCAGTATTTTTGGGCCACCTCACTCCTGCAGTATTGGATAAGACTCCACTTTCCCTTAAATTGAATGCTATATTCCAAATTTCAAGCTTGCCAGCACAGCCTCTGAGTTTGACATGCACAGGATAGCAACAAGCCCTTGCTTGAAGAACACTTTCAGGTAATAATGAATAAGGGTGAAATTACAAGAAAGAACACACCCTGATATCACTAGTCGAAAGTATTTAGGACAGTGAAGTGTAACTATATAAGTCTTGAGACAGGATGGACAATTATCCATCTGTCCTATCACATTCAATGTCTCTGTAGGGAGCTATACATTTTAAATTCTAATAATGAATATGGGTCTAATGTCCAACTAAATGCTTCTATTGCCATAACCACTATATAAATTAGTAATTGCTGATGGCAGGCTCAAGGACAAAAGCTCCCAAAGTAGGCTTGCAAAAAAAAAATCATGCCAAGATGCACTTTTACCTTGTGTAAAACAAAATAAAAACGGCAACATTTTTCACAATAGGCAGCCATTAGCACTCCCATACCCAGCTTGAGTAAGACAGCCCTGTAGTGTCCTATTATCATCCTCCTCAAGATCAAACTCTCCTGCCAGTTTTTGTTTCATGAATACGCCAGTGATAGTTTATCTGATAATGGAATTTAAAGCTAGGCTGTAAAATAGCACAGACATAGCTGCCAGTGGTAAAGGTTTTGCTCTGTTGCATCCTGTTAGTATAAGGTAATTATTATTGACTGTAAACTGGATTGAGTGCATCACATTAGGTGGCAGAAAATAATGGAGGGGAAAAAAAGCTCAAATTGCCAGGTTATTTCATGGTATTATAGGCAGATTTATCATAGACAGGTTTTTTCTCCTGCCAAATCTTGTCTTGTGGTTAATGTTAATTTGTAAGAAAAATCAGGTGTGTATTAAACCTCAGTGCAACCTCCTGGATGATGTTAATTTATGGCATCTGCATCCTGTCTTCAGTAAGCTAATTTCAGTAGCCTGATGTGGGCCTCTAGCAAGGACTCCAGTAGGTTGTTTATCTTATCAAAGCTGCACAAAACCAACAGGAAGTGACATTTTGTGTTGACGACTAAAACATCAATCTTTGACAAGGCTAAAACAGTATATAACTTACTAAGCTATCAGTTTGAAACCAAAATGTTTCTTTGCCTTATTGTGGTTGGGGTTTCTCCTGAACTGCTTTTTATGTATGCAGTATTAATCTCATAATAAAGCAATTTATGCAAAGTTACCTTTATTACCTGGCTATTTTTTGTTTAACTATCAAGAAAAAGTGGCAAAGTATACAGCATATTTTTCACGCTGCATTGAAAATCAAGGACACAGTATTCAGCTGAGCAAGCCTAAGAGCCAGGCTTATATTCAGGGCATTGAAAATAGCAAATGAAGCACATTTAGTATGATCCTGGCTGATCTATCTCTATCATTCTCTACTTGTTAGTGTCCAAAAACAATAATCTTCCCCCCTCAAATACAGAAATTTGGCCTCCATCACTTTCGGTGATCCAGAATTCAATAGGTGAAAAAATTTCTCCTCAGCTCAATCCTATATTTTTAACGCAATCTACTGATGGCTAATTCTGGACATATGAAATGTGAATGCAACCGACTGACATTTTTTTGGGCCACCTCACTGTTGTAGGAGTGGATAAGACCCCACCAAGGGTGTGGTCAGTCCTGTGAGAATTCTGTACCATACAGGCCTAGATGACTCAATCTCTGTCATCTCAGGAATCAGATGGTGAACATTTACTTCATGCAGTCTGTGGCAAGTATATCCTTTCCAAAGGATACTGCGAAGGCCAACTTCCCTAAATGAGTGAGAGCTGGTATTTCATCACATCTTGAGATTATAGTGCTAAATTATTGCCAGTGTCACATCAGGAAAATTTTAGTGTCATTAAATGGGGGGAAAAATACAACTTGACCTGTTTGGAGTTTTCTGTTTTCTAGATTTCTGCATCTGCAGTGCAGTGTTGTTTATTTTAATTTTCCTGCAACCTTTTATTTCATGGGGATCCGAACTATGTTTTACCTTCCATGTGTTGTCTAATCAAGATAATATTTAACCTATTAGCATTTAAATTGTGTCTGGAATTTAACATCTGTGCTCGACCTGCCTGTGTGTGTTTATTAATCAATATTGCTGCTTTCGCTGATTTGAATATATAAACTGTTAAAATTGCTTTGTATAACTGGCCAGTTGAAAACTTTAGTTAGCTCATGGTCTCCTCATTCCTCATATCAAGCACTAAGAATCCAAGTTTATAGTTATCTGAAAGTAGCAACACAGGTGCTTAGGACAGTGGAAAAAGCTATTTAGAATTCTTGTCTTTGAAGGGCAGGCTGCAGGATGTAAGAGCTTGATGCACCATCAATAACTCACACTGAGACGTAGGCGAGATATCGGCTTTTATTGACTGGAAGAAGGAACCAGGAGTGAGTGTCTATCATACAAGGTCCTGGAGACTGAGGCCGATCTTCAGGCCGCAGGTCTCCTTTATACAGGGGCCTGTGGGAGGAGCCACAGGAGCAGTCAGCAGGGGCGTGTCCCGACAGGCACATAGTTCACCACAGAGCTGAGAGGTTATGTTGCAATTTTACAAAATGCTGGTGAGAAAATTGTGTGCAGTTTGGGTTGCCACACAATGAAGGATGTAGTTGTGTTGTGGAGAGTGCAGAACATTAACCAACTTGTTACCTGGATTGAATGAGATCAGTTACAGTACTTAAATTGGATAAGCTGGGCTTGTTTTACTTGGAGAAAAGAAGGTTGAGTGATGAATTGATTGAGGTGTATAAAAGAGATGGGGTACATAGTCAAAATGTTATTCCATTTGCAGGAGAATCAACAAGGGTAAATTAGTTACATGTACAAAGGTACAGTGAAAAACTTGCATATCATTCAAACAGAACAGTTCATCACAACAGTATGTTGAGGGATTACAAGATAAGAGTGCAGAGTAGTGTTGCAGTTTGATAATAAAGTTTACTTTGAGCTGTACTTTCTCTAAGTACATATGTCACCATATACAACCCCGAGATCCATTTTCCTGTGGGCGCACTCTAAATTGAAAGAATAATAACCATAACAGAATTAGTGAAAGACCAGGGGAAAAACTAGGGTGTTCAGCCAGAGTGCAGAAGACAGCAAGCTGCAAATACAAAGAAGAAATACTACATAAATAAGCAATAAATATTGAGAACAAGGTGAATCCTTGAAAATGAGTCCATTGGTTGTGGGAACATTTCAATAATGGGGCAAGTGAAGTTATCCCCTTTGGTTCAAGAGCCCTGATGGTTGAGTAATAACTGTTCCTGAATCTTGTGGTGTGAGTCCTGAGGCTCTTGTACTTTCATTAGAGGGAAGTCACATGCTGCAGATTGCAGTAAGAATAATTTGAAAGAGGTATATTTAAAAGAATATTTGGAACCATTGTCTGCAGTGTAGGTAGACTGGTGCCTGGTCATAGCGAGATAGACTGAGAGATGAAGAATTCATCTTATTGTACTATGGAATCATTCAGTACTCATAACAGTGGGACAGAAGCTGTCCTTGAACCTGACAGTACATTTTTCAGGACTTTGAATTTTCTGCCAAATGGAAAGGTGGGGGGAAGAGAATGTAAAGGGTGGGTTACGTCTTTGATTATGCTGGCTTCTTTACCATAGCAGTGAGAAGTGTAGACAGTGCATGGGGGTGGGCACAAGTTTCTGTGATGTGCTGAGCTGTGTCCATAACTTTATGTAGTTTCATGTGGTCAGTTACCATGCCGAACCACGATGATTTCCATGATGAATTGCTTAAAAATTGTTGAGGGGCACACCAAATTTCATTAGCTTCCAGAGGAAATAGAGGCACAGGTAAATTTTATTTCATACAGTGTGAATATGGTTGGACGAAGACAGGTTATTGGTGATGTTCACTCTTAGGAACTTAAAGCTCTTGACCCTCTCAACCTCAGTGCTGATGACATAGACAGGAGCATGTGCACTGACTCGCCACCCTTTTTGAGGTCTAAAACAAGTTATTTCTGAGGTCTAAAACAAGTTATTTCTGAGGTCTAAAACAAGTTATTTCACTGAGATTGAGGTAAAGATTGTTGTCATGACAGCATGTCACCTAAGCTCTCCATTTCCTTCCTGTACTCTTACTCATCATTATTCGATGAAGTTATACGGTGTGCTGGCATCCATCAGTCGTGGGATTGAACTCAAGAGGTAATGTTACAGCTATATAGGACCCTGGTCAGACCCCACTTGGAGAACTCTGCTCAGTTCTGGTCGCTTCACTACAGGAAGGATGTGGATACTATAGTAAGAGTGTAGAGGAGATTTATAAGGATGTTGCCTAGACTGCATTTCCTCGGCAGTTTGAAGGGGGCACAACTGCGCAAGCGCATTAAAGTCGGCCCGTGAGGCAGTGGAAGAATTTTAAAAGCATGCAGATTAATGGAATGGGTGACAGAGTAGGAAGGCTTTGGTGAGCAGAGGCTGAGGATAAGCTTGATCCCATTCAGGAAAGGCTCGGTAAGCTCCTTTAATTATAACATATAACAATTATAGCACGGAAACAGGCCAAACACTTATTCTCATGTAATTAATCTAAATTAGCTTAGGAGTAGGTAATGGAGGCAGCAGTTAGGGCAGTCGAGTGCTCCGTTTGCAGTATGTGGGAAGTCAGGGCTAGCACAGCTGTCCCTAATGACTACACCTGTAAAAGGTGCATCCAGCTGCAGCTCCTGACAAACCGTGTTAGGGAGCTGGAGCTGGATTAACTTCGGATCATTTGTGAGGCAGAGGCAGAAATAGACAGGAGTTACAGGCAGATAGTCACCTCTAAGAGTCAAGAGACAGGTAGCTGGGTGAATGTCAGGAGAGGGAAGGGATTAGACAGAATGAGCAGAGCACCCCTGTGGCAGTTCCCACCAATAATAAGTATATCATTTTGGATACTGTTGATGGGGACGACCTACCAGCGATGTTGCAATGATTGCATCTCTGGCACTGTGACTGGACCCTCAGCTCAGAAGGGAAGGATGGAAAAGAGGAGAGCAGTAGTGATAGGGGATTCAATAGTTAGGGGGACAGATAAGAGGTTCTGTGGAAGAGATCAAGAATCCTGGATGGTCTGGTGCCAGGGTCTGCGATATCTCAGATTGAGTTCTCAATATTCTCAAGAGAGAGGGTGAGCAGCTGGATGTTGTGGTTCATGTAGGGACCGATGACATGGGTAGGAAGAGTGAGGAGGTCTTGAAAGGTGAGTTCAGGGAATTAGGTGCCAAGTTAAAGGTCAGGACCTCCAGGACAGCAATCTCAGGATTGCTACCAGTGCCACATGCAGGCGGGTTTAGAAATAGTAAGGTAGCACAGATCAACACGTGGCTGAAGACATGGTGCAGGAGGGAGGGCTTTAGATTTATAGATAATTGGGCAGTTTTCCAGAGAAGGTGGGACCTGTTCCAGTGGGACAGTTTACATCTGAACTGGAGGGAGACAAATATTCTTGCAGGTAGGTTTGCTAGAGAGGCTCCAGTGGATTTAAACAAAATACAAGGGTGGAAGGGAATCAGAGTGTAGGAACAGATGTATGGGAGAAGGAAGGAAAAGAAGAAAGTAAAGTTGTTTTCACTATTGGTGATAAACAGAGTAAGAGGTGGAGAATTTCTTAAATGCATTTATTTTAATGCTAGGAGCATTGTAAGAAAGGTGGATGATTTAGAGCATCAGTTTGATACCTGGAAATATGATGTTGTAGCTATTAGTGAAACATGGTTGCAGGAGGGGTGTGATTGGTAACTAAATATTCCTGGATTTTGTTGCTTCAGGTGTGATAGAATCGGAGAGATAAAAGGCGGAGGTGTTGCATTGCTCATTAGGGAAAATATTACAGCAGTGCTCTAGCAGGATAGATTAGAGGGCTCGTCTAGGGAGACTATTTGGGTGGAATTGAGGAATGGGAAAGGTGTAGTAACACTTATAGGAGTGTATTATAGACCACCTAATGGGCAGCGAGAATTGGAGGAGCAAATTTGGAAGGAGATAGCAGATATTTGTAGTAAGCACAAGGTTGTGATTGTGGGAGATTTCAATTTTCCACACAGACTGTGAAGCCCATACTGTAAAAGGGCTGGATGGTTTGGAGTTTGTAAAATGTGTGCAGGATAGTTTTTTTGCAGCAATACATAGAGGTACCAACCAGAGAAAGGCAGTGTTGAATCTCCTGTTAGGGAATGAGATAGTTCAGGTGACGGAGGTATGTGTTGGGGAGCACTTCGGGTCCAGTGATCACAATGCCATTAGTTTCAATATAATTATGGAGAAGGATAGGACTGGACCCAGGGTTGAGATTTTTAATTGGAGAAAGGCTAACTTTGAGGAGATGTTAAAGGATTTAGAAGGACTGAATTGGGACAACTTGTTTTATGGGAAGGATGTAATAGAGAAATGGAGGTCATTTAAAGGTGAAATTTTGAGGGTACAGAATCTTTATGTTCCTGTTAGGTTGAAAGGAAAGGTTAAAAGTTTGAGAGAACCATGGTTTTCAAGGGATATTGGAAACTTGGTTCGGAAAAAGAGAGATACCTACAATAAATATAGGCAGCATGGAGTAAATGAGGTGTTTGAAGAATACAAAGAATGTAAAAAGAATCTTAAGAAAGAAATTAGAAAAGCTAAAAGAAGATATGAGGTTGCTTTGGCAAGTAAGGTGAAAACAAATCCAAAGGGTTTCTACAGTTATATTAATAGCAAAAGGACAGTGAGGGATAAAATTGGTCCCTTAGAGAATCAGAGTGGACAGCTATGTGCGGAGCCAAAAGAGATGGAGATTTTGAACAATTTCTTTTCATTGGTATTCACTAAGGAGAAGGATATTGAATTGTATAAGGGAAACAAGTAGGGAAGTTATGGAAACTATGACGATGAGCAAGTCCTGGCACTTTTAAGGAATATAAAAGTGGATAAGTTTCTGGATCCTGACAGGATATTCCCTAGGACCTTGAGGGAAGTTGGTATAGAAATAGCAGGGGCTCTGACAGAAATATTTCAAATGTCATTAGAAATGGGGATGGTGCCAGAGGATTGGCGTATTGCTCATGTGGTTCCATTGTTTAAAAAGGGTTCTAAGAGTAAACCTAGCAATTATAGGCCTGTCAGGTTGACGTCAGTGGTGGGTAAATTAATGGAAGGTATTCTTAGAGATGATATATATAATTATCTGGATAGACAGGGTCTGATTAGGAACAGTCAACTTGGATTTGTGCGTGGAAGGTCATGTTTGACAAATCTTATTGAATTTTTTGAAGAAGTTTTGAGAAAAGTTGACAAGGGTAAAGCAGTGGATGTTGTCTATATGGATTTCAGTAAGGCCTTTGACAAGGTTCCGCATGGAAGGTTAGTTAGGAAGGTTCAATCGTTAGGTATTAATATTGAAGTAGTAAAATGGATTCAACAGTGGCTGGATGGGAAATGCCAGATAGTAGTTGTGGATAATTGTTTGTCAGGTTTGCCGGTGACTAGTGGTGTGCCTCAGCGATCTGCACTGGGTCAAATGTTGCTTGTCATATACATTAATGATCTGGATGATGAGGTGGTAAATTGGATTTATAAGTATGCAGATGATACTAAGATAGGTGGTGGTGTGGATAATGAAGTAGATTTTCAAAGCTTGCAGAGAGATTTAGGCCAGTTAGAAGAGTGGGCTGAAAGATGGCAGATGGAGTTTAATGCTGACAAGTGTGAGGTGCTACATTTTGGTAGGAATAATCAAAGTAGGACATACATGGTAAATGGTAGGGCATTGAGGAATGCAGTAGAAGAGAGTGATCTAGGAATAATGGTACATAGTTCCCTGAAGGTGGAATCTCATGTGGATAGGGTGGTGAAGAAAGCTTTTGGTATGCTGGCCTTTATAAACCAGAGCATTGAGTATAGGAGTTGGGATGTAATGTTAAAATTGTACAAGGCCAAATTTGGAGAATTGTGTACAGTTCTGGTCACCAAATTATAGGAAAGATGTCAACAAAATAGAGAGAGTACAGAGGAGATTTACTGGAATGTTACCTGGGTTTCAGCACCTAAGTTACAGAGAAAGGTTGAACAAGTTAGGTCTTTATTCTTTGGAGCGTATAAGGTTGAGGGGGGACTTGATAGAGGTATTTAAAATTGTGAGGGGGATAGAGTTGACATGGATAGGCTTTTTCCATTGCGAGTAGGGGGGATTCAAACAAGAGGACATGAGTTGAGAGTTAGAGGGCAAAAGTTTAGGTGTAATGCGAGGGGGAACTTCTTTACTCAGAGAGTGGTAGCTGTGTGGAACGAGCTTCCAGTAGAAGTGGTAGAGGCAGGTTTGATATTGTCATTTAAAGTAAAACTAGGTGGGTTAATGGACAGGAAAGGAATGGAGGGTTATGGGCTGAGTGCACGTAGGTGGGACTAGGTGGGGGTAAGCATTCAGCACAGACCAGAAGGGCCGAGATGGCCTGTTTCTGTGCTGTAATTGTTATATGGCTATATGTTAATTGGTTATATTGGAGAGCTTGCCTTATGAGAATAGGTTGAGTGAACTCGGCCTTTTCTGTTGGAGTGATGGAGGATGAGAGGTGACCTGATAGAGGTGTATAAGATGATGAGAGACATTGATCATGTGGATAGCCAGAGGTTTTTTCCGCAGGGCTGAAATGGCTAACATGAGGGGGGCATAGTTTAAAGGCGCTTGGAAGTAGGTACAAGGGGGTTATCAGAGGTAAGTTTTTGACACAGAGTGGTGGGTGTGTGGAATGCACTGCCAGTGAAGGTGGTAGAGGTGGTTACAATAGGGTCTTTTAAGAGACTCTTAGATATATACGTAGAGCTTAGAAAAGTAGAGGGCTATGCAGTAAGGCAATCCTAAGCAGTTTCTAGAGTAGGTTACAATGTCAGGACAACATTGTGAGCCGAAGGGCCTGTATTATGCTGTAGATCTCTATGTGCTATGTTCAACTTGTAGATGGCATTGAAGAATTTCGCCTCAGTCATGAGTGTACAGTGAGTAGAATAGTGGGCAGAGGACGCAGCCTTGTGAGACACCAGAGCTCATAATTGTGGTGAAGGTGTTGCTGCCTGTCTGTTGGTCAAGAAAATAAGGATCCATCTGCAAAGGGAAATGTTGAGTCCCAGATCTCAGAGTTTGGAGATGATTGTTCTTGAAATTATAGTATTAAGAGTGGAGTTGTAGCCACTAAACAAATCTAATCCAAGTGTCTTTACTGCACAGATGCTGCAGAGATGAGTGTGGATCCAGGGAGCTGGCAACTAACTGCTGTAGGTGAATTGCAATGAGTCAAGGTTGTTTCCGAGGCTGGAGTTAGCATGTGCCATGACCAGCCTCTCAAAGCACTTTGTGATGGTGGATGTCAGAGTCACTGGGCGGTAGGCATTAATGCACATTGCTCTGCTTTTCAGGGTGATAAGTGAGAGGAAGAAGTTTTAAAGGGAACCTCAGCAGTACATCTTTTACACAGCGTAATTCTCATCCAGAATACGATGCCAAAGGACATGGTAGAATAGAATTCAATTACCACATTTAAGAGGCATTTAGGTAGACACTTAAATAAGCATACATTTGGTCCTAATGCAGACAATGGGATTGTGTAGATGGGCCGACAGGTTGGCATGGACATAATGGCTGGAGAGTCTGTTCCTGTGCTGTAGTCCTGCACTTAAACTACATTGACAATTATGCAGATTTCCAGTATAGGCATAATTTTATTTTATTGCACTCAGTATTTGGCATGCTGCCTAAAGCACCAGTTCCCTATCCCCCACTCCACCCCAACAGCTTCATTCTCAGGGCAACACCACCTGCCACCGCCCTTAACTCTCTTCTGCTTTGCAGTCTTTGTTATCCAATGTTACTTGCCTAGTGATTCCACAGTCATGAGATCTGTATTAAGTGTTATTAATTTACTTGAAATATCAAGAACAATGACCGTTCTCTAGCACCAAACTAAGTTGGTATTTGAACAAGATAAATTTTATCTATGTTCCCATATAATCCCATAATATCACAGAGGGCCTGCACCTCACAACATGATTATTAGGTGAATATTTGTTCTCCAATCAACCTGGAGTAGCACAGTCAAGGGCAGAATACCAGTAGCTGTGCCACCATTGTGCATGGGGCAGTGATCAGCAATATGCAAGAGCCCTGATTACTGCTTCCGAGTGAAGGAATTCAGTGGCAGAGGCTGGTGAAACTTCCAAGAATGTTATCATGTTCTCTCAAACAGTCCCTCCATACTGAGCATAACTTCCTCACCCATTCTTTCAGAGAAAAACAGCACAGAATCATCCATCTGGTCCACACTGATCAATTAAACTAATAAACACAATTTTTGTTCTCCTGT
The DNA here is from genome assembly GCF_030144855.1 of Hypanus sabinus. Classification (NCBI taxonomy): domain Eukaryota; kingdom Metazoa; phylum Chordata; class Chondrichthyes; order Myliobatiformes; family Dasyatidae; genus Hypanus; species Hypanus sabinus. The sequence goes on along the minus strand of NC_082715.1, from coordinate 147,551,544 downwards.
TGTTTTACATTTCACCCCCCTTTCTTCCCCTGTCCTCCACCAGGTTCTTCCACACACCTATGCAGAGGGCACCTTAGTGGCCAATTAACCTACCAACCTGAAGGAAACCCATGCAGCCACAAAGTTTGAGGAGAATTAGTATGTCATCACATGTTTGCACATTTCTACAGGTGTACTGTGGAGAGAATTCTTTCTGGCTGCATCACCACCTGGTAATGAGACTCCAGAACACAGATCACAAGAGGCTGCCGAGGGCTGTAGACTCGGCCTGCTCCTTCACAGGTGCATTCCTCCCCACCAAGGACGTTTTTAAAAGGAGTCCCAAGAAGGCAGCATTAATCACTACAGCCCCTCGCCATTCAGGACATGTCCTCATCATTACTACTAGGGAAGACCCACACTCAACAACTCAGAGTTGTAGTCGTAGATATTTATTCTGAGTTAAATACTGTATGTAATTAGTTTTGCTACAATAAGTGTATGGGGCACTGGAAAAATGTTGAATGTTGAATTTCCACTTGGGGATGAATAAAGTATCTATCTATCTATCTAGCCCAGCACATTATGGAAACCAGCCTCCCCTCATGCATTCTGTCTGCACTTCACACTAGTCAATAAAGCACAATCAGACACCATCCATCCCAAACATTTTCTCTTTCCCTTCTCTCATCGGGAAGAAGGCAAGAAAGCATCTACCACCAAGTGCAAGGATAGCTTCTAACCCTCTGTTATCAGACTATTATGATGTTTGGATTATAAGACTAGTAGGATACGATGAACTCTTGACCTCGCAGTCTACCTTGTTATGATCTTGTACCTTATCGCTGAACTGCACTTCATTCTGCATTATGATTTTGTTTTACCTTGTTCTACCTCAATGCACTGTGTAATGATTTGATTGGTATGAACAGTATGCAAGACAAGCGTTTCGCTGTATCTTTATCCATGTGACAATAATAACCCCATTCTAATTCCAATGCAGAAACAACTTCTTCCCCTCTGCTGTCAGATTTCTAAACAGTCCTAGAACAGTACATCATTATTGCTTTTTTAGACATTATTTATTTATTTTGCAACCAAGTAATTTTATGTTTTTACACTGTGCTGCTGCAGCAAAACAACACATTTCATGATGTGAATGACAATGATAAGATAGCAGCCTCTGGTTCTGAATGTGCATTCACCACACAAACAGTGCCCAAGGGCAGGATTTAACCTGGGTCTGGTGCTGTGAGGCAGCAGCTGCCAGTGTGATATGGCCAGTGTACGCCAGCTACCCCACAAGCCTGGTCCAACGGCAAGCAGGTTGAAACAGTTGGAGACCAGGCTCAGCTGCACATCCTCTTCCCTCACATTCCCTGCCCTCAGTACCCCAGTTACCAAGGGCTCGTTCTCTCCAAGAGTGAAGCCCGAAGGACCTCTCCCGGTTATCCACCACTATTGGGCTCACTGCCTGCACTGCCCAAAGTCAAAGGACTCACTCAGGAATACATTAAACACATCCCATACTCAACTGCTCTAGCCAGGCAGCTAAAATAATACCGTGTAATTGCTATTATTGTTTTAAAATCTAAATTGGTGTTATAAAAATGACATGGTACAATTTTCCTGTCATTGCAAGAATATATCCCATAAATATTGCATTTTGCTACACACTATTCTCATACTTATGATGTCTGCTTGCTACTTTTTCTGTGACTGTCCTCTGACTCTAGGGCTGTTCTGGAGTTGTAATTCTATTTTTTGAAGATGGAAAGCACTGTCCAAAGTTTAGCAGGTCATCACAAATGAAACAAAATTCAGGAAATGCTCAATGGGGTCAAGCAGCCCCCATGGAGAGAGAAGTAGATTTGGTGACATCGCTATCAATTTGACCGGACAACCCTGAACCTCCAGTTGCCTTCACTTCAATTGTCCTTTACTCTGTCATTCTGACATCTCTCGCCCTTTTTAATTTTAGATTTTGAATGACTGCAGTTCTGATTTTTATCACAATCACCCAACTTTCACTCTTATACTTTTCCTTCTTTCTCTTAAGTTATTAATGTCCTATCCCAAATGGCTAAGAACTTTATATTTTCTCAAGTTCAGATGAAAGGAGGGGGTGATCTTATTGAAATGCCAATCCTAAAAGGGCTTGACAATAGATGTTGAGGTGTTTCCACTAGCGGGAGAGTTTCAAGCAACATTATAGTCAGTCATTTAAAATTCAGGCTTGAGTGAACTTTTGCACAGGGTAGTTAATCTCTGTAGTGTAGCATTTAACACAATGCTTTACAGTCCAACAGCTTTAATTCAATTGATCGTGTGGATAGTCAGAGGCTTTTTCCCAGGGTTGCCACAAGAGGACACAGGTTTAAGGTGCTGGGGAGTAGATACAGAGGAGATGTCAGGGGTAAGTTTTTTACTCAGAGAGTGGTGAGTGCATGGAATGGGCTGCTGGGAACGGTGGCGGAGGCTGATACGATAGGGTCTTTTAAGACACTTTTGGATAGGTACATGGAGCTTAGAAAAATAGAGGGCTATGGGTAAGCCCCTAGTAATTTCTAAGGTAGGGACATATATTGTGCTGTGGGTTTTCTATGCTTCTATGATTCCTACTGCTGCTTGTGAGGAGCTTGTACTTTCCCCACATGACTGTGTGGGTTTCCTCCTATTGTCCAAAGACGTAGTGTTAAAGTTAGTAAGTTGTGGGCATGTTCTGTAGACACTGAAAGCACAGCAATACTTGTGGGCTGCTCAGCACAATCCTTGTTGATTTGATGTGAAGCAAACAATGCATTTCACAGTACATCTGATAAATAACATTAATCTCTTTAAATCTTTCTCTATATCTTTAAGGATTGTAGAGGCAAGATAAATGGAATATTTAAAGAGGTGGTAGATAAGTTGTTGAAAGAAATGGACTGCAGACTCTGGCGAACTGACACAGAAAGGGAGATGAGGCCTGAGGCAGATCAGCCACAAGTGACTTAGGTGTTTTGAATTCTTGACACTTCTGATATTTCTCAGGGATGCTTGCAGCACTGAAGAGGAAAACATTGTAGTCTACGACCAGAAGGTTGATAGAACTAACAGTTAAGAGATAACCTCCAGTAACACTACCAAGTATTGCATCTGGATGGGTTCAAGTACACAACGGAAAGGGCAGATTAAAATAATACGCTGTTATAAATGGCAGGGGAGAATTTATTTCATGCTCATGAAAGCTTTGATAAGCCCGGTTGTTTATAGCAAAGTATAAACATATAAGAGTATCATGAAGTGGAAGTAATTGTAACAAAAATGTGAGTACATGGATCTATGGTTGAGAAGCAGCAATATGGACACAAAGGTGAAAAAAGAGTATTGATTTGGGCAGAAACTAAATGCAATGAGGTTTCAGTAGGAATGCTTTTATGAAATGCATTTATATTACTAATGCACTTCGAGCCCATACTTGCATCTGCGGTATCAGAGCAATGTGGCTGAGGACTATAACGGATGTTAACTAAATTGGAGGCATTCAGAAGAAGAGTATTGCAAATGCTGGAAATCTGAAATAAAACTTGAAAACGAAATGCTGGAAATGCTCCAGTCAGGCAGCATCTGCAGAGAGAGAGATACAGAATTAAGCTCTTAGGTGCAGGACCTTTCATCAGAACTGGGAAAGAGAAAACAAGTTACAATGAGGGTAAGGGAGGGATGGTTCTGTGATGGAGTATGGCTAGGGCGTGTTGGATTAGGGTGTGGAATTGTTACTTTCCTTATAATATAACTTTCCTTTGCTTGTATTTTATGATCATGTAATTGTTCAGTGAACTTTCCAGCTATTACAATACAGTCGCTTCTGTATTGTTCTAGAAACTCCTTAGTTTTCAGTAGTAGGTGTCACACTACCTGAGTCCAGCTATTTTATAGGTTAACTGTTATCAGTGGAATGCTTGCTATCTCTGGTCTGAGTATGAGAAGACTACGGCTTTTCCCTTTGTCCTCTTGGCTCCTCTTTCTTTTCTTCTCTGTTCTTCAAACATGTACCAATACATCAATCTTAAGCAGCAAGTTTTGTGCCTCATTCTTGACATCCAAAAAGTCATTGGATGGCAAATGCATTAGCATCCAACAGTGATAAACTGCAAATGAGGTTGTCTGTTTGATGGGTTGATGGGGGCATTTAGTGAGATAACACCGTTCTTTATTTACACAGCTAATAAATGGGGGTGGGGGGGGAAGGAAACTAACACATTGGGGATTTACAGACAGAGTGAGAATTATCTGAAGATGTCAAGTGGGTTGCAATGTGCCAAGGCAGAAGGCGAGGTGATGTTTTTCATCCTAGATTATTATAGCAGTGCAGGAGACCACAGGCAGTGTTAGTGGGATGGTAGTTTTAAGGAACAGACAATCAGAAGCTCAGTGTCTCCCCCCCAGTAGACTCAATACAGGTTTTCCACAGAGTCATTACCAGATCTGCATTTATTTTCTCCAATGTAGAAAAGACCATGCGGTGAACATTGGAGGAAATGCAAGTGAATCACTGTCTCGCCTGGGGAAAATGTTTCAGTGCCTGCACGGTGGAAAGCGAAGAAGTGAAAGGACAGGGGCTGAAACTCCTGCAGCTGCATAGAGGAATGCCGGAAGACAGGATCAGGTCCATGGGGATGAAAGAGTGGACCAGGGAGTCATAAAGGGAGCAGTTCTTGAGGGTGCTGAGAGGAGAAGCTGTGCCTGGTGGGAAGGCATTGCACTCAGCAGATACATATGGAGAAAATCTGAACAATAGGGAGCTGTGCTATAGGAGAGTGATCTCTGTGTGGCAGCTGCGAAGGAGAGACTGAACAACCAGTAACCACACCCCCCACTCACTCTCTCCACTCTTCAGCAGGATTTGTGGATCCCCAATTGGCCTCAACAACCAAATGAGGACCCACCAACAGCCATTCCGTCAGGAAACCATCGTACTAGTGGGACAAGAAAATCCGCCAGGCCGACAAAGCTAAATTAATGAGCATGCCCACAAAATCAGTGTTTTACTATACATTAAATATTACAGAATTAACTTCAGCAGGTAGGTCTTTTTACCTAGAGTGAAAAAGGTAGAAAGATGGCACAATGGAAGTATATAAAATTATGAGAGGCAAAGAGAGGGCACCTAATCATTGTCTGCTTCCCACAGTAGGGGCATCTGAAACTAGAAGGGGTAGGTTTAAAGGAGATCATAGGGGTAAACTTTTCACACAAAGGGTAGTTGTTATCTGGATTGAGCCACCAGAGGAGGTGGTGGGGGCAGGAACAATAACAATATTTAAGAGGCACCTGGACAATGAGCAATACACGTAGGAGTAGGGAATTGATACAGGCAGGACGGGTTAATATAGATGGGTATGATGGCTAGCATAGAGATGATGGGTGAAGGGCCTGGTTCTATGCTGTACAACACAATGACTCTGTGTACTGAGATGTTATTGAATACTCTGAGCAACCCAGATGATAAGAAACTGAAGCAGGAGGGGTCATTATCCTCATGACCTTTTTCACTTTTTTTGCCAGATCGGTTACCCTCCCATTCCCTTCCAATCTCAGGGATCCACAATCCCTTACAGTGGGGAACTGAAAACCCCAGTAACCCCCTCAGTGTCCAAGTCTTTCCTTGTTTCAATCTAAAAAGCTGAAAGCCTTGCTCTGAGACCTTTGCCCCATTATCAAACTGCTCTTCCGAAGATCACAACTGGGGAGTGCTATGGACCCAGCGCTGAATCTCCACTTCCACATGGTGTCTAACCTTATCCCCACCGTTTTTCCCAATCCTTCCATGTACTCCTCTCCCCACTCCCATTACCTCTCTGCTGCCAGATTATTTGATGTACATCTAATCTTGGGTTTCCTTCGTTTAAGCACAGGGGAATCTGTAATCAGTGGGAATCATTTTAACTTTGAATCATTACGTAGTGGGTGACGTCTATTCAAATGTTGGTTATGTGCTTCTCCCTGTCTGATTTCCATTTGTTTGTGATGATAAAAATAGGGAAATATACGTATACATGCAGACAAATTCAGGTTAGGAGTAGGACACGAGCCCCTCAGACCTGTTGTACTCTTCAGTCAGATTGTGTTTAATCTCATTGATGTTCACCTCATGTAACCTTTCACAATTCTTCCCCCCCTCCCTCCCCGTACATCATCTATCCATCTGTCTCAACAGGAAAGATATAAATTGGCTCTGTTCAGTTACCCTTTCAAGGAAAGAGTTCCAAGACCCAACACGCTCTGAAATTTTAAAAAAAATCATCTTTTCTGTGTCGGAAGTAAGCAACTACTTATTTTTAAACAGTGACTCTTTGTTCTAGACTCTCCCACAAGAGGAAACTTCCTCTTCACATCCATCCAGTCAAAACTCTCAAAATTTTACATGTTTCAATAAAGCCCCCTCTCATTCTTCTGACTTTTAGTAGATTAAAGGTGAGCTAATTTCAAACTTTCTTCTTAAGCTAAACTGCCCATTCCAGATCCCAGTCCGGTATACCATAGTGACTTATTTGGAATGTATTCATATCTTTTTTTAAATAAGTTGAGCAATACTGTATGCCCTACTCCAGATGTAGTCTCACCCGTAAACTATGTAATATAATGTACTATGTTATATACCGTGAAATCTAACCTCTGCAATAGGCAATAACATTCTGTTGGGTTTCCTAATTAATTAATATCTTACCCTTATGCAGATCATGTGCTTGGACTCCTAGATCCCTTCCCTTATTGACACAATATGCTTCTTTTTTCCCCATTATTCTTGTCTAAAAGGGCAACTTCATATTTTCCCACATTATAAATCATTTGACAAATGTTTGCCCACTCATTTGACCTATCCCTATCCCTTTTCAGTGTTGTCTTCACAACTTGCTTGAATATTTTTCTGTGAGTCACCATCAACTTTAACAACATAGTTCAATCCATATATAGCAACTATAAATAGCTGAGGCCCCAGCACCAATCCCCGTTGCACGTCACTCATTGCATCTAGCCATCTAGAGAAAGGCCCATTCATGTCTATGCTCTCTTTCCTGTAGGTCCAAGATTTGCGTCAATGCATTGCCACCTATACCGTGAGATTTATTTTTCTGCAATAACCTTTGAGATGGTATCTTACCAGATGCCATCTGGAAGTCTAAGCATTGTAACATGTTTCCTTTTATCCTCGACACATGTTACTACTTCAAAACATACAAAGAAAAACAAATGCTCACTTCTCATTGACACTGTTTTTGTCATACTTTTGCTTGCATTCCAGTGTTTACTTTGCCGCAGATCTTACTGGCAAGTCTATCTTCCTGAATCAGACTGTTGTTGTTAGACAATGCATCAAGCTCTGTTCATGTTGTAACATCTTCCACTTCCACTTCCCCAATATTTCTGGCTTCCTCTCTAATGTCTTGAAATTCTGACTCTTATTCCAGTCTCAATTGTCTCTAGCGTGAATTACAAGTAAATTTTATTATCGAAATACATATCTGTCACCAAATACCAACCTGAGATTAATTTTCATGCAGGCATTCACAGCAGAACAAAGAAGTACAACAGAATCAATGAAAAACTACACACAAAGATTGATAAATTGCAAATACAAAAAGAAGCAAGTAATAGTAGATAAAGCTGAGAACGTAAGTTGTAGAGTCTTTGAAAGTAAGTCCAAAGGTTGTGTTTAATGATCAGTTCAATGGTGAGGTGACTGAAAATGTCCACACTGGTTCAGGAGCCTAATGGTTGAGAGGTAATAACTGTTACTGAATCTGGTGATGTGGGACCCAAGGATCCTGTACCTTCTTCCTCATAGCAATAGCAAGAAGAGAGCATGACCTGGGTGGTGGGGGACCTTGAATTTGGATACAGCTTTCTTGCAACAGCATTCCATGTAGATGTGCTCAATGGTGGGGAGGGCCATATCCACTACTTTTTGCAGGGTTTTATGTTCTTGGGCACTGGCGTTTCCACACCAGACTGTGACTGCTGCTGAGGTAACAAATTTCACGTCACATACCGGTGATAAACCTGATTCTGATTCTGGTTTTGAGATCAACGTCTCTGCTCCCCAACTCCATCACTACAGTACTTCATTATTTCCTGTCAGTCACCTTAGGTACAGCCTAGCATCTAAAGAGACATACTTCTAGTCTGAGGTTGTACCCTCTGGCCTTCTACTATAGGAAACATCTTCTCCATTTCCACTCTATAGCCTTTCAATATTCATTAGGTTTCAATGGGTTCTTCCCTCATTCTTTGAAACTCACACAACTTCAGGACCAGAGCCATCAAAGAGTCCTCATACATTAATTCTGCGATTCCTGGGATCATTCTGGTGAATCTTTTCCGGACACTCTACAATGCGAGCCTATCCTTTAGGAGCCAAAGCTGCCCAGAATACTTCAAGTGCAGTCCAACTTCTGTACTCAATATTTTGATTTATGAAGGCCAGCGTGCCAAATGTCCTCTTTACAACCCCATCTACCTGTGACAAACTTTCAAGGAATTATGGATATATGTATATTTCCTGAACCCTCTGTTCTACCACACTCTTCAGTGCCCTTCTGTAAGTCATAACCTAGTTTGTACTCCCAAAGTGCAATACCTCACACTTGTCTGCATTAAACTCCATCTGCCATTTTTCAGCCGGTCCACATCCTGCTAGAAGCTTTGATTGCTTTTCCTCACTGTCCACTATGCCCCCAATCTTGGTGTCATCCACAAATTTGCTGATCCAGTTTACAACATTATCATCCTGATAATGGTGACAAACAACAACCAACCCAGCACCGATCCATGCAGCTCAACACTAATCACAGGCCTCCAGTCAGAGAGGCAACTATCTATAACCACTCTCTGGCTTCTGTGAAGCCAATTTCTAATCCAATTACTACCTCATCCTGAATGCCAAGTGACTGAACTTTCTTGACTAACCTCTCATGCAGGGCCTTGTCACAGGCCTTGCTGAAGTCCATATAGACAACTGGTTTCCCTTCATCAACCTTCCTGGTAACCTCCTCAAAAAATCTTAGATTCAAAAGGCACAACCTACCACGTAAAAAGCCAAGTTGACTATACCTAATCAGTCCATGTCTATGCAGATACCTGTATATTCAGTGCCTTAGAATATCTTCCAATAATTATAATTTACTCACTAGCCTATAATTTCCTGGGTTATTTTAAGAGCCTTTCTTAAGCAATAGAATAACATTAGCTATCCTCCAGTACCTCACCCATGGCTAAGGATGTTTAAACTACCTCTGCCAGGGCCTCTACATTTCCTTCCACAAGGTCCAAGGGAACACCTTGTCAGGCCCTGGGGATTTATCCACCCTAATTTGCCTCAAAATTGCCAGTGCCTCATTCTCTGTATCCATATACATTCTGCAAGCTCACTGCTGTTTTGCCTCAGTTCGATAGACTCTGTCTCCATCTCCCAAGTAAATACAAATGTAACAAATCCATTTAAGATGTCCCCCATCTCCATGTATAGATCATCACTGTAATCTTCAAGAGGACCATTTTGTCCTTTATCTTTCTGCTCTTAATATACAGTGCCAATAACAAGTATTTACCCCCTTTGGAAGCCTTCAAGTTTTATTGTATTGCAGCATTGAATCATGGTGGATTTAATTTGGATTTTTTGATGCTTGTCAATAGAAAAAAATTTTCATGTCCAAGTGAAAACAAATTTCTACAAATTGTTCTAAATTTATTACAATTGTTCATACAAAATAATTGATAGCTGCATTACTCACCCCCTTCAAGTCAGTATTTAGTAGATGCACCTTTGGTAGCAATTACATCCTTGAGTCTGTGTGGATAGGTCTCTATCTGGACATTGCAATTTTTCCTGTTCTTCGTTTCAAAACTGCTCAAGCTCTGTCAGATTGCATGGGGGTCGTGAGTGAACAGTCCTTTTCAAGACCAGTCACAAATTCTCAATTGAATAGAGTTCTGGATTCTGACTTGGCCACTCTAGGACATTAACTTTGTTGTTTTTAAGCCATTCCTGTGTAGCTTTGTCTTTATGCTTGAGGTCATTGTCTTGCTGGAAAACAAATCTTCTCCCAAGTCACAGTTCTCTTGCAGACAGCATCAGGCTTTCTTCCACGATTTCCCTGTATTTTGCTGCATTCATTTTACTCTCTACCTTCACAAGCCTTCCAGGGCCTGCTGCAGTGAAGCATCCTCACAGTATGATGCAGCCACCACCATGTTTCATGGCAGGGTAGGTAAGACCAGTAAGGCCTTTGACAAGGTCCCACATGGGAGGTTAGTTAGGAAGATTCAGTCGTTAGGTATACATGGTGAGGTAGTAAATTGGATTAGACATTGGCTCAATGGGAGAAGTCAGAGAGTGGTAGTGGAGGATCGCTTCTCTGAGTGGAGGCCTGTGACTAGTGGTGTGCCACAGGGATCAGTGCTGGGTCCATTGTTATTTGTCATCTATATCAATGATCTGGATGATAATGTGGTAAATTAGATCAGCAAATCTGCTGATGATACAAAGATTGGAGGTGTAGTGGACAGTGAGGAAGGTTTTCAAAGCTTGCAGAGGGATCTGGACCAGCTGGAAATATGGGCTGAAAAATGGCAGATGGAGTTTAATACAGACAAGTGTGAGGTATTGCACTTTGGAAGGAAAAACCAAGGGAGAACATACAAGGTAAATGGTAGGGCATTGAGGAGTGCAGTAGAACAGAGGGATCTAGGAATACAGATACAAAATTCCCTAGAAGTGGCGTCACAGGTAGACAGGGTAGTAAAGAGAGCTTTTGGTACATTGGTCTTTATAAATCAAAGTATTGAGTATAAGAGTTGGAATGTTTTGGTGAGGTTGTATAAGACATTGGTGAGGCTGAATTTGGAGTACTGTGTGCATTTTTGGTCACCGAATTACAGGAAGGATATTAATAAGGTTGAAAGAGTGCAGAGAAGGTTTACAATGATGTTGCCGGGACTTGAGAAACTGAGTTACAGAGAAAAGTTGAATAGGTTAGGACTTTATTCCCTGGAGCATAGGAGAATGAGGGGAGATTTGATAGAGGTGTATAAAATTATGATGGGTATAGATAGAGTGAATTCAAGCAGGCTTTTTCCACTGAGGCTAGGGGAGAAAAAAACCAGAGGACATGGGTTAAGGGTGAAGGGGGAAAAGTTTAAAGGGAACACAGAGAATGGTGGATGTGTGGAATGAGCTGCCAGACGAAGTGGTAAATATGGGCTCACTTTTAACATTTAAGAAAAACTTAGACAGGTACATGGAAGAGAGGTGTATGGAGGGATATGGGCCGGGTGCTGGTCAGTGGAACTAAGCAGAAAAATGGTTCGGTACAACCAAGAAGGGCCAAAAGGTCTGTTTCTGTGCTGTAATGTTCTATGGATAGTATGCTTTTGATGATGTGTGGTGTTTAGCTTATGCTAAACATAACATTTAGTCTGATGGCCAAGAAGTTCAATTTGGGTTTCATCATACTATAGAACATTCTTCCAGCTGACTTCAGAGTCTCCCACATGCCTTCTGGCAAACTCTAGCCAAGATTTCACGAGAGGTTTTTTCTCCCAACAGTGGCTTTCTCTTTGCCTCTCTCCCATAAAGCTGTGACTGGTGAGGCACCCAGGCAACAGTTGTTGTATGTGCAGTCTCTCCCATCTCAGCCACTGCAGCTTGTAACTCCTCCAGAGTTGTCAAAGGTCTCTTGGTGGCTTCCCTCACTAGTCCCCTTCTTGCACAGTCACTCAGTTCTTGAGGACGCCCTGCTCTGTGCAGATTTACAGCTGTGCCATATTCTTTCCATTTCTTGATGATGACTTAACTGTACTCCAAGGGATATTCAGTGATTTGGAAATTTTCTTGACATATTTTCTTGGAGTTGCTTGGAGTGTTCTTTTGTGTCCATGGTGGAGTTTCTGCCAGGATACTGACTCACCAGCAGCTGGAGCTTCCAGACACAGGTGTATTTTTACTCCAATCAACCCTGACTGCACACAGGTGATCTCCATTAACTAATTACGTCACTGGTGAAACCAATCGGCTGCACCAGTGATGATCTGGTGTTCGAATTAAAGGGGGTGAATTCTTATGCAATTATTTTGTGTTTTATATTTGTAATTAATTTAGATCTCTTTGTAGAGATCTGTTTTCACTTTGACACAAAAGAGTCTTTTTCTGTTGATCAGTGTCAAAAAAGCCAAATTAACTCCACTGTGATTTAATGTTGTAAAACAATAAAACATGAAAACTTCCAAGGGGAGGGTGAATACTTTTTATAGGCTCTGCATCTGTAGAAGCTCCTGTGATTTTCCTTAATTCAGCTTGTCTACTAGAGCAACCTCATGCCATCTTTTAGGGGAGAGGGAGAGATATGTAGTTAAGGGTTAAAGTCTTAAGGTACATATGTCTGCATTTAGGGGTTAAGGTATGCCTTGTAAGGAGTAAGGGGCATGTGTGGTCAGCATGCTGATATCTATTTGAAGTTACCTTGAGTTAGAGGAAAAAGAAATCCAGTGGATTCTGGTTAATCAGGGCGATCACTCATTTTGGACAACTCTGAAAGAAGAAAATCTAATCAAGAAAATAGCCAGCATTCCCCTTGCCTATTTGGGACATCTTGCTGCTTAATTTAGGGCAGGAGACGATTACTGAATAGGTTCTAATGTCAGTCATGTGCAATTATGTGGCTGTTAGACACTACAGCATGCTTACTGCAAACAGTTTTTGAATAGCATCAGTTGCACGTGTTTGTGTTCAAAAAGCACTGATTTTTCTCACTGATTGTTGGCTAGAAATAAACATTAAAGTATTTCAGAACTATTTGGCTCACCGCGGTTTCAAGCAATTGGGCTTGGAGATGCCAGAAACAGCCAGGAGTGAAAATGAAATGATTTCACTGCTCCAACAAACAAGGGACTACAAAAAATTTGAAGATCTCAACAATCATCTCAAACATTGCAATGAAAATGAAGATTTGGAGAATGCAATTATCTATAGCGTTGTATAAAGGCTGTCAATTATCTGCACCAGGTGTCTACAATGATTTTGTTCATTGCATGCACTGGATAAATTCCTCCAGCAATAACTATTAAGAACTAACACAGTTTTATAGTACAGTAGTACTATTGGGAGTGTTCTAATTTGTTCAGTATTTCATTTAAATACATAATTGGTTCTCTGTATGTCTCTTTTATACCATTCTAATAATTTCATTGGAACTTCAGCTAACTGGGGTAGGCACTTCATTTGGCCAAAATGTAGTGGTTGCGATGTGTCCCAATTAAGCAGAATGCACTCTAATTACTGTAAGAGGAAAGCTGTGAAGGCAACTGCAACAGGACTGACTGTCTGTAGGGAGGGAGAGATCAGAAGCTGCGTGCAAGGGTTAATGCATGTTAGGTACAGCACAAAGATCCTCCTGGACAATCAGAATCATTAACAATGATCTTTCAAGAATTGATAGATTCTGGCATTGTATCGGATGACTGGAGATTGCAAATGTTGCTTCGCTATTTAAGAAGGGTGGGAGGCAGCAGAAAGAAAACTACAGACCTGTTAGCCTGACATCAGTGGTTGGGAAGTTGTTGGAATCGATTGTTAGGGATGAAATTACGAAGTACCTGGAGACGCATGACAAGTTAAGACAAAGCCAGCATGGTTTCCTGAAAGGAAAATCCTGCCTGACTAACCTACTGCAATTTTTTGAGGAAGTTACAAGCAAGAGATGCAGTAGGTGTGGTGTACTTAGATTTTCAGAAGGCCCTTGACAAGGTGCCGCACATGAGGCTGCTTAGCAAAATAAGAGCCCATGGGATTACAGGGAAGTTACTAGTGTGGGTGGAGGATTGGCTGCTCGGCAGAAAACAGAGAGTGGGAGTAAAGGGATCCTATTCTGGCTGGCTGCCGGTTACCAGTGGAGTTCCACAGGGGTCAGTGTTGGGACCGCTGCTTTTTACGATGTATGCCAATGATTTGAACTATGGAATTAATGCATTTGTGGCTAAATTTGCTGATGATACAAAGATAGGTGGAGGAGCAGGTAGTGTTGAGGAAACAGAGGGCCTGCAGAGAGACTTAGATAGTTTAGGGGAATGGACAAATAAATGGCAAATTAAATACAATGTTGGAAAGTGTATGGCCATGCCCCTTGGTGGAAGAAGTAAACGGGCAGACTATTATTTAGATGGGGAGAGAATTCAAAATACAGAGATGCAAAGGGACTTGGGAGTCCTTGTGCAGGATACCCTAAAGGTTAACCTCCAGGTTGAGTCAGTTGTGAAGAAGTTGAATGCAATGTTGGCATTCATTTCCAGAGGTATAGAATATAAGAGCAGGGATGTGATGTTGAGGCTCTACAAGGCACTTGTGAGACTGCACTTGGAGTATTGTGTGCAGTTTTGGGGTCCGTATTTTAGAAAGGATATACTGACATTGGAGAGGGTTCAGAGAAGATTCACGAGAATGATTCCTGGAATGAAAGGGTTACCGCATGAGGAATGTCTGGCAGCTCAGTGCAGGCATTAAAGTCCACAAGTTACCAAAAAATTGTAACAAAAAAGGAACAACAAAGTAACATTCATCAATTGTTCAAAAATCTAATGGTGGAGAATTCTGAAATTGTTGAGTGGGGGGGGGGGGGGGGGCTTGTTTTGATGAAATTGTTAAGATGAAAAGGACTTGTCCCGGGCAGTGAGGGTGCTGAGTGATGGATGCTGCCTTCTTGAGTGCAATAACTGCAACATTTTCTATAACATTTGACAATTTCAGGTAACAATGGGTGTGATATAATTGGTAATGCTTACTATTAATTTATTTATGGCATGTACCTGTTGTTTATAGGTTTTAACAAAGTATTTAAAGGCTGTGTGATCTTTGTCTGATTTTCCCCACCCCTTCAGATTCAGACCAAATTCAGAGAGAAAAAAAATGGCTGTTGGAGAAATTACCCCCCACTGCTGATGTCAGGCTTACAAATCAACAGTTTCCTGTTTTGTCAGCTTCCTTTGCTAAAATAGCAGGATTAGGCCCTGGGCAGGGTGGGTGGGACCCTTCATGATGTTACTGTCCCTTTTTCGGCACCCTTCTGTCCATGATGCTGGTTCTAGTGATACATGGGGCAATCTTGGCTACCTGTTGTATAGCCTTCCTTCTGTCCACTGCAGTTCAGTTTTTGTACAAAGCAGTGATGCAGCTTGTTAGAATGCTCTCCAGTGTGCATAGAATGACATGAGTCTGAAGTCCAGCTCTGTTCAGCCTCCTCAGAAAGAAGAGGCTTTGGTGAGCTTTCTTGACCATGTAGAATGTGTTCTGGGACCATGAGAGGTTGTGTGTGATGTGCACTCCCAGGAGTTTGAGACAGCTCACAGTTCCCCTTTACACCAATGTAAAAAGGGGCGTGAGTGGTGCGAGTTCTCCTGAAGTTGATAACCATCTCCTTTATTTTGTTGACATTAAGGAAGAGGTTATTTGCCTGGCACCAGAACTCAAGGTCTTCCACCTCCTCTCTGTAGACCATCTCGTCATTGCTGGTGGTGAATCCCATCACTGTGGAACTCATTGCCACAGACAGCTGTGGAGGCCAAGCCATTAGGTATCTTTAAAGTGAAGGTTAATAGGTTCTTAATTAGAAAGGATGCCAATGGTTACGGGGAGAAGGCAGGAAAATTATGTTGAGAGGAGTCATGACTGAATGGCGGAGAAAACTCGATGGACTGAATGGCCCAATTCTGCTTCTTTGTTTCATTGTCTAAGATATTGGTAAAGCCCAATTTGGATTATCACATGCAGTTCTGGTCACCTACCTACAGGTAAGATATCAAAAGAGTACTGAAAAGAGTACTGAGAAAATTTTACAAGGATTTTGATGGGACTTGAGAACCAGAGTTATAGAGGAAGGTTGAATGGGGTAGGAAGTTATACCCTCGAGCATAGGACAATAGACAATAGGTGCAGAAGTAGACCATTCAGCCCTTCGAGCCTGCACTGCCATTCTGAGATCATGGCTGATCATCTACTATCAATACCCAGTTCCTGCCTTGTCCCCAAATCCCTTGATTTCCCTATCCATAAGATAGCTATCTAGCTCCTTCTTGAAAGCATTCAGAGAATTGGCCTCCACTGCCTTCAGAGGCAGTGCATTCCAGACTCCCACAACTCTCTGGGAGAAGTTTTTCCTTAACTCTGTCCTAAATGACCTACCCCTTATTCTCAAACCATGCCCTCTGGTACTGGTCTCTCCCAGCATCTGGAACAAATTTCCTGCCTCTATCTTGTCCAATCCCTTAATAATATTATATGTTGCAATCAGATCCCCTCTCAATCTCCTTAATTCCAGTGTGCACAAGCCCAGTCTCTCTAACCTCTCTGCATAAGACAGTCCAGACATCCCAGGAATTAACTTTGTGAATCTATGCTGCGCTCCCTCTACAGCCAGGATATCCTTCCTTAATCCTGAAGACCAAAACTGTACACAATACTCCAGGTGTGGTCTCACCAGGGCCCTGTACAAATGCAAAAGGATTTCCTTGCTCTTGTACTCAATTCCCTTTGTAATAAAGGCCAACATTTCATTAGCCTTCTTCACTGCCTGCTGCACTTGCTCATTCACCTTCAGTGACTGATGAACAAGGACTCCTAGATCTCTTTGTATTTCTCCCTTACCTAACTCTACACCGTTCAGATAATAATCTGCCTTCCTGTTCTTACTCCCAAAGTGGATAACCTCACACTTATTCACATTAAACGTCATCTGCCAAGGATCTGCCTACTCACCCAGCCTATCCAAGTCACCCTGAATTCTCCTAATATCCTCATCACATGTCACACTGCCACCCAGCTTAGTATCATCAGCAAACTTGCTGATGTTATTTTCAATGCCTTCATCTAAATCGTTGACGTAAATGGTAAACAGCTGTGGTCCCAATACCGAGCCCTGTGGCACCCCACTAGTCACCACCTGCCATTCCGAGAAACACCCATTCACCACTACCCTTTGCTTTCTATCTGCCAACCAGTTTTCTATCCATGTCAGTATCTTCCCCCCAATGCCATGAGCTCTGATTTTACCCACCAATCTCCTATGTGGGACCTTATCAAATGCCTTCTGAAAATCGAGGTACACTACATCCACTGGATCTCCCCCATCTAACTTCCTGGTTACATCCTTGAAAAACTCCAATAGATTAGTCAAGCATGATTTGCCCTTGGTAAATCCATGCTGGCTTGGCTCAATCCTGTCACTGCTATCTAGATATGCCACTATTTCATCTTTAATAATGGACTCTAGCATCTTCCCCACTACTGATGTTAGGCTGACAGGACGATAGTTCTCTGTTTTCTCCCTCCCTCCTTTTCTTAAAAAGTGGGATAACATTAGCCATTCTCCAATCCTCAGGAACTGATCCTGAATCTAAGGAACATTGGAAAATGATTACCAATGCATTCGCAATTTCCAGAGCCACCTCCCTTAGTACCCTAGGATGCAGACCATCTGGACCTGGGGATTTGTTAGCCTTCAGTCCCATCAGTCTACTCATCACTGTTTCCTTCCTAATGTCAATCTGTTTCATTTCCTCTGTTACCCTATGTCCTTGGCCCATCCATACATCTGCGAGATTGCTTGTGTCTTCCTTAGTGAAGACAGATCTAAAGTACTTATTAAATTCTTCTGCCATTTCTCTGTTTCCCATAACAATTTCACCCAATTCATTCTTCAAGGGCCCAACATTTTTCTTAACTATCTTCCTTCTCTTCACATACCTAAAAAAGCTTTTGCTATCCTCCTTTATATTCCTGGCTAGCTTGCCTTCGTACCTCATTTTTTCTCCCCGTATTGCCCTTTTAGTTAAGTTCTGTTGTTCCTTAAAAACTTTTCAATCATCTGTCTTCCCACTCACCTTAGCTCTGTCATACTTCTTTTTTTTAATGCTATGCAATCTCTGACTTCCTTTGTCAACCACTGTGGCCCCTTTCCCCCCTTTGAATCCTTCCTTCTCCGGGGGATGAACTGATTTTGCACCTTGTGCATTATTCCCAAGAATACCTGCCATTGCTTTTCCACTGTCTTTTCTGCTAGGATATCCATCCATTTAACTGTGGGACAATGGGAGGAGATTTGATAGAAGTATGGAAAATTACCAATGTGTATGATCTTGGGGGATCATAGAGAGGCAGCTTCCAACAAGAATGCTTGGTGTGCAGAAGTCCATGAGGTCACGAAGAATCGGACTTGAATTAATGACTGAACAACAACAACAATGGAAGATTATGAGGGGTAGAGGTAGGGTAAATGCAAACAGGCTTTTTCCACACGTTGGGTGAGACCAGTACAAGAGGTCCTGGGTGAAAAAGGTGAAATGTTTAAGGGGAACATGAGGGGATAATTCCAGCAGAAGGTGGAGAAGGTGGTGAGAGTGTGGAATGAGCTGCCAGCAATGTGGTGGATGTGTGTTTGATTTCAACATTTAAGTGAAATTTGGATAAGTTCTTGGATGGGAGTGGTATGGAGGGCTATGTTCCAGATGCAGATCAATGAGACTAGGCAGAATAATAGTTTGGCATGGACTAGATGGGCCAAAGGGCCTGTTTCTGGGCTCTATGCTGTACATATAATCCAAAAATCACATTTTTGATAAATGTAATACTCTCTTTCTCATTGTACCATCTCCATTTTGTATCCTTTAAATAAACAGATGTTCACTTTGCAGCTTTGAAAGGTATGTGTTCCTTTGTCTTACCCTTCCTGAAGTCCACAATCAGCTCTTCTGTCTTACTGATGTTGAGTGCCAGGTTATTGCTGTGGCACCACTCCACTAGTTGGCTTATCTCACTCCTGTACGCCCTCATGTCACCACCTGAGATTCTACCAACAATGGTTGTATTGTCAGGAAATTTATAGATGGCATTTGAGCTATGCCTAGCCACAGAGTTATGTGTATATAGAGAGTAGAACAGTGGGCTAAGCACACACCCCTGAGGTGCACCAGCGTTGATCGTCAGTGAGGAGGTTATGTTATCACCAATCCGCATAGATTGCGGTTTTCCGGTTAGGAAGTCAAGGATCTGCAACTTCTCAATCAGGATTGTGGGAATGATGGTATTAAATGCTGAGCTATAGTTGATGAACAGCATCTTGACATAGGTGTTTGTGTTGTCCAGGTGGTCTAAAGCCATGTGAAGAGTCATTGAGATTGCGTCTGCCGTCGATCTACTGTTGTGATAGGCAAATTGCAATAAGTTCAGGTCCTTGCTGAGGCAGGAGTTCAGTCTAGTCGTGACCAACCTCTCAAAGCATTTCATCACTGTGGATGTGAGTGCTACCGGGCGATAGTCATTAAGACCCCTCACATTATTCTTCTTAGCCACTGGTATAACTTCTGTCTTTTTGGAGTGAGAACTTCAGCCACAGCAGTGAAAGGTTGAAAATGTCCTTGAATACTCCCACCAGTTGGTTAGGATGGGAATCTCAGTCCATGACTTGGTTGATTTTTGGTTGTCTGTGGTTAGACATTCCTGCTGAAGGAATATGACTACAATGGAATACCAAAGATTTTGGAAAACTGGCAGAATTGGTCAAAACCAGCAAGGATATGTGAAAGAAAACAATGCCTAAAAATGTTATAATTTTTTGCGGATGTAGGTGGGGAAGAATCAATGGATTGGTAATGGTATTGGTTTATTATTGTCACATGTACCAAGATACAGTGAGAAACTTGTTTTGCGTGTAACCCCCTGGGTCACCTCAGGCTCGCTCAGCTCGTTCTCGTCTAGGGGGAGCAGCCTTCGGCCCCGCCAAACTGGGTAATCAGCTGGTGTGGATGCTGTGTGATGTCCCCGCCTCGCCCAAAACCAGACAGTACACCATAAGCGATTAAATGAGTGCAATTTATAAAGGTTACTATAACTAAGTGATTAATAACGATACAGTATATATGAAGAGAAAAAATAAAGAAAAGGCACCAAACTTATCAAAGTCCAAACCACTTCGTGCACAACCGTTGGAGCTCAATTACTAAAGTCTTCTAGCCACTATTCGATCCCCTCCGAACTCCTCGACTCACAGCTCAGGACCCTCCGAGTGGTCAACCAAGCACATCTAGCTTCATCCCCCCCTCCTCGGAGTACCTCCTGGCCTCAGACCCCCGCTTGGGGTCCGTTCCTCGCCCAGCTTACAGCATTGCGTCCTCTCTCTCGACCCCCTCGCGCCGATCTCCCAAAAGCCCGTCAACAAAAGCTTACAGACTCAGAAGAAAGAACATTAATCGCCATTTGGTTTACAAAGGAATACAATTCTCGTTATCAGTAAATTAGCATTCCTGCTAGTTAACAAAACAAAGAAGCCCAAAGTAACAAAGAAAAAAGAAGAAACCCCCTTTACATGGGTACTGTTCATACAGATCAAATCACAGTGCATTGAGGTAGAAGAAGGTAAAACAATAACAATGCAGAATAAAGTCTGAGGGTTGGAAGTGACAAGGGGCTGAAGATGATGGAATCTGATAAGAGAGGTAAGTGGAGTGTGGAATAGAGGTGGGGAGGTGTTAATGTGGACTAGTTGGATCAGGAGGAGAGAACCAAAATATCAAATGCCCATTTTCCTTCTGACCCATGGTGTTCCTCCAGCACCTTGTGTGTTTATGATCACCAGACGACTGGGCTGGTCAGATTAGGAAGATTATCTCCAATGATAAGTAAGTCTGAAATCAAGGTCACGGCCCAAGGATTGGTAATTTAGGACTAAAATGCGAAGAAAATTCTTCACCTAAAGAGTGACGGATATGTGGAATTCTCTACCACAAGAGACAGGTGAGCCCAAATTGTTAAATAAACTGAAGATTATGTTAAACACAGATGACCTCTCCTGACAGAGGGTGGATTTCATTCTTGCAAAACAACCTGCATCACAATTTACTCTAACTGTGCATGCATCAAGAAACACAAGTTGATTTAAAAAATGTTTATTTATTTACATTTTTCCACATAAGTTCATCCTGTCCAAGGAACTCTGGTCCTTGGTGCACCCTTTAGTGACAGACCTTATACAATTCCTGTTCTCTGGAATTTTGTCTCTAAATTTTCTGCCTCTTTCCAATTCTTTTCAAACTCATTTTTTCCAACTAACCTTTAATCTTGTCCATCATGAAGTTAATTTGTCATCCAAGCCCTTAGGAGAACTTTATGTAAAAAGAATGTAAATGGCGCTGATTGTCAAATGGAGCAACAGAGAAACAGATACCAAAATATATAACATGGAGTCCAAGTCATGAAGTTTGAATTCTAGCGAATAGGTTTTGGTGGGCTTTTTATTTCATAGCTCTTTTTAATGTTATTACTGAACTGGGCTTATCTCTTGTTTTCATTCTTAATACTTAAAAACCATCAAGTAGATTGAATACTGATAATCAGATATACTGTTGATTGCTGATAAAGAGATGTTTAACTTACTTACAGGAAAATGAATATTCTGATTCCTGTTCTTGATCACTGTCCTGCTTATCATAGAGGTTTCCATTGGCTTCTGTCTTGAGAATGAGGGAGATGATGAAAGGCATAGGTAGCTTCTTTCTCCCCAGGGTGGCAATGAGAGGTATGAGGTATAATGGTATGAGAGGACATGCCTTTAATGTGATTGGAGAAAAGTATGGGGTGGGTGGGGCGGGATTGAAGTGTTAGAAGTAGTTTTTTTAAACACAGCATTAAGCGCACTGCTGCGGTTAATAGTAGAGGTAGACATAATTCAAAAGACTCTTAAATAAGCATATGGATGAAAGATAAATGGAGGGGTACGTGCAGGTAAGGGTTAGATTGATCTTGGAGTAGATTTAAAGGTTGGCAAAACATTGTGGACTAAAGGCCCTGCACCGAGTTGTACTGTCCCATGTTTAGTGTCAGGGGACTCAATGTTTGCTTGAGACCCATACCAAAGCATCGAGTGGTCACCTAAATCTGTTTGAATTAGAAAGAGCTGAGGGGCTAATTGTCTAGACTTCAGACCCAGATCACAGACACTCAGTGGCAATTCAGGAGTCAGAAAACCTGATCTTGAAAAATACTGAAATATCTCCTCTTCCCACTGGTTTGAGAAATCTGTCTTACCTCAGGCCTTGAGATTCCTGATGAACTGCATAGCATGTTTGAAGATTTGGTTCTGTTTAGAACATAGAACATAGAATAGTACAGCACATTACAGGCCCTTCGGCCCACAATGTTGTGCCGACCTTCAAACCCTGCCTCCCATATAACCCCCCCCCCACCTTAAATTCCTCCATATACTTGTCTAGTAGTCTCTTAAACTTCACCAGTGTGTCTGCCTCCACCACTGACTCAGGCAGTGCTTTCCACACACCAACCACTCTCTGAGTGAAAAACCTTCCTCTAATATCCCCCTTGAACTTCCCTCCCCTTACCTTAAAGCCATGTCCTCTTGTACTGAGCAGTGGTGCCCTGGGGAAGAGGCGCTGGCTGTCCACTCTGTCTATTCCTCTTAATATCTTGTACACCTCTATCATGTCTCCTCTCATCCTCCTTCTCTCCAAAGAGTAAAGCCCTAGCTCCCCTAATCTCTGATCATAATCCATACTCTCTAAACCAGGCAGCATCCTGGTAAATCTCCTCTGTACCCTTTCCAATGCTTCCACATCCTTCCTACAGTGAGGTGACCAGAACTGGACACAGTACTCCAAGTTTGGCCTAACTAGAGTTTTACAGAGCTGCATCATTAAACGCGTCTCTTAAACTCTATCCCTCGACTTATGAAAGCTAACACCCCATAAGCTTTCTTAACTACCCTATCTACCTGTGAGGCAACTTTCAGGGATCTGTGGACACGTACCCCCAGATCCCTCTGCTCCTCCACACTACCAAATATCCTGCCATTTACTTTGTACTCTGCCTTGGAGTTTGTCCTTCCAAAGTGTACCACTCACACTTCTCTGGGTTGAACTCCATCTGCCACTTCTCAGCCCACTTCTGCATCCTATCAATGTCTCTCTGCAATCTTTGACAATCCTCTACACTATCTACAACACCACCAATCTTTGTGTCATCTGCAAACTTGCCAACCCACCCTTCTACCCCCACATCCAGGTCGTTAATAAAAATCATGAAAAGTAGAGGTCCCAGAACAGATCCTTGTGGAACACCACTAGACACAACCCTCCAATCTGAATGTACTCCCTCCACCACGACCCTCTGCCTTCTGCAGGAAAGCCAATTCTGAATCCACCTTCCAAACTTTATTGAAATGTTTTAAGGGCTTTAATTACAGGCAGCTTTCCAGGGATGTTTGTGGTTATTTTTGTATTGGTTAAACATAACTGATAAATTTTGGTATTAACAAATGCAATTTTACGGTAAAAGATGAGCATAAGGCAGGAAATCCCACAAACAGCACTAAAAGGTGCTGAGTAAAAAAGATCAAGAAAAGCAATCAACTTCTAGTCTTAAAAAGTGTTAAACATTCATTTTTAGTATCTTCATCATCAAGCTTTTCATCCAGAAGGTAAGGACTCTTTCTTTCAAAATAGTTTTGGATCATGTCATGATCATCGCTTCTCTTAATCCTCTGCTTTTGAAAGGCTGTTAACATATATCAATCTTCCACTATGAATTCAAGTCGAATTCCTCCTGCCACTGTACTGTGACTTCCAAAAGGACCTCAAGCTTGTCATGGTTTGGAGGATTGCGTGCCTCAATGACCTGGAAAGCTGTGTTGGCTGGAGTTAGAACCTTGTGCTTTGGCTCTTGGTAGGGTCACCCATGCCAAACAGGTCAAAGGGTAGAAGCCAGGCTAAGTGGTCCACCAGTCCTCCAGCTCAAGGTTAACAAGCCTGACTGGTCAAAAAGAGTTGTTACAGAAACAGCAATGAAGTATGCTTCTAAATCTGTGTGTGATGGTTTGCACAGACAGAGATGGAGGACCTTCATTGCTGCCCTAAACACCAGCAGTGTAACGGGCAGTAAGACTTTACTGTGAAACTAACCTGCAAGCATTCTCATGCTGGGATTCATCTCTGGTATGTTTTTGTTAAAAGTTCCCCGTATTTGTTCTTTCTTTCGGCATCTGTCTGTGTATGCTTTGTGTGTGTGTGTATACCTATATCTGTGTACAGTATATGCATGCCCATATGTAGATAGATGTGCTGTGTGTAGCCTTGTCCATACATTTTCATCCATGTATGTCTGTGCCTTTGCTTGGGCACATGCATTTCTGTCTGTGCATTTGTGCAGATCTGCATGTCTGCATGCACACATCTACTTATGTGCATAAGAAATTTGTATCTGGGTGCACACATCTGTACGTGCATCACACATATGCACTCTGTCTGAATTTTATGTGTGTGCAAGGTCACTTGCATGACACTGCATTAGTGAGCGTGTACATTTTGTGTTTGTGTTGCTTGGTGTGTATGTATGCATGCACACATTTGTGTGTTGGAGTCCTGTCAAAATCTCCTAAAATTACCTTTGCAGGTTAATTGTCAATTTTAACCTTTTCTCTAAAATCTACTTCAAATTGTAAATTAAGAAATTACTTTTCCAATTCTTTCCTTCTATTTCTTCTGGTCCTTTCTTTTCTTGGTTCGATAAAGGCAAATACTTCCCCATTCAAAGGCAGAGCTTCTATCTGTCTTTTCTTTTAAACACTGTCCATTTCCACTATCTCCCTCATTCTATCTCAGCAGCCTAGACTGAGTGAAGGACCCCCTATTTATCCACTGATCAGGGTTGTTTCTCAGTATGTGTTTCCTTCTTTCTATGTTAAATTTATTAGTCATGGTTAGGTTTTTATTGGCTTTGTATTTTTATACGCAATGTCTGTCATATCTTGTTATTTCAATGGCAGACTGCAGTCTGTTTCAAGCTAAGCAATACTTGAAGAAAAGGAAGCTTGCTCCATGTAGCCTGCATCTGCGGGCTTCACAGCCACAAAGTAAAAAAACAATTTATTGCCCAACATCCTGTCCATAAAACAAAAATTTGCTATTTGTGAGCTGTTCTGAAGCTTAGTGTACTTGGTTGCTAGTTACACAAAATGAGTAGCAGAATAGGTCACACCCTTGCTCTGTCATTCTACAAGAGCTCCAGTCTCCCATTTCTGTGTCCTCTACCAGTGTCCATAACATTCTGGGGTACAGAATTCCAAAGCTTTACAGCTGTAAGAGTAATCCTAAGTGTTTGACTCCTTTTCACGTGTCAGTACTCCTGCCTGGGTAGACAGCCTCTTAGTATCTACCCTGAATCTTCCATGTTTGAATGTACAAGCAACCCTTGCTCCATGTAAAACTCTCTTCGCAGCAATCAATCCAGCAAATGTCCAGGACAAGTAGCTCCTTCCTTCAATGATGAGAGGCATTGATCATGTGGGTAGTCAGAGGCTTTTTCCCAGGGCTGACAGGTTTAAGGTGCTGGGGAGTAGCTACAGAGGTGATGCCAGGGATAAGTTTTTTACTCAGAGAGTGATGAGTGCGTGGAATGGGCTGCCGGTAATGGTGGTGAAGGCGGATACGATAGGGTCTTTTAAGAGACTTTTGGATAGGTACATGGAGCTTAGAAAAATAGAGAGCTATGGGGAAGTCTAGTTATTTCTAAGGTAGGGACATGTTCAGCACAACTTTGTGGGCTGAAGGGCCTGTATTGTGCTGTAGATTTTCTATGTTTCTAAAACTACACTCTATGTGTGGTCTGACCAAAGCCTTGTAGAATTGCTGGAAGACTTCCCCATTGAGGTGCTCCAATGCAACATCTGTTTTGCTACCTGCTTGTTACACTTTCATTTGGCATTTCATTAACTTGAACTGGAAGATTTCTCCCTTTTCACACCATCTTCTCACAGTGTATTTCAACATTCTCCCTTTCAAGATAAATACCCTCACCTATGCCGATATTGTTCTTCACCACCTTTCTTTTCTATTCACATTGTAGACTATACATCCATCTCACAGAGTGTTACACCTGACAGAGGTGATCTTTCACTGGGTTGACAGTGGTACACCTGACAGAGGTACTCACTCACTGGGTTGTCAGTGGTACACCTGACAAGGCTGCTCTCTCACTGGGTTGACAGTGGTACACCTGACAGAGGTGCTCTCTCACTGGGTTGACAGTGGTACACCTGATAGAGGTGCTCTCTCACTGGGTTGTCAGTGGTACACCTGACAGAGGTGCTCTCTCACAGGGTTGACTGTGGTACACCTGACGGGGCGGCTCTCTCACTGGGTTGTCATTGGTACACCTGACAGAGGTGCTCTCTCACGGGGTTGACAGTGATACACCTGACAGAGGTGATCTTTCACTGGGTTGACAGTGGTACACCTGACAGAGGTACTCACTCACTGGGTTGTCAGTGGTACACCTGACAAGGCTGCTCTCTCACTGGGTTGACAGTGGTACACCTGACAGAGGTGCTCTCTCACGGGGTTGACAGTGATACACCTGACAGAGGTGCTCTCTCACAGGGTTGACAGTGATACACCTGACAGAGGTGCTCTCTCACTGGGTTGACTGTGGTACACCTGACGGGGCTGCTCTCTCACTGGGTTAACAGTGGTACACCTGACAGAGGTGCTCTCTCACTGGGTTGACTGTGGTACACCTGACAGAGGTGCTCCCTCACTGGGTTGACTGTGGTACACCTGACAGAGGTGCTCCCTCACTGGGTTGACAGTGGAACACCTGACAGAGGTGCTCCCTCACTGGGTTGACTGTGGTACACCTGACAGAGGTGCTCCCTCACTGGGTTGACAGTGATACACCTGATGGGGCTGCTCTCTCACTGGGTTGTCATTGGTACACCTGACAGAGGTGCTCCCTCACTGGGTTGACTGTGGTACACCTGACAGAGGTGCTCCCTCACTGGGTTGACAGTGATACACCTGACAGAGGTGCTCTCTCACTGGGTTGACAGTGATACACCTGACAGAGGTGCTCTCTCACTGGGTTGACAGTGATACACCTGACAGGGCTGCTCCCTCACTAGGTTGACAGTGATACACCTGACAGAGGTGCTCTCTCACTAGGTTGACAGTGATACACCTGACAGGGCTGCTCCCTCACTAGGTTGACAGTGATACACCTGGCAGTTCTGCTGTCTCACAGTTCCAGCAATCTGTGATCACTCCTAACCTCTGGTTCTGTCTGGGTATTTACATTTACTCTTATGAACACGTGGGTTTTCTCCAGTTTCCACCACATCTCAAAGCTGGTGATTTAACTGGCTCACAGTAAATCGCCCCTGGTGTGTAGATGAGTCATTGAATCTGGGGTGGGGGGGGTGGTTGTTGAAAATAACATGGAGAGAGGGGGACTTGTTGGGGTGAATGTCTTGTTTTCATTCTTTATGGCTTCACTCCCTCTTGGACCTGTATTGTCAATAAGTTGGAAGTGTTAGATTTGGATGAGAATTATTATTAAAATAGAATCTAGGTAATTAAGAGGTCACTGAATTGTACAAAATGCCATCGAGAACAGTCTACATGTTGGAGAAGGATCTATGTACCCTAGCATAGGAGGCCATTCAGCCCTTCGGGTTCATTCCAGCTTCCAGGTGAATAATTCCATTAGTCCCATTCCTCCCTCCTTCCTCACTGTTGCACTGATTACACCCTCACCTACCCCAGGGGGTAATTAACCCTTTGAGGAAACTGGAACTGGAACAAACCAAGACAGTCACAGGAAGAAGCAGAAGCCACGAGCAAACCCAGATTTCCAGATCAGTGAGAAGGCATCAGTAACTGGTGCCCTCTGGTCCCTGTCCCATCCCATTGTTTTTCTGTTCTTTAAGCAACACCCTGTCCATTCATACAAACCCATCATTTTATGTATCAAGCTGCTTGAAAATGCATTAAAACACATACCACATCCCCTTTAAGTCTTGCTCTCATAAAACTCCTTAGCTTTCCTAATCTGATGTTGCTTTCATAAACCACACTGAATCTGCCTTATCATAATACAGTTTTCTAAGTAACCATTTACTGCTGTTTAATAATGAATTCCCAGCAGTGAAATCAGGCCAGCTGATATGAGTTTATCCAGTTGCCTACATTCTCTTTCCTGGAATAGAGTCACAGAAACAAGCTCACTGTTATCCTGTACGTAGGGGAGGAATGGGTCTGAGATAAGTCCCTGCAGAAAGATTGAGCGTGACCATCTTCCAAAGTTCCTGAAATTCAGTGGTAACCAGTCCCATTCACACGTCCTACATTATTCTCACCAGATCCCTCACTTTGAATCTGTCTGCGCTAAGGGTAACTCGCAGCGGTTAATAAGCCTGCTACATGTACATCTTTGAGAGAGTGTGGCAGAAGACTATTGGAAACCTATGTGTTCGCAGAGAGGACGTGCAAATTCCACACAGGCTGCACCGGAGGTCAGGACTGAATGCAGGCCTGTGATACTGTATGGAATAGGCTAACTTGTAATTCACTGGTACAGACAGACAGACATACTTTATTGATCCTGAGGGAAATTGGGTTTCGTTACAGCCATACCAATCAAGAATAGTGAAGAAATATAGCAATATAAAACCATAAATAATTAAATAATAATAAGTTAATCATGCCAAGTGGAAGTAAAGTCCAGGACCAGCCTATTGGCTCAGGGTGTCTGACACTCCGAGGGAGGAGTTGTAAAGTTTGATGGCCACAGGTAGGAGTGACTTCCTATGATGCTCAGTGTTACATCTCAATGGAATCTCAGTACATCTCAGGTCCCACACAGGAGATTAGTGTGCAAACTTAAAGCACACAGTATTGGGGGTACGGTATTGATGTGGGTAGAGAATTGGTTGGCAGACAGGAAGCAAAGAGTGGGAGTAAACGGGACCTTTCCAGAATGGCAGGCAGTGACTAGTGGGGTACCGCAAGGCCCAGTTGTTTACAATATATATTAATGATTTAGACGAGGGAATTCAATGCAGCATCTCCAAGTTTGCGGATGACACGAAGCTGGGCGGTGGTGTTAGCTGTGAGGAGGATGCTAAGAGGATGCAGGGTGACTTGGATAGGTTAGGTGAGTGGGCAAATTCATGGCAGATGCAATTTAATGTGGATAAATGTGAGGTTATCCACTTTGGTTGCAAGAACAGGAAAACAGATTATTATCTGAACGGTGGCCGATTAGGAAAAGGGGAGATGCAACGAGACCTGGGTGTCATTGTACACCAGTCATTGAAGGTGGGCATGCAGGTACAGCAGGTGGTGAAAAAGGCAAATGGTATGTTGGCATTCATAGCAAAAGGATTTGAGTGCAGGAACAGGGAGGTTCTACTGCAGTTGTACAAGGCCTTGGTGAGACCGCACCTAGAATATTGTGTGCAGTTTTGGTCCCCTAATCTGAGAAAAGACATTCTTGCCATAGAGGGAGTACTGAGAAGGTTCACCAGATTGATTCCTGGGATGGCAGGACTTTCATATGAAGAAAGACTAGATCGACTAGGCTTATACTCACTGGAATTTAGAAGATTGAGGGGGGATCTTATTGAAACGTATACAATTCTAAAGGGATTGGACAGGCTAGATGCAGGAAGATTGTTTCCGATGTTGGGGAAGTCCAGAACGAGGGGTCACAGTTTAAGGATAAAGGGGAAGCCTTTTAGGACCGAGATGAGGAAAAACTTCTTCACACAGAGAATTATCTGCCACAGGAAACAGTTGAGGCCGGTTCATTGGCTATATTTAAGAGGAAGTTAGATATGGCCCTTGTGGCTAAAGGGATTGGGGGTATGGAGAGAAAGCAGGTACAGGGTTCTGAGTTGGATGATCAGCCATGATCATACTGAATGGCGGTGCAGGCTCGAAGGGCCGAATGGCCTACTCCTGCACCTATTTTCTATGTTTCTATGAATGAGTCTCTGGCTGAATGTACTCCTGTGCCTAACCAGTACATTATGGAGTGGATGGGAGTCATTGTCCAAGATGGCATGCAACTTGGACAGCATCCTCTTTTCAGACACCACCATTAGAGAGTCCAGTTCCACACCCACAATATCACTGGCCTTACGAATGAGTTTGAATCTGTTGGTGTCTGCTACCCTCAGCCTGCTGCCCCAGCACACAACAGCAAACATGATAGCACTGGCCACCACAGCTTCATAGAACATCCTCAGCATCGTCCAGCAGATGTTAAAGGACCTCAGTCTCCTTAGGAAATAGAGACAGCTCTGACCCTTCTTGTAGACAGCCTCAGTGTTCTTTGACCAGTCCAGTTTATTGTCCATTCGTATCCCTAGGTATCTGTAATCCTGCACCATGTCCACACTGACCCCTTGGATGGAATCAGGGGTCACCGGTGCCTTAGCCCTCCTCAGGTCCACCACCAGCTCCTTAGTCTTTTTCACATTAAGCTGCAGATGATTCTGCTCGCACCATGTGACAAAGTTTCCCACCGTAGCCCTGTACCCCGCCTCATCTCCCTTGCTGATGCATCGAACTATGGCAGAGTCATCAGAAAACTTCTGAAGAGGCAAGACTC
This sequence comes from Hypanus sabinus, assembly GCF_030144855.1. NCBI lineage: Eukaryota > Metazoa > Chordata > Chondrichthyes > Myliobatiformes > Dasyatidae > Hypanus > Hypanus sabinus. Next base: position 147,521,084 of record NC_082715.1, on the reverse strand, counting down.
TGTGTTGTAGTTGAAGTCTGAGGTATAGATGGTGAAGAGAAAGGGAGACAGAACAGTCCCCTGTGGAGCCCCAGTGCTGCTGACCACTCTGTCTGACACACAGTGTTGCAAGCGCACGTACTGTGGTCTGCCAGTCAGGTAATCAATAATCCATGACACCAGGGAAGCATCCACCTGCATCACTGTCAGCTTCTCACCCAGCAGAGCAGGGCGGATGGTGTTGAATGCACTGGAGAAGTCAAAGAACATGACACTCACAGTGCTCGCCGGCTTGTCCAGGTGGGCATAGACACGGTTCAGCAGGTAGACGATGGCATCCTCAACTCCCAGTCGGGGCTGAAAGGCAAACTGGAGGGGGTCTATGTGCGGCCTAACCATAGGCTGGAGCTGCTCTAGAACAAGTCTCTCCAGGGTCTTCATGGTGTGGGAAGTCAATGCTACCGGTCTGTAGTCATTGGAGCCACTGGGGTACAGGAACGAGGCAGGACGTCTTCCACAGCACAGTTGAATTTCATGAACTTCGGAAGATAATCACTCTCTCTCTTCCTGCAGCCGTATGTCTTGGACCCTTCCCCCCCCACCCCCAACATGCTTAGAGGACTTGTTGACTTTCAATCTCTTTAATTTCCACAGTGTTTTCTCTTTGTAATTATTAATACACTAGGTTCATCACTATAATCGGGTTCTTGCTCATCCATTATTTTTGATGTATCTTCAGTGAGGAAAACAGATGTGGAATTTATTGAAAGTAAAATCAGAAACATTCAGTAGGGCAGGCAGCATCTTGGAGAGATGAAATGGATTAATATTTTGAGTCATTTTCCTTCATCAGAATTGGAAATCTGAGAAAATACATGTGTCTCAGTCTGCAGGGAGGGAGAAGGAATGAAATGGACACAGGGGATGTCTGTAACGGTGGTGGTGGGGTGGAGAGATACATGCTGTCCAGGTTACACGATGTTCCCGGTGTTGTCTAGTTAACAGATGACTGACAGTATTGGGAGTCAATAAGGTGAATTGGAGGGAGGAGCAGAACTTCTTCAAGGTGGTCAAATTTGCTTATTGCTTGAATCATTCCTTTATACCATATAATAATATCTTCTGTCTGATCTGTGAAGGAATCAGTTTATTTTTTATCTCCTCACACCCAGGCGTTATGGAGGGAGACAAATAGCCCCCCTCCCCCACATATTGTAAGACTGGGGGACAGTTACTCCACCTAATTGGCTGAGGACAGCATAAACCCCCAATAGGAGCTACTCAGACAGATAGAAAATCAACCAAAGATAGGGCAGGGAAAATCAATGCAAATTTCAGAGCAACTCTGTCATTAAGGGTGGAGGAAAGAATGCATGGGATTAGTTTCTTGTCAGACATTCTGTGTAATAGCTATTAGTGTTAACTGCCGAAGACTGATAACTCTGCAGGAGCAAGTGTTGCATTGTTTTCTTGTTGCATGTTTCAGTTTCAGTACAATTTATTTACTTGTAAATAAATTCTACTTGCATTTTCAGCCTGAATAAACATCTGACTATTGTCCTTTTTAAACCAAAGATTTACAAAGGTTTGCCAATGCTGTTGGCCTCTCTTTCCTTGTTGGTTTGCTGTACAGGGAGTCCAAAGTAGGTGGAAAAATTGGGAAGTCAGATAAGGCTATTAAGGCATTGAAAGTAAACTAATTCCTTCTGATAAAGTTGACAAATTATGAGTCAATTTTCGGAGACAATTTGGCAGCATTTCCACAGAGAGAACAAGGAGGAAGGAAGGATTCAAATTAACTTATTTTCTGCTGCAGCAGCTTTCAACTAAGTCACAATAATAGACAAACACAATCTGCCTAAACTAATAACACACAAATAATTGTACTGAGTACACCATTTAAACAATTACAGTCCAGGTTCAAAACAGTATGTGAACCTCTGGGGCAATGCCTTCCACAAAAGCTATCCAATCAATGAGATGAGATTGGAGGTGTGGGTTGTAGAGGTGCCCCACCCTATTTTAAAAAAAGGCACACAAATTCAGGTTACTGGTAGAGCCTGCTTTTCTGTAGAAAGATCTGTTTATGTGCACCATGTCTCGATCAAAACAACTTTCAGAGGATCTTAGAAGAAGAATTGTAGAGATGCATGAAGCTGGAAAAGGCTACAAAAGCATTTCTAAAGACCCATATATTTATCAGTCCACAGTAAGAGAAATTGTCTACAAATGGAGGAAATTCGGTACTGTTGCTACTCTCTCTAGGAGTGGGTGTTCTGCAAAGATCACACAAAGAGCACAATGTGCAATGCTGAAGGAGGTGAAAAAGAACCCAAGGGTAACAGTACAAGACCTGCAGAAATCTCTAGAACTTGCTAAAGTCTCTGTTCACATGTCCACTAGGAGAAAAACACTGAACAAGAATTGTGTTCATGGAAGGACACCACAGAGGAAACCACTGCTCTCCAAAAAGACATTACTGTATGTCTAAAGTTTGCAGAAAAACACCTGGGTGCTCTGTGGACAGATGAGACCAAAGTTGAACTTCTTGGCAGAAATGCACAGTACTATGTTTGGTGGAAAAAGGGCACTTCACACCAACACCAAAACTACATCCTAGCTCTGAAGCATGGTGTAAGGAGCATCATGATTTGAGTCCTGACGAAGGGTCTTGGCCCGAAACGTTATAACCATATAACAATTACAGCACGGAAACAGGCCATCTCAGCCCTTCTAGTCTGTGCCAAACGCTTACTTTCACCTAATCCCACTGACCCGCACTCAGCCCATAACCCTCCATTCCTTTCCTGTCCATATACCTATCCAATTTTACTTTAAATGACAATATCGAACCTGCCTTTACCACTTCTACTGGAAGCTCATTCCACACAGCTACCACTCTCTGAGTAAAGAAATCCCCTCTCGTGTTACCCTTAAACTTTTGCCCCCTAACTCATGTCCTCTTGTTTGAATCTCCCCTATTCTCAATGGAAAAAGCCTATCCACGTCAACTCTATCTATCCCTCTCATAATTTTAAATACCTCTATCAAGTCCCCCCTTAACCTTCTACACTCCAAAGAATAAAGACCTAACTTGTTCAACCTTTCCCTGTAACTTAGGTGCTGAAACCCAGTTAATATTCTAGTAAATCTTCTCTGTACTCTCTCTATTTTGTTGACATCTTTCCTATAATTCAGTGACTAGAACTATACACAATACTCCAAATTTGGCCTTGTACAACTTTAACATTACATCCCAACTCCTATACTCAGTGCTCTGATTTATAAAGGCCAGCATACCAAAAGCTTTCTTCACCACCCTATCCACATGAGATTCCAAAACATTGACTGCTCATTTCAACGGATGTTGCCTGACCTGCTGAGTCCATTCAGCCTGCTTGTACATCATGGTTTGGGAATGCTTTGAAAATAAAAACTTAATTCTTTTGTAGCTATCTAGCCCAGTGCATGATTGAACCATGAAAACACACTGGTACTAATGATATAATGAATTGAATGAACTAAACTAATTAACAAACAGAAATGGGTGTAGAAAGAATCAAACTGGGTGAAGGACAACCAAACTAGAAGGTGAGGGTGTGGCAGATGTGACAGTTTAACTTTCAAGTCATCAGTCCTTACACCATGGCAAAAGTGAGCATAGCAACAAGACACAAGGTGAACATTCTGCATCAGCGAAGTCTCTCCCAAGCAGAAATTTTGCAGCAGATGGGAGTTTCAATATGTGCTGTCCAATCTCTTTTGAAGAGCACAAAGAAAAGAGTAAGGATGAGAACCAGAAATGCAGTGGTTGGCCGCGGAAACTGAGTGCAGCAAACAAGAAGTACATCAAACTGATGTTCCTTCTAAATCAGAAGAAATCCAGCACTGCTATCAGCTGTGAATGCTCAGAAACCCCTGCAGCAGATGATATGGCCTCCACAGAGCCCTGATATCATCATTGAGGTTGTCTCTTATGTGGAGAGGCAGAAGCAAGCAAGACAGCCAAAGTCTGCAGAAGAACTGTGGCAAGTTCCACGATATGCTTGGAACAACCTACCAGCTGATTTTCTTCTAAAATTGCTTGACAGTACTTAAGAGAATTGATGCAATTTTAAAGGCAGAGGGTGGTCACACCAAATATTGATTTGATTTAGATTTTTACTGTTTACTGCTTTTTATAGTAATTTTTTATATTGAGAAACTTTGCATTTCATTACTTTTGAAAGCCTCTTTGCTTTCCAGATTTTTTTACAAGTACCTAAGATTTTTATGCACATATATGTGTGCATGTGCAGAAGTCTTTTGTACTATATATATATATATTTATATACACACAAAATTACAATAGGAAATATACATTGTGATCTATAGTTAGACAGTAGACAATAGGTGCAGGAGTAGGCCATTCGGTCCTTCGAGCCAGCACCGCCATTCAATGTGATCATGGCTGATCATCCACAATCAGTACCCCGTTCCTGCCTTCTCCCCATATCCCTTGACTCCATTATCTTTAATATTTTGAGTCATTTTATATTTTATGTCTTGCACTGTCTTGCTGCACAACAACAAATTTCACAACATACAGTATGTCAGAGATATTAAATCAGATTCCAAACCTAAGAATCCTTTCTTGTTATATAAGTAAGTTTTATTCACAATGTGATTTCTCTGTCATGAGGCACTATCTGTATTGCTCTGCTCTGAGCAAAGTGCGGCCCAGGGCTCCTTAATTGGAAATTATGTACAAGTATTCCTATTTTGTCCCTTGCTTATAAGTAATCCTGTATGAAAACAAGTTAGTTTGTTGCATTTATCGTCTGTGGCTGAAACTACTTTACAAAAAGTTTATAAATGGTAAGGCTGTTTAGAAATATTTAAGATCAGCCATCAGGATGTCTTCATATAATTTGTGAATTTTTAAATATTTCATTGGGAATTCTAAAAGAAATTCTACTGATTTGCTAAAAACATAACTCAAAGATAAAATTGTTTTTTGTTTGCCTAGAGTCACGTATGATTTGAAACGTACTTACAAGAGACTGATTGTTACATCAGTATTGTGGTTATCTACCTAGTTTTTGAATATTTTCCTGATTACATTATGAGTAAGGGATTAGTTATAAAGTCCCATCCATCCTATACATAAAGTGCAGTGAAGATACTTGCTCGTATGAAACTCACAGAAATAAACAATATATGTTGTAATAATAAATACAACAAGAAGCACAAATCAGCAGAATGTGCAAAGAACGTCGTGTAACTTGGAAGTTACGCAAAAAGAAATCCTAAAGTAACAATTATAGAACAACCAAGAGAGATAGAATTAAGAATCTAAGAACGTGGTATCACCACTAAGGAAGGCAAAATGAAAGAGGTGATTGGTTCAGAAGTCTTATAGCAGTAGGGAATAAGTTATTCTTAAGCCTGGACATCCAGGCTTTCAAAATCTTCTCCAGGAAGGTAGAAGAGAGAAAAGGGATTGTCCAGAAAAAAGGGAACCCATATTTCAGCATTTCCCTCTGTCTTTTACTGATACTGCTAAATCCCTTTCAACTTCATCCATGGTTTTTTAAATGTAATTCTTGGAGTAATCTGTCTCTCTTGCCTGAATGTAGAGCCGGTCTCACATCTGGCTCCCAACTTACTGGGAGATGAATTGAACACTTCCAGTAACCTGTAAATGGATCTGCCATTCCTTAATAAAGTCCATTTGGATCTCCTGATCCACTCAAAATGTCAAGCATTAATCCCTTGATTCTCTGTACCAACGAACAAATGGATCACACAATCATGCCTGCAACTGGGCAGCCGGATTTTCCAATACAGCCATGCGATAGGGCATCTCTAGGCAGTTTCTAGAGAAGATTACATAGTCGGCAAAACATTGTGGGCCAAAGGGCCTGTAATGTGCTGAAGATTTCTATGTTTAAATGATCTTTCAATTGCACAGCTGGATCTCCTGATTTGTCGAACCTGATACACCATTAGATCTTTCAATTGCAAATGTTCTTGAGCACTTTCTGATTATCTTTACTGATGAACAGCTGGATCCCCAGGCAGAGTGAGCCACTGCACATCTGGATCCCCAGGCAGAGCAAGCCACTGCACATCTGGATCCCCAGACAGAGCTAGCCACTGCACATCTGGATCCCCAGACAGAGCTAGCCACTGCACATCTAGATCCCCATACAGAGCTAGCCACTGCACATCTGGATCCCCAGACAGAACTAACCACTCCACAGCTGGATCTACCGAATCCCCTTCCTGATGTTCAGCTTTTTGAACCAGTTTGGAGGCAACAGGATTAAATTTGTTTACAGGACCTTAGAGCAACAACATGGTTCTTAATTTGACAGAGAGCTCTGAAAATCTATCTAGTTGTTCTTTTATTACTGGGGAAAAAAGAGAAAGTGCTGTGCAACACTACAGAAATCAAACAGATAGTGTTAATGTCTCAGGTTAAAGATCATAACACCGTTAAGACAAAGGAGCAGAATTAGGCCATTGGGCTCATCACATCTGCACCAGCATTTCATCATGACTGATTTATTATCCCTGTCAACCCAGTTCTTCTGCCTTCTCCCCATAACCTCTGATGCCCTGACTAATCAACCACCACTTTAAGTATACTCAATGACCTGGCCTCCACAGCCATCTGTGGCAAAGAATTCCACAGATTCACCATCCTCTGGCTAAATAAATTTCTCATCTCCTTTCTAAAGGGATGTCCTACTATTTCAAAGCTGTGCCCTCTGGTCCTAGACTCTGCCACTAGAGGTAACATCCTCTCCATATCCACTCTATCTAGGCCTTTCAATGTGTGATAGGTTTCAGAGTAAATTTATTATCAAAGTACATATATGTCACCATTTACAACTCTGAGATTTGTTTTCTTACGAGCATACTCAGTAAATCCAAGAACCATAACAAAATCAGTGAAAAGCCTCACCCTACAAGATGGACAAACAACCAATGTGCAAAAGACAACAAATTATGCAAATGCAAAAGAAATAGCAACAAATAAATAAATAAACAATAAATATCAAGAACATGAGCCGAAGAGTCCTTGAAAGTGAGTTCATAGTTTGTGGGAACATCTCAGTGATGGGGTGAGTGAAGTTAACCCCAGTGGTTCAATAGCCTGATAGTTGAGAGTTAATAACTGTTCCTGAACTTGGTGCATGAGTCCTGAGGCTCCTGTACCACCTTCCTGATGGCAGCAGTGAGAAGAGAGCATGGCCTGGATGGTGGGTCCTTGATGATGGATGCTGCTTTCCTCCACAGAGCTCCTCATAGATGTATTCAATGCTGTGGAGGGCTTTACCCATGGTGGACTGGGCTGTCTCCATTACTTTTTGTAGGATTTTCTATTCAAGGGCATTGGTGTTTCCTTACCAGGTTGTGATGCCACCAGTCAATACCACACACATCTATAGAAGTTTGTCAAAGTTTTAGATGTCATGCTGAATCTTCACAAACTTCTAAGGAAGTAGAGGTACTGCCATGCTTTCTTCATAATTGCACTTACATCCTGGGTTCACGACAGGTCCCTCTGAAGTGATAGCACTAAGGAATTTAAAGTTGCTAACACTCTCCACCTCTGATGAGGACTGGCTCTTGACCTCTGGTTTCCTCACTCTGAAGCAATAATCAGCTCATAGGTTTTTCTGATATTAAGTGAGAGGTTGTTGTTGTGGCATCACTCAGCTGGACGTTCAAGCTCCCTCCTATACGCTGATTCATCACAGCCTTTGATTTTAACTAATGGCAATGGTGTCCTTAGCAAAATTAAATATGGCATTGGTGCTTAGCCTCGCAGTCATAAGTATGAAGCGAGTGGAGCGGGGGTAAGGACACAGCATCTTGCTGATGAAGATTGTGGAGGAGATGGTGTTGCCAATCTGAACTGACTGAGGTCTGCAAGAGAGGAAATCGAGGATCCAATTGCACAAGGAGGTATTGAGGCCAATCAATGTCTTGGAGCTTATTGATTAGATTTGAGGGGTTGATGGTATTGACTACTGAGCTGAAGTTGATAAAGAGCATCCTGATACCTGCATCTTTCCTGTCCAAATGTTCCAGGGTGGAATGAAGAACCAATGAATGGCGTCTGCTATGGACTTGTTGCTCTGGTAGGCAAACTGGAGTGGAGCAATCTGCCTTGCTTCACAGGCAGGAGTTGATATGTTTCATCATCAACCTCTCAAAACACTTCATCATATATATAAACTAGGGTGCCTAAGAATTTGCACAATACTGTAGAAATTTTATTTATTACACTGCACTGATGCCACTCAAAAAAGAAACAAATATGCTGACATATGTGTGTGTCACGATAGTGCACTGAGAAGGAGAAGGGGAAGGAGTGCGAAGCACCAAAGACAATGATCAACAAACCAACTGTTTGTAATCAAAAGACCTCGCCTGGTGTCTCAGGGTTCAGAGTGTCTGCACCATGCCTACTCCTGGCCCTGGTACTCCTTCTCTGCCACCTGTCTCACACCCCTCCTGTAGTGCTCCACCCTTGCCATTCCCAACATCCTTTGCTCCTTTCAGATTACAAACTCACTCTCTGCTCCACGTTGATAATTACAGTACTGTGTAAAGGTCTTAGTTACCCTAGATGTGCCTAAGACTTTTGCACAATACCGTAGGTGCTGGTGGACAATAATCACCGAGTAAGATTACCACATTCTCCTTGGGCACCGGAATAATTGAAGCTTGCATGAAGCAGGTGGGTTCCTCAGACTGCCATAGCAAGAGGCTAAAGATATTGATATTAAAGATACTGAGACTTTTCTCTCATTATTCTAAACTCCAGTGAGTTTTGGTCCAGAACCAAACATTCCTTGTATGTTAACCTTCCATCCCTGGGATCATTCTAGTGAACCTCTTCTGGACCTTTTCCAAAGTTGGCCCTTTGTTAGAAATCAGAAAAGTTCAAAAGTGAACATATTTTAAATTGCAGAAAGAGAAGCATTAAAAGAAAGGCTGGTAATTGGATGTAAAGATTCAATACCACAAATAAAGCTGGTGGCAACTATAAAATTGTGGTGAAGGCTGGTGAAAGACAAAATCCATTTGTGGAAAGCATGTATATACTGTTGATAAGTAATGAAACCTGCAATATAAGATGAGAAAATGTGAATGCTGGAAATGCAAGGAACAAGCTAATGAAGTCAATCTGCATTCAGTTATCCCCACATTGAACGTTAAGTGTGGTTGACTGGAAGATGCATAAGGTAATTGCTACATTAATTTGTGGAACTATTTGAGTACGTAAAAGTGGAAAAAATGGGAGCTAAAAAGGCAGATTTTGCTCTCCATGCGAAGGTCCCCTTTAGGATGTTGAAATGGAGTGCTTGTGTGTGTGTCTGTGTCTGTGTCTGTGTGTGGGGGTTGGGGTGGTTGTTGAAATGTGCCTGGCCCTGGTAGTAACTTCACGCATCAGAGGTGTTGGAAATTATGGAGGGTAAATGTGTAGACTGGTAGGTTAGACAAAGGAAAACAGCATCCTTGCACTGATGGGGGATCAATTATGCAAGGTAAGTATGGGAGATGGAGGACCATGGTGAAAGGTGGTCATGTTGAGGAAAGACGAGGAGATACTGGAAGCACCGATGTGACAAGTGGTGCCACCAGAACAAAGGTGCCTCCAAAATGAAGATTGAGAAAAGGAAGGGAAGAGTTGGAGGAAGTGAGAGGTGTTTGGAAATAGTCAGTAACACTTCAGAAATCAAACAAAAATTAAAAAAAGAAATGAAAACAGAAAATACTGGAAAAATGTTGACAAATGCTCTTCTCAGCCTGAAACATTAACTGTTTCTCTCTCCACACATGCTGTCTGACCTACTGAGTATCCACAGCATTTTCTGTTTGATGAATCTTTGAGTTCAGTTTGTGTCCCAGAGGCAGCACTGATACTCTGCCTTGCTTCTTGTCACCAATTACCAGATAATCTTGATGTTAGTTTGTGTTGTAACCACTTTTTCTGAGAGATTTCTTAAGCATTTCTTTATCATTGCTATGATCAAAATTGTCAGTACACAAGATTGCCAGCAGATATGTGCTGCTGATCAAATAGCAAGGCCACATTTTTTAAAATGTTTCCTCATTCAGAGATGACTCTCCCCTTGACAGAACAGGGATGCAGTAAGTACCTACTGCCAAGGAAATTGAAGGATGGTCACTTTGAACAAAAAGCTCACATGACCTGTTATGTCTAAGCCGGATTCCCTTGCTCTTTTTCCACAACCTTGCAGCTTTTGCTATTTGTTTTGCATTACTGGTCAATCTGTTTGCGAAACAATCCACTCTCACCCATTTGCAAACTATTTTAAGTCTCCCTTCTCTGGTTGTGTAGCTTGTTGCCAATGGAAACAGTCTCAGCCTATTTACTCTAGCAAAATCACTTGCAATTTTGAACCTCTCTATTATATTTCCCCCTTTTGCTTCACTAAGTAGATGATCTCATCTTTTCCAGATAATTGAAACCCTCTCACTCATCCATGGCAAACATGGTAAATGTTTGCTCTACCTTCCCCAAAACCTTAATATGTAGCACACGCAATTAAACACGTTGATTTATATGGCATCCTATACGGTCTGCTTTTTCCTTTTAAAGATAAAACAACTTAATGAATTTGTTCTGCTATCCTCAAAGATTTGAATTAAGAACAATCAATGCTGTATGCACTCAGCAGGTCTCAGAATATAAGAGCAAAGAGGTTTATGGTACAACTTCATAAAACGTGAGCTAGGCCACAGCTGCAGTATTGTGTATTCATTCCTGTAACCACACTTGAGGGAGGATGTGACTGCACGTGGAGAGGAGAGGAGACTCACCAGGATGTTGCCTGGATTTAATATAATATTCTGAATCAGGTTTGTTGTTTGGTGTTGGCAGTACTGTGCAAGACATACAACTTATTATAAATCACATACATACAGATATAAATAGCGAGGAAGAAGAAAGGTGAGGTAGAGTTTATGGACCGATCAGTAATCTGATGGTGGAGGGAAGAAGCTGTTCCTCAGATGCTGAGTGTGGGTCCTCAAGTTCCTGTACCTCTTCCCCGATGCTAATAATGTTCCAGGTGGTGAGGGTCCTTAATAATGGATGCCGCCTTCTTAAGGTAATGCCTTTAAAATATGTCCTTGATGGTGGCAGGGATGTGCCTGTGATGAAGCTGACAGAGTCTGCAAAACTCTGAAGCCTCTTTCAATCCTGAGCATTGGAGCCTCCATTTCAAGTCTTTCTTTCTGCCTGATCCCCATTATCCTACATCCACTTATATTAAAAAACAACTCATAGATTTGAATACCCCATGCTAAAGAAACTTCAGTAGTGAACAATAGGATTCAAGACTCACTAGTCAAAGGGAGCAGCCCCTCATCTACCTTTATCAACCTTTGTCAACCTTTGTCAACCTTTATCAGAATCATGCATATCAATGCTCTCTCATTGTTCTGTGCTTCAGTCAAAGGCTAAATCTTGTTTTGTACCAGAATTTCACAATCTACTGAATCTTTGCTGCACTTTTACATATGATCATCATGTCGCTGACTTGCTTTCACCAAATTCCTGTAGCAAATGCAGCAAGATCTTTTACACATACTGCAACCTTGCACTGGTGGATGGCACGGATCAAACTGAAATGACCCCTTTGTAACACTTCATTTCTCAGCAATTACATCATCAGTACAAACAAAATTCACTAAAAAAAATTAAACTGAACAGGTATTATATAAGATGCAGGAGACATCACAAATAACACTCCAGCAACCTACAGTTGTGAGTGGATTGCAATACGAATATTGATATCAGCAGCAAAATAAAGTCACTATTCATTCCCCAACTGTCAGAAGTAATTGACTTCACCCTTGCACCCCTTAGCACTCACTGTATGCACTACTTCAAACGTCCATATTATCAAAGGTGAACTCTTTCCCCAGTAATACATCTAGTCAGCTTGTTGATCAACATACATTGATTGATCAGCAGGTTATAAGGAAGTTTGCTTGTACCATCCTCACACAGGAACAGAACACGTCAGCAAAAACATCTACTGCAGATAATGGAGCATAAAGCAAAGTGACTGAAGATAAAGAGTTATCTAATTACAGTATCTCCATTTTGGTTATCAAAATCATTAATGATTAAGTATCACAGCATCCGGATTGGCCTAAAAAAAATTCTCATTTCTTTACAGCACACACAAGATGCTAGAGGAACTCAGCAGGGCAGGCAGCATCAAGGAAAAGAGTATAGTCGATGTTTTGGGCCAAAAACCTTCAGCAGGACTGAGTCTGGCTTGCTGAGTTCCTCCAGCAGTATGTGTGTGTTACTCAGATTTCCAGTATCTGCAGATTTTCTCTTATTTGTGATTGGGTCTCTCTTTTCTCTATATTTTAGCCCATTATACGTTTTCCATTCCCTTCTCTCTCATGTATTTACTTCAATAGATCAACCTTCTGCCTTGAAGTCTAGATTAGAGAAGATATTGTATCCCCATCCTAACATTGTTCTAAGTTGACTAAAGCAGGATTCTTAGGTAGCCCAAAAGCACCAATACCACTGAATTATTTAGATAAAATAATACATCTTAGTCTAGAGATGAAATGCAGTTTGGTGCATTACAAATTAGCTCATTTTAAAAAAGGTTGACGTGGAAGTTAATTCAACCTCTTAAACAATGGAAAGAGGGCCAAGTGAAAATTCATTGCAGTTTTGTAATATTAAACCACTGATGTATGCATAGAAGCACAATGGAACATTTTACGGGAAACAATCCAAACATGCTATCAAAACTTTCAAAGAGTAATGTTGGATGAAAAAAGTTTGAAGTAAATTTATTATCAAAGTACATTTATGTCAGCAAATACTGTGGATTCTGGTTAACTGATCCATTGATTAATCGGGCAGCCACTTATTTGGGACAACTCTTAAAGAACAAAAACTAGTTGAAAAAATAACTATAGTTCCCTTCACTATTTTGGGGCACTTGGCCTCTTAATCGGGACAGGAGGCTGATGTTATTTTCTAACTAGTGCCAGCTGAGTGTACTTGGGTGGCCATTGGACACTACATTGTGCTTAGAGTGAACAGTTTTTAAACTGCATCAGTTGTGTGTGTTTGTGTTCAAAAAGCAGTGATTTTTTTCAGAGTTGGTGAGAAATAAGCAGTAAGACAATTTAGAATTGTTTTGCGGTTTCAAGCATCCAGATGTGAAAATGAAACAATCTCATTACTTCAATAAGTTAGAAACTACAAAGAATTAGAAGGTATCGAAAATCATCTTGAATGTTATAAGATCTGGAGGATGCAGTCTTCAAAAGCATTATATGAAGGCAGTCCATTTTCTGCACAAGGTGTCTGTGCTAATTTTGTGCATTCAGTCACTCAAAAGGGCAGGGCAGTGTGTTGGTTGTCGGTCATATCCAGCGAAGACGGCGAAACTTGTGCAGGAGAATTTTAAAAGTGGTAAAACCATTTCACTGAGACAGTTCCACCCTCTTCATCTCAGGAGTCCAGATACAATGCCATGAGAAATCATCACAAACTGGGGTCTTCCTTACTACAGTGGATAATCATGACTTCTTCTGTGCCTTATCTTGCTCTTCGCTCTCCATGAAGCATTGCAGAACCACCTTCTTGCCCATTGGATCTCACTGTCGATCTTATCTGCTCAGTCCACTGGAGCTGACTTCTCATGCTAGGACTGGCATGTCCCTATTCCACCAGGTTATGGTTTCGCCAGCTTTCCTCCCCTGGTTTAGCCCCACTTTTGAAGTGATGTACTGTGTGGCTGCTGTTGCATGCAAACACCACTTGGAGCCACAGGTGAAAGCAGGTGTGGGCGGGGACCAAAAGCGAGTGGACTGCTCGGAATGGACATGGTAAGCCCCTTCACCAGAGCTGCAACCCCTGCCTAAACATGGTAGTGTACACTGCACTAATTCCTCTGTCAATAACTAAATACACAGGAATTCACATAGTATAATTTGCAAACCATTAGTTGATATCAACTGATTGATAATAAGATATTTTGGTGGAAAACAGTCAGCTTCATTATCACAGACATATGTTGTGAAATTTGTTGTTTTGTGGCGTCAGTACAGTGCAATACAAAAAGTATAAGCCCCAAAAATAAATAAATACTGTGAATAGCACAAAAGCTGAGTGGGGGGGGTGGTGTTCATGAGTTATGGACTGTTCAGAAATCTGATGGCGGAGGGGAAGCTGTTCTTAAAACAATGGGTGTGGGTCTTCAAGCTCCTGTACCTCCTCCCTGATAGTGGTAATGAGAAGAGAAGATGTCCCAGATGGTAAGAGTCCTTAATGATGATGGATGCCGCCTTCTTGAGGTACCACCTCTGAACAATGTCCTCAGTGGTGGGGAGGGTTGTGACGTGAGGGAGCTCTGCAGCCTCTTTTGATCCTGTGCATTGGAACCCCAATACCAGGCGATGAGGCAACAATTCAGAATGCTCCCCATTGTACATCTGTAGAAATTTGCTAGAGTCTATGGTGACATATCGAATCTCCTCAAACTCTTGCTGAAGTACAGCCTCTGCTGTGCCTTTTTTGTGATTGCAACAATGCCCCAGGATAGATACTCTGAGATGTTGACACCCAGGAATGTGAGGCTGCTCTCTTTCCACTACTGATTTCTCAAGAAGGATTGGTGTGCATTCTCACAACTTCCCTTTCCTGAAGTCCACAATCAATTCCTTGGTCTTTCTGACATTGAGTGCATGGTTGTTGCTGCGATACCACTTAACCAACTGATCTATCTCACTCCTGTGTGCATCCTTGTCACCAATTGAGACTCTGCCAGCAACCATGGTGTCATCAGTGAATTCCAGGATGGCGTTTGATGAGTTTTCTTCAAAATTTAAGGGATCATTTAAGTTTAGGGAATACAAGGTCAGAAGGGATAGTAAAAACTTATCAAGATGTTACATTTTTAATGGATAGATTTGTCCAGAAGAACAAACTGGGGAAGAGCAAACACGAGGAAATCTGCAGATGCTAGAAATTCAAGTAACACACAAAATGCTGGTGGAACACAGCAGGCCAGGCAGCATCTATAAGGAGAAGCACTTTCGACATTTCGGGCCGAGACCCTTTGTCAGGACAATTGGGGAAGAACAAGTTTTATCCAAGATCTGTTGAAATCCTCATTCAAAAAAGAAAAAGAAGTCATTGTTAATGCTCTGGAAAAAGTTAGGATGAAATCCATAGACAAGGAGATCTTTGGTGCTGCTGAAGAGGTGACAAGCTCATGCACAGGTGAATCTTAGGATGTGGTAAAGCTCATATCTCAAGGCATAGTTAATATCTAGAAGATGCCCATAAATGACAAGGGAATAAATTTAAAGTGAATCAACATGGATCAAGCTAGAGCTGGTGACAGTTGTGGAGTGAGCCTGAATTGATGCTGGATCAAAGACTAGAAAATAAGCAGAAAGTTACAAAATTTAAAAAGTTCAAAGAAACAATGGAAATCCTGTGGCAATTGTGGAATGGAAGCAACGTTGAATTAAATAATAAAGCAAAAGCAAAATATTGCAGATGGTGAATCTATGAATTACATACATGCAACTAATAGAAAGCTATTAAATATAAAGGGAGGCAGGAATAATAGCAGACAGTTTTTAAATTGTATCAGTTGGGTTGAATGAAATCCTGCCCTTCACTTAACTCCAACAACATATCCTTTTATCAGCATGCAGTTACTATGACAAATAACTGGTTTCTGTGCTGGAGACACATATATGGAGACAAAAAAATATTTAAAAGCCATTAATATTTCTGTTGTTTGTTTCATCCTTTCCTGAAGGAGATTTTACAGTTATAACATTTTAGTTAGATTATGCTTGGAGCGTTATACAAAGAACTGATCTTGTACTAAAGAAATGTTATTGAAGCACAGACAAGAAAAAAAATATGTAAGAGCCTTACAAGGATGTTAGCAGATGTGAGAGATGTAACTACAGGTAACATTCAGTAGGTTTCTGCTTTTCTCTAAAAGGGAAGAAGTTAGGCAACACTGACTGCAGTCTTTAAAACTAGGTAGGGCTCCAAAAGTATGAGCACATGTATGAACAAGTATAAACTGCTTATATTTCTAAGGAAGCTTAAAACGCAGGAGCATCATCTCAAGACTGTCAGGAACAGATCAAATAAGTAACAGGAAGATTCTGTGGTGAGAATCTAGTCTTTCTCACACTGAAATTGGGTGAAGGAATTAACATCAAATGCACTTGGGGGAAGCTTGATGTTTATGAGAGGAAAAAAATTAAGACTAATATAGGAGCAGTCAGGGGTGAGATGATTACCGTGAAAGAAGGTTCATAATGAATAGAAACAGTCTGTAGTAGTTGGCCCATATGGCATGAATCTGCAGGCTGAATGCAATTCAAACTACATGGATTACATGCTAAACTTAATTTTGTATTCTTTGTTCTGATCCAGAAGCCTCTGGAACAGCCACTCATGGTGTGTCACAGAAAATGGAAATTTATCCTTAAGCCTATGCTCAAGTCTGTCAGAAGTCCATTTACACCAATCTGACATGTCCCCCTTTCACTCTCCTCATACTGTGTCATTTCCTATTCACCTGCATCTTCCCTCTAACCTTGCAAATGATCTTCTCACATGTCCCTTTGATTATTTAAGTACTTAGGCATGCTGGGGGCAGTGACCAAGTAAACCACCAATGCACATGCCTTGTGGATGTGGGAGGAAACCAAAGCATCTGGAGAAACCTACAAAATCACAGAGAGAACATGTAAACCCCACGCAAAAAGCACTGAAGGATGGACTGAACCCTGGGCGATGGAACTGAGTAATTAATAAGAGTGGTATCCATACACTTAATGTTTGGGCTTTCCCCCACAATCCTTGATTACCTTGGAGTTGAAAAAAAATCCATTTCATAGACTTAATGATTCCAAATCCACAGCGTTCGAGAGTAGAGAAGTACAAAGACTGAAATTTACCTGAGGGAAGGAATTCCACCTCAGCTCAGTCTTAAAAGACTGTGCCTAATGTTAAGATTATGTTCTCTGGGGAAAACATCCTTACAACAAGTTTGATCAAGCTCCCTTCGGAATCATATTTCAGTGAAATCTCTTCTTGTTCAAACTCCAAAGTTAGGTTCATTTTTTCATCGAATACTTCTCATAAGATCCCTCCTATATTTCAGGAAGCAATCCAGCGAATCTTTTCTGAAATGCTTCCATATACATTCTCAAGTAAATAAAGAAACCAAAAGTGCACGCTGTATTCCAGGTAAGATCTCACCAACACTCTGACACTGGAAGTAAAACTCCTTCAGTTTTGTGCTTTTTTTTTGCTTTCTAAATTACAAGGTACCTACTTTTACGTGGATGCTAAATTTTGAGTTTTTGTACAAGAATCAATTGTGGCAACATTTAATTTTGACCCTCCTTAATGGGATTGTGATGGAGCTAGTAGAGCCACTGCCTCACAACACCAGAGACACGGGTTCAATCCTGATCTCCAAAGCTATCTGTATAGTTTGCACATTCTCTCCAGAATGTTGTGGTGCCTTAGTTTCTTACCCATTGTAGAAACACAAGCTGGTTGATTAATTGGCTGCTTTAAATTGCCTCTGGTGTGCTGGTGAATGGTAGAATCTGTGGAATTGATGAGAATGTAGGGAAAGTAAGATTAATACGGGATTGGTGCAAATGGGTGTTTGATGACTGGTTCACTTGGTGGGCCAAAGAGCTTGTCTCTGCTGTTTCTCTCTAGGGCTCTAAATTATATTTCCTATCCAAAAGTGGAAAATATAACATTTTCCTTCTTTGTTTTCCATTTGCCATCTCTGCCCAGTTGCTTAAACATGTATCTCCCTGGAAAACGTAGTCTCACTTTTTTTTGTGAAATTGGTAGACATGCTGGTTGATAACACAAACGATGCATTTCACTATATATTTCAATGTAAACATGATAAATAAACTTGAATCTTGAGGGGAAAAAACTATTCTTGGTTCCTTCATCCTGTAATTAGCCCTATCTCGCTCAATCTTTCCTCAAAAGACATGCAATCTAAGTATCCCTTATACTAGGGCTTAGTATCCCTAGTAAATCTCCTGGGCAACCTCTCTAAAACATTCACATCCTTCCTATAATGAGGTGACCAGAAATGAACACAATATTCCAAGTATGGTCTAACCAGAGTTTTACACAGCTGCAACTGTGGGCCTGCACAGCTGTATTTGTTAATTGTTGTCTATCTAGAGTCGTTCAGTCCTTATTGAGTTTATTTTGATGGTATGGGTTTTCTGTGTACTGTGATTATTTAAAGTGGACTCCCCATTAGCACAGTGCTTGCAGACCTTAATCACCACCTGCACAAAAATGTTTCCCCTCTTTGTCAGTTTGGATTCTTTTGCAAATTACCTTCATTCCATATCTCTGGTTCTGCCAATGGGAACAATTGCTTTCTGTGTACGCTGAATACACTGGCCACAATCTTAAAGTTTTATGAGAAACAATTGGTATCCACTCTTTTCCAACAAAAAAATTCTCCAGACTATCCACTTACAGTATTCACTGGTATCATTTTAGTAATCCTTCTCCAACGCCTCAACGTTTTTCTTAAAATTAAACACAGTAGTTTTTTTCAGGTTGTGCTCAAAATGTTATATTATGATCTCTTTGTCATACACTCTATGTCCCTATTATAAAGATCAGGATCCCACTTGCTTTTAACTACACAAGGTTAGCGAAGCTCTGGGTGTTCCGGAGCTTGGAGTTCAATTCCAGTGTGGTTCTGTTAGGAGTCTCTGTCCATCCTCCCTGAGTACTGTGATTATTAGGTTTTCACCTGGTGCTCTGCTTTCCTCACACAGTCCAAAGGTGTACCGGGTAGGTTAATTGGTCATTGTAAATTGTCCCGTGATTAGATTAGGGTTAATTAGGATGGTGGGGATGCTGTAGCTGCATGGCTCGGAGGGCCAGAGGGCCGACTCCATGCCATATCACTAAATAAATAAATAATAAAACTTTGCTTCAAGCTGTCCTACAGTTTTTATTGGTATAGTCAGATCTCATTATTTATGTACCCCTGTGCTCTTGAGTTTATATTCCTCTTCCCAATATTCCTACCCAAATCTAATATCTCACCTTGCTCAACGACAAATTTCACCTGTCAGCCTGTAAAGGAGTATTTTAGAATTCAATGAAGTGTAACCAAGAAATTGATAAAGAAATAGAACTGAGATAGAAAATAGAAAAAAATCTGAGATAGCTTCTGTGGGTATTTAGAAAAAATGTAATCAAGCAATAAAGGAATTTATAAAAGAGAATTAAAAATGACAGATTAATTAAATAAATATTTTACACCTGTTCTTAAAGAAGCCACAATAAAACCATTCAGAAAAACTGGAGAACTTACACAAAGGACATGAGAAAAAAATTGCATTGCTTAAAAAAAATCTAAGAGAAGTTAATACAGCTGAAAATTGGTAAGAAACAAGGACCTGACGAGGTACATACAAGAATTTTGAAAGAGATGACTGTAAATATGATGGATAATCCAATTATCCCTTCCAACATTCTAGAGAATTTAGAATGGTGATAAATGTGACTCCACTGTTTAACAAAGGGAAGAGGGGAAAAACTATTATTAAAAATACTGTATACCATAATAATGAATGGGATATCAAGTACTGAGAAAATAATGTGAGTGAACAGAGTCTATATTAATTTATGAAACAGAAATTATGGTTAACTAATCTATTAGTTATTTGGGATGTATTTAGTAGAGCAGAAGGGGGGAACCGGTGGATGTGATGTATTCGGGTTGTCAGAAGACTTTCAATAATGTCCCATTTAAGAGGTTGGTGAACAAAATGGAATTGGTGGGGAGGAGGGTAATGGACTGGTGCAGGTTGAGAGGATTGTCAGTCAGTTAATAGGTAAAAAACACAGAATAGAAATAGTGGGTCCTTCTCAGTTTGACAGAGTTCGATTAGTGGGCTATTGCAGAGAACTATGCTATCATCCCTTAGTCAAGTCACTTTTCATTGTCATTTCGACCGTAACTGCTAGTACAGTACACAGTAAAAACGAGACAATGTTTTTCAGGATCATGGTGCCACATGAAACAATACAAAAACTACACTAGGCTACAGACCTACCAGAACTGCATAATGTGCACAAAACAGTGCAGGCAGTACAATAAATAATAAACAAGGCAATAGGCACAGTAAAGGGCAGTAAGTTGGTGTCAGTCCAGACTCTTGGGTATTGAGGAATCTGATGGCTTGGGGGAAGAAACTGTTACATAGTCTGTTTGTGAGAGCCCGAATGCTTCAGTGCCTTTTCCCAGATGGCAGGAGGGAGAAGAGTTTGTGCGAGGAGTACGTGGGGTCCTTCATAATGCTCTTTGCTTTGCGGATGCAGCATGTAGTGTAAGTGTCTGTAATGGTGGGAAGAGAGACCCCGATGATCTTCTCAGCTGACCTCACTATCTGCTGTAGGATCTTGCGATCTGAGATGGTGCAATTCCCCAACCAGGCAGTGATGCAGCTGCTCGGGATGCTCTCAATACAACCCCTGTAGAATGTGATGAGAATGGGGGGTGGGAGATGGACTTCTCTCAGCCTTCGCAGGACGTAGAGACGCTGCTGGGCTTTCTTTGCTATGGAGCTAGTGTTGAGGGACCAGGTGAGATTCTCCGCCAGGTGAACACCAAGAGGAGCTGTCGATGTTCAGCAGAGAGTGGTCGCTCCGTGCCCTCCTGAAGTCAACAACCATATATTTTGTTTTGTTCGCATTCAGAGACAGGTTGTTGGCTCTGCACCAGTCCGTTAGCTGCTGCACCTCCTCTCTGTATGCTGACTCATCGTTCTTGCTGATGAGACCCAGCACGGCCGTGTCATCGCGAACTTGATGATGTGGTTTGAGCTGTGTGTTTCAGCAGTCGTGGGTCAGCAGAGTGAACTGAGCACACAGCCCTGGGGGGCCCCCATGCTCAGTGTGATGGTGTTGGAGTCAATAATTTTTGGTTTGGTGTATTTTATTCAGTGTTTTTCACTTGTTTTTTTCTTTGCTGTTTGCGCAATTAGTACTTTTTTGCGTGTTGGGGGTTGATGTTTTCCTTTGAACGGGTTCCATAGTTTTCTCTGTCTGCAGGAAGACAAACCTTAGGGTTGTATATTGCATACATACTTCGATAATAAATGCATTTTGAATCTTTGATGAGGAGGCAAAAAGTTTTTAATGAGACTATAGACAAACTGAGTGGGTAATAACATAGCAGATAGAGAACAGCACAGAAAAATTTGAGCTGAGAAAAAATGCTGAGTTTTTTTTCTTTATTAGAGAGAGAGAGACAGGTAAATATTGCAACTCAAGGGACCTAGATATCCTTATACACAACACTGAACACGGTTGTCTAAGGATAGGGTTACAGACGCTGAACATGGTTGTCTTAGGATAAGGTTATGGATACTGAACAGTGCTGTCTAAGGATACGGTTATGGTAATGCTGTGCAAGGTTGTCTGCCAATAGTGTCATGGACACTGAATACAGCTGTCAAGGATAAGGTTATAGACGCTGAACCCGGATGTCTTATGATAGGGTTATAGATGCTGAATACTGTTGTCCAAGGAGATGGTTATATACAGAGAACAGGGTTTTCTAAGGATAAGGTTATAGACGCTTAACACTGCTGTCCAAGGATAGGGTTATAGAAACGGAACATGGTTAACTAAGGATGTGGTATCGACACTGAACATGGTTGTCCAAAGGTAGGGTTATAGACGCTAAACATGGGACTCTAAGGATAGGGCAATGGTCACTGAATATGTTTGTTTAAGGATAGGATAATAGAAACTGAGCACGATTGTCTAAGTATAGGATTATGGGCTCTGAACACGGTTGTCTTACGATAGGGTTGTGAACACTGAACTCTGCTGTCAAATGAAAGGGTTATAGACGCTGAACACGGTTCTCAAAGGATAGGGTTATAGATGCTGAACACAGTTCTCAAAGGATAGGGTTATAGACGCTGAAAATGGTTGTCCAAGAGGACATTTATATACACAGAACACGGTTTTCTAAGGATAAGTTTAAGGACGCTGAACATGGTTGCATAAGGATAGGGTTATAGACACTAAACACCACTGTCCATGTTATAGAAGTGGAACGTGTTTAACTAAGGATGGGGTATCAACACTGAACACGGTTGGATAGGGTTATGAGCGCTGAACACTGCTGTCTAAGGATAGGGTTATAGAGGCTGAATACGCTGGTGCAAGGAGATGGTTATGTACACAGAAATGGTTTTCCTAAGTATAAGGCTGTAGATGCTTAACACCCTTGTCCAAGGACAGGGTTATAGATGTGGAACATGTTTAATTAGGGATGGGGTATCAGTGCTGATCACAGTTGTCTGAGGATAGGGTTATAGATGCTTATCATGGTTGTCTAAGGATAGGATTATAGATGCTGAACATGCTTGTGTATGGATTGGGTTATAGACACTGAACACAGTTGTATATGGAAGCGGTTATAGTCGCTAAACACTGATGTCTAAGAATTCAGTTATGGATACTGAACACAGTTGTCTAACGATAGCGTTATGAACACTGAACACGATTGTAAAGGATAGGGCTATAGACCCTGAACACATTTGTCCAAAGGTAGGGTTATAGACGCTGAAGTCATTGTCCAAGGACAGGGTTATCGAAGCTAAACATGGGATCTAAGGATAGAGTTATGGTCACTAAACATAGTTGTAAGGGTTGGGTATTAGAAACTGAACACGGTTGTCTGAGGATAGGGTTATAGACGCTGAACACAGTTCTCAAAGGATAGGGTTACTGATGCTGAACGCAGTTGTAAAAGGATAGGGTTATAGACACTGAACACAGATGTGCAAGGAGAGGGTTAAATACACAAAACAGGGTTTTCTAAGGGTAAGTTTATAGACTGAACATAGCTGCGTAAGGATAGGGTCATAGATGCTGAACATGGTTCTCTTAGGATAGGACTATGGACACTGAACACAGTTGTCTATGGATAGTGTTATATACAATGAACACAGTTGTCTATTATATTATGTTGATATTATATATTATAATATTGAAGTAGTAAAATGGATTCAACAGTGGCTGGATGTGAGATGCCAGATTGTGGATAACTGTTTGTCAGGTTTGCCGGTGTCTAGTGGTGTGTCTCAGCGATCTGCACTGGGTCCAATGTTGCTTGTCATATACATTAATGATCTGGATGATGAGGTGGTAAATTGGATTTATAAGTATGCAGATGATACTAAGATAGGTGGTGTTGTGGATAATGAAGTAGATTTTCAAAGCTTGCAGAGAGATTTAGGCCAGTTAGAAGAGTGGGCTGAAAGATGGCAGATGGAGTTTAATGCTGACAAGTGTGAGGTGCTACATCTTGGTAGGAATAATCAAAAATGGTAGGGCATTGAAGAATGCTGTAGAACAGAGTGATCTAGGAATATCGGTACATAGTTCCCTGAAGGAGGAATCTCATGTGGATAGGATGGTAAAGAAAGCTTTTGGTATGCTAGCCTTTATAAATCAGAACATTGAGTGCAGGAGTTGGGATGTAATGTTGAAATTGAACAAGGCATTGGTAAGGCCAGATTTGGAGTATTGTGTACAGTTCTGGTCACTGAAATATAGGAAAGATGTCAACAAAATAGAGAGAGTACAGAAGAGATTGACTAGAATGTTACCTGGGTTTCAGCACCTAAGTTACAGAGAAAGGTTGAACAAGTTAGGTCTTTATTCTTTGGAGAGTAGAAGGTTGAGGGGGGACTTGATAGAGGTATTTAAAATTATGAGGGGGATAGATAGAGTTGACGTTGAAAGGCATTTTCCATTGAGAGTAGGGGATATTCAAACAAAAGGACATGAGTTGAGAGTTAGGAGGCAAAAGTTTAGGGGTAACACAGGGGGGAATTTCTTTACTCAGAGTGTGGTAGCTGTGTGGAACGAGCTTCCAGTAGAAGTGGTAGGGGCAGGTTTGGTATTGTCATTTAAAGTAAAATTGGATAGGTATATGGACAGGAAAGGAATGGAGGGTTATGGGCTGAGTGCAGGTAGGTGGGACTAGGTGACAGTAAGCGTTCGCCATGGCCTAGAAGGACCGAGATGGCCTGTTTCTGTGGTGTAATTGTTACAAGTCAATGAAAGCTAATATGCAAGTACAGAAACCAATTAGTACATTGACCTTTATTATTAAAGAACTTGAGCACAAGAGTAAGATGTCAGATGTCTTACTGCAACTGCCTTATCCTTAAAACATCCAACACATTAATGCAATCATGAAGAAGGCATTCTTGCAGCTATATTTCATTAGGAATTTGAGATGCACTGTGACCCTAGCAAATTTCTGGATGTACAGTGCGAGAACATTCTGACTGGTTTCATCACCACCTTGTTTGGTGGCTCTAATGTGCAGGGTCGAAAATAAGCTACCTATAGACTCAGTCAGCTCCATTACGGCCACAACCCTTTCCACCACTGAGAATATCTTCAAAAAGTTGGAGCCACAAGAAGGAAGCATCCTTCATTAAGTTTACTCACCATTGGAGCCATGCTCGCTTCTCATTATCATTGGGGAGAAGGGACAGGAGCCTGAAGAAGCACACTCAATATTTTAGAAACAGCTTCTCCTTCACCACCATCATATTTCTGTTTGTGAACCCATGAACACTACCTTACTATTCCTCTTTTGCAATTTTTTTGTAATTTATAATTTTTGTCTTGCACTGTACTGCTGCCACAGAAACAATTTTCATGACCTATATAGTAGGTACAGAGGGAATGTCAGGATTAAATTTTTACACAGAGAGGTGAGTACGTGGAATGGGCTGCTGGTGACGGTGGTGGAGGCAGATACAATAGGGTCTTTTAAGAGACTCCTGGATAGGTACATGGAACTTAGAAACATAGAAGGCTATGTGTAACCCTAGGTAATTTCTAAGGTAAAGACAGGTTTGGCACAGCTTTGTGGGCCAAAGTGCCTGTATCATGCTGTAGGTTTTCTACATTTCTGTATTAGTGATAATAAACCTGATTCTGATTTAGATCACACCTTAAGTTTTGCATACAATTATTATCTCCTTACCTAAAAAAATACTGTGGAGGACATGCAACAGATTCATTAGCTGTGTTTCTATGCAGACTGTGACGCTAAACATCAATTGTTTAAAGTTTAGAAGATTTACAGGTGATCTCATTAAAATGTACAAAATTTGAGGCTCCACGAATTACATTTGTGGAGTGTACTTCTCCTTGCCAATAGTCTTGTATCAGATGATTCAAGACAGAAAAGTTTTTTCACTGGCAGATTTTTGGAGGATTCTGGTGACATAGTCATCGATTAAATCAGCAGAGATCAAAGTTCAAAGTAAATTTATTATCCAAGTACATATACGTCACCATATACAACCCTGAGATTCAGTATTTTGTGGGCATACTCAAAATACCCATAATAAAATCAGTGAAATATCTCAACTTCTGATGCATCTACCTTTGCTGCCCATATTTTCCAGGGTTGATTGAAGAGCCAATAGGATAGCATCTGCTTTGGACCTGTTGCTCCAGCAAATTGATGCAGATCCAAGTTGCTTCTCAGGTAGGAGTTGATTGGTTTCATCATCAATCTCTCAAAACACTTCATCACAGTGGATCTAAGTGCTACAGGATGATAGTTATTGTGGCAGATGACCATGTTCATCTTTGGCACCAGTATAATTGAAGCCTGCTTGAAGCAGTTGAATACCTCAGACTGCTGAAGTGAGAGAATAAAGATCTTAGTGAGCAGTCCAACCAGTCTTTAGTACCTGCCCTGGGCTGGATACTTTTCATGGCTACACCCTGAATGCTGCTTGCATGGCAGCCTCAAGAGACCAAAATCACAGGTTCATTGGGGGCCATGGGAGTTCATGATGCTTCCACCATGATTTTATGGCCAAAAGAAGCTTAGACGGCATTGAGCTCATCCGGAAGTGAGGCCCTGTGGTCACCTATGTCACTTGATTTAACTTTATAAGAAGCCTGCCGCAGCTGTTGAGCATCTTTCGTTGATTCAAGCATAGTCCAGAACTGCCACATTGCCCGTGAGATGGCTTTTTGGAGATCGTACCTGAACCTCTTGTAATTTTCTTGTTCACCAGACCTAAATGCCTACGAGCTGATCCTCAGCATAGTTAATCCAGAGCTTCTGGTTGGGGAAGACTGAATGATTTTGTGGGGACACGTTCACATACAACTGTTCAAATAAAGTCTGTAATAGTTATGGTGTATTCACTCAGGTCCACAGATGAATCCTTGAACACAGCCCTATCCACCAACTTGAAGCAATCTCGTAGCTGTACTTCTGACTCCCACTACCTCCTTTCTGAATAGCCTACTTCTGCTCCTTTATCTTATGGTCTTTTTGTTGTGCTAATATCTGGAGCTTTGGTCTTTAGCCTCTGCCTGGATGTAGGAAGAAGGAAAGACATGTGATCTGATTTACCAAAATGTGGTCTGGGCATGGGCATGGGCATTACTTACCTCAATATAACAGTGGTCTAGTGTGTTGGGACCTCTGGTGCTACAGATTATATGCTGATGGTAATTAGGCAGGGTTTTCTTCAGACAAACTTGGTTGAAGTTCCTGACTATGATTTGAAATGCATCAGAATGGAATGTTTCTTGCTTGGAGATGGCATCTCAAGTGACTGCTGACGGTATGTAAACTGCAGTCAGGACCCTGGAGAATTCCAACAGGCGTACTTATTAAAGCAATTGGTAGACATGTTGGTCTTCACAAATAAAATGACATGAGGCATTTTTTGTTAAGAAAAAATGTACAACTTAATTATTGAACTCCAAAAAAAGGGAACATAAAAACATAAAAGATGACATAATTACATCATCTCGTCAGACCAGCCTCTTAAAGTGAAACCCCAACTCAAGGCCAATGGATGTGAATAATGTCCATTTCCACCCTACATTTACGTTACCCTACAAATACAGCCGAAAAATGATGGTTCAGATATTGGCCGAAGTATGTACAGTTTCTCTTTCCATACATGCTAAATTTTGTTTTGATTGCATATTTTCAGTGTCTTAATTTTTTTTTAAATTTTCAGTTGAAGTAGAAAACCAGCCGTGACGATGTTGAACGAGAGCGCAGGTTCAGGGCGTTGACTGGTTTACAATTAAAGTCATACATTACTGTTTCTGGATCCTCTTGTGCATCGTAGCAATCAGTGGTGCTTCTAGCGCTCTTTCGCGGAGCCCGAAGACGTTCGCTGATTACCGCGCTTTCAATCGCGCGCTTGTCGTCAGGTGATAGTTCAGGCCGCCCAATACGCTGGCTGATTAACGCTGGGGAATCATCTGGTGCGTGAATGGACCAATAGAATTTCACATTGCGGGTTCCATCCGCTGACTCGTCGGTTGCTGCCGTGCAGATGGGTCCTTTATCGCCCAATCAACTTGTTCGTTCGCCAATCGCATCAGATGGTCTACCACTGTCCAATCAGTTTACTCGACGGTTGCTGCAAATCAGCTGGTTTCCAGCTGTCCAATCCCTCTGCTCCCTGTTGATCTGCCGTCACGTGTGCCTGGCAACCCAATAGGCGGAAGCCTTGGCCATTCCGGGTTATCTGTGTAAGATGGCGGCCGCGCCGACTCTGCCTCCGTGCGCAACCGGGCCTGAAGTGATCCGTGGGCAAGTGTTCGATACCGGGCCTCGATACACCAACCTCAGCTATATCGGCGAGGGAGCTTATGGCATGGTTTGGTGAGTACAGTATCTGTTGCGGGAAGAGGGGTAAAATGGGAGATGCCTGGAGGCCGCGGTAGGAATGACAGGGGCTGTAGAAGGAGGCCGAGATTTAGGGAGGGGAGAGCGGAGGGGCAACTGAAAGTAGGAGGGGTTGTGGAAATGCGTGTGGAATTTTATTCAGTCGAGCAAGGATTGAGGTGGACGAGAGGTTAAAGAGGCAATTGGGGCGTTGAGTGGGGTTAGATTGATAGGAGTTACGGAGAGTTACGGAATGGATGCTGGATAGTAAGGACCAAGGAAAATGAAGAAAAAGAGAACAAAATACAGGGGAGTAGTTCAGGTGTTTGGGGAGAAGAGAATGATTCCGGGAAACGTGAATGAGAAGAGGGAGACCTTGGTGCAGCGGGAAATAATGGATTGTAAATATGGAAAGTGGATTGTAATCAGGGTGTGGTTAGTCTTACGATATTGAACTCAAGAGTAGGTTTTGATGCCATTTAGAAATCTGCTCACTCTTTTGGAGTTATACGTCTTAGGTTCTATGTTTTTGCTTCCACTTTTGTATCTAGATAACTTGTAGAGTTGAGATATTTATGTAGTTGCCAGCCAGCCCTGATGCAATTTGTGATTTCGAGAGCCCTGCGTTCTCCAGCACAATCAGTAACGTGTTGTGAATGAGTGTTGTCTCAAGCGGCGAGATGCAGTTTAAGATACAATTTCTGCTAAAGCCTGTAGAGGATTTGCCTGTTGTGACAGGCAAGCAATGGAGCTGCTTGCCTGTGCTTGTAAATTTGGTGCTGTGTTGTTGTATAATATAAATTAGGTACAATTTGCAATTGCAATATCTTTGGTTGGTCCCAAAAGCATTGCATTAGGGGTAATCCTTAAGAGTTTAATATTTGTATCAATTTTTTTTATTGAAAAGGACTATAGTTGGGAGTTTTTTATGGAAGCTTTGTCAAATCATGATTTTTGCGGAGTTATTATTCACTGTCATTAATTGGCCTCCATTATTTTGGTAATTTTTCATGAGTCTGGGCACTGTGTGGGTTTATACCTATTTGTGGGTTGTGCTGATATACTTGACTCTATTTTCCAGCAGTGACTAAGTGAATATCAAAGGGAGACCCTGATGCAGAACATTTGTTCCATTGAAATGACTGTGCTCACTTAATGTTTGCTCAAAGAACTTTTGCATAAATGTTAATTAAATCTCACTTGTTGCTGCTTTTAAAGTGCTGAATAAGTTTTGTTTCTTACAATCTCATGATTAGATGTTACCCAAGTAAAAGATGCATCCAATATTAGTAGAAGTGTAATTGGTAAAATTAGTTTATTATTGTCATATGTACCAAGATACAGTTAAAAAAGATGGTCTTTCATACTGTCAAGAAGATCAATTACTTACAATCATCCATTGAGGCAGTACAAGGTAAAACAGTGAGTACAGAATAGTATTACAGTACAGTAAAAGTGCATTGCAGGAGGTAATTCTTAAGAGTAAATTGATTAATAGAAGTAATGAGTAGATCTGCAGAGAGCAGCTTGCAACGAGTTGCCACACTCCGGCGCCATCTTGATGAAAGTTATGGCTTTTATTACAGAATAAGGCTTGAAGAATCAACATTTGTGCTTTGTAGAATTATCATTTATGCTCTGATATTTTAAAGCAATAAATTGGAATAATAAGTTGTCTTGTGCGAATGACTTGCTGTGATACTTTTGATGGTATTATGATGACAATATTTGATTGAACTTATGCACTTAGGTAATTGGTCTAATAACTTAAGCACATTAGGGTATTAATTGGGTAAGTTCCACCATCTTTTCAGGAGTATTTCCACAAACTGCAGAAACATTCTCTTTGTCTCCCCATTTGATGTTTTGCCAACACTTGTAAAGCTACAACCTGTTTATTGATCTATTTGCCCGAAGGTTAGTATTTTCTCTACTGCAATTGCTTACAAGGTTTGCACTGATAGTTCCTCAAGAGCTTATGAATGGGGGATTACTGACCCTCTTATTGATTTTCATGTATTGTAAGTTCATTTATAAGCAGAAATGCCCCCATTCTTAGTTGCCTCCTTATAATTCAAATCATCCTTTCATTTGCAATATCCTGGACCAGAATTATCTTCTGTTGTCTAGCTGAGATTAACTTTTGATTGTATAAAGTTTTAGCAGCATCTCCTTTTTGTTCATTCGTCACAGCTAGGCGTATTTCTCTATTACAGTAAGATGCTTCTTTTGGTCCTTGTTTTGAAATATATTTTTGAAATTTATTGTGGAAAACAAAGTGATAGATTATGAATAATAAGGATTTTTTAAATTAACAAAACCCTAATTATATTGGCATTTAAACATTTAATTGCAAATGTCCATTTTGACAGCATCACACAAGTTTTATGATATTACAGAATTTCTATTGTCCTGCCTAATGTTTGTTTTTCCTAATGTTTGTCTAATGTTTGTAATGTAGCTACTTGGAAGCTACAGTTTATTCTACAGGTTTATTCTAAAGGCCTGTTAACAGAAAACTATGATATGTACAATTCCCTCACCAGAACTGGCTGATGGAGATGTTCTTCATTTAAGCATACTGCATAAATATGACTACAGTCTCCTTCCTTTTCTGACACATGGGATTTAGTGTACAGTTGCTGGCAAAACTGGTTTAGCCTTCTATGCAGTAGAATTTTACTTTTTGTTTATTGACTGCTTTCATTTGTACTAATGATTGAAGTCTTTGGTGTTAATTCACCTTTAACATTTTCCTGAAAACTGCAGATGAGGGAGATACTGTTGTGCAGAGGACAACCATTTAGTCCAGAGTGCTTTGATTGGCTCTTTGAAAGAGTTGTCTAACAAGTTGTACTTCTGTTTTTCATAACCTGGATTCTTTTCAAACTAATTTTTAAATTTCTTTTGAGTGATACCATTGAGAGTGACATGGTAGCATAAGGCTTTACAGTACAGGCGACCAGGTTCAATTCTTGCCACTCTTAGAAGGAATTTGTATATTCTCCCCGTGACCACATGGGCTTCCTCCAGGTGCTCTGGTTTTCCCTTTGAGTCCAAAGACGTACTGGTTGGTAGGTCAGTTGGTCATTGTAAATTGTCCAGTGATTAGGTGAGGGTTAAATCGGAGGATTGCTGGGCATCATGGCTTGAAGGGCTTGTTGCGTTCTATAGCTCAATAAAAATAAATCGATTTCTGGGATTCTCTCATTGAAATTCAGATCATGGGAATACCTGTTTAAAGAAGTTGCAACTTTCCTCTCATTCTGCTGTTAGTTACCCAATATGTGGCCATTCTGGTACCTGACTGTAACTGTAAACAAGGCAAAGTAAATTGTCATCTTTCCTAGTGTGCTTTTGCCAATTGTAAATCTGCACACTCTGGAACTGGCCATCCTGCCAATGATGTTGTAAATGCAGAGAAACTCCCCAGACAATTTCAGCATACTATCATGTTAAAAAAAAACAACAAACAACTACAGGTAATGATAGCTGGATCACAGGAGTGAGGGTGGTAGACTTGAGGCAGTGCTTAGCTTACAGTCGAATCATAAAGTTGTGTATAAAATGAGAAAATTGAAGATTCACTACCAGGTGATTTCTTCTACCATTTCTTAAAATGATCATATCAAAAGCAGAAGGTAACAGAAGCACTCAGTAGTATTTGTGAAGAGAGGAACTGTGCTGTTGTTTCCGGTTATTGACTCTTGTTCTCTCTTCCCACCCCAACCAGTTGTGATCCCATCAGATCTGGTTTGAATGGTCAAACCAGTTTTCTCTGATTTGAGTGCATCCCTATTACTAAGAAAGTAGAGTAAAAACCATGATAATGCTACTATAATTAACAGTACTGCTATTTGTTTCTACAATACTCTTCTGGTCCACAATCAGGTGGTTTACTGTATTTGAAGCAGGCAAATGAAATTGTATGACTTTGTTATCCTAGTTGAGTGTATGAAGTCTGCTGATATATGAAGTGTTTCCTGTTCTCTGTGCATCACCTTTCAATTGCCGTCAATTCTACTGCGGTTGGTGTACACGTAGTGTTTCTTGCAAAGCTTTAGATTCTTTACTAGTCTCTCAAAACTGAAACCATCTTGCTTCCATTGTATTGCTTTCGGGGATTATGAGAAGTCTGTTTGGAGAAATGAATGAAATACTTTGCCTCAAAGTTTTGAAGTTTGTGTGATGGTATCTTTGCTATCGATATTCATATATTTTAAGTTTTTGTTTATCATGTTCAGAAGTAATCTTAAGTTAACTTAAAAGTACCATTAGGACATTTGAAGTCTGTATAAATGGTCAGCAGATTTTGGCCACAATTTGGCTAAATGTGTGGTTTTGATGTATACTTGATTGAGTAGTTGCTACTTTGGTTGACTGCTCCTTCTGTCAGGCAGGTTTCAGACTGTCATTGCTAATCTATTATATCACTGTAGTCTGTGTCAGTAGAGACTGCTGCAGGTGAAATTAATGAGTTTGAAATGCTGTATTACGACTGTCCCTTATGTGGTTTGTTAATATCAACATTTACAGGAAAAGGATTTAAGGGTCTTTGTGGAAAGGTAGCCAGATGACATTGACAGTGAGTCAGAGATGAGGTGAAGAATAAGTACTTGCACTTTAGGAGATGGGGCCAAGGGGATTTTGACGAGTTGCTGCTTGTGCAAGGTTTGTTAGTAAGTCGGCTAAAAGCCAAGTTGAATACTGCAGCCTAGAATTACAGAAGCACAATGAGTGTTTCACCAGTGTATAAAGCAATGGCAGATCGAGGTGGTAAAGTATTTGTGTAAGAGCGGATATGGGGTTGAGATTGGAAGCTCGTCTTCGGGTCAAATAATGTTAAGTCAAGAGCATTCTACTTAACATAAAGGGATGCAATTTGTAGGGAGAGAAGGGATGGTGGTAGGACCAAAGCAATCATTTAATTGTTTTATATCAATTTTAGAACTGGATTAGATGTTGGATGTACAAGCTGACAAAGGCAATAGGGAAATTGCAATGTGTGTAATTGCAATGTCCAGTTTTACTTTGGTTCTGTTAATGCTGGTATTTTTATTCAAGTGTTTGGAATATTCATTGGAGCTCCCTGTTTTGAATGCAAGCTGTTCCTTTGAGAGTGCTATGAATTGCAATGGCATATTTCTGTTTTAAGACAATGCAATACATGATAATATAGAAAGGAAGCTGTTCCTAATTGCTGAATGTATCTTCAGGCTACCTACTATTCAATAAATGTATACTGTAATTTATTCATTATTATTTTACTTTTTTACTGTATTTTGTATTGCTTTGAACTGCTGTTAAGTTATCAAATTTCATGTCACATGCTGGTAAAAATAAACCTGATTCTGGTACTGTACCTTCCTCCTGATGGTAACAATATGAGGGCATGTCCTGGGTGATGGGGGGTCCTTAATGATGGACATAGCCTTTCTGAGGTACTGCTCCTTGAAGATTTCTTGAGTATTGTGGAGGCGAGTAGCCAAGATGAAGTTAACTAAGTTTACGACTTTCTGTAGCTTTTGGTCCTGTGCAGTCACCACCCCCTCCCCCCCCCCCCCCGGTACCGGACAGTGATACAGCATGTCAAAATACTCTCCATGGTTCATCTTTAGAAGTTTGAGTGTTTTGGATGACAAACCAAATCTCTTCAAACTTTTAAAATATAGCCACTGTCTTGCTGCCTTTATAGCTGCATCGATATGTTGGGACCAGGTTAGATCCTCACAGATCTTGACACCCAGGAACTTGAAATTGCCCACTCTTTCCACTTTTGACCCCTCTGAAGATTGGTTCATGATTTCTCATCCTTTCTGAAGTCTACAGTCAGCTCTTTCATCTTACTGACATTGAGTGTAAGGTTGTTGCTGCAACACCACTCAACTAGCTGGTATATCTTGCTCCTGTACTCCCTCGCATCTCCATTTGAGATTCTATCAACAATGGTTGTATCATCAGCAAATTTGTAGATGGTATTTGAGCTATCCTGAATCACAATCATGCATATGAGAGAGTAGAGCAGTGGGCTAAACACACACCCCTGAGTTGTGCCAGTGTTCATTGTCAGCGAGGAAGAGAGATTATCACCAATCCCCACAGTTTGTGGTCTTCCGGTTAAGAGGTCAAGTATTCAATTGTAGAGGAAGGTACAGAGTTCTGTAATTTGTCCATCAGGATTATGGAATGATGGTGTTAAACGATAATAACCCAGTTAGTAAAGGCCACATTAGGAGTGCAGCCTAGACGGTTTCAAGCTTTGCTTTGTAAGAGTTTGCAAATTCCTTTGGTTTTGGACATTTCTAACATCTATCACAATTGTTTTAAAACAAAGTTTTAAGAATAAATGAACTTAAACTGAGTTTTTTTGTTTGCCATCAAGTCAGAAATTCACATTCAAATAGGAATTCTGATTTTGCTGATGTAAAATTGCAGAGGTTGCCTCAATGTACTGGCATGTGTCACTGAATACCAAATTATATTTAGTCTATTTATACACTCACTGTCATTTACTACCTGCACAACAGCCATTGTTTGATGTTGGCATCATTAGTCACCTCACACCTTACAAAGCCATAGTAGAAGTGAGTCCTTGTTTCTGAGGAACTGCCTGAGATTAAATTTCCCAGATATCAGTCTGCAATTTTGTTGATTATGACTGAAATATTCACTTGGAAAATGTGCCATTTTCACGTGTGAATGTTCACATGTCAAAATGGCATGTTACTTGAGTGAATATATCAGGTAATGTTATTGGGTTAAATTGTTAGGATATTTTGATTATAAGTGTGACTCAAGTTTTCCTAATCAGAAGTGGGTCCTTTTCAAAATGAAGGCACCTTGGGTAATAGTGATGCTTTCTACTTTTGCAACTGTGAAATAGTAATGAAAGTGGAGTCCAAGTGTAAGTTTGATTATTCTTGAGCTGTCTGATGACCATTCCTATCTGAAGCACTAATGATTTAGAGTAGTGGACTTCTGTGTTCAGTACAACTTGTATTCTCTTTAATGTAGCAATGCCAAATCAAGAGCTTCCCGGTCTTTCAAAAAGCATCAGCTTTTAAATGAAGGATTTTCTTTTTGTGGATAATGCAGTGATAAAAGTAAGAATGAATGGTGAACTTGTCTTGCATCAGTTTGAAAGCTTGTGATCTAGTTTGAACCTTTTAGAGAAATTTGGCAGCACAATGACACTCTTTGCTGAACTTCAAGCTCTAATTCCCTTTATTTTCATACTTTTGCAGTGCAGTATTAACAGCATTTGTGTTGCACTGTTAATGATAAATTGTTCTCCTGATGTGCAGTCACAATGTGTTGCCATTGGAATCCAGCTTTTGGCTATAGAGAATGCTAAGTGCTGCAATATTGCATCTGTATCTACACAAGATGACAACACATTTAAAATACAAGTATAATTATTTTTGTAATGTATTTTTCTATTTCTATCATGTCTCTCAGTAGAGCTTTCAATGCACTGTTGACAGTAGTGATGAATATTTAATTCTGATTCCACCTATACCCCATCAGTTCCTATCCTAACCGTCCCTTGCCCTCCTACTGCTACATGATGCCAATCTTGCCTCTTCTCTATCAATCCTCGTACGGAGTCTTGACTCAATGTGGCTTGTGCCTTCTGCTTCCACAGATGGAGAACTGGAGAAGTACAACACAGAAATAAACCTTCTGGCCCAGTGAGTTCACACCGACCATCAAATACCCTTTTTCAATAATGGTGATTGACCCACTCAGTTTTTCACATGTTCTGTTTTTTGTTGCACTTGTATCTGGTGAAACTAATCACATAAGTTTCTGCTGTGAGTCTAGATTGTATGAAGGCTCCTGATTTGGGAGTGGTACATAGATAGCTTGAGTCAGCTTCTGAAAAGCATTTTGTAATGTTACACTGCTTAGCTGTGTTAATTGCCCAACCATGTGATCACACTTTATTCAAGTTCATTCAAAATGTTTAATTCTGGAACAAATCTTTGAAGTGCTCGTTAACTGCATGAAGCTACTCTTTTCTCCATCTCTTCCCTCCTCTCTCGAAAGAGCGGTATATCATTTCAGTGCTTGTCAGATTGGAATGGTAACAAGTCTCTAACCCTCCCTCCAGTCAACACTTTCATTGGCTGGGTAAATTCATACTACTTGCATGGAGCTGACTTTATATCATGGTGTACAATGGAGTAATCTGCATTGGTTTAGTGCTTCACATTTGAAAATACACAATGACCAGCTCTTTTTCTATTCTGGGGAATTCCACCTAGTGAAGAGCTATATGAAAAACACATTCATGCTAATTGAGCTCTTGCCCAGAGCTTCAAAGTTGTAACCCAAATAGTTGGTTTATTTCCAAAACGATGGTTGCGTTATAACTTCTCCAATGTGTTTTTTGCTTGTGTTTCATATCTATGAATCTCAAATACTTGCAGGGCTGCCTCAGTAGGGATTCACTGCAGGAGCATGACTGCTGTCAAACTCTCTGTGCAAACAGTAACTAGACAGTGATATTTCAAAATCTGATTTGATAGGCTAAATATAACTATTATTCAAAAGCTGCAACCAGCACTTAGCCTCCTTAGTCAAACCATTAGGACTCTTTTAGAAATAGTAATCATGTTTAACAGCTTCTTTTGTTTTCTGTATATTTAAAATGTGATGGGCTATTGGTGAAGTAGGTGGGAGGAGTTAAGAGTCTGACAGTTGAAATGACAAGACCGCGGAAGTACCTTGGGTTAATAACTGTTTACTAATAATTCTGCTCTTGCACTGTTTGAATTTGTAATGCCTCCAAAGCAATTCTGTTGGCATTGGCATTTGCTGGTTTAAAAAAAATCTTGCACCCGTTTTGTATTGCAAGCAGTACTTATCACAAGAGACAAAACTAATTAGTTACTTCTATTGCAAAATTTGGAGGGTTAGTGATTGCTGATTCCTGTTCCTTTTTACATTTAGGTTAGGAACAGTTACAGCAGTTTGCTCCTGTGTAAAGCTGCTATTTCATTGTTGTAAAACTGGCTACCACAATGCTTGCTCTGAACATTTATAATAACTTGCTTTAAGGCTCTTTGGGATGTTCTGAGGCTGTGAAACATTTTTTATTTATATATAAAACCATTAGATATAGGAGCAGAATTCAACCATTTGGCCCATTGAGTCTGTTCCACCATTTCACCTTGGCTGATCCATTTTCCCCTTAGTCCCAATCTCCTGCATTCTCCACGTAACCCTTCATGCCCTGATTAATCAAGAATCTATCAACCTTTGTCTTAAATATACCCAATGACTTTGCCTCCACAGCTCTCTGTGGTGATGAATTCCACAGATTCACCACTCTGGCTAAAGAAATTACTCTTCATCTCTGTTCTAAAAGGATGTCCTTTTATTCTGAGGCTATGCCCTCTGGTCTTGGACCATAGGAAACATCATCTCCATATCCACTCTGTCAAGGCCTTTCAATATTGAATAGGTTTTAATGAGGTCACCCCTCATTCTTCTGAATCCCAGTGAGTAGAAGCCCAGAGCCGTGAAACGCTCCTCATGACAAGTTTTTTCAATCCCGGAATCATTTTTGTGAAACTCCTTTGAATCCGCTCCAATGTCAGCAAATCCTCTTTTGGGTAAAGGGCCCAGAGCTGCTCACAGTACTCCATGAGGCCTCATAAGTGCTTTATCACATGTAGTCCTCTCAAAATGAATGTTAACATCGCATTTGCTGTCCTCACCACTGACTCAGCCTGCAAGTTAACCGTTAGAGAATTCTGCACAATGACTCTCAAGTCCATTGGTAAGCTTACTGAATATGTAGCATGTGAGTGCAATTGTTCAGTTTCTGCTAGTTATAAACACTGGGCACCGAGATCAAAGAAAGCATTTCTCGCAGCATTGCGCCAGTGTTACCCTATATAATTTACTGTTGTTCAAGATCCTTGGTGTTCTGACTTGGGTGACTGTGTTACCACTGAATGGTAACCAATGGTATTTCAATGGTATTGAAACCATTGGTATCCAAGATACTTACCAGCTTCAATCCTCTGAAGTGAAGTAACTCCAGAAGTGGTTTAATGCAAAAGTAGCTTCATAATATTGTTTTCTTTTCACAGATCTTGAAATATAGAAAAATTGATCTATGCAACTAGACTTAGTTCTAAATGATATTGGTAGAAGACAGGAATCACTTATTACTGGTCATTAATCAGAAAAGAGCTTGATTGAATTGGTGGAAATGACATGGAGAGGATTTATTTATATATATTTTTAAAGACAGTGCAGCTACAGGCCCTTCTGGCCCAATGAGTCCATGCTGCCCAATTGCACCCATGTGACCATTACCTTTACCTTTCGAATGTAGGGGAAAGCCGGAACACCCAGAATTCCCAACGTCATGGGGAAAATGAACAAACTCCTAGTGAACAGTGGAGGAATTGAACCTGGGTCACTGGCGCTGTAATAGTGTTATGCTAACTGCAGTATATGGGAAGTTTTTTTTAAGTATATATTCAAGATTGGTAGAGCAATAATCTAAAACAATTTGTTGCAGTGGAATTTTATTACCTCCTGGGTAACTTTGCACGTGGTATACATTTTGCAGTTTGTTTAGATAAAGTTTGCATGTCTCGCATATATTTGAAATGTGTTATAAAAATGTGGATATATAAAACATTCTTGAAGCTAAAGTTAGTTTATTTTTGACTAGACATTTGTTCTTTAAATGACTCTTTCCAGCTATTGAGAGAGAGGAAATTGAGTCTTTTGAATCCAAAAGAAATATCTGAATTAGAGTTGAGTTTTCCTCACAATGATGGTTCATAATTGGCTCAGCTAGTTAGTTTCCCATTCCTGAAGTAATGGAAGAACACTAGCATGACATCATTACTTCAAAGATGAATCTTGGACTTTTTGGCATTGAATTTCACTTTGAATTACTCAAGTCTTTTTTCTCAGCCACCTACATCCACCAAAATAAATTTATCAATATCTAGTCAACCAGCTGATATCAACTAATTTGTGAAGTCTACTACATGATTTCCTCTAGAGAAGGTTGGAGAATGGAGTTGATAAAGGTGCAAAAGCAGCATTGTCAGCCAGGACTTGCAGTCTCTTGGATATGGAGTGAATAATGAAGATGGGCAAGGAATTTATGGTGGCAGTATTACCACTGTATCCTCAATCACACAGATTTAAGGATGCAGGCATGGATTCAGTGGCTGTTATCTAGGTGGTGCAAATTCTGTTTTTGTGTTGCTGTATTTTGACCTTAGTAGTCATGTTCCTGTTCTACCGAAGTGCTGCAAAGCTATGACTATCCTCTAATGGAAGAGTCTAGAATGAGAGGGCAATGAGAGTCTTAGGAAAATGGTACTGGCATTTGATGGTACTTTGGCAATTAGTGGTGTTTCATTTTTGGCAGAAGTTGCTCAGGTGTACAATGTTCAGGATCATTGGGGACCAAAGTTACCCCAACCACAAACTGTTGTAGCTGCTACCATCCAGGAGAAGGTATCGCAGCATTAAAGCCAGGACCAACACTCTCCAGGACAGCTTCTTCCACCAGGCCATCAGACTGATTAATTCATGATTAGTATTTCTAAGCTATATTTACTGTTCTGGTGTATATCTTACTGTATGTACTATTTGTTACAAATCGCTGTGATTTGCATGTTCAGATGGAGTTGTAACGTGAAGATTTTTACTCCACACGTATGTGAAGGATGTGAGATGTAAAGTCAATTCAATTCAATGTTTGTTAGTATTAGCATTAGTTTTCCCCTCCTTGCTCAAAGGAAAAATATAAAAGTCATTGCTTTGATGCTTGTGCATATCTGCTTTTAAAGCCTGCTCATGGTATTGGATTCAATGAGTTCTTTGCAGATGAGTCTGCTTAGTTGATCAAGTTGATTCGATAAATGGAAACAAGGCTGAAGCAATATAGATTTTGGATTACTCTTCCTGGTTGCAATTTTGTAGCTAATAACTACATCCAAGTTGTTGTATTAGAATAGAATTTTCCAATATAGAGGGCTTTCCTCACTGCTTACAATGAGAAACTCGAATCCTTGCCACATTGGTGATCATTTTCTAATTCCTTGTTTTCAGGAGTTTCTGAAGGCATGAATTCATGAAAGCGCAGTTTTTAAATTTATCAAATTAGAAGAATATCCATGGAACCTTATTTCATTCGAGCCTTCATCAAACATTGCTCTTTAAAAGTTTTGATGGCATGATGGGATTATTTCTCTAAAAATGCTCCATTGTGTTTCTATGTATACATCAGTTATATGGTTATATAGTTGTTTACTGTCATATAAGTACAATGACTTTGCACTTGGTACCCTTTACATTGTTTGAGGTTAAATTAAATTTGTAATATACTAAACTGCTAGTCAGAATTTCCCAATTTCATTTCTAGACTGAGATGCATTACTTTATTTTACTAATGTAATAGTATCTCTGCTTTTGGGGTGGCTAAGAATGTTGATTTAATCAATGTAGTATAACGTTGGCATAGAGACAATATTATCTTTAATCCCTATCTAGTCTTTAGAGGGTTGATTATTTAAGGAACAGAGGGAAGGGAATGGAAGACACATGATGAACTGAATTATAGAGAAGGGAATTTTTTTAGGCCAATCCAGGTGCTGTGATACTTGATCTTAATGATTGTAGCAACCAATGGATGTGTAGATATTTAGATAACTCCTCATCTTCAGTCCCTTTACTTTATGCTTCATTGTCTGTGGTAGATGTCTTTGCTGAATGTGCTTTTTCTTTATGGGGGTGTTTACAAGCAATCTTCCTTTAAATCTGTTAGCAACAGAAGCCTTGAGTATTACTGAGAAAAGAGTTCACCTTTGATAATATGAACATTTGAAGTAGTGCATACAGTGAGTGCACAAGGGTGAAGTCAATTACTTCTGACAGTTGGGGAATGAATAGTGACTTTATTTTGCTGCTGATATCAATATTTGTATTGCAATCCACTCACAACTGTAGGTTGTGATATTTCCTGCATCTTATATAACGCCTGTTCAGTTTAAATTTTTTTTTAGTGAATTGTGTTTGTACTGATGATGTAATTGCTGGGAAGTGAAGTGCTGCTGTCATTTAGTGTTCTATAGAACACTACAGCTCAGTACAGGCCCTACAGCCCTCCATGTTGTGCCGACCCATATAATGCTTAAAAAAATATTAAACCCACACTACCCCATAAGCCTCCATTTTTCTTTCATCCATGTGCCTGTCCAAGAGGCTCTTAAATACCCCTAATGTTTTAGCCTCCACCACCATCCTTGGCAAGTCATTCCAGGCACTGTGTTTAAAAAAAGAACACAAACAAACAAACTTACCCCTTGTGTCTCCCCTAAACTTCCCTCCCTTAATTTTGTACATATGCCCGCTGGTGTTTGCTATTGGTGCCCTGGGAAACAGGTACTGACTATCCACCCTATCTATGCCTTTATCACCCTCTTGTAGACCTCTATCAAGTCCCCTCTCATTCTTCTACACTCCGAAGAATAAAGACCTAATTTGTTCAACCTTTCCCTGTAACTTAAGTGCTGAAACTCAGGTAACAGTCTAGTAAATATTCTCAGTACTCTCTCTATTTTGTTGATATCTTTCCTATAATTCGGTGACCAGAACTGTACACAATACTCCAAATTTGGCCTTACCAATGCCTTGTATGATTTTAACATTACATCCCAACTCCTGTACTCAATGCTCTGATTTATAAAGGCCAGCATACCAAAAGCTTTCTTCACCACCCTATCCACACAAGATTCCACCTTCAGGGAACTATGCAACAGAGATCACTCTGTTCCACTGCATTCATCAATGCCCTACCATTTACTATGTATGTCCTTTTTGGATTATTCCTACCAAAATGTAGTACCTCACACTTAACAGCATTAAACTCCATCTGCCATTGTTCAGCCCACTCTTCTAACTGGCCTAAATCTCTCTGCAAACTTTGAAAACCTACTTCATTATCCACAACTCCACCCATCTTAGTATCATCTGCATACTTACTAATCCAGTTTACCACTCCATCATCCAGATCATTAGTGTATATGACAAACAACATTGGACCCAGTACAGATCCCTGAGGCACACCACTAGTCACCAGCCTCCAATCTGACAAACAGTTATCCACCACTACTCTCTGGCATCTCCCATCTAACCACTCTACATCTGACATCTGCATCTAACATCTCCCATCTGACCTCTACATCCAGGTCATTTGTAAAAATCACAAATCTGTTTCAGGACAGATCCCAAAAGAGCAATTTTAGTTTGATCCATGCCATCCATCAGTGCGAGGTTGGAGTATGTGTAAAAGATCTTGCAGCATTTGTACAGGGATTTGGTGAAGACCCTTGGCCTTTGACTGAAGCACAGAAATATGAGAGAGTGCATTCATGTGCTTGATTTTGATAAAGGTTGACATCATTAGATGAGGGGCTGCTCCCTTTGACTAGTGAGTCTGGAATTTGAGGATATAGTCTATCAATTATGACTGCAATTTCTTTGCCAAAGGACCTGTGGCTGTACTATCTAACTGAATCTAGGAATATGGAGAATCGGGCTAAAAATGTACTTGAAATGCTGGACTTGCCATGATCTAATTGAAATGCAGATCAGGGTTTAAGGGTCCATTATTTAAAGGGTATTTTAATATTTTGTACTCTGGAGTAAAGACGATTCAGAATCCTATAGCTTTCAAAGTGGCCAGGCCTTAAATTAAAACTTCTTGAGCTTTAAATTTATTTTAAGATGTTGTTCACATTCCTGTTTCCTTTCTACTTTGGCTTGCATTTTCCTCTCCAAATGTTCAAATGCCACTTTTATAAAGGCAGAGAGAAAAAAGTGCCAATATTTTAAATTTGGATTCCAATTGAGAGGTAGTCCTGATCTCCAAATGTAAGCAGGTTCAAAAAATAAATCAATATGCTTTTAAAAAAAGAAATAAAAGCTGAAATTACTGATATCATTCTCATGTAAATCTTTAATTCAGTATGGCATTAACTTCATCCTGAATTCACCTGTCAGCCTGGCGAAGGGTCTCGACCCGAAACATTGACTGCTTCTTTCAACGGATGCTGCCCGACTTGTTTGTTTCCATATCTGTCACCCCATGTTGAACCCTTTTATAATGAACACATTTTAAAATTAGCTTTGAAGCAGTGTTCTGCATTTGTTGCTTTTACTTAATGTTGAAAATGTATATGGACTAAATTGAGTTTCTGACGTTGAAAACGTCACTTGTCGGTATGAATATTTGATGGCATATTACAGGCCTGAAACCTGTGAAACGTATGCTCATTTATAGTGGCAAAAGTGAACATCGAAATAGTAAATGGGTATTTTGGCTCACTGTAGAATTATGGGAATATTGGATAGTAATTGTGTAAGTACAATTACTATACACTTTTTAGTTTTGTAATGTCTGGACTGTTGAGTGCCTACATTTAAGTGCTGTAGATTCTGGACTACTAGCGCACCTGATTAAAAGCTGCAGGCTCTAATTTTAGAAAGAAAATCAATTTTGTACTTGTACAGGCCACACCGGATTTCAAGCCGCAGGTGTCCCACGTTGTAATATGAGATATTTACACAGAAAGATATTACACGTGAGGATTTTTTAACTTTTAATTAAATCCGTATGGTAACATAAACAAATACATATTGCAAATGCTTTTTTTCGAACAGTGCCTGTAACACAGCTACTTCTAAATATACATACATATCGGTAACACACAAATTACGTTGCGTATACTTTTTTACTGAACAGTGCACGAACAACATTCCAATATCTCCTAACAACTGGTAAAAAAAATATGTATACTGCAGCCTACCAGGAAAAGTTATTGATCGCCTTCTTCATCTTCCTCCTGCGCACTAAAACCATCAAAGTCCTTCAGTGTCCAAATTGAATAAAACCTCAGGATCTCGTCACTCACTTCAGTCTCTTCGTTGTCGCTCTCACTTGAGCGCACGTGGTCCTCTTCATCATGCAGCAGTCCAGCCTTTCGAAACCCGTTGGTGATGTTGTGACACGGCTCCACGCATTTAGAATCCACTGGCAGACTTGAGTTAAAGATGCTCTTCGCATGCGTCCTGTTTTGGTAAAGGATTTCTCGCCGCTCGTCATCCAAGCCTCCCACTCAACGCGCAGCGCCACTTTAAGTGCCCGGTTTACGCTGATGTCCAGTGGCTGCAAATACTTTGTGGTGCCCCCTGGAATCACAGCTGGAATTGAGTTTGTACTCTTGATGGCAGCTTTCACTGAACTTTCATTGTCAGCCGCTTAAAAATCACCATCGGTGGAAGCTTTAGTCCGGATGCTGTGCAGCTCAGAACACGTAAAATGCGTTCTCTCATGGCCATTTGTTTTCAGTGTGATGGACCTTTTTTATTAACAGTCCGAGTGAGAGGCAGGTCAAACGTCAAAGGTATTTCATCCATATTTATGATATCATCTGGCCCGATGGAATTCTCTGCTATCTTTCTTTGAGTGAATGTGCGGAAGTTAGCAAGTTTTTCCTCGTGGTTGGAAGGGAGCTGCTGACACAGAGTCGTGTGTACCCTGATGGACAGGCCTTTTTGTCTCATAAATCTAAAACACCACGATGGCCCACCTCTAAAATCTTCGATTTTCATTTTGGTGGCGATTGCTTTAGCCTTCAGTCTGATCTGCACGGTGGAAACACCGCGGCCGCCTGCTCTCTGTGTGTTAACCCAGTCTTCAAGAAAGTTTTCAAGTTCGGGCCATCTGCTATGATTACCTCTGAAAGCTTTTGTCGTCTTTTTGCATTGACTCAGTTCTTCACACTGGCGTCTCCACCGTCTCACCATCGATTCATTTATGCCAAGATTATGTGCAGCAGCTCGATTTCCTTCTTCAACCGCCAGATTGATCGCCTTTAACTTAAAAGCTGCATCATATGCTTTTCTTCGAGTGTTTTCCATGTTGATGAGGGTGAGTACAAATGACTGATTTACAATAATTTAATTGTGAAAGTGCGCTTGATTTATCGTACAATTTCATTGGACCTCTGTGAACTACTCATCAATATTATTGGTCTACTGTTACGAGGCAAAATGTTTTTGGCGGCATGAAAAAAAAACATGCATTAGTAGTATAGGCC
Organism: Hypanus sabinus; assembly: GCF_030144855.1. NCBI lineage: Eukaryota > Metazoa > Chordata > Chondrichthyes > Myliobatiformes > Dasyatidae > Hypanus > Hypanus sabinus. The sequence continues at coordinate 147,476,134 of NC_082715.1, read as the reverse complement.
GCAGTGTTGCCGCAGTGTTCAAAGCGTGGGAAAAAAGTAGCGGCTTATAGTCCAGAATTTACGGTACTCAATGAGGCTGTGAACCAGGTTTTGAAAACGGGAAAAGTTTGGTTGTTTTGGGATTCGGGTCTTTTGAGTGAGTTAATTTGACTCTTAAAGAACTTGCTGCTGAGTGGTGAAGGATCAGCATACTTTTCCCAGATACATAGTACTGAAATCTCAAATTTAATTGCAATTGATATTTCATCTCTCATTTCCTTATATGGCATTGCCAACAGCGGAATCGGTTCAGTGCATTCGGCTTAGCACATATTGTTTCTGAGTGCAGGCTTGGCAGAGGAAAGGAAATCCCATATCCAGAATGAGCTAGTTAAATTTAGTGGCAGATGGAATTTAATGTAGATAAGTATAAGGTTTTGCACTTTGGGAACCAGGGTAGGGCATCGAAGTGTGTGGTAAACCAAGAGACCAAAGGATACAGATGTAAATGTTTCTTGAAGGTGGCATCATGGGTAGAAAGGGTTGTAAAAGGCTTTTGCACAGTATCCTTCATAAATTAGGGCACTGAATTCAAGAGTTGAATGTTACATTGGAGGAGACATGGGTGTGGCTAAATTTGGAGTATTGTATGTAGTTCTTGCCTACCTACCAGACAGAGAGGGAAGAGCCCTGCATGCAACAACTGGAGGTCATAAGTTTAGGGTGAAAAGTGAAATATTTAAGGGGAATTGGAGGAAATACTATTTCACTTGGAGGTGTGATGTGGAATGAGTTGCCAGTGGAAGTGATAGATGTGAGCTTAATTGTAACATTTAAGAGAAGTTTGAATAGGTATGTGAATGAGTGAGGTAGATGGGTCTAGATGGGCCAAAGGGCTCTCATCTCTATGGTGCAGGACTAGAATGTGCCCAGAATCCCAAATACACTAGACCTTTGCAAAACATGTAAAAGAATGCATTACTCCGGATACTTGTGTCCGCTGAAAGTGTCTAAATACATTAAAGCATTTGTGAGCTCTTGAAATGAGCCAAGTAGAAGGAAAGAAGCATTAAAAGAGACTTTCTAGCAATAATAGGAATTGTATTCTTGTGGCGACCCATTTCCTGGCACATCCGAACCGGCTCACAATTAGATAGGCTACGGGGGTTTGCGAGCACAGAGCTTTGGAGCCTCTGCGCCACGGGGGGCAGGTTGAGGGAGGCTTAAAAGTGAGGCTGAAGATTTCGAATAAAGTTTTTCCTTCGACTGCAGTTACCGACTCCGTGTCGTAATTTTAGCGCTGCATGTAGCACACCGCTACATTCTCATGTTTTTATGTTTAGAATATGACTGCAGTGTTTGTGATGCCTTTGACACTTGTTCAGAATAAATCTCCTAATGCAGTATAGAATCATTACTTTGTTTTTATTTAGGGAGGTGGATACATTTTGTAAGTTATTTCCAGCATCAACTGAAAAATGCTACACAAAACTATTGGCAATGAAGATTTTTGGCTTGATGAAATCCTTAAGAGAACATTTTCAATGTTACTATTTCAAGCAGTTGTGTTCTGAGTACAGTTGATGATGTCATGGGTGTTACTTCAAATGCTCTGGAAATGTAAATCAGCCTTCAATTGATTGAATTCTGCTGTGGTGAGTCCACTCTCAGGGTGGAGGAGCAATGCCTAATTAGGGAGCCTTCAAATTGATGGTATGAACATGGATTTCGGTATTCTTTTCTTTAACCCCCTCCCCTTTCTCTTTTCTATTTCTCAGCTCTGGCCTCTTATCCCATCTCACCTGCCCATCACCTCCCCCTGGTGCCCTCCCCCTTCCCTTTCTCCCATGATCCACTGTCCTCTCTTATCAGATTCCTTCTCCTGCCCTTGACCTTTCCCACCCACCAGGCTTCAATGAGCACCTAGCCTGTCCTCCTTTCCTTACACCTTCCTTTCTGCTCATGATGAAGGGTCTCGGCCCACAATGTCAACTGTTTATTCATTTCCGTAGATATCACCTGATCTGAGTCCCTCCAGCATTTTGTGTGTTGCCTTGGATTTCCAGCATCTGCAGAATCTCATGATTTGCTACTCTGCTGTGAAATCTCTTTGAAGTATGTTTTCTCTGAAGAAGTTGAAATCTTTGATCGGAGTTCAGTGAGACCTTGTCACTGATCTCTGCTGCTCTCCAACTCTTTGACCACGTACTTGCCCAGACACTCTACCACAGCCATGTACTTTTGTTTTGTTTGACTTGACCTGCAGCTCTGTTTTCAGGTCTCCCAATTTGGACCCAGTGAAGATCCCAGGTACCTGCATTCAGTTGACTACTGCTCCCTCTGAATTTTATGTGCCACCCTCTCTGCTATGCAGAGATACCTGCGGGCCCTGTTTCAGCCTCTGCCACCGCTCTGAGCCCCTCTCTCCTCTGCCTGCCATGCACCCCTCTATTTCATCCTCTGCTGGATCCATGCTTTCAACCACTCGTTCTTTTTCTTTCTCACATTCAGGAAGGATCGGAAGATAGCTCTTCTCCAGACTGTACATCCTGCTGCCTACTCCGGTGGCCCTGGATGCCTCCATACTGTCGATACCACCTTCATCAACTCCAGCTTCAACAATCTCAAGCAACCCCAGACCATACATCCCACCGTTGCCAACACTGGTTCCAAATACTCCAGATGCCTTCAGACCACGAGTTGTGTGGTCCAACTCTAGCCAGGACCTCAGCTGCCATTACTTCCAGACTGAGATCTTCCTTGCTGCTTCTAGGCCCCTGGGCTCTCCTTTCCCCACCACTACTCTCCAACCCTGGGTCTTACAGTCTCCCCTGTCACTTCGGGTCCTTAGAGCTTCCATCTTCCACCCACCCTAACTTCCGTGACACCAGAACTTTCTCCACTCCTAATGCCACCAACTCTCATTGCCCTCCCCGATCCCAGCTCAAATCTGCGCATTCACTCCGACCTCTCCCTCTCTGAGGTGGCCTGCTCTGTTGTCAGCAAGGGCCTTACGTTTTGTCTCCCTTTGCCCACACCTCGGTGAGTTCTGTGCCAGTAATGACACTGAGCTCTTCTCCTTTGTCTCCGAGCCCACTTCTTTAACAAGAATTCCCCACTCTGTCCGCTCTGGATCTTTTCATCTTTAATTGATGACAATCCATCAGCCAACTCAACCAGCACTCCTCTTTCCTCCTCAAACCTTATCTCCTCTGAATGCACTGCCCTTCTTGCGCTCTCTAATCCCAGCATTGCCATCAAATCCACAGACAAAGGGAGTGGTGTTGTAGTATAGCAAGCTGATCTCTACCTTGCTGAGACCAGGTGGCAGCTCTCGGACACCTCTTGCGTACCCCTGGGAAAGGACCCCACTTCAGACTGTTAATCCATTGCCTCCCGCACTAACATCAATTTTGGAGGTCCTCTATTCACTGCCACCAAACTCATAGTTCCCTTACCCGGCACTCTTCGTTTCTACCTCCTTCCCAAAATCCACAAACTTACTGTCCAGGTATGCCTATCGTCTCTGCCTACTCCTGCACCACTGAACTTGTAGCTAAATATCTGGACTCCATCCTTGGTTCAGCCCCCTGCCCCTACATTTGTGACACTTCACATGCTCTTAGTCTCCTCCACAACTTTTCAGTTCTTTGGCCTTGACTACCATGGGTGTTCAGTCCATATATGCATCAGGAAAGCCTTAAGCTCTCTGCTTTCTCAATAAAAGACCCAACCAGTTTCCCTCCACCACCCTCTTCCGTTTGGCAGAACTGATTCTTGCCCTCAACAATTGCACTTACTCCTCCCACTTTCTCCAAACTCCAGGGGTAGCCACATCTACATCTGTACTCCTCTTCTTCCCATCCCCCCTCCACTCTCCACTTTCTGCAGGGATCTCTACATGATTCTGTTGTCTATTCATTCCTCCCCACTAACTACCTTCCTGCATGTATCCCTGCAAGCAACAGAAATACTACTCCTGCCCATTCTCCTCCTCCTTCAGGGCCCAAAGCAGTCCTTCCATCTGAGGCAACTGTTCACATGAAAACCTTTGTGGGTCATCCAGTGTTCCCATTACAGTCTCTTACATTGGTGAGAACTGGCATAAGTTGAGGGACTGCTTTGTTGAGCATCTCCACATCTTTCAAAAGCAGAATTTCTAACCACTTTAATTCCCATTCCCATTCTCATTCTGATATGTCAGTCCTCTTCTGCCATGAAGAGGCCACTCTCGGGGTGGAGGATCAACAGTTGGTGTAGCCTCTAACCTGATGGCATGAACATCGATTTTAGTGATTTCCCCCCCCCCCCTTCTATTTCCCGCTCTGAACTCTTGGCTTTTCTCCTCGCCTACCTATCAACTCCCCTGGTGCCCCTCCTTTCCTTACTCTCATGGTCCACTATCATCGCCTTTCTTTAGTCTCTGCCTTTTCCCACTCTCTTGGCTTCACCTGTCATATTCTAGCTCATCATCCTCTCTCTCTCTCTTGCCCCCCCCACCACCATTTTAGTCTTGCATCTTCCCCCTTCTTTTACAGTCCTGATGAAGTGGTTCCATACGAAGTGTTGACTGTTAATTCATTTCCATCGATGCTCCCTTACTGCTGTTCCCCCAGCATTTTGTGTGTGTTGCTTTGAATTTCTAACATTTGCCCAATATCTTTGCTTTTCCCATTGCTGTATAGAAAATGGTTTATTATTTGAATATCTTGAATGGACAATTTATGATGACGTAGCGCAGTTGTATTTTGCTAGATAATTAATCACTTGTTGCCTCTGAGTACACAGTTTGTCGATATTGTAAATTATTGTAATGTTATCAAACACTTAATGTTATTTTCCAACTTGTGTTATTCGAAGAATATAATTGGGAGCAATGGAAAGCATTTCTCTGCTATCCCCCACTCCTTGATTCAGTTAATACTCAGAAATCTAGTAGTCTGTTCAGAACACAGTGATAAAGTCCACTGTGTTCCAGAATAGAGGTTTCAAAGATTCTTCACCCTGAAGAATTTCTCATTTCAGTCCTAAATGTTGATGGCCTAAGACAGGAAGGGAAGGCTCAAGCTGGTGTTCAGTCACTGACACAATCTTCAAACAAAATAGGCAAGTTTGTAATTTATGGAGTTGTTCTTGAAATGGCATTTGACTAGCTGTAGAAATCGTAACTGATTTGGTTCAGGTGAATAGAAAAGGCTGCCAAAGGCCAGAGAACACTGGAGTGGCAAAGGATCCAAGGAGGAAAATCTGGGTGGTTGTATGCTCTGGAATACACTACCTGTAACTGGTAGAGGCTCTTTTAGCCATGACTTTTGAGAGTGAATATAGGAAATAGAAACATAGAAAACCTACAGCATAATATAGCCCCTTTGGCCCACAAAGCTGTGCCGAACATGTCCCTACCTTAGAACTACCTAGGCTTTACCCATAGCCTTCTATTTTTCTAAGCTCCTTGTAGCCATCTAGGAATGTCGTAAAAGACCCTATTGTTCCTGCTTCTACCACTGCTGCCGGCAGCCCATTCCATTCTCTAATCACTGTTTTTTAAAAAAAACACTTATCCCTGACATCTCCTCTGTACAGTTGGCCCTCCTTATCTGCAAATTCAACCAACCGCGAAAACCTGGAAGTGCTCTTCCAGCACTTGTTGTTCCAGCATGTACAGACTTTTTTTCTTGTCATTATTCCCTAAACAATGCAGTATAACAACTATTTTACATAGCATTTACATTGTATTAGGTATATATGTAATCTAGAGATGATTTAAAGTATACAGGAATATGCGCGTGGGTTATCGTGGATTGGGATTGAAAAAAATTGGGAGTTCTCTCAGTAAGTCGGAACAGGTACGCCTGGTTTTATTTAGCATCAGTTAGTCAAACGTTTGCATTTGTATATAGTATATATTTTACCTTTCTGTGCATATAAAACTCTTAAGAACGTTATGTTTCAACGTTATGTTGGGAAGTTTCCGAGTTCGATCTAGTGACAGATCGCTATCGAGTGCGCACTCCACCCGTGTCAGGTTCATGCGGAGGATCAAAAACCCAAAACCCAATAATTAAACCACTGAGTTGCTTAGTAATAATTGTAGTTTTCATCAGGGCACAACCTTTCTCACTTTATCCTTTAAAATTGTCCGGATTGTTGACCGACATAGCCTAACGCTTTTCCAATGACTGATGGTGTTTCACCTCTTTCGAGTCGCCTTATTATTTCCACTTTGTTTTCAATCATTATCGTGATTATTTTCATGAACAGAAACATTGTGGATACAGATCTCTGCCACTGGGTTCTAATGTCCACTGCACTGAGACAGGTTAAATAAGGTCTTTTGTTCCGCTGGATCCTAAGGTCCACCGCATTGAGACAGGTTGAATAATAAGGGACTTGAGCATCTGCGAATTTTGGTATCCGCGAGGGGTCCCGGAACCAATCCCCCGCGGATAAGGAGGGCCGACTGTACCTACTTCCAAGCACCTTAAAACTATGCCCTCTTGTGCTAGCCATTTCAGCACTGGGGGAAAAGCCTCTGACTATCCACACGATCAATGCCTCTCATTATCTGGACACCTCTATCAAGTCACCTCTCATTCTCCGTCGCTAGAAGGAGAAAAGGCTGAGTTCACTCAATTTATTCTCTTAAGGCATGCTCCCCAATCCAGGCAATATCCTTGTAAATATTTAAACACAAATGTTTGCAGGGCTGTAGGGAAAATGTGGAGAATGTGAATACAGTAGCGAGATCTCTATTCAAAGCCTATACTGGCTTGATGAGCTGCATGAATATCTTTGGCATTGTTATGCTTTTAAACTTTGTATTTTCTGCTAACTTGGAAGCACTTTGGGACAATTGATTAAAATGATAAGTTATTGATCTAAACTATATAGATAGACTTTATACCTTGGCATCCTAAACTGTAGTCCTTTGATCAGAAAAATGCACAGTACTTGGAGAATGTTTAAACTTTCTGGCTAAATGATGATATTGTATGTTTGTCAAGATATTCAAGGATCTTGGGAACAGATTCTGATGTAGAAATTGAAGTTTCATTTCAGGTGCTTGGCAAATAATCTATGCTAATGAATGACTGCCTTAAAGAACTTTCAATCACGACTGTCTGAAGTGCGACTGCTTTATTTTATAAGTCGTATGGAATATCATGTTTTTGCCAGAGAATATTTACTGCAGAGCATCTTAGTTTATCCATGGAGTTGGTGCTGTGTAGGACTCCAGCAAGTATTGGAGTTGTTAAGAGTTCAGAGGAACTTGGTGTCTTCTGTATATGTGTTGTATTGCCAGTTTCTGAATGGATCAGACTCAGTTTGAAGTGATATACATCTCAGTTTTATTCTTGAATATCCTGAATGTCAGAGGGTAAATGAGCATTTGACTTGTATTCTGTTTAAAAAAATAATTACATTTAAATTAGTATGCAGGATGTTTAGGGACACTTGAAGAGCTGTGATGAGACAATATTTTTACAGATTAGACTAGTTGTCAAATGAAGAGACAGAACTATTTGTAGAAGATGGGTTTATTATAAATATTGAAGTCGAAATCAAATTAGCTGAATTTTGTTAATGGTTCTTTAATCATGGATGTTTTCTCTTATAAAAATGATTCATTTTATTAACTTACTGATCACAGAGCACTTTGGTTGGGTTTGTTCACTTGCCTTTGTAACCTGGGTAAACCTTTTGTGTTCTGGTAGGGTAAGTCCTGAGGAAACCAGATTTGGGTTGAGATTGTGGAGGGCATTAGAAGAGAAGTTTCAATGCAAGTACTTTAAGTAATGCAGAGGGTTTTTTATCCTTAACGAAATGTATAAATTGTATAAAGTGTTGAATGCTGACAATCTATATTAAATGTGTTTCTGCTGTTTCAGAGAAGATGGTATTTAAATCATATTTTAAAATAACTTAAAATGAAAGATACTTGCAGTTTACTTTAGTGCTGTTATTACGGAGGAGGATTAAGATGGAGAGGGTTCAAATTTTGTGCTTTACAGACATTAGCATTTTATTTGAGCTTCCTGCTCTTTCTTCTATCATATACATTTTTAATATAGTAAAATATCCCAAGGTGCATTTAGAAAGATTATGACATCAAGACATGAGGACAGTTGGGCAAAGGTTTGGACAAGAGGGTTTTAAGGAAAGGGAAGTCATTAAAAAGGAAAATGATCACAGGTATGCACTAAAGAAAGCTGTCAATGTTTTATTTGGGTGCTTGCTCCAGTCTGGATGGAGGATCTCAGTCAGACATGCTGACTATCCATTTTCCTCCATAGATGCTGCCTGACCTGTCAAATTCTTTCAGCAATTTGTGTATTCCTGCAGATTTGCAGATTCTTGTGTCTCTGGTTAGTCACCATCTCCTAGACCAGGGGTCGGCAACCCGCGGCTCCGGAGCCGCATGTGGCTCTTTCATCTCTGTGCTGCGGCTCCCCGTGGTTTGTTAGTTTTTGAAATGTAATTCGAAATTTGAAGATTATGGTGATCTTGTACAATCTAAAAACGTTGTGGAGACCCCATTTCCTGGCACATCCGAACCGGCTCACAATTAGCCACCGTTCCGGCTAAGGGAGATAGCCTACAGGGGTTTGTGAGTACGTGTCTTTTGGAGCATCCGCGCCCACGGGGACGGGTTGAGGGAGGCTTTAAAGCAAGGCTGTTTAGTTCGAATAAAGTTACCTTTGACTGCAGTGTCTTTATTTTAGCGCTGCGTGTAGCGCTACACCGCTACAACGTGTTTTTTATCGCTATTAATATACATCACCACTGCCAATGCCTGACACCCGCCAGTGCGCGCTTTCTTTTAATTCTTCGATCCAAGGTAGGCTAACTATGGAGTAACCTTCAACCCAACGTCTTTTTTTCGGAGTTCAAAATGTTTTTGTTGCATGCAGAAATGTAATTTTGTTTTCTCTGCAGGAGTTCATCAATTTCATAAATGCAACACAGTATAGTTTGTTTATACATAGCATAAAGGCAAAAAAAACCCCATTGTATGCAGTGTTATTTCATTTTAAATATCAAACGGGTTTTGTGGCTCCCAGTGTTTTCTTTTCTGTGGGAAATGGGTCCATATTGGCTCTTTCAGTGGTAAACGTTGCCGACCCCTGTCCTAGACTAAGGTGCTTAATGCCCATTGTGCAGTTAAATTAGTCATGGTGAATAAGCAGTCCTTTTGGGCAAATGTTTGATCTCCTTTTTGCAGAACATCTCTAGCATTTTATGCTTATTTCTGATTTCTAGCATCTGTAGTTTATTTTTGCCACCATCCTACCTAGTTTTCATGGAAACAAAATCCTATGAAGTAACTAAAATATCTTGTTAAAGAATCTTGGTGTTTTTAATAGCTTGAAACTTAACTAATAAATGCAAATGTATGTAAATCAAGGATTGATTTTTCATTTTGGAATATGGTTTTTAGATGGTTAATATAAATATTTTAATCTGTTGGTTTTGTCACAAGAATTTCAATATAATAAGTCATTGCAAATTTAGTTCTGGTGTGAAGAGATAGACATGTCCCAGTGTTAAATTTTATTATTCTAACAAGTTGTCTGCATGTAATTGACTATTAAAAGATGGCTTGTCTTACTAGAGAGTGGCAGCATTACTTGCCATTTAGTTTTCAGTTAGGCACTAGGTAATGCATGGCTGCAGAATTTGAGTTAAGGCTAGTGGAGAATATGTTGTGCACCATTTAATATTACTGGTTGTTAACCATAGAGTTACACTTTACAACATGTTTAAAATCAAGGTTTAGTAGTGAAAGGATGACCAGGAGATAAAACAATTAAAACAAATGATTTGGTAAATGTTACCAATATGCTGAATAACTGTAGTCACAAAACTGTTCACTGAAATAAAGGACTATTGGAATGGTGTGTAAAATATGTTATATCTAATTTGAATGGCTATGGTTAACTTGTGTTTTGTAATGAAGGGAGCTTGACAAATTGTTACTGTGGTGGTAGTGGCACATAAATAACCTAAATGTGGCACAGCTGACTTTGTTCCTAATCCACAGTCGTGATTTCTTCCACCTACCATGATCTAGTTTAAGCATTAAGCTGCTCTGATTTGTTTGTATCATGATAAAAAAAGCTATCAAGGTGCAAGAATATTAAAATGTATAATCTTTGGGTAAGTGCATATTACAGCATGCTCATGCCAGTTTCAGAACTGTTTGCACTATGGGGAAGCGTCTCAGCTATCTGAATATTCTGAGATTAATTTCTTAATTTATAGCAGTGTAGAAACCTGATCTGCTAACTATACAAGGAGCATTCAAGGTGCTTGCCAAGCAAGAATCTTACATAGACCTGGGGCTGCCTTAATGTATGTTCAGCATATACTTGTTATTTTGCATTGGTGTGGAATGGAAGTGTTTGAGTTTTATGGCAGAAGTATGAAAGGCTTTGCACTTTTCTGCAGAGTTGAAGATTTTCTGTGGATGTAGAAGTGATTTCAGCATGATGCTCCAGTGAGTGCTGTCTCAAGATCCAGACAGTTCAGTCCAGTCCTAACCACAGACAGCACATAGTTTTCACATTCACTCCATGAAATACAGTTTGTGAACCCTTTGTATTGACCTGTTTTCTGCATTAATTACTCATTAAAATGTGGTCTGATCTTCATCTGATTAACAATCATAGACACAGTCTGCCTAAATTAATTACAGACAAACAAATGTATTTTTCATGTCTTGAAAAACATTGTTTAATCATTCATAGTCCAGGCTGGAAAAAGTAGGTAAACCCTTGTATTTAATAACTGGCAGAACCTCCTTTAGCAGCAATAACCACCAAACGTTTGCTGTAGCTGCTGATCAGACTTGCACAGAGGTGAAGAGGAATTTTAGACCATTCCTTCACACAAAACTATTTCAGTTCATCAATATTTCTGGGATACTCTGCATGAACATCCCTCTTCAGGTCATGCCACAGCATCTCAGTTGGGGTTAAAGTATGGACTCTGACTTGGCCATTCCAAAACACAAATCTTTTAAACCATTCTGATGTTCATTTACTCATGTTTTGGTTCATTGTCTCGTTGCATCATCCTACTTCTATTAAGCTTCAGGTGACAGACTGCTACTTTGACATTCTCCTGTAAAATGTCTTGATACATTGTTCCCGCAACCATTACAAGCTGTCCAGACCCCAAACCTTGATGCTCCTTCCACCATGTTTCACAGTTGGGATGAAGTTTTGGTGTTGGTATGCAGTGCTCTTTTTCCTCCAAGCATAGGAGGATTTCTGTGCATTTCTGTGAAAAACTTCAATTTTTTTTCTCAGCTGTTCATAGAACATTGTCGCAGAAGTGTTGTGGAATATCCAGGTGGTGTTTTGTAAACTTGAGACGTTCAGTAAAGTATGTTTTAGAAATAATGTGTCCTTCAGAGTGTCCTTCCATTCTTCTCGTAGTAGATACATGAATGGAGACTTTAGCAAGGTCTAGAAATTTCTGCAGGTCTTTTTTTGTTACCCTTGGGTTCTTTACCACCTACTTCAAAATTGCAAGTTTTTCTCTTCGTGCAGGGCAGCTCTACTGCCCACACCTCCAATCTTGTCTCATTGATTGGAGCACCTGACCCCCAAATAGCTTTTGTAGAAGGCATTATCCCAAAGGTTCATACTTTTTTTGTACCTAGACTGTGATTGTTTAAATGGTGTACTCAGTATTGACGAGAAGTACAATTGTTTGTGTGTTATTTTGTCTATTATTGTGACTTAGATAAACATCAGACCTCATTTTATGAGTAATGCAGAAAACTAGGTAATTGCAAAGGGTTCACAAACCTTTTCTTGCAACTGTACAGGGGTTTCCTCTTGTGCTTCAGCCTATTCAAAAATTCCACTGAAGTACTTGTATTGGTTATTATAAGTTATTTTTTTAGTGTAGGTTACAACATTACAGCACAGCATAGGTCCTTTGGGCCCTAATATGCCGATGTTTTAACCTGCTCTAAAATTCAGTCTAACCCTTCCCTGGTTATTGTATATTATCCATATGTCTATCTAACTGTACCTAATGTATCTGGCTCTATCAACATCCCTGTCAGGGTATTCTACTCATCCACCACTCTGTTTAAATCTGATAGTCTCTCTTTAATTTCTTCCAATCATCTTAAAATTATACCCTGTTTATTGGCCATTTCTGCTAAAAGAAGAACCAAGCAGGAGCCGAATTCTGTTTATTTTAGGGATACAGCCTGGGACAGGCCATTCTGGTCCAGCAAGCCACCTTGTACATCAACCACTTAACTCTACTGTAATCACAGGACAATTTACAATGACCAATTTGGACCATAGGAGGAAACCAGAACACTCAGAGGAAACCCATATATTTCATGGAGGTTGTACAAACTCCTTATAGAGAGCATCAGAATTGAGCTCTGAGCTCTGACACCACAGGCTGTAATAGCGTCATGGTAGCCACTGCACTATCATTATGCCCCAATTCTCTTTTTTTTAGGTTTTTTTTAATGGCAAAAAGAATCAGATGATAATTTATGGGTATGTGTGGGGAAGAATAACTTCCAGAGAAAACGTCATGGACCTTGTACAACAAATGGTTGCCGTCTGTTTTAATTTAAGATAATGCAATCCAAATCTGGGTAATAGATAATTGAATTTTTTTCTTTCTTTCCCATCTTTTTTTGGCCTGGTACATTTCCTTCTGTATATGAGACTGTTCTTGTAAATCTGTGAATTTCTGTAATGTGGCCACTTGTAAACTTGTAAAGCTTTTCTTTTCTTCTTGACTAGATTTACAACAGCCTTTCTACACCATGGTTCCTGTAACCTGCCATCCCTTCCATCTCATTGGAACATACCTACGTAGAACTCCACACAAATATCCCCTGAATATATGCCACATTTCTTCCACACATTTCCCTGAGAAAATCTGTTCCCAATTTATGCTTCCAAGTTCCTGCCTGATAGCTTCATATTTCCCCTTTACTCCAATTAAATGCTTTCCTAACTTGTCTGTTCCTATCACTCTCCAGTGCTATGGTCAAGGAGACAGAATTGTGATCACCATCTCCAAAATCCTCTCCCACTGAGAGATCTGACACTTGACCAGGTTAATTTCCCAATACCAAGTCAAGTACAGCCTCTCCTCTTGTAGGCTTATCTACATATTGTGTCAAGAAACCTTTGTGAACACACCTAAACAAACTCCACCCCATCTAAACCCCTTGCTCTAGGGAGATGCCAATGAATATTTCAGAAATTAAAATCTCAACCTATTATTACACCTTTCCAGAATCTGTCTGCCTAAATGCTTCTCAATATTCCTGTTTCTATTGGGTGGTCTATAAAAAACATCCAGTAGAGATATTGACACCTTCCTGTTCCACTCACAGGGACTCTGTAGACCCTCTATGACACTAACTCTGATCAATAGTGCCACGCCCCCACCTCTTTTGCCTCCCTCCCTGTCCTTTCTGAAACATCTAAAGCCTGGCCCCTTAAAGTAGCCATTCCTACCCCTGAACCATCCAAGTCTCTATAATGGCCACAACATCCAAGTACTGATCCATGTTTTAAGCTCATCCACTTTGTTCATAATACTCTTTGCATTAAAATAGACACATCTCAAACCATCAGTCTGGGCATGTCCCTTCTCTATCACCTGCCTATCCTCCCTCTCGCACTGCCTCCAAGCTTTCTCTATTTGCAAGCCAAACGCCTCTTCCTCTGTCTCTTCAGTTTGGTTCCCACCCCCAGGCAATTCTAGTTTAAACTCTCCACAATAGCCTTTGCAAATCTCCCCACCAGGATATTGGTCCCCCTGGGAATCAGGTGCAACCTGTCCTTTTCAGGAAACAGGCAGCTGTACTGCCTCAATGAAAATTGGACAATGTTATCTGGAGAGGGGGGAAAAATGGGAAAAGATTTTCGTGCCCTCTTCTCAGTGAAAATTGAGAACAGTGATATACAGGCTTTCCCCACAATCCTAAAGCAGAGCGTTCCTTTGAAACCTTTCATAAGCCGAAAAGCAGTAAAAGCAAGGTGTATATGATAAATATACACCCTGTATAAAGTAGAAATATTGTAGGTACGGTGTAGTTTCACTTATCAATATCGGGAAGACAATCAATTCGGAGAGAAAAAAAATCAGCACGTACACGCATGTGCAAACAACTGCCTGCACAAGGCTTCACGGTCACTGCAGTCTTTTTCGGGGTAAACATTGGTATAAAGCAGGCGATTTTTTTCATAAAAGCGAATGTTCGAAAAACGGGCCACCTGTACATCTGTCATGTATAGATTTCCAAAGCACAAACAAGGTAGAAACCCTACAGCACTGATTTGTAAACTTTATTTTGTTCTGTTCCCCACACCTCAAAGTACAATTCAAACAAAAGCCATATTACAAAACTGCTGAGATCTACAATTCAAGGTTAAAGCTCTTATCACCTTGTGTAACTCAACACTCTTTCCAGTATTACTGGCAATATGCCAGATTTTACACGCATTAGAAGGAAGAGATAAACTGTCAGAGGTGCAGTTTTCCACATGACTATGGTGCTTTTGTATCTGGTGCATACAGTGGCTTGGGAGGGGTGGAAGATTAAACTAAAAATCTCAAACAGCTAACTTGAGGTCAATTTTAATCTGAAATTTCTCCAATTTGGTAAATTAGCTGACTTTCACTGCACTATTATTTTATTTGAAATTTAGCTCATGCTGCAATAAAAGGTAATTACACTGATGGTTCTGTGGATACAGGGGCTACACTAGAGCCATGAAATTACATCAGCTACTTGCAGTAGACATTATTGATTACAGACACCCAAATTTACTCAATCTACTTTCTACTCTGAAGTAGACACATCCAGAAGGGACCTCTGCTCTAATGCGTTAGCAACTGATCCCTTTCAACATCAAACATCAGCTGGGCTCGACAGTCATCAGCTAAAGCAGCTACACCAGGGGTGGGCAAACTTATTGACTTGAGGGCCACAAAGGGTTCTAAAATTTGACAGGGGGGCCGGACCAGGAGCAGATGGACGGAGTGTTTTGGTAATACACCTCATAAGAGAAAATAAAGTATCATGGGATATGTAGAAAACATGTGCTTTAATTTCAATTGAAAATGAACAAATGCATTACAACAAAATATCTGTCTTTGAAGTCCCATGGTATTTAGCTATTTATTGAAATGTCTTTTAAAACACTGAAAATTAAATGAATAAAATACAGCTTTTTTTTAATAGTAACAGTTATTATTTTAAAGCACTGAAAATTCTGTTATCCTTCAAGATATTATCATCATCACTCTCCTCCTGACTGTCTTTATTTCAAAAACGGTAGGAGATGCAGGTCTAGTTGTCCT
The DNA here is from genome assembly GCF_030144855.1 of Hypanus sabinus. Taxonomy (NCBI): domain Eukaryota; kingdom Metazoa; phylum Chordata; class Chondrichthyes; order Myliobatiformes; family Dasyatidae; genus Hypanus; species Hypanus sabinus. Next base: position 147,460,792 of record NC_082715.1, on the reverse strand, counting down.
GCTCCTTCTTATTCAATTGTCCCCTGTGCCAAAACTCAACAACGACCCGCACAATGACAGAACAGTGAGAGTGCGCCAATATGCGGAGCTCTGTGCTCGCAAATCCCCGCAGGCTATCTCCCTTAGCCGGAACGCTGGCTAATTGTGATCCGGTTCGGATGTGCCAGGAAATGGGTTGCCACAAGGTCACAAGGTAAAGCGCAAATGTGGAGTAATACGCTGCACCTCAACAAAGGTCAATGTATATAGAGTGCGTCATCTATTGGGAAACGCCAGAATTGAGGGGAAAAACCATTAACAAGGTTTATTAATATAATTTCATCAAGTTCTGCGGGCCGGATTAAAAAGCATATGGCCCGCGGGCCGCAGTTTGCCCATGCCTGAGCTACACTCAGCCTTTCAAAGTATCCCGGAGAGACAGCCCTCAGAGGATTTTCAGGGGACATTGTTTTATGTATCAAAATGAAATGCAACAAACGGATTACATCAAAGAACAAAGAAATCAAATTAAGTGTTCACCCAGAGTCTTGCTTCCAGATCTCTGCTGCTTCTTAAAGGGGATAGTAGTGGGAGAGGAAATTAGACAGTCTTAAATTTTCTAGACAGATAGACATATTGTACATTTGTTCACTATTGTCTACTTCACATGACTAATTCCACAGAATTAGCTTGAATGGCTGACAAATCCACAGAATTAAAATGATCAGCTCAATGAAGCAAATTTGGCAAAATCCCTATTTCCAAGTTTCCAGATAACTTGCTCAAACAGGAAAACTAATGTAACAATTTACCTCATGTCCGGCCCAATTCAAAACACAATTTTATAGAATTAATCGGGTTTTGCCAATGTGGCCTCCTGTACTTTGGTGAGGCCCATCATAAATTGGCACAGGGTTAAGAAGATTATAACTAGGTGTGTGGTTCAAGGATTGGTATGGGAGAAGTGGGTTTGAATTCATGGGAGACTGGCACCAGTATTGGGGAAGGTATGAGCTGTTCCATTGGGGCAGGCACCACCTGAACTGTGATGGGACCTGGATCTTGGCGAATCGCATAACTAGAGTTCTGGATAGGGCTTTAAACTAAATAGCAGGGGGGTAGGTTCAACAGACTGGAGTGTATGGATAAAGATAAAAGCAAAAGTTTAAAAAAAGAAAAGTAGGGTGCAGAAAAGTCAAGTGCATAAGAGATAAAGATGACCAGATTTTAAAAGACACAATGAGTGTAACAGCACTTTATCTGAATGCCCATAATATTCGTAACAAAGTCAGTGAACTTGTGACACAAATCAGTATAAAGAGGTATGATTTAGTGGTTGATACAAAAATGTGGTTGTAGAGTGGGGAGGATTGGGAATTAAAGTTATCAGGTAATACGGAAGGATAGGCAGGAAGGTGGGGTAGTGCTCTTAATTAAGGGTGAGATCAGGGTGATAATGAGAGAATACAAGATCTAAGGAGCAGAATGTTTTATCCATCTGGATAGAGATTAGGAATAGTAAAAGGGGGAAAAAAATCACTGGTGGCAATTGTCAATCGGCCACCAAATAATAACATTACAGTGGCACAAGCAATAACCTGAGGAATATCTGGGGCATGTAAGAATGGAACAGCAGTTGTCCTGGGGGACTTTAACTTGCACATGGATTGGGTGAATCAAGTTGGTCCAGGCAGTCTTGAGGACATCATAGAATGCATGTTCCTTAAACTGCATGTTAGTGAGCCTACAAGGGAACATGCCACCTTGGATCTAGTCCTGTGCAATGAGACAGGTAAAATTAGCAATCTTGTAGTTAGGGGTCCTCTTGCAAAGAGCGATCACAGTACGACTGAGTTTCTCATACAAATGGATGGTGAAATAGTCGGAACTAAAAACCAGTGTATTATGCCTAAACAAGGGAGACTAAAACAGAATGAGGGAACCGTTGGGTAGGGTGGACAGGCAACACAGGCTATGTGGTGGGACAACTGAGGAACAGTGGAAGACTTTCAAAGAGATTTTCACAGTGCTCACAACAGTATATTCCAGTTAAAGGCAAGGACAGGGAGAGCCATCCATGGGTAACTAAGGAAATAAAGGGAGGCATCAAACTGGTAGATTGGGTATACTTTAAAAAGCAACAAAGAACCACTAAGCAAACAGACAGACAAACTTTATTGATCCCGAAGGAAATTGGGTTTCGTTACAGCTGCACTAACCAAGAATAGTGAAGAAATATAGCAATATAAAACCATAAATAATAATAAGTTAATCATGCCAAGTGGAAATAAGTCCAGGACCAGCCTATTGGCTCAGGGTGTCTGACATTCCAAGGGAGGAATTGTAAAGTTTGATGGCCACAGGTAGGAATGACTTCCTGTGATGCTCAGTGTTACATCTCAGTAGAATGAGTCTCTGGCTGAATATACTCCTGTGCCTAACCAGTACATTATGGAGTGGTTGGGAGTCATTGTCCAAGATGGCATGCAACTTGGACAGCATCATCTTCTCAGACACCACCGTCAGAGAGTCCAGTTCCACACCCGCAATATCACTGGCCTTACGAATGAGTTTGATTCTGTTGGTGTCTGCTACCCTCAGCCTGCTGCCCCAGCACACAACAGCAAACATGATAGTACTGGCCACCACAGACTAATAGAACATCCTCAGCATCGTCTGGCAGATGTTAAAGGACCTCAGTCTCCTCAGGAAAGAGACGGCTCTGACCCTTCTTGTAGACAGCCTCAGTGTTCTTTGACCAGTCCAGTTTATTGTCCATTTGTATCCCCAGGTATTTGTAATCCTCCACCACGTCCACACTGACCCCTTGGATGGAAACAGGGGTCACCGGTGCCTTAGCCCTCCTCAGGTCCACCACCAGCTCCTTAGTCTTTTTCACATTAAGTTGCAGATGATTCTGTTCGCACCATGTGACAAAGTTTCCCACCGTAGCCCTGTACTCAGCCACATCTCCCTTGCTGATGCATCTAACTATGGCAGAGTCATCAGAAAACTTCTGAAGATGGCAAGACTCTGTGTTGTAGTTGAAGTCCGAGGTGTAGATGGCAAAGAGAAAGGGAGACAGGACAGTCCCCTGTGGCGCCCCAGTGCTGCTGACCCAGTGTTGCAAGTGCATGTACTGTGGTCTGCCAGTCAGGTAATCAATAATTCATGATACCAGGGCCCATCCACCTGCATCACTGTCAGCTTCTCACCCAGCAGAACGCACTGGAGAAGTCAAAAAACATGACCCTCACAGTGCTTGCCGGCTTGTCCAGCAGTGTGTTGACATAGTTCAGCAGGTAGACGATGGCATCCTCAACTCCTAGTCGGGGCTGATAGTGTGGCCTAACCATAGGCCGGAGCTGCTCTAGAACAAGTCTCTCCAGGGTCTTCATGATGTGGGAGGTCGATGCCACCGGTCTGTAGTCATTGGAGCAACTGGGGCGCAGTGTCTTCAGTACAGGAACGAGGCAGGATGTCTTCCACATCACAGGAACCCTCTAGAGACTCAGGCTCAGGTTGAAGACATGGTGAAGTATTCCACATAGCTGGGTGGGGCACAGGATTTGAGCACCCTGGGGCTGACACCATCCGGGCCTGCAGCCTTGCTTGGATGGAGACGTTTCAGCTGTCTTCTCTCTCACCTGTTCAGCTGTGAAGCCCAACATGGTGGTTTCAGGTGAGGGAGGGGTGTAGTCACGAGAGCAGGGTGGGGGCTGTGAGGAGGGGAGAGTGGAATATGTGTTGGTTGGGGGCCAACAACAGATGAATCATGTGGGGGATGGGCAAGGGCCACGGTGTCAAATCTATTGAAGAACAGGTTTAGTTCATTGGCCCTGTCCGCACTGCCTTCATCTCCTCTGTTGCTGGTTTGCCGGAACCCAGTGATGGTCCTCATCTCACTCCAGACCTCTCTTGTGTTGTTCTGCTGGAGTTTCCACTCAAGCTTCCTCCTATACCTGTCTTTAGCCTCCCTGATCTTAGCTTTCAGGTCCCTCTGTATTATCCTCAGCTCCTCCCTATTTCCATCTCCAAACGCCCTCTTTTTAGCATTCAGGATGTCCTTAATGTCCTTAGTACCCATGGCTTGTTATTTGAATAACAAAGGACAGTTCTTGCCGGAACATTGCAGTCCACACAGAAGTTGATGTAACCAGTGATGCACTGTGTGAGCCCATCAATGTCCTCTCCATGTGGCTCACAGAGGGCCTGCCAGTCTGTCGCCTCAAAACACCCCTGGTGTGCCTCATAAGCCTCCCATGACCATTTCCTCACTGACCTCAAAGTTGCAGGTTTACTCTTCACCAGAGGCACATAGCAGGGTCTGAGATGCACCAGGTTGTGATCTGACCTTCCCAGTGGGGGGAGGAGAGAGGAGCTGTATGCATCCTTAACGTTAGCATACATCAAGGCCAAGGTCCTCTCCCCTCTGGTTGTACAGCTCACATACTGGGTGAAGTTGGGCAGTGTTCTAGCCATGGTAACATGGTTACCAAACAAGAAAGAAATGGACAATAGATTATGAAAATAATCAGCGCAAAATATAAAAAACACATAGAAGTTTTTATAATTATATTAAGCAGAAAAGAGTGGCAAATGTGAATGTAGGAGGACAAGGGGGAACTGATATTGGGTAATGAGGAAATGGACGAGGCTTTGGATGACTATTTTGTGTCAGTTTTCATGATGGAGAACACGTCTAACATGCTCAAGAGAGATAATATGGATGCGATGGAAGGTGAGGACCTCGAAACAATAGCTGTCACTAAAGAGATAATATTGAGCAAACTTACGGGCCTAAAGATAAGTCCCCTGGCCCTGATAGAATGCATTCCAGGGTACTAAAAGAAATGGCAGAGGTTATAGTTAAGGCTTTGGTGATAGTTTACCAAAATTCTGTGGCTCTGGGCAGGTCCTGGCAGATTGGAAGATGAATGTCACATCATTGTTCAAAAATGTAGGCAAAAGGCAGGCAACTCTAGGCCAGTTAGTTTTATATTTGTAGTTGGAAAAACACTTGAAGCTACCATTAAAGAAATAGTGAGGCATCTGGAAAGAAATGGATTCATCAGGCAGACACAGCATGGATTCAGCAAAGTTTGACAAACTTACTGGAGTTCCTTGAGAATATAACAAGCGCAATGGGTAGAGAGGAACAGATGGATGTTACTTACTTGGATTTCCAGAAGACATTTATAAGGAGCCACATAAAAGACTTATCCGTAAGATAAAGATTCATAGAGTTGGGGGGGGGGGGGTGTATTTGCATGGATAGAGAATTGGTAACCAATAGAATGCAGAGATTTGGGATACATGGCCGTTTGGTTGGCAATCAGTGGGGAGTGGTGTGCCACAGGGGTCAGTGCTGGGTCCACAACTGTTTACAATGTACACTAATGATCTGGAAGAGGGGACCGAGTGTAATAAATCTAAATTTGCAGATGAGTGGAAAAGCAAATTGTGCAGAAAATACAGAGTCTGCCTAGAGACATAGATAGGTTAAGTGAATGGGCAAGAGTCTGGCAGATGGAGTACAATGTTGGTAAATTCAAGGTCATGCACTTTGGAAGGAGAAATTAAAGAGCAGATTATTATCTAAATGGTAAAAGATTGCTAAATGCTGCTGTGCAAAGGGACTTGAGAGCGCTTGTGCATGAATCACAAAAGGTTGGTTTGCAGATGCAGCAGGCTATCAAGGTAAATGGAGTACTAGCCTTCATTGCCAGAAGGAGATGAGTCCACAGTCAGATCAGCTATGATCTTATTGAATGGCAGTGCAGGCTCAACAGGCCAGGTGGCCTACTCCTGCTCCTATTTCATGTTCTTGTGTTAAATTAGGGGACCACTTCATCGAGCACTTCCACTCCATCTGCCAAAAGCTGAACTTCCCTGTGGCGAAACATTTAAATTCTGATTCCCATTCTGACATGTTGGTCCGTGGCCTCCTCTTGTGCCAAGTTGAAGCCACTCTCTGGGCGGAGGAGCAACACCTCATATTCATTCTCGGTAGCCTCCAACCTGATGGGATGAATATCAATTTCTCCTTCTGGTTAAAAAAAATTTCCTTCCCCCTCCCCTCTTCAATTCCACACTCTGGCCTCTTACTTCTCAACCTACCTATCACCTCCCTTTGGTGCCCTTTCTCCTATGGTCCATTCTCCTCTCCTATCGGATTCCTTCCTCTCCAGCCCTTTACCTTTCTTACTCACCTGGCTTCAGCTTTCACCTTCTAGCTATCCTTCTTCCTCTCCCCCAACAATTTTATTCTAGCATCTTCTTCCTTCCTTTCTGGTCCTGAAGGGTCTCGGCCCGAAACCTTGACTGTTCATTTCCATTGATGCTGCCTGGCTGCCTGACAGCCTGAATTTGAGTTCCTCCAGCATTTCGGGTATGTTACATAGAATTAATTTGACAGTTTTCAAAATCTAGTCACATTTCCACTGTCCAGAGACAGCAACTTTCTTACCAAGCAGCAAGATTAAAGCCAAGTTTGCAATGTGGAATTAAAATTGAATGCTATCACACAAGCTTTTTATTGCTCATCCTGATTAAAATGCTGCTCCAAAAGCAGAAAATGTTAGAAACATTCAGCAAGTTAGGCAGCAGCTGTGGAACAAGAAATCATTAACATCTCCTGTCCAGGATCATTTAAACGAATGGGGAAAGAGAAACATGTTGGCTAAGGTGATGAAAGACTAACTTGTTTCTCCCTTTTCCAGTCCTGACGATAGCTCCTGGACTCAAGACATTCATTGTTTATCTTTCCACTGATGCTGTCTAACTTGAGTATTTCCCAGCATTTTGTTTTCATTACAGCACTTCCATTTTTTTTAATCTTCTAGTTGTTGCTCTAGTCTGATATTCCCAACCCCCGGTGTCCATGGACCCCTTGCTTAATGGTATTGGCATGGAATATAAAAAGTACAGAACCCCTGCTCTAGTCCCTTTGAAGATTGAGTAGAATTAGAAATAAAATCTCAATTACAAATCAGTTATATTAACTCACTGACTAGACATGATCCAATGAAGTCCTCAGTATTCAAATCAAGTGCCAGGGGTGCACCAGACATAAGGACGAGAGGTACTGGGTTCAAATCCGGCTGGCTCCTTGCTCAAGTTCCACCCGTGTTGTGTTGGTGTTGAGTTGGCTACTCTGCCTCATAAAACAAATGCAAAAGGGCAAAGTTACCGCCCTATGCACCAAATTAGGTGTGGGAGGATCTCACTGTATTTGTTCAAATCAAGATGTAATCATTCATTCTGATTATTTAAACTACAAAAGGAAACTGGCAAAAATCTTTCATTGCATTTTTACATATTACACAAAATTACTTCCAACCAGCTCAGTCCAAGCACTAATTTTTGAATCCAACCTTAGTAATTTATTGCTGAGGTGTTGCACTCCAACATTGTCCTTGGCTTGTCATTGGCATTCCTCTACTTGTTGGCTTGTTTTATCTGCAATTGCTGTTCAATGTGTAACTATCAATTTACACAACCACACCCTGCATTGCTGTAAGCAACTCCCAAACCACATGCATTTCAGTGTTGCTCCCAGTCAGTCAATATTTGTTTATAACATTCCTTCAAAGAGTAGAGAGGCAAGCAATAGTGCAGAAAAATTTTGAACCAACCAGTGTTCGGCTAAAAATCAGTCCAGCTCACAAGACAACTAAATAACAGTGGGAATAGCCCACAAGATTCCTCAAGTATGCACTAAAATCAAGGGCTAATCTATGTTTTGATCAGAAAGCCTGTTAGCAAGTTAGCTTTAAAATTAATGTAGGCAGAAGTTGATGGCTGAAAATAGCCTGGGCAGAGAGCAAATGACATCAAGCACAGTCCTTGAAGCCCTTCACAACCCTCACCCCAGTCCCACTGGACTTCAAATATTTCCTTGTCCTTCCTGCTTCAATGGGTTAAGTGGCCTTCACCTTAGCAATCTGCCCTGTTGAGCTCCAGGTGATTTGGGGGCGGGGGGAGGGAAGTTCCAACTCTTGCTGCCACTCAAGGAGCAGCAGAGCACTTTTGAAAAGAGAAAACTTGGTGGGTGGGGGGGTAGTAAAGAATGAGATGGTAAGATTGTTGAAAGGGCGAAGGCATGAGAAATGAGTCAGTGAAAAGGAAGAAATAGGAGGGAAGGCTTGAAGGTCAAGCTCTGGAATCTCACACTGGTCAACACTGAAATGTAGACCAAACCTACCTGAATAGTTACTTAATGGTCAGCCCCTTGACCAGTGTAAATAGCTTCAACAAGAATAACCCTGGGACAATTTTGCAATACACCTAACTTCCTTCTCTTTCCCCATCTAACCTCAATTTTCGACAGAATTTGACCTAATTTAGCACAAATTATTGTAATTATCATCATGCCTTCCCTCTCTCTCATTCTCTGCATCTTCAACCTTGTTTAACTCCAAAACTTTTCCAATTCCAATGAAAGATGGTTAGGAGTTCCCTGCAGATAGAAACATAGAAAACCTACAGCTGTGCCAAACATGTCCTTACCTTAGAAATTACCTAGGGTTACCCATAGCCCTCTATTTTCTAAGCTCCATGTACCTATCTAAGAGTCTCTTAAAAGACCGCCTCCACTATCAGCACCGGCAGCCAATTCCATGCACTAACCACTCTGAGTAAAAAACTTATCCCTGACATCTCCTCTGTACCTACTTCCAAGCACCTTCAAACGATGCCCTCTCATGCTAGCCATTTCAGTCCTGGAAAAAGGCCTCTGCCGATCCACACAATCAATGCCTTCCATTACCTTGTACACCTCTATCAGGTCACCTCATATCCTCTGTTGCTCTCATAAGGCATGGTCCCCAATCCAGGCAACATCCTTGTAAATCTCCTCTGCACCCTTTCTATGGTTTCCACATCCTTCCTGTAGTGAGGTGACCAGAACTGAGCACAGTTCTCCCAAGTGGGGTCTGACCAGGGTCCTGTATAGCTGCAAATTTACCTCTCGGCTCCTAAACTCAGTCCCACAATTAATGAAGGCCAATACACCGTGTATGCTTTCTAAACCATAGAGTAAACCTGCGCAGCAGCTTTGAGTGCCCTATGGACTCAGATCCCAAGATCCCTCTGATCCTCCACACTACTAAGAGTCTTATCATTAATACTACATTCTGCCATATTTGACCTACCAAAATAAACCACCTCACACTTATCTGGGTTGAACTCCACTTGCCACTTCTCAGCCCAGTTTTACATCCTATCAATGTCCCGCTGTAACCTCTGACAGCCCTCCACACTACCCACAACTTTTGTTTCATCAGCAGATTTACTAACCTATCCCTCCACTTCCTCATCCAGGTCATTTATAAAAATCACAAAGAGTAAGGGTCCCAGAACAGATCTCTGAGGCACACAACTGGTGACCGACCTCCATGCAGAATATGACCCATCTACAACCACTCTTTGCCTTCTATGGGCAAGCTAGTTCTGGATCCACAAAGCAATGTCCCCTTGGATCCCATGCCTCCTTACTTTCTCAATAAGCCTTGCATGGGGTACCTTATCAAATACCTTGCTGAAATCCATATACACTACTTCTACTGCTCTACCTTCAATGTGTTTAGTCACATCCTCAAGAAATTCAATCAGGTTCATAAGGCACGACCTGGCTTTCACAAAGCCATGCTTACTGCTCCTAATCAAATTCTGCTTCTCCAAATGTTCATAAATCTTACTTCTCAGGATCTTCTCCAACAACTTACCAACCACTGAAGTAAGACCCACTGGTCTATAATTTCCTGGGCTATTTTTACTCCCTTTCTTGAATAAGGGAACAACACCTGCAACCCTCCAATCTTCCGGAACCTCTCACGTCCCCATTGATGCTACAAAGATAATCACCAGAGGCTAAGCAATCTCCTCATTTGCTTCCCACAGTAGCCTGGGGTACATCTTGTCTGGTCCCGGTGACTTATCCAGCTTGATGCTTTCCAAAAGCTCCAGCACATCTTCTTTCTTAATATCTACATGCTCAAGCTTTTCAGTCCGCTGCAAGTCATCCCTACAATCGCCAAGATCATTTTCTATAGTGAGTACTGAAGCAAAGTATTCATTAAGTACCTCTGCTATCTTCTCCGGTTCCATACACACTTTTCCACTGTCAGACTTGATTGGTCGTATTCAGTCATGTCTTACCCTCTTGCTCTTCACATACTTGTAGATGCCTTGGGGTCTTCCTTAATCCTGTCTGCCAAGGCCTTCTTATGGCCCCCGTCTGGCTCTTCTAATTCCATTCTTAAGCTTCTTCCTGCTAGCCTTATAATCTTCTAGATCTCTATCATTACCTAGTTTTTTGAATCTTTCATAACATTTTCTTCAATGAGAGAAGAAAAAGCAGGAATGATATGATAAATACACAGCCTATATAAAGTAGAAAAAATGTATGTACAGTGTAGTTTCACTTGCCAGAATCGGGAAGATTCGACCAAAAACTGATTTGTAGAAAAAAAAATCAGCATGTGCACACACCTGCCCACACAAGGCTTCAGGTTATGGTTGTCTTTCTCGGGGTAAGCACAAGTTTAAAGCGGGTGACTCGTTTTGTAAAAGTGAAAATCCTCTTCGGATTTTTTTCATTTAGCAAAAGCAGGTACTAATGTAGGTCTTTCGTAAAAGTGAAGTGGCTTAAAGCGGGGGACACCTGTATTAAGTTATTTCTAGGAATTTAATGTTTGTATACACAAACTAATCCAGGAACTTGGGGCTAATTGCATGATGCTAAAGAAAGCAAAGGTATATGGAATGTTGGGCATGTCTGAAAGCATGCCTCATTTATACTGGTAGATCTGTTAGATTATCTAATTGCCTTTCTAATAATGCTTTTCCCTTTAAGTAATTACACCCAATTTAGTCACCAGCTCTCAGTTGAGTTGGTATTAATTGTGATAGAAGACAACTTATAGTCTTCTATACTTGGGCAAAGGATGGATATATCTGCTTGGATTCCTGATCACAGTTCGTCGTTTTCTGTTGGCAAAGTTATGAATGCAGATGTCAGGTTCAAGTGCCTAACTCTGTTTACTGTACACTGACATGGGATCCAGAAACCTGGCTGGGGTTTTGAAGTGGGCCCCCTGTAGAATCTTATGATGTGGCCTGGATTTTGTAGCTAATGGCAAAGAAACAGTTTTGTTGTGTGCTACATTGATAGCAGGCAGGCCTTTTAGATTCTGTGAAGTTCTGAGTCCATTTTTGAACATCTGCTATGCCTCAGCCTTTGGTACAGGAATGTGTAGGTGAACAGCTGAAGAATCCTCAAACTTGTGGTATATTGTATATGGGAAGCAAAATATAAAGACACCTGTGATTGAGAGAGAAACATAAAGTGTTTAAGTTATCCAGCAATAGTGAGAATCTGCAAGTGGAAAAGTAAACTTTCAATGCTAGTAGTTTTGCATTTAACTGTATGTATAGTTGAAAGAAAAAAGCTTGTGAACCCTTTACAATTACCTGGTTCTCTGCATTCACTATTCATAAAATGTGGTTTTATCTTCATCCAAGTCACAATAATAGACAAACATAATCTGCCTAAACTAATCAAACAAAAATAAGTGTACCAGTCAATATTGAGTACACCATTTTAAACAATCACAGTCTAGGTTAAAAAAATAAGTATGTGAACCTTTGGGGTAATGCCTTCTACAAAAGCTATTTGGAGTCTGGTCACAAATGAGAAGATATGCAGATGTTGGAAACTCAAGCAACACACACAGAATGCTGCAGGAACTCTCCAGGTCAGGCAGCATCTACGGAAAAGAGCACACTTGATGTTTCAGGCTGAGACCCTTCATCAGGACTGGGGAGAAAAAGGTGAGGAGTCAGGGTAAGAAAGTTGAGGTGGGGGGGAAGAGGGGAGGAAGAACCACAAGGTGATAGGTGAAGTAAAGAGCTAGGAAGTTGGTTGGTGGAAGTGATACAAGGCTCGAAGGGGGAAGTCCATAGAAGAGGACAGAAGGCCATGGAAGAAAGAAAAGAGGAACTAGCACCAGAGGGAGGTAATAAGGTGAGAGGGGGAAATAGTAATGGTGAAGGAACGGGGGAGCTTTACTAGAAGTTTGGGAAATTGATGTTCATGCCATCAGGCTGAGGCTACCCAGATGGAATATAAGGTGTGGCCCCTCCAACCGGAGTGTGGCCTCATTGCAAGAGTCGAAGAGGCTTTGGAATGGCATGTTGGAATGGGAATTGGAAGTGGGATTAAAATGGGTGGCTACTGGGAAATCCCGCTTTTTCTGGTGCATGGGGTGTAGGTGTTCTGCAAAGAGGTCTCCCAAACTGTGTCAGGTCTCACTAATTATATAGGAGGCCACACAGAGCAGTGGATACACTAGATCAACAGACTCACAGGTGAAGTGTTTCCTCACCTGGAAAGATTGTTTGGGGTACTGAATGGTTGTGAGATAGGGAAGTGTAGTACTTGTTCCGCTTGCAAGAATAAGTACCAGGAGGGAGATTAATGCAGCGGGATGAATGGAGAAGGGAGTCACATAGGGATCCTACTGGAGATGATGGAAGTTACAGAGAATTGTGTTAGACACAGAGACTGTTGCAGTGGTAGGTGAGGCCAAGAGGAACCCTGCACCTGGCGGGGTGGTGGGAGGATGAGGTGAGGGGAGACGTGCGAAATGGAAGAGATGCATTTGAGGTTAGCATTGGCGGAGAAAAGGAAGTCCCTTTCCTTGAAGGAGAACATCTCCTTAGTTCTTGAATGAAATGCCTCATCCTGAGAGCAGAAGCATCGGAGATGGAGGAATTGAGAGAAGGGGATGACATTTTTACAAGTAGATGAGATTGGAGGTATGGGTTGTAGAGATGCCCTGCCCTACATATTTTAAAAAAAGACACACAAAGTCAGGTTACTGACAGAACCTGGTCTTAAGAAAGATCTGATTTATATGCACCATGCCTTGATCAAAATGACTTTCAGAAAACCTTTAGTAGAATATTGCAGAGATGCATGCAGCTGGAAAAGGCTACAAAAGCATTTCTAAAGACCTGTGTTCATCAGTTCACAATAAGAGAAATCATCTACAAATGGAGGAAATTCAGTACTATTGCTACTCTCCCCTAAAAGAAGGCATCCTGCAAAGATCACGCCAAGAGCACAATGCGCAGTGCTGGAGGAGATGAATGAAAAGGAACCCAAGGGTAACAGTAAAAGATCTGCAGAAATCTCTAGAACTTACGAAAGTCTGTTCGTGTGTCCAATATAAGAAAAACACTGAAAAAGAATGGCCTTCATAGAAGGACACCACGGAGGAAACTACTGCTCTCCAAAGCAAAAATTGCTGCACATCTCAAGTTTGCAAAACATTTTTGGAACAATGTTCTGTGGACAGATGAGACAGAAGTTGAACACTTTGGCAGAAATTCACACTATGTTTTGAGGAAAAAAGACACTGCACACCAACACCAAAACCTCATCCAAACTGTGAAGCATGGTCTAAAATTCTACCTTGCCATTGTGCACATCTGTTCAGCAGCTGCGGGAAAAATTTGCTGGTTATTGCTGCTAAAGGAGGTTCTACCACTTATTAAGTACAAGGGTTCACATACTTTTTCTAGCCTGGATTGTGAAAGATTAAACTGTGTTAATAAAGACATGTAAAGTACAATTGTTTAGCCAGATAGTGCTGGCTAGTGATTGTGAATTAGATGAAGATCAGACCACATTTTGTGAGTAATTAATGCAAAAAACCAGGTAATTGCAAATTGTGCACAAGCTTTTTCTTGCAACTGTAGGTATTCTGGAAGCTGCTGTAAAAATTTGGTGAAGATTAGTTCATTTAGCCCCTCTGGTTTACCTTAAAATCCAGCAGTTTCCTCAACTGGTACTTGAACTTAATGGGCTCTGCACTACTTTCCTCAGTTTCCATCTATGTTAGCACTATTTCATGCATTTTAAAAACAGTTTTAAAAAGATCGCTCCTTATTTATGATTGAAATAACTAAGTTTTTCAATTGCGGCACTATTTTGATTGCTTTGCTTTACTTTTGCTGTTTCAGGCTTTAGATTTCAAATTTGATCCAGCAATATGTGAAAAGCAATGTGATGTTTTGAAGTTGTCCATATCTTTTGCATTCTGAACTTGTGTGTCCGAGCAATTTTAGTTCTAGGGGAGGATCGACAATGAAGAGAGTATTAGAACTGTTGAATTTGGAGGCACCAGTTGAGGTGGGGAATAAAGCCTTAGTACTACCTTTTTTAAAATAAAAGGTGAAGATTTTGTGGAATATATCTAATTGTGTACTTCAGCCAGTCTGAAGTAAAGTCACTCTAGCTTATGAAATTGGATACTGCTTGAATCCGTGCCTTGTACTGCAAACCCATCCTCATTTAGTAGGTATTTGTAAATTGCAAGGATGATTGTATTACTGCTGTTCATTTTGGATTTGCAGTAATGGGGATTATGATTACATGGTAAAGATCTGCCTCCTGGTGTAAGTGCAGAGATCTGAGCTTGGGTTTGATTGTTGTTAGCTAATCTCAGAGTATCATTATTTTTGCTAGAAAGAGACAACTTTGTATTTACAGTGGTGCTATCTGGTGATTTGTAGAACATGTACATTTCCCTTTTGAAATATTCCGTTTTTCCCTTTGTCCTGTCAACAATTCTGTTTTTTTTCCCCCATAGATGCCTGGACTGCTTTGTTCCTCCAGCATTTTGTGTGTTGTGGAATTCCAGCATCACCGATTTTGTCTTGTTTATGTTAGGCTCAATAAACTGATTAGAAAGGCTGGCTCTGTTATAGGAGTCAAACTGGAGACACTGGAGGCTGTGGTAGAACAAAGGACCCGACGAAAAATCCTGGACAATGTTTCTCACCCTCTGCCAGCCACCTTGGCTGAACTTTTAGTAGTAGACCAAGACAGCTGCACTGCTCCAAAGAGCGCTACATGAGGTCACTCTTACCCTTGGTCATTAGGCTCTATAATGAGTCAACTTATAGCTGGGGAAGTGATGACCCCGTCTTCTGTCAGATTGAGGTATCTTTGTATTCTTTCTTACTATTTTTCTAATATTTGTATATCTGTGCACTTGTAATGCTACTGTGACACTGCTATTTCCTTTGTCGATAAAGTATCTATACAAATTTGTCAGCTTCAACGTGATTTGCAGCAACAAAAATAGGTATCTCTGGAGTGCTATCAAATAAAATTTGTTCAACTATGTACAAGAATTATGCTCAATCTAGTCCACTGCTGAGTTCCCATCTTGCTCCATGTGCCTTGATGAGTTTTTGCACAGCTATCTATTTTCGTTTGTACCTAAGAGGTAGGTTTTTGGCTACTGTAAATTACTCCCACTTTGTGGTAGTGGAATTAGAAGGAATTAATGGGCATGTGTATGAGAGGTTACAGAGATAAGTGAGGAAACCATGGTGAGTCCATTGATGAAGCAGAATGCCTGATCCTTTGGTACTGGATTTCCAGCTTTCCCTTGATGTCCCCACTTCCATCTGTAGGCAAGGATGTCAGAGATGAGAAACATGGTGAAAGATTTTCAGGAGGGCCTTGCAGATGGAGCAGAATTGTCCAGAACCTTGAGCCTCAGCAGTTTAATGTACAATACTAGCAGTGGAGTGACTGAACGTGAGAATGGGCAAAATGCCAGAATGAAAGACTGCAAATATCCTGGATTTCAGAAAAATCAGGAATTATAGATGGGGAAGGGGGTGAATTACAAAGTTCACTGGGATTTGTAAATGGATGAGGAAATTAGTGGTATTTGCTTAACCAAAAGCTTGTGCCTTAAGGTACATTTGGGATGGGCAGACTATTTCAAATTTGCTAAAAGTAACAAGGGGGAGAGGGTGGCCAAGAACATGCTATAATTGTTCAGTTTATTTTATGTATAGTTGTGGCTAAAGACTTCAGCAACAAACGAGCTGGGATTGTTGAGCCTGGCTAGTGTTACAGTGGTAGAAATAGTGTTTCTCTAATAGAAATTTCTCCAAATTCTGCCCTTTGGGTGAACAATTTGAGTGGTTTTATGGAACAAGAAAGTTGTGGAGCTGGATCTTGTTAGTACAGTCGGCCCTCCTTATCCGCGAGGGATTGGTTCCGGGATCTCTCGCGGATGCTCAAGTCCCTTATTCAACCTGTCTCAATGCGGTGGTCCTTAGGACCCAGTGGCAGAGACCTGAATCTGCAGTGTTCCTGTTCACAAAAATGATCACGATCACGATTGAAAACAAAGTAGAAATAATAAAGCGATAGGAAAGAGGTGAAATGCCATCAGTCATTGGAAAAGCACTAGGCTATGTCGGTCAATGATCAGAACAATTTTCAAGGATAAGGTGAGAAAGGCTTTGCCCTGAAAAAATCTACAATTATTACTAAGCAACTCAGTGGTTTAATTATTGGGTTTTGGGTTTTTGATCCTCCACATCAACCTGGCACAGTGGAGAGCATGCTCAGGAGCGATCTGTCACCAGATCAAACTCGGGAACTTCCAATCCCAAGCCCAGCGCTGAGACATAGGTTCTTAAGTGTTTTATATGCATAGAAAGGTAAAATATATACTATATACTAAGACAAGTGTTTGACGAACTGATGCTAAATACTACCAAATGTACTTGTTCTGACCTACTTAGTAAGAGAACTTCCAGTTTGTTTCGATCCCGATCCATGATAACCCACGCATATCCTCCCGTATACTTTAAATCTACATTACTTATAATACCTAATACAATGTAAGTGCTATGTAAAATAGTTGATATACTGCATTGTTTAGGGAATAATGACAAGAAAAAATGTCTGTAAGTGCTCGAACAACAAGTGCTGGAAGAGCACTTCCGGGTTTTCGCGATTCGCGGTTGGTTGAATTCGCCCATGCGGAATTCATGGATAAGGAAGGCCAACTGTATTCACATAGACTCTGAGTGTTGATACGAATGTGCCACAACTCTGAGGGGCCGAAGGGTACAAAGTAGCCCCCTCCTTTTTGAGAATCGCAAGATCGCTATTAATTCGGGTCTGGGACCCAGGAAATGAGAGAGAATCCTCAAGGTTTTGGAATGTGTCCTGGCCTCAGCAAGACAAAGCCACGGATAATGGCCATTGTCTCTTGGAGATGGAATTGTGTATTGAGTACTGTACTATTCATTGAAGCCCCCAGGGGATGACCAGAGTGGGCTGGTTGAGGGATTGCATCATCCTAACCTGATTGACATCTGAGACCCCATGAGTAAGGATAAAAGAGGGTCTGGGGAACAACCCCTTCAGACGCACCAGGAGAAACGCTGGAAATCCCGTGACAGCGTTTAATAGCGACAGCCGGTGGGAGGCTCGCATGCGTCCTTTCCCTTTGCCTGGGATTGGGGCCTTACCATGGAAGAACGGCTTTAGCTAAAGGAGAGGCCATAAGTGACTGGCCACACCAACGTAACTCTCGAAGGATCATAAAAGGAATTGGCAAGTTTCTAAAAAATCTCTCTCTTGACTCCAACCAAAGGCTGCAGCCTGAATGAACTGAGTGACTTTTATATTTCCATCGGACAATACATTATCCCCTAGACAACGATAGAGCTTATTTCTTATTGATTATTATACCCGCACTTTTAGATTTAGTATTGATGACGTATATTATCTGTATGTTTGCATTGATATTATTTTTGTGTATTTTTACTAATAAATACTGTTAAAAATGGTACCATCAGACTTCAACGGACCTCTCTAAGTGACCCAGTTACGGGGTTCATAACAGTGTTCTTAGACATTGGTAATAACAGGCCAATGAAAGATCCTCCCCTTCAGAGTACTGTATATCAGTATACAGTGTGCAATGCAAGATTCTTCACTGAGTGTTTTTCATAATATAGTGTAAAGATTTGGATAAATACAATAGACCTGGGTAAATTAGGATCAGAAACGTAAAATCATTGGAAAAAACAAAGACAACATTGGAGAAGCCCAGATTGAAGGTAATTGATGCATGAATCAGTGGTTGATTTACAGATGGACATGATGGAAGGCTTGGTGATAGAGGATTGGGATCATCTGTAAATCAACAGAACTTTTTGAATGGTGTGCTTTGGCAATGTTGACTGATTTAGCTTTGGGATTTATGTGATGTTTCTCAAAGGTCAATTTATAACATAACTGAATGCACCAAGTTGTGTAAGTATTACTCCACTAAATCAGAGAACCCCTTTCAACTGTCATTCTCTGTCTGGGCTTATAAAGTCAAATATTTGACTTGTGTCCTAGATTAGTGTCCTAGATCTAGATTTTTGTGTACTTTTTTCATAGTGCTCTTTATTTTCCAAACCTGTAATTCATGCACCATTTACCAGCCAGTTGCGTGTAGTATGAGGTTTTGCCAGTAACCTCAGACTTTTGATTCGTGGTATTATGTCTAGCCATTGTTGATCTTCAAATGCTGTGTTGATTGAGTGTCAGAACATCACTGGAGAATCCAGCTGAGACCAGAGGCTCATTAAGTAGAACAATAATTTGGGTGCAGATAATATTTTATCACTAGGCCAATTTAAATTTTAATGAGCAGTTGATGTGCCCATATAATTTAACAATTAACATAATCAGCACTGCACATACCTTGGAGGTGAAAATCCCTGTACAGCATTGAAAATTAGAAGCAAAAAGTGTCACTTATTTTCTGTGAGGCCAGCTGTAGTTGCTTTGACAACAAAAAAAAACTGGAAATACTTGGGTGTGGCAGCATTTGTGGAGAGATAAACAGAATTAATATTTTGGCTCTTTATCAGGACTACAAAAAAGCGATCTATTCAAAGTTGCAGAGAAGAGGGTGGGGTGAAGAGAACAAAGCTTATATTTATAATGGGGTGGAGACAAAAGTATGACAACACTGGTAGATGCACTGATGCAGAAAAGAAGGGGGAAAGTAGTAGGCTATGTTTGAAGGAAGTGGGATTGAATGAGAGCAGAAGGTGAAATAGAATCAGTACTGGGACAGACATACAGAATACAGCTGGAAAACTGAAAATCAGAACACCGGAAATGCTCATCAGATCAGACTGCATTGCTGGAGAGGGAGATGGAGTGTTGCAGTTTGTTGACCTTGTATTAGAATCAGTGAGCTCTGATATGAACTGGAAAGACTGGTTAGCTGAAGTTGCTCAGTTCAGTACTATAATGTGCCTAGTAGGGGAAAAATAGATGAGATGTGGTCCTTTGAGTTTTGAGATTAGTTGGAACAGTATGAGGTGGAATAGTGCTGAATTAAAATGATGGGTAAATAGATCATTACAAGTACTGAACAAAGGTATTCTGCAAAGCATTCACACAGCCTGTTTAGATTCTGTATTGTGATCACTCAGTAAATTAAACATACTGTATTGTTTTCTGTATTTTTTTAATTTTCCTTTAAATGCCTGCCAGAAAATGAAGCTCAAGTTAGTATATGCTGA
Source organism: Hypanus sabinus (assembly GCF_030144855.1). Classification (NCBI taxonomy): domain Eukaryota; kingdom Metazoa; phylum Chordata; class Chondrichthyes; order Myliobatiformes; family Dasyatidae; genus Hypanus; species Hypanus sabinus. The sequence continues at coordinate 147,441,394 of NC_082715.1, read as the reverse complement.
CATATGAGATCTGAGGCCTCCATTGGTCAGAGCTGACCATGGATATTGCATCCCAGTTGACTACACACAGAAGCCTGAGTAGAATGCTATGGAGAGCAAGCTGTTGTCCATATTGTAGCAGATTTCCCCCTCTCCATGCATATTTGATGAACCCAAAGGAATGGCAGAGACTGATACAGTTTGGTACCAGCAGTGTTGCAGGAGTTGCCAGTCAGCATTGAATACAATGTGTAGGACTGCCTTAGGGACTCCAGCTGTGAATTTTTCCCTCGGGAGTTTCTCCAGAAGCCTTCCTTGTGAGTGGGTATAGCCTCAAGGTGGTGGAGGTTTGAGCTCAAGAGTTTTCCTTCTAGATGAGCTGCCAACCGTGCTGTCAAGCCCCATCTGCCTGAAGCGCCTGGTTTAAAGGAGCCAATAACCCGCTTTTGCCCCTTCTGTCAGTTGAAACTGTGCCACTGGGCTTAATATCTATGCCACACTTGAAGGCCAGAAGCTGCACTTAGTTGTCAGAATAGGTAGTGGGAGCTTGTGCCCATTAGCACCCCCCTGGGGCACCCCCCCCCCCCCCCGCTATAACCTTAAGGAATTGGTGACATATACATACTTCAGTAAATTTACTTTGTATTTCTTATCATTTGTTAGTGTTGTACTGTTTGGATTTAATAATGGAAAAATGAAAACATTTTGCGATTTTGAATTACAGCACTTTGGTGACCACTTTTTGTTACAGATATTCCCAAATAAAGTTGCTATGGACTGTTTTGAAGCTGGTAATGAAATGTAGAGTAGTTGCTAATATTTTTCCAAGAGGGATAATAATTTTTTCAAATAATTAAGCCTTTTGTCTGCCCTCCAACTGAATTATATGCCTGGGGTACTTTAACATTATTGACAAAGAAATTGGCTTCCTCTAATTTACAGGTTATGCCTTCCTATTTTGGTTATAATACTTTTTTCCATATTCTCCTTTATGCTAGCAGTTAATGACGAGAAGAAAAAAAATAAATGTCAGTTTCTCAAGTTAAGTATTTGCATGTTTATAAAATGGATTGTTGTGTTTCTAAAGTTCAATTTATCATTTAACCGTGCATGAATATAGCCAAATGAAACAGTGTTCCTCTAGGGCCAAGGTGCAAAACACAGTACCAACAGGCACACACAGAACAAGGCACAATGTCACATAAAGTGACATGTCCTGTGCATGGGTGTTATCAGCATGAACAAGCAGTTTTCGGCAGTCTTAAGATGAACTTATGCACACACTCATGAAATCCAGCCTGTCAATCAGCCAAACACTGGAGGACAATACTGATGGCATGGACACTGTGCTACACCACTTCCGGTGTCTCCTCTCCTAGATTGCAAAAGGCAAGCCCCACAGCTTGAGACCTAGTACTCGCTATAACCGAGGCCATACAGCTCTCTCCACCGTCTGTCTCGCCAGTAAATGAGGGAAATGGACCAAGCATTTTCTATTATTAATGTCCAGCAAGGTCTTGCAGTCACAAGAGAAATGTCCAGGGTAATCACACGCAGTTATTTTGCACACCACCTTGGGCCACAGACTCTGGTGCCTTCCTGCAGCAGGCAGTAACAGGTCCATACCAAGTCCAACTCCTCCGCCAACGAGAAGCTCACTGATGAGGTGGACTTGTGCATGTGTGGTCTCTTTCAGAGTTAGGAATTTGTCTTGATCAAATATGGCTGATATGCTGAGCTTCACTTCCAATTGAATAGTGAGCTATGCAAAATTGTTTCATCATAATGTGCACTCTTCAGGTGAAGAAAATCTATGCTTTCTAAAATGGGAAATCAGTTGAAATGTTAGCAGTAACAGCTATAATTAATCTTTTTAAAAATGTGTGACATATCTTTTAATTATTAATGCTTTGACAACAAGGTGTTTCCATGAAAAAACAGAATTCTCTAAAAATGGATTGGGTGCTAATACATTAGTTAGACTATATATTTGTCAAAAAGCTTCTTTTACCAGGATGACCTTTTTTTAAAGTTTCTTTTGCAACCTGAATGTTAAAAGGCTAGAATTTATTGCCTTTGGGAAGGTGGTGAGTGGTTTTCTTCAAAGATACTGCTGTAGTATTGTTAATGGGGAGTTCCAGGATTTAATAATAATAAAGGACCAGTGAAACCTTTCTGAATCAGATTCTTGTACAGTTTGGAGGAGAAGAATCTGCAGATGCAGATAAAATAGCTGTATAAATAGGGGGTGTGGTACAATTTGGTTTAAAGTAGTTTATTTGATTAAATTTTGCAATGATTCCTTTTGCATGCAGTTGCTGATATTGATTTACGTTCTATTTTCAAATGGTTTAACCCAAAGGAGTTGGAGGAACTGAATGGGTCAAGCAGTATCTGTGGAAGGACATGGGAGGTTATCTCTTGTTGTGACCCTTAATCAGGACAGAAAGGAGTGGTGGGAATAAGTGAAGCAAGTGCTAGCAGGTGATAGTAGGTCTAGTTGAGAGGGATGATGGGCAAGTGATGGGGTAGGAGGAATGGCAGTGATGCAAAAAGTTGGAAGAAGTGACAAAGGACTGAAGAAGATGACATCTGAAGATGGACAGTAGAGGATAGAATAAAGGGAAGGAGGTGAGTGGGGATCTGGTGGGAGGAGTGTGTGGTTGATGGGTAGATGGCTGGGGAGGGGAAAGGAGGAGCAGTGGGTGCTGATTGGGAAAGAGATTTCCAAATGGAGTACATCTGCTGTGCTCGAGCAATTGACTGCTGTGCCGAGAAGATAGAATGAGTTTGTTGCCTTGTATGGTTCTTCATGGAGTGGATGACAAAGTTTGTTCTAGCTGACACCATGATATTTTGTGGACTATACCCATACAGTTCTATTCGCTAGTTTGCTAAGTTGTTCGTAAAAGCAATACACACCTTATTATTCCATTTCTAACACTGGAGCTGTTGCTGCATACATTTATAACAAACCACTTTATTTGCAAGCTTTGTATATTGTTTAAATAGACAACCACTGGACAGAAGCCAACAAGATACTTGGAGAGATAAGCATAGGGACTTGTCTACCACATTGCATGCATGTTTGGTTAACCTTGCAGAGCATCAGGAATGGGTAACCATGGCAAGCTGTGCACTTAATTTTGAATTTGATACTGTCATAGTCTTGTTTTCACTCATACCTTTGAATTCAGCAATGTAGTACTTTAGTAGGAATTGTGAAAATTTGCCTTGAATCTAACAGTAAATCATTGCAGCAAAAATGGACCAGAACTGCTGTAAAAGGGCACTCATTATGTGATGATGTATTGCCCTATGGGACTGGCTTTTCATGGCTGTATAATGGTATTCGCTCTGGAAGTGCTTTCGAGGTCACCAAGATCACCTTTCAAGGTACCTCAAATTTGGCTAATGCACTCACTGAAATGTCTAATGATCAAATAGCTCTGTATAGGCTGCAAGAGTTACGTTTTCACCTTAAAGCTGAAAAAGGTGAGGATCAATTCTGAACATGTACAAATAAATGTTAGGACTTTAATATTTGTGACTGCAGTAACATGAAGTTGCATATAATCTATAAAGGCTATAGTCTGAAGTGTAGTTATTTTTGGTGGGAAATTTTACTTTGGAAATTCACAAGATGGTTTAACAAGATGCTAATACACAGGATAAAGTAGAACATCCCAGTTTTTAAGATTAATATGTATTTGTTGAATGTCTTTGAAATTGCCTGCCCTGTACATGGTGGTAATATTGTTGTTTCATCCTTCAGGGAGATTGCAGACAATGTAACAGCAGTGTTCCAGTACAATTAAAATCCAGTGAAGACCTTCATGTACATTTGGCAAGTCTTTACTCTGTGGATATCAGCTTTTGAAATTCTGTAAACAATTAGAAGAAGCAATGAGGAAAAACCAGGAAAGAAAATGTATTCAGGTTGAGAACAAATATTGATTTAAGTTTATAACGTGCAAATATACTAGTATGTTCATCTATAGAACATTACAGTGCAGGCCTTTTGGTCCAGGATGTTGTGCCTGCCTTTTAACCCTCTTTAAAATCAATCTAGCCATAACCTCCAGCATAGTCCCACATTTTTCTAAGAGTTATCTTAAGTGCTTATCTAAGAGTTTCTTAAATTCCCCTAATGTATACCCCTCTACCTGCACCCCTGACAAGGTGTTCCACACAATTGTTTTTTTTTTCTGTTATTAACCCCCCTCTTTATATTCTTCAGTCACCTTAAAGTTATGCCCACACATATTTCTGCCCTTGGGAGGGGGAGTCACATCTTGTACTCTTAAGCCTCTTAAGACCTTGCACATCTCTAGCTCCCTTAATCTATCCTCATAAGACATGCTCTTGGTAAATCTCCTCTGTATCCTCTCTAAAGGTTCCACATTGTTCTGAGTAGTAGTGAAGGTTGGAACTGAGACAATAAAAAGGCTGCCAAAACTTGTGTATGCTACTGCTTCCCAATCTGGGATCCATGGACCCCTCAGTTAATGGTAGGGGTCTGTGGTATGAAAACAAGTTTGGGATCCCCTGCTTTAAGCAAAAACTATGTGCCATGTAGAGAAAGGTACTACACCTCATAGGTAGTACCTTTCTCTACACCTTATAGGATTATGTAGTAATCAAGTGGCTGAGAACTACCAAGGTTTTACATAATCTGTATAATTAGAAATGCTGTACATCAGATATTGTTGCTGAAATAAAGTGCATATCCTGAAAAATGAGCCCCAAGTTTCATAGAAGTGCAATTGCAAGTGCAAAGAGGTTAGTCAAAAAGAAAAAAATGGTATTATTTTAGTAGGATTCTTCAATCACATTAATACTGAATGGATGACATGAGATCTATTTTGCAGCAGTACAATGTAAATATAAAATTACTGTAAATTGCAAAACTAATGTTGGAGGAGGAGGAATAATGAAGTAGCATTCGTGGTCCATTCAGAAATTTGGTGGAAAGAAGAGGCTGCTTCTGAATCAAAGTGTGGGCCAAGAGTGCTGCTTCAGAATTGAAAGTTTACTCTTTAAAGACCTGCCTTCAGATGTCAATTAACTCGTTAAATATTTTCCATTCTTCTTTGCCCAGGAATCAGTAAACCAGATTGTGACCCGCATATTGCAAATCACATCAGTATTCATTATTGTAAAAATTGGACAGCAGCTTGCAGTGTTAGTGTAAATGCAGTTAAATAAAATCCAAACGCTGCTGTATAATTTTTCTTGCTTATTCACACGTTCACAACATCACAAATTGAACACTGGAATCCACATAAGGGCACTTAGCTGCAGTGGTTCCAGGTTGATGAAAAAGATCCTGAGAGGCAGGATTTACAAACATTTGGAGAGGCACAATATGATTAGGAATAGTCAGCATGGCTTTGTCAAAGGCAAGTCGTGCCTTAAGAGCCTGATTGAATTTTTTGAGGATGTGATGAAGTTAGAACCGTAGATGTAGTGTATATGGATATCAGCGAGGTATTTGATAAGGTACCCCATGTAAGGCTTATTGAGAAAGAAAGGAGGCATAGGATCCAAGGGGACATTGCTTTGTGGATCCAGAACTGGCTTGCCTACAGAAGGTAAAGAGTGGTTGCAGATGGGTCATATTCTGCATGGAGGTTGGTGACCAGTGGTGTGCCTCAGGGATCTATTCTGGGACCCCTTTGTGAGTTTTTTTACTATATAAATGACCTGGATGAGGAAGTGGAGGAATGGGTTATAAATGTGCTGATAACACAAAGGTTGGGGTGTTGTGGATAGTGTGGAGGGTTTGTCAGAGGTTAGTGGGACATTGATAGGATGTAAAATTGGGCTGACAAGTTGCAGACGGAGTTCAACCCAGATAAGTGTGAAGTGGTTCATTTTGGTAGGTCAAATATGATGGCAGAATATAGTATTAATGGTAAGGCTCTTGGCAGTGTGGAGAATCAGAGGTCTCTTGGGGTCTGAGTCCATAGGACACTCAAAGCAGCTGAACAGGTTGACACTATGGTTAAGAAGGCGTATGGTGAATTGACCTTCATTGACGTGGGATTAAGTTTAGGAGCCAAGAGGAAATGTTGCAGTTATATAGGACCCTGGTCAGACCCCACTTGGAGTACTGTGCTCAATTCTGGTCGCCTCACTACAGGAAGGATGTAGAAGCCATAGAAAGGGTGCAGAGGAGATTTGCAAGGATGTTGCCTGGATTGGGGAGCATGCCTTTTGAGAATAGGTTGAGTGAACTTGGCCTTTTTTCCTTGGGAGTAATGGAGGATGAGAGGTGACCTGATAGGGGTGTACAAGATGATGAAAGGCATTGTTCATGTGGATAGGGGAGGCTTTTTTCCCAGGGCTGAAATGGCTAGCATAAGAAGGCACAGCTTTAAGGTGCTTGGAAGTCAGGTAAGTTTTTTACGCGGAGTGGTGAATGCATGAAATGGGCTGCCGGTGGTGGAGGGGGATACGATAGGGTCTTTTAAGAGACTCCTGGATAGGTTCATGAAGCTTAGAAAAACAGAGGTTAATGGGTAACCCCAGGTAATTTCTAAGGTAAGGACGTGTTCTGCACAGCTTTGTGGGCAGAATGGCCTGTATTGCGTTGTAGGTTTTCTGTTTTTAGAAACAAACTAAATCCACAATATCAATTGGGGCTTGTATGTTCAGATTTTAATTGTATATTTCAGAGTTAAGTCCTAAGTAAAGACAAATGGCACTCTGCCATTGAGAATATACTTTTACGTATACTCTTCCTTCAGAGTTTGATTAATGGAGGTAGTTAATGTAAAAATTTGAAAGCTTTTACTTGATATCTAGCTTTCTGTATGCGTGATTTCAGAAACTGAGACCAGACACAATTTTGTGTGCAATTGTAGACTTTATACACATTAGCAGTTGTGCTATTGACAGTGACTGGTTAGCTTCATATTTTGACAAGTTTCTACTATTTCCGCCAATGAGGAAAGTGTGAAGTTATTTGGTGTATTTTAAATATATGTGACTGTTTTCAGATGTTGCTGACTTCATTATGTTTGATCCATTTATTGGAAAATCCAATTTCTTCCCTTCCCTTTGCTCTTTCATTTCCCCTTTCATTTGCTCTTAATAGCCCCTCCCCTTTCTGATAAGCAATAGCTTTGTTGTATTGTCTATCAAATTTTTGATAGATTTTTGAAAACTTGCTTTTCAGTCAACTTGTATTCCACTTGTGAAATAAATTTGTGTTTTTACAGCTCAGCTCATGACAACGTGAATAAAGTTCGTGTGGCCATCAAAAAGATCAGCCCTTTTGAACATCAGACATACTGCCAGCGGACCTTGCGTGAGATTAAAATCCTGCTGCGCTTCAAACATGAGAATATCATCGGCATCAATGACATCATCCGAGCCCCCACCATTGACCAAATGAAAGATGTGTATCCTTATGATTAAGTGTGTATGTGATTATATAAAGGTTAATATAATTTGAGAAACAGCTGCAGAATGTTTGCATTGTTGGTTGGACTTAATAATCCAGAAATCTGAAATAACAACATTCTTGCATACGTTCCAATCCATTAAGATACTGGGCAATTTAAACTGTATTAGCTAAATCTAGAATTAGTTTAAAAAGCACTTTCTGGTGGTAACATGAACTCTCTTGTTTGTAATGTAAACCTCATATTAAATCACTCAAGTCCTTCATGGAAGGAATTCTTGTCAGCTGACCTGGTCATCAGAGTAAGTCTGAAGTGGTCCATTAGTCTGTGCATTTGTAACGACATCATTATTAGGCTGTAATTTGAGATGTAGCATAGCTGTTGTTATTCCAGGGGACTTCTGTGTGCTCCATACAGTTGTACTTGGACTAGTTTGTGGGTTGGGAATGCTGTCCCACACACCTATTTCACACAAGTATAGCCATACTCTTGGAATTGTACCTTGCATCCAGCATTCTATCATGATCCTGGGGTGTGACTGTTCTGTCGTCTATGAGAAGTGCAGTGCAGTCAGGAATGAGCACCCTATTCCCCTGGCAGCTTTCAGCATTGAGTTTGGTCCCCGTGAAGTCTCATGAATTAGTGCCCAAGTTAAACAATTGTTTACCACTGGTTGTCTTCAGCTGAATTTTCAACATTCCATATTGTGCAATTGAAAGAAATCATGAGAATAACAACCCAAATGTGTTTGGGTTGGGGACTTCGTTGTCCATGCCCAAGCAAGGTTTGCCACTGTCAACTGAGACCTGAAGAGCATGACTGCTAACCTGTAACCTGTTATGTGTGCACAGTGCGAGGGATCCATCAACTTGACCTTGGCTAAATCCTTACAGTCTACCTTATACAGAGGCAGTTGTAGCAGAAGTTTCCACACTTTAGATACCCTCAGTTTAGGTGTATGGCACTGCAGTCGTACTAAACGAAATTGATTTAGAATAGGCCTGGCATTACTGCAGAGCCCCAAAGCAGTGAGCATTCTTAGCAATAAAATTGTATTTCAACACAGTGTATTCACATGGCCTGGTGTGCTTTCACTTTTACAGTTGGCATTTAGCCAGTGTCAACTCGGATTCAATGGTGACTGTAAAGGGGCATTCAGGAGCTTCATCAGGTCCACCTTAAGATGCCAACCCACAAAAGTGACCATCATGGAACATTAAACAGCAATGCAATCTTGCTAATCTGCCTCGTATCAGTGAATCAAATCAAAGTTCTGCAATAAATGGTGGTGAATGATTATCCAGCAAATGAGAGGAGACTCCAAGAATATCTCCATCTTCAGTGATACTAGAACCCATCAACTGAAAGCCAGAATGTGGCTGAAGCATTTGTATCAACCTTTGGCCAGGTCCCAAGAGGATAATCCAAATGTCTTTCCTTAAATTCTTGCGATCATAGTAGTTTGTCTTTAGCCGAATAGATTTCTTCTCACTTAATGTCAGGAAATGGCTAGGATCATTGGATACAGCAGTGCAAATGGAGCCAGACAACACCTCTACAGGTGCTCAAATCAGTCTCCAGAACTAGCATTTCTCTGAGCATCTTTTGCTCCAAAGCAATGTAGAAAATTGCCTGTTTGACCTGTTAACAAGAAATCCTTCCCTGCTTAGTGCCACTTTTGGTTTTTATCAACTTAAGTGTATCCAATACTCAGATGGCATTTTTCTCACTAGTCATTTTACCAGAGCTCATTTTGGGCTTAGCCAAGGCCCACAAGTCTCAATCATTAAAACCATGGGTAGGATTAAATTGGCGGAGGTCAGTGATTGATCTTGAAATCAAGATATCACTGTGGCATGGTGAAATTAAGGCATTGAATTTGAGGGAGAATTTCCTATTGGCTGGGGTCATCCTTTGCACCAAGAGATACTTTTATAAGCAGGTTTTCCAGAGTGAGAATGTTGGTGTGGTTTCCTTGACTTTGTTTACAGGTACATTGTACAGGATCTGATGGAAACAGACCTGTATAAACTTCTGAAGACTCAGCACCTTAGCAATGATCACATCTGCTACTTCCTGTATCAGATTCTCCGAGGGTTAAAGTACATTCACTCTGCCAATGTCCTTCATCGGGATCTCAAACCATCCAACCTTTTGCTCAATACTACTTGTGACCTGAAGGTTAGTATCTTTTCATCTCATGTTTTATAATCACATATTACATTGATAGAAACTAGTGCAGTGAAATATTGGTGTGCCAGCAACCTTGGTTGCTACACTACCATTTTTCTGTCCCCTCAAGCTGGAGAGCATAATCAGCACTTTTCAGAAATAGCAGTAAGTGTTTTGGATGTCTGGTCATTGAGGCCAGTCTAAAGTAGAAGGGAATGTATTTGATACAAGTTGAGCAGCGTTCTCTGAAGTGCTTGGGGCTGGAAGTGTTTTGGATTTGAGTTATTTGGATTTTGGAATATATCAATCTATGTAATGAGATATCTTAGGGGTGGGACCCAAGATTAAATAAGAAATCCATTTACATTACATATACAGCTTGTATATACCCTGAAGGTAGTTTTATATACTTGCTCATCACACATGTACTTCTGAAGCTGTTCAGCATGTTAGGTTTTAATCCGCAACAATCTTGGCAAACTCCTCAGTTTCTTTGCTGCTTCGTGATCAGCAGGCACTTTTATCACCACAAATCTTTAGAAATTTAATGCCGTGCCTTTTCTTAAATTTGTGCAACTAGCCTGTTGAATATTCACAAGTACCTTCAATTTTCAGTTTATCGTGATAGATCTTGGATTGTTTCATGATCAACATTCAGTTAAGCTGCATGTGTTCACTCTGGCACTGACGAATCTGTTCATTACATATGTAAAGTCACTTCTCAGAATTGTCTGTGGTGCATAGAGACCTGCCTGGGAACATTCATAGCACCTCATGGGGTTTTCCATGTGTGCCATCATGTTAGAACTCAAAAACATTTTGGATTTCAGAGTCTTTCAAATTATGGAATTTAGTATAAGTGGTGCCCAACCTATATATTCACTCATAGAATGTGGGTACTGTTGATGGGTTTGCCATTTATTGCTCATCTCCAATTGTTCTTACAAAGATGGTGGTGGGCCACTTGAAGCCACAGGTATTAATGTACTGAAGGTTCTTCTACGGAGCTACTTAATAGGGAATTCCAGAACTTTGACACAGCAACAATAGGAAGTATTGGGGGGGGCATTAGTAGGGATGGAGAGAGGTAGTATATTTCAATTTAGAACAAATTGCAAGGACCCTAACACAGATATTTAAGACAACCTTGGACATGGGTGAGATGCTAGAGGACTGGAAGATAGCTAATGTTCCAATGTTCAAGAAAAGTGGGGAATAGTAGGCCGGTGAGCCAGACCTCAGTAATGGGTCATATTATTGGAAGATATTCTAAGGGACTGGATATGAGTATTTGGATATACAGTGCCTGATTAAGGCGTGGTCAGTATGGCTTCATGTGTGGTAGGTCATGCCTAACCAATATTAGTTTATCACGGTTACCAGGAAAGTTGAAGGAAGGGCAGTGAATGTTGTCTACAGAAATTTAGCAAGGCCTTTGACAAAGTCCCACATGGGAGGCTGGTCCAGAAGGTTCAGTTTCCTGGCATTCAGGATAAGGTTGTAAATTGGATACAACATTGGCTTTGTGGGAGAACCTAGAGAGTGGTAGTACATGGTTGCCTCTCTGCATGGAGGCCTGTGACTAGTGGTGCACCACAGGGATCAGTGCTGGTTCAGTTTGTCATCTACATCAATGATCTGGATGATAATGTGGCAAACTGAATCAGCAAATTGGCAGACAGCGTTAAGATTAGGGGCATAGTGGAGAGTGAGGAAGGTAATCAATGCTTGCAGCGGCATCTGGATCAGCTGGAAAATGGGCTGGAGGATGGAATTTAATGCAGATACATGTCGGGTGTTGCACTTTGGTAGGACAAACCAGAATGGGTCCTTGTATGGTGAGCAATAGGGCACTGTGAAGTGTGGTACTGTGGAATCTGGGAATAGAGATCTATAAATAATTGAAGCCTATGTCACAGGCTGATAAGATTATAGAGAGCTTTTGCACGTTGTCCTCTATAAATCAGAGTACTGAGTATGGGCAATTGGTTGTTATGTTCAAGTTGTATCGGGTGTTAAGGCCTAATTTGGAGTATTTTGTGCAGCTCTGGTCACCTATGTATGGGAAAGGTATCAATAAGATTAAAAGAATACAAAGAAAATATACAAGAAAATTGCCGGGATAGGTTGAATAGGTTAAGACTTTGAGGGGGATTTGATGGAGATGTATATGATTTTGAGGGGTATAGATAGGGTTAAAATTCAAGCAGTCTTTTTCCATTGAGGTTAGGTGAAACTAGAACCAGAGGTCACAGGTGAAAGGTGAAATGTTTAAGGGGAACTTCACTCAAAGTGTGGTGCAAGTATGAAATGATGTGCTATGAGAGTGGTGGATGCACCTTCAATTGCAGCTTTTAAAAGAAGTTTGAAAAGTAGATGGATGGAAGATGAGAGCTTTGGGACTATGTAGAGCAACAGTTTGACTTGAAGTGGTTGGGGTGAAGGGTCTTTTTGTACTATAGCACTCTGACTCAAGGTTTGCAAGTGAATGAAGTGGAGGAAGTAGAAGATGAGCAGTTGAAGAGAATAATAACTTGTTGTTCACAATCACAAACAAGAGAAAATCTGCAGATGCTGGAAATCTAAGCAACACACACACAATGCTGGAAGAACTCAAATGGCCAGGCAGCATCTTTGGAAAAGAATATAGTCGACATTTCGGGTAGAGACCCTTGAGCAGGATGGTACCTCCAGCATTTTGTGTGTGTTGTATCATTTTGCTTAACCAGGGTTTTGGAGGGGAATGTAGTTGGTGTAGTGGCAAGTACCCAGTGACGTATCAAAGAGAAGTGGAAGGGATTGTTACAGAGAGTGATGACGCATTGGGATTGAATAGTTCAGAAGTGCTATTGTGAGGATGGAGGAAGCAGTTCACAGGTTTAGAGCATGCTAAATAGTTTGAGCTATCGGCACAAATAGCTAGTAAACCTGAGAAACTGTCACCCTTGGATCTCCAGTATCAAACTGATTTCATTTCATTTCATTTCATTCCATATCCATGCTTAAGCTCATTTTTATAACTTAATTATTCTTTAGAATTGTTGAATATTGTTGTATGTTGCACCCTAACCAACACACCACAGCAAATTGCTAAAACAGGTAAATGTATGTGGTGAATAAAGTTGATCCAAAGTTCAGATATTTGCATGTGATATGAAAATGAAGTATTGTAAACAGTGATGCCGTAGCAGACTTCAGGAGGCTGGTCGTGTTGAGCTCGACTATAGTAATTAATCTTTGCAGTACATCTTGAAGGATTCAGAAGGGATTAACTGGAAAGGGACTATCCTTGCCAAAATCATTCAGTTAACTAGCTTCACAAATAGTTAATTCTTGAATGTGGGTGGAGCATGCATCTAATGTGATGGGTATTCTGAAAGGCTAATAAGTAGTGGAAGTACAATTTTAATATCCTTGAGCACTGAGTTATTGCCGGTGGATTGACCTATTCAGTTTGGTTGAATTGCATTTGGAACTGGTGAAATTGCATTAGGATTTTGGTGAAAGTAAAGGTAACCAGCTCTGTGCAAGCATCCTGCAACTTAATATTTCTCAATCCGCATTACGTCGTGTGTCGTTATGAAGGCAACCTGACCAGGTGATGAAGCTCCAGATTCATTGTTTTTCACCCAAAGAAATGGTGAACAGTATTTGACATGAACAGTGAGGACATTAATGCTAACATAATAACAGCTGCTTCTCCAGTGCTCAAACTCAACACTTCAATGTTGAGTCTGAGCACTGGAGAAACAGCTGTTACGATAGCATTAGTCTTTGCTGTTTATGCCAAATACTGTTCACTACCTCATTGGGTTATAAATGAATCACTGGATTTGTGGTATATATTTTTCATCATCTGAAGTCAAGGTGGCGCACAATGTAATGTGCATTTGAAACAAAGTAAAGAATTTTCTTGTTTGATCCATGAGGGCCTGCCCTTGGATTTTTAAGGTGGGAGTAATTTCTAGTTTAAATAGGGTTATGACATTCAAAAATAGTCATGGTGAATGATTCAGATGAGCAATCTAGCCAATAAACACAGAAATAGCAATCCTTTAACTTACTAAAATGTTTCTTCTGTTATAAATTGAGATTGGATTGAATTTTGATGTTTGCAGGTAACTAATCAGAATTGGAAATTTAGAGGGCATTTCATTTCTTTTTTTTTGAAAAATCAGTCTCCTTTGTTAAAAGCCCAACTTTCTCACAGTCATTCACCATGGAACCAGGCCCCTTGCTGTTGTGCAGCAAGTTAAACCCATCTGTCGGCCTTTGGTCCGTAGCTCTCTAAATCTCTTCTATCCACGTACTTCTCAAAAGCAATATACACAAAATGCTGGAGGAACACAGAAGGCCAGGCAGCGTCTATGGAAAAGAGTAAACGGTTGACGTTTCAGGCCAAGACCCTTCATCTGGACTTAAGAGTAGGAAGTCTTTCTTCAGAGTAAGAAAGGTACTTCAGAGTAGGAAGGTGGGGGGGGGGGGGAAGGAAAAAGCACAAGATGATTAGTCAGACAGTGGGAGGGGATGAAGTGAGGAGCTGGCACTGTGGGTTGGAGGACCCACAGGTGCTTGTATGGGTTCCAGCTATGCCTGTGTTTTTTCTTTTGTTGTCTACTTGGAACTTTGGAGCAAGAAGGCTGTGAGTGAACTGATTTTTCGGAGCGAAAGGAGTTTTTTACTACTTGGGTTAAAGAGAGGTGAGACTGCGCAGGTGCATGTCGTCAGCCAGTTGAGTGCAAAAGAAGACTGCCGTATCCAGTGGGCAGCGGAGTGAGAGGCAGCAGAGTGGTAGGACTTTGGCTCAACAGGCGTAGGTGGTAACGGGATGAGGTGAAATAGGCTGTATGTGCGTGAGGCCAGTTTTCTGTGCTGGGTGTTAGATTTGGGGGGGTCCTGGACTCTCCCAGCCTCCCAGATGGTGTGTCAAGCTGCAGCTCCTGAGGGACCAAGTTAGGGAACTAGAAGTGCAGCTTGATGACCTTCGCCTAATTAGGGAGAGCGAGGAGGTGATAGAGAGGAGTTATAAGCAGGTGGTCACACCAGGCTCACGGGAGGAGGACAAGAGGGTCACAGTCAGGAGGGGGAAGGGGAAGAGTCAGGTACTAGAAAGTACCCCTGTGGCTGTACTCCTTGACAGTAATTACTCCCGTTTGAGTACTGTTGGGGGGGACAGCCTACCTGGGGGAAGCGGCAGTGGCCATGCCTCTGGTACAGAGTCTGGTCCTGTGGCTCAGAAGGGTAGCGAAGGGAAGAGGAAGGAAGTAGTGATAGGGACTCTATAGTTGGGGGTCAGACAAGCGATTCTGTGGATGCAGGAAAGAAACTCGGATGGTAGTTTGCCTCCCAGGTGCCAGGGTCCAGGATGTTACAGATCGTGTCCAAGATATCCTGCGGTGGGACGGGAACAGCCAGAGGTCGTGGTACATATTGGTACCAACAACATAAGTAGAAAAGGGGAAGAGGTCCTGAAAAAAGACTGCAGGGAGTTAGGAAGGAAGTTGTGAAGCAGGACCACAAAGGTAGTAATCTCGGGATTACTCTTTGTGCCATGTGACAGTGAGAATAGGAATAGGATGAGGTGGAGGATAAATGCATGGCTGAGAGATTAGAGCAAGGGGCAGGGATTCAGATTTCTGGATCATTGGGACCTCTTTTGAGGCAGGTGTGACCTGTACAAAAAGGGCAGGTTACACTTGAATCGCAGGGGAACCAATATCCTGGCGGGGAGGTTTGCTGAGGCTACTGGGGAGAGTTTAAACTAGAATTGTTGCGGGGTGGGAACTGAATTAAAGAGACTGGGGAAGAGGAAGTTAGCTCACAAATAGAGAAAGCTTGTAGACAGTGCAAGAGGGAGGGATAGGTAGATGATAGAGAAGGGACGCGCTCAGACTAAAGGCTTGAGATGTGTCTATTTTAATGCAAGGAGTGTTGTGAACAAAGAGGGTGAGCTTAGAGCGTGGATTGGTACTTGGAGATATGATGTGATGGCCATTACAGAGACTTGGATGGCTCAGGGACAAGATTGGTTACTTCAAGTGCCAGGATTTAGATGTTTCAGAAAGGACAGGGAGGGAGGCAAAAGAGGTAAGGGTATGGCACTGTTGATCAGAGATAGTGTCTCGGCTGCAAAAAAGGTGGACGACATGGAGGGATTGTCTACGGATTCTCTGTGGGTGGAGATTAGGAACAGGAGGGGGTCAATAACTTGGTGTTTTTTATCGGCCGCCCAATACTAATAGGGATATTAAGAAGCAGATAGGGAAACAGATCCTGGAAAGGTGTAATAATAACAGAGTTGTCGTGATGGGAGATTTTAATTTCCCAAATATTGATAGGCAACACCCTAGAGAAAGGGGTTTTATTGGGGTGGATTTGTTTGGTGTGTTCAGGAAGGTTTCTTGACCCAGTATGTAGATAAGCCTACAAGAGGGGAGGATGTACTTGATTTGGTATTAGGAAATGAACCTGGTCAGGTGTCAGATCTCTCAGTGGGAGAGCATTTTGGAGATAGTGATCATAATTCTATCTCCTTTACAATATCATTGGAGAGAGATAGGAACAGACAAGTTAGAAAAGCATTTAATTGGAGTAAGGGGAATTATGAGGCTGTCGAGCAGGAAATTGGAGACTTAAATTGGAAACATGTTCTCAGGGAAAAGTATGGAGGAAATGTGGCAAAATATTCAGGAGATATTTGTGTAGAGTTCTGTATAGGTACGTTCCAATGAGACAGGGAACTTATGGTAGGGCACAGAAACTGTGGTGTACAAAGGCTGTAATAAATCTAGTCAAGAAGAAAAGAAAAGCTTACAAAGGTTCAGAGAGCTAGGTAATGTTAGAAACCTAGAAGATTATAAGGCTACTAGGAAGGAGGATTAAGGAAGACCCCAAGGCATTCTATAAGTATGTGAAGAGCAAGAGGATAAGACATGAAAGCATAGGACCTATCAAGTGTGACAGTGGGAAAATGTCTATGGAACCAGAGGAAATAGCAGAGGTACTTAATGAATACTTCAGTATTTACTGTGGAAAAAGATCTTAGTGATTGCATTGATGACTTGCAGCAGACTGAAAAGTTTGAGCATGTAGATATTAAGAAAGAGGATGTAGTATCAATTAGGATAAGTCGCCGAGACTGGATGAAATGTACCCCAGGCATCATCAGTGGGAATGAGAGAGTTTCCAGAGGATTGAGGGTTGTGGATGTTGTTCCTTTATTCAGGAAAGGGAGTAGAGATAGCTCAGGAAATTATAGGCCAATGAGTCTTACCTCAGTGGTTGGTAAGTTGATGGAGAAGATGCTGGGAGGCAGGATTTATGAACATTTGGAGAGGTATAATATGATTAGGAGTAGTCAGCATGGCTTTATCAAGGGCAGGTCATGCCTTACGAACCTGATTGAATTTTTTGAGGATGTGACTAAACAGATTGATGAAGGAAGAGCAGTAGATGCAGTGTATATGGATTTCAACAAGACATTTGATAAGGTACCCCATGCAAGGCTTATTGAGAAAGTAAGGAGGCATGGGATCCAAGGGGACATTGTTTTGTGGTTCTGGAACTGGCTTGCCCACAGAAGGTAAAGAGTGTTTGAAGATGGGTCATATTCTGCATGGAGTTCGGTGACCAGTGGAGTACCTCAGGGATCTGTTCTGGGACCCTTACTCTTTGTGATTTTTATAAATGACCTGGATGAGGAAGTGGAGGGATGGGTTAGTAAGTTTGCTGATGACACAAAGGTTGGAGGTGTTGTGGGTAGTGTGGAGGGCTGTCAGAGGTTACAGCGGGACATTGATAGGATGCAAAAATGGGCTGAGAGGTGGCAGATGGAGTTCAACCCAGATAAGTGTTAAGTGGTTCATTTTGGTAGATCAAATATGATGGCAGAATATAGTATTAATGGCAGTGTGGAGGATCAGAGGGATCTTGTAGTCCGAGTCCATAGGATGCTCAAAGCAGCTGCACAGGCTGACACTGTGGTTAAGAAGGGATATGGTGTATTGGCCTTCATCAATCGTGGAATTGAATTTAGGACCCTGGTCTGACCCCACTGAATACTGTGCTCAGTTCTGGTCGCCTCACCACAGGAAGGATGTGGAAGCCATAGAAAGGGTGCAGAGGATGTTTCCTTGATTGGGGAGCATGCTTTTTGAGAATAGTTTGAGTGAACTTGGCCTTTTCTCCTTGGAGCGAAAGAGGATAAGAGTTGATTTGATGGAGTTGTACAAGATGATGAGAGGCATTGATCGTGTGGATAGTCAGAGGCTTTTTCCCAGGGCTGTAATGGTTGCCACAAGAGGACACAGGTTTAGGGTGCTGGGGAGTAGGTGCAGAGGAGATGTCAGGGGTACTTGTTTTTTACTCAGTGGTGAGTGCGTGGAATGGGCTGCCAGCCATGGTGGTGGAGGCGGATACAATAGGGTCTTTCAAGAGGCTTTTAGATAGGTACATGGAGGTTAGTAAAATAAAGGGCTATAGGTAAGACTAGTAATTTCTGAGGTAGGGACATGTTCGGCGCAACTTTGTGGGCTGAAGGGCCTGTATTGTGCTGTAGGTTTTCTATGTTAGTCCATGTTCCAAGCCTGCACTAATATTGCACCCTAAGGTTGTCTTGGTTATAGAGACAACTGCATTGGTGCTGCTTCCTGCACCTATGTGGAGCTTGTTGACTTCATCAACTTTGCCTCCAGCTTCCATCCTGCACTGAAATTTACTTTCCATCTTTCCCCTTCTTGATCTCTCTCCTTCTCTGGAGAGAATGTCTACAGATACTTCTAATAAACATTACTCGTGTGGCCTCACCCATGTCTTGTTTATCACAACGTAACTTCCTTAATCCTGTTCTCAGTATCCTGCCAGTGTGCCAGACAGCTTTATCTGCCAGTAATGTCACTTGCACTTATTGGCTCCTCTGTTTCTCCAGTGCCCGACCATGCACTGTACAAGTCCTGCCTTGGTTTGATCTCCTAAAATGCATTATTTCACATCATGTGAATTGAAAGCACTTGACAATTTTCACCCTAGGTAGCCAGCTAATCAAGAATCCCTATAATATTTCACTATTTTCTAAACTATACATAACACCACTCATTTTTGTATCTTCTGCAAACTTACTAATCAAATCTTGTACACATGACTAATTGTTTTGTACAAATAACAAAAGTCTCAGCACTGACCTGAGAATACCACTAGACCCAAGCCTCCAGTGTGAGAAACAACCCTTGACCATCACCTTCTGCTTCCTCCCATTAAGCCAGATATGAATCTAACCCGCTATATTCCCATGGATCTCGTGCAGTCTGACCTTCCAGACAAGCTTGCCATGTGACCATGTCAAAGACCATATCAGTAAGCAGAAGTAGTATTTGAATTGAGGACTCAACTACGTCTGGAGGAAAAATATATGGTTGAACTTTGAAAATAGAATCCTCCCTATCCTTAAGATGATTAGTAACATCTCTAAATTAGAAACTTTAGATGTGAATGGTCTCCCTGAATTGGCCCAGTTGGCAAAAGCCATAATTGGATTAGGTTCCTTGTCAGTTCCTATGCGGTGTGCTGTTGTATTAAAGGACAGTTTTCATTTGCTAATCATCCCCACAACTCTGACATAAGCTCTGCCTCCCTGGTGATAATTTCCATTGAGATGCATTTTGTTGACATGTGGTATCCTCCAATGCAATAACCAATTACCTCTTTGCCACTTCCTTAATGGTAAGATATTCTGTTGATCCTGGATATATCCAACATAAAATTTCAAATTCCCAAGAGCTTCAGGTTTATCAGGTAACTCTCTCCTCAGTCTCTGGTGAGCTTAATAATTTGGTAGTGTGCGTTAGAGCTTTTGGAAATCAGGTGATTCAAAATAAGAGTATTTAATATTGATAGTGGTCAAGAAGAGGTTGGAATTCACAAGTAGCTTTCCTTGTAATCTGTGAAATTTATCCTTAGATTTCTGCAATTGCAACTTGCTGGTTGCCATAATTTACCAAGCAGTTTAATATAAAAGTTTGTATATAAGCTACCTGCCACTCCCACTAAAAATGGAAATTTAAAGGAAAATGTAGGTAAAACACTCAAAGGACCTATTCAGCTTAATATTTTTTTTACCCTAAATATGCTTGATGAGTAGCCTGTTTTAGTTGAATATCAATATCCCAATTTTTAAAAGGTGAAGTTTTCATATTTTCTCTCCTATACTTAGACTTCTGAAGATATGATTAATTCTCTGGGTAGTTCAGTTTGTTGCTTTTTGTATTTATCCTGCTGGGAAGAAGTATTAGCCATTGCTGTATCAGCCTAATCAATTTATATTGGTCATGGTGTAAATCAGTACTGAATCTGCAACAAATATAGCTGCTGAGCAAATCAGCACTCTGCCTGATTTTTAATTTCTGCTGACACTGTGGAATGCTTAAAGCCAGATTTACGTGATGTTGCCCAGTAGTTGTATTCTTGCTGATGCATTTAAATTGGTGTGTCCATGAAAGGAACAGTATCCAGTCTGGATAGTCTAATACATGTAATTGAATAGATTATGTATGGGAAATTGAAAAAGCCTGTTTTGTGGAAAGTTGATTTTTGACATTAAAGTAGAAATACAATATAACTTGGTTGCTTGCTAATCAGTAAAACTGAAATCTACATATGTGATAGTAAAAATGTTTTAAAACATTAACTGTTTCTTTAACCTGGTGTGACAAATCACATTGCATCTTGACCATGACATTTAATTTGTGATAGCCAGCTGAAAACAATAGACTGGGTTGGTTTTTATTTGTGTGACACTGGACCAGAATAATTCTACTGTTTCCTCTTCAGTTGGTGCTGAATATGCTGTCTATTCCTGCTGTAGTTGGTATAAACAAGACTTTCTGAAAGATTGTTGTGTCCTGCTTGTTTAGGACATCAGATTTTGCTTTGTGTCAACATAGCAAAGTGTAGCAACTAAGTCAGTTTAGCCTCCTAGGCTGACTATTCAGCATAATTTTCACTATTTTGGGCACTTTTACCTCCCCTGACTGTCAGTTTAAGAATAATTTTTCAGTGAGTGAGCAACTGATATCAGCTATCAGACTGTAAAGCTGTGTACTGCCTTGTGTTCTTGGCTCCATCTTAGCACATTATATCAGACATAATTAGAGTTGAAAATTTGGAGTAGCTGTACTGCTATGAATCTCACTTGTCACTATCCATCCAATCAAGTATGTGTTTTCATGAGGGTGTGGGGCAGGGCAGCTGAATGTATATTCTGTGAAAACCTACTGAAATTGCTACTGGTAGTGTTTGGACGCTTTAGAATGACCATAACAACTTAAGTTGTGACTGGAATTAAATTCAGTACCTGCTTGTATGCAAAGTTTTGAGTATAAAGGTGAGTTTCTCATCAAATATGAGAACCACTTCAGCGTGTGTCTTCCTGGAGGAAAAATTAAACTACTTTTTCCTCCACTACAGATCTGCGACTTTGGACTGGCGCGTGTTGCTGATCCAGACCATGATCATACTGGGTTCCTGACAGAATATGTTGCTACCCGTTGGTATCGGGCACCTGAGATTATGCTTAACTCCAAGGTGAGCTTTTGGGCCCTTTATTTTAAATCTCGTCACAGAGCTGAAATGTAAACAAAGCAAGTGATATTTATTTTAAAACACTTAAGTCGTGCCTTATCCAAAAAAAGCCAAGGACACTTGAGCTACTCAGCTGCATTATACTTGTACAGCAACACAAACTTCAAGCATTTGTTTTCATATAAAAAACTCTGATACATTAACTAACGTCGATTAACTGTTACTCATTAACAGTTCAGTGAAATTTGTATACTTAATTTCTTTCAGTGGAAAGAGCAATAAATTGTAGAATTATCTCAGTGGCAAAGTACTCTTGCAGAGGTAAATTTCACCAGAAAAGAACTGAGAAATTGGTGTTCGTGATGTGACCACACTTAGTTTTAAACTCAGGCTTAATCTGCAGTAATTCACAGAAATGGCAGGAAGAAAGCAAAGGTGTATCACTGAATTGAGTAGTCTTGTTAAAAGCAGTGAGTTCCATTAATATTGCATTGTTAAAACTACTGTTTACAGCAGTTGAACAGATTTGAATCTACTAAAATTCATGAATATTTTTTTTGTTTAAAATGATGGGAACATAGTGGAGACCCTTCAAAGTAGTTTTGGTGAAGGCTCTTCTACCTGAAATGTTGCCTGTTTCTCTCTTGATACACAGATGTGAGAAAAAAATTGTGAAACCTTTGCATTTACCTGGTTTTCTGCATTAATTACTCATAAATTGTGGTGTGATCTTCATCTAAGTCATAATAATAGACCAACACAATCTGCCTTAACTAATAACACACAAACAATTGTACTACTATTTGTCAGTACAGAGTGCATCATTTAAACTAGTGGTCACCAACCATTTTAAGCCGAAGATCCCCTACCTCGGCCTTAGTAAAAGGCAAGATCGACCCCACATCAATTAGTTACACGCATGCACACCAGGGCAAAAAAGACCGGAAGTAAAAACCTGCAACCCGGAAGCAGCAATCATATAAACACCTGGAGTACCCACCTTTTTTTATGCACCGCAGACAAGTTTAATATTGATAATATTCTTGCAGACTGGCCGGCGGGGGGTTGTTAAACATGACCGGAATACAGCGATACTTGAAGAAGGTTCCTTATGTCCAGTCTATTCTAGTTTTCATTGCTCTTGGCTTCTGTACCGCTTGCTCATGTTTTTTCCGCTGAGAAAACTCAGCGGGTTCATCTTTAAGTGCTCGGTGCTTGGACTCAGGGTACTGAAGCAGTTTTGAGACATTGCCTCATTAGATAACCTCCGGGCCCGAACTCAGCCTCCCGCTCACCCGCTGCCAGACGCCTTGGCCAGGTGCGGCTGTTCGTGGGTGGGGTGAGAAGACAAGTTCAGGGCTGGGGGTCTCCGTACCAGGGCCGCAGCAGTCACAGTTCAGAGAGTGTGGCCGACAGAGTGCCCGCCCGCCCCCCCCCGTAGGAGCTATCAGCCGACAAATGTTTGTTTCAGTAGATCGCAGCGCGGTAGCTGCTCTGATACTTACAAAACGCCGAGTCCAAATTAGGTCGTCTGCAAATATTTTAGCACTGGGTTCCCCACAAACATTTGGTGTGCTAAACAGGTTCAGAGGCAGCACTCCAGGCCAGTAGCGACCGCACTTTCTGCTGGCCGCCCGAGGCCAACCGGTGATCCCTGGCGCAAGGGTATCACTGTGTTTAGTCGCCTGGTGACCTCGCGTGGGTTCAAGTTCAACAGTGAGCGTGACAGGGAATGAGGAAAAGTGCAGCAGAAAGAATGTAACTAAAACCCCGCAACCCAGAAACAACCTCTCAACAGTATTTGTGTATTTATTTTTCATTTTTTATCAGGTTCAACTGGGAAAGTCTCAAAGATGGACTAGTCAATCGTGATTGATGGGTTGGCGACCACTAATTAAAAAGGGTTAATTGGGGTTGTTGGGGGTTGCTGGGGTAGTGTTACTTGAAGGGCCAGAAGGGCCTACTCTATCGCTAAACAAAAATTAAATTCTTCTGGATTTGGTTTTTGCCTAGAGTTGGCTGGATCCATGCATTTATACACAAGGTTAAAACCAATGGCAAATGATTTGCTTTGAAATATTTTTGTTCTGGCAATTTAACAGGCAACCTACTATGAAAGATAACTTTTCTCGTGCCACTTTCTTCAACTGAATACCACAATGTTGGGCCACTTATTAATTCAGTGATAAACATGGTATCACTTGCAATGTGATACTTTTACTCTTCCTACTTTCACAGCATCAGGTCTGGTATTCTCAAGGATCTATCTGTCTCTGATTTCTCATGTACATTCTGCTCCCAGATGATGTCACAAATTATCTCTACCTCACTTGCATCAATTCTTTCACATTCATATATATATCATTGTCTGACACCTAGACACATGAGAGGGAAAAATGGGGTGCAAATAAATATTGGAACAACAATGTGTGAGAGGTTCTTTTAACTTTGCTGTCAACTTTATCCCATTCCCTGGCAGTTATTTGAAACAAAGCCAGACCATTTCCAACCTTGACTGACCCTGTGATAAACTTAGTTGTACTCAGTCCAGTTCTCTAATGTAATTGAAGTCAGATACTTGTCTGAGCTCATTGCCTGCTTACATTCCCACCTAAATCTTTGTTGCTTCTATTCAAATTCTCTGCCTAGACTGTAAAATTCACCCTCTGTAAACTTGAACTCACTAAAAATTGTTTACTTGTTACGTGTCCTTGTTAGCTTATTAATTCTTGGTCTAGGAGCATTGAGTTTTAATTGTTTCATCCTTATTTACAAATACTTCAGTAGCCTCCTTTCAGACCAAGTCACTGGGTTCACTGTTCTAAATTTCTTGCTTGTGCATTCTGTATTGGCTGCATTACTTACTGAGGATGGATGGGGAAGAGTATGTGTAAAGATTATGGCTTCTGTTTCCAAGAATTTACCCTTCCTAAACTCCTCTGTCTCTCTATGTCTATAAAGTGCTCTAAAATCTACCTACCTCTTTCATCTTTTGGTTGTTCTAATGTCAGTTTGTTTGATGGCAACCTGTGGTGTTCCGGAGATACTTCATCACATTTAAAAGCAATATGAAATCATGCCCCACAGGAAAAGACCAAACAAGTTCTTGCTGACCATCAAACACACAGTAAATCCAACACATTGTATTTTGTCTTCACATTCATGATTCTTCCAGTTTTCACAGTCACAGACATCAGAGGCAATATGCTTGGGCCAGCTTAACTCTGAACCCACAAGTTAGTGATGAAGGAGAAAATGGGGGCACTGGGAGGAGACCAACATGGTCATCGGGAGAATGTGTAAACTAGTCAGCATCAGAGGATCAGGATCAATCCTGGATCACTGGAACTGTAAATTTTATCAAAGCTAGTTTTATATCATAACTGGCCCATGATATCAAAATATATTAACAGGCAGACGTAGCTATGTGATTCAAGTTCTGATCTATTGTTCACAGTGATTGAATATTTCAGAAAAGCCACATTGTACTAATAGGCGGTGCAAATTAATTCTTTGAACTAAACTGACAGCTGAATCTAACTCTGTCAATAACTGTTAAGACCATAAGACATAGGTGCAGAATTGGGCCATTCGGCCCATTGAGTCTACTACAGATCATGATGGCTGATCCTGGATCCCATTCAAGCCCATACAGCTGCACTCTTACCATATCCCTTGATGCCCTGACCAATCGAGAATCTATCAACATCTGCTTTAAATATACCCACAGAATTAGCCTCACCTGTAGTCTGGCAGAGTATTCCACAGATTCAGCACTCTGGCTTAAAAAAAATTCCTCCTTCTGTCTCCTCTTAATTTTGAGGCTGTGCACTCTAGTTCTGGGTGCCCCCACCAGAGGACACAACCTCTCCACATCCACCTTATCTTGTCCTTTCAGCATTCGGTAGGTTTCATTGAGATCCCGACGCACTCTTCTAAATTCCAGTGAGTACAGGCCCGAAACTACCAAATGCTCCTCATGTTAACCCCTTCATTCCAGGAATCATCCTCATGAACTTCCTCTGGACTCTGCAATTACAATACATCCTTTCTGAGATAAGGGGCCCAAAACTGTTGACAATACTCTGTGGTACTTATAAAGCTTCAGCATTATCTCCTTGTTTTTGTATTCTATTCCCCTTGAAATAAATGCCAACATTGCATTTGCCACCTTTACAGACTAACTTTTAAATTAACCTTTTGAGAGTCTTGTGCAAGGACTCCCGAGTTCCTTTGCATGTGAATTTTCTCTCCATTTGAATAACCTACACTATTGTTCTCTTTATCAAAATGTGTTACCATACATTTCCCAACACTGTATTCCATCTGCCACTTTTTTTTGGTCCATTCCAATTTGTCCTCTGCAATCGCATTGCTTCCTCAGCACTACCTACCCATCCACCTCTCTTCATGTCATTCACAAACCAGTCAATTCTGTTATCTAAATCAGTGATAAACAATGTGAAAAGTAGTGGTCCCAATATTGACCCCTGAGGAAAACCACTAGACACTGGCAACCAACCAGAAAAGGCCCCCTTTATTCCCACTCGCTGCCTCCTGCCTGTCCGCTGCTCCTCTATCCATGCTGGTATCTTTACTGTAATGCCATGGGATTGTTGAAATTATTTCTACATATTGTATTGTAAATGCCACCTATTGCAAGAATGTCATGATTGATGAATAGCTGATTCATTGATGCTGAATTTGCTCCAGAGGAGGACTCTTTGGAGTCTCATTTAGTATTGTGTAGCTGCATGGGGAAGATGCAAGGTGCTGAAAGTGACTTGTCCTGTGCTTACTGGAACAGGGCAGAGGCTCTTTTAATGATTATTGGACATGAGTTGAAGACATTGGAATTAAACTGAATTACTTCTCAGTAACAGCCGTCCAACTGTGTGACTTCCCCATGGGTGAAATAAATCTGTTATATTTTATAAACTTGAGTAGCCCCATTGTTCAATCTGCAAGTCTTGACTAATGTATGGTTGTGGAGAAGACAAAGTCTCCACAGTTTAAAAATGTTGCTTTTGTATGTTTGGCTCATCAACTGTCGGTGAAAACCCAACCTAATTATTTATGTGCTTCGGTGGTTGTTGACGATTACTATAATTAATTTTGAACACTAAGGGCAGCTTTTTGTTTTAAGTAAGCCTGTTTCCTTTATATAAAAAAAAGTCCACAACTTGCATGATACTCAATGTTCCTGTTGCAAGACAGTATTCCTCTGTGGGTCACCACTGACCTCTAAAAGCACAAACTATGGTTATAATTACTGTCGATAATGTGGTTGGTGGGAGAGGGGGTGTTGTGGGACAAATACTTAAAGTGCAAACACTAGAGCTTAAAATGTACTGTCAGCAGCTGAAAGAGATTAGATGAATAAATTCATTTGCCTTTTTGCGAGCAACCCCAAAAAAAACCTTTGTCTACTACAGACTTCTCCAGTATTTGTTAAGTAAAACATTTAACTGTCTGTGTTAAATTCTTGATGCTTTTCTGAGGATTGAAATATGAAGAATGGTATTAGTTAATGATATAATGGTATCGAGGTATTGCTACATTAAACGATTTAATTTTTAACCTCCAGACAGTTAACACTCAAGATGTCCAATTTCACTCCATTACTGGAGTGTTATAAAATTGGAGCATCTAGGAGCAAGTATGAACTTTGCAATTAGCTTCACGAGGTTTACTCATCTCTGCGCTGAACTCGGGTTGTGGCCTGCAACTAAAAGGTTGAGATTGACTTTGTGGCTGTGGACTCACTTCCGTGAACTTCAATTCTGAATATTATTTGGTTACTTTTAATGGGTTCTATTGTGTTTTTGTGTTGTGGTTGACAGAAGAAAAATCTCAAAATTGTATACGGTCGGCCCTCCTTATCCGCAGTTTCTGCATGCGCGATTCAGTCGGGAAAACCCAGAAGTTCTCTCTCCCGCACTTGTTGTTTGAGCATGTACAGACTATTTTTTCTTGTCATTATTCCCTAAACAATACAGTATAACAACTATTTACATAGAATTTACATTGTATTAGGTATTTTAAATTATAAGTACAGGTAGTCCCAGGGTTATGAATGAGTTCCGTTCCTGAGTCCGTCTTTTAGTCGGATTTGAAGTCAGAACAAGTACATCTGGTATTATTTAGTGTCAGTTAGTAAAACATTTTTCTTAGTATGTATTTTTCCTTTCTATGCAAATAAAACTTAAAAAACATATGTATTTCAATAATTAAACCACTGCGTTGCTTAGTAATAATTGTAGCTTTCATCGGGGCAGGGCCTTTCACATGCTCCATTAAAATTGTTCCAATCGTTGGACCAATTGTAGCCTAACACTTTTACAATTACTGATGGCATTTCACCTCTTTCTGATCACTTTATTACTTCCACCTTATTTTCAGTCATGATCGTGATTATTTTCGTGAATATCGCACTGAGACAGGTTAAATAAAGTCCAGGGTTCTGCTGGGTCCTAAAGACCACCGTACTAAGACAGGTTAAATAAGGGACTTGAGCATCCACGGGTGGTCCCGGAACCAATCCCCCGCCGATAAGGAGGGCCGACTGTATTGTATACATACTTTGATAATAAATGCACTTTGGAAAAATTGGGAACATGTTGCACAAAGACTCTGAAGAGTCCACGTTATGACTGTCCTGTACACCTCTGCAAGCCTCTGTATTGAATGGTCACTGTTATAGAAATTGATTTAGTGATTCTGATCATTGGCCTTGATCTTCATTAAACTTTGAAGCATTGATCATGCGGATAGCCAGTGGCTTTTTCCCAGGCTGAAATGGCTAGCATGAGGGGGCATAGTTTTAAGGTGCTTGGAAATGGGTAAAGAGGGGATGTCAGGGGTAAGTTTTTCACAGTAGTGGTGGGTGCGTGGAATGCACTGCTGGTGGCAGTGGTGGAAGTGGATACAGTAGGTTCTTTAAGAGCCTCTAAGTGCCTCTTAGATAGGTACATGGAGCTTAGAAAATCAGGGCTACACACTAGGGAAATTATAGGCAGTCTCTAGAGTAGGTTATATGGTTGGCACAACATTGTGGGCTAAAGGGCCTGTATGGTGCTGTAAGTTTCTATGTTCTAAACTAATTTCTTGCTCCTTGATCAGTTAGCATCTTGCAGTGTCATGGGGCCATCAGCAGCACAGGAATCGATCAGATCATCATGTGGGGTTTCAGACAAATGGAGCACAAAGTTATTCACACCTCCTGTTCCCCTCCTTTCCATGTTGGCAGTGCTGCAGCTGGCATGGAGAGTATTATTTAAGTTCAAACTCATTTTTCCAGTGTTCACCACAGCAGTAAATGGAAGCCACAGTCCTTGGTGGAAACTATTGCATGAGTCCAGTTCCAGAACATCAATCTGCATGCAAACCCACAGGACTTCTTACAGTGTATTTTCACTGGTAACAAGTTTCAACGTACTGAAGTGAAATCCAACTCATTAGCCAGTCTTGACCACGTGTTCAAGAGCACCATAGATAAAGATGGGAACATTTTTCTCATGTCTGAATTTATGCCCAAGGCTAACGCTTTTGAAATTTGTAGGAGCACTAAAGCTTTGCATGGCTAATTATCTGGTCTGATTTGTCTCATGAGTATATATCATTTCACTTCTGCAGTTCAGTTTTTTGTGGATGCAATTGCTAGTCTGTTTTATAAATAAAATAAGGGTAGCATTGCATTAAATGAATACCTGCAGAACACTTAATAGCAAACAGTAAAAGGTTAGTTTATTTCTTAAGTGCAGGATTTATTATAAAACTAATTGAACTGCCCTGGCTGCTCTGTTTTTATAATTAAATTCCAATGTGAAAAAAAAATTGTTTTTTCTTACAGGGTTATACCAAGTCAATTGATATCTGGTCAGTAGGCTGTATTCTGGCTGAGATGCTGTCCAGTAGACCGACTTTCCCAGGCAAACACTATTTGGACCAGCTCAATCATATCCTTGGTAAGAAACAAAGTACCACCTTAACTTCATGCCTTTTCATTTTATGAATAAGAGGAGATGGCTTTCTGATCGAATAGTTACAGCATTTAGTGTGACCTTAGTATCTGAATGAGGTGGTGGAAATCTTTCAGAAGGAAGAACATTGCTTGGTAAATGTTTTTCCTTCCATTTGAAATTGCCCTAGAGTATATTTCACTTCAATGATCTATTTTGTGTGAAACTTGCTGTGAAGTGTGCAAGCTATTGGTTTGACTGTGGGAAGAAACAGAATTAGCTAGAGAAATGACCAGCAGATCGAACAGTTGATTAATTGCAAACACCAGGGATTGCTGGATTAAAGGTTGCACTATTCTACAATGGAAGCAAAATTGTCCTACATGTGCCTGAAGGCAGAGATCCAGCAGAAACCCATGACACAAGGAACAGGGTGATGGATGGAAAGGGTGGGCAAGGCTCATGATCAGGAACTTCACCACTGTAAAAGCTTTCTATAGGTCTAGCAACCTTGCTCAGTGAGCCAAGGACAGCAGTGGAGGATGGAGAGGCAATCACTTACTGGTAGGAAAATATTGAGATCTCCTCAATTTGTTCAGGCCATTCTTGCCACTTCCCTTGACTAGAAAGAATTCAGAGAATATCCCAACTAAAGAATGATGAATCCTTGGGAGTAGACAGTTTATGCCACTGAAATTCTGAAACTTGGTGAAGAACTTCAGTCATGAAGCCACATCTCACCCAAGAGCAGTATTTGTACCAGGAGACCTTAGATACTGTAGTCATGAGCATCTTCAGGAAAAGAGGCATTCTGACTGTGATAATTACAGTGTAGTTTTGCTAGTTTCCTCCTCCTCCCCCCCCCCCCCCCCCCCCATTGCTGATCCTGGAATGAAATTCACACTGCAATTCCATCTAGTGGCACAGTGGATGTGATCACCACTGTGCTAAAACTCCCAAGAAAAATGCCAAGAGCAGCATCAGTCACTATACATGTCTTTTTTTCCCAGCTTGTTAATGTTTTTTGACTATTCTCAAGTGAGTGTCTGCAATGCCCTAAATTGGTCTTGTGTTTGACAATATGCAAACCATGAGACTCATAAAGTCTGTAGTGGTGCCAGTCTCAGTGAAGACTGGCACTATAATGCTGTCACTACCCCATCTCTTCAATCTTATTGCAGTGTGCACTTTATCTTCAATTAACTTCTGTGGAGTGGACCACGTATTCAGGGTTATTTGAATCTGTGACTGCACCCCAAGAGTTGGTGGCTGAAATGCTTGTCACAAGAGGACACAGGTTTAAGGTGCTGAGAAGTAGGTACAGAGGAGATGTCAGGGGTAAGTTTTTTTACTCAGAGTGGTGAGTGCATGGAATGGGCTACTGGCAACGGTAGTGGAGCGCAGATATGATAGGGTCTTTTAAGAGGCTTTTGGATAGGTACATGGAGCTTAGAAAAATAGAGGGCTATGGGTGACCCTAGGTAATTTCTAAGGTAGGGACATGTTCAGCACAGCTTTGTGGGCCAAAGGGCCTGTATTGTCCTGTAGGTTTTCTATGTTTCTAACCACAGTCACCTGAAATTATATAGTTGAACTACAGTATGCAGCCCCAAGCCGTTGTTAACTTGTTCGCTGATAGTTGAAGTTTAGATGCATCAGCTATTTCAGGTCAATTCTCACAATTTATTTCCACCACGCTTGGAGCCGTGGCTGGATAATTTAATTGAGCTGGGAAAGCTGAAGTTTTGATTATGAACTAGTATTTTTTTTAATGGAGAACCTGATCTTGTGACCTTGGGTAAGTCATCCCATTTGGAATTGTGCTGTCAATTGATGTAATAAAGAATTTGGGATTATTAGTGAGGGGAGCACTGTGTGGAAAATTGAAACTATCTGTTTATAAGCAGATAATGTACAGCTGAGATTGGCAAACAGCACAAGTGATTAAATGTGGAATTTTGTTTGCATGCTTTATCAGACAATAAATTTACTGACTGAACGAGGTTTCATGTTGGATCACAATTTCTTTTAGGTATTCTTGGCTCACCTTCTCCAGAGGATCTGAACTGTATAATTAACGTCAAAGCCAGAAACTACCTACAGTCTCTGCCACACAAGAACAAAGTTCCTTGGAACAGACTGTTCCCCAAAGCTGATGGAAAAGGTAAGATTTAGCAGCAGTGACTTTTGTACTAGTGTGCTTGTAATGTTGTCTGAAGTGAGACTTGAAAAGAAATTTGATACACCCAAACCTGAAAAGCCCCTTCTAGAGAATAGTACTATGTTTTGGTGACTTTCCCTATGGCCCAAACTAAAAAAAGTGTGCAATGTTGGAAAGGTCAGATCAAGATTGGTAGCCAAAATCCATTGAACTTGCCCAGTTGATGAGTTGACTTGCATTCAGGTATTGCCTGTAAGGTTCATAGCAGATGAGGGCATCAATGATCTAACCATTTCGAAATCATAGAATATAAAATTTAAAAGTGCAGTAAGAGTCAACAAGCATCTGTAGGTAGAGAAATACTTAGTTTTGGTTTGGCAATCTTCCATCAAAATACAAGCAATGAATACTTACACAAGCTGTATTAATGGTTCACATCGTTTCTGCCTCAGTTTAACTCTGTTTCAGGGCTGTCTATCTTGGCCTGCGTGTGTGAGCTCTCATGATGCATCTCAGATTAACTTAATCAAACTTGCTGATTCAGATTCATTTATTTATCACATGTACAGTGAGACATACAACCTATGGATGTGCTGGTGGCAACCTGCAAGTATTTCTGCATATTTTGGTGTGAACATAGCATGCTATAATGCTCAGCAGACCAATGACAACAAAGCAGCAATAAAGCAAGCCCCCTTTCTTCCTTCTATCCACCCCCACACCCAGTCCTCCAACCTGAGAATGGGCTGTCTCTAGCTTCCCCAGTGGACTCGTGGACTCAGACCCAGGGCTTCAGCCACTATGCTTCAACTTCTGGACATTTGATCGACCTTCAAGCTTTGATCTTCAATACTGACCACAGGACATTAGCTCTGTTCATGTGGAAAACATCAGCAGAAGCTCATTGCACCCAGATATCATATGGTCAACCATTGCACAATCCAGTATACTGGATTTTTGGAAAATCCAATTCTTAATTCTTGAGTAGTTGCAGGTTAGAACATTATTGTGCTAACACGAGAGGGCACAGTTTTAAAGTGCTTGGAAGAAGGTACAGTGGAGTTGTTAGGGGTAAGTTTTTTACGCAGAGATTGATAAATGCGTGGAATGGACTGCTCACGACGGTGATGGAGGCGGATATAATAGGGTCTTTTAAGAGACTCCTGGATAGGTACATGGAGCTTAGGAAAATAGAGGGCTGTGGGTAACCCTTGGTAATTTCTAAAGTAAGACATGTTCGGCACAGCATTGTGGCTGTATAGGGCCTGTATAGTGCTGTAGGTTTTCTATGTTTCTATTAGACTGCACTTGGATTATTGTGCTCAGTTCTGCTTGCCTTATTATAAGAAGGATGGAGAGATGCAGAGAAGATTTATCAGGATTTAGAGAGCATGTCATATAAGGATAGGTTGAATGAATTAGGATTTTTCCTCTGTGGAATGAAGGAGGATGGGGGTGACATAAATAGAGGTGTACAAGATAATAAGAGGCATAGATTGAGTGGATGGCTAGAAACTTTTTTCCCAGGGTAGAAATGACTATTACCATAATTTTAAGGTGATTGTAGGGAAGTATAGGGGAGATATTAGAGGTAAGTTTGTTTTACATGGACTAATGAGTGTATGGAATACCCTGCCATGGTGTGGTAGAGGCAGATATATTAGGGGCATTTTCGGCACATGGGTGAAAGAAAAGTAATGAATTATGTAGGAGGGAAGAGTTGCATTGACCTTTAGTGTAGGTTAAAATGAAGAAAATGTGGCAGCTTAATGTTACAAATAGCTGTGCAAATGAGAAATGTGCAGATGCTAATTTTGATGTATTATGTTCCTTTCTCTTACAGCTCTGGATTTATTGGATAAAATGTTGACTTTCAACCCACACAAGAGGATTGAAGTAGAGGCAGCTCTTGCTCACCCTTATCTGGAACAGTACTACGATCCCAGTGATGAGGTAGGATGCAACATTGACTTCCATATCACACCCCTCTTTACATTGACAGCACAGCAGTGAAAGCTGTGAACAGTTTCAAGCTCTTGGGAGGACACATCTTGCACAACCAATTTTGGTCCAATCTAGTTCCAGAACACATTCTACACAATAAAAAAAAAGCGCTCACCAATACAAGGAAGTGAAATGTTCTTGAGCTCTTTGTTGTGACAGATATTACACTTCTATCTCTGCCACAAACAAGAATGACAAGTTTTTTTAATTGTTTCTCTTAAGTAGCTTCAGTCTGCTATGGGGCCAGTGGGAATAATACCCATGAACTGGAAGGGGGCAATAATATTTGTTCACTTGGGGCTATATAAAAATCAATCACTGATTAAAAGCAGGTTGCAAAGTACCCAATTACAACAACAGAAGTTGTATTTACCTGTAACACACCTTTATTCTAGCAAACTAATGCATGGTATACTGCTAACAAAATCTGGCATTGACTTAATAAGAAGATATTTGGACAGATAACCACATGCTTGGTCAAGAAGACTTTAAAAGCAAAGAAAGATACACAGCTCAGAGGTTTAGGGAAGAAATTTGAGAGCTTGGCGTTTTCTAGTTGAAGGCATGGCCAACAATTATGGAGTAATTTCAAGATGATCAAGGAGATAGGGTTGGGGCATGGGTGCAGATAATAGGGTTTTGAAGCGGGGGGAGATTACAGGTCCAGTCATAATCAGGGAAGTTCTCCAATGCCTCTACTTTCTGAAGAGGTGGAAGTGCATTGGACAAGTGCAGAGAGCATCCTAACGTGCTGCATGGTAGAGAAACTGCTTTGTGGTAGACATGAAGTCTCTACGATGGAGTCAAAACTGTCAACAAATCGCTGGCACAAGCCTACCTGCCATCAAGGGCATATATACAGAAAAGTGCCAGAAAAAGACTAGCAATCAGATAAAGGATCTCACCCACCCTGCTCATGCACTGTTTGTCCCACTCCTACCATGGAGAAAGCTGTGTAGCATCCACACTAGGACCACTGGACTCAAAAACAGTATTTTTCCCAAGCAGTAAGGCTGATTCACACCTCCACCCATTAATCCACCCCACCAACACTAATTTTATCATTTCTTGTCAGAGCCGCCTTGTCTACAGACACTCCTGTACCAGGCATCACTTGATGTACATAGTCTATGTATACAAGCTACCTGATTTATATTTATTGTGTTTTTATTACTTAGTGTGATTTTTTTTTTCTTGTTGCATTGGATCTGGAGTAACAATTATTGGAAATGACAAACAATCCTGGATCTGGGATCTGGAATTGCAGTGTGCGAATTGTTGTAGAAGGAAGAGTGGGTTTGATTTGGTCTGTCTTCTGGGGGTGCACATCAGGGCTTGGAACTCAAGTTCTTTGAAAGGAAGTATTTTATAAAATTAATGGGGCGGTTGTTATGTACAATTAATGTTGGGTAATATCTAAAGATCAAAATAAGCTAATAGTCTTTCAGAATTGAGTGTAAGCTTTAAGCAGAGAGTGGGGTGCAGTGTGGTGGAAAATGAAGTGTTGCAGAAAGCCAGGGGGAGGAGGAAATGTGAGTAAGAGGTGATGCAGCCACATGGTAGTGAAATCATTTCAAATTTTGAAAAGAAAGAAACTATTATTAACATTTTAAGTAACTTTGCTGTAGGGAATAGCTGTTTGTTGGCACAGGTTTAGGCAGCTAAATGGTTTCATTCCCTAAAGTGAAGAATTCCTTGGTCTGGTAATTAGCATTAAGCTTGATCTACTATGTTTAGGAATCATGATGTTCAAGAGGAAACCTCTAAGCAATTGGTGGTATTTTAATCTCCAGAAACTGTATTAATTGGTGATGTAATTTCAGCCTATTGCAGAAGCCCCTTTTAAGTTTGATATGGAGTTGGATGACCTACCCAAGGAGAAGCTGAAAGAGCTGATTTTTGAGGAGACAGCCAGATTTCAACCACATTATCAGCATTCCTAAACTACAAGCACCCATGCATACAGGTAAATTTCAGCATGCTGGTATACAGAAACAACTGAGGGCCATACAAGTGCTTCCCATGTGTGGATTTCCTCTGGATGCTTCGGTTTCTTCCTACAGTCCAAAGATGCGTGGGTTAATAGATTAATTGGTCATTGTAAATTGTTCTATGGTTTCACTGTATCTCGAAACAAAAATAAATAAATAAATATTCAGCCCAAAAGTAAATCTTGCTCAACTTTCTAACCTTCTGATATGAAACTTCCCTGTGGGGTTCCAAAATTGGTTGATCCTTTAAGTTTTAATAAGAAATACTAGAGATGAGGAATTGAATAGATTCTGCACCAGGCATTTACTGATGACATTAAGCACCTTGGCTATCTTAGAATGAAGGTTAATTTTGGTCTGATCTAACACACCTCTCTAAACTTGAAGTTCTCAGTCTATTTTTATTCCCCATAAAACCAATCCTTAGAGATTATAAATCAGATTGTTGGTTAATGAGCTTGTGTCAAAAAGATCAGCCTTCTAGCTAATGTCTGATCTTGGTGCAGGTATTCGCACCACATTGTTTTATCTTCAGTACTGAGATATAAATTCACATAACTAAGCATTCCTTAGATTCTCCAACTGGGGCAAGTTTTGAGGGGAAAATTCTTTGTGCCGTGCTAGTTAGTAAAATAATTCCTGAGACCCAGCATGCAATCTGGAATCTGAAAGTTATGATTCACAAATGCAAAATCCCTTTGAGCTCATTTATTTCAGTTAAAGGTACAACTCAGATTTCTGGATTTCTTTACTTTGTTATATTGATTTGCTACATTTTACATTTCACCATGCCAGATCAATACCCTAATGCCCTAAGGATTTTGACTTGAGCCTTGAAGCCAAAGATGGATGAGATTACAGTTAAAGGGTTTAAATTATCAAGTGAGTTTGGGGAAAGAATTATGATGTAACAAAGAGCTAACGATCTATTCCATTTTTCTCATAGAAAGGGTCTAAATAGTTTTCTATTGCTGGTGTCTAACCGGTTTGATACAACTGTTCTCGGGCTAACCAGTCTACAATTTACTTTTTTTCTCTCTCTCTCCTTTTATTGTGGGTTTGCATTAATTAACCTCCGAATCTAGAAGAATTAAACTGGAGTCCAAAAGATGGGAAATGACCACCAATTATATCCACTGTTTCTAGGGCCACTTCATAGAGAATTAGACATCTACAACATGGAAATGGGCCTTTTGGCCCAACTTTTCCATTCTGACCAAGACATTTTCGAAATCTACTCCCATTTTCCTGTATTTGGCCCAAGATCCTTCTGAACCTCTTGACCTTTCCTGTCCGCATACCTGTCCAAAAGTATCAACCCTTACATTTGTATCCACCTCTAACACCACCAGTGGCGGCTCATTGCACATATCTACCACCCTCTGTGTGTGGGAGAAACTTGCCCTTCATGTTTGTCTTCACTCCCCCACTTTAAACCTATGACCTTTCATTTTAGACTTCCTCATCCTAAGTAAAAGACTGTGACCCTCCACCTTATCTGTGTCTCACATATTTTAAAACTGCATAACTACAACCCTCAGCCTCTTTCTCTCCAGGAAAAGCAACCTTGCATTGTAACTCAAATCCTCTAGTTCCAGTAATGTCCTTGTAGATCTTTTCTGTGTCCTTGTGATTCTTTCTGCACCTTCTCCAGCTTAATCATATCCTTTTTGTAGTATAGTAACAAGCTGCTGACACAATATTCCTAGTGCAGTCTCACCAACATCTTTTACAGCTGTATCTTGATGTTGCAACTTTTGAACCTAGTGCCCCTGTTCAATGAAGGCTGGATTGGCATGCAACTTCACTTTCTCTGTATTTTCATTTTCAGGGAACTCTGTTGTACCCTAAAGTTCCTCTGTTCTACATCACTCCTGTGGTAATTTCCATAGGTCACTCCACAGTAATTTACTGTGCAATTCTTGCCCTGGCTTAACTTGCCAAAATACACCACTTCAAATGTGTCTGAGTTAAATTCTATCTGTTATTCCTGGATGCCCTTTCCCAGTTTACTTACATGCTATTGTAAACTTGGACAACTTTCTTCACTGTCCACCACACTAATTTCGAAGGTTCATTTAATGTCAGAGAAATGTATACAATATACATCCTGAAATGCTTTTTCTTTGTAACGATCCACAAAACCAGAGGAGTGCCCCCAAAGAATGAATGACAGTTAAATGTTAGAATACCAAAGTCCTCCCCAACTCCCCCCCCCCACCCACACGCATAAGCAGCAGCAAGCAAAAATCCTCCTGTCCCCCCACTAGCAAAAAAAAAGCATCAGCACTGATTTTGGTGTCATTTGCAAATTTACCATGTTGACAACTTTGTAATCCAAATCATTTACAGTAAGTGAGCCCCAGCAACAGAACCTGCAGCACATTACTGGTCACACATCTCCAAAGGGGGAGAAATAACACTCCTCCCCCCCCCCCCCCATCGTCTCTTTCTACCAAGCCAATTTTGTATCCAGTTGGCTACAGACCCAATGATCAAACCTCCTGGACTAGTTTACCATGTGGGATTTAATTCCTATCTCCTCTTAACACCGTTTTCCTCAGTAATACTGATTTTCTTTGGTGATTCTTTCTCACTGGACTTGAGATTCCTTGCATTTGGATCTGAAGATGGCCTGAAAGTATTTATTCACTTGATCTGTTGTTTCTGTTCCCCTGCTTCTAACTGAGGGATTTCATTTGTATCCATCATTCTAGAAGTTTTCATTGTCAGTTTTATGTTCCCTGAACATTGTCCTGTATGGCTTGAACAGTACAGTGGAGTCTAAATTAAGCTGGAACTCTGTGATTAAATTGCAGATTAATAAATTGTGATATCAAGATTTGAACTACGAAGTGGGAATCTGAAACAAGTGTAAAATGTTGGCAGATCATGTGTTAATATTTTTCAACTGTCAACAATAGGGCTGCGCATCATTGGCATTTTGTTTTTCACGGCACGAATATGCATCAAAGTTTATACTAATTTTCATTGTCTTTCTAGGGCCAGGACTGCAGGACTGGACATGCTCAGAATTCATTTGTTTCTAACTCCTCCTGAATCCTGTCTCGCGCATCTCAGCTTATCCATTGTACTCTTAAAAACTCTGCCATGGCACCTGTAACCATGGTGATTGTCCATACTGGAAGCCTTGGCATTTTTTTTTGCTTGTTGTGGACTCTCTACGCGGAGATGAGAATTCACACAGTTGTATTGATATTTGCAAAAGATCAGAAAGTTGTACAGCCAGTGTGCGCACATTTATTGATCTATATCCTATGTAACTTAGCAATGGTGTTTGAAAGAAAGCAGGACTGACTTGGTGAATAAATATACAGAAAATACCACAGGCACATTTTGAGCACTTCAGTTTAGTTTTTTGATGCACTTTGAGATATATCGAAACATAACTGATGATTCAGTATTATGGTTGCTGTGTCTGGTCACATCAAATGTTTCAAATCTTTGAATGCATTGTGTGGGATTTCTATTCCTTGCATGTTCCTGTGAGATCCCCCAAGCATAGGAAAATATTTAGATATTCAAGGACAGAAGATGTGACTAACCTGCATTCTTTTAAACCAGTGTTGCTCTGTTGAATGGTTGTATAGATTGTGTATTCAGACACTGAAAGCCCTGTCAAGGTGGCTCCCTCACTAATGTCTTTTATTGATTTTAAAAGTAATTTACTGGCATATATCCCTGAAATATTTTGCAGTGCTGATGTCAACAGAACTTGTGTATTACTTTAGTTTACTTTTAACAACATTCCATTCAATTTGTTATAAAAACAAACTGGATTCCATTTCAGAAATTTGTATTGGATAACACAGATCGAAAATAAAGTACCTGATCTGTGGAAAAAGTCTGCCTTGCATCCTCTGAAGAATTTCTGTACTGGCTAAATCAGAGGAAGTGCAAATGGTCGCTTTGCTTTGGGGGAAAAAACATCGAGCAGTTTTCAAGGAAGCCTAAGTGAGTGGGTCTCCTTGACAGCAGCTTAGAATTCTAAGACCCTGTGTGCTTATGGCATTGAGAATGAAGGGTGTCACAAAGATTTCTGTCCCTTTTTCTGTGTTTGCAGAGTGTTTGTGGATGAAGCCTGTACAATGTGGAGCTTTCTTAGCTATATTTGAATTCAAAGTGCAGTGCCTGATCCTTAGTCTCAAAACCTATTGTGGTGACAATTGCCTTGTACAATTTACTGTGTCCAAGCATGACTGTTAAGCTTTGTATACAAAGACTGTCCAAGTGCCACACACAGACACACATACACATATGCGCACACACACACATGCACACATGTACATTTACCACGGACACATACAGACCCATAGTAGGAATAAATCTTACTGCTTCAAGCTTCGTCCTAATCCTTCCTTCAGTTTCCTTTCTGGTTTTGCTTTCTGTATAAATCATGCTATATTCCTTTTTTAAAAAAAAAGCCGCCTTTTGCAGACTCTGTGATGTAACTGTATAGAGCACTCTTATCATGTAACTTGTTCAGTTGGCTTTTTGTTCTAGTTGATCTGTTGCCTTTATAAATTGTGTACCCTCTGGAGAAATTTAAACATGTATAATAAATGGAAAAGCGGTTATGGTTAAATTTTATTGGAAGAAAACCTGCAACAATAGGTGTCAAAATGTGATGTAACCGCATAGACATACCTGATTGTATTGTGACTGGTATTGGATTTAAGCATATTATATATATGGACAAACTTGTAGGTACAAAAATTTATTTTGCCTTAAGTTTTTTTTTCAATGTTATATATGTAAACAAAATTTAATCCGTTAATGAATGTTCTTTTTGTTCCCGGCACATACAGCTCTTGTAAAATTCTTTAAATTGGTGTCTCCCTGCATCTTTTAAATACAGTATGTTCTATACACAACTAACTGTGTGTATGACTAATCTCTTGTCTTGCCTTGTGTCCTATACATTCATCAGATCTTAAGCTTTTATTTCTCTGGCCTTCCATTCCCCTTCTCACTGGAAAAGAAGAAGTGTGATGAAGGACAGCTGCCATGTATTGGTTTGCACAATTAAATGGAGCAAGAGCTGACTGAGGCTAATGCTAACCAACCAAGAAACTTCCATATGTCATTGCAACCCTGCAGACTTTGAAATCAGATGCATAGGGTTGAGAATTGATGGAATAAAGAGTCAAATATGGCTCAAAAGGTCAGCTTTAAAGGAT
This sequence comes from Hypanus sabinus, assembly GCF_030144855.1. Classification (NCBI taxonomy): domain Eukaryota; kingdom Metazoa; phylum Chordata; class Chondrichthyes; order Myliobatiformes; family Dasyatidae; genus Hypanus; species Hypanus sabinus. Next base: position 147,400,939 of record NC_082715.1, on the reverse strand, counting down.
TCGAGGGAGAGGGTTCAGGAAACTTTATGGAGAATGTTCTCTCAACTGGAGGGATCACCTATGTAAAGCCCATGTTCCTCCAATTGTATAATTGTATCCATTATGACAGTGAAGCTACTTGGATAAAACTTGTTATTGTTAGCTTACAATTTTGTGTTGTATATGTAGGCTTCCATGCTGTACAATTGTGCAGATCAGCATGGCTCCCCCTACAATTAATGTTAGTAAGAGAAGGCAGAATGTTGAGCTGGAATGGGAGCATGAGCTACATAGCCTTCCCATGAAAACCATTCGATCTTTCAAACACAATAAGAGAATTAGCAGACAGATTGTTACTTCTATCAGAACCAGGATTCATAGTCAAAATTATTTACCAAGTAAAATGCCGGATTGTATGCAATTCCTTTTATATTGGGTAATGCATTTGTTAATGGTTATTTTTTCCATTAAAATGTGCATTGATTAATCTACAATGCAGCTTTATTTACAGGGATGAGAAAAGTGACTTCTGGAGAATTCTGACAGTGCGGTTACTAAATTCAAAAATGTTAGAAATGTCTTACTCAACTTGCAGGTTTGCCACTAGGGATATGTCATTGTTTCCTTCCTGATTGCACAACCACTCTTCTAGCAGGAGCCCAAGGACATGTCTTTGGAAAGCAAGTAAAACCACATTACTATGAGTTAATTTACTGAAGGCTAAACCAAACTGGTCAATTAAATCAGTATTTATAAAATTGTGCTGGAAGAAAATTTATGGATAACATTATACAGTCATGTTTTGGTGTTGGTCTTAACATTTTTGAGATTCTTGTGACAGCAGCTTTACTGTTTTAATTTCTCCTCATACCTTGTGCATCTCCTGATTTCCAACCACTTGGCACTTGTGGCTTGTTTCTTCCTTGACAAACGCATTCTTCACATGAACCTGCTCAGAGTCAATAGTTTAAACACGAGGTGGAAATCTGTAAAACTAAATGTTGTAAATGCAAGGGTCGGGCAGCATCTGTGTCGGAAGATGAGCGAGGGGGAAGCTTCAAATAATCTGCTTGAGGAACTTGGTTCATCATTAGTCAAGTTAAGTCATTTTTATTGTCTTTTTGACCATAACTGCTACAGTATAGTGGTTACTTACATGGAAAGGTGCTGTGAGAAGAATGGTGAAGATATACAAGAGTGAACCTGGTGGGTGCAGAGTGAATGGGCTTATCAGTTGCCATGTTTGTTTTTGGGGGGGTGGTAGAGAATCATATTAAACAAGGAATGCATCATGTGACAGTTAATATTCTGGAAAGGCAGGTAACTACCAACTTCAAGCAGTGATTGAGAAAATTGCTCTTTTGCAGCCTTGCTGAGTCCAGCTGGTCATGTGACTGGAGATGGTTAACATGATTCCTGATGTAATAGGGACTGAGAATGTGGTGGCTTTTGATATGTGCGGTGATGGATCTGAGGCCATTGCATTGGATTTCAGTATAAAATGGTCCTTGTGGACTTCAGGTAAAGAATGCACTCATCAATTCTGTGCACTGTATAAAATAAAAAATTACAGGATTTAACATTAGAATGCCTTCAAATGGTGGTCTGAACTTGAAAACAGGATGCTTTAATCATAAACATATCAGTTCTCACTAAGAAAAAAAGAAATAGCAGGGGTAAGTGCAGACTATGGTTTACCTCCATCTTCTGTCTTGAATCTCTTGCTCCTTTATCGGGCTGTTTCAAATGTATACAATAACCCTCTGCAGCAGAGAATCCCAGAGGTTCATCACTCAGTGCAAATATCTCTGTCCTAAACTGTCCTTGTTCTTGACATCTGAGCCTAGGGAACTGCTCTCCCTGCATCTACCATGATCCCTTTAAAAAAAAGATTTATTTCAATCAGATTCTTCTAAGGTGTACAGATATTGCCAACCAGTGGAGGTGTGGATCAGCACTGGACTTCGAAACAAATGGTCCTGAGTTTGAATCTGGCCGGCTCCTTGTACACTTTCCATCCGTGCTGGGTTGAAAGTTGAGCTAATAACTTGGCTTCATTTAAAAAAAATTCAATCAAATGCTACGGAAATTGCAAAAATGCTGCTTGATGTGCCACAAGGTGCAAAACAAACAACAAGGTGTAGAGAGAACACCCTGTATGCTAGTGTTCTCAATTTCTACTACCCCTGGCACCAGTCTAGTTGATCTTCACTGCTCTCACTATGACAATTACTTCCTTCAGGTAGGGAGATCAGGAGTGTTCACAATATGCCAGGTGATCACTATAGTCAGAATCAAGACAAATTAGATTTATTGTCATTGACTGAAATTAATTTGGAAACAGCATTACACTGCAAAGGCAAAAATATATATAAATAACAGTGTAACAAATGCAACAGTGATGTTGTGTTTATTAGCCATTCAGAAATCTGATGGCAGTGGAGCAGAAGCTTTTCCTAAATCAGTGTGAGCCTTCAAGTTCCTCTCTGGTAGTATTGAGAAGAGGACCCTTAATGATGAATGCTACCTTTTTGAGGCTGTGCCTCTTGACGATAAGCTTAATGGTGGGGAGGGTTGTACCTGTGATGGAGTCAAATGAGTCTATAAACTCTCTACAACCTCTTGCATTGGAAGCTGCATTACCAGGCTGTGAAGCAACCAGTCGATGTTGTCTGCTTACTGTATATAGAAATCTAAGTATCTTTTGTGGTGCCAGATTCTTTTGTGCATCTCACAGTACACAACACATAATGTAACATTAATACAAGCAAATTAACAAATAGGTGCATTTACAACAGAACTTAAAAAGTAAACAGTAAATACCTACTGGTGCTTCATGTAGGATGAGACCTGGGTGGTGGCGGGGAATTAAATAGTCGTACAGTTTAGGGGAAGAAGCTGTTTCCCATGCTAACAATTCTTGGCCAGTACCTCCTGCTTGGTGTAGGGATCATAGAGATTATGGGATGGATCATTGACAATGCTAAGGGCTCTGCCTGTGCAGTGCTCCTGATACAAATATCTCTGCTGGGTGGAAGAGAGACCCCGATGATCCTCTCAGTAGTCCTCACAATCCTTTGTAGGGACTTAAATTGAATTGACTTTATTACTTTCATCCATCACATACATGAGTAAAAATCTTCGTTACATCTGTCTAAATGTGCAATTTTTCATAAATAGTATGGACAACTGGAGAGTCAATATAACAGAAATGCAATTGTATCAGTGTGAAATAATCAGTCTGATGGCCTGGTGGAAGAAGCTCTCCCAGAGCTGGTTATATTGCTTTTATGCTGTGGGGCCATTTGCCGGATAGTAGCAGCTGGAACGATTTGTTGTTGGGGTGACTTGGGTCCCCAACGATCCTTCGAGCTCTTTTTACACACCTGTCTCTGTAAATGTCTCTGCAGAGTCCTGCGATTGAGGGATGTACAGTCCCATGCCAGGCAGCAGTGTAGCCAGTCAGGATGCTCTCAGTTTTGTGCCCCTGTAGGAAGTTCTCAGGATTTGGGGGTCCATACCAAATGTCCTCAACTGGTTGAGGTGTAAGAGGCACTGTTGTGTTTTTTCACCACACAGCTGGTACGTACAGACCACGTGAGATCCTCGAAGATGTATATGCCAAGGAATTTAAAGCTGTTCACCCACTCAATCCTAGTTTTATTGATATCAGTAGTGGTTAGCCTGTCTCCATTCCTCCTGTAGTCCACAACCAGCTCCTTTGTTTTTGTGACATTGAGGAAGGGGTTGTCTTCTTGACACCACTGTGTCAGGGTGATGACTTCTCTGTTCACTTGATTCCTATACCAGATGGTGATGTGAGGGTTAGGACAATTCTGATGCTGCTCTGGAAAAAATTGGTTACAATGGGGAGCCTCACTTGTTTCAATCTCTTCAGGAAGAGGAGACGCTGCTGGGCTTTCCTGACCAAAGAGGTGGTGTTGAGATTATCTGTTTATGTGCCCTCCCAGAAACTTGGTGTTCCTAACCTTCTCCATGGAGGAACCTTGTATACAGCGAGGAGTAGTCAGCGTTCACCCTCCTAAAGTCACATTGGGCTTGTCCATGTTGTGCTTGCACCATTCTACCAGCCACTCTGTTCACTATCTTGTCATCATTGTTGTTGAGGCCAGCCACTGTTGTGCCATCAGCGAACTTGATTTGGTTTGAACTGGATCTAGCAGTGTAGTCATGTAGCAGCCGCAGGCTGAGCACCAGTGCTGAGCGTGAGGGAGCTAGAGAAGTTTCTGTCAACATGGACTCTCTGGTCTTCCTTTCAGTAAGTCTAGAATCCAGTTACAAAGATATTGAGACCCAATGAGGATCAGCTTCTGAGGAATGATCATATTAAAATGCCAAACTGAAGTTGATAAATGGCATCCTGGCAGTTGAGGCCCCTTTTTCTAGGTGGGGTAGGATGAAATGGTATTCAGAGGCATTATCAGTGGACTGATTTGAGCAGTAGGCTAACTGGAAAGGGTTCAATACAGCAGGAAGATGGGATTTAATGTGATCCATAACCACCTGCTCAAAGCACTTCATTATAGCTGAGGTCAGTGACACTAGATAGTAGTCATTGAGGCAGGTTACTGTCACCTTCTTAGGCACTGGGATGATGGTGGCTGCCTTGAAGCCAAAGGGGACAGTGGACTGTTCCAGAGAAATGTTGAAGATGTCTGTTAGAACCTCTTAACAGGGCTGCTTAGTCCCTCAGCACCTAACCAGGTTATCAGGCCCCACAGCTTAAGTGGGTTAGGGCATTCCTCACATCAGGCTTCTTATCATTGAGAAATGTAAAATGTGTTTTGCAGCAAATACAGTGCAATACATAAAATTGCTACAAGTTACAATAAGAAATATTAAATAAGTGGTACAAAAAGAGCATAATAATGAAGTATTTTTGTTGGGGTCACAGGCTGTTTAGAAATCTGATGGGAGACGAGAAGAGGCGGTTTCTAAATATTAAAAATACAAATGAGAAAATCTGCAGATGCTGGAAATCCAAGCAACACACAAAATGCTGGAGGAATTCAGCAGGCCAGGCAGCATCTTTGGAAAAAAGTAGTTGATGTTTTGGGCCAAGCCAGAGTTGGTACATATTGGTACCATTGACATAGGGAGGAGTTCCTGAAAACAAACTACTTGGAGTTAGGAAGGAAGTTGAGAAGCAGGATCTCAAAGGTAGTAATCTCGAGATTACTGCCTGTGCCATGTGACAGTGAGTACAGCAAGAGAATGAGATGGAGGATAAATGTGAGGCTGAGGGATTGGAGTGGGGGCAGGGATTCAGATTTCTGGATAATTGGGACCTCTTCTGGGGCAGGTGTGACCTGTACAAAAAGGACAGGTTGCACTTGAATCTTGGGGATGGTTTGCTAAGGCTATTGGAGAGAGTTTAAACTAGAATTGCTGGAGGGTGGGAACTGAACTGACGTGATGGGAGAAAGGAAGGTTGGCCTACAAATAGAGAAAGCTTGGAGAGGGAGGATAGATAGGTGATAGAAAAGGGGCGTGCTCAGATCGATGGTTTGAGATGTGTCTATTTTAATGAGAGGAGTATTATGAATAAAGCGGATGAGCTTAGAGGGTGGATCAGCACTTGGAGCTATGATATTGTGGCCATTATAGAGAACTGGATAGTGCGGGGCAGGAATGGCTACTTCAAGTGCCAGGCTTTAGATGTTTCAGAATGGATAGGGAGGGAGGCAAAAGAGGTGGGGGTGTGGGACTGTTGATCAGAGATAGTTTTACGGCTGCAGAAAAGGAGGAAGTCATGGAGGGGTTGTCTACAGAGTCTCTATGGGTGGAAGTTTGGAATAGGAAAGGGTCAATAACTCTACTGGGTGGTTTTTATAGACCACCCAATAGTAACAGGACAGATTCTGGAAATGATTAATAATAACAGGGTGGTTGTGGTGGGGGATTTTGATTTCCCAAATATTGATTGCCATCTCCCTAGAGATGGGTTTAGATGGGGTGAAGTTTGTTAGGTGTATTCGGGAAGGTTTCTTGAAACAATATGTAGATAAGCCTACAAGAGAAGAGGCTGTACTTGATCTGGTATTGGGAAATAAACCTGATCAGGTGTCAGTTCTCTCAGTGGGAGAGCATTTTGGAGATAGTGATCATAAGTTAGGGAACTGTTTAATTGGAGTAAGGGGAAATGTGAGGCTATCAGGCAGGGACTTGGAAGCATAAATTGGAAACAGATATTCTTAGGGAAACGTATGGAAGAAATTCGGCAAATGTTCAGGGGATATTTGCATGGGGTTCTGAGTAGGTATGTCCCAATTAAACATGGAAAGGATGGTAGGGCACAAGATCCATGGTGTACAAAGGCTGTTGTAAATCTAGTCAATAAGAAAAGAGCTTACGAAAGGTTCAAAAACTAGGTAATGATGGGAATCTAGGAGATTATAAGGCTAGCAGGAAGGAACATAAGAATGAAATTAGGCGTGCCAGAAGGGGCCACGAGAAGGGCTTGGCAGACAGGATTAAAGAAAACCCCAAGGCAGTCTACAAGTATGTGAAGAGCAAGAGGATTAGATGTGAGAGAATAGGTCCAATCAAGTGTGACAGTGGAAAAGTGTGTACGGAACAAGAAGAAATAGCGGAGGTAATTAGTGAATACTGAAGCAAAGTATTTATTATGGAAAAGGATCTTGGTGATTGTAGGGATGACTTGCAGTGGACTGAAAATCTTGAGCATGTAGATATTAAGGAAGATTTGCTGGATCTTTTGGAAAGCATTAAGTTGGATAAGTCACCAGGACTGGATGGGATGTACCCCAGGCTACTTTGTGAAGTGAGGGAGGAGATTGCTGAGCCTCTGGCAATGATCTTTGCATCAACAATGAGGATGGGAGAGGTTCCAGAGGATTTGGAGGTTTGTAGATGTTGCTCCCTTGTTCAAGAAAGGGAGTAGCAATAGCCCAGGAAATTATAGGTCAATGAGTCTTACTTCAGTGGTTGGTAAGTTGATGGAGAAGATCCTGAGAGGCAGGATTTATGAACATTTGGAGAGGCATAATATGATTAGGAATAGTCAGCATAGCTTTGTCAAAGGCAGGTCCTGACCAGACTGATTGAATTTCTTGAGGATATGACTAAACACATTGAAGGTAGAGCAATAGATGTAACAGTGTATCCATCTTTTGTAAACTCTTCAGTAGCTGCATAGAGTAGACTATCTGTTGGATGGAAGTGACCAACAACTCTGATAGAGGCAGATGCCAAGTTGTTAAACTCATCAGTGGGAGGTGGTTGGCCCACCACCTCAAGGGAGTCTTGATCATAAGCGGGCCGAAACTTCTGAAGACAGGTAGCAGATCAACTGATGATAGCACAGGACAGTTAACATCTTAGTCCACGTGTATTTTCAATTCTTAATTCTATGGATTTTAGCAAGGCATTTGATAAGGTACCCCATGAAAGGCTTATTGAGAAAGGAGGCATGGGATCCAAGGGGACATTGCTTTGTGGATCCAGAACTGGGTTGCCCACAGGAGGCAGAGTGGTTGTAGGTGGGTCATATTCTGCATGGAGGTTGGTGACCAGTGGTGTGCCTCAGGGATCTGTTCTGGGACCCCTACTCTTTGTGATTTTTATAAATGACCTGGATGAGGGTGGAGGAGAGGGTTAGTAAGTTTGCTGATGACACAAAGGTTGGAGGTGTTGTGGATAGTGTGGAGGGCTGTCAGAGGTTACAGCAGAACATTGATAGGATGCAAAACTGGGCTGAGAAGTGGCAGAAGGAGTTCAACCCAGGTAAGTGTGATGTGGTTCATTATGGTAGGTCAAGTAAGATGGCAGAATATAGTATTAATGGTAAGTCTCTTGACAGTGTGGAGGATCAGAGGGATCTTGGGGTCCAAGTCCACAGGACTCTCAAAGCTGCTATGCAGATTGACTCTGTGGTTAAGAAGGCATACTTCATCAATTGTGGGGATTGTGTTTAAGAGGTGAAAGGTAATGTTGTAGTTATATAGGACCCTGGTCAGACCCCACTTGGAGTACTGTGCTCAGTTCTGGTCACCTCACTACAGGAAGCATGTGGAAACCATGAAAAGGGTGCAGAGGAGATTTACAAGGATGTTGCCTGAATTGGGGAGCATGCCTTATGAGTATAGGTTGAGTAAACTCGGCCTTTTCTCCTTGGAGTGACGGAGGATGGGAGGTGACCTTATAGAGGTGCATAAGATGATGAGAGGCATTGATTGTGTAGATAATCAGAGGCTTTTCCCCAGGGCTGAAATGTTTAGCACGAGAGAGCATAGTTTTAAGGTGCTTGGAACTGAGGAGATGTCTGGGGCAAGTTTGTTTGTTTTTTTTACGCAGAGACTGGTGAGTGCGTGGAATGGGCTGCTGCTGCTGGTGGTGGTCGATAGGGTCTTTTAAGAGACTCCTAGATAGCTACATGGAGCTTTGAAAAATAGAAGTAGGTAAAGCCTAGGTAGTTCTAAAGTAGGGACATGTTCAATACAGCTTTGTGGGCTGAAGGGCCTGTATTGTGCTGTAGGTTTTCTATATTTCCATGAAACCCTTCGGTGAATTGCTGCTGAAACCCTGCCAAAGTGTTTTGGCCTGAAACGTTGACTGCCTGGCCTGCTGAGTTCCTCCATTTTGTGCATGTTGTCCTAAAATGTTGAGTCTGTTGAAGTAGAGCAACTGTCTTGCTGCCTTGGTTGAATCAATGCTTTTCGCCCAGGATTGATCCTCTGAGATGTTGATGACCAGGACATGAAAACTTGTCCCTCTCTCTTCTAGGTGTGTGTTGATCTACCTACATTTGGAGTCTATCATTCCAGAAAGATAGACCAGAACAGACGAGGCAGCATCTATAGGGAGAAGCGATGTCGACGTTTCGGGCCAAGACCCGAAACGTCGACATCACTTCTCCCTATAGATGCTGCCTAGCTTGCTGTGTTCTACCAGCATTTTGTGTGTGTGTTGCTGTTTGAATTAAAAGCATCTGCAGATTTCCTCGTGTAGACTAGAACAGGGTGGTTTTCGATTCAATACAATGGCATCAGTCTGAAAAACATACTGCTCACTGGACCAGACTTGAGTAACGGTCATAACAGAGTACAAAGAATTTAAAGAGCAAACACGAGGAAATCTGCAGATGCTGGAATCTGCAGGTTTTTTCTCAAGGGGTAAACCTCAACAAGAACAACCCACTCACTAAATTGAATCCAATCGTAGGCAAAGACTGTCTGCTCAGAGTTGGAGGTTGATTAAAGCAAGAACCCCTTTATCCTGGCCACCAAGCATCGCATCCCCATGTTGCTCATACACCACTGTCATGGACAGGTGGCGCATCAAGGACATATATTCACAGAAAGAAAGTGCCATTAAAGCAGCTGGTATATGGCTGATTGATGGCAAGAGATGCATAAGTAGCTTTTTATATGACTGTTACTTATTCCAAGCTGCAGGGTAAAATGATGTCAGATTTGTCAGAGGAGTGACTAATCTCCTCTCCACCCTTCACATACACTGGCCTGGATATCTTTGGTCCTTGGACTGTGGTTAGTGGACATACAAGAGGAGGTCTAGCTCTTTACTCGCCTGAGCACTCGAGCTATTCAAATAGAAGTGATTGAGTCCATGGATACATCTAGCTGCATTAATGCTATGGACAGTTCTTTGCCATTTGTGATCCCTCTAAAAGACCATATTCTGGTTGAGATACGAATTTTGTTGGTACTTGCCATGAACTTGAGTTCTAGAAAGTTATGTATGATTCTGAGATGCAGAGGTGTATCAAAAGCCAAGGCTGCACTTGGGATTTTAATCCACTGCACCCCTCACATATGGATGGCACATAGGAGCACATGATCGAAATGCCAAAGAGAACCTTGGACTCTACGCTGATGTGCACAGGACCTTCCAGATTGAGCCATGAGGTTCTCTGCATTCTCGTGGCATAAGTAATGGCAATTATCAACCCGAGGTAATTGGCATGTGGACTGTGGAAGGAAACCCACGCGATCATATGGAGAAACTTCTTATAGGCAGCGGCAGGAACTGAACCCAGGTTACCTGTGCTGTAAGGCTTTGTGCTAACCATTATGCTACCATGCCACCCCATATCTAATTTTCAAATTCTAAAGGAAATTTCTTTTGAGCCTTGATATGCCTAACTCTATAGTTTTTAAAAATCCGTTTCCATTCCACCAAGTATCCTGCATTTTTTCACAATTTTGCATTCACATATGTTTTGTTTAAAATGATTACCATCTGATTTTAATTTCATGGAAGTATTCCATTCCCTTTTACAAGTGTTGCCTTGACTCTGGAACCAATTGAAGTTTAGTGATGATTTAAGGATGTGTAAAGGGGTATGTGTATTAGAAGTAAATCCGTAGGGTAAGTTGACAAAATAATGTTAGAACATTGGATCTCCTTGCATATCATTCATGATGATGACAAGGGCATTTTGAAAGTCTACAGTTTAAGAAAGGAGGGTGAGAGAAAACACAATACTTGTATGTTGAAATTGACAGTTGCAAATTACTGCAAACTATTATTATCAGGGCACTTTCAGAATAATAGTACTTTTGAGCAGGGTCAATGCTAACTTATGAAAGAGAAATCATGTTTGCCAGATCTATTAGAGTAATGAGTTGAATAGATGAAGGCAAACCAGTTAATGAATGAATGGATTTTCCACAGGACTTCAATATGGTTCCATTAAAAAAAAAAATTATCGATCAAAATTGATGCTGTGCACTGTTTGCTGGTTAAGGAACAAGAAGCAGTGCAGTAAAAATGGAGTCATATTCAGGTTGGAAACTCTTGACTGATTTGCCACTAGGACTGGTGCTGGAATACCAGCAGCTCTCATCTATATCACTGATGTGAATGAGGACATGCTATCAGTCTCTGGATTGCTGCCTGTGCCACGTGCCAGTGAGAGTAAGAATAGGATGATTTGGCTGAGAAACTGGTGCAGAGGACAGGATTACAGGTTTCTCGATCATTGGGAAGGTACAACCCGTACAAAAGGGACAAGTTACACCTGGATCCGAGGGGGACCAATATCCTTGTGGGTTGGTTTGCTAGAGCTGTTAGTGAGGGCTTAAAATAATTTACAGAAGGGATGGGAAGCAGTGTGAGAGGGCTGAGGGCTGTTAGTTTACAAGCAGAGGTCATGTGTAGTGAGACTACTAGGAAGGACAAGCAGATGATAGGGCAAAATTGCATTCAGTGGGAGCAACTGCTGTGTAGAAAGAGGACAAAATAAAAGGGGTGTTGGATATAGTATTGAAGGTTGAATATTTGAATACATGCAGTATACAGAATAAAGTAGATAATTTTGTAGCGCAGTTAGATATTGGCAGGCATGAATTTGTGGCCATCACCGAGTCGTCGCTGAAAGAAGATTATGGTTGGAAGCTTAACATCCAAGGATACACATTGAATCAATAGAACAGGCAGAGTGGGTGGTGCAGCTCTGTAGGTAAAAAAAATGAAATCAAATCCTTAGAAACAGGTGACATAGGTTTGGAAGATAGAAACATAGAAAATCTACAGCACAATACAGGCCCTTCGGCCCACAAAGCTGTGCCGAACATGTCATTACCTAGGGATACCCATAACCCTCTATTTTTCTGAGCTCCATGTACTTGTCCAGGAGTCTCATAAAAGACCCCATCTGCCTCCACCCCAGTCACCGGCAGCCCATTCCATGCATTCACCACTCTCTGAGTCCCTACCATATAGGTCATGAAAATTGTTTTGTGGCAGCAGGACAGAAAAATTATTAAGTCAGAGGTGAGGAAGGCAACTGCAATATTAGCATTCATTTTGAGAGGACAAGAATATAAATGCAAGGATGTAATGCTTTATAAGGTACTGGTGAGGCCTCACTTGAAGTATTGTGAGCAGTTTTGGTCCTGTTATCTAAGAAAGAATGTGCTGACATTGGAACCCTCTGCTGCAGAACCCTCTGTGTGACCTATTGCTGTGCCTGGAGGGTAGGCCTCTGTACTCAAGCCATTTCTCTCTCTTTCCATGATGTCGGGGGGTGTTGCCAAGGTTCTGTATTTATGGGTTTGGATTATGGATTTTTTCAGTCTTATTTTTATTTTCTGTGTTGTTACCCATTCTTTCTCGTTTTTTGTGTGGGGGAGGGGTTTTGGTGGTCAAGTTCTTATTGCGTTTGTGTGCGTGGGGAGAAGGTTGGGGGGGGGGTGATCGATGTTCTTGCATTTTGTGCAGGGGTGGTGGGTTTGCTGTTTCTGTTTGAACTTACTCCCATGGTTTTCTTTGTGGCTATCTGGAGAAGAAAAATCTCAAGAGTTGTATAGTGCATATATACTTTGATAATAAATGAACTTTTGAACCTTTGAAAGCTATCAAGTGTTGAAAGGTCTAGAGTGAGTGGATGTGGAGAGGGTGTTTTTTTAAGTTCAGGAAATCTAAGACCAGAGGGCAAAGCCTCAGAATAGAGGAAAGATGCTTTAGAATGGAGATGAGGATGAATTTCTTTAGCTGTAAGGTGGTGAATCTGTGGAATTCATTGTCACAGGTGACTGTGGAGGTAAGGTCATAAGGCGGAAGTTGATAGGTTCTTGATCAGTCAGGGCATCAAAGATTACAGGGAGAAGGCCTGAATGGGGTTCAGGGAGAATGAGGTTAAGAGGGAAATGGATCAGCCATGATGAAAAGGCAGAGCAGACTCGATGGACTGAATGGTCTAAATCTGTTCCTATGTCTAATGGTCTTCTGGACATCAAGCGTCAAAATATGCAGGTTTGCTTTAGAAAGAAAGCTGGGAGGTAGCAAGGGCCATAAACAAGATGCAGACAGGTTTCGGGTGAAAAAGACAGATCAAGTGAGACCACATCTGGAACTTGGTACAGATCAGTCTGCTTGACTAAAAGATGATATACAGGTACTTGTGACACAGGGAACACAACCAAAGGTTGTTTAGATTGATTCTATCGATAACCTAGTTACCAAATGTGGAGAAGAGAATTGGACTTGGCCTCTCACTTGCATTTTGAAAGATGAAATGTGATTTCTGTGAAATGTACAAAATTCTTACAAGATTGGAAGCATAGATGTAAAAATGCTGTTTTCACAGGACTATAGCATCTAGAACTGAAGTCATAATCTTAAAATTGAGGATAGAAATGAAAAGATTTTTTTCTGCCAGAGGGGAGTGAATATTTGTATTTCTGACCCAGGAGGTTGTGGAGATGAAAGATTAGCTTTATCTGTCACATTGAATCATACAGTATATCCTAGACAAAGGCCAAGTGATTTTTTTTGCTCCTGAGGGAATTGGAGGATGTGAGGTTAGAGTATGAAAGAGGGAGCAGGCAAGAAGGGACAAAGGACCTATTCCTGCTATTTAGTCTTGTGAAGTGTGTGAGGGGGTGCAGGTATTGAAATTATGGGCAGATTTTTTCCATTGTCTCAAACTCTAGGAACCAATTCAGCCACACTTAATGTAATTATTATTTCAAAGTTTTAACATTGAATGCATTGATGTGTAACTAATGTGATTCAGATAATGTCCTGCATTATAGAAAGAGATGCAAGGGAATGTTTGAGTAAATATCTGTCTCTGAGGCAAAAATGTCTAACTGGGGAAATCAAGGAACAGTAATTGCAGGAGCAATTATTTAAAAAGTTATATTTGTTACTGACTGGAAATAAACTTCTAAATTCTATTATCTGCCACTTGCATAAGGAAAGCAAACTGAGAATAAATCACATGGAAAGAATGAGCCAATCAGCAACAGTAGAATAAATAAGTTGTGACAGAAGTGTAACTAAGATGCTATGCTGGCATATAATATATGGATAGATGTTCTCACATGGTCTTGTTCATAGATCGTCAAGGAAGTGGAATGTTTTTGAGCTCTTTGTTGTGACAGATGACAGACATTACACTTCTATCTCTGGCACAAACAAGAATAACAAGTTTTTTTTTGAAAATTTGTTTATTTTAAGGAGCTTCAGCCTGCTATGGAGCCAGTAGGAATAATACCCATGGACTGGAAAGGAGCAAAAGTATTCACTTAGTTAGGACTATATAAAACCAATCACTGATGATAGCAGGTTGCAAAATACCCTATTACAGCAACAGAAGTTGCATTTACCTATAATTCTAGCAAAATAATGCAAGGAGTATTGCAAACAAAATTTGGCACTGACTCAATAAGGAGACATTAGGACAGATAATCAAGTACTTGGTCAGTAAAAGTTTAAAAGCAAAGAAGGATACACAGCACAGAGGTTTAGGGAAGAAATTTGAGAGCTTGGAGTTTTGTAGTTGAAGGCATGGCCAACAATTATGGAGTAATAATTTCAGGATGGTTAGGGAGGTGGGAATGGTGGGGTGGATGCAAAATTAGGAGGGTTTTGAAGCTGGAGGAGATTACAGAGACAGAGAGTGCAGGGGTGCTTTAAACTATGGATGGTGTGATGCTGAACTAGGGTCCTATGTAGGCCAGCAGTGAAGAGAAACCATTATAACATTTAAAATTAATTTTTAAATGTTGTTTTATTTTTACCATTTTATTGTACCAAACTCTGATACCAGACTATGTATGCCTGGAGCATATCAATCTGCACTTCTACCTCTGAATTGTTGAATTGTGGGCTTGGTTAGATTCAACCTCCACTCAAGAGACTTAAGTTTAAAAGATAAGCTAACATAGAGATAATGAAGTGATGCTGTTCGATCTTTGCTTTCACATGAGCCACTATACCAAAGCCTTGACAGATTGATTGGAAACTCCCCATGACACAAATGGGAGAAAGGATCATTTTCTCTTGGTATCCTTCCATTATTTAACCCTTAGCAAACACCAACTAGAACAGGATTTCTGGTAATTACTGCATGATGATTTGTGGAATATTTCTGTACTTAAATTGACTGCTGCAACACAGACAATGTAATAATGTCAACATTAGAGGTATTTCAAGATTCAAGATTGTTTAATGTTATTTCTTGAACACAAGTGTAAAGGAGAATGAAATAATTGTTACTTCAGATCCAATGTAGCACAAAACTACCAAAGATAAAGAACACAATACTAAAAAAAAAGCACAATAAATATAAAGACATAAGATAACTTGTATCAGAGATTGATTTTATGTTCATAAAGAGACACTAGGCTATACATAAGGTGACTAACAGGAAATAATAAAATCAAACATAGAAACATAGAAAACCTACAGCACAATACAGGCCCTTCAGTCCACAATCCTGTGCTGAACATGTCCCTATCTTAGAAATTACCTGGGGTTACCCATAGCCCTCTATTTTTCTAAGATCCATACACCTATCCAGGAGCCTCTTAAAAGACTCTGTTGTATACACCTCCACCACCGTTGCCAGCAGCCCATTCACCACTGAGTAAAAAACTTATCCTGACGTCTCCTGTACCTACTTCCAAGCACCTTAAAACCGTGCCCTTTCATGTTAGCCATTTCAGCCCTGGGAAAAAAAGCCTCTGATCATCCACACGGATCCATGCCTCTCATCATCTTATACACCTCTATTAGGTCACCTCTTATCCTCCACCACTCCAAGGAGAAAAGGCGAAGTTCACTCAAACTACTCTCATAAGGCATGCTCACCAATCCAGGCAACATCCTTGTAAGTCTCCTCTGCATCCTTTCTATGGTTTCCAAATCCTTCCTGTAGTGAGGTGACCAGAACTGAGCACAGTACTCCAAATGGGGTCCTATATAGCTGTAACATTACCTCTTGGCTCTTGAACTCAATCCCATGGTTGATGATTACTACTATACTCTGCTATCATATTTGACCTATCAAAATGAACCACCTCACACCTACCTGGGTTGAATTCCATCTGCTACTTCTCAGCCCAGTTCTGCATACTATCAATATCCTGCTGTTACCTCTGACAGCCCTCCACACTATCCACAACACCCCCAACCTTTGTGTTATCAGCAAACTTACTAACCCATCCCTCCACTTTCTCATCCAGATCATCTATAAAAAGGAGAAAGAGATCCCTGAGGCACACCACTGGTCACCAACCTCAATGCAGAATATGACCTGTCTACAACCATTCTTTACCTTCTGTGGGCAAGCCAGTTCTGGATCCACAGAGTAATGTTCCCTCAGATCCCATGCCTCCTTCCTTTCTTAATAAGCTTTGCATGGGTTACCCAGCAAATGCCTTTCTGAAATCCATATACACTACATCTACTGCTCTACCTTCATCAATGTGTTTAGTCACATCCTCAAGAAATTCAATCAGGCTCGTAAGGCACAACCTGTCTTTGACAAAGCCATGCTGACTATTCCTAATCGTGTTATGCCTCTGCAAACGTTCATAAATCCTGCCTCTCAGGATCTTGTCCATCAACTTACCAGCCACTGAAGTAAGACTTACTGGTCTATAATTTCCTTGGCTATCTCTACCCCACTTTTTTTGAACAAGGGAACAAAGTCTGCAAACCTCCAATCCTCTGGAGCCTCTCCTGTCCCCATTGATGATGCATAGATCATTGCCAGAGGCTCAGCAATCTCCTCACTTGCCTCCCACCGTAGCCAGGGGTACATCTCGTCTGGTGAATTATCCAACTTGATGCTTTCCAAAACCTCCAGCACATCCTCTTTCTTAATGTCTATATGCTCAAGCTTTTCAGTCTGCTGTAAGTCATCCCTACAATCCTTTTCCATAGTGAATACTGAAGCAAAGTATTATGTACCTCAGTACCTTCTCTGTTTCCATACACACTTTTCCACTGCCACACTTGATTGGTCCTATTCTCTAATGTCTTATCCTCTTGGTCTTCACGTACTTGTAGAATGCCTTGGGGTTTTACTTAGTCCTGCCCACCTGGCCTTCTCATGGTCCCTTCTGGCTCTCCTAATTTCATTCTTAAGCTCCTTCCTGCTAGCCTTATAATCTTCTAGATCTCTATTATTACCTAGTTTTTTGAATCTTTCATAAGATTTTCTTCTTGACTAGATTTTCAAATGGCTTTGTATACAACGGTTCCTGTACCCTACCATTTTTCCTTGTCTCATTGGATCATACCTATGCAGAACTCCACGCAAATGTACACTGAACATTTGCCACATGTCTGCCGTATATTTTCCTGAGAACATCTGTTCCCAATTTACATTTCCAAATTTCTGCCTAATAGCTTCATATTTCCCCTTAATACAATCAAAAATGCTTTCCTAACTTGTCTGTACCTATCCTTCTCCAATGGTATGGTAAGGGAAATCAAATAATGATCACTATTTCCAAAATGCTCTCCCACTGAGAGACCTGACACTTGACCAGGTTCATTTCCCAATACCAGATCAAGAACAGCCTCTCCTCTTGTAGGCTTATTAACATACTGTGTCAGGAAACCTTCCCGAATACACCTAACAAACTCTACCCCTTCTAAACCCTCTACTCCAGGGAGATGCCAAACAATATTGGAAAAATTAAAATTCCCCATCGTGACAACCCTGTTATTACTTTACCGTTCCAGGATCTGTCTCCCTATCTTTTCCTCGATGTCCTGTTACTATTGAGTGGTCTATATAAAAAAACACACCCAGAAGAGTTATTGACCCCCTTTCTGTTTCTAACTTCCAGCCAAGAGACTCAGTGGACAATCCCTCCATGACTTCCTCCATTTTTTGCAGTCGTGACACTATCTCTGATGAACAGTGCCACTCCCCCACCTCTTTCACCTCCCTCCCTGTCCTTTCTGAAACATTTAAAGCCTGGCATTCCTGCTCCTGAGCCATTCAAATCTCTGTAATGGGCACAACATCATACTGATCCACATTCTAAGCTAACATCAAATGGAATCACTTAGATTTGTATGTGATCTTCATTTTGATCAACAAGGGAATTATCTAGCTAGACACTTATGTACTTGTAAAACTTATTTCCTGTTGGCACAATCACATACTGACTGAGAACTGTTAATGATGTCTGCTGTGATCTGTAATAAACTGAACTTCTTTATCTGTCAGCAAATGCGTTGATCTCTTCACACTGGTGTAGAATATTTTCAATATGATTTGGATGCTTATCCAAGTGCCTATCACCTGCTAGTATGAACTGTCAAGAGGATGCAGAGGTTAAAACAGAGATGTACACAGGTTAATTAAGCAGGAAATGGATTGGATTACAATGTGATAGACAGGACTTTATTAATTTTTGCAGGAAGAATGGAAAAACTGATTATTTAAATTGGAGGACAAGTACTGGATGGGTATGTTCAGAGTGAATTAGTGCAAACTTTGTGCAAGTTACAAATTTAGCGTGTAGTAATATGTAAATTGTTATGATATGGCAACAATGAATATAGAATTGAGACAGGTTTTTATAAACAAAGAAACATTTATTTAAACTCAGCTCAAATGACTAACTTAACCGGAAGTTAACTGCTATACAGCAACTCCAACAGTTTCTTAAAGCGATAAATGCTAACACAGTTCTTAGAGCGATAAATGCGAAAGTCCAAATGATTTACACAGTTAGTTAGGAGACACTTTCCTGAAGTAACAAATTCCTCGACAACGTGACGTTACTACTGACCCCAGCTGAAATATGCTTTGCCCGAAGGATTTATGATGAAGGAAATAAACATGGCTTAAAGGAACTGACCTTTTCTTTGGCGAATAACACTGTCCCAATCCTTTCTGCTCTTACAGCAGGGATTATCTCAGTTGCAGGTTACTATCTCATTGAACGAAGATTAAATATCGTCGATCCTGTATTACCGCCGACAACACCAACTTTACTCGATCCTTCAGGTTCCTGTACTTCAGTAAATTCTTCACTCTTCCGACTGGACTGCAAAGGTAGGAACCAAAACTGGCAGCATTGTGACAAAACTGCCGGCAATAATCTTTGAGATTTAAGATAGAAAGTAAAACTCCACTTTCAAACAAAACTGCGTCACAGCAAGGCTTTCCCATTTTATACCTGTTGAAACAGGCCATCACATGACCTCTCACTGGCAGGAAAATTACATCATGTGATCTCACACTGGCGGGAAATTACATCACCCCACCATCACAAGACCATTACATCATGCTCAGCAGATACTCAATTACATCATGGTCATAAGTTAGTCACAAGATACCCACGGGGTATGTAACAAAATACACAAAGTAATTAGGGTTGATACACAAAACAAATGACATATTGGCCCTTTCTGCAAGGGGCTGGGCAGAAGCATAAGGAATTCTTGTTGCAGTTTTAAGTGAGACCACATGTGGAAAACTGTGATTAACTTGTTCTGTCTCAGCAAGCAATGCAGCAAGCATTTATCAGGCTAGTTCTTGGGAGGTGAGGTGTAACCCATGAGTAACAATTGAATAAATCTATGGGGTATACAAGAAGAGATGATTTCATGGCAGGTACAAGATTCTGAAGAGGCTTGATAGGGCAGACACTCAAACACTATTCCCTTCAGCTGTAGAATCTAGAACTAGAGGGCATTGTCTTGGAGTGAGATCAGGAGGAAACTTTATCATTTAGTGGGCTGTCACTCTTTGAAATGCTCAGTTATTCAAATGAATAGATTTATGGATTCCAGGGCAGATCAATGAAACTGTGGTATACAGGAAGATTAGCCATGTTTCTGAAAAATTTCTTCTGCTAACATTGAGCTCAGGGTAACGTGCATCCTTATTGGCACATAACTTTTGGGGGGCAAATACTAAAGGAAAGGTTGCATAACTGCTTATGGCTCCAGCAATCGGAAGATCAGGGTCAATTCCTGCCATTGTCTGTAAGGAGTGTGTATGTTTTCCCTGTGACCCTGCATGGGTTTTCTCCAGGTGTTCCAGTTTCCTTCCACATTCCAAAAATGTATAGTTAGAGTTAGTAATTTGTGGGCACTGAAAGCATAGTGACAGTTGTGGGCTGTCCCCAGCACATCTGGTGGCTCAGTGTGTGACTGACAATTGGCAATGGCTTTCAACTCAGATAACCACAAACTGTTCCATCTTTGGAAGTCAAACCAGGGTAGGACTTGTACAGTGAACATGAGCACTGTGAAATAGAGGGATCTAGGACAACAAGTACATACTGCAGATGACACTATGGTAGATAGGGTAGTGAAGAAGGTGTTTGGCATGCTGGCTTTCATCAGTCAGAGCTTTGGACGTTATGTTGCATGCAGTTAGACAAGACATCAATGAGACCGCAATTGAAGTATTGTCTACAGTTGTGGTCATCCTGTTCTAAAAAAAGTCATTAAACGGAGTAACACACACACAAAATGCAAGAGGCACTCAGCACATCAGGCAGGATCTATGGAAAGTCAATGTTTTGGTCCAAGATCTTTCCTCAAGACTGGAAAGAAAGGCGGAAGAAACCAGTATAAGAAGGTTAGAGGAGGGGGAAAAGAGTACCCACTAGAAGGTGATAGGTGAAGCCAGCTGAGGGGGAAGGTAGGTGGATTGTGGAGGGGGCAATAAGTGAGAAGCTGGGATGAGATGGGTGGAAAAGGTAAAGGGCTAAAGATGAAGGAATGTGATAGGAGAGGAGGATGGACTGTGGGAGAGAAGATTAAACAAAGAAGATTTACAAGGATGCTGCTAGAATTTGAGGCCTGAGTGATAGAGGTTGACATGGGTAGGACTTTATTCCTTGGAACATAGAAGATTAAGTGGTATAAATAGGATGAACACACATTATCTCTTTCCTAAGGAAGGGAACTAGAAACTAAAAGGCAAAGGTTTAAGGTGAGATGTGAAAGATTTTAAAAAGGTACCCAAGGAGCAACTTGTTCATTCTGAGGCCAGTGTGTATATGGTATGAGTTGCCAGAAAAAGTGGCTGAGAAAGGGAACAATAGTAATATTTAAAATACATTTGGATAAATACATGCACAGGAGGCTTTAAAGGGACAGGAACCAAAATTGGCAAATTGACTAGCTTGCGAACAAGGACAACAATTATTGCCCTTTCCCAGTTTAGCTGAGAAGATGATAACAAGGCATCTCCTTACATAATAATATATCTATTGAAGGTACTTGTGCAACCTTATGCATGTTATAAGTTCTGCAATTTAAATATATATTTTTGCTGTTTAATATAAATTCTATTATATTATTTTCTTGTAAGTGCCTGCAAAAATGAATCTCAAGGTAGTATATGGTGACATATACAGTACATTTTTTTGATAAAATTTACTTGACTTTAACCTGCATTGATGTAACAAAGGCAATATATGGTATATCCCAGTCAGGATTGGGTGTCACTCGAGAACTTAAGAGGTGCTGCTGTTCCTGTGCACCAACTGTCATTATCCTTCTAGCTGGTAAAGGTCGCACTCCCGGGCAGAATTGTTGAAGGAGTCTTGGTGTTTTAATTGCAGCAAATTTCCCAGCTCCAATGAACCTTACCTTCTACCTTGAACCTTAACTCTGATTCACTGTTCACACACACTGTCTGACCTACTGAGCATTTCCAATTGGTTGATTATCTTTGCTGCGGATTGTATTTATTGTGTACATTCTAGAGATGGTAAGTCAGTGGTGGAGAAGTAAACTGTTTGGCCTCTCTGCTGGCACCAAACTGTATTGGCTTTTGTTGTTCCTTTGGACCTGTCATCAGCATGGAGGGGGGGGGGGGGGGTCCCACTGCATGGGCAACAGACACATCTCCATATGAACTACCGGAGGCGCAGTACCCCTGGTCAACCACAAATGACGGAGGCCACACACATAGTGGTTAACAAATAAAAATCATTCTCCATGGCTTACTCACTCTCCACTAGACTACACAACTACAAAATGGGAATTCATAACTATACTCATTCGCTTCTACCACGCCCCAACCCATGTGACAGAAAATATATATGGCTCCTACAATCATATCGAAACTAGAATTTGTAGAACTTCTCAAATCCACCTTGAAGGATTAATGCCTTGAGAGTATATTTTTAGAATAATCCACAATAAATGAATTTGAGAAGCATCAGTGTGCTGGAATAGCAGAAGAAAATGGAGAAATGCTTAATGTCTTTGGAAAGGGAATATTCTTGTTAAGGTGAGATCTTCAACCTCTTTTTCTGACTAAGCATCAATTTCACCTTACCAGAGATATTCCCTGCAGCCCTCCGCCCTTCTTCCAGCTTTTCTGTAATTCAAAACTAATTTGTTTTCTCCCTTTGACATTCTGATGATGATTTTTGCATTGTTCATGATCTTCACCTAGACAGAAGCTTGGTATTGTCCAACTGTGGCAATAGCCTGACCACCAATGTAGAAATACAGGTTTATTCAGTAGTAGCATTGGGGATGGAGCTATGAGAGAAAGAAACTCAGCAATTTGTGACTGTTTGATGAAGAACAAATGGCCCTCTGTTCTCCTGCCAACACTACTGCTGATAACTGCCAGGTAAACACTATGATTTATTTAGCACTCTTCACAGTTCCTGAATGTTCCAGATTGCTTGACAGATAATGCTTCACAGAAAGGCTCCACAACAGTAGTTAAAACTGCCCAACACAGGACTGGCACCAGTCTGCCTGCCATCAAGGACACATATACAGAAAGGTGTTGAAAAGGGCTAGTAACATCATGAAGGATCCCACCCACCCTGCTCATGGATTGTTTCCCCCATTCCCATCAGGGAGAAAATTACAAAGAATCTGCGTCAGACCAACCAGACTCTAAAATAGTTACTTTCCCCAAGTAGTAAGGCTGATCAACACCTCCACCCACTTTATCCACCACCAAAGTGAGCTAGACCAGTGGGAAGGATTTAAAAGGAGAAGAGTGTTTTTCCTTAGTGGTTTGATTGAGGTATGACTGTGCAAGCGCGTGGACAGCAGCAAGTTAGACCAGTGGGAAGGATTTAAAAAGACAGCTTTATAGAGCAGGCACTGGGGTGAAAGAAGTCAGAGTAGGAGGGCTTTGGCTCAACGGGGCTTCGACGATAACAAATTGAGGCGAGGTATGTTACTTGTGTAGAATAGAAACAGTAAGTATTTCTGTGAGGCCAGTGTTCCATACAGGGTGTTGGATGTGGGATGTCCAGGAGTCTCCCAGCCTTGTGGACGGCCACACTTGCGGCAGGTGCGTCAAACTGTTTAGGGTTCGGGTTAGGGAACTGGAGATGCAGCTCGATGATCCTTGTCTGGTCAGGGAAAGTGAGGTGGTGATAAAGAGGAGCTATAGGCAAGTAGTCACACCAGGGCCTCCGGAGACAGATAAATAGGTAACGGTCAGGAGAGAGAAGGGCAAGAGTCAGATACAACAGAATACCCCTGTGGCTGTCCCCCTTAACAATAAGCACTCCTGTTTCAGTACTGTTGGATGGGGACAATCTCCCTAGGGTAAGCAATAATGGCCGCGCCTCTGGCACAGAGTCGCCCTGTGGCTCAGATGGGTAGGGAAAGGAAGAGGATGGCAGCAGTGATAGGGGACTCTATAGTTAGGGGGGCAGACAGGCGATTCTGTGGACGCAGGAAAGAAACACAGATGGTAGTTTGCCTCCCAGGTGCCAGGGTCTGAGATGTTTCTGATCATGTCCATGATACCCTGTGGTGGAGGGAGAACAGCCAGAGGTTGTGGTACATATTGCTACATAGATAAGAAAAGGGAGGAGGTCCTGAAAACAGACTACAAGGAGTTAGGAAAGAAGCTGAGAAGCAGGACCTCAAAGGTAGTAATCTCCGGATTATTGCCTGTGCCACGCGATAGTGAGTATAGAAATAGTTGGAGGATAAATGCATGGCTGAGTTATTGGAGCAGGGGGCAGGGATTCAGATTTCTGGATCATTGGGATCTTTTTGGGGGCAGGTGTGACCTGTACAAAAAGGACAGGTTGCACTTTGTTTTTTTTCCCACTTTCTTACCGTACCATTTAAATGGCTGTGGCGTGTTCTTCGTGCCAGATGTTGATGAACTAGGAGACCCAAAGTCTCCTGGGGAACTGCATCTGCGTGAAGTGCATCCAGCTGTAGCTCCTTGAAGACCGTGTTAGGGATATGGAGCAGTAACTGGACAACCTTCAGCTTGTATGGGAGAGTGAGGACATAATTGATCAAAGTTACAGGGAGGTAGTCACCCTGAAGTTGCAGGAGGTGAGTAGCTGGGTGACTGTCAGGAGAAATGGAAATAGGCAGATAGACAAGAGCACACCTGTGGCCATTCCCCCCAAAAACAAATATACTGCTTTGTTTTTTGACCTCCCAGGAGAATGCCACGGCAACCGGGTTACAGGCACTGAGCATGGGTCTGTGGTCAGGAGGGAAAGAGAGAGAAGAAGGGAATGGTAGTGATAGGGGACTCAATAGTGAGGGGAAACAGACAGGAGATTCTGTGGATGTGAATGGGACAGATAGTATGTTGCCTCCCAGGTGCCAGGGTCAGGGATGTCTCAGATCCCATCCACAATACTTTGGCGAGGGAGGGAGAGCAGCCAGATGTCTTGGTACATATTGGTACAATGACATAGGAAGGAAAATCAATGAGGTCCTGAAAAGAGAATTTAGAAAGCTAGGTAGAAAGCTGAGAAGCAGGACCTCCAAGGTAGTAATTTCTGGATTGCAGTCCGTGTCTTGTGCCAGTGAGGGTAAAAACAGGATGATTTGTGGCTGAGAAGCTGGTGTAGGAGACAGGGCTTCAGGTTCTTGAATCATTGGGATCTCTTCTGGGGGAAGTATGACCTGTTTAAAAAGTGACAGATTGCAGCTGAACCTGAGGGGAACCAATATTCTTGCGAACAAGTTTGTTAGAGCTGTTGGGGAGGTTTTAAACTAATTTGGCAGGGGGTGGGAACTGGAGTGAAGGGACTCGGGATAAGACAGATAGTTAAAAAAAAGTAAAAATAGCGTGCAGTCAAACTGTCAAGGAAGGACAGGCAGGTGATGGAAATCATTAGGGATGCAGAATCAGAAAGGACAGCAAATATTGGAGAAATAGGAAGGTAGGCAGAGGGGGTGGTGTGGCTCTACTGGTTTAACATGCAGGTCGATTGGGAAAATCAGGTTGATAATGGATCTCAAGTGAGTGAGTTTGTTGAATGCATAAGAGATAACTTTTTAGAGCAGTTTGTCATTGAGCCTACTAGGGATACTGATATCAGCTATACTGGATTGGGTGTTATGTAATGAATCAGAGGCAATTAGTGAACTTAAGGTAAAAGGACCCTTGGGAATCAGTGATCAAAACATGACTGAGTTCAACTTGAAATCTGATAGGAAGAAAGTAAAGCCTGATGTAGCAGTATCTCAGTGGAGTGAGGGAAATCACAGCAGTATGAGAGAGGAGTTGGCCAAAGTAAATTGGAAACTGGGACGACAGCAGAGCAGCAATGGCATGCGTTTCCGGGGAAAATGAGGAAGGTGCAGGACACATGTATTCCAAAAATGAAGAATAACTCAAATGGTAAAAAGTACAACCATGGCTGACAAGGGAAGTCAAAGCTATCGTAAAAGCAAGGGAAAGGGCATATAACAAAGCAAAAATTAATGGGAAGATAGCGGATTGGGAAGTTTTTAAAAACCTAAGGAAGGCAACTAAAAGAATCATTAGAAGGGAAAAGATGAAATATGAAAGCAAGCTAGCAATTAATATCAAAGTGGATAGTAGAACTTTTTTCTTTTAAAAAAGTTTTTAATGTTAAAAATAAAAGAGAAATGAGAGTGGATATAGGACCACTAGAAAATGAGGCAGGAGAAATAATAATGGGGGACAAGGAGATGGCTGATGAACTAAATGAGTATTTTGCATCAGTCTTCACTGTGGAGGACACTAGCAGTATACCTGATGTCGTAGTATGAAGGAAGAGAAGTGGGTGCAGTTACTATTACAAGAGAGAAGCTGCTCAAAAAGCTGAAAGACCGAAAGGACCAGAAGAACTGCATCCTACGGTTCCAAAAGAGATAGCGTTAAAGATTGTGGTGGCATTAAAAAATGATCTTTCAGAAATCATTGGACTCTGGCATGGTGCCAGTGCACTGGAAAATTGCAAATGTCATTCCACTATTTAAGAAAGGGTGAAGGCAGCAGAAAGGAAATTATAGACCAGTCAGCCTGACCACAGTGGTTTGGAAGATGTTAAGAGTCAATTGTTAAGGATGAGGTGATGGAGTACTTGGTGACATGAGGCAAGGATAGTACAATGTCAGCACCGTTTCCTTCAGGGAAAATCCTGCCTGATGAACCTGTTGGAATTCTTTGAGGAGATTACAAGTAGATTAGATTAAGGGGATACAGTGGATATTGTATATATGGACTTTTAGAAAGCCTTTGACAAGGTGCCACACATGAGTCTGCTTACCAAGTTAAGAGCCCATGATATTACAGGAAAGTTACTAACATGGTTAGAGCATTGGTTGATTGGTAGCAGGCAATGAGTGGGATTAAAAGAATCCTTTTCTGGTTGGCTGCCAGTGATTAGTGGTTTTTATTAGTCCTTGAGCCAGGACTCCAAATTTGGGCCACCGGTACCATCTGGGGAGAATAATTCTTATAGTGATTTTTGGCAAGGTATACACCCTAGTGTTAGGAAATATGTGATAGCATTGCAGCAGTGGTAGCTTTCTTCATCACATATCAGATCAATCATTAGACAGGAGATGACTGTGACTTCCTGGCCATTCCATCCATCTGATGTGAAAGATAGTGCTCATACCTCCATACCGGATCAACTAGAGCGGCTTCTTGTTGGACAGCTCACTGGAAATCCTGACAGCAAGACTCAAACACAGAGGGTCTCTGCTCTGGTTCAGTCAGTTAGTCAGGACATAATATCTGCTGTGACATGTGGTCAACTTAAACCACCAAAGCACCTTCTACTTCCTTATGCAGTAAAAACACTGTCGGGTAACACTGAGCTCATCCAAACACTGAACAGGCTTGGGCATGGGGTGTCTCACTCCCAACTTGAAGAGAACAACACTGCTCTGTGTCTCCAAAAGCTAGCAACAGCCTTCAACCAGGGAGTTGTACTTCCAGCCTCCATCAAGCCTCATGACTTCACCAATCTTGCATGGGACAATATGGATAGACTTGAGGAAACTCTCACTGGAAAGGTACAGTCAATGGCATAGTGGTACAGGCCAATGTCTATGGACCACATCTGCCAAGAGCTGAGCTTCCACATATTGAGAAACTGAAGCAGAGATCAGTCACCATTGAGGACAAAGAACTGGAAGTATATGTAGCAGGTGCACGTGTGGGCCCATAGTCTCTCACAACCAGGGAACACTGTGTCCAGAAAACCAAGCAAGCTGCTCTTCTTGCCTGCAAGAAGAACCTGGTGTGGACACTTGCAAGGCAAACAGATCCAGAGAATCAGACAATCCCAAGTTGGACTGGTTTTAATATCAGCACCAGGGACCAAGAACCAAACTCACAAGATATTGTTGGGTATCTGCCAACCATCAATTCACCAGCCACAGAGTTGTATTTGAAATACTGAACCAAAGAGAGCTAATCAGGAAGGAACTTCATCTGGAAACAATTGTGGTAGTCATGGATCAAGTACTCTATACAAAAGCCACTGAAATTGCCTGGAAGCAGAAAGAGTGCTTCTCCAACATTCTTCTCAGGATGGGGACATTCCATACCATATGTAATGCCTTAGCCATCCTAGGAAAGCGATTTCAGGATTCTGGTCTAAAGGACGTATGCACAGAGGCTGGAATTGTCGCAGAGAGGTCCATCAATGTAATCCTTGATGGTAAACACTACAATTGTGCTGTCAAGGTCCACAAGTACATCTAAGAAGCACTGATGAGACTCGCAAGGGCAGAGTTCACACTATGGGCTGAGGACAATGTTCCAGAGAGGAGTGGGATGATCAAATCATTCTTCGACCATGTGAACGACGTGCCCAGTGACTTGAACCAACAGAAGTTGAACAATCTGCTGCAAGGTCCACTCTTAGCTGAGGGTGATAACCCTGTGGACAGACTTTCTGGAGCACCTCCGTCACAACAATGGAGAGCTATCCGCATTCTGGATAAATTGACATGATAGAGAACTTGGGTCTCCTGTGAGGGGGACTGGGAGTTGCACCTCCATGCCAAAAGAACCATGATCCCATGGTGCTTTGCCTATGATAAGATGAATTATGCCAGGTACCTGTCCCCTTACTTTGCTCAGATGAACCACCTCCCAGAGAATCCTTCTGTGTATGAGGCCTTCAAGACAGGCCAATTCTCAGTGCAGCTGTCGAGTAACAACCCCTTTGGGCAGATCCCTGTGGACCAGGCTATTGAAGCCACAGTGAACAAAGACACACAGACTCCTGGAGGCACTTCACGGTTCAGCCTGAATCAAGCGTTACTACATAACAGTTGGTCACTGTAGTGCGTTCCTGGGACAGTTAAGGGAGATGGTGCAAGGCAACAAATCAGAGCTTGTCATGCAGAGCTACAGCGGCAAAGAATCCAGAAAGATGAGGAAGCAGTTTCAGCAGTGGTTAGCCTCTTACATGAATGGGTCAACCTATTTGCAGAAAAGCGGGACCTTATTAGCATCTCTACAGCCCCCAAGGACATTGCCTCCAACCTGATGAAGGCATGAGATTGGTGAGCAATGCTATGCAACCTTCAAGGATGAAAGACTAGAGGAAGACCCACCAGCAAAGAAATTCCATGACTCAATGAAATCCAACAAGCTGCATACATTCAGTGACATGTGTAAGAAGAGAGAAGCGAAATCAAATGGGAGGGCGATCATCTTGAAAGCTGTTGTGATGCATTTTGTTTGGATGCATCATAGTGATGGCACAAGGTCGCACTCTACATATGGAGGATATCCTTTCTCATCTCCTTGGACCATTGCTCTGGACCCTGTCCACACCAGAAGGATAGCTGAGAAAGACAAATAAAGCTACTTTAGCCACAACCTTGCAGAAAAATGTAGCAGTAGAGCAGCAACTTCCAGGAAACTCTGCTACAGTGTTTAATGGAATGAACTTGGTCCAAAGAGTGAAAGGTGATCAAGTTACTTTCAGAGATGTTGCCACAACAATTCTGGGTATGGCTCTGAGGGAAGGCAGTTAGAGTAGCAGAATAGATGTTGTGTTCAACACATACAAGGAGAACTCTATCAAGAATAGTGGAAGATCTCTATGGGGTGAAGAGATGGGTCATGGGACCTATATTACAGGCATACAGATGGTGAGGCAGTGGAGGAGCTTCCTGACCAAAGTCAGTAACAAAAATAGTCTCATTAGCTTCATAGTCCATGAATGAAGGAAGACAGAGTACAGAGCGAAGCTACAAGAGAAAATTCTGATTGCAACTGTGAATGACAAATGTTACAGAATCACATCTCAAGACAGTGAGGAGGTGTCAGCTCTTCAGTGTCAACAAGAAGAAGCAGATGGCTGCCTACTTCTCCATGCTGCCCATGCCACAAGAGAGGGATACCAATCTGTAGTGATCTGCTTAGAAGACACAGATGTCTTTATCATGCCTTTAGCATTTTGTGACAAGATTGAGGCTCCATTGTTCCAGAAGTGCGGCACTAGAACCCATACAAGGCTTGTAGACATCAGGAAGGTTGCTGCCACTGTTGGCATAGAGCAGGGGTCACCAACCTTTTTTACACTGTGGTCTGATTTAATATTGACAATATTCTTGTGGACTGGCCGACGGGGGGTGGGGGAGTGTTAATCATGACCGGAATACAGCAAAACTCGAAGGGGGTTCCTTATGTCCAGTCTATTCCACAGTTTACTGTAGTTTTTGTGGCTCTCAGCACTTGCTTCTGTCCCGCTTGCTCACATTTTTTCTGCTCAAAAAACTCAACGGGTTTGTCTTTAATTGCAGGGTGCTTGGACTCAAAATACCGAAGCAGTTTTGAAGGCTTCATTGCCTCATTAGACAGCCTCCGGGCCAGAACTCCAGCCTCCCGCCCACCCGCTGCCTTGGCCAGGTGCGGCTGGTCATGGGTGGGGTGAGAGGACAACGTCAGGGCTGGAGGTCCCCGTGCCGGGATCGCAGCAGTCACAGTCCAGAGAGAGCGACCAACCGATCGAGGAGTGCGACAGGGCACTCCCCCGCCCCCCTTGTACGTAGGTAGGATCTATCGGCCGACAAAAGTTTGGCTGGAGGGATAACTTTCAGTAAATCGTAGCAAGGTAGCTGTTCTGCTAATTACAAAATCCTGAGCCCGAATTAGTTCGTCTGAGAATATTTTATCACCGGGTTCCCCACAAGCATTTGGTGTGGTAAACAGGTTTAGAAGTTGAGCCCATCTATTCGCGCTCCAGGCCAGTAGCAACGACACTTTTCGCCAGCCACACAAGGCCAACCAATGATCCCTGGCGCTAGGGTATCACTGCATTTAGGCGACTTATGACCTCGCGTACATACAAGTTCAACAGTGGGTGTGACGGGGAATGAGGAAAGGTGCAGCTGTCATATCTTTTCATATCGCCAAATCATATTGTTTCCTCGCGGCCCTGTAGCATATGCTTTGTGACCCGGTGGTTGGGGACCACTGGCATAGAGGTTTATAGGGCTCTCATTGGGTTGCATGCATATGTAACCCCCTGGGTCACCTCAGGCTCGCTCAGCTCGTTCTTGTCTAGGGGGAGCAGCCTTTGGCCCAGCCAAACTGGGTAATCCACTGGTGTGGATGCTGTGTGATGTCCCCGCATCGCCCAAAAACAGACAGTACACCATAAGCGATTAAATGAATACAATTTATAAAGGTTACTGTAACTAAGTGATTAATAATGATACAGTATATATGAAGAGAAAAAATAAAGAAAAGGCGCCAAACTTATCAAAGTCCAAACCACTTCGTGCACAACCGTTGGAGCTCAATTACTGAAGTCTTCTGGCCACCATTCGATCCCCTCCGAACTCCTCGACTCGCAGCTCAGGACCCTCTGAGTGGTCAACCAAGCACATCTAGCTTCATCCCCCCCCCCCTCCTCAGAGTACCTCCTGGACTCAGACCCCCGCTTGGGGTCCGTTCCTCGCCCAGTTTACAGCATTGCGTCCTCTCTCTCAACCCCCTCGCGCCGATCTGCCCAAAAGCCCATCAACAAAAGCTTACAGACTCAGAAGAAAGAACATTAATCCCCATTTGGTTTACAAAGGAATACAATTCTCATTATCAGTAAATTTTAACCCAAACAAGCTTCCAACAGTCTCTCGCAACAAAGAAGCATTCCTGCTAGTTAGCAAAACAAAGAAGCCCTTTTGATTACATACACAGTAACAAAGAAAAAAGAAGAAACCCCCTTTACACATATACAGGATGTGACACTGTAAGCACTTTTGCAGGTAAAGGGAAGACAAGTGCCCTAAAACTTCTGACCAACAATATGGAAACTCCGGACACATTGTTAAGAGTTATGTCAGGAATGGGACCTCTCCACAGAACTGATGGACAAACTGGAGGCATTTACATGTCTCCTGTATGCTCCAAAAGCATCGACCACAAAGGTCAATGAGCTCAAGTGCCAAAAAAGGTGAAATCGAAAGTCATCTACTCCCACCATGCAAGGACTGCTTAACAAAACATGCACAGTGAGCCAACAACCAGGCTGATATATGGAGAAGGCATTTGATAAGGTCCCACATAGAAGACTGGTGGGTAAAATCAAAGCTCAGGGCATCGGGGGGAAGGCATTGACATGGATAGAAAACTGGCTGGCAGATAGAAAGCAAAGGGTAGCGGTGAATGGGTGTTTCTCGGAATGGCAGGTGGTGACTAGTGGGGTGCCACAGGGCTCAGTATTTGGACCACAGCTGTTTACCATTTATGTTAACGATTTAGATGAAGGCATTGAGAATAACATCAGCAAGTTTGCTGATGATACTAAGCTGGGTGGCAGTGTGACATATGATGAGGATGTTAGGAGAATTCAGGGTGACTTGGATAGGCTGGGTCAGTGGTTAGATGCTTGGTAGATGACGTTTAATGTGAATAAGTGTGAGGTTATCCACTTTGGGCGTAAGAACAGGAAGGCAGATTATTATCTGAACGGTGTAGAGTTAGGTAAGGGAGAAATACAAAGAGATCTAGGAATCCTTGTTCAGTCACTGAAGGTGAACGAGCAAGTGCAGCAGGCAGTGAAGAAGGCTAATGGAATGTTGGCCTTTATTACAAAGGGAATCCTCTTGCATTTGTACAGAGCCCTGGTGAGACCACACCTGGAGTATTGTGTACAGTTTTGGTCTCCAGGGTTAAGGAAGGACATCCTGGCTGTAGAGGAAGTGCAGCGTAGATTCACGAGGTTAATTCCTGGGATGTCTGGACTGTCTTACGCAGAGAGGTTAGAGAGACTGGGCTTGTACATGCTGGAATTAAGGAGATTGAGAGGGGATTTGATTGAAACATATAAGATTATTAAGGGATTGGACAAGATAGAGGCAGGAAATATGTTCCAGATGCTGGGAGAGTCCAGTACCAGAGAGCATGGTTTGAGAATAAGGGGTAGGTCATTTAGGACAGAGTTAAGGAAAAACTTCTTCTCCCAGAGAGTTGTGGGAGTCTGGAATGCACTGCCTCGGAAGGTAGTGCAGGCCATTTCTCTGGATGCTTTCAAGAAGGAGCTAGATAGGTATCTTATGGATAGAGGAATCAAGGGATATGGGGACAAGGCAGGAACCGGGTATTGATAGTAATTGATCAGCCATGATCTCAAAATGGTGGTGCAGGCTCAAAGGGCCGAATGGTCTACTTCTGCACCTATTGTGTATTAAGATGTTTGGAGAAGGACCCACAAGTGCCAAGCCCTGTTGGCAGAGGATGGAAGATGGAGAGAGAAGAGGAAGCTGACCAGTTGGCGGTGCACTGGATGGAAGGCCAGCCAGCACCCAATGCCGGCCTGGATCTACTGGCCTGTAACTGTCCAAAAATTTGTTCACTCCCAAGATGTATGTGTATTGCAAATGGCCTCAGGTGTAGACTGGCAGACTGTGAGCACCAGGCATCCATCTCAGAGTGTGTAAAGTTCAAATGAAGATTTGGAAGACTTGGAAAATTATTATGATTATTAGTAGGTTATGAAAGTATGGAAAGCAGTCTTTGATTAAATACATACATTTTACAACTAAGTAAGGCTTAGGTTATGGCCGTGTGGAACCCCACATTTGAATTATTGTACTGTAATTCTATATGCTATGACAAAAGCTTAAGATTGTTTTGATTTGATAGAACAATATGGAAAATATCAGGATATTGATAAAACTCCAGAAATCTCTCCAAATGAGCTTGTTTACCTTTTGGGGGGGGGGGGGGTAACATTTTCTTCTGTACTGATGTTAATATGGAATATATACAAAAAGTGATTACTTATTTGAATTCCTGAATAAATTCTCTACAAATCCATGCGCTTATATATGTCCTAGGGTTTTTTATTGACTTTTCCAAAATAACCAACAGACAAATACCTTTCTAAAAATGAAATGATTCACTCTACTGAAATTGGTCACTGTACTGCAAGTGCCACCAATGACATAGTTTTCAATGCAGAATTTTATAACAACATTTGATGAGAAGTACTTGAACTCAGCTATCATTGTGGCAAATTTCAATGTTGAGGGATCACTGATGACAAGATACCACTAGGTTGAATATATATGTTGAACTTTATATTGGCCACTTTTCAGAAATGCTTATTTTATGGTAGTGTTGTGAAATACATGATAGCACATATTGGTGCAATGCTATCACATATTTTCTAACTCTAGAGATGTATACCTTGCCAAAAATCATTATGAGGATTATTCCCCTCAGATAGTACCGACCAATCCTACTGGCTCACTGACTATATGCTGTATATAAATGATTTAGATGATGGAACAGATGGCTTTGTTGCCAAGTTTGCAGATGATATGAAGATTGGTGGAAGGCAGGTAGCATTGAAGAAACAGGTAGAATGCAGGGGGACTTAGACAGATGAGGAGAATGGGCAAGAAAGTGACAAATGAAATACAATGTTGGAAAATGAATGGTTATGCAATTTGGCAGCAGAACTATTTTCTAAATGGGGAGAAAATCCAGGGGTCTGAGGTGCAGAGGGACTTGGGAGTCCTTGTGCAGAACACCCTGAAGGTTAACTTGCAGGTTGAGTCAGTGGTGAGGAAGGTAAATGCCATGTTAGCATTCATTTCAAGAGGTCTAGAATACAAGAGCAATGATGTGGTGCTGAGGCTTTATAAGGAACTGCTGAGGCCTCACCTTAAGTATTGTGAACAGTCTTGGGCCCCTCATCTTAGAAAAGATGTGCTATCATTGGAGAGGATCCAGAGGAGGTTCATAAGAGCGATCCCAGGAATGAAAGGGTTATCATATGAAGAACGTTTGATGGGTCTGTACTCCCCGGAATTCAGAAGGATGAGTGTGGAACTCATTGAATCCTTTTGAATATTGAAAGGCCTAGACAGATGTGGAAAGGATGTTTCCCATGGTGGGAGAGTATAAGACAAGAGGGCACAGCCTCAGGATAAGGGGTGCCCTTTCAAAACAGAGATGCAGAGAAATTTCTTTAGCAAAGGATGGTAAATTTGTGGAACTTGTTGCCACATGCAGCTGTGGAGGCCAGGTCATTGACTGTATTTAAGGCAGAGATCAATAGATACGATTTTACGTGGCATCAAAGGTTATGGGGAGAAGGCTGGAAACTGAGGTTGAGGAGGAAAATGAAGAAGGATCAGCCATGATTGATTGGCGGAGCAGACTCGATGGGCCAGATGGCCTCATTCTGCTCCTATGTCTTATGAATTATGGAGTCTGCTCCACCACTTCATCATGGTGGATCCACTTTCCCTCTCTACCCCATTCTGCTGCTGCCTTCTAGTGCTAATCAAGAATCTATCAAACTCTGCCTTAAATAGACTCAATGACCTGGGCTCCACAGCCACCTGTGACAATTAATTCCAGAGATTCAGCATTCTCTGACTAAAGAAATTCCTCTTCATCTCCATAGTAAATGGTCATCCCTCTATTCTGGGGTTGCGTCCTCTGGTCCTAGACTCCCCCACTATAGGAAACATGTTCTCCACATTCATTCCATCTAGGCCTTTCAACATTCAATAGGTTTCAATGAGATCCTCCCAACCCCCCCATTCTTCTAAATTCCATCAAACTCATCATATGATAAACCTTTTATTCCCAGAATAATTCTTGTGAACCTCCTCTGAACCTTCTCCAATGTCAGCACATCTTTTCTTAAATAAGAAGCCAAAAACTACTCACAAAACTCCGAGTGAGGTCTCACCAATGCCTTATAAAGCCTCAGCATTACATTCTTGCTTTTATATTTTAGTCCTTTCAAAATGAATGCTAACATTGCACTTGCCTTTCTCAGCACCAACTCAACCTGTAAGTTAACCTTTAGAGAATGCTGTGTGAGCACTCCCAAGTCCTTGGGTTTTTGAATAATTTGCCCATTTAGAAAATAGTCTACACTTTTATACCTTCTACCAAAGAACATGACCATACACTTCCAGACACTGTATTCCATCTGCCACTTCTTAGCTCATTCTCCTTATCTGTCTAAGTCCTTCTGCAGACATGCAATTTCCTCAACATTACCTGCCTCTCTGCCTATCTTCATATCATCATATATATCAGGAGGTGATAGAAAGGAGTTACAGGCAGATGGTCACATCGGGACCACAGGAGACAGATAAGTGGGTCACAGTCAGGAGGGGGAAAGGGGAAGAGTCAGGTACTACAGAGTACCCCTTGACAATAAGTACTCCTGCTTGAGTACTGTTGGGGGGAACAGCCTAACTAGGGGAATTGACAGTGGCTGTGCCTCTTGCACAGAGTCTGGCCCTGTGGTTCAGAAGGGTAGGGAAGGGAAAAGGAAGGCAGTAGTGATAGGGGACTCTATAGTTAGGGGGTCAGACAGGCGATTCTGTGGACGCAGGAAAGAAACTCGGATGGTAGTTTGCCTCCCAGGTGCCAGGGTCCAGGGATGTTTCAGATTGTGTCCAAGATATCCTGCAGTGGGAGGGAGAACAGCCAAAGGTCGTGGTACATATTGGTACCAATGACATTGGTAGGAAAAGGGAAGAGGTCCTGAAAAAAGACTACAGGGATTTAGGAAGGAAGTTGAGAAGCAGGACCACAAATGTAATAATCTTGGGATTACTGCCTGTGCCCTGTAACAGTGAAAATAAGAATAGAATGAGGTGGAGGATAAATGCGTGGCCGAGGGATTGGAGCAGGGGGCAGGGATTCAGATTTCTGGACCATTGGGACCACTTTTGGGGCAGGTGTGACCTGTACAAAAAGGATGGGTTGCACTTGAATCCTGGGGGACCAATATCCTGTCGTGGAGGGTATGCTAAGGCTATTGGGGAGAGTTTAAACTAGAAATGTTGGGGGGGTGGGAACTGAACTGAAGA
The DNA here is from genome assembly GCF_030144855.1 of Hypanus sabinus. Lineage (NCBI taxonomy): Eukaryota > Metazoa > Chordata > Chondrichthyes > Myliobatiformes > Dasyatidae > Hypanus > Hypanus sabinus. Next base: position 147,364,648 of record NC_082715.1, on the reverse strand, counting down.
GACTGGGGAAGAGGTGGTTGGCTCACAAATAGAGAAAGCTTGTAGATAGTGCGAGAGGATAGGCAGGTGATAGAGAAGGGATGTGCTCAGACTGAAGGTTTTAAATGTGTCTATTTTAACGCAAGGTGTATTGTGAACAAAGTGGATGAGCTTAGAGTGTGGATCAGTACTTGGAGATATGATGTGGTGGCCATTACAGAGACTTGGATGGCTCAGGGACATCAATGGTTACTTCAAGTGACAGGTTTTAGATGTTTCAGAAAGAGGTGGGGGCGTGGCACTGTTGAGCAGAGATAGTGTCATGGCTGCAGAAAAGGTGAATGCCATGGAGGGATTGTCTACGGAGTCGCTGTGGGTGGAGGTTAGGAACAGGAAGGAGTCAAAATTTTACTGTGTTTTTTATAGGCTGCTCAATAGTAATAGGGACATAGAGGAGCAGCTAGGGAAACAGATCCTGGAAAAGTGTAATAATAAGAGTTGTCGTGATGGGAGATTTTAATTTCCCAAATATCAACTGGCATCTTCCTAGAGCAGTGAGTTTAGATGGGATGGAGTTTGTTAGGTGTGTTCAGGAAGGTTCCTTGACACAATATGTAGATAAGCCTACAAGAGGAGAGGATGTACTTGATTTGGTATTGGGAAATGAACTTGGTCGGGTGTCGGATCTCTCAGTGGAAGAGCATTTTGGAGATAGTGATCATAATTCTATTTCCTTTACAATAGCATTGGAGAGAGATAGGAACGGACAAGTTAGAAAAGTGTTTAATTGGAGTAAGGGGAATTATGAGGTTATCAGGCAGGAAATTGGAAGCTTAAATTGGAAACAGATGTTCTTAGGGAAAAGTGCAGAAGAAATATGGCAAATGTTCAGGGGATATTTGTGTGGAGTTCTGCATAGGTACGTTCCAATGAGACAGGGAAGTTATAGTAGGGTACAGGAACCGTGGTGTACAAAGGCTGTAATAAATTTAGTCAAGAAGAAGAGAAAAGCTTACAAAAGGTTCAAAGAGCTAGGTAATGTTAGAGATCTAGAAGATTATAAGGCTACTAGGAAGGAGCTTAAGAAGGAAATTAGGAGAGCCAGAAGGGGAGGATTAAGGAAAACCCCAAGGCATTCTACAAGTACGTGAAGAGCAAGAGGATAAGAATAGGACTGATCAAGTGTGACAGTGGGAAAGTGTGTATGGAACCGGAGGAAATAGCAGACGTACTTAATGAATACTTCAGTATTCACTACAGAAAAGGATCTTGGTGATTGTCGGACTGACTTGCAGTGGACTGAAAAGCTTGAGCACATAGATATTAAGAAAGAGCATCAAGTTGGATAAGTCGCCGGGACCAGATGAGAATGACCTCAGGCTGCTCTGGGAGGCGAGGGAGGAGACGGCTGAGCCTCTGGTGATGATCTTTGCATCATCAAAGGGAGGACGGGAGAGGTTCTGGAGGATTGGAGGGTTGTGATGTTGTTCCTTTATTCAAGAAAGGGAGTAGCAATAGCCCAGGAAATTACAGACCAGTGAGTTTTACCTCAGTGGTTGGTAAGTTGATGGAGAAGATCCTGAGAGGCAGGATTTATGAACATTTGGAGAGGCATAATCATGGCTTTGTCAAGGGCGGGTCGTGCCTTATGAACCTGATTGAATTTTTTGAGGATGTGATGAAACACATTGATGAAGGAAGAGCAGTAGATGTAGTGTATATGGATTTCAGCAAGGCATTTAATAAGGAACCCCATGCAAGAATTATTGAGAAAGTAAGGATGTATGGGATTCAAGGAGACCCTGCTTTGTGGCTTCAGAACTGGCTTGCCCACAGAAGGAAAAGAGTGGTTGTAGATGGGTCATATTCTGCATGGAGGTCAGTGACCTGTGGTGTGCCTCAGGGATCTGTTTTGGGACCCTCACTCTTCGTGATTTTTATAAATGAAATGGATGAGGAAATGAAGGGATGGGTTAGTAAATTTGCTGTTTACACAAAGGTTGGAGGTGTGGATAGTGTGGAGGGCTGTCAGAGGTTACAGCGGCACATTGATAGGATGCAAAACTGTACTGAGAAGTGGCAGTTGGAGTTCAACACAGATAAGTGTGAAGTGGTTCATTATGGTAGGTCAAATATGATGGCAGAATATAGTATTAATGGTAAGACTCTTGGGAGTGTGGAGGATCAGAGGGATTTTGGGGTCCGAGTCCATAGAACACTCAAAGCAGCTGTGCAGGTTGACTCTGTGGTTAAGAAGGCATATGGTGTATTGGCCTTCATCAATCATGGAATTGAATTTAGGACCCTGGTCAGACCCCACTTGGAGTACTGTGCTCAGTTCTGGTCACCTCACTACAGGAAGGATGTGGTAGCCATAGAAAGGGTGCAGAGGAGATTTACAAGGATGTTGCCTGGATTGGGGAGCATGCCTTATGAGAATAGGTTGAGTGAACTCAGCCATTTCTCCTTGGAGCAATGGAGGATGAGAGGTGACTTGATAGAGGTGTATAAGATGATGAGAGACATTGATCATGTGGATAGTCAGAGGCTTTTTCCTGGGGCTGAAATGGTTGCCACAAAAGGACACAGGTTTAAGGTGCTGGGGAGAAAGTACAGAGGAGATGGGTAAGTTTTTTTACTCAGAGAGTGGTGAGTGCATGGAATGGGCTGTCGGCAATGGTGGTGGAGGTGGATACGATAGGGTCTTTTAAGAGATTTTTGGATAGGTACATGGAGCTTGGAAAAATAGAGCACTATGGGTAAGCCAAGTAATTTCTAAGGTAGAAACATGTTTGGCACAACTTTGTGGGCCAAAGCGCCTGTATTGTGCTGTAGGTTTTCTATGTTTCTATCTGCAATCTTGGCCACAGAGCCATGAATTTCATCATCCAAATCATTGAGATATAATGTAAAAAGAATTGGTCCCAACAGCAACCCTCACAGAGCACCACTAGTCACCGACAGCCAAACAGAAAAGGCTCCCTTTATTCCCACTCTTTGCCTCCTGCCAATCAGCCAATCCTCCATCCATGTTAGTAACTTTCCTGTATTACCATGGGCTCTCAGAATCATGTGCATCACCAGATAAAGGATTTCTGAAAATCCAAGTACACAACTTCCACCGATTTTCCTTTGTCTATCCTCAAAGAATTCAAACAGATTTGTCTAGCAGAAATTTCCATGAAAGAAACCATGCTAAATTTGGCTTACTTGATCATGTGTCTTCAAGATCTCACCCTTAACAATTGATTCCAACATCTTCCCAACCACTGAGGTCATGCTAAGTGGCCTACAATTTCCTTTCATCTGCCACCTTCCCTTCTTGGAGTGACATTTGCAATTTTCCAGTCTTCTCTATTTTGAAAATACTATGCTTTTGCATTTCCCCAAAAAAATGGATGACCTCACAAGCCACATTTTCTCTTCTTCACATAGTCTGTTTTACATCCCCTTGAAGTCTGTCTAGATTTGCCCCACAATTCACAGGGCCATCCATCTATGTATCATCAGCATATGTAGATAAATTTTACTTAATTCTCTCAGCCAAATCTTTGACACAGACTGTGAACATCAGAGGGCCAGGTACCAATGTCTGCGTCTTAATCTCAATAGCATGTCTTCTAATTGTGTGCACCTAATCAAAAGCATTCTGAATGTTCAAATACATCACATCCACTGATTATACATTCAAAAAATGTATAATTTACTAGTTATACATTCAAAAAACATAGTCATCCGCATAATACTACTTTCACGAAACCACATCAACTTAGATTAACCCATTATTATTTTCTATGTTCCCTACTGTTTCATCTGCAGAGCAGTAGATCATGGAGTGAGTTGGAAACCATTCCTTGTAGACTTAATGCACCAGTTTTAAAAACCAGTTGGCATGTCTTCAGACTGGTGCTTGCATGGGTTAATAAATAGCTACGACCAATAAAAAGAAGCGAGGTTTACGCAAGTGGCCATTGTCTGAGTGGACAGTATGAGCAGGCTTTGGCTCAACAGGCATGGGAGAGAACATGTACAGTCTAGAACTTAAGTTTGCTAAGTTGGAGGTATAAGAAAAGAAGGCAGGATGGTAGTTCAGGCTCCTCCTGTGAGATATAGGATTACAGGGTACTTAACAGTCTCCCTGATGACTACATCTGCAGGAAGTGCACCCAACATCAGCTCCTGACTGGCAAGGTCAAGGAACTAGAGCTGGATACACTCAGAACCATCTAGGAGGCTGAATATTTCATAGATGAAATTTTTATTGAGGAGGTCACATACGACAGTGCAGGCTTCAGATAACAATGGATGACCCACCAAGAGAAGTAAGGGAAGTATGCAGTCATTGCAGGGATTCCCCAGGTGTAATTTCTCTCAGCAGCAAGTATACCCCTTCAGATAGTGCTGGGGAGATGACGTTTCAGGACACTGTGATCAGCTCCAAAGCTCAGCAAAGAGGGTAAAGTCAGGCAGAGTCAGACTCATTAGTCAGGGGATGGACAGCAGATTCTGTGGCCGCAAAAGCCAAGCCATGATGGTGTGTTGCTTCCCAGGTGCTAGGGTCCAGGAGGTCTCAGAGTGACTGCAAAGGATTCTCAAGAGGGATGGTAAGCAGCCAGATTTAGTGGTGCACATTGGCACAAATGACAGGTAGAAAGGGGAAGAGGTCCTGTGCAGTGAGTATAGGGAGTCAGGGATGAGGCTGAAGAGCAGGACCTCCAAGGTAGCAATCTCTGGATTACTCCCAGTAATACCTGCTAGTCAGGGCAGGAATAGGATAATAGTATAGATCAATGAGTGGCTGTGGAAGTGATTCAGGAGTAGATTTCAGATTTCTGGATCATTGGGTTCTCTTCTCAAGAAGTTATGACCTGTACAAAAAGGATGGGTTGCACTTGAATCCAAGGGGAGCCAATATCCTTGTGGGCATGTTTACTAGAGCTGTTGAGGAGAGTTTAAACTAAATTGGCAGAGAGATGGGAACCGAGTGATAGGGCTGAGGATGAGGAAGTTGGTTATACAAGGTGGTACAGAGTGTAGTGAGACTGTCAGGAAGGGGAGGCTGATGATAAAGCAAAATTGCAGACAGTGGGATGAGGTGGTGTAACTTGGGGACAAAATCGAAAAAGGTGATGATTACAGGACTGGAAGAGTTACATTTGAATGTACAGAGTACACGGGTTAAGGTAGCTGATCTTCTAGCACAGGTATGATGTAGGCATCACTGAGACGTGGCTGAAGGAAGATTATGGCGGGAGCATCAAAAGGACTGGCAGGTAGGCAGAGGGGATGATGTGGATCTGTTGTTGAATGTGGTTGAACCCACTAGGGGAAAGGCAATTCTGGATTGGGTGTTGTGTAATGAACCAAATTTGGCTAAGGAGCTTAAGGGAAAGGAAACCTTGGGAGGAAGTGATCATAAACTGATAGAATTTACCCTCCAGTTTGAGAGGGAAAAGATAGTCAGATCTATCAGTATTGCAGTAGAGTAAATGGAATTACAGAGAAAGCTGGCTGAAGTTGATTGGAAGGGGACATTAGTAGGGAGGACAGCAGAACAGAAATGGCTGAAGTTACTGGGGGCCAATTCAGAAAGTGCAGTACAGATACATTCTAAAGAAAAAGAAGTATTCTAAAGACAACCATGGCTGACAAGGGAAGTTAAAGACAGCATAAAAGCAAAACAAAAATCATGCAATACAGCAAAAATATACTGGGGAAGTTAGAGGTTTGGGAGGTTTTTAAAAACCAAAAGAAGGCAACTAAAAATCCATTAAAAAAGGTTAAATATTTTTCTATTTTCAGGTAAGCTAGCCAGAAGTTTTCTTTCCCCCAGATATATAAAGAGAAAAAGAGAAGCGAGAGTGGAAATTGGATTTCTGGAAAATAACACTGTAGAGGTAATGAGGGACAAAATAAAGGCAGATGAACTTAATCATTATTTTGTGTCAGTCTTCACTGTAGTAGACATGAGCAGTATGTCAGAAATTTGAGAGTATTAGGGGGCAGGAGTGAGTGGAGTTGCTATTACTAAGCAGAAGGTATTTGGGAAACTGAAAGGTCTGAAGGTAGATAAGTCACACGGACCAGATTGACTAGACCCCAGTGTTCTGAATGAGATAGCTGAAAGGATTGTGGAGGAATTAGTAATAATCTTGCAAGAAAAGCTAGATTCTGGAATGGTTTCAGAGAACTGGAAAATTGCAAATGTCACTTCACCCATTAAGAAGGGAGGGAGGCAGAGGAAAGGAAATTATAGGCCAGTTAGCCTGAATTCAGAGGTTGAGAAGATGTAGGAGTCCATTATTAAAGAAGTAGTTTTGGGGTATTTGGAAGTGAACAATAAAGTAGGCCAAAGTCAGCATGGTTTCCTTAAGGGGAAATCATGCCTGACATAGCTGTTGGAACTCCTGAAGAAATAACAGGCAGGATAGTTAAAGGAGAGTCAATGTTTATTTGGAGTTTCAGAAGATCGTTGACAAGGTGCCATACTTGAGGTTGCTTAACAAATTAGGAGCTACAGTACTACAGGAAAGATAGTAGCATAGATAGAAATTGGCTGACTGACAGGAGGCAAAGTGTTGAAATAAAAGGGGTCTATTCTGGTTGGCTGCTAGTGACTAATGGTGTTCAGCAGGGGTCAGCATTGAGACCACTTCTTTTCATGTTATATGTCAATGATTTGAATGATGAGATTGATGACTTTGTGGCCAAGTTGGCAGACAATACCAAGATAGGTAGAGGGGTAAGTAGCGTTGAGGAAACAGTGAGTCTGCAGAAGGCCTTGGACAGATTGGGAGAATGGGCAAAGAATTGGCAGATGGAATATAATGTAGGGTCATGTACTTTGATAGAAGGAATAAAGACATAGATTATCTTCTCAATGGGGGAGGGGGGAATTCAAAAGTCAGAGTTGCAAATGGACCTGGGAGTCTGTGTGCAGATTACCTAAAGATTAACTTGGAAGTTGAGTCGGTGGCAAGGAGGGCAAATGCAATATTAACATTCATTTTGAGAGGACTAGAATATACTGTAAGAGTAAGGATGTAATGCTGGGGCTTTATAGTGCATTAGTCAGACAGCATTTGGAGTATTGTGAGCTGCTTTGGGCCCCTTATCTAAGAAAAGATATGTTGACTTTGGAGAAGGTGCAGAGGAGGTCATGAGAATGATGCCCGGAATGAGAGGGTTCATGCGAGAGGAGTGTTTGATGGCTCTGGGCCTCTACTTGCTGGAAGGCAGGAGAATGCGGTTGAGAGGGATGATGAATCAACAATGATGGAATGGCAGAGCAGACTCGGTGGGCCTAGTGGCCTAATTCTGCTTCTATGTCTTAAGAGATTCTGCAGATGCTGAAAGCTCAGAGTAACATACACAAAATGTTGCATCTATGGAGAAGAATATAGTGACGATGTTTCAGGCTGAGACAGGTTTAAGCTTTGTGTCATCCATAATTTTATAAATTGCCCAAGTCTAGGATATTAAAAGTAATACCTGAAAAACACTACTCTTCACTTTGCTCCAGACAGAAATACAAACATTTAATGCAACCTTCTCTTGTCTGTTACTAAGCAAACCTTCTATCTACAGTGGTGCTAGAAAATTTGTGAACCATGTAGAAGTTTCTCTATTTCTGCATAAAAGTGATAGAGTTGACATGGATAGGCTTTTTCCATTGAGAGTAGGGGAGATTCAAACAAGAGGACATGAGTTGAGAGTTAGGGGGCAGAAGTTTAAGGATAACACGAGGGGGAATTTCTTTACTCAGAGAGTGGTAGCTGTGTGGAACGAGCTTCCAGTAGAAGTGGTAGAAGCGGGTTCGGTATTGTCATTTAAAGTAAAATTGGATAGGTATATGGACAGGAAAGGAGGGTTATGGACTGAGTGCAGGCCAGTGGGACTAGGTGAGAATAAGCGTTTGGCACGGACTAGAAGGGCCAAAATGGCCTGTTTCCGTGCTGTAATTGTTATATGGTTATAAACTGCAAAATCAAAAATAAATAAATAATAAAAATCAATAAATAAACACTAAATATCAAGAACATGAGATGAATAATTCTTGAAAGTGACTCCATAGGTTGTGGGAGTATTTCAAAGATGGGGGAAGTTGAGTGAAGTTATTCCCTTTGGTTCAAGAGCCTGATGTTGAGGGGCAATAACTGTTCCTGAACCTGGTAATGAGAGTCCTGAGGCTCCTGTACCTTCTTCCCTGATGATAGTAGTGAGAAGAGAGCATGCCTTGGGTGGAGAGGGTCACTGACGATGGATGCCGCTTTCCTGCAACAATGCTTTGTGTAGATGTGCTCAATGGTTGTGATGATAGACCAGGCCATATCCACTACTTTATGTAGAATTTTTCCATTCAAGGCTTTGTGTTTCCATACCAGGCTATGATGCAACAGTCAATATACACTCCACTACACCTCTATAGAAGTTTGTCATAGTTTTAGATATCATGTTGACTCATCGAAAGCCCCTAAGGAAGTAGAGCTGCTGTGATGCTTTCTTCCTAATTGCACCTACATGAAGGGCCCAGGACAGACCCTCTGAAATAATAACACCAAGGAATTTAAAGTTGCTGACCCTCTTCACCACTGAACCTCCGGTTTACCCTTCTAAAAGTCAATAATCAGTTGCTCGGTCTTGCTGACATTGAGTAAGAGGTTGTTGTTATTACATCACTCAGCTGGATTTTCAATCTTCCTGCTATATGCTGATTGTCACCACCTTTGATCCAGCCAACAACACTGGTATCATCAGCAAACTTGAATAAGGCATTGGAGCTGAGTGTATCCTCACAGTCATAAGTGTAAATCGACTAAAGCAGGGGGATAAGCACACAGTCTTGTGGTGCATCTCTGCTGATAGAGATTGTGGAGGAGATGCTGTTGGAGACCTGAAATGACTGGGGTCTGCAAGTGAGGAAATTGAGGATCCAATTGTACAAAGAGGTATTGGAGTTTATTTATTAGTTTTGAGGAGATGATGGTATTAAATGATGAGCTGTAGTCGATAAAGAGCATCCTGATGCATGCATCTTTGCTGTCCAGATGTTTCAGGGTTGAATTCAGAGCCAATGAGATGGCATCTGCTGTGGACCTAATGCTTTGACAGGCAAATTGAAGAGACTCCAAGTTGCTTCTTAAGCAACTTAGGTTGGTAAGTTTCATCACCAACCTCTCAAAACACTTCATCACAGTGGATACAAGTGCTGCTGGATGACAGTCACTGAGACAGGTTACTACATTCTTTTTAGGCACTGGATAATTGAAGTCTGCTGGAAGCAGGTGGATACCCCAGACTGCCAAAGAGAGAGGTTAACGGTATCAGTGTGGGAGTTTGTGATGGTTCCTCCAAGTTTTGTGCTCCCTTGTGTTACAGAAACTAGCTCTTGCTATCCATTGATAGAGTTCCACAACAAATATGAGGCTGGAAGCTTTATGAATTTTAGTGTATTACTAGATTTCCCCTGGCAATGACCATAATTAACTGTTGAATGTATAATTGCTGCCATTGGTACAAAGCCTTTGGCAGGACCACTACTGTTTACATTTGATGTAGAAAGGGAAATAGTAATATAGAAATTTACAACAATGAATGTTGGCAGAATTGTAACAGCCAGAAGTGAAATTTGTCCACAGGAAATCCATGCCCTTTGCAAAATTTGCAATCACATCAATAGACAATTTGTAAATTCACAATCATTTTGAATCTGTCATTTTGTAATCCCTTTGTTAGTTTACCAGTGCATTCTTGGGCTTTCAAATGCATTATTTTAAAGAAACAAATACATCTAAATGCAAGAGCATTGGAATTCGTTACCCATGTTGGTCATGGATTAATTTGATCCATTTCATGCCAGCTGAGTGATCATGCTGACAGGGAGGATGGGGGCGGAGTGTCAGAGCCTGGAGCCATCTGTCTGCCTGCGGTGCCATTGTCTTCGTGTCGGCTTTCATCTCTCTTCAAGCGCTGTGAAGTGTTCTATTTTTCTGCTTTGTACTGACGGCCATCTCACTAGGCAACATGAGGACCAGTGCAAGTGGAGGGGCTCAGCTGTCTACATGGCATGAATAAATGCCACAAATCCCAACTCATTGACAGATTAATTTGTTTTTTCGGCTGCTTGAACCTTGAGCGTCAGCATGTCCTGTTGGTGTTTGCGAGCAATGAAGGGAGCAGGGTCCAAAACTGAAATTTTGGAACTCCATCCTACATTTCTGATTCACTGAAGTCAAGATTTAAAGATTGTTTATTGTCATTTTTCAGTACACAGGTGTAAAGGAGAACGAAATGATTGTTACTCTAGATCATATGCAGTACAAAACAAAACACAAGCATAAAGAACACAAAAAAAATATAATAAATATAAATTTAAAATAATTCTATAAAACACAAAGTACGAGTAATTGTTACTTTGCTAAATGCATAGGCTGATTGTATGTAAGTAAAGCGACATACATTGTATCTCTATTGAGATATTAGGTGATTTATGAATCTATAATTCATCTTCCTTGGAAGTGAAAACCAATGGTCCTTTCCCCATCTTGGTCCTTTTTTAAAAAACATTATGCTTGTTCACAATTCCTATTTGTCACATCACTGCCCTGCGTAATGACAGATAAATATATTCTCACATTTCTGTTTTGAGGCATTCAATTTCTTCCAAATTTCTTTGCAACAAACTTTCTTTTAAATAGGAAAAACAAATAACTATTTTTTTGCTCTCTAGGAGCTATAAACTTACAGAAACTTCCAAACTGCAAACCTCTCTTAAGTAACAAATGGGTTTTTTATCCTTAGAAACATAGAAAACCTACAGCACAATACTGTCCATTTGGCCCACAAGCTGTGCCAAACATGTCCCTACCTTAGAAATTACCTAGGGTCACCCATAGCCCTCTATTATTCTGAGCTCCATGTACCTGTCCAGGAGTCTATTGTATCTGCCTCCAACACCGTGGCCGGCAGCCCATTCCACGCACTAACCAATCTCTGCGTAAAAACTTACCCCGACATCTCCTCTGTACCTGCTTCCAAGCACCTTAAAACTGTGCCCTCTCATGCTAGCTATTTCAACCCTGGGGAAAAGCTTCTGACTATCCACACAGTCAATGCCTCTCAATATCTTATACACTTCTATCAGGTCACCTCTCATTCTCCGTTGCTCCAAGGAGAAAAGGCAGAATTCACTCAACCTCTTCTCATAAGGCATGCTCCCCAATCCAGGCAACATCCTTGTAAATCTCCTCTGCACCCTTTCTATGATTTCCATGTCCTTCCTGTAGTGAGGCAACCAGAATTGAGCACAGTACTCCAAGTGGGGTCTGACCCAGGGTCCTATATAGCTGCAACATTACCTCTCAGCTCTTAAAGTCTTGCTGTTAATGCTATATTCTGCCATCATATTTAACCTACCAAAATGAACCACCTCTCGCTTATCTGGGTAGAACTCCACCTGTCGCTTCTCAGCCCAGTTCTGCATCCTATCAATGTCTTGCTGTAACCTCTTAGCACCCTCCACACTATCCACAACACTCTTACCTCTGTGTCATCAGCAAATTTACTAACCCATCCCTCCACTTCCTCATCCAGATCATTTATAAAAAGGACAAAGAGTAGAGGTCCCAGAACAGATCCCTGAGGCACACCATTGGTCACTGGCCTCCATGAAGAATATGACCTGTCTACAACCACTCTTTGCCTTTTGTGGGCAAGCCAGTTCAGGGAGGCACTACTCCTTGGCCTACAGACACTTTCTCTGAGCTCATAACATCAGACATTCCTACATTCATTTTTTTTGTGAAGGATAATAATGTAAAGTGTTCATATTACTGCCCTGTTTGTGGTGGTGAAGCCTCAAATGTAGTGAAGGAAATGGAGAGGCTGGATAAGCATGGTGCAGGAAACCTATGCACAGATGTGTTGGATACATTTATATATTATAAAAGTTTGTTAGAAAAACTGAAGATCATGACAAACAGATAAACAGGGATATAGAACAGCAGAACTCTCACAACTCAAGGATCAATACCGACCTTGGGTTCTCTCTGTGTGGAGTTTACACATTGTCTCTGTGACTGTGTGGGTTTCGTCCTGGTGCTCTGGCAATAGGTAGGTTAATTCCCCTGATATAAGTGATTGGGAGGAGAATTGAAAGGTACTAATGAGCATCAGTAAGAAAATAGTTTGCAGGGAAAAAGGGGATTGACAGGATGGGCCCAATCGAACCTGATCAAACCTGACCCAATCAAAACTGACATTATGGGCCAAATGGGCTTCTATATTGAAATAACTGGGGATTATAAGACAAAGGAACAGTGGTAACACACAGTCTCAGTACAAATAACGTTACTGTTTTCCCATTTCTGAACAATTTGGACTTATAGTAGAGAACATTATGACAAGAAGGAAAAAGACGAGAGGGGATTTGAGGATCTTTTTCCCCATCCAGAGGGTGGGCAGAATTTTGGAGCATTTTCTGGGTGGATGGGGAGGACAGCTACTGTTTCAACAGTTAATAGTTACGTGGTCCTGGTTAGATGAGTACCTGGTCCAAGTGATGAGATAAATAGAATGAGGATAGGTGGTCAATATGGCCACAGTGGGCTGAAGAATGTTTCTAAGCTTTACAATCATGTTAAAATCTGCAGAAGGCTCAAAACCCAGAAATGTAATCGTGCTGGGAAGTCTGTTTAGATTCACAAGGACAGTATCTAGATTGGAGGACTTCAGTCATGTGGGGAGATAGGGTAGGCTGAGTCTGATTCTCCTGGAGTGAAAGGGGCTGAGGGGGAACCTGATAGAAGTAATATGATTGTGAGAGGCATTGATAGGACTGACATTGGTTGTCTACAAATTGGTCTTAATTTATGACAATTATTAAACACAAAATAATTGATTGCTTCATTACTCACCCTCTTCAAGTCAGTATTTAGTAGATGCATTTTTAGCAGCAATTACAGCCATTGAGTGGGTAGGACTCTATCAGCTTTGCACATCTGAACACTGCAACTTTTCCCTACTCTTCTTTACAGAATTCAAGCTCTATCAGATTGCATGGGGATTGTGAGTGAACAGCCCTTTTCAAGTCAGCCACAGATTAAGGTCTGGACTCTGACTTGGCCAATCCAGGATATTAATGTTTTTTAAACCATTCCTGTGTAGTTTTGTCTTTATACTTCAGGTCGTTGTCTTGCTGGAAAACAAATCTTCTCCAAAGTCACAGATCTTTTGCAGACTGTATCAGGTTTTCCTCCAGGATTTCCCTGTTTTTGCTGCATTCATTTTACCCTCTACCTCACAAGCTTTCCCGCCCCTGTGGCAGTGAAGCATCCCCACAAGACAATACACAGTAGGGATGATGAGTCTTTGATAATGTGCAGTGTTTGGCTTACGCCAAACATAGCGTTTAGTCAGATGGCCAAAAAACTCAATTTTGGTTTCATCAGACCATAGAACCTTCTTCCAGCTGACTTCAGAGTTTCTCACATGCCTTCTGGCAAACTCTAGCCAAGATTTCATGTGAGTTGGTTTCAACAGTGGCTCTCTCTTAAAGCTGTGACTGGTGAAGCACCCGGGCAACAGTTGTTTATGTGCAGTCTCTTCCATCTCAGCCACTGAAGCTTGTAACTCCTCCAGAGTTGTCATGGGCCTCTTGGTGACCTCCCTCACTAGACCCCTTCTTGCAGAGTCACTCAGTTTTTGAGGCAGAATCAAGGGATATTCAGTGACTTGGAAATTTTCTTGTATCCATCTCCTGACTTGTGCTTTTCAATAATCTTTTTGTGGAGATGCTTGGAGTGTTTTTTTTGTCTGCATGGTGTAGTTTTTGCCAGGATACTGACTCACCAGCAGTTGAACCTACTTCTTCTTCTACTGACTTTTAATGGCAATTGACAGTCCAACTTAAAAGTGCATTACCAGCACCAACTGGACTGGAGTGTGATGTAGACCATTGAGAAATAAAACCCCTACTGGTTCATTATCAAATGAAAACCAAATTACCCCAAAAAGCCCTATAGATTATAAATAATGAAAGATAATATTGTGAATTAAATCCACTTACATAGCTTATTAAAGTTTTTTAAAAATGAAAACTATCAACCCCCAAAGCTTGCAGTGCAGTCTGCATTTGCTTTCTTTCAAACTTATATGCTTCACATTGTAAAAGAATGTGTTCAACTGTTTCATAATGATGACAAAACCTACACACCCCAGAATGATGTTTTCCAACAAGATATAAGGAATAATTAAACATAGTATGCCCAATTCTAAATTGAGTCAATATAATTCCTTCCCTTCTTTTACCCCCCCCCCCTTCCATCAATCCAAGTTTTAGGTATTCTGTAAAGGTGTCTCCTCTTATGCTCATTATCCTACGTCTTGCCAAGATCCCCTAATTCTTAACCCTGCCAGCTCCTTAGCTTCTGATTTGTTAAGTGGAAGGTCTATATCCACAGATGAACTTTCAACAGCTTTTTTGGCCAAACAATCAACCTACTCATTCCTCTCAACACCTCCATGTGCAGGGGCCCATAAGAAGCAGACATGAAAACCAATACTTTGAATATAACCATATAACAATTACACTATGGAAACAGACCATATTGGCCCATTTAGTCCATGCCAAACACTTACTCTCACCTAGTCCCACCGACCTGTACTCAGCCCATAACCCTTCATTCCTTTCCTGTCCATATACCTATCCAATTTTACTTTAAATGACAATATCGAACCTGCCTATACCACTTCTACTGGAAGCTCGTTCCACTCTCTGAGTAAAGTAGTTCCCCGTCATGTTACCCCTAAACTTTTGCCCCCTAACTCTCAAGTCTTCTTGTTTGAATCTCCCCTACTCTCAATGGAAAAAGCCTATCCATGTCACACTATCTATCCCCCTCATAATTTTAAATACCTCTATCAAGTCCCCGGCAACCTTCTACGCTTCAAAGAATAAAGACCTAACCTGTTCAACTTTTCTCTGTAAGGTGATGAAACCCAGGTAATATTCTAGTAAATTTTCTCTGTACTCTCTCTATTTTGTTGACATCTTTCCTATAATTTGGTGACCAGAACAGGACACAATACTCCAAATTTGGCCTTGTACAATTTCAACATTACATCCCAACTCCTATACTCAGTGTTCTGATTTATAAAGGCCAGCATACCAAAAGCTATCTTCACTACCCTATCCACATGAGATTCCACCTTCAGGGAACTATTCACCATTATTCCTAGATCACTCTGTTCTACTGCATTCCTCAATGCCCTACCATTTACCATGTATGTCCTATTTTGATTAGTCCTACCAAAATGTAGCACCTCACACTTATCAGCATTAAACTCCATCTGCCATCTTTCAGCCCACTCTTCTAACTGGCCTAAATTTCTCTGCAAGCTTTGAAAACCTACTTCATTATCCACAACTATCTTATTATCATCTGCATACTTACTAATCCAATTTACCACCCCATCATCCAGATCATTAATGTATATGACAAAGAACACTGGATCCAGTAGAGATCCCTGAGGCACACCACTAGTCACCGGCCTCCAACTTGACAAACAGTTATCCACCAGTACTCTCTGGTATCTCCCATCCAGCCACTGTTGAATCCATTATATTACTTCAATATTAATACCTAATGATTGAACCTTCCTAACTAACCTTCCGTATGGAACCTTGTCAAAGGCCTTACTGAAGTCCATATAAACAACAGCCACTTCTTTACCCTTGTCAACTTTCCTAGTAATCTCTTCAAAAAATTGAATAAGATTTGTCAAACATGACCTTCCACGCACAAATCCATGTTGACAGTTCCTAATCAGACCCTGACTATCCAGATTATATATACCATCTCTAAGAATACTTTCCATTAATTTACCCACCACTGATGTCAAACTGACAGGCCTATAATTGCTAGGTTTACTCTTAGAACCCTTTTTAAACAATGGAACAACAGGAGCAATATGCTAATCCTCTGGCACCATCCCCGTTTCTAATGACATTTGAAATATTTCTGTCAGAGCCCCTGCTATTTCTACACTAACTTCCCTCAAGGTCCTAGGGAATATCCTGTCAGGACCCCAGAGACTTATCCACTTTTATATTTCTTAAAAGTGCCAGGACTTCCTCTTCTTTAATCATCATAGTTTCCATAATTTCCCTACTTGTTTCCCTTACCTTACACAATTCAATATCCTTCTCCTTAGTGAATACCAAAGAAATGAAATTGTTCAAAATCTCCCCCATCTCTTTTGGCTCCACACATAGCTGTCCACTCAGATTCTCTAAGGCAGTGGTGTCAAATTCATTTTAGGTCACGGGCCGGATTGGGCAAAATGCAACTTCATGCGGGCCGGATCAGTCGGGCGCGTGTGAATGCAGCTTTCTTTGCCTCCGTTTTTTTCAGCCTGTTCTCATGTGTCTCAGTCTCTGCTATAACTACAAAGTGTTTCACTTCACCAATTCCATTTCTTATGAAGAAGACTGCTAAGCAAGCATTATTTTTATGATTGGTATTAACTTACAATCATAGGCTTCATATCACCGGGCCATTAATAATTAAAATAATAGATCTATCTAAAATGATCTCGCGGGCCGGATATAATTGTACGCCAGGCCGGATATGGCCCGCAGGCCTTGAGTTTGACACCTATGCTCTAAGGGACCAATTTTATCCCTCACTATCCTTTTGCTATTAATATAACTGTAGAAACTCTTTGAATTTATTTTCACTTTATTTGCCAAAGAAACCTTGCACCTTCTTTTAGCTTTTCGAATTTCTTTCTTAATAGTCTTTATACATTCTTTATATTCCCTGAGCATCTCATTTACTCCATGCTGCCTATATTTATTGTAGATATCTCTCTTTTTCGGAACCAAGTTTCCAATATCCCTTGAAAACTATGGCTCTCCCAAACTTTTAACCTTTCCTTTCAACCTAACAGGAACATAAAGATTCTGTACCCTCAAAATTTCACCTTTAAATGACCTCCATTTCTCTATTACATCCTTCCCATTGAACAAACTGTCCCAATCCACTCCTTCTAAATCCTTTTGCATCTCCTCAAAGTTAGCCTTTCTTTAATCAAAAACCTCAACCCTAGGTCCAGTCCTATCTTTCTCCATAATTATACTGAAATTAATGGCATTGTGATCACTGGACCCGAAGTGCTCCCCAACACATACCTCCATCACCTGACCTATCTCATTCCCTAACAGGAGATCCAACACTGCCTCTCCTCTTGTTGGTACCTCTATGTATTTCTGCAAGAAACTATCCTGCACACATTTTACAAACTCCAAATCATCCAGCCCTTTTACAGTATGGGCTTCCCAGTCTATGTGTGGAAAATGAAAATCTCCCACAATCACAACCCTGTGCTTACTACAAATATCTGCTATCTCCTTACAAATTTGCACCTCCAAATCTCGTTTCCCATTAGGTGGTCTATAATACAGCCCTCTCCCATTCCTCAATTCCACCCAAATAGTCTCCCTAGATGAGCCCTCTAATCTATCCTGCCAGAGCAGAGCTGTAATATTTTCTCTGACAAGCAATGCAACACCTCCCCCTCTTGTCCCTCTTATTCTATCACACCTGAAGCAATGAAATCCAGGAATATTTAGTTGCCAATCACACCCCACCTGCAACCATGTTTCACTAATAGCTACAACATCTTATTTCCATAGCTACATTATATTTCCAGGTATTAATCCATGCTCTAAGCTCATCCACCTTTCTTACAATATGAAATAAAGTTTTAAGAGCTTCCCCCAGTAAATCTGGCCTACTGCTAGAATGACCTGTTTTAAGTCTAGTTAAAACTGAAAAAGAATCTGAACAAATTATAACTTTACAAGGACAAATTTCTTCTACCCACTGTAAGGCCAAAATGATAGCAAATAATTTTGCCGTATATACAAACATTTCTTTATTGTTACCTGTAATCCAGGCACAAAAACAGCCACACCAGCATTCCCTGTTAAATTATCTTTTGATCCATCAGTAAGAATGGTTAACATATCACAATAATTCTCCTTATCATATTGATGAACCAACAGACTCTCAGGCATATCAGGATCCTTGGACTTCATTAAATCATGCAACCTAAAGTCAACTACAGGCGTTGGAAAAAACCACGGTGGGGTTACCGATAAAGTAACAGTGGGACATATTGCATAATCCAGCAAGACCATACTCCTAACGTGGTAAGAACACAGCCACCCAAAACTAAAAACTCTCTTCTTGTGACGTTTCCAACAGTCTTCCAACACACTTTTATCAGAATGATCGTTCCTCTGCCCCTCAAATTAATCCAGTATGTTAACATCAGCTTCAACCTCCACAACTCATTTCAACTAGTAATTGAAATTAATGGCATTGTGATCACTGGACCCGAAGTGCTCCCCAACACATACCTCCGTCACCTGACCTATCTCATTCCCTAACAGGAGATCCAACACTGCCTCTTGTTGGTACCTCTATGTATTTCTGCAAAAAAGTTGAATTAATTTCAATTGAAACTAATGGCAATTGCCTCATTTCAACTAGTAACGCCGAAACAGGAGACGACCTTACTGCACCACAACATAGTTTTGTATCACATCCAAACATTTTAAATTTGAAGATGGAGCTGATCTTTAAGCCACACAGCCATAATTAAATATAGATCTTATTAAACACGTATAAATGGTCAACAGAAATTTTTGTGTACTTTGTCCATTATTTTACTGATATGGTGCTTTCACGTCAGCTTATTATCCAGCCACATGCTGAGAAATCTTATCACTGACACTTCTTCAAGAGTTTAATCACATAATTACAAATTAAGTGCAGGTTTATTGATCCTCTTTGTAAAACACATAATTTAAGTTTTAGCTACTGAAAGCTTAAAACCCTATCTATTTGCCCATTGTTTGACCTTATTAATCATTAATTGCATCATATACACAGTTAAATTGAAATTTCTACATCTTGAAATTTCTACATAAAGCTCCATTATCTGCAATAAGTGATTTGCCCACTCCAGTACCTATCTTAGAGAAATATCATTAATCACAATATTAAACAATGAAGGACTGCAAATACAGCATGTGGGGTCCCATTCCCTATCTCATAGAAGCCTGAAAATACCTTACCTAACCTTACCTACAAAGACTATCAAAATAAATTATATAGCCTTCCTCTCACTCCTAATTTCCATAATTTAATCAGACCTTCCCTCCATAACATATCATATGCTTTTTCAATATCAAAAGTACTGCCATTACAACTTCTTTATTTACTTGTGCTTTCCTAATATCATCTTCAAAACATAGAAGTGTATCCAATGTCATTCTACCCTTCTGAAATCCGCTCTTACAAAATGCTCTATTGCCTCTTTTTTCCGAAATATAATTCATCCGCTCTATTACTGTACATTCCATAAGTTTACACAATTGGGATGTTAGTGATATCGGTTTATAACTAGAAGGATCCATGGGGGTTTCTCAGGTTTTAGCATTGGCACTACTACTACCATTTTCCATGAAGAGGGAAGATGGCATAAGCACCAAATATGATTCAAGTATTCTAATATTATCCCAACAGAGTTGTCAGCCATATGTTTAAATATACAATAACATATATAATTGTTTACTGGAGCTGTCTGACCTGTACTAACAGGTGGAGCTTCCAGACACAGGTGTATTTTCACTCCAATCAATTGAAACACCCTGACTGCACACAGGTGATCTCCATTTAACTAATTATGTGACTTGTGAAACCAATTGGCTGCACCAGTGATGATCTGGTGTGTTGTATTAAAGGGGTGAATACTTATGCAATCAATTATTTTGTACTTTATATTAGATCACTTTGTAGAGATCTGTTTTCACTTTGGCACATAAGAGTCTTTTTCTGTTGAACAGTGTCAAAATAAGCCAAATTAAATCCACTGTGATTCAATGTTGAAAAGTTCCAGGGAGGGGTGGGTGTGAATACTTTTTACAGACAGTTGTATAAGCAGTAGTTGTTCAAACTCAGTGTTTCTGTACTGTGAATTGTGACAAAATATGCAACTGGAGTGATTAAAAACAAGCAAATAACTTCTTTATCATAATGAAATTAGGGTTTATTACCCATTGCTCAAATAATGAAAGTAGGACTAAGAAAGATGGAATGAAGTATAAGATTTATACCTTGCCATAGTAAATAGAGCTGGAAAGAGCCTATGTCTTTCCAAATGTTTTAACCCCAAGATAGACAAAATTGTGAAATTCGATCATTATTTTTGCACCATTAATGCTTTTTTACATTTTCTAAATTACAGAGATCTACAATAGGTTAAAAAACTCATTGGCTCACCGTCTATCATCCAGCCTTTCTATGCCTTTCTCTTCATATTCCCACTAACACTTCATCCCCTACCACCTTCAGATTTCACCACTGTGCTGTCCCAGGTTAGGTTTAATTTAAATTGGAAGTAAAACATATCATCCGTGTCAAATGGAAAAGGTGATAAATATCTCTTTATATTTGCAGGGTTTCAGATTTCTGAATCATTAGGACCTCTTTTAGGGCAGGTGTGACCTGTACAAAAAGGATGGTTTGCACTTGAATCCGAGGGGGACTAATATCCTGGCAAGGATGTTTGGTAATAACAGGGTTGTCGTGGTGGGAGATTTAATTTCCTAAATATTGATTGGCATCTCCCTAGAGTGAGGGGTTTAGATGGGGTGGAGTTTGTTAGGTGTGTTTAGGAAGGTTTCCTGACACAATATGTAGATAAGCCTAAAAGAGAAGAGGCTGTTTATCTGGTATTGGGAAATGAATCTGGTTAGGTGTTAAGTTTCTCAGTGGGAGAGCATTTTGGAGATAGTGATCACAATTCTATCTCCGTTACCATAGGAAATGGAGAGGGATAGGAACTGTCAAGTTAGGAAAGCGTTTAATTGGAGTAAAGAGAAATATGAAACTATCAGGCAGGAAGCATAAACTGCGAACAGATATTCTCAGGGAAATGTACGGCAAAAATGTGGCAAATAGTCAAGGGATATTTGCATGGAGTTCTACATAGGTATGTTCCAATGAGACAGGAAAAGGATGGTAGGGTACATGAACTGGTGTACAAAGGCTGTTGAAAATCTAGTCAAGAAGAAAAGTTTACAAAAGTTTGAAAAAACTAAGTAACGATGGAAATCTAGAAAATTATAAGGCTAGCAGGAAGGAGCTTAAGAATGAAATTAGGAGAGCCAGAAGGGGCCATGAGAAGGCCTTGGCAAGCAGGATTAAGGAAAACCCCAAGGCATTCTACAAGTATGTGAAGAGCAAGAGGATAAGATGTGAGAGAATAGGACCAATCAAGTGGATAGTGGAAAAGTGTGAATGGAACCAGAGGAGACAGTGGAGGTACTTAATGAATACTTTACTTCAGGGATTACTTACAGCGGATTGAAAAGCTTGAGCATATAGACATTAAGAAAGAGGATGTGACTAAACACATTGATGAAGGTAGAGCAGTAGATGTAGTGTATGTGGATTTAGCAAGGCATTTGATAAGGTACCCCAGGCAAGGATTATTGAGAAAGTAAGGAGGCATGAGATCCAAGGGTACCTTGCTTTGTGGATCCAGAATTGGCTTGCCCACAGAAGGCAAAGAGTGGTTGTAGACTGATCATATTCTACATGGATGTTGGTGACCAGTGGTGTTCTGGGACCCCTACTCTTCATGATTTTTATAAATGACCTGGATGAGGAAGTGGAGGGATGGGTTAGTAAATTTGCTGATGACACAAAGGTTGAGGGTGTTGTGGATAGTGTGGAGGGCTATCAGAGGTTACAGCAGGACATTGATAGGATGCAAAACTGGGCTGAGAAGTGGCAGATGGAGTTCAACCCAGATAAATGTGATGTGGTTCATTTTGGTAGGTCAAGTATGATGGCAGAATATAGTATTAATGGTAAGACTCTTGGCAGTGTGGTCACCTCACTATAGGAAAGAAGAGGAAATCATAGAAAGGGTGCAGAGGATATTTACAATAATGTTGCCTGGATTGGGGAGCATGCCTTATGAGAACAGGTTGAGTGAACTCGGCCTCTTCTTCTTGGAGTGGCGGAGGATGAGAGGTGACCTGATAGAGGTGTATAAGATGATGCCAGGCATTGTTCATGTGGATAGTCAGAGGCTTTTTCCCAGGGCTGAAATGGCTAACACAAGAGGGTACAGTTCTAAGGTGCTTGGAAGCAGATGCAGAGGAGATCTCAAGGGTAAATTTTTTGCACAGAATGGGCTGCTCGCGACAGTGATGGAAGCAGATACAATAGGGTGTTTTATGAGACTCCTGGATAGGTACATGGAGCTTAGAAAAATAGAGGGCTATGGGTAACCCTAGTTATTTCTAAAGTAAGTACATGTTCAGCACAGTGTTGTGGGCCAACTGATGCATCAGAACTGATACTCTCCTTTATAAGAGCATCAAAGGTTACACAGAGAAGGCAGGAGAACAGGGTTGAGAGGAAAATAATCAGCAATGATGGAGCAGACTTGATGAGCCAAATGGTCTAACTCTGTTCTTAGCTGTTATTGTCCTATGGTCTTGTTGCATTTGTTGTCTGAGCAGGAGTTGGTCTTTATGCACTGGGGACCACAACCATTGACTGTTTTAGTTCATAATCAGTACAATAAGTGTTTACTAACTCATTTAAAAAAAAACATTCATTTGCCATCAGTTGTACATCTTGCACTTTGCAGTTGGCAGGTAGTGTGAGTCTGTGGTTTCTAGCTGTGCTACTGCTTCATTTAGTGTAGGTGGGTGACATAAGAATTGGGGTGGAGGGGTAGTTAGTGAGAGAGAACAGGCTACAGGGAAATAAGTGAGGGAGTGAGACTGACAGTACAGCTAAGAGAGTAGTTGTGAACTTAAAAGGGTTTTGTGAACAACAATCTTGCATTTCAAAGGTTCAATGGTCCATTTATTATCAAAGTATGTAGCCCTGAAATTTGTCTTAATATGAAGAAGTAATGTGAGAACCAATTCTCCCATGTGGACCATTTAACCAACCGGATTGACAGAAGGCGTCACCAATTCCTAGAATAAAGACTTAAGGGGTGTGATTTGAACAGAAGGTAATATGAGAATTACAAAGGTTTCATATACTGGTTGAGGTGACCGGTTTAAATGGGTCAAATCCAGTTGAGGTTGCTCATTTAAAATTTATTTTCCATTTATTGCAAGTTGATTTTCTTTTCTTGCAACAGAGCAAATCATCTAGCAGCAATAAATAGTTAAAAAATAGTAAACACAAATGCAGTTTGCCTAGTTTTAAGAACAGTTTAATGTGTACTGCTATCAATTTGCTTTGAAATAGTTGCAGACATTGCCCTCCAGTGGCTCAAAGCTTTTAAACATCAGCTGACGTGGCTGATGTTTGCATTACATAGAACAGGAATACAGCACAGGAGCAGATCCCTCGGCCCACAATGTTCTGCTGAACCAATGAAATTAGTAATCATATTGCCAACTAACGTCCATATCCTTCCTTTTTCCTCATATTCATGTGCTTATCTAAATGTCTCCCAGAAGTCCCTGATGTATCTGCCTCTACCAGCGCATTCCAGGCACCCGCCACTCTCTGTTTAAAATACTTGCCCCCACATCTCCTATGAAATTATTCTGTCTCACCTTAATGCATGCCCTCTGGTATTATAGACATTTCAACCCTGGGAAAAAGATTCTATCTGTCTACCCTATCTATACATCTTATAATCTTGTAAACTCTATCAAATCTCCACTTAGCCTCTGCCTCTCCAGAGAAAACAACCCAAGTCTCATTATAGCACAGGCCCTCTAAACCAGGCAGCATCCTGGTGAACCTCTTCTGCACCCTCTCCAAAGCCTCAATATCCTTCTTATAATTGGGTAACCAGAACAGTATACAATACTCCAGATGCAGCTTCACTAGAATATTATAAAGCTGCAATCTAACTTCCTCACTTTTGAACTTAGTGCCTTGACTAATGAAGGTAAGCATGCCGTACGGTTTCTTAAACACTCTATCAACCTGTGTAGCCACTTTCAGGGAGCCATGAACATGGACCCTAAGATCACTCATCAACACTGTTAAGGGTCTTTCCCGTAACAGTCCCTTTACATTTGACTACCAAAGTGCAACTGATCTATATCTGTCCCAGTCTTCCATGCTATCCACAACACCACCAATCTTCATATAATCTGCAAACTTAATAACCTACTCATTGATATTTTCATCCAGGTTACTTATACACATCAGAGGTCCCAGTACAGATCCATACCGATCAATACTAAAAACAAACAACCAGCTAGAATAAGTCCCTTTGACCACTGCCCTCTGCCAGTTCTGAATGCAAATAGCCAGTTCACCATAGATCCCATGCATCTAATCTTCTGGATGCACCTCCCATTAAGGACCTTGTCAAATACCTTACCAGAATCCATATAGACAACATCCACAACTTTACCTTCATCAATCACCCTGGTCACCTAATCGAAAAACTCAATCCAGTTAGGAATAGTCAGCATGGCTTTGTTAAAGGCAGGTCGTGCCTTACATGCCTGATTGAATTTTTTGAGGATGTGACTAAACACATTGATGAAGGAAGAGCAGTAGATGTAGTGTATATGGATTTCAGCAAGGCATTTGACAAGGTACCCCATGCAAGGCTTATTGAGAAAGTACGGAGGCATGGAATCCAAGGGGACATTGCTTTGTGGTTCCAGAACTGACTTGCCCATAGAAGGCAAAGAGTGGTTTTAGACGGGTCATATTCTGCATGAAGGTTGGTGACCAGTGGTGTGCCTCAGGAATCTGTTCTGGGAACACTGCTCTTCATGATTTTTATAAATGACCTGGATGAGGAAGTGGAGGGATGGGTTAGTAATTTTGGTGATGACACAAAGTTTGGGGGTGTTGTGGATAAATGTGGAGGGCTGTCAGAGGTTACAGCGGGACATTGATAGGATGCAAAACTGGGCTGAGAAGTAGAAGATGGAGTTCAAACCAGTTAAGTGTGAGGTGGTTCATTTTGGTAGGTCAAATATGATGGCAGAATATAGTTTTAATGGTAAGACTCTTGGCAGTGTGGAGGAACAGAGGGATCTTGGGGTCCGAGTCCTTAGGACACTCAAATCTGCTGTGCAGGTTGACTTTGTGGTTAAGAAAGCATAGTGGTCGCCTCACTATAGGAAGGATGTGGAAACTAAAGAAAGGATGCAGAGGAGATTTACAAGGATGTTGCCTGGATTGGGGAGCATGCCTTATGAGAATAGGTTGAGTGAACTCAGCCTTTTTTCCTTGGAGGGACGGAGGATGAGAGGTGACCTGATAACATGATGAGAGGCATTGATCATGAGGATAGTCAGAGGCTTCTTCCCAGGGCTGGAATGGCTAGCATGAGAGGGCACAGTTTTAAAGTGCTTGGAAGTAGGTACAGAGGAGATGTTAAGGGTAAATTTTTTATGTAGAGAGTGGTGAGTGCGTGGAATAGGCTGCTGGCAACGGTGGTGGAGAGAGATACGATAGGGTCTTTTACGAGACTCTTGAACAGGTACATGGAGCTCAGAAAAGTAGAGGGCTATGAGTAACCTTAGGTAATTTCTAAGATAAGGACATGTTTGGCACAACTTTGTGGACTTGTATTGTGTTGTAGGTTTTCTGTGTTTCTAAACTAATAAGATACAATTTGTTCCACACAAAGTCATGCTGGCTTTCCCTAATTAGGTCTTGCTTTTCCAAATGCACATAAATTCCATCCCTAAGAATTCCCTTCAGCAACTTCCCTACCACTAATATGAGACCCACCAGTCTATAGTTTTCAGGATTATCTCTGATTCCCTTCTTGGATAATGGAACAACATTAGCCAGTCCTCCTGGACCTCGTCTGTGGCAAGGAG
Source organism: Hypanus sabinus (assembly GCF_030144855.1). NCBI lineage: Eukaryota > Metazoa > Chordata > Chondrichthyes > Myliobatiformes > Dasyatidae > Hypanus > Hypanus sabinus. The sequence goes on along the minus strand of NC_082715.1, from coordinate 147,338,754 downwards.
GACGTGAAGTTATTGGTCAAGGTCCCAGCAATCTCTTCTCTTGCCTCTCTCAAAAATCTGAGGTATATTCCTTCAGGCCCTAGGGACTTATCCCCCTTAATGCTCTTTAAGAGACTCAACACTACCTCCTCCATTACTTCGAAAAGCTCTAGTAATGCGCTTGGTACTGATCTCTCTATCCTCCATACACTTTTCCTTGGTAAACACTGATACAAAGTACTCATTACGGACATCACCACATTTTCTGCATCCAAGCAGATGTTCCCCCATTTATTATTGAGTGGTCCTACCCTCTCTCTAGTTATCCTCTTGCCCTTGATACATGTTTTACAAGTGAAGTTGAAGTCCCCCATGACAACAATGTTTTTACACCTTTCCTTAATCTGCCCGCACATTGATTCCTCAACATCCCAGTGGTTATTGAGGTCCCATCAGAGTGATTGCACACTTCCTATTTTTGACTTCTTCCTGTAGAAACAATGGAAGAGCCCTCCATTATGCCCACTGAGTGCAGCTGTGATATTGTCCCTGATTATCCCCCTTTCTATCTTTTCTAAAACATCAAAACCTCAGGACATTAAGCACCTACCACTGTCTCTCTCTCAACCAAGTCTCTGTAATGGCCATAACATCATAGTTCCATGTACTGTTTCAGGCTCTAAGTTCATCATCTTTACCCATAATACTCCCAGCATTAAAATGCACACACTTCAAACTACTGGTCTCAGCATATCTATTGCTTAGCTCCTGCCTGTTTTAACTATCCAGACATCTACCTTCCTCTTTCTCCCTCTAGTTTCTGAGCTGGTGCTCTGGTTCCCGAACTCCTGCCAAACTAGATGCACTCAGAAATATCACGTGGACAGTGGCAATATTATTTTTTCAGGTTGGGAAAAGAAGTGTTTTTGTTAAATCTTTTATAATATCAGAACATTTTAGAGCATTAAATGCATTAATTTTGTAACACAGAGAAGTTGTCAGCCAGCTTTTGCACAGGAAGCTCCCATATCGAGCATTATGAAAACACCAAATAGTCAAATGTTAAACACAAAGTGCACTGCAGATGCTGTGGTCAAATCAAGACGTACAAAAAAGCTGGCTGAACTCAAAGGGTCGGGCAGCATCTGTTGAAAAAAGCAGTCAACGGATGCTGCCTGACCTTTTGAGTTCATCCAGCTTTTTTGTAAGCCAAGTGTTAAATGTTGACCAAGGCAACTGAGATAACTGCTTTACTGCTCTTCAAGTTAGTCCCACAAACATTCTACCTCCATCTAAGAGAGCAATCCAAGATGTTGGCTGAACATTTAATGTTAAAGAATCAGAAACTGGTTTAATATGGCTGGCATATTTTGTGAAATTTGTTGTTTTGTGGTAGCAGTACATTACAGTAGACAATAAAAAAACTATAAATTACAATAAGTATTCTGTTTATATTAAAAAATTAAAAAAAAAATAAAAATAAAGAGAGGGAAAAATCATGAGGTAGTATTCATGGGTTCAGTTCCCTTTCATATATCTGATGGTGGAGAGGAAGAAGCTGTCCTGAAGCAGTGAGTGCATCTCTTCAGGCTCCTGTACCTCCCCCTTGAGGTAGCAATGTGAAGAGGCCACATCCTGGGTGATGGGGGTCCTTAATTACAGATGCCGCCATTTTGAGGTATCACCTTTTGAAAGTCTTCTCGATGCTGGAGAAGCCAGCGCCCATAATGGAATTAGCTGAGACCCCTCCATACCAGATGGCAATGCAACCAGTTAGTTGAGTTTACAACTTTCTGCAGCTCTTTCTGAACCTGTGCAGTGGTCCCCTCCATACCAGATGGCAATGCAACCACTTAGAATGCTCTCCATAGTACATCTATAGAAACTTGTGTCTTTGGTGACATATCAAGTCTCTTCAAACTCCCAATGAAATATAGCTGCTGTCGTGCCTTCTTTGTAACTGCATCAATATATTGGGCCCAGGATCAAACTTCAGAGCTGTTGACACCCAGGAATTTGAAACTGCTCACTCTTTCCACTTCTGATCCCTTGATGAGGACTGGTGCGTGTTCCTTCGACTTCTCCTTCCTGAAGACCACAATCAATTCCTTGGTTTTACTAACATTGAGTACAAGGTTGTTGTTGCAACACCACTCAACTATCTCTCTCATGTACACTTCCTCATCACCATTTGAAATTCTACCAACGGTAGTTGTGTCATCAGCAAATTTATAGATGGCATTTGAGCTGTGCCTAGCCACACAGTCATGGATGTAGAGAGAGTAGAGCAGTGGGCTACTGCTTGAGGTGCGCTAGTGTTGATCATCAGTGAGGTGGAGATGTTATTTGCAATCCACACAGACTGTAGTCACCCATGAGGAAGTCAAGGGTCCAACTGTAGTGGGAGGTACAGAGGCCAAGGTTTTGGAGCTTGTTGATTAGAAATGAGGGTATGATTGTGTTAAACACTGAAATGTAATCAATAAACAGCAGCCTGACATATGTATTACTATTCTCCAGGTGATCCAAGGCTGAATGGAAACTAGTTAAGATTATATCCGCTATTGTGATTTTAGGCAAATTGTCGCAGGTCCAGGTCCTTGTTTAGGCAGGTGTTGATTCTAAGCGCAAGAAATTTTGCCCCTGGAGTACTAAAATGGGAGAAAACATCAACTGAGATTCCTGATTCTGAATCCTATGCCATGATTCAAAGTGTATTTATTATACAACCTTGAGTTGAGATTTGTTTGCTTAACAGGCAGTCACAAAACAAGGAACCTGAAAGAACCTAATTAAAAAAAAATAAGACCAACCCCCAATTTCCACAGAGAAATCCCCAAAACTCCCAGAGTTCATGCTTAAAAGATGTGAAAAAGGAACTTGCATTTTATACAGAACCTCTCACAATGTTCAAGATATCCCAACATGTTTTTCAAATATTCAATTGCTCTTAAGCTGCTATTGCAATTTCTGAAGACAGATATACAGCAAAGTTCTGCAAAGTAAGCTCTCAGGAACAAATATATTACACTCATGATCAGCTAATCTGTTTGTGATATTGAAACAAGAATAAACATTGGCCACTCTACTTCAAGGGCAAAAGAACCCAAATGGGTGTTGTCTACAGGCCACCAAACAGTAGCATGGATATTGGGTGCAAGTTGAATAAGGAGTTAACATTGGCATGTGGCAAAGGTAATGTCGCAGTAGTTATGGGGGATTTCAACATGCAGGTGAACAGGGAGAATCAGGTTGGTGCTGGACCACAGGATAGGGAGTTTGTAGAGTGCCTACGGGATGCATTCTTGGAATAGCTTGTACGAGAGCCGACCAGGGACAAGACTATTCTGGAGTTAGTGTTATGTAATGAACAGGATTTAATAAGCAATCTTGCAGTAAAGGAGCCATTAGGAGGTAGTGATCATAATATGATACGTTTTTATCTGCAATTTGAGAAGGATAAGGGCAGCTCGGAGGTGTCAGTGTTGCAGTTGAACAGGGGAAACTATGGAGCCATGAGGGAGGAGCTGGCCAAAGTTGACTGGACGGATAGCCTAGCAGAAAAGACAGTGGAACAGCAATGGCAGGTATTCTTGGGAATAATGCACAAGGTGCAAAATCAGTTCATCCCCCAGAGAAGGAAAGATTCAAAGTGGGGAAAGGGGCCACAGTGGTTGACAAAGGAAGTCAGAGATTGCATAGCATTAAAAAAAAGGAAGTATGACAAGAGCTAAGGTGAGTGGGAGGACAGATGATTGGGAAGTTTTTAAGGAACAACAGAACTTAACTAAAAAGACAATACGGGGAGAAAAAAATGAGGTACGAACGCAAGCTAGCAAGGAATATAAATGAAGATAGCAAAAGCTTTTTTAGGTACGTGAAGAGACAGAAGATAGTTAAGAACAATGTTGGGCCCTTGAAGAATGAATTGGGTGAAATTGTTATGGGAAACAGAGAAATGGCAGAAAAATTTAATGAGTACTTTAGATCTGTTTTCACTAAGGAAGACACAAGCAATCTCCCAGATGTATGGATGGGCCAAGGACATAGGGTAACAGAGGAAATGAAACAGATTGACATTAGGAAGGAAACAGTGATGAGTAGACTGATGGGACTGAAGGCTAACAAATCCCCAGGTCCAGATAGTCTGCATCCTAGGGTACTAAGGGAGGTGGCTCTGGAAATTGCGGATGCATTGGTAATCATTTTCCAATGTTCCTTAGATTCAGGATCAGTTCCTGAGGATTGGAGAATGGCTAATGTTATCCCACTTTTTAAGAAAGGAGGGAGGGAGAAAACAGAGAACTATCATCCTGTCAGCCTAACATCAGTAGTGGGGAAGATGCTAGAGTCCATTATTAAAGATGAAATAGTGGCATATCTAGATAGCAATGATAGGATTGGGCCGAGCCAGCATGGATTTACCAAGGGAAAATCATGCTTGACTAATCTGTTGGAGTTTTTCGAGGATGTAACCAGGAAGTTAGATGGGGGAGATCCAGTGGATGTAGTGTACCTCGATTTTCAGAAGGCATTTGATAAGGTCCCACATAGGAGATTGGTGGGTTAAATCAAAGCTCAGGGCATTGGAGGGAAGACATTGACATGGATAGAAAACTGGTTGGCAGATAGAAAGCAAAGGGTAGCGGTGAATGGGTGTTTCTCGGAATGGCAGGTGTGACTAGTGAGGTGCCACAGGGCTCGGTATTTGGACCACAGCTGTTTACAATTTACATCAACGATTTGGATGAAGGCATTGAAAATAACATCAGCAAATTTGCTGATGATACTAAGCTGGGTGGCAGTGTGTCATGTGATGAGGATGTTAGGAGAATTCAGGGTGACTTGGATAGGCTGGGTGAGTGGGCAGATACTTGGCAGATGACGTTTAATGTGAATAAGTGTGAGGTTATCCACTTTGGGTGCAAGAACAGGAAGGCAGATTATTATCTGAATGGTGTAGAGTTAGGTAAGGGAGAAATACAAAGAGATCTAGGAGTCCTTGTTCATCAGTCACTGAAGGTGAATGAGCAAGTGCAGCAGGCAGTGAAGAAGGCTAATGGAATGTTGGCCTTTATTACAAAGGGAATTGAGTACGAGAGCAAGGAAATCCTCTTGCAGAGCCCTGGTGAGACCACACCTGGAGTATTGTGTACAGTTTTGGTCTCCAGGGTTGTAGAGGAAGTGCAGCGTAGATTCACGAGGTTAATTCCTGGGATGTCTGGACTGTCTTATGCAGAGAGGTTAGAGAGACTGGGCTTGTACACGCTAGAATTAAGGAGATTGAGAGGGGATCTGATTGAAACATATAAGATTATTAAGGGATTGGACAAGATAGAGGCAGGAAATATGTTCCATATGCTGGGAGAGTCCAGTACCAGAGGGCATGGTTTGAGAATAAGGGGTAGGTCATTTAGGACAGAGTTAAAGAAAAACTTCTTCTCCCAGAGAGTTGTGGGGGTCTGGAATGCACTGCCTCGGAAGGTAGTGGAGGCCAATTCTCTGGATGCTTTCAAGAAGGAGCTAGATAGGTATCTTATGGATAGGGGAACCAAGGAATATGGGGACAAGGCAGGAACCGGGTATTGATAGTAGTTGATCAGTCATGATCTCAAAATGGTGGTGCAGGCTTGAAGGGCCGAATGGTCTACTTCTGCATCTATTGTCTAAAATAATGGTTTGGGATGATATCCATGATTTAAATCTGAATCCAAAACATGTCTCTGACAGTCCAGCACTGAACATATTGGCTGAGAACAGGACTGGACAGAGCTTTGATGCCTTGTAGAGTGGAAGAGCCTAACAAAACCTACTGCACAGACTGAAAAGAACAGCAGGATGGCCAAGGCTCTGGAGAGTTCCTGTCCCTGATATTCCAGTGAAGATCTTGTATGTCATTGTCTTGCATCATATTCAGGCCCATAACCTTGGGTGATTGCAGAATAAATAGCACAAAGAACAGGCCTCTTCCTTTTGCAAGGTAGTCTCCTCAGATGTACCTGTACTATGCATGACAACCTCTCCCTGTGGAAGTGAGTTTTATACTATAACCACACTCAGAATAAAGAAGTTTTTCCTGAATTCCATGTTGTGTTATTATTGATTATCCCAATACACCCTATCCTCATTAAATACGTCTGCAGACAATGCGGATTCACAGTTGTTCAAGGAACTTATTTCTACCAACATCTCCTTATATGCGTCCAAAGCTCACAGTTATGCGAGGAGCACTGCTTTCCCGTCAATATAAGTCAGGTGCGCGCACCACACAATCTCACTCCCACAAGTCTCTCATTGGTTTTGACAAGGTATGGATGTGTGATCTTGCGCTCTTAAACTTTTGTTGCTTTTACCTATGCTGCTGTGATTTTGTGCTTGAAATGTTTAACTATGCCTCCTAAGCATCCGATGTCATGTCCTGGGCCATCAGCCGAGTGGCAGAGAACCACTTTAGCCCTTGAAAAAAAGTTGGAGATTATAAACAGCGCGGCATCAGGTGAAGGTAACACAGCTCTGGGATGCTACTGCTGGGAACAGAATCTTGCCTTTAAAGTTCTTTTGTTGCTTGACAATGTGCCAGCCCATCCTAAACAATAGACAATAGACAATAGGTGCAGAAGTAGACCATTCGGCCCTTCGAGCCTGCACCACCATTCTGAGATCATGGCTGATCATCTACTATCAATACCTAGTTCCTGCCTTGTCCCCATATCCCTGATTTCCCTATCCATAAGATACCTATCTAGCTCCTTCTTGAAAGCATCCAGAGAATTGGCCTCCACTACCTTCCGAGGCAGTGCATTCCAGACCCCCACAACTCTCTGGGAGAAGAAGTTTTTCTTTAACTCTGTCCTAAATGACCTACCCCTTATTCTCAAACCATGCCCTCTGGTACTGGACTCTCCCAGCATATGGAACATATTTCCTGCCTCTAGCTTGTCCAATCCCTTAATAATCTTATATGTTTCAATCAGATCCCCTCTCAATCTCCTTAATTCTAGCGTGTACAAGCCCAGTCTCTCTAACCTCTCTGCATAAGACAGTCCAGACATCCCAGGAATTAACCTCGTGAATCTACGCTGCACTTCCTCTACAACCCTGGAGACCAAAACTGTACACAATACTCCAGGTGTGGTCTCACCAGGGCTCTGCAAGAGGATTTCCTTGCTCTCGTACTCAATTCCCTTTGTAATAAAGGCCAACATTCCATTAGCCTTCTTCACTGCCTGCTGCACTTGCTCATTCACCTTCAGTGACTGATGAACAAGGACTCCTAGATCTCTTTGTATTTCTCCCTTACCTAACTCTACACCGTTCAGATAATTATCTGTCTTCTTGTTCTTACTCCCAAAGTGGATAACCTCACACTTATTCACATTTGGACAGCATTCGTCTTACATAACAGTGTGTTTCCTGCTGCCTAACACAACATCGCTGATTCAACCACTTGACCAAGGTGTGATCCACATTCAAGGTGTATTTTTTTTTACGGTAAACTATCTCTCAGATGCTACAAGCAACAGACGATTTTGAAAATTCCCGAGAGTTTACCAATGGAGAGGGAATGGTGGAAGTCAGAACACTTGGCACAAATGGCAATGGACGTGGACCCAAGTTTAGAATGGAGTCAGCATTTCAGTCAGTTCCTGCCGTCAACCCTTCTTCTGTACAAGCAAATTTATGCCGAAAAACAAAATGCTGTCAAGCAAACAACCCTCACCACTTTCTTCAAACCGGTGTCATCTCCTGCTGCTGGCAGTTCTGAGAGCTCTGTGAGTCTTCCTTCACCCATTGTTGTGCTCGACATGATCCTCACGACCCACAACCATCCACCTTATCCATGTAAAGCTGCCCCACACCACAACAACCATTCATCTCCCGGAGCGAACACACCTGTCACTGTTGGTGAATACTGTATACCCTAGTATGTTAGCTTTCTATGATTTATTACATTGAATATTACCTTCAACTGATGAAATATAACATGAATGTTGCCTTGTGGTACTGCTTTTGTGTTGTATTGGTATGAAAATGTGAATAAATTACAGATAAAACATATTTAGGAAGCCCTCTGGAACGCATCCCTATTTTCTCCATTTAAATAATTATTTACTGTTACGGATTCAGCAACAATAAATATGAGTGAGGCATGGGTTTTTATAACAAATAAAACATTTATTAAACACTGAAAAACAAACTCCCAAAAGTAAGCAAATCACTCACGTAACTGGAAATCAGCTGCTGTGCGGCAGCTTAAACAGTTCTTAAAGCAATGAAGCTTAAACAGTTCTTAAAGCAAAGTTGCAAAAACAGTTCTTCAAAGTAGTATTGCAAAAGTTCAAAATGCTTACAGTCCATTTAAGGGAGAGACTTTTTAAGACGATTTAAATTCTCTTTCACATCATGTTGTTGCGATTCCCAGTCGAACCACACTTTTCCCACGAAGAATTTACGAAGGTGAAAAATGAAACGGCTTAAAGGCACTGACCTTTCCTTTACAAAACTGTTCCCAATCCTTTCTGCTATTCACAGGGATTAACACTGGGACGGTCAACCAATTCCTTCCCGAATGAGGATCAGACAAGGTCGAACCTGGTTCGCCATCGAAATCGACTTTCCTCTATCTTTTAAACTCCCAAACTCTGATCTTCACTGATTCTCAACTAGCAGTATTATAAAGAAACTGCTGGCAATGACCTTTTAAACTTTAGGCATTAAATGAAACTCCATCTTTCAACTAAACTGCATCATAACATTAAATCACGCAGTGGCATGAAGTCAACATGGCAAATCCAGCTACGAACTGCCCCTCCTCACAGGGAGGGGTCCTCCTTTTATACCCTGTGAAAAAAACATGTCACGTGACCTCCACTGGCGGGAAAATGATGTCACTCCACCATCACAAAACCATTACCTCAAGTCCAGCATAGCTTCAACACCTATCACATGACAAGTACACCACTGTCACGTGTCACGGGTACATAACATTACGTTATGCATTTTCACATTATGCGCTGACTGCGAGGAATGTATCTCCCGCATTGATGCACCATCAACAACTCTCTCTGAGACGTAAAGGCGAGATATTGGCTTTTATTGACTGGAAGAAGGAACAAGCAGTGGTTGACCACCATACTAAATCCTGGAGACTTGAGAGGCCGGGCTCAGGCCTCAATCGCCTTTATACAGGGGTCTGTGGGAGGAGCCACAGGAGCAGTTAGCAGGGGGCATGTCCAGACAGGTATATGTAGTTCACCACATGCATATAACTAGGGTGTATTATGCCCCTGTTTTGGATCCTTCTCCACTCCAAGTGGAACAATTCTACAGTGCCTGTGAAAAGTATTCACCACCCTTGGAAGTTTTCATGTTTATTGTTTTTTAACATTGAATCACAGTAGATTTAATTTGGCTTTTTTGACACTGATCAACAGAAAAAGCCTCTTATGTGTCAAAGCTAAAACAGATTTCTACAAATTGGTCTAAATTTACTACAATTATTAAACACAATAATTAATTGCTTAATTACATAAATACTGATTGAAGTCAGTAATTAGTAGATGCACCTTTGGCAGCAATTACAGCCTTGAGTCTGTGTGGATAGGTCTTTATCAGCTTTGCACATCTGGACACTTAATTTTTCCCCAATCTTCTTTACAAAACTGCTCAAGGTCTATCAGATTGCCTGGGCACTATGAGTGAACAGCCCTTTTCGAGTCCAGCCACAAAGTCTCCATTGGATTGCGGTCTGGACTCTGACTTGGCCACTACAGGACATTAACTTTATTGTTTTTAAGCCATTCCTGTACAGCTTCAGCTTTATGCTTAAAGTCATTGTCTTGCTGGAAAACAAATCTTCTCCCAAGTTGCAGTTCTCTTGCAGATGGCATCAGGTATTCCTCCAGGATTTCCCTGAGCCAGAGCCTGCTGCAGTGAAGCATCCCCTATGCTTCACGTTAGGATGGTCTGTTTTCGATGATGTGTGGTGTTTGGCTTATGCCAAACAAAGCATTTAGTCTGATGGCCAAAAAGCTCAATTTGCCATAGAACCTTCTTCCAGTTGACTTCAGAGTCTCCCACATGCCTTCTGGCAAAATCTAGCCAAGATTTCACATCAGTTTTTTTCAACAGTGGCTTTCTCTTTGCCACTCTTGCATAAAGCTGTGACTGGTGAAGCACATGGGCAACAGTTACTATATGCGCAGTCCCTTCATCTCAGTCACTGAAGGTTGTAGCTCCTCCAGAGCTGTCACAGGTCTCTTGGTGGCCTCCCTCATTGTCCCCTTCTTGCACAGTCACTCAGTTTTTGAGGACGGCCTGCTCTAGGCATATTTACAGCTGTGCCATATTCTTTCCATTTCTTGATTGACTTAATTGGGATATTCAGTGAGTTGGAAAATTTCTTGTATCTATCTCCCGACTGGTGCTTTTCAAAAGCTTTTTCACGGAGTTGCTTGGAGTGTTCTTTTCTGTCCATGGTGGAGTTTTTGCCAGGATACTGACTCACCAGCAGCTGGAGCTTCCAGACACAGGTGTATTTTTACTCCAATCAGCCCTGACTGCACACAGGTGATCTCCATTTAACTAATTATGTCACTTGTGAAACCAATTGGCTGCACCAGTGATGATCTGGTGTTTGTATTAAAAGGGGTGCAACAATTATTTTGTGTTTCATGTTTGTAATAAATTTAGATCATTTTGTAGAGATCTGTTTTCACTTTGGCATGCAAGAGTCTTTTTCTGTTGATCAGTGTCAGAAGCATCAAATTAAAAATCACTGTGATTCAATGTCATAAAACAATAAAACAAGGGGTGAATACTTTTTTATAGCCACTGTATATTAATGAGATCTATCAGATTACTGCCCTCCCCTTCCCCTTTCCCTGTCTGGTTCCTGAATCTGAGAAATTCAGGCCTAGTTGTTATTATTATAATCTTGTTTACTTAAATGTTTCAGGCAAGACTACTTCAATGTTGCCAAAAGACAGTCTACCAAGTTTGTTTAACATTTGCAGCTTAACATTTACACAAGTTGATGTGAATACAGATTTAAACATTTAATACACCCCTCAAGTTCTACAGTTTGCAACTGAAAAGGATTAATTCTGACACTACCCTGGATGGGTTCTATCTGATCAGATAGAAAAGACCTTTAGACCCATTAGACCCTGGCTTTTGCAGAAATTTCCAGTACCTCATGACCTTTTCTAGTCTGTGATAGGAAAGGGGAACCTTGTCTAATTTTGTTTTTGTTTCTTCAGTCTGTAGGTTCAGGCCAACATTGCAATACTGACAATGGACAGTAAAGCACTGGAGTGCCCACAAACACCAACTGCACAGAATCAAAGGTCATTGCACAGAAGGAGGTTGCTTAGCTCGTTGTCCATGACAACATTACATAGTAAATTTATAGCTAAACCCAGCCTACCTGCCCTGTCCGCACAGTTCTGCAAATTCTGTCAAATACTTATCCAGCTCCCTTTAATGGCTACAAATGAAGCTGCCTCCACAACTGTGCATTGCAGACCCTAACCACTTGCTAGGCAAAAATTTTTTTTTTGCATCACTTTTGGTTTTTTAACCAATCATTTTTACTCTACATCCCCTGGTACTACTGAAGCTACTAAGCTCTATACTCCTTATGATTCTTAAGTACTTCTGCCAGACCCAAGACTAGCAATTCTGCTTTCTCGTTGAGACAGAAACATACCAACCAAGAACACAGCAGGAACTTCTCTTTGCCCTGCTATCACTATCTCAGTCTAAATGCAGAATATTGAAGCCTCCCATTATCACTTTTCTAAGGCCTTTGCTCCTCTCTGCATTCCCCTGCAAATATATTTTCACTAGCTCTAACTAATCGTGCCTTTAGAGAATAATTTTAGCATTGCAAGCATACTTCTGCTGTTTTCAAAGGCAACATGAGTGAATCTGCAGATGCTGGAAATAAATAAAAACACAAAATGCTGGCAAAACTCAGCAGGCCAGACAGCATCTATGGGAGGAGGTAGTGACGACGTTTCAGGCCGAAACCCTCCCATAGATGCTGTATGACCTGCTGAGTTCTGCCAGCATTTTGTGTGTTTATACTTCTGCTGTTTCTTAGTTTCAAACAATTGCTGTCTTTGACTGTTTCAAGATACTTGATCTCCAAATCACTCAGAATTTTTAATATTGCTGCTCTCCCTCCTTCCTTTCCTTCTGTAACCTTCCTGAATACCTTGTACCCAGAAACATTTCTGTCCTTCATTTTATCAAGTTGTACAGTATGTTATTGTCCAAACATTACAAACCCTTGTGGTTAATTGCACTCTTTGCATTTACTTATTGAGAGCTACAGCATGTTAACAGGCCTTTCTGGCCCAACGAGCCAATGCCAACCAATTATGCACACATGACCAATTAACCTACTAACATGTATGTGTTTAGAATGTGGGAGGAAACCGGAACACCCAGAGGAAACCCATCTAGTCACAGAGAGAAAGTACAAATTCCTCAGACAGCATCGGAAGTGAACCCAGCAAGCTGGACTGCACAGACACCATAAACCTACTTATACTTTTTCTAAAGCTGAACCGGCCCAAGAACTTACACTTTCTTGTTCTGGTGCTATTTATCTTTTTCAAACATTTTTGCATGTTTTTCTCCTTATTAGTGTTACGTTATTTGTTGACAAATTAATTCCTTTTTTTTGGAATGTATGTTGCTTTATGTTAATGTTTGTCAAATCACACCCTAATTTTATAGCAAGTCAGGCAGCTTTTATGGAGAGGATTAAATAATTGACATTTCAGGCTGGAACGTTGACAGTTTATTTCTCTCCATAGCTGCTGCCTTATTTGCTAAATGTCTTCAGCATTTTGTGTGCTACTTTGGATTTCATGACATTTAAAGAAATGCTGAAATGGGCAAGGCATAGAAGTTATATGACCTAGAGCAGGCAAAAGGGATCAGTGTAGATGGGCAGAGGCTGAGCTGAAGGAGTCACTTCTGTATGGTGCCACTCTCTGGGTCTACTGGTCTTCGAGCTGTTCTGCCATTCAAAAGGATGAAAATTACTCACTTCAGCTTGCATATCCTATCCAACCACATTCATATCCTTCTTTTGACCATGCCATCTCTGACCATTTCACTATTTTGACCGTACTTTGCCACCTTGTCTGGCACTGAAACTGCCGAGAGATCCTCCAGAGGTGAGAAACTGAAAGGGGGCGGAGCTATGATGGTGCTTGACAGGGACTTCTTCGAGCTCATATGCAGAAACAGTTTAATTTCTACCTTTAATGTCTCTCTTTTTCCTTTTCAAGGTGGATGGGGTTCTGTTGGGGACTCTGACCTAGAGCTATACTATACAGCTGTTGGGGGCTGTATACTCTGATCGTGCATGCTCTTTCTCTCATTGATGGAAGTGAGTTTGTTGCTGATTATCGAGTTGGAGAACTCATGGAAAAAAGCAATGAGGCAGACTTCAACACCATAAATCATTGAGATGTTTGTTTGCCCTCTTGCTCTGAAGGGTGACACCTCTCTGTCCCTTTCTTTGGGAGAGAAAGAGAATGCCTGTGGTATGTTGAATTGTCGGGTGAACAATTAGTTTCTGTTGTACTGCAGATCATGGTCTTTATTGGGGGCTTTGCTAATTGCTTGCTTGGTGGGTGGAGGGTGCTGAAACAGTTTTTGCTGAGTAAGTAAGGGAGGGGAGGGTCATTGCTTTGCTGCTGCTTGTGTATGGGAGGAGGGAGTAGGGGGGCTTTGGGGTTTTCATGTTTTTACTGTCACTCATTCTTTAGGTCACTCTTCTATTTTCATGGATGTCTGTGAAGAACAAGAATTTGAGGTTGTATATTGTATACATTATCTGATATTAAGTAGAATTATTGAAATATGAATTGTCATCATAAAACCATAATTCATCCTTTTTGTTTATCTGATTAAAACAGTTTTAGCTCCATTATCAATCTATTAAAATGTTCTTTCTATTCTTCCTCCGATGTTTACCTTTATGATTTTAAGTACTGGGATTACTAGCAGGCGTGATATGGTCTGACCATCTCAGCATGATCATACTACCCTTTCTTCTGCCACACTTTCCTACCAATGTAGTATCACACATTTCAATTAGGGCACCATTAAACCTCCTTGTGCAAATGAATCCATTCGTGCCTTCATCCAGAATCAACTCTGCCAATATCTTAGATTTCCATTGTTTCTGATTCTTAAGATAACTGCTCAGCTGCTGAAGCCTTACAGTTTTGGTTAGAGACTTTTGCCTGGCTGGTGGAGTGGACAGAGGAAGTTTTGCCCATTTGCACTAATCCCATTTACCTGTCCTGGGTCTGTCTATCTTTTGTGCCTTGAAAGTGTTCATCTAAATGTCTCTTAACCTTGGAGATTATATCAGACTCCATCAACTCCTCTGGCAGCAAGTTCCAAATATCTTTTTCTTCTTATCCCATTACCCCTACTGGGGCACAGGACGCTGACAGCAGCTTGTCAGAGTCCTCTGTCCTGGACCAGTCTTTCAGTCTTCCAAGGTGTAGCCCATCGAAGACCCTTCTTCTCCCAGGGCTGCAGTCTTTGGAGCTTCATTTGGCGTTTCTGTAGCACTAAGTTTTTCCAGGATGAGGCTGCCAGCCCCATCCCCTACCCTCCTCCTTTCACAACCAGGCTTGGGACCATCCACAGCAGAGTTGATTTACCAACTACTGTAAACATTTAGGAAAGGTATAAAAGCTTTAATGAGGATACGGAAGAGATTTACTGGAAGGATTCTAAGATAAGGGACTTCAGGTGTGTGATTAGACAGAGGAAGATTGGCGTATTTTCCTTGGGGCAGAGAAGGATGAGACAGATCTGACAGCAATATTTATAATAATGAAGGATATAGGCAGTGTATAAACTAAGAAACTATTTTTACTGGGATGAAAGGAATTGGCAAAAAAGTATGAGGCAAGATAGATTTATGTAGTTAGAAGCTGGAATATATCATCGAGTTGTCATGAAGATACTCTCAATATAGTGTTCAAAAAGAGTTGGAGAGGAAGCAGTCTCAGGGCAGGGTTGAGGCAGGGGGACTATTTGGATTGTTCCAGCATAGGCATTTTTTATGTAACTACTGCCAACAAGCTTTTAATTTATTACCCGTCCTTAGTTACCTTCAATATTGTAATTACAAGCCAACTTGAGACCCAGGAGTCAGCACCTCCTTCTGCATCTGGATCCTTGATTTCCTGAATGACAGACTGCAATCAGCAAGGATGAGCAGCAACACCTCCACCATGTTATTCTTAACACTGGTGTTACTCAAGACTGCATCCTCAGCATGACTCTGCAGCCTGATGCTGTTATAACTCCATCTACAAATTTGAAGATGATACCACCTTAGTGAGCTGTATCTCAAATAGCGAAGAGTCAAAGTACATGGATTTCAGTAAGGCATTGGATAACATTCCTCATGCAAGGCTGTTTCAGAAGGTAATGAAGCATGGGATCTAAACAGACCCTGCTTTGTAGATCTAGGATTGGCTTGCCCACAGAAGGCAAAGTTGTAGATGGTTCGTATTCTGTATGGAGGTCAGTGACCAGTGCGTTCTGCAGGGATCTGTTCTGGGACCCCTCTTCTTTGTGATTTTTATAAATAACCTGGATGAAGTAGTAGAAGGGTGGGTTAGTAAGTTTGCTGATGACAGTTGGGGGTATTGTGGATAGCCTGGAGGGTTGTTGGAGGTTACAGTGGGACATCGATAGGATGCAGAACTGGACTGAACTGGCAGATGGAGTCAACATAGATTAGTGTGAAGTGGTTCATCTTGGCAAGTCAAATTTGAAGACAGAATATAGTATTGTATCAATGGTAAGACTCTTGGCAGTGTGGAGGATCAGGGAGATCTTAGGGTCCGAGTCCATAGGACACTCAAAGCTGCTTACGCAAGTTGACAGTGTTTTTAAGAAGGCATATGGTGTGTTGGCAGTCATCAACTATGGGATTGGGTTCAAGAGCCATGAGGTAATGTTACAGCTATATAAGACCTTGGTCAGACCCCACTTAGAGTACTGCGTTCAGTTCTGATCACCTCACTACAGGAAGGATGTGAATATTATAGACAGAGTGCATAGGAGACTTACAAGGATTTTGCCTGGATTGGAGAGTGTGCCTCATGAGAATAGGTTGAGTGAACTTGGCCTTTTCTCCTTGGAGCGACGGAGGATGAGCAGTGACTTGATACAAGATGATGAGACGCATTGATCGTGTGGATAGCCAGAGCATTTTCCCAGGGTTGAAATGGCTAACTCAAGGGGCATAGTTTTAAGGTGCTTGGTAGTAGATATAGAGGGGACGTCAAGGGTAAGTTTTTCAGATAGGTAGTGGTAGGTGCGTGGACTGCACTACTGGTGACGGTGGTGTAGGTGGATACAATAAGGTCTTTTAAGAGATTCAGATAGGTACATGGAATTTAGAAAAATAGAAGGCTATGTGGTCGGATAATTCTAGGCAGATTCTAGAGCAGGCTACATGGTCGGCACAACATTTTGGGCTGAAGGGCCTGTAATGTGCTGTAGATTTCTATGTTCTATATATAAAAAGGAGAAAGAAGGCTTAGAAGCACAGCGTGTAATTCCCCTTTGGGAGTGGTGCTTTCAAACCATCTGTACAATCTGGCGTTCTTGCGGTATCCTGAAGGATACAGTGAACTGGACTCACAAGAATGCAGGTATAGCTGTTATGACCACTGCAGAAGCGGACTTGGGGTCAGATCGAAGCAGCGGGGCCTAGGCCCGAGAGTGAAAAATAAACTAATATTTGGTTGATTTAAGCACCGAGCCAGAATAAAAAGATCTAAGACATCAATGCCGAGGGTGAAGTACAAACTGGTTTTCAACTCAACACTCCGCGAGGTTTACTTGCTTCAGCAGTGAACTGACTTCATGGACGTGAACTGGCTCCATGGCTGTGTCCCACAGCCATCAGGCTTCTGGACCAGCTGTACTTGCCTCAGCACTGAACTGCTCCATAGCTGTGGACTTACTTCTGGGGACTCTGAAGTGTGTGTTATTTACGTTCTTTTTTATTATTTGCATGATTTATTCTTTTTTCACATATTGGGCGTTTGATGGTCTTTGTTGCGTGGGTTTTTTAAATGGGTTCTATTGGGTTTCTTTGTTTTGTGGCTGCCTGCAAGAAGACGAATCTCAGGGTTATGTATTGCATACATATTTTCATTACAAATATTCTTTGAACTTTAAACTTAGTGTCATGACTACCTTTCTCTCAATGTCAGCAAACCAAAAGAGCTGGACATTGACATCGGGAAGTGGTGGGAGTTCGGTGTGGTGGACATGCTCTGTCCTGAGATTGAGAGGGTTGAGAATGTTAAGATCCTGGAATGAACAACACAATAGCCTGTTCTAGTCCAACGAAGTAGATGCACAGCCCAGAAAGTTCATCAATGCCTCTATTTCTTCAGGAGACTAATGACATTTGACATGATTCCATCAACCTTCCACCAATTTTTAAATGATGCACCTCAGAAAGCATCCTATCTGGAAGCTTGTTATGGCAATTGTTTTGTGAGCACAAGGTACTGCAGAGAGATGCAGACACAGCTCAACAATATCACAGAAACTAGCCTCTCCTCCATGGATTCTGTCTATACTTCTTGCTGCCTTAGAAAAGCAGCCAGTATTGTCAAAGGCCCCATTGACCCCAGATATTCTCTCCTCTCATCTAGTAGAAGACACAAAAGCCTGAAAGCATGTAACACCAGATTCAAGGACACGTTCCACCCTGCTGTTGAACTATTGAATGGTTCCCAGGAACCTAATTGTTTTTCCAGCCAAAATAGAGTACCTATTGAAGTTTTTGCTCAACTAAGTTGTTATTTTAGTTTTATAGGGATGATTTTGAGGACAGAGAGGACAGTTAGGAATTAGGTGAGAATTTAGGGACAGGGATGTGGGGGAGATGGATACCAGGCTGAAGTCTAAGCCTCCATTCCATTCTCCTCATTCAAATGCAAGCAGCGTGGACATGTGAGGAATGACATCTGTGGATGGATGTTGGATAGGCAAGGGCTGTGAATGAAGATCATCAAGGGCAAGGGCTAGTGGCTCCCTAGTTCACTGAGTCTCAGGATTGGAGGCCATGCAGACAGGAGGCACCAAAGCTGGTAACACCCCCTAGGTTAGTGAATCTGATGTTTGAGGCCTGAAGTTCAGAGTTCTGATATTGGTGAGTCCTGAAGCATGGAACTCAATGTCCAATGATCAAAGCCCTGGGTCTGCAAGTCTACTAGGGAAGTCAGAAGCTCATTGTCCCGTGAGACCACTGGAAGCCCAGTTACAGTCTGTCCTGGGGTTGGAGTATTATTTGTGTGTGTGAGTGGGAGGAAAGGCACTTCTTTTGCTGTTGTTCTGTTGATGCTTGTATTGTTTTGCTAAATATTATGGGCATGCTATGTCAGCATCAGAATATGTGGCGAAACTTATGGGCTGCCCCCAGCACATCCTTAGGTTTTGTTGGTTGTTAACACAAACAAAATATTTACTCTATATTTCAATTTACATTTGATAAATAGATAAATCTGAATCAGAACTTTTAATTAGGAAAGAGTGATGGTACCAGGTTCAATCCTGACCTCAGGTGATGCCCTTCCCTCAATCAGTACAGGTGATTCACTTTCCTCTCACATCCAAAGACATGCTTACAATTTAACTGCATAAATAGCAAAAGAATCTAATGGAAGTTGATGGGTCAATGATTGAATGTTTACATGTAATTATGTCATGGGCATTTTTTGTAGTTCCAGGTTCTTTTAAACAATGAATTCAAGTTTTCGTGTTACTGTGTCACTTGATTCTCTGGTCTTTCAGTCCAGGGCTCTGAATTATTTGTTCAGTAACATAACTGCAGCATCTAGCACCCCTGTTGGGCCCAAAATTACCAACCATAACTTGTGTGGCTGTGACCACAACAAGTCAGCTTCCTTTCTGCTCATATACTTGTGGCCGCATTCCATCCTCTTCCAATCCCTCTTCTTTAAGGCTCAACCTTTTCATACATTTGTACTTTTTGTTCTGGAATAAGGAAATCTCTTGCAATAGCTTCTTCCTCTCCTCTGTAGTTCCCTTATCCAAAATGGTTTAATTTTCCTCTTTATTATTCATTTACGTGGGTGTACTTAGCTACTGTGGATGCTTTAAAATCTCTTAAATGGAATAAAACATCAGATAGAGAGAAACGATGTTAGCATTTCCATCATCCACTTTTTGTCAAACAGAAAATAAGATTCAACATGTTTTAGCCCGGTGAATTTCCATTGTACTGCTTCCAATGTTGCTATACTTTGTTTTAGTTAAGTAGACTAAAATGGTATGTGGTGTCCCAGGTGAGGTCCCCCCAACATCCAGTACAAACGTAACAAGACTTCCCTTTTTTAAAACTTCAACCCCTTTGCAATGAAGGCCAAAAACTGTTTTACTTCTTACCTACCTGTTGGACCTGCCTGCTCACTTTCTGTAATCTATGCACTGGAATCCCTAGATCCCTTTCTATTTCACTCACTTTCAGTTTTCCATTAAGATAATCTGCCTTCTGATTTCTCTTACCGAAGTGCATGGAGTACTGGAACCCCATTTTCCAGTCTTTTACCAATTCCCTCAATCCATTTGTATCCCGCTACAGAATCACAGTGTCCTTATCACGACACCCTTTAATCCTACATTTGTATCACTGGCCAATTTGGAAACCTTTCATACTATTCCATCATTAACCATATAACCATATAACAATTACAGCACGGAAACAGGCCACCTCAGCCCTTCTAGTCTGTGCCGAACGCTTACTCTCACCTAGTCCCACTGACCTGCACTCAGCCCATAACCCTCCGTTCCTTTCCTGTCCATATACCTATCCAATTTTACTTTAAATGACAAAATCAAACCTGCCTCTGCCACTTCTACTGGAAGCTCGATCCACGCAGCTACCACTCTCTGAATAACTAAGTTCCCCCTTGTGTTACCCCTAAACTTTCCCCCCTAACTTTCAACTCATGTCCTCTTGTTTGAATCCCCCTGCTCTCAATGGAAAAAGCCTATCCATGTCAACTCTATCTATCCCCCTCATAATTTTAAATACCTCTATCAAGTCCCCCCTCAACCTTCTACACTCCAAAGAATAAAGACCTAACTTGTTCAACTTTTCTCTGTAACTTAGGTGCTGAAACCCAGGTAACATTCTAGTAAATCTCCTCTGTACTCTCTCTATTTTGTTGACATCTTTCCTATATTTCAGTGACCAGAACTGTACACAATCCTCCAAATTTGGCCTCACCAATACCTTGTACAATTTTAACATTACATCCCAACTCCTATATTCAATGCTCTTATTTATAAAGACCAGCATAAGATTCCACCTTCAGGGAACTATACACCATTAACGTCAATAGTATTCCACTAATTGACTCCTTGCAATTTGAAGAGGACAATTCTTTCAACTCTGTTTTCCATGAAACAGCCAGTTTTCAGTCCATTCCAACTTTTCCTCTGATACCATGGGCTTTTAATTTATGTAACAGTCTCTTTTGCAGCACTTTTTCAACTGACTGAGATCTACATACAGTCGGCCCTCCTTATCCGCGGGGATTGGTTCCCAGACCCCCTGCGGATACCAAAAAACGCGGATGCTCAAGTCCCTTATTTCGCCTGGCTCAGTGCGGATGGACTTTAGGACCTGGGGGAGCTCAGACCCACCACTCACGGCTGCTGAATTTGCAGTGTTTCTGTTCTGTTGACGGAAAACGATCACGATTGAAAATAAAGTGGAAATAATAAAGCGATCAGAAAGAGATGAAATGCCATCAGTCACTGGAAAAGCATTAGGCTATAGTCGGTCAATGATCAGAACAATTTTAAAAGATAAAGTGAGAATAATGGAGCATGTGAAAGGTCCTGCCCCGATGAAAGCTACAATTATTACTAAGCAATGCAGTGGTTTAATTATTGAAATACATACGTTTCTTAAATGTTTTATATGCATAGAAAAGTAAAATATATACTATATACTAAGACAAATGTTTGACTAACTGATGCTAAATATTACTGGATGTACCTGTTCCGACTTATGTACAAATCTGACTTAAAGACTGCCTGTATTTTAAATAATCTCTAGATTATTTATAGTACCTAATACAATGTAAATGCTATGCAAATAGTTGTTATACCGTATCATTTAGGGAATAATGAAAAGAAAAAAAGTCTGCACATCCTTAAACAATGAATGCTGGAGAGAGAACTTCCAGGTTTTCCTGATCTGTGGTTGGTTGAATCCGCGCATGTGGAACCTGCGGATAAGGAGGGCCGATTGTCTATCTACATGCTCCCATCTATGAACTCTCACCATTACATCCTCAAAAGAATTAAAATTTATCACACTTTTTTTTTTACCTTTCATTAAACTTCATTGACTAGGTTTAATTACATTCAACTTTCTGAAATGATCCGCTGTTTTCTCTGATATTAACTGCAACACCTTGTCAATAATAGCTGTTAAAGCAACTGGCCAGAAGTTCCCTTTTTTTGTCTTTCTACTTTTTTGAACAAGGATACCTGGATGTTTTGAAATCTTTAGGTACCTTCCAAAATTTCAAGTTATGAAAAATTTTAATCAATGAATTCACCATCTCTACTGCTATGTCCTTTAAAACACTAACATGTAGTCTAGCAGTTCCTGGCAACTTGCCACCTTTAGCTCCCTTAGTTTTTGTAATAATAAATCCCTTGTATTTGGGAGTTTTCTAGGTTCTACCATGCTATTTGAAATTAGCCCATCTAACATCTTAAGGATGTTGGTATGTCTTCCACAGTTAAGGTGATGCAAGAAAATTTATTCAACATATCAGACGTTTCTTTGTTTGATGTATCCCAGCCTCTAGAAGCCCCGCATTTAACTTTGCTGTCCACTTTGTAGTTATATATCCACAGAAATATTTACTGTTGGTTTTTATAGTGCATGCACATTTTCCCTCAAAATTCATTGTCTTCCTTCTAATGAGTTTTTCAGTCTTCCGTTGGCTCATAAACTCTTCACGCTTTAGTAGTAGCCTTTACTACTTGATATTCTCTATGTTTTAATTTAACATTAACATTTATTAATCATGAATTTTGCCTTTCTGATTGAATTCTTTTTCATTTGGATAAACTTTTGCTGGAGAAACAGGCTGCGTCACTATTAAATAAGACTATAAGACATTTGAGCAAAATTAGGCCACACAGCCTCAAGAACTTATCAACCTCCACTTTAAGCATACTCAATGATTTGCCCCACCCCACCACAGCCATCCTTGGTAATTAATTCCACCGATTTACCAGCCTGTGGTTAAAAAAAATCCTTCTCATCTCTGTTTTAAAGAAATATCTTTCTTTATATTCTGAGGCTGTGCTTTCTGGTCCTAGACTCTCCCATTATTTCACACATCCCCTCCATATTCACTCTATCTAAGCCTTTCAGTATTTAGTAGGTTTCAATGCAATCCTTTCATTCTTCTAAAATCCAATGAGCTTGCTCCTCATGTCAACCCTTTCATTCCTGAATAATTTTTGAAAACTTCCTTTGGACCCTCTCCAATGCCAGCAGATCCTTTCTTAGATATGGGACCCAAAACTGCTCTCAATACACCCAATGTGATCTGACCAATGGCTTATAAAGTCTCAGCATTACATAAATCATTCCTGATGCACCCCTTTCCTGCACTAATTCTTTATCCATGGATTCTCCTGTATTACACATATCAATGGAGGTTTGAATTGTGCATACTCAGTGATTAAACCTTCACAGCCCTTTTGGATACAGAACTCACTACCATCTAGGGTAAGTTATTTCACTTCATGCCCAACCCTTTACAATAATCCCTACACTTAGACACCGCAGCCTGGAGACACATCATCCCCACAGCTACCCTTTCAAGTCCAAATGACTTGGAACAGATACAATCCAATGAAGACTCGCAAGATTCTGGGAATCAGCAGAAGCACACAAAACAGACTTTGTCTATACTTCGGTTTAGAACTTGAAGTACCGGCAAGGTCTGTTAAATGTGCCTCAGCCAATTCCTGGAACCTTGAGAAACTTCATTGGACTATTGGGCTATGTTCTATGTCTATTTCAAATAATTTATTTCCTTCATTAGGAAGATCTGACTTGTACACAATATTTCAGGTGCGTTCTCACCTTGAATTAATACAATTGCAGGAAGGACTTGTATCCTTGCACTCGGATCCCCTTGTAATAAACACAGCTTGCTGTTTGAACAATGAACCTGGAACAGTACAGCAGAAGTACTGGCAATGTACTGGAGTACCAGAGGCTTTTTGGCCCACAATGTCTGTGCTGATCATGATACCAATTCAAACGGCACTTGGCCTATATCCCTCAATTTCCTGCCTGTTCATGTGCTTGTCCAAATGCCTCTTAAATAGATAGATAGATAGATAGATAGATAGATAGATACTTTATTCATCCCCAAGGGGAAATTCAACATTTTTCCAGTGTCCCATACACTTATTGTAGCAAAACTAATTACATACAGTATTTAACTCAGTATAAATATGATATGCATCTAAAATCACCCTCCCAAAAAGCATTAATAAATAGCTTTTAAAAAGTTCTTAAATAATTTACTAAAGTGTATTGAGTGGTAACTTAAGCTCAGTCCTAACCCCGGCACTTTAACATGTCTTTCCCCTGATGGTTGAATTATAGAGCCGAATGGCGTTGGGGAGTAATGATCTCTTCATCCTGTCTGAGGAGCATCGCATTGACAGCAACCTGCCGCTGAAGCTGCTTCTCTGTCTCTGGATGGAGCTGTGCAGAGGATGTTCAGGGTTTTCCACGATTGACTGTAGCCTACTCAGCGCCCTCCGCTCTGCCACCGATGTCATACTCTCCAATATTGCTATCATATCTGTTTCCACCACCTTCTCTGGCACCCAACACTCTAAAAAATCTGGGATGTAAGTCTCCATTTAGATTTCTCCTTCACAACTTACTCACACCTTCTAGTACTTGCTGTTTCCATTTGTCTTCAACGCTGCAGAGAAAACGATCCAAGTCTGCCTAACCTCTCATTGTAGCAAATACTCTCATTCAGGAACCATCCAGGTGAACTTCTTTTCTGTGCACTCTTTAAAAGCTTCCTGTAATGGAGTAATCAGAACTGCAAACAATATTCTAAATATGGATCAACCAAAGTTTTATAAGTTGCAACATGGTCTTCTGACTTTTATCTCAACACTCATACTGATGAAAGTATGTGCACTTTTTTTTTATATAAACCATTATCTCTACCTGTGTTGCCACTTTGAGGAAGCTATGAACTTGCACCCCCAGGTCCCTCTGTACATCAATGCTTTTAAGGATCCCTGCCATTTACTACATATTTTCTCTTGCATTTTATCTCTCAAACTTCAAAGCCTCATAGAAGTCTGGATTAAACTCCATCTGCCATTTCCCTGTCCTCACCATCTATAATTTTTCTGTCATCTGCAAACCTAGTAATTACCCCATGTACATGTTTCTCTAAATCATTGCATACTTAACTGTTTGCTGCACCTCATTCATGCACAAAAAACATTCAGGTCTTCTGAACATCAATATCTTTCAATCTTTTTCTATTTAAAAGATACTCTACTTTTCTATCTTGCTAGCAAAGACCTCACACTCTCAACATCATATTCCATCTGCCATGCTGTTGCCCTTTCACCTAACCGAACTATATCCTACTGAAGCTTTTGCCTAAAGGTATAAGTCCAAGAATTGAAATATTCAAATTGATAAGGAATGGGGAAGTAGAATACAAGAGTAATTGAATGAGAAATATAAAAATTAATAACACTTCTATAAAGGTGAAAAAATGGAATTAGCCACCATTAGAGCCTATGCAGATAAAGTCAATGTAAAATTTAGAAGAGCAATTCAAAAAAATATTGTCTTCATGGAAGGATACACAAAAAAACTACAGAAATAGGGCAGAATTATTAAGTTCCCAGATGGTGCTGGCAATATATGGTGACGCTTTTCAGGCAGCTAACAAACTACTAGATATTCTACTAAACATACCTCTTTGGAATTATGACCACTGCAATCTTCAGCCTATGATTCCCCTCTAAGAAATGTACTTTTGAACTATCTAAATAAACTAGCAATTTCGTGATTCCCTGAAGGAGTCAGTAAACTTGACTCTTGGGAATGCAGGCACAGCACCTTGAAGTGAATGAAGTTCAGATATCATCAGAAGAGCGTACTGCAATGGACTTCAAGCCATATTAAAGCATCAAAGTTTGAGACCAGAAAAAGAACTGGTGTTCAGCACCACTACTCCATGCCAGGCAAGATCTCCTACCTGCGCCTGTTCCATTTACCTGTACTTAACCCATCTCCCTCTATTCTCGCTATAACCATCTGTCAGGAGTTGCAGGAGTCTTGGGTTCCATGTCACCGGGTTTGGGAACAAATGTTGCCCTGCAACCATTAGGCTCCTGAATCGGCTTCACACACCTCAGCACTGAACTGAGTCTACAAGCCTCTGAACACACTTTTGGGGACTCTGTAGTCATGTGCTCAGTATATTCGATTTTAGAACATTAGAAACTTTTTGACAAGAACAGGTCATTCAGCCCAACAAAGCTTGCCAAACTCCTATTCACAAAGTGTGTTGAAATAACTCTCGAGTTTAGATTTGAAAGTCTCTAAGGTACCGCTCTCAACTACACAACTAGGTAATTAATTCCATGTATCCACAACTTGCTGTGTAAAGACATGCTTCCAGATGTTAGTCTGAAATCTCCCTTTAACCAGTCTCCACCTATGGTCCCGTGTCCTCATTGATGGATTAATTGTGAAGTAGCAGCTGGCATCCACTTTACTTGTACCCGTAATGATTCTGAACACTTCTATTAAAGCTCTTTTTTATTATTTGCACAATTTGCTCACTGGATGTTTGTTGGTCTTTTTTTGTGGATTCTGTTGTAATTCTTTGTTTACAAGAAAATGAATCTCAAAATTGTATATGGTATTTATACCTTGATAATAACTTTACTTTGAACTTCGAACAAGACCAGAGTAAATAAAAAAGCTAAATCAGCATCAGGAAAAAAAAGTACACTGAGGATATTAATGGGACTGAATGCTAATAAATCACCAGGACTTGATAGCCTGCATCCCATTATTTTGATTGGCTGCTATCTTTCAAAATTTTATATTATCTAGAATAGTTTCCACAGACTGGGGGTGGGAGTGGGGAGAGAATGTTGATAGTGTGCTGAAAATACGGTCATACTATTTAAGAAAGGAGAGGAAGGGGTGAAGAGAGGAGGAAACAACAGAGCAGTAAGGAGTTTTCTGTAATTTATTATCATTAACTGTCCCATAAAACACCTTGATATGTTTTATTATGTTGAAGATGCCACATTAATACTGGGAGTTAAAATTTAGATAGCTACTGCTGAAATAGAGATGCTGTTTTAGAATTGTATTCCTTGCCAAATTGTACTCTGGTTATCATTTACAATTGTGTAGGAAAACATGATGAGATCTCAGGAAAGGGAAAAAAACTTAAAGCACAGAGTTATGAACATAACTGCAGGAGATCTGCAGGTTTAGTGCTACCACAGGAACTCCTGACAATGGTTCAGTGCCATTAAGCGGAAACAAATTCTATTTCCATAGTAATGGAAAGTACTGTGGAGATGGAAACACCAGTGCACTGTCTATGCACTTCTTTAGATTTGCTACAGGTCCTATCACATAATGTCCTTCATTGAAGACAGCCATTCTCAAAGGCCACATTCTACAGCTGTATTTGCTGTATATCAAGATCAAAACACATAGCACATTCAGGTCTTAAAGACACAGCCACAGTCATAATAATGTATTGGTTCTCCCTTAAAAAAGCATTAACCCATGCAACATATTAGTGTATACCACTGGGCAACTTTTACATACATGAAATTATACAAATAGTTACAAATACAGATATAAATTTACTAATTTTCTTTGTTTTGTCTACAAAACACATTTCATTTTGCACATATATCTTTGAAATGTCTACCTCCAAGGATTCCATTTATGGACCTTTTAAAAACATTTGGTCTGAAATCCTTCACTATAATTGCTATATTAGCATAATTATCTTCATTACTATTTACACAATCTGTACTGTAGTGTAGACCGTTTACAACAGTAACACAAACATCTAATATTAAGCAACTAAAACAAACACAGTTATACAGTGAACTTGGCTCACTACTAAATCTCATGAAGTCAATGGTAAGTCTTTGTTTTGGGTGCCTCTCATAACTGGTCTTCGTTTTCATGATGTTTTACATTCTGACTTTACTCTTTCAATTTCTAAAAGATGCTTCTCTATCTTTTCAGCTTTTGCCATGAATCCATTCCCACATTTTCAACTTTCCATTTGAGCCTTCCAGGATCAGCCTGTTCCCCACTGTGTATCACAAGTACCAGTGCCTTATTTAATATTGTTGGTGGGTTGTATCTGTGTTTTATCTGCCTCCAAGTCTTGCTGTGTTTGTGTGTCACTCAAATTTATTGTCTGCATCATAGATAACTATAGACCTATCTCTATTTATAGCTAATAGAATTATGGTTACTACACCCAAAATACTCCCCCAACTGCCACTTCATTTTGCACTATTGGTGGCTCCGTCAATATCAGGAAAAGTGAAATCTCCCACTATCCTAATATTCTCACAACTACATGGAATTTTGACATACCTGTTCCTCAGGTTCTCAATGTTGGGGTAGGGGGAGGGTGGAAGTCAGTCTAAAATACAGCCCAGCAAAGTGAACATCAGCTTCTTATTTCTAAGTTCTAACCAAATGGCCTTGTTGGATTATCCCTCATGAATACTCTAAGGACTGCGATGATATCCTCCCTTATCAAAAAGGCATACCTTGAATTCTCTCAAGGTCTTCAAATGGCATGGGATTGAAATATTGCAACATTTTTTCACATTTATAAAAGACAGCCCATCAATCAAGTCTCCAGTACTTTTATAATTATGGGCTTATCACACCGTATCATTACTCTTCCCTATTCTGCATCCTCCAGTGATGTTGTTCACCTCAAAATACAACACCAATGTCCACACACATGCTATTCAAATGCCCCAATGTATTTTATGCATCCACTTCTGGTTGCTCTTACCAAATATGCTCCTGGATTCAGTTGTCTAGAATTGACAAGTTGACTCAGTTGTCTCAGAATCTCAGACCATAATGCTGGATCCCGGTTTCCTGTTACCCAAGAGCAGCAACATTCCATGCTTGCCACCCATGCAGTGTCTTTATGTTTTGTGCTACTTGGCAAACTAGACACCGCCAACAAAAGAACAGCTCTAACTGAAGGCGACCACTCTCAAAGGAAACAGCAGTTACAACGAAGTACCAACATCATACCATATAGTGGACTCATTCCTAAATTTATTCTACATCTCTGGTTAAGAGCTGCTTTTATGAAAATATTTTGTTACTGTTGTCTACTGTATAGATTCATAGAGTTGTACCATCACACCCAAGCTGACTCTTTACTGACTCTAATCCCATTTGCCACATTAGAACTATATTAAATGGATAAAGGTGTTGGTTATAGGTCAAATAGGTCAACCTCAACAAAAGGCTGGATTCCTGCTGACCAGTTGTAGACTTTCCTTTCAAGTCAGAAAATGAAGATTATTATTATTATTATTTAAATATCAAGGTTTGGGACACCGCTTTGCCTTCAGTCAAAATAGTCTAGGATTTAAAAACTTTTGCAATTTCTCTGATGTTTAAAGCTGTTTAAGTACTAAAATGAAATAGAATTTTAAACAATATAAAATAAGACACAAAAATGAACATGAAGAACTTTATAACCAGTTTTGAAAATAACGAGGTTTCCGATCCTACTCTTGTCTGACCTCTTCAAAAACTGGAGAAACATTCCTCAATGTAACACTAGGAAAATGTAGTAAAACTGGGCCCGGCCACTGGACTCCTAATGGAATTCAGTGATAGACATAGTGACAGATGTGGTATCAACCATACAGTAAATCTCTGACTTCTGCATTTGGCAGTGCACGTGTTGTAGTCCAAAAGATACTGAAACCTAGATGGCCAAAAGCCAGCATTTCTGATCAGAACTAATGACTCCAGCCAAAAAGGTTCATCCCACTAATTCTAGCTCTATTAATAAAATAAGTAATGCAAAATAATAAGCAATATAGCCAGTGATTTACAGTACTTGCCCTTAGAGGGCAGTAAAGTATTAAACATATGCACACCTGCCAGAGACTATCCAAGCAAGATTAAGTGGACTGGATTAGTAGTAGTAATTTTTAACGTCTTCAAAAACTTACTGGCTTTCTTGTTGATACCCGATTTTTTATCGTTTATCATGCAATCACATTAGTTTTTTTTAAATCAAAGATGCATATTGAGATTGTTTATTATGCAGAATCATACTGTTGAGTCATCAAAGCTCTATTTGCTATAAAATGTGGTGCCAGATGGTGTTAGAGATAGCCTTTCAACAACATATTGGGCAAGGGGTGCACATAGGGTGGGATGGTGTGGGGTTGCAGTAAGAGTGCTAGCTCCTGGGGGAAATATGAGTATTTTAGTCTGTCTTATTGAAATAGATTATAAATAATGTAATAGACATTTTAGATGATTTGTAGTCTGAAATCTATTTGTGGCTTTTGTAAAGTAAAAAGATGCACATGTATCACGTTTCATGATCTCAGGACATCCCAGAGATTCAGAAAATATATTCGTGCCATCACTAAAACCTTCCAACTCTATTCTTGTCAAACTCGTCTGCTGCTGAAACCCTTATCCTTGCCTTCTTTATTTTTAAATCAAGGTTTTCCAGTGCACTCCAAGTAACAGGGACCACAAAGCGAGACCATGAAGGAATTTAAATTTTGGAGAGCTGAACTTGTAAAAGTGTATCTGCAATCACATGTATTTTAGGCAATTAATGGATGGTCCTTTGCTTGTCCAATCTTACACGTAATCTTACTAATCCACATTGATTTTAAAAATCTTTGTGTTCTTTTAAGCTCCCAGTAGCCTGTCTCTCCACATCTCCCTGATATTCTCAATACCTCAATATTTCTCCTTTTCAATTCCCTAACTTTAATGAACTACAACTGATAGCTCAGTCTTCAACTTCCAAGGCCTGGAATCTTCTTTATTTACCTCCTTAACTCCCTTCACCGCTCTTTCCTCATTTATGAAGTCAGCATGGTTTTGTGTATGGAAAGCCATACTTGCCAAACTTTTTTGGCCTATTTTTTGAAGGGGTAAGCAAAAAGGTAAATGAGGGTAAGGCAGTGGATGTTGCCTATTTGGACTTTAACAAAGCCTTTGACGAGGTTCCAAAAGGTGGGTTGGTCTGGAAGGTTAGGTTCTATGGAATCCAGGGAGAACTAATTAAGTAGATTTAAAATTGGCTTAGAGGTAGGAAGCCAAAGTTGTTGATTGAAGGTTGTTTCTCTCAATTGAGACCAGTGACTATTGGTGTTCCATAAGACCTAGGAGCAGAATTAGGCCATTCAGCCCATCAAGTCAATCCACTACCTCTAGATCCCCATTCTGAGCATACTACGTACTAACAGAGAGGAAAAAATACTTGCTGGAAACTTGCTTCCTTACTTAGAACCTCTGCCCATACTTGTCCAAGCCTGTTCTCACCCAAACTTGTTAAGCCAAAAACCAGACCACTTGTCCACTCCATTTATACCTCCTTCCTTTCTTTTTATTGGCGCCTGCTGAAAAAAGCTTCAAGTTCCCCAGCTCTGTTTAAACTTTGTACGGTGTCACCAACAAACAATCCCTCGTGCTTATTTCAGCCCGCCAAAAAAAGTTGTGCCACAGGGCTCAGTGTTGGAACCCTTGCTATTTGTTATTTGCACGTAGCTTGTTGAGTAAATTTGCAGATGACATGAGGTTAGAAGGCAATGTTGATAGTGAAGAATGTTATTGTAGACTACGGGGGGATGGGGGGTCTTGATCAGCTAGGGAAGTGGGCCAAGGAGTGAAAATGAATTTCAATACGGATATGCATGAGATGATGCTTTCTGGAAAGTCAAACCAGCATAGAAGTAGGACACTAGGGAATGTAAAGAAACAGAAGAACCTGCAAGTACAGTGTATATTATTTGCTGAAATTGGCATTGCAGGTAGCAGGGTAGTAAAATTAGCATCTAGCATGCTGACCTTTATCAGTCAGGGCACTGAGTATAGGAGTTATGTTTTATCTGTACAAGTTGTTGATGAGGCTGTGCTTGGAGTACTGTACACAGTTTTGGTCAGTCTGTTATAGGAAAATCATGGTTAAACTGGAGAGTGCAGCAAAGATTTACTAGGAATTTGAAAAGACTAGAGAAGCTGAGTTATAGGGAAGGTTGGCTAGGCTAGATCTTTATTCCTTAGAATGTAGGTGAATGAGGGGTGACCTTATAGAAATGTTTAAAATTATGAGAGGCCCAGATAAAGTGAATGGTAATAGCCTTCTCCCCTGGGAGTCCAAAACTGGGACGGGGGGAGCACAGACTTGGGGTGAGAGGGGGAAAGATTTAAATTGGACCTGATGGACAAAGGGTGGTGAGCATATAGAATAGTTAATGCACATACAATATTATCATTTAAGAAACATCTGAATAGATACATGGAGGGGCAGGATTAGAGGGATTTGAAAACTGGGATTAGCTAGAGGGGCACCATGGTCAGCATGAACTCACTGGGCCAAAGGGCCTGCACCCCTGAATGTTTTGCTCCATACTCCTTAATAAGTTCTGTCCATTCTACCTGAGCAAGCTTTTGACAACCCATTCTAACTTTGTCTCAGAGCAAATATCTGCAAAATATTACAAGTCCAAAGCAAAAGTAGAAATCTATGGAAGCAATCAGTGGGTCAACAACAGTGGGAACAGAAATAAAGTCAACATTTCAAGGCAAGATGCCTTTAACAGAACAGTGTTGTAGAGAAGGGTTGGGTTGGAGGGAACATAGAGACCGGGGATAGAGAGCAGATTGCAGTTGTCAAACTAAACAGACACAGATATAGCCCCTTTTATGTATTTCCATGAACGTGGTTAAACTTCGTTTCAATTTTTTTTCCTCTGCATCCTATTGTCAGTTTTTAAAGTAATTATCACCTTGACATCTTTGGTCTGTATTATTTCACAAATAATCTCTGCTTTTCCAACCCCTCTCCCTCTCTACAATTTAAAAAAAAACTTGCCTTCCCACATTTCCAGTTCTGACTAAGGATCTTTAGCCCAAAACATTGGCCTTGTTTCTCTCCCCATTGTTGCTGGGTGAACAGCTGTGCAATTCCAGCATTTTCTCTATTTGTCTAGTATTTCGTTATGTGGTTCAGTTCCAAATTGTGGTTGTTAATTATTCTGTAAAATGCTTTGGGACTTCTGCTGCATTAAATTCTGCAAAAATGCGAATTGTTTTTGTTTTCAGCTAATGAAGTACTTCTGAAGTACAGCCATGGTCATAATATTCTAAATATGGCAGCTGACTTTCACACAGCTTCCAGAAAAAATATTAAAATTTTTAAAATGTTAAATGAGTGCTAAATACTTCCCACAACATAGGAGATCTCCTTGCTCTTTTTCAAAAGAGGGATATGGAGTCCTTTATCTTCACATGGAAAAAGTAGATGGGCTATGGCTTAGAATCTCATTTGAATAACATCACCTCTGACAATATAACACTACCTCAACACGCACTACACCAACCGCCTGGTTTTTGTGTTCACGTCTCTCGAGTGGAACTTGAACAATGAAACCCACAATTCACAACATTCTGACTCAGTGGTAAGAGTGCTTTCAACTGAATTACAGCTGACATAAATAATGAATACTTGGGAGTAAGTTACATGCAGGATTCTAATTGAGGATCTGCACAAATTATATATAGAATAATAGAAGCCTGGCAGAGTTACAAACTGGGAAAGATGGAACATAGAATGAGTCAAACTTAGGAATATATTATTGACTGGGATCTGAGTTACCTAAGTGGTATGTTGTTCAGTTTTAAAAACTCTACTAAAAATCATTTTACTACATATATTAGCATATATCCCCCACCACTGTATGTGTGGTTTATTCTAAGATGGAATTTATGGTTTTATAAAGACTTTGCTGCCAAAATTCCTTTCAATGTTAGAACAGCTTCTAAGAAAGCACAAATTATATGATTTAGCCATGCTAATCATGTTTTTCCACCAATGACAGTCTTACTACTGTTACATATCACTGAGAGTCTAAACTTCAAGAACTTGGAAATCAATTTGTTTTCTTGAACATTTCAAAAACATTTGATATTCTTGCTAAACTTCTACTCAATTTTACTTCTTTAACTGGTCTGTCTGCATAATATCTTTTACCCTTTTGCCCACTTAGGATTTCCAAAGGATCAGTTTTCTCCTTCTCCATTTGTCATCCAATCCTATGTATGTCTTGGATGACCATTCCATGTTTTCAATGGTTTTGTTTAGTTTGTATTCAACCTCTATTCCTCACTTGAGCAGTGACTGAATTGCTACATCTATCGAATTTCCTCCATTCTTAAATAAGCAGAACTCCCACTTCTATAAATACAGATTTCAACTCTATGTCTACCACTTTATTAGAACAATACAGAGGTACTGAAATACAATCAACTTTTTGGAAGGGGCCTTTTAGAAGGGTATTACATCTTTATAGTCAAGTAGAGAAAGTTCAGCACAAGCTTCCACGTATGGTAACAACACCCAGCTGTCTCATATTACTACCTCTCTCAACTCCTCCACAAAATTGTCACCATACCCGTCCAACTTCCAGAACAGGGCAAGCAGAGAATTCCTCGAACTAACTACTGCAAAGATGGAACTCCCCTGCCACAAATTTTGCATATAACAAATAGCGCCGTTGCTCTTCCTGAGTTGAACTAAACTACATACAACATATCTGTCATATTTTCAATTCTGTAATATTGGTTCTAAGCCTCTTTCCTCTTTTGAGCTGTACTTTGATCAAGCTTCTGGGCATCCGCCCTAAAATCATATGTGGTCACTTGACAGTATTCTTTTGAAAATCTTCAGGATGCTAGATGAACGCTAATGATTGTAGCTATAAAGTACCCCACTACATTATTTGAAAAAGAACAAAAGGCTCTTCCACCCCAATATTTATCTCAACTAGTAGTAAATAGAGTAATTAGTCATTATCCCTTTATTATTTCCACTACCTTGCTGTGCAGAAATTAGCCATTGCGCTTTTCAGTGTGACAATAATTCTAATGCAAATTATTGGTTTTAAAGCACTTACAAACATTCTGAGGATGTGAACAGTAGTATATAAATGCAAGTTATTTCTTTCTTGAGGTCTTTTTAAAAGCTGTGTTTGTTTTCTTTATATTCAAATAGGTATAAAGAACTGGAGATGGGAGATGAGCCAATCGTTTCATGATTTACTGCAAAAAGAGAATTGTCATCAGTAGAAACCTGGGAAAGGAACAGAACTCCCTGCCTCAACTACATATGTTTTCTTCTGAGCCGTTCTTGTCTCTTCAGAAATCCCACGGATTGTCCATTTTCATAGAAGCTCTTCCACTACCTCTCCCACAATCACCACTGAGCACATTAAAGGTTATATCAAAAAGATCACAGAATGGTTACAGCACAGAGAAAGCCATTCAACCCACTATGTTTGCATTGGCTCTCCTTCAGATCAACTCACTAATTCCACTCTCTAACCCTTCCTTTGTCATCTTGTAAATTTTTCAATTTTTACAGTATACAAATTCCTTATTGAGATCCACAATAGAAGCTGCCTCTATCACAACTGTAAACGATAGGTTCCACATTCCAACCACACAATGCATAAACAAAGATTTTACTCATGTCAGTCTTAATTCTCTTCCTCTTTATTTCATACCTGTGGCTCTAATCCTTGATATCTCCACCAAAGGAAACAGCTTCCACGATGCACTCCATCCTGAACCTTCTTCATTTTATATATTTCTATCAAATCTTCCCCAAGCCTTCCATTTTATAAAGAAAACTGTTGCAATCTGCCTAATTTATCCTTGTACCTAATAGTCCTTCAGTCCTGGATCCAACTTTGCAAATCTTTTCTGGCCACTCTCTCACACTCAGATGGTGCATTTAGGCATGGACTAGTGTTTTATTTAGGTTCAGCATGACCTTCCTCTATTGATAGCACCTGGAATTATGTATACCTAATTAACTTCTTTCTCAACTTGCCCTCCTGTCCTTAATGATGTGACCCATAATCCTAAATCCCTCTATCCTGTTCACCTTACTTAGAATAGGATCATTTATGCTATATTATCTTCCACTATTCCACCATCATCCTATGAAGATGCATCATCTTACAGTTGGCCATACATCTACATCCTGCTGCTATTTATCTCTATCCTTCTCACAGTTCACAGTGACTGCTAAATTCTAGTTACTGCCAAATTTAGAAATTGTGGCGTGCTCCCAAATCCAGGTAATTAATGCAGATTAAATAAAAATCAATGGCCTCCAACACTGATTCCTGGGGTAAGTCAATATTCACCTTCCTACAGTATGAAACAACCATTTGCAACAATACACTGATCTGTTATTTAGCCAACTTCATATGCATCAGTCAATGGCCGTTTTATACTATGTGTTTCAACTTTGCTGATAAACCTGCCGTGTACCATTCAATCAAAAGTGTTCTCTAATGTCTAACATCTCTTTCATTCATTTCTGTAATTTCCTGATCTCAGCTTATTCCTTCAAATTCCTAATTGTGATATTCCAACATATTTTATTCTCCCTTTTGACTTTCATTGAAATCAAGATTGACTGCTGAATATGAAGTTGGCTTCAAACACTAAGCAGATGCATCTGTGCCACACTGAGTGAATACCACATTTCTAGAGCTACCAACTACTCTCCTAGTTGATATAAAAGATGCCAATTTATTACTCTGAAGAAGAGCAGGGTAGTTGTTCTTGGTGACCTGTTATAATTTTAGAGAGTGGGAGGTGACTGGAACAGGCTGCCGGCGTAATGGTGGAGGCACAGACCATAGTGGTATTGAAGAGGCTTTTAGATAAGATGGATGGATAAGCAGGAAATGGACAGGTCTGGATCAAATGAAATAGAGTAGATTCCTGCACCTGTGTGGAGTTTGTTGACTTCATCAACTTTACCTCCGACTTCCATCCTGCCCTCAAATTTACCTGGTCCATTTCTGATACCTCCCTCCTCTTTCCTGATCTCACTATCTCTATCTCTGGAGACAGCTCATCTACTGATATCTATTATAAACCCACAGACTCTCCCAGCTACCTGGACTATACCTCTTTCCACCCTGTTACTTGTAGAAAAGCCATCCTCTTCTCTCAATCGCTCCGCCTGCACTGCGTCTGCTCCAAGGATGAGGCTTTTCATTCCAGATTGATGTCCTCCTTTTTCAGAGAAAAGGGCTTCCCTTCCTCCATCATCAATGCTGCCCTCAACCACATCTCTTCCATTTCACGCCCGCCAACTCTCACCCCATCCTCTCACCACCTTACCAGGGATAGGGTTCCTCTTGTCCTCACCCACCACCCTCCGCGTCCAGCAAATAATTATCCAGAACTTCTGTCATTTCCAATGGGATCCCATTACCAAGCACATCTTTCCCTCCCCCCACCCTTCCCACTTTCTGCTTTCCGCAGGGATCTCATCCTTCGCAATTCCCTCATCCCTCATTTGTCCCTCCTGACTGAGCTCTCACCTGGCACTTATCCTTGCAAGTGGAACAAGTGCTACACCTGTCCCTCCACCTTCTAACCTCACTACCATTCAGGCACCTAAACAGTCCTTCCAGGTGAGGCGACTCTTCACCTGTGAGTCTGCTGGGGTTACATACTGTGTTCAGTGCTCCCAGTGTAGCCTCCTGTATATCGGTGAGACCCAATGTAGATTGGGAGACCGCTTCGCCAGAAGTGGATCTCCCAGTTGTGACCCATTTTAATTCCACTTCCCATTCCCATACGTCAATCCACGGCCTCCTCTACTGTTGTGTTACCTTATATTCTGTCTGGGTAGTCTCCAATCTGATAGCACGAACATCGATCTTGAACTTCTGGTAATGCCCCCACCCTTCACCATTCCCTATCTCCTTTTTCCTCTCTCATCTTATTACTTCCCTGCCCATTGCCTCCCTCTGGTGTTCCTCCTGCCTTTTCTTTCTTACATGGCTTTCTGTTCTCTCTTAAGATCCCCCCTTCTCCAGCTCTCTATTTCTTTCACCAATCAACTTCCCAGCTCTTCACTTCATCCCACCTCCTCCTGGTTTCACCTTGTGTTTTTCTCTCTCCCCTTCCCCCCCCCACCTTTTAAATCTATTCCTCATCTTCTTTTCTCCAGTCCTGCTGAAGTGTCTTGGCCTGAAACGTCAACTGTACTTTTTTTCCATAGATGCTGCCTGGCCTGCTGAGTTCCTCCAGCACTTTGTGTGTTGCCTGGATTTCCAGGATCTGCAGATTTCTCTTGTTAGAGATTTAATTTAATTTGACACCATGTTCAGCACAGACATCAAAGGTTGAAGGGCTTGTTCCAGCACTGTGTTGTTCAAAGTTCAAAAGTAAACTTATTATCAAAGTATGTGTATGTCACCATATATTACTTCCAGATTCATTTTTGGGCAGACATTCGCAGTAGAACAAAGAAATACAATAAAATCAATGAAAAACTACACACAAATGTGATTGGCCTAATCACAAACAATAATGAATCTGCAAATAGACAGAAAGTGCTGAAACTGTCCAATTGGTGCACAAACCACAACCTATCACTCAAGTTCAAGAAGACAAAAGAAACGATAATTGACCAGGAAGGAAGAGGTCCTGAACAAGCCCCACTATTAATAAATGGTGAGGTAGTGGAAAGGGTCTTCAGTTTCAAGCTTTCGGAGATGAAGATCACCAAGGAGCTCTCTTGTTCTATCAACACAACCTTGATAGTAGGGGAGGCACACCAGCAACTGTACTACTTGGGTGCTTAAGAAGAGTTAATCTGCCCCAAAAATTGCTGGCCAACTTTTATCAATTTGCAGTAGAGAGCATACTGACATATGGAATGTCAGTGTGGTACTTTAGCTGCAGCAAGACAGATCACAAAGCATTCCAGCAGGTGATTAGGTCAGTTCAGCACATCACTGGGACTCAACTACCAGACCTGGAGACAATCTACAACTCTCAATGCCTACGACACACTCATAGCATTATTAAAGACCTATCCCATCTCGTAGGATATACAGAAACATCTTACCCAAGAGAGTAAGACTGAAAAACAGCTTCTTCCCGAGCTGTGGTGCAGCTGAATAATGCTACCAATGGCATTGCCTTTGAGGTTTTTGGACTATCGAAGTCACTCGTTGCATGTAATATGAGAACTTTTTTATGATGTTGTGCTTCGTGCATTGTATGTTTTGCATGGACTAGAGTAGACCACAACCTTGTTGTCTTGAGCAATGATAAAGTTCTATTCTATTCAAATACTGCCAAACCACTGCAAAAGAAAACCAACAGCGCAAATACAAAAATTAAATAAAACTGAGAACATGAGCTGTAGAGTCCTTGAAAATTAGTCCATAAATTGCGGAATCAATTCAGAGATGAGGTGAATGAAGTTATCCAGACTGGTTCAGGCAGGAGCCTGATGGTTGAAGGATAATAACTGCTCTATGAAGGGTGCCATTCTATGAATATTATCTTTCAACAAACATCACTTTAAAAAAAGATTTTTTAGTCATTATTAAATTGACGTTGTGGGAGTTTGCTGTACATAAATAGGCTGTTCATGTTCTGATATTACATTAGTAACACTTTGAAATTACTGATTGTAAATCCCTGTGGGAAATCTGGGCATTTACATTGTGCCTATTTTTCCACGTAGATTCTGACAGTGGTTCATTGATGTATATATTTCCAGACCATGTGAAGTTGCATCAGTTTTTTAAATTTATTTTTTTCCAGAATCTGGACATGTAAAACTCAACAACTCCATCTCTTGTTCTTGAACTGCCATGGTCTTTTTGGTGAAAATTTCCAGAGTTCCAAGAAAGGAAAAATGATATATTTTCAAGTTGGGAATATATGCAATTTGGAAAATAATTGGCCAAACTTCCCAAGTGTCTGATTCTCTTGCCCTGCTCAGACAATCAATTTGGGAGGTGCTGCTGATCTAGTCCAGGCATATAAAGCATGCATTTTACACCATACAGGGTGGTGGGGTGGAGATACATCCCTACCCAAGGAGGTGTAAGATGTCCCTTGGGCAAGATGTGGCAGCTGCACCAATCAGGGTCACATGAAGCAATGGAGCAGGTGGTGAATGATTCTATGTATCACAAGTCCTGGTTATGCGACCACTGACGCCAGCCAGACAATCTCTGAAGAATGCTGATAATGGCTGAGGTTACCTGTCTTGTGAAGACACTGCCCAGAAGATTGGCAAACCACTTCTGTAGAAAAATTTGCTAAGAACAATCATGCTCAAGACTATAATCCCCCACATCATACAACATGGCACATAATGAATAAACGAACACACCATATACTAATGGAATGCTTTAACAGCGACAAGCAATCTGCTGGAGGAACTCCGCAGGCCAAGGAGAAAATGTTTGTTGAGACCTGCATCAGCAAGTAAACAAGCTAGTGTCCTGATGCAGTCACATCTTTGAACTGGGTGCCCTCAAAAGCTCGTAGATGCACATCGACAACGGGAAAAAGACCATAAGACATAGGAGCAGAAGTAGGCTATTCAGCTCAAGATTGCTCTACAATTCTATCAAGGCAGAGGATGTACTTCTTGAAGCAGTTGGTAAAACTCCACCTTCCCCAGAACATACTGGTGCAATACTATACTGCCATCATTGACAGCATCAGCCATTACTGTCTGGTTTGGTGCAGCACCCTCTCACAATACATGACAACACAGCAAACTGTCAGGTCAGCAGAAAGGTCATCGCCTGTAGTCTACCATCACTGCAAGACTTGTATATGTCCAGGACAAAGTAGGCAGGGAAAAGAAATCTGTGGATACTACCCACTCTGCAAAATGCCCTTTTCAAAAGCTCCCTTCTGGAAAGTGCTTATGGGGTTAATAAAACTTCACAGCATCTTAAGTTTCTTCCCCCAGGCAGTTAATGTAATCATCTCAGCTCCCCACCCCCATGTGAACACACGCTGGCATTTATGTATATTTTATTCCATCTCCATACTTTAACCTCTAACTTTTTTATATAATTCGTTATAATTGTTGAATGTTGTTTTTGTTGCATGTTGCACCCTGACCAACACACCACAGTAAATCCCTAATACACATAAATGTATATGGAGAATAAAGTTGGTCCTTTACAGCTAGAGTAAATGAAGTTTATTTTGATAGAAAGGGTGTTAATTAAGCAGTTGGCTAATCTTGGATAGTATTCACCCTATTCAGTACAGTATTGTTATTCAATTGAATGGAAGATATGCCCCCATACTTGTACCTTGTGATTGGTGGAAGTCACTCATACAGGATACAAGCCTCGCACTTAAATCTAGTAGCCACCGTAGCTGTATATTCATTTCTTTTGGGCTTCTGGTTAATTGTCAATCTTCGGGATATTGACAGCGGGAGTTAGCAACGCAAATGCTATTGAAGGTGAAGGCAGCAAATGTCAATAGAAC
Organism: Hypanus sabinus; assembly: GCF_030144855.1. Classification (NCBI taxonomy): domain Eukaryota; kingdom Metazoa; phylum Chordata; class Chondrichthyes; order Myliobatiformes; family Dasyatidae; genus Hypanus; species Hypanus sabinus. The sequence goes on along the minus strand of NC_082715.1, from coordinate 147,297,998 downwards.
AAAGTCAAGCAACATCCGTGGAGAAGCATAAACGAAAATTTCAAATCAATTACCTATCCATACGAGCTTATGAAAGAAACTGGTTACAGCTAAATTCACTTCCAACCGCCTTATCCCTCCACGCCATCCGAATCCATAAGCCCTGCTGAGGCTGCAGCTCGGGGAATGACGTCTTTGGCGCCGCAGACCACGTGCCCCTCCCCCACCCCCTCACTCCGTGTGCCACGTGTGTGTGCGCGCGCTGTTGTTATTGTTTGCATCCTGATATTGCCGCGTGCGCGGTCGGACGCGCGTCCGCGCGACAGACGGTTTAATCGCGGCAGGGGCGCGTGCGCCATGTGTGATTGTTCTCGCTCCCCCCCCCCCCTCTCTGGGCGAGCCGCGCGACACGGCCATCTCTTTATGAATAAAAACAATCGCCCGCTGGAGGCTGACGGCCGCGCGAGGTGACGCGGGCGCGTTCCCTCCCCACGTGCTCTCGCTCCCGCTTCAAACACAACTGTCCGTGCCGCTCGTTTCTCATTGGCCGCGCGGGGACGCAAAACTGTGCGCGAGGCAGAATAATAACAGACACCGAGAGGGAGCCGAGCCGAGCCGGGCCTGGTCGGCCACGGGCTGAGGATTCGGGAGGCGAGGACTAGGTCTGGATCCCGAGCCGAGCCGACCCGACCCGGGGTGAGGAGTACACCGTCTCACAGTCGATCTGAACTGAGCAATCAGCGAATCGGGACGAGCAACAAAATCGCAGCCCGTCGGGACACCGATCCCGATCCTGATCCTGGGGCGGGCGCAGGAGAAGCTGCTGGAGCGAGTAGGGAGCGGGCAGGGATTCAGCCGCCTGGCTTAAATTTTGTCCCGAACCGTGCGGTAGGGAGCCCGGGACTACTGTGCCAACATCACGGAAGAGAAACTGGCTCAAACCGCCCTTCCTCGCCGTCCAGACAAACGGCAAAGCTGGGAAGAGGCAGGCTGAGCCCAGGGGGCAGGGGACGCCGAGTGGGGGGTCCCGAGCAGAGAACAACGGTCGGGGCATTGCACCGGGAAGTGAGCGGGCGAGGGAAGCCAAGCTGTCCAGTCCCATCCAGCCACAGCCGGGACAACGAGTCCACGGTAAGGACACGACTGCAGTGGGACAAGTGGAGAGGAACGAGGGATCTGCACTGGCGTCCAGTCCTTGTCCTCCGCAGCGGGAGATGTGATTAGAGGGGGAGGCAATTGTTCATCCCGTTTAGGAACTGCGGGTAAATTCTGTCAACAGTAATCTGCAGCTGGACTCCCAGCGTCAATTACATTAAACGGTAAATCTAAAGATTTTAATTAGCCAAGTTAACGTTGGTCATTTGGGAAATGCTCGTAACCCAGATATTACTTGTGTCGGTGGAAGTGTGCATCCTGGGAGAGTTGTGTTGCCACTGTTTTGAAACCACTGTACGGTACGTGCCGCGATGCGGGATACTAATATGATGCGTTGTTGCTGCACGTACTCTTGCACGTCAGAAAAAAATCCTTGCGATTGTAAACAAGTCAGGTTGATTAAACTTTAAAAAAAATCATTCACTTTGTTGTTTGCAAAGGAGGAGGGAAAATACGCTGAAGGGTTTTTGTCGAAATGGGTTTCAATATATAGATTTCCGGGTACATTTCAGGGACGTCTTTTGGCCTATTCAGGTTGTTTTTAAAATGCAATTCATGTGTAAACCTCCTTGGCGTTTCTTTCTGTCACAACGAAATGCGGTATTATGTAACTAGTTTATTCAGGACATGCCTATGTTATGGGTTAGTTGCCAGTATTTACAATGGAATGTATTAGCTTCGACGTACTTCCCTTTCGAGAAATATCACTGCGAAGTATCATAACGAACTGGATTTTCTGCATGCACTATACACATCGCGTAGGGAAAAATTGCCTTTGACTGTTTAATTCCACCTTTTCGTTTGTACAAATGACAGTACAGTGGGGCATTCTAAATAGAATATTCATGATTGCACCGCAACAAAATAAATATAATTATAGTTGCCGAGGTAGTATATGTGTAACTTGAGATCGCTGGTGAATGTCGAGTATGTCAGATGAGGGTGCCTGGTATAAACCGGAGGTAAATTAAGATTTTATTTTATATCCTGTGTGTTCGAGTGCAGGCTGTCTGTCGCGAACTTGCGCGATAATTGGCAAGTTGTGTTGTAAGTTATATTGTATGCATTTTTGAAATGTGCAATATTACTTTTCTTCCTCCATTTCCATGGACTAACCTCTTCTTCCCCCCCCCCCCACACACACACATTGCCCCGTTTTGTGTTTATACGGAAGTGATGTTTCAATCTTGACAACAGCTGTAGTGGTGATTGATTTTGTGGTTTCTGCGCTTATTGGTTCCACTCTTTTAATTGACGTGGGAAGTTCCGTGTCGTTGTGTTAGGATTGGTTTTTGCTCAGCTCTGTGGAGATTACATTTAAATGCTGCTTAAGCGAGTTCAAAATACTTAGCGACAAAACATTTCGACACCTTTTAGTCCAAGTTCCGCAAAAGACTCCATAAATGCTTTGCTGTTTCTTGGTAGAGCGAATGTGTCTGCGTTCTTCACCGTCGATCATACGGCTGTGACGTCATTGGCTTCCCGGTTGGATAATTGGGATTTGGAGGAGGCCGCGTAAGAGTCATTACTAGCCAGCTTCAATCTTCTGTTTGCGTCGTATCATGCAAGCATTTTGTGGTTGGAGGAACACTTGGAAGTTATTTATTCAAGGCAGGCAGTTGAATCTTAATTGGGGATGTGCCTAGGGAGCCAAACTAATTGTTTTGACAGAAGTTGTCATCTCTGCCATCTGGCTCTCAGTTTATATTCTGGATATAAAGCTGCAAATTTTTCCCCCTCCCCACATATACTTTACTTATAAAACTTACAAATAATAATCCATATGCTTCCATTAAAAGGACAAGTTAAATATTGATAGCAAATAGGATGATATCAAGTTTTCTTTCTCACACATTCCTGTGTAAAACGTCCAAGTAATTTTTACAGGCTGCAGTGTGCAATGACGAGGGCCTTAAATTAAGGTACTTCCTTTATAGGACCTTTTTGTTAGACCTGCACCCAACTTTGTTGTGCCCCTCAGCACTAGTGGTAGACCTTGGAATGTGCAGAGATTTGTGGACAGCTCCTTACACTGGAAGACCCAAGTTTCAGGGAGACTAAAGAAATCTCTATCTGAATTGCATTTACTTAAGTGACTATTTCACTGTAGTGTCTAGAATTTTAAGTTTATTAAAGAATCCTCTGTTTACAGTCTGTTTTGTATTTATTGATAGTAGAATCATGATGAGGGTCTGAAAAAAGCTGATTCAGGAGAATTCTTCCTAAAATTGAATTATTGGAAAGCCAAGCCAAATGTTAAGAGTAACATTTTTTAACCTTGGTTCAAGAGGTACTTACTGTGGTGCTTCATGATAACGTGATAGGAATGTTAAGTTTTAATTTTAATTAAAAGATGGGCAATAAATAATCCTCACTTTAGGATGACAAATTATCTACCTTTTAATTACTTGGTTACATGACCTGCCATAATTAAAAAGTGAAAATTGCAAAACTTAATATTCCACAAACTATTACCTTAAAACCTTGTAATTGACAGTATCTATAAATTGCTATTAAAGGTTAGCAATTTATTATCTATTTTAAGCTATTCCTGAATCACTGCACAGCACCATTGTTTATTTGACAATGATTTATACATTTAAGTTGCCAAGCAGTAGATGACCCAAAACTAATTTGAGCTCCAGTCAGTATGAACAAGTGTTTAGGATGAACTTTTTCTGCCATAAACATCTTTCACTGCATATAATTCAAGTATCTTTTTCTAGTTAGAAACTAAGTAGCAGATTGTACTCCCAGCAGAATCTGTGGGAGTTGCGATAATTTCTTAAAATCTATTTCTTCTGGTGATTTTAAGGATAATATATATTTTGAGCTTTTTAAAAATTTTGCTTGGGATAATATGATAGAGAAGGGTATTTTTTATTGTGCTAGTTGCTTTGCCAGATCTCTTGTTTTAATACTTGTGGGTATTTGGGTTGAAAAGTGAAAATATCTCACAAAACAGCGGGGGGGGGGTGAGGGGGGAGATGGTTTGAGAATAAAGCAAGTGTATGATTATCATTGTTGGTTAAAATTAACTGAATTTTAAGTAACAAACCATGTCCCAATGGAAGATTAACAGAAGTGTTACATATTTTCTCTTTTTTTTAAAAAAAGAGGCTAAGTCAGATTGTCAGAGGCAATTGAAAGGTTTTTGTTTAAGGCTATTTTGTGGAATAGGGAATTTCAGATTTAGAAATGAGTCACCTGAGTTCTTGGCTGCTACTATTGGACACCATGTGAAGATGGGTGAGCCTTGGAAAATTGTTGAAACACAGATGAAAAATTTGCTGAAAGCCTGGGGGCATTGTTGATTCAGATTTAGTGTGTTAAGTTAAGGACAGTATAATTATGGATCTTTCAGAGTTCCAAGAATGAAATAGTCAAATGGTAATAGACAATTGCAAGCATATTGTGGATGATGTTAATAAAATAGAATTGGGTTGACTTAGTACAGAAGCTTGTCTGCAATCAGTTGTAGCACAGAAATATCAAACATAGTTCAGTCGAGAGGATTGGTCTGGACCTGTGCAACCCCCTACTCGCCGAAAATCCATTCATGCACATGCTGTTCCTTTCTGAGGAGTGGAGTATCACCCCACTAACTGACTGAAAGGAACCATCACCCTATGGGATGGATAGCCAGAAGAAGAGACAATACTTATTTCATTGTTCTATTTTGCATTTCTTAAGATTGCCAGTTGTACTGTATTTTGGAACAGCGGTATACTGAGTTTTGACTATTTTTGTGGACCTTGAGAGTTTTCATTTGCTCTCCTCACTAGGTGTCAAATCATTTGAAGCGAAATTGATTGGGAAGTATTTTCATACAGGTTGGTGGATATACAGAATTCACTGCCCTAAAGGTGATTGTTCTGGTAATTATCAAGGGAAGAAAGAAAATGAGATATGAAACAAATTGATTTTTGGAGTAAAAGTCATCCTATTTGTATGGATGAAAGACTAGAGGATTGAATGGCCAGCATCTGTTTGTACATCACATATGACTCAGACTCTAAACTAAATCTAGATATCTAGCTTCAGAAATCAGGATAGTGGTGGGACACCAGCCCCTGTCCCAGTTGACATTAGATGGTCTAATGGTATTATTGCTTAACTAGTACTTGCCAACTGTGGCATGTTAATTAATGGGAATATTTCTCAAGAATAGGAAGGTGCAAACAACCCGATAAATCCAACTGTAAAGCTGTAACAGACTTTAATTTCATTTAAAAACAAAATCTGCCATGGTTTTTGATACTTTGCCAAAGGGAAGAATGACCCAGATCTAGAATTGATCTTTATATTTGGAAGATTCATGTTGTTGAATTCAGGTTGGAATTTGAATATGTCTTATTCTGTCTTGTGTGAATTTATTGTATCTCAATAAATTGCAATGATAAACTTTATTGGCTTTTGGATGGAATAACTAAATGCAAATATTTTAGCAATCCATGTAACTGAAAGATAAATTCTGATGAAGACTAAGCCACTTGCCGATCCTATCAGAGGAACATCGTGCTTGGTTGCTTGGTTGCTTAGTTGCCTGGTGATGGTAACAAGCATTCAGTATCATGTAACGTGGGTCTGGTATGGAGTACAATATTTATTGAGTCAGGTCACTCGTCTGAGTGCTTCTGGTCCCATGTCACCCAGTACTACCTGTTGCATGGTTGGGTGGTGGGCAACTAAATCAGCTCCCCCCACCCCCCCTTGCCTGGTGAGGAGGGTGGCTAGAGGGTGGTAGGATGAAAACCAAGACCTATCAGAGGGCAGATGAACCCTCTTGCGTGTCAATGGCCATCTAGCAAACACGTGCTGTGAAGCGCGGAAAGGGCATCCCTTGCATCGAAGCTTGGTCTGGCCATTCACTGCAACAGTACTTCCCCCAGCCAGCTTGGACCCTACCGTGTTGCTGGATCTGGGAGAGGATGTCGAGAGGATGGGTCTGGACCTGTGCAACCCCCTACTCACCGAAAATCCATTCATGCACATGCTGTTCCTTTCTGAGGAGTGGAGTATCACCCCACTAACTGACTGAAAGGAACCATCACCCTATGGGATGGATAGCCAGAAGAAGAGACAATACTTATTTCATTGTTCTATTTTGCATTTCTTAAGATTGCCAGTTGTACTGTATTTTGGAACAGCTGTATACTGAGTTTTGACTATTTTTGTGGACCTTGAGAGTTTTCATTTGCTCTTCTCACTAGGTGTTGAAACAAACCAAATACAGGGGCTGTTAAAGAAGTATTTTGTTTATAGTTTCTCCTCCATTGCAAATTTCAGTTCCTTAGATTTATTATTTTGTATCCAGGGTACCAATTTAGCAAATGTTGGCGATGCAGTGGATTCTGATTAATTGGGTCATCAGTTAATCGTGCTAGCTGCTTAATTGGGACGACTTTCTTTAAAAAAAAGTATAATCGAGAAAATTGATGGGATTCCTTTTTTGGGATATAATGACACTTGATAGGGAAAGGAGACTGTTACTGTTTGTAACAAGCATGAATTGCATGCAGTGGTGTTGCCTTTACATGCTATGCCATGCTTAGAGGGAGCAGTTTTTGAAGGGGGTTAGTTGTGATGTTTTAAGTGATTTTTGTTGCTGGTAGTTGAGAAGAGATGAGCAGTAAGACAGTTCCGAACTGTTTTGCTCATTGCCGTTTCAAGTATTCAGGCTTGGAGATACCAGAAACAGCTGGAAGTGAAAATGAACCTATTTTACTACTTCTAGTAGGAACTATGGATAATTTGAAGATATAGGCAAACATCTTGAACATTACAATGAAAATGAGAATTTGGAGGATGCAATTGTATGAAGGTAGTCCATTATCTGCACTAACTATCTGTGCTGGTTTTATTTATTGCTTACACTGGATAAATTTCTCATTGATAACTATTAGGAACATACACATTTTAATAGTTCTGTAGTACTATTGGTAGTGTTCTAATTTGTGTATTTAAATTAAATACATAATTATTTAGTTTGTCTTGTACCTTAACTATTTCCATGAGACTTTGACTTTGGTTAATTAAGGCACCCATTTAATTGCGCCAAAATGTACAGGTTCCAATGTGTCCGAGCTAACTGGAATCAATTCTAATTAATTGGGGATGGTATAAAGTTCGAGTTGTGTGTATATTCATGTATGTAACTTGCCTGATTGTAGATCATTGAATGCGGACATTCCTTTGAACCCCTTGCTTTCTTTACATCTTGTCTACCTTTACCCAATTGTGATGTTAACTTATTAGCATTGGGGGGGGGGGTGGTGGTTGAGGAGGAATGGTAAGGAAACTCTTCTATATTGTTTGCTTCCCTAGGATCTTTCCATATACTGTGTTTTTGTTTCAGTAGTATGCCAGGGCCACTAAGTTATGATGATTGACTTTAAAACGTGTGTGTGTGGTTTTTTTTAAAACTCCAACCTGTTGGGTTGTTGTATGAAAGTAACTGGCTAAAGGATTGATTGGTCACAGGGTTTGCAGTAACTGGCTTTGCATTTGGGAGCTAACTTTAATTGCTTTTATCACTGGAAGACAAAGTCAATGTGGAAGATTCTTTCGGGTTACTCTCAAAATGGATAGGTTTCTTTTACCCAAGGTATTTGCATGTATCGCAAATATTTCTTGACTTGCCGAGAAGTACATAAATGCATGTGCTGGAAAAATGAATTAAAAACAAAACTTGCTATAGTGCTCAACAGATAAAAACAGAACTTGTGGAGAAAGAGAAACTGAGTTAATGTGTAGAGTAGAGAACTTTGCTGTTTAAAATTACATGTGAACTACAGGGTTTGGTTCAGCTTGATACTGGGTTAATCTGTTCAAGATTCCTATTTATTTATCATGTTTACATTGAAGCATACAGTGAAATGGGTCTTTTGTGTTAAGAACAACATGTGTTGGGGGCAGCCGGCACGTGTTATCACACATTCAGGCACCGGTTTACATGTGTACAATGCTTGGAAGAACAATACAGAACACAACATGCTACAAAACCACAACAACCAAACAAGCCCCTTTCCTTCCTTGCACTCATGTAAATTCCTTCCCCTAACCCCAAGACAGTCCATCTTCTCCAGTCTCTAGCCTCCAGCAGATTCAGATTCAGACATTGGGCCTTCAATTACCCCAGCACCGCTGATCAAACACCAGGTCGCATTCTCAGGACTCACCAATTTGCAAGCCAGGGGAACATTGGACCTCTTCTTCCAGTCTCACAGGACTTGGACTCTGGAACCCACCATCAAATTGCTGACCATGGTGGAATGGGGACTTAAGACAAAGGAACAGAATTGGGCCATTTGGCCCATTGAGTCTGTTCTATTTTATGATAGTTGATCCATTTTTCCTCTCAGCCAATCTCCTGGCTTCTCCCTATATCCCTTCATGTCTTGACCAATCAAGAATCTATCAACCTCTGCTTTAAATATACTTATAGACTTGGCCTCCACAGCTGCCTGTAGCAATGAATTCCATAGATTGCCCACTCTCTGGCTAAAGAAATTTCTCCTCACCTCTATACTAAAAAGATGCCCCTCTATTCTGAGGCTGTGTCCTCTGGTCTTAGACTCTCCCACCAAAGGAAACATCCTCTCCACAACCACTCTGTCAAGGCCTTTCACCATTCAATAGATTTCAATAAGATCACCCCTCATTCTTCTGAATTCCGGCGAATGCAGGCCCAGAAACATCAAATGCTCTTCATGTGATGTTGTTCAAACCTGGAATCATTTTTATGAATCTCTTTTGAATCCTCCCCAGTTTCAACACATCCTTTCTAACTTAAGGGGCCCAAAACTGCTCACAATGCTCCAAGTGAGGTCTTACCTTTGCTTTATAAAGTCTCAGCATTACATTCTTTTATATTCTAATCTTCTGAAATGAATGCTCATCAAATTTGCCTTCCTTATTACAGACTCTACCTGCAAATTGACCTTTAGGAATCCTGCACAAGAACTCTCAAGTCTCTTTGCGCCTCAGTTTTTTATATTTTCTTTCCATTTAGAGAACAGTCAACTTTCTCATGTTTTCTACCAAGGTGCATGTTCATGCACTTCGCGATAATGTATTCCATCTGCCACTTCTTTGCTCATTCTCCTAATCTGCCTCAGTCCTTCTGTAGCTTCTCTACTTCCTCAGCTACCTGCCCCTCCACCTATTTTTGTATTGTCTGCAAACTCTGCATCGAAGCCATAAGTTACATTTTCCAAATCATTAACATGTAACGTAAAAAAAATCGGTCCCAACACAGACCCTATGGAACACCACTAGTCACTGGCCGACAACCAGAAAGTCCATCCTTTATTCGCACTCTTTGGCTCCAGCCTGTCCTCTAATTCTCCCACATCCCTGTCCCTAAACACTAACCTGACAACTAACTCCCCTTTCTGTTCCCAAAACCATCCCCACAAGCCCAGTAAAACACTAAAAACAACTAAAACCTGAACAGAGGTTACAACTTGGTGCCATCTTGAATTACTTAGGCAACCTACTATATTCAGGTGCCCTAGGTAAAAATCAAAAGGTTTCAATAAAATTAGATATGTTGAGAAGGTATTCCAGTAACAGATTACTGTAATTTGAATAGCTACATTCATGAAATATGTAATCAAATTGTGAGATTATTTAAGTTCTCCAGTTGTTGTCACTGTACTGGGGAGATGTATGATACTCTAATTCATTAGATATATGAAGTGAAATGGGCAAGTTGTTCACTGAATTAAATGCTCACATGCAGAATCTTGTCAAGTTACATGTTGAATGATTGCTTTCCAACTTGGGCTTCTTTGGTGAGCAGAAAAATTGATCACCTGAGAATCTGAGAAGATTCTTGTTTTTTTAAAATTTTCCTTCAGTGGCTCTTGGTTTTTGAATAAGTTCAGGAGGTTATTTGACTTTGGTATAATGGGAGAAATAAGTGTCTGGATATTGTAAACTGGGAAGGCAAATACTAAATCATGATGCTTCAATATTGAGTGTAAACTAGTCTTGTCACGTTTGTATCCCCAACATTTAGGGTGGGATTTCAGATCAGATTTAAGCAAGTCTTTTCATTGAAGGGCATCAGTGAAATGGTTAACTTTAGTGATAAAGTCTCGGCCCGAAATGTTAGCTACTCTTTTCTCACGGATGCTGCCTGACCTGCTGAATTCTTCCAGTGTAGTGTACGTATTCTTTGAGCCACAGCATCTGCAGTTGTATTTTTGTGTTTTGATTCATTATTCTGCTGCAAAATCTCTTTGAGGTATGCCTACCCTGAAGAAGTTCAAATCTTCTCCTCGACGGGAGTTCAGTGAGACCCTCGCTCACTGCCCACCCTCTGTTTTCTCCGCATCTCTCCGTCTCTTTGACCACATCCTGACCCAGACACAGTACCATAGCCATGTCTCGTTTTTGGGAACATGTCTCCGCTGCCATCTCATACCGAAGGGATTCCAGCTTCAGTTCCAGGCTTCCCAGTTCAGGCCCAGCGACGATCCCAGGTACCACCATTTTGTTAACCGATGCTCCCTCGGCTTCTCTTGTCTGATTCTCCGAGCCACGCTTGCCGCCATGCGGAGGTACCTGCAGTTCCTATCACTGTCTCTGCCACCACTCTGAGCTACGCTTTTCACCATCTGCCATGGTCCACTACTCCACTTCATTCTCTGCTGGATTCACACCTCCAACTGCCGTTTCTTCTCCTTCCTCACGTCCAAGAAGGATTACAAACTTGCTCGCTTGCATCCCATGAGGACGACTGCCTCCAGCCCAGACTCCTACTTCTCAGACCTTCAGCACGTTGAAGAATCATCCACCTCAGTCTCTGACCCCAACTGGCACCACGGCACCCCCTGGACATGGGCACCAGCCCCCGGCGGACCATGAACTCTTCCGCTCCGGACTTAGACCACAGACATGGGCTCCAGCCCCCGGTGGGCCATGAACTCTCTCTCTCCAGGCTCTGACTACAGATTTGATGCCCTGCAGGCTATAAGCTCCGGAGGCCACAGCTCCGGGTCTGGCTCAGACTGGGATCCTATGGCTGGGACCGTCAATGCTGCCACAGGGTCCTGCCTCCCGTCCTATTCCCCTGCTACCTCCTATTCTCGTTGTGACTCCCAGCCTTCCCTTCGTCCCTCCGATCCCTCATCCCGCTCTCCCTGAACATCCCAACGCCCCTGCTCCTTCTGAGACTTCCCACACCTAACCCTCTCTTAACCCCAGTCCCAACCCTTGCCATGTCTTCACCATCCCCCCTGACCTTCCCCTATCTGAGGCAGAACACTCTATCCTCAGTAAGAGCCTCACTTTTGTCCCTCTCTGCCCCCACCTCAGTGTGTTCCCTGCCCGCCATGATGCTGAACTCTTCTTCCGCCACCTACGTCTCCAAGCCTACTACTTCAATAAGGATTCCCCTCTCCCCCCAGTGATGACCCATTCTCCCGTCTTCTACGCTCCTCCTCCTCCTGGACACCCCCATCGGGCCTTCTACCTGCTCTTGACCTTTTCATCTCTAACTGTCGCCGAGACATCAGCCGTCTCAACTTCACCACCCCTCTCTCCTATAATAACCTCACTCCCTCTGAACGCACTGCCCTCCACTCTCTCCGCACTAACCCCAACCTCACCATCAAACCTGCAGACAAAGGTGGTGCCATAGTAGTCTGGCGGATGGACCTCTACCTCACTGAGGCCAAACGGCAGCTCTCCGACACCTCCTCGTACTTGCCCCTGCCACAGGACCCCACCAAAAAACATCAATCCACTGTCTCCCGCACCATCTCCACCCTCCAACTCCAGACACCTTCCTCCCTCAGCCAAAAAACTCATAATTCCCACACCCTGCACAGCTCAGTTTTACCTCCTCCCCAAAATCCACAAGCCTGACTGTCCTGGCAGACCCATAGTTTCAGCCTGCTCCTGCCCCACCGAACTTGTGTCTGCCGAGCTGGACTCCATTTTATCCCCCATAGTTCAGTCTCTCCCCACCTACATCCAGGATGCATCCCATGCTCTTCACCTCTTCAATAACTTCATATTCCCCGGCTCTGAACGCTTCATTTTTACCATGGATGTTGAATCCTTAAACACCTCCATCCCCCATCAAGAAGGCCTCAAAGCCCTCCGCTACTTTTTGGATAATACACCCCACCAGTTCCCCAGCACCACCACACTCCTCCTGTTGGCGGAGCTTGTTCTAACTCTCAGTAACTTCTTTAGTGACCTCCATAGACTACAACAGACAGGACCTCCCGGTTGTCACCCACTTCAACTCTGCCTCTCATTCCCATCTAGCTATGTCCATATATGGCCTCCATGATGAGGCCAAACTCAGGTTGGACGAGCAACCCCTCATTTACCATCTGGGTAGCCTCTAGCCTGGTGGTATGAACATTGAATTCTCCGATTTCCGGTAATTCCCTCCCCCTCCCCTTCCCCTATCCCAGGTCCCTCTATGCCTCTCTCCCCTTTCAACTTTCTGCTTCTTTATCTCTACAGTTCTTTCATGCTTATCCCCTCCCCCTCCATCTTTCTTCTAATTGGTTTTCCACCTGGCGCCTCTAAGCCCTACCCCCTCCCCTATCTCTATTACTGGGCTTCGGCCCTCTCTTCTCCTCCCCCCCCCCCCCCCCCATTCCTGATGAAGGGTCTCGGCCCGAAACGTTGGCTACTCTTTTCTCATGGATGCTGCCTGACCTGCTGAGTTCTTCCAGTGTTGTGTACGTATTCTTTGATCCATAGCATCTGCAGTTATATTTTTGTGTTTTAACTTTGGTGATAGTTGGCCCATTTGTTTTGTACTGCATACAAGGCTCATGCTATACCATTCAGCCCTATCAGCATATCTTTCTATTCCCTCATAGTTTATTTGGCCTTTCCTTAAGTATCAATGGCTATTGCATAGAGCATGAGAACAATACCATGCTCTTTCCTTTCTGTAAAGGAATCAAGACTTTAAAAAGATGACTATCGGTACAGAATAAGTGTGATAAAATACATCATGATTTGATATAGATTTTGCTGTAAAAGAGCTTAGTAAAAATAGCAATTTGCACTCTGGAACGGGTTGCAGAGTGATGACTTGTGTCTCGGTTGTATTCTAACTGTGCAGTTTGGTGGGTTAACTTTTCATGGGAAGGGCTTGGAGAAGTGTATTAGAGTACTGTCAATGCATTTCACTTTTCCCCTTTCTGTTTAATACCCGCCCCAACCACTACCACTAGCTTTTTACTTGGTTACAGTAGCATAATGTTTTATGGTCACATTCTCCTATAATCAATTTTGTGGCATCATGTACTATTTTAGTTAAGTAGGTGAGAAGTTCTTTAGTGAGATTGAGGTCTCCGGTATTTCTTTAAATAATCTTGTATCTTGGACTCTGAACTCAGTGTTTCTATGTGATTTGATAAATAAACCATATGGTCTTGGCCCAAAACGTTGACTGTACCCTTTTCTATAGTTGCTGTCTAGCCTGTTGAGTTCCTCCAGCATTTTGTGCGTGTTGCTTGGATTTCCAGTATCTGCAGATTTTCTCTTCTGTAACCATGTTCTTGGTACCTAGTTAGTACAAAACAAAATTAGTCATCATTGTTTCACGTAGAGAATTACAAATAGCTGACACTGTATGGCTCAGAAGTGGGTTAGATTATTAATGCAGAATTTTCTTTGATTATTTTCAAAAGAATATTGTGCTTTGCTTTACTTTTTAAATTGATGGAATCAAGATGTCACTGGGAATGATGAATTATAGCTCCTGACTTTTTTTCTTTACAATTTCCTTTTTACATTTACCACAAGTTATTTTAAATTTCCTACTCTACTATCTAATTGTTTAACAAGCTCCAGGAGTGCAACCTTAGAATCCAGGCGGCAGATAAAAGATAGATTATATATTTAAAAAAATGCAGTGTTAGAATTGGATCTGACTTGTAAGTAAAATCCTACTAACTGGTATGTCGTTAGACTGCAGGAAGAAACCAGAGCACACTGAGTAACCCACGCAATCCATGGGGAGGATGTACAGAGGATATTGAATTCTGCCCCGAGCTGTAATAGCATTGCGCCAACAGCTACACTACCATAGCACCATTGTGATATGTCTGAATCTAATGTGCCCAAATACAAAGCATCTTTTTGATTTACTTGAGTTTAATTTTATTTCAAAATGACTTGTTCTTCACTTTCCTGAATGGGAAGTGCACTTTTGTTTTGTAATAGTGTTTTTGAGAGGAGTTGGGGTTATAACTTTCTTGACTGGCCATTTTATCTCTGTTTATTCCTAGCCTTAAACTTCCTTTTCTGTTTGACATGCTTCTTTCACCTGTATCAGAGAGGACTCGTGGGCTAAATGTGTTGTGATTTCAAAAATCTATTAGACTTTTTGGATAGATAAGAGAATATATAAACTCTAGCTAGATTTCAAAAGGTATTTTCTACAGTATTGCTACAAACATGTGTTGGAGAATAGCTCTGTGATTTGGGCAAAGTACCAAAACAAAGTAGGAATTGGTTGTTGCATTGTGTAGTTTAATTCTTTGTGTATAAATGGCTTAGCACAATAAGCATAACATTGGAAATTTTTAGTTGATGGAAAATGGGGTGTTTGGCAAACAATAAGAGGAGTTGGAAACTTAAGAGAGGACCTAATATGTTTGGTCAATTGCGTAGAAGTATGAGCTATCATTTGGAAGGAATGATTTGAAAATATCATTTCGAAGGAACTGACAGTATTTAGCTAAAGGGTGTGACTGCTTAAAGAAACTTGTGGGGATTGTAGTTGCTGGAGAGGCAATGGAATGGATCTTTGCCCCATAGTAAGAATGACTAAAATCTATTGTACAGAACTGATTCACCATAATAGTTTGGTCATGGGTCATGAAAATGTTGGGATAAAGTACTCAAACTGAGAAACAAATTAATGAGTTCTAAAATAGGAGATTTAATGAATAACATTGGGGAAGATTAAATATAATGGTCAAATTTAGTTCTTTCAGTAAAGGGTTGGCAGCAACATTGTGCTGTATGGTATCATACAAAGTTCTACATTCCTATGAAAGGAATGGGTTTTGGCAGATAGCCGAAAAGATTGAAATACTGGGAAGGATGAGGAAGAAAGCACTTACAATTGTATAATAATTTATTGCACCTCAGGGTACCCCAAGTACTTTGCAACCAATGACTTGCTTTTGAAGTGTTATGACTTGTGTGGGTAAATAATAAAGCAAGTTTTACCAAGGCAAGATTCCACAAACAGCAAATGAGTGAAAGGAGCTGAGGCTAATTCATCACCATTCAGTGTTTAGAGCCTGAATTAAAAGTACTTCGTAAAAGCACTTGAAAGATGGCGAGATGTCAGAGCTGTGATTAATTCTGTGGACATTTGCAAATTTGTTTTGAAGTTTAGCATGAGAAAGTTTTGAAGTGTAGCAGAGAACCCCAGATAATGTTGATGTGGATTTTGCCGTCTTCATATTAATTCCATCTCTTTAAACCTGTTAGGTCTGTTTTCCATTCTTGTGCATTTTTTTAGAATTTCAAATATTTTTTGATAGAATTCAAAAAAATTACAAATGATGTAATTATGAAATAAATCTTGGAAATAATTTGGCAAATCAGGCTATATCTATTGAAAGAAATAGTTAAAAGTTTCAGGTTGAAGAAACGGAAGAGGGAAAATAAGTTGAATTTAAATTGTGGAGAAGGAAGACGTAGGCTAAAGGAAATATCTCTTTGGGGGAACCAGGATTACCACAGGAATAAGTTGAAGTGGTCCTGCAGTCAATATTTTAAAATGGGGCACTTGGAGAATAAGAATGTAAAGTTGTGAAGTGCAGGGTTGTAGTTCATGGCCAGCCAGTTGGGCCGCATTAATGCGGAGAGGAGTCTAAGCCAGTATCCTAGATGGATGACCTACAGAAATTACCTATTCTGATCTAGAGAAGGACAGTTATTTAGAGCTGTACAATTCTTGATGCCTTTTCTCAAACTGGGAGAATATGAATTACAAAGTAATCACACTTTAGGATATTGTGTATTTTACAGCATTTTTAAAAAATTTGTGCTTAAATTATTGAAGAATCAAAATACATAAGCTGCCATTTGATTGGAAACAAAAAACCTACAGCACAATACAGGCCCTTTGGCCCATAAAGTTGTGCCGAACATGTCCCTACCTTAGAAATTATTAGGGTTACCCATAACCCTATTTTTCTAAGCTCCATGTACCTATCCAAAAGTCTCTTGAAACACCCTATCGTATCTGCCTCAACAACTGTTGCAGGCAGCCCATTCCATGCATTAACCACACTCTGAGCAAAAAAACTTAACCCTGACATCTCCTTTGTACCTACTCCCTAGCACCTTAAACCTGTGTTCGCTTGTGGCAACCATTTCAGCCCTGGGAAAAAGCCTCTGACTATCCACACAATCAATGCCTCTCATCATCTTCTACAACTCCATGTCAACTCTCATCCTCCTTCATTCCAAGGAGAGAAGGCCGAGTTCAGTCAACCTATTCTCATAAGGCATGCTCCCCAATCCAGGCAATATCCTTGTAAATCTCCTCTGCACCCTTTCTATGGTTTCCAAGTCCTTCCTGTAGTGAGGCGACCAGAACTGAGCACAGTACTCCAAGTGGGGTCTGACCAGGTCCTATATAGCTGCAACATTACCTCTTGGCTCCTAAATTCAATTCCACGATTGATCAAGGCCAACATACAGTGTTCCTTCTTAACCACAGAGTCAATCTGCGCAGCTGCTTTGAGTGTCCTATGGACTCGGACCACAAGTTCCCTCTGATCCTCCACACTGCCAAGAGTCTTACCATTAATACTATATTCTGCCATCATATTTGACCTACCAAAATGAACCACTTCATACTTACCTGTGTTGAACTCTATCTGCCACTTCTCAGCCCAGTTTTACATCCTATCAATGTTCTGCTGTAACCTCTGACAGCCCTCCACACTATCCACAACACCCTCAACCTTTGTGTCATCAACAAACTTACCTCCACTTCCTCATCCAGGTCATTTATAAAAATTACGGAGAGTTAAGTTCCCAGAACAGATCTGAGGTACTCCGCTGGTCACTGACCTCCATGCAGAATATGAAAAGTATACAACCACTCTTTGCCTTCTGTGGGCAAGCCAGTTCTGGATCCACAAAGCAATGTCCCCTTTGATCCCATGCCTCCTTACTTTCTCAGTAAGCCTTGCATGGGGTACCTTATCAAATGCCTTGCTGAAATCCATATACACTACATCTACTGCTCTTCCTTCATCAATTTATTTAGTCACATACTCAAAAAATTAAATCAAGCTCGTAAGGCACAACCTGTCCTTGACAAAGCCATGCTGACTACTCCTAATCATATTATACCTCTCCAAATGTTCATAATTCCTGCCTCTCAGGATCTTCTCCATCAACTTGCCAATCACTGAAGTAAGACTCACTGGTCTGTAATTTCCTGGGCTATCTCTATTCCCTTTATTGAATAAGAGAACAACGTCCGGAACCTCTCCCGTATCCATTGATGATCATCACTGGCGGTTCAATAATCTCCTCCTTCGCCTCCCACAGTAGCCTGGGGTACATCTCATCCCATCCCGGCGACTTATCCAACTTGATGCTTTCCAAAAGCTCTAGCACATCCTCTTTCTCAATATCTACATGCTCAAGCATTTCAGTCTGCTGCAAGTCACCACTACAATCACCAAGGTCCTTTTCCATAGTGAATACTGAAGTAAAGTATTCATTAAGTAGCTCTGCTATTTCTTCCGGTTCCATACACACTGTCACAGTTGATAGGTCATATTCTTTCACGTCTTATCCTCTTGCTCTTCACATACTTGTAGTGTTTTCCTTAATCCTGCCTGGCAAGGCCTTTACATGGCTCCTTCTGGCTCTCCTAATTTCCTCCTTGAGCTCCTTCCTGCTAGCCTTATAATCTAGATCTCTAACATTACTTAGCTCTCTGAAACTTGAGTAAGCTTTTCTTCTTAACTAGATTTACTATATCCTTTTGTACACCATGGTTCCTGTACTCTACCATAACTTCTCTGTCTCATTAGAATATACCTGTGCAGAACTCCACACAAATATCCCCTGAACGTTTGCCACATTTCTTCCGTACCTTTCTTTGAGAAATTCTGTTCCCAGTTGAAGCTTCCAATTTCCTGCCTAATAGCTTCATAATTCCTCTTACTCCAATTGAACACTTTTCTAACTTGTCTGTTCCTTTCTCCCTCCAATGCTATTGTAAAGGAGATAGTGTTATGATCACTATCTCCAAAATGCTCTCCCACTGAGAGATCTGACACCTGACCAGGTTCATTTCCCAATACCAGATCAAATACAGCTTCCCTTATAGGCTTATCTACATATTGTGTCAAGAAACCTTCCTGAACACGCCTAACAAACTCCACCCCATCTAAACCCCTTGCTGTAGGGAGATTCCAATCAATATTTGGGAAATTACAATCTCCCACCACGACAACCCTGTTATTGTTACACCTTTCCAGGATCTGTTTCCCTATCTGCTCCTCGATATCCCTGTTATTATTGGACAGACTATAAAAAAACACCCAGTAGTGTTGTTGACCCCTTCCTGCTCCTAACCTCCACCCACAGAGACTCCATAGACAATTCCTTCATGACGTCCACCTTTTCTGCAGCCGTGACACTATCTCTGATCAGCTGTGCCATGCCCCCACCTCTTTTGCCTCCCTCCCTGTCCTTTCTGAAACATGTAAAACCCAGCACTTGAAGTAACCGTTCCTGTCCCTGAGCCATCCAAGTCTCTCTAATGGCCACTACATCATAGCTCCAAGTACTGATCTACACTCTAAGCTCATCCACTTTGTTCAGAATACACCTTGCGTTAAAATAGATACATCTTAAACCATCGGTCTGAGAGCATCCATTCTTTATCACCTGCCTATCCTCCCTCACACACTGTCTCCAAGCTTTCTTTATTTGTGAGCCAACTGCTTCTTCCCCAGTCTCTTCAGTTTGGTTTCCACCCCCCAACAATTCTAGTTTAAACTCTCCCCAGTACCCTTAGCAAACCTGCCTGCCAGGATATTGGTCCCCCTGGGATTCAAGTGCAACCTGTCCTTTTTGTACAGATCACACCTGCCCCAGAAGAGGTCCCAGTGATCCAGAAATCTGAATCCCTGCCCCCTGCTCCAATCCCTCAGCCACGCATTTATCCTCCACCTCATCCTATTGCTATACTCATTGTCACGTGACACAGGCAGTAATCCCGAGATTACTACCTTTGCGGTCTTGCTTCTCAACTTCCTTCCTAACTCCCTGTAGTCTGTTTTCAGGATCTGTTCCCTTTCCCTACCTATGTCATTGATACCAATATGTACAACAACCTCTGGCTCTCCTCCCTCCCACTGCAGGATATCGTGGACGCAATCAGAAACATCCCAGACCTTGGCACCTGGTCTTTCTTAATTACATCTATATAATTCGGTTCTATGCCAATTAATATCCTTACTTGATTAAATTATATCACCCTGTATCACCTGTTATTTAGCAGTATAATTCTATTTTTATTCAGTGATTGCTTTTCTGTATACTACTTGCCTTTTACTAATGTGACATTTTTGATTCCCCATTGTAGGTTCTGACAGTTTCCCTTGTGGTGTCTGTGTGGAGAAGGCCACACACACTCCAGTTCAACGACGGCTTTTGCTTGCATTTTCCAGTGTTTCTTCTGTCAAAGAGTGCACCAGGCCTGTAACTCTTCGACTGCCAGCCCTGAGCTCAGCAGTGAAGAACACCCTTTGGAAATGGTGAAAATGACAAAATCAAAAACCTTCCAGGCTTATTTGCCAAATTGCCACCGGACATACAGCTGCATTCACTGTCGAGCTCATCTTGCAAATCATGATGAGTTAATTTCCAAGGTAAGCAGAAGCAATAGGGGAAGGTTTGAATGGTGAACAGTTGTTTAATTCTGTTTTCTACTCTGAGCGGTTTGCTGTAGATCAGCATCAAAATGTTATGCTTGTCATGGGCTGAGCTTCTATTCTGATCACCACGCCATGCAGGCTGATCTGAATGCAGTCTAGCGAGCTTCTATGGAATATTTAAGCACATTCAGTAGGAACTGGAAAATCATCTGGGTTCTTAAATTATGACTTTTGATGGAATGGATAAGAAGAAACCGTTTTATTGACAGGAGAATAAGTTTCTACAGACTTCAACTGAACAAGCCAAAGGTGAGTTAAGAGAATATTTTTAAGTGAAAGCTGGTGTGATCTAAAATATGTCTGAAAGTGAGTACAGGATTTATTGCATAAACTGGATGGCTAGATTTAGCACAGGCACAACCCTATACCTAATAACATAAATTCAAGGAGGACTAGGCCCTTCAAGGAGGACTAGGCCCTTCAAGCCTACTCTGCCATTAAGATTACATTTTGTCATCTGTCTAAAGCGCTATCGCCATATTAGTATTCAGAAAACTTTGAATCTCTGTTTTGAATGAACAAGGCAACCGAGCTTTCACAGTTGTCTAGGACAGAGAATTCTAAGTTTCACAGATTTCATCTCCTCTGACCCCAAAAGCTCTGTCCCTTATTCTGAACTGCGCATACTATTCCTATAAACTTAGCTAGAAGGAATGTTATCCCTGTATCTAACCTGAAAAGCTTTTACTTTTTTTAAAAAGTATAATTTTATGTATTTCAATGGGATCTTCTCTCATTCTTCTAAACTCTAGAGAATACAGCCCCAGTCTGCTCAATTTCTCGTATGACAAATCTGCCATTCTTGGAACCATTCTGGTGAATCTTCACTACACTTTATGGCGAGTACATTCCTTTTATAGATAAGGAGATCAAAATTGAAGGAGGACCCTATTATTGTACAATTGTAATAAGATTTTCTTGCTCTTGTATTCAAATCCTCTAATAATAAGAGGTAATATACCACTTGCTCTTTTAATTGCTTGCTATATCTCTTTGACCATAAATCCTACCCAAATTCTCACCATTAAAGGGCTATCTAATGATGCAGCCAAATAAGCTGTTACATTAGTTGTTGTGACCCCGGTTCAGTTCTGATGTCAGATGTGGAGTTTTCAACGTCTTCCCATGACCTTGGGAGTTTCCTCACATATTACAAGGTTGTATGGGCTGGTGGTTGATTGACCATTGTAAATAGCTCCCATAATGGTAAAATCCTGGGGACAGTTGAAGGGAATATGGAAGAATAAAATGATACAGTAGGAAAGTTGTCTTGTAGGCTTAAATTTTCTGCAGTTGTGCATGGTGTATTTAGATTTGCCATACCAATTGACAACTATGAATTAAGCTTGCATTTTTCTGAGATTGTTGATGTATTCTGACCCAAACTCTTTGTATGTTATTGCCTGCCATCCCCACTGGACAGATGGCGAGTGGGTGTTCCAGGAACCCAAGATCTCAGATTGAATTCTAGAATTCTTTAGAAGAGTCAGGTTTTTAGTTCTATTGTATTATACACAATGTACTTCCTATACCTAATAAAGTGGCTACTGTGTAGGTTCGTAGTCTGCTGCTGTAACCCATCCACTTCAAAGTTCGACATCTTGTGTTCAAAGATGCTCTTCTGCACACCACTGTTGTAACATGGGGGGTTATTTGGGTTACTGTCACCTTCCTTTCATCTTAAACCAGTTTTGCCATTTTTCTCTGATCCCTCTTATGAACAAGACATATTTGCCCACAGAGATGCTCAAACCTCACCATCTGGCACCAACAATCATTTCACGATCAAGTTCACTTGGATCCTATTTCTTCCCCATTCTGATGTTTAGTTTGAACATCTGAACCTCCTCACCAGGTCTGCATACTTTTATGGATTGAGTGCCTGACACATGATTAGCCAATTAGGCATTTCTGTAATGAGTAGGTTGCCTGATAAAGTGGCCACTGAGTGTATAGTTTTTATACTTTTGTTCCCATATAAATAACATGGAGCTGCTTTCTTTACACTGTCATGCACCCTACTCTGGTTAATTTGTGTTATTTGGAAGTTGTGTTAAAACACAGTAATACTCTGATAAGAAGCTCCTATATCCCTACTTGCTGTGCTGACAAGGATGGTGTGTTTCAGTTCTTGACTGTAACCTTGCACCTTTTGGGAGAGGCGTGGGTTTCAGCTGGTATTGGAAAGATTATGTAATCTGAAATGGATATGAATTTTTCCCTAATGTCCTTGCTGACTTCAGCCTGATGCCTACTGTAATGTGTTTTGCCAGCTTTTCAACATCAAACAAAGCTTGTAGCTGACTTAATGGAAGATACAATTTAAAAATTGAGAGTGTGGTATGATGTAATCCACAGAACTAAATGTCCAGTAATTGTGTAGTTGATCACACTTGTGAAGGCTATAATATTATAAAGCTATGAAGTACCAAAGGCATTCAACCTACTGTTTTATGCCAGCCAACAAGTACCTATCTATACTAATCCCATTTTCCAGCTCTTGGCTCATTGCCTTCTAGCTGTTGCATTTCAAGTGGTCCTCTAAATACATTGTGGGAGTACTTCACCCCTTCAGGAGCAAGTTCCAACTTTCAATTACCATGTGTGAGTGAAACATTCTTCCTTGCATTCCCTGTACTTTTTGCAACCCTTAAAACTATTTCTTCTCTGGTCCAGTGTAAAGATCCTTGCCTTCCATCTTCAATTTTATCCAAATGCTTCATTCCAGGCAACATCTTAGTAAATCCCCTCTCCATTCTAGTGAAATTGCACCATCTCGGATCGCAAGAACCTGCAGCGAATAATGAGGTCAGCTGATAAGATCGGGGTCTCTCTTCCTGCCTTCACGGACATTTACACTACATGCTGCATCTGCAAAGGAAATAGCATTGTGAAGGACCCATGCACCCCTCATATAATCTCTTCTCCCTCCTGCCGTCTGGGGAAAAGGCTCCGAAGCATTTGGGCTCTCAGACTATGTAACGGTTTCTTCCTCCAAGCTATTGGACTCCTCAATACCTGAAGCCTGGACTGACACCTTGCCCTACTGTCCTGTTTATTTATTGTAATGCCTGCGTTGTTTTTGTGCACATTATGCAGTCCAGTGTAGGTCTGTAGTCTAGGCGTCTTTTTTTTTTATTATTACATAGTTCAGTCTAGTTTTTTGTACTGTGTCATGTAACACCATGGTCCTGAAAAACGTCATCTCATTTTTACTATGCACTGTACCAGCAGTTATGGACGAAATGACAATAACAATTGACTTGAAATCAATGTCCTTCCTTCCTATGTTGAAACGATCAAGATTGCACACAGATCAACTGCAATCCAAGCAATATTTTATATCACTGCACCATAATCTTCTTGTTGGCAAGTATTCCATATGCTGCATATTCTATTTATTTGTACTGCTGCCTTTGGGGATCTTGGACATATACATCAAGGTTCCTCTGTACTACTTTGGGTCATATTATTCTTTATTTACATGTAAATTTTATTACTCCTAAAATGCATCAAGTAACATTTTGTGGCGACCCACTTTCTGCGCAGGCGAACCGGCTCACAAATAGCCAGTGCCTGGGGAGTGACTTTGGTAATGCACCTCTGACGTCATTTCCGCCTGGAGAGGGCGGGCGCTAGGGATTAAAGGCCAGCGCTGCGAAGTTTGAATAAACTAGTCTTGAAATGGCTTACCGACTGCGTGTTGTTATTTCAGCACTGTGTGTAGCACATCGCTATATTGGTGACCCTGACGGTCCAAATGGGATTTGGACCAAAGAGGACCGACTCTTCATCTGTTCATGCAGTTTCGCTAAAACTGCTGACTTTCTGGACGCTGCGACCACGCGTGTGGTTTAGCCAAGCAAAAGCCCAGTTCTAGATTCAGCAGATATCCTCTGATTCTACGCGTTACTACCACGTGGTGAACGCCTTTGACCAGGAGACGGGAGCCCAGGTTGTGGATTTCATTCGGTCGCCCCTGGAAGAAGGCAAATATGAAGCTTTCAAAGCGCTGCTCATTGAGACCTTTGGCCTGTCACGGCGTGAGCGAGGTGCCTGCCTGCTTCACCTGGACAGTTCAGGAGACAGGCTGCCGTCAGCATTGATGAACGAGATGCTGTCCCTGGCTGACAGACAGAAGCCCTGCCTCATGTTCGAGCAAGTGTTCCTAGAGCAATTGCCCGAGGACACACATCTGCTGCTGGCCGATGCAGATTTCAGTGACCCCGGAAGGTGGTGGCCTGGGCAGATGTGCTGTGGAAAGCCAAGAGGGAGAGCGTGGCGTCCGTCGGTCAGATTACCAGGCCACGTGCCCAACAGCAGACCAGACCAGGCCCGGCAGGGGGGCGCACACAACACAGAGGCAGGAGTGAGGAGGCCAGTGAACAGTGGTGTTTCTACCACCAGCGGTGGGGCACAAAAGCCCGCCGTTGTCACCTGCCCTTCAAGAGCCAGGGCCAGCTGCCGCTAATGACTATGGCAGCTGGCCACCAGGACAGCCTCTTGTACGTCTGGGACAAACAGTCGGGACGCCGCTTCTTGGTTGACACTGGAGCGGAGATCAGCTTCTTGCCCCTGACGGGGTACGACATCCGCAACAGGAAGCCAGGACCCACTCTGAGGGCCACAAACGGCAGCACAATACGGACCTACAGCACCTGCACAGTGCAGCTACAGTTCAGTGCCAGCCGGTTCACGTGGGACTTCACACTGGCCGTGGTGGCCCAACTACTCCTGGGGGCGGACTTCTTGCGAGCTCACAGCCTGCTGTCAACTTGCAAGGGAAAAGACTGGTACATGCCGAGACTTTCCAGACGTTCTCCCTGGGTGAAGTCAAGTTGCTGGCCCCACACTTGGACTCCATCACGCTGTTGGACAACAAATTCACCAGAATCCTGGCGGACTTTCCATCGATTCTGGCACCGCAGTTCACAGCAGCCATGCCCAGACACGGGGTACAGCACCACATCCCAACCCAGGGACCACCCCTCCACGCCCGTGCACGAAGGCTCCCCCCGGAAAAGCTCTGCCTGGCAAAGGAGGAGATCAAGAGGATGGAGGAATTGGGGATCGTACAGAGGCCCTACAGCCCATGGCTCCCTCCTGCACATGGTTCCAGAGACTAATGGATGCGGTGGGACGCGACCTGGACTTTGCGTTCATCTATTTGGACGACATCCTTATAGCCAGCAGTTGTCGTCAGGAGCATCTGTACCACCTCCAGCAGCTCTACTCCTGCCTGAGTGTTTTCGGCCTCACGATCAACCCAGCCAAATGCCAGTTTGGTCTCAATACCATCAACTTCCTGGGCCACAGGATTACTAAAGACAGGGCAACACCTGTGCCCGCCAAGGTAGACGCAATCCGCCACTTTGCCCGGCCCAACACGGTCAAAGGTCTGCAGGAGTTCGTTGGTATGGTGAACTTCTACCACCATTTCCTCCCCTCAGCAGCCCGTATCATGCGCCCTTTGTACACCCTGACGTCGGGTAAAGGCAAGGACATTACTTGGGATGAGGAGGCTGTGGCCGCTTTTGTTAAAGCCAAGGAAGCCTCTGCAGATACTGCGATGCTGGTGCACCCCAGAACGGATGTTCCAACCGCCCTCACGGTGGACGCATCTGACACAGCAGTCGGTGGGGTGCTGGAGCAGCTCATCGAGCGGCACTGGCAATCTTCACCAAGCACCTACGACCACCCAAACTCAAGTACAGTGCTTTCGACCGGGAGCTGTGGGCACTGTATCTAGCAATCCAGCATTTCGGGTACTTCTTAGAAGGCAGGCCGTTCAGAGTTCACTGACCACAAACTGTTGACCTTCGCATTCATGAAGGTGTCCGATCCCTGGTCGGCTCGCCAGCAGCAACATCTGTCCTACATCTCCGAGTACACGACGGACATCCAGCATGTCTCGGAAGGACAACGTTGTGGTGGACGTACTCTCCAGACCAGCTATCCAGGCCCTGTCCCTGGGGGTGGACTATGTAGCACTGGCGGAGGCGCAGCAGGCAGACAACGAGATGCCCAGCTACAGGACTGCAGTCTCGGGTTTGCAGCAAGACTTTCTCGTAGGCCCAGGTGGTAGGACCCTCCTATGCGACGTGGCTACCGGCCAACCTCGCTCCATCGTCCCGGCAGCCTGGAGGCGGCGAGTTTTCGACTCCATACACGGTTTGGCGCACCCATCTATCAGGACAAACGTCTGGCTGGTCGCCAGCAAGTTCGTGTGGCACGGACTTCACAAGCAGGTCAGTGAATGGGCCAGAACATGCGCACAGTGCCAAACAGCCAAGGTGCAGCGGCACACTAAAGCCCCATCGCAGCAGTTTGAACCCACCCACTGGAGGTTCGACCACATTCATGTGGATATCGTGGGCATGCTATCAATGTCCTGAGGAGCGCGGTACCTCCTAACTATGGTAGACCAGTTCATGAGGTGGCCAGAGGCGTTCCCCCTCACCAACATATCTGCTGATTCCTGCGCCCGAGCACTGATCACAACCTGGGTAGCACGCTTCAAGGTACCGGCCCACATTACCTCTGACAGAGGCGCCCAGTTCACCTCCAGCCTGTGGTCGGCTGTGGCCAGCCTGTTGGGAACGTAGCTACACACAACTGCCTACCACCCACAGTCGAACGGACTGGTGGAACGCTTCCACCGTCACTTGAAGTTGGCTCTCATGGCCCGCCTGAGAGGACCTAACTGGGTGGACGAGCTTCCCTGGGTCCTGCTTGGAATTCGCACAGCACCCAAAGAGGATCTGCATGCCTAGTCGGCCGAGTTGGTGTACAGCTTGCCCCTGGCCATCCCAGGAGAGTTCATACCAGCCCCAAGGGGGCAAGAGGAAGAACCCACAGCAGTCCTAGACAGGCTACGCGAAAGGCTCAGCAACCTGGCCCCCGTACCAACTTCACAGCACGGAAGGACCCCGACCCATGTACCCAAAGACCTGCAGAACTGTAAGTTTGTGTTTGTACGAAGGGCGGATACCGGGTACTGCTACAGTGGCCGTACGAGGGGCCATTCAAGGTGATCAACAACAACGGGTCCACGTACATTCTGGGCATTGGGGGGAAAGAGGAGGTTTTCACGGTGGACCGACTCAAACCAGCCCAAGTGGACTTGGCACAGAGGCAGACCTCCCAAACAGAGGCTGATCCAGACTGGACAGTGGGGGGGTGTATCGCCGGTTCTGGGGGGGGGGGGTTATGTGGCGACACACTTTCTGCGCAGGCGAACCGGCTCACAAATAGCCAGCACGCGGGGAAAGACTTTGGTAATGCACCTCTGACCTCACTTCCGCCTGAAGAGGGCGGGCGCTAGGGATTAAATGCCAGCGCCGCGAAGTTTGAATAAATTAGTCTCGAAACGGCTTATGTCGTTATTTCAGCGCTGTGTGTAGCACATCGCTACAATTTCATGATTAACTTCCTTCTACCATTTTGCTGCCTGTCAAACCAACTCTTTGATGTAGTTCTGTTGCCAAAGACTGCCCTCATTACCAATGAAACACCTACTTCTGTGTTTTCTACAAACTTCCAAATATATCTTCTACATTATTCTGATTGTTAATGTGCTTAATGGACAGCAAGGTTCATTATACACATTAACAGTCAGAATAATGTAGAAGATGTATGTCCAGTTGCAAAAGCTTGTGATTGTCCAGTGTTTATTAGAATTATTTAAGGTGTCAATGTCTTGCTGGCCTTGCCCCTCGTATTGGAGGAGCTGCACAAATTCATGTCTTTTATCCAGTATTTGAACTATTTTCCAGTATGTGACTGTTTTTAAAATTAACTCTACATCTCCCATCCCATCTCTCGCCTGCAATTGTCCTGCATTAGTATGGTCAGTAATGCTACACCATGTCTGTGGATTTCAGTGTATCATTAGTCACCTAACATTTGATCCTGGAACCTGCATCGCAGCAGGCTGGAAGCTAGCAGGTCCATTCAAATTGTGCTGTATTTTTAAGTTAACTGCTTCTCATGGATTTGGATGGTTGGTCACACAGATACAAAACTTCTCCTGCAGTCAATGGGATATTTTTGGTAATCTGAGATTGTCTGATTTGATTTTTTTTTTAAATAAATAAATTACTCTCCTCATTGTATTGTGGAAAACATTTACTTGGCGTTCACTTGGCCTTGGCTTCAGATTCGGAAGCATGGTATCTTTATGTCTAATTGTGCCCAGATTAAATATTTGAAAGTTTTAGGTTGTTAACATGTGAATGGAAGATCTCTGTTAATCCTTTGGATATAATTTGTTGTCATTGTAAGCTGCTGTGTATTTCTAATATTGACTGATGTTTATAACCAAAAACTGTAATTAATTTCAGGACTGTGAATTTATCCCAAAGATGCTAAGACTGAAGAGTAGTTGATTTAGGGAGGCAGCTGGGTTGTACACAATCTTGAATGCAGAGTTGTATAACATGTTTGCTGGTTTTTCAAAGCTAAGTTTAAAAATAAAAGCTATGAAAACCTGAGAGTTGGCAGGGAATTTTACAGGATAAGTGATTTAAGGTTGCAGCAGGACAATGAAGCTGTTCACTGGAGAAGATTTGAACATCTGTACTGTAGTGGTAAGAAATCTGTAAATATTAGAGAAAACAAATCCAATAATGTACTTGAAACATAGAAAAAAAGGATACTTTTGTTGGCCTTTATTGTAAGATATTCGGGATACAACAATGAGAAAGTTGTGCTATGGTTGTGTATTGTCCACTGCTGTGAGACTACACCTGAGTACTTATTTTCACCCTTTGTCTTTGATTCAAAGATATACTTAGCTTGGAGGTGTTGCATAGATTCAGAAGATTGATCTCTAGGATGAGTTAAGGGTATTGTCCTATAAAGAAAAATTGAGTGGTAAGATTAGATTATATTTTTTGGAGTTAATAAAATTGCGTTGAAGGGCCTGGAATTTGGCAGAAGTTTAGACCCAGGGAGAAAGGATTTTTCTTCCTACAAGTTGTAACCTTTGAAATGTACGACAGATGTACAGGTACAATTCTCTGGGATATATATTTAAAGCCAGACAATTTATTTTGGGATTGGTTTTCAAAAATAAAATAGATTTAATGTAGACTCAAAGAACAGGTTAGATGATAAATGTATCGAATTTATCATAAGGCTAGAGGCTACATGGCTTGCATTTCTAATACTGCTCCAATAAGTTTGAAATCTAAGGGAAAGTGTTTGCAATATAGAAGAACGTGTGATGACTGATGGAGTTTTTGCAACCAAATCTTTTTGTATGCTCTTAATATCTTTCCTTTCAAATAAGCTCTCAAAAAGGTATTGTGTAAAACTTACATGCCTAAGAGTCTGAAAATAATGCTCTTTTAATCTTATACAGGATAAATTTTGGATTGGAGTTTCTGATTCATTTTGTTCAAAGAATGTTAATTGTTACTTTTGTTTCTTCTTTCTCAGTCATTCCAGGGCAGCCAGGGCCGTGCATACCTGTTCAACTCTGTGTAAGTATATGGCTGTTTGCTGCTTTACAATCTGAGGGGCTCTTGTTTCCTTGTGACTACTGACGTATCCTTAATCTGTGCTTATGATTCTGCTACCATTTTTTTAAAAAGGTAGTTGTGAAGAGGTTGTTAAAGTGGTTATAAGATGGGTATCAGCAAGTAACAGGTATCAATAACATAAAGTATAAAATTACATCAGCGTTATCCTTTACTTGGTCAAAGGTGCACTAGTTTGAAAATATGTGTTATTTTAGATATTATTATGTTATTTTATATTATATTATTATGTTATTTTAGATATTCATTATATTCATATTCATTATTCATATTCATATATTCATATCTGTACGAATTGTACGATAACAATCAGAAAAATTTAAATCTTCATGCTGAATATCAGGTGCAGACTGACAACTGAGGTACAGACTTACTAGGAATCAAATTTTTTTTCAGCAGTAAGTTGTGTTGTAGGTAATAAGATAATGTTAATGTTGGGTATAAAAGTGAAAATTGTTTCCTACAGTTATAAAAATAAACAGTGTTTGAGAGTACTGTTGCAGAGTATGATTGTTTAGGATAGAGGATCAGCTTGGCTGAAGAAATTTGTAAACCCCTTTGTTTTTAATTTATGTTTGATTTTTTTTGTTACAAACATGAGCACTGGGTTTAAGGCAGTCAATGGAATGTTGAAATTATGATATAATATTGTTTACTGCAACTGCATTTTCATTGGGGTGTTTCGGATCTGTACACCAATACTGTTTTAAATGTTTCTGTGAATCTAAAAGAAATACTCTCATTTTCTTTTGTGTCTAAGACTATAGGATATAGGAGTAGAATTGGATTGCTTTGCCATTAGATCATGGAGGATTTATATTTCCCCTCTATTCCTTTTCTCTGTATACTAATTAAGAACGTATCAACCTCTGCTTCAGGTATACCTAATTACATGTCTGTAGCCATAAAATCCACGGATTTATTACCCTCTGGTTAAATAATTACGTTCCTATTGCTTCTAAAGGGATGCACTTCTATATTCTCAGGCTGTGCCTTCTGGTCTTAGATGACTCCGCTATAGGAAATATTCTCTCCATTTCCTTTTTCCTTTTAATATCCAGTTGTATATGTCTATTGGTTCTCTTGCTCTGTAATTGTTGAATTTACAACCCAGCTTTACTCTTTCAAACAGATTGTTTATAACATCAGAAAAAAGTATGGCCCATCCATCAGTAATGTAAGTCTCAGTTTGGGACCATTGGTGCCTGTGATCATACGTAAATATATTATTTCACAAATGCATTTAGTGTATAATGTAACTTGATCTGAATGTCAATTCACCAGAAATGTGCTTTCCTTGGTGGCCAACTCTACATCAAAGCTTTTTAAAGGATTTTGGGAGCATTGACTGAACTATCAGTCTTGATCAAATTGAAATAAACATCAATGATGAAATACAATCTTCTTTTCCAGAAGCCATGTTGAGATTAGTGAAAACTTTTTTCAGTGTTACTGTAAAGTGTAAAGTACTTCTTCCTACATTCTAGAAATTTGCTTAGAGATTTAAAGCTTCTGATTTGCTGCTCTTGTGCTGCAAGGCATTTGCTCTGGTCCTAGAAAAATGTCCAGTATTCCTCAACAAATAACTTGCACATGGCCTCCTCCTCCAAGCAATCTTTCTTGATGTATTATGAGGGCCAGTGGCCTGATCACTTAAAGGCATCAAAGTATGTTTACTATATACAACCTTCAGATTAGTCTCCTTACAGGCAACCACAAAAACTGAATAGAATCCATTACCAATTTTGTTTTGGGTGTTTGGCAGATTACATCTCTGACAAACACCAATCTACAAGGGTGGGAGAAAAACAAATTGTGCAAACAATAACAGTAAGCAAATAACATTCAGAATTGAAGTTCACGAAAGTGCATCCATAGCCATGAAGCTGATCATCTGTGCAGCCAATTCAGGAACCACAGGCCACAGCCTCAGTTCAGAGCAGAGACAAGTAAACCTTGCAGAGCAGCGAGCTGGACTGGCCTGATGCTCTGACCTTTTCAATCTGGCCTGGTGCTTAAAACGTTCAGACTTCAGGTCATTCCTTGCTCTTAGACCTGGGCCCTGCTGCTTCATTGAAGCAATGATCAAAACTTTGTGTGTGGTATTAAGGGTTGAGTTGCATTTATTTACTTTATTGTCACCAAACAATTGATAGTAGAGCATGCAATCATCACAGTGTTATTTGATTTTGTGCTTTGCACTCCCTGAAGTACAAATCAAAGTAAATATAATAAATTTAAATTATAAATCATAATTAGAAAATAGAAAAGGGAAAGTAAGGTAGTGCAAGTCAGGTCCAGATATTTGGAAGGTACAGCTCTGATCCAGATCAGGATCCATTCAGCAGTCTTATCACAGTTGGAAAGAAGCTGTTACCAAATCTGGCCGTACGAATCTTCAAGCTCCTGAACCTCCTCCCGGAGGGAAGAGGGACAAAAATTGTGTTGACTGGGTGGGTCGTGGCCTTGATTATCCTGGTAGCACTGCTGCGACAGCGTGCGGTGTAAAGTGAGTCCAAGGATGGAAGTTTGCTTTGTGTGAACCTACAATTTGAAGCTACAATCTTAAGTCTTGGTGTCGCTTTCAATACTAGTCCAGTTGCTTAGGATTTCTGAGGTAGACAGCAGTTTCTTGGAGCTGCAGTTCGTACTTTATTTTTACAAAGTCATATTGCCTCAAGTAGATGCACTGTTCTTAACCTGTGTGTGTAGGCAATGAGAGCTATATTTATGGTAACTGAATGTAAGCACTGTGAGACTGAGTTTTGTCAGAAGGAAGTAAAATAAAGGGGTAATTTGAAAGACTGCTGTTTAAAATATGCAGTACAAAAACAACAAGCTAATTGGTTCAGCATTTCTGCATTGTACAGAGTACTTTCATCCCATTTCATCTTTAACTGTCAATTTATTCCACTTCTCTTATTAGTACACTTAAATGTATTTAATTACCTGAAGCAATCACAGTACTATTGTGACTTGCATTCTAACCACCCTTAATTGATGCTGTCAGTTATTTTAATCTAGATCTTGTCAATGTTCACTGTTCAATAAAATTCTCAAACCCAAACTTTGTCAAGTTATGAATAGTTTGTTTCTCTGCTTTCCTACATTGTCACTGAGAGACCTTTTGTTCTCCCAGTGTTATTCATTTAAATGCTGGTAATTTATTTTTAAAAATTAGTTTGTCTATTCCTCTGCCTTTTTATTACAATGTTTCTTGTACATGATGAAAACAACAGCTTACATTTATGTAGTGTTTTCAAACAAAGTAAACATTTAATGCCACGTCACAGAACATAATAAAACAAAATTCAATACCAAACTGCTTATAGAATAAAGGAGATAACTGGGGAAGATAACTTAAAGCTTAATTTAAAATGCAGGTATTGATGAGTGCCATAAGGAGGGAAAGAGATGAGGTTTTCGGAGGAAATTCTAGAGTTTAAAGCTGTACCTCTTAAAGGCATGCCCATTAAAGATACCCAAATAATTGGAACTGAAGGACTGTAGATGTTTGAGAAAATAATTTGGTCAGGTGTAATTGCAAGGCATATGAAAAGATTCTGACTTGAGTTTTAAAATTGTGCCCATGTTTGTCTATGACCCAGTGTAGAATCAGGTACAGGCACAAATGAGCCTAGGTGACATAACTGTAGGTGAACTTGAAGGTTACATTGTTCTTTTGACAAACACTTCCTCTAGTTTGTTGATTTCAGTAGAAACAATTACTGTCTATTTTCTTTACTCCTCACAATTTTAATTACTATATCAGATCCACTTTTCAATCCATTCCTGTTCTAAGGGAACAAATTCAGCCTCTTTGTTCTATCCATATTGCTAAACCTTATCCCTGTAGTTATTTTGGTAAATAGTCTCTCCACCTTTCATATATTTTCTAAGGTGAGTAGCCCAGAACTGTCTGTGTTGCATTTGTAACAGGACATTACAAAGTCAAGTTTATTGTTATATGCATAAGTTCAGTGGAAAAACTTGCTTGCAGCAGCATCATAAGTACAGTACATAGCATTAGAGATACAACATTCACAAGAAAACATATATACATGAATACAATATTACATAATTAGAACAAAATGTAGTCCACTGTAGTGTAAAGTGGTCATAATTTTGATCTGCTTTGGTAGTGATTAAGGTTGTATAGGATGGTCCAAGAACTGGTCATGGTGATTTTGCTAACCTATTTGGAGCCTGTTTATAAAGCCCAGGGTCGTATGTGCCTTTTTTTTTAAAACACTTTCTCAACTTGACCTGCCACTTGAACGAGCTGTGCACATATAACTCCAGATTTTTATTTTTTTTTATTTCTGAGTTTGAGACTGCAATCACCTGTTTGCTCTCTGGTCCACTAGCTTGTGTTTCTAACCTCATGGAGTTACCTGTAAATACTTCTGGTTTTGCTACGACTACAGACACTGCTTTTTATTTATTCAAATATGCGTCAGACAGTGATTCTGGATTCCATAATTTTAATACTACGCCTGAGTTTTAGCTGCCTTTGCCTGTCTTGTTATCCTATTATTTCAGCAACTAGATGTTGTAATCCAGATATTCAGCCATGTGTTATATTTGTTGAGCCCTTAAATATCTTATTTCAAAATGATTTCAAAATTACTTAATGTAATTTTTGGCCATTCCAATGATCTGGTCATGCATGGAACATGTATTCTGTGTGTCAATGACATTAATTCATGTGGAAGGCCCAGTTGGTAGCTGCTTGAAGTTGAATCACAGATGTTAATTAATACCCAACATTCATGGGAGAGGGAAAATGCATAAATCGTATGAGCATGCCTTGTACATTTACAATTTAAGGGGATTATCAAAATCTTTAAGGTTGGTTAAAGAGCCATTTGGAGCAGTTAGTTTCATTGCAAAGGACAAGATAGCAGTTCCAAGTTGCATGGTGAATTAGGTGAACAGTGAGTCAAGGCTAAGACTTGCATTGTGCATGTTTACAGTTGTAAGAAAAAGTTTGTGAACCCTTTGCAATTACCTGGTCTTCTGCATTAATTGCTCATAAAATGTGGTCTGATCTTCATCTAAGTGAAATAATAGGCAAACACAATCTGCCTAAATTAATAGCGCACAAACAATTGTACTACTTCTCGTCAATACAAAGTACACCTTTTAAATAATCGCAGTCTAGGTCCAAAAAAAAGTGTGTGAACCTCTGGGGTAATGTCTTCTACAAAAGCTATTTGGAGTCGGGTGTTTCAATCAATAAGATGAGATTGGTGATGTGGGTTGTAGATGTGCCCTGCCCTATTTTAATAATAAAGACATACAAAGTTAGGTTACTAATAAAACTTGCACTTCTCAAGAAAGTTCTGTTTATGTGCACCATGCCTTCATCAAAACAACTGACACTAAAATGGGTCAGGGTAGCATTCGGTCACCTGAAGCTTACTGGAGGTTGGATGATGCAACAAGACAATGATCCGAAAGTCGAGAGTAAATCAACAACAGTGTTTTAAAAAAGAAAATTTATATTTTGGAATGGCCAAGTCAGAGACGAGAACTTAACCCCATTGAGATGCTGTGGCATAACCTGAAGAGGGCTGTTCATGCAAGGTGTCACAGAAATACTGATGAACTGAAACAGTTTTGTATGGAGGAATGGTCTAAAATTCCTCCTAGCCACTGTGCAAGTCTGTTCAGCAGCTACGGGAAATGTTTGGTGGAGGTTATTGCTGCTAAAGGAGATTATACCAGTTATTAAATACAAGGGTGCATATAATCTTTCAGCCTGGACTGTAAATGATTAAACAATGTGTTGAATAAAGACATTGAAAAGTACAATTATATGTTAGTTTAGGCTGATTGTGTTTGTCTATTATTGTGATTTGGATGAAGATTGGACCACATTTTGACTGACTAAGACAGGAAACCAGGCAATTACAAAGGGTTCATGTTTTTTCTGCAATTGTATTTAGTGGTCCAGCTGACCATTGCTGAGGAGTGGGTCCAATGATGTGGATAACTTGCCAGTGGTGCCTGAAAGAAGGTGGACAAGGGAACTCTTGGAGACCTGTTTCCCACAAAGTGGTGCAGATGGGTGGACATATGGTTTATTCCTATGAAAAGACAAGGGACTTATATTCCATACACTGCTGATACCTCCCTGAGATGGGGATGTTAGCTGGCCAGGCAATCAGATGAAGGATCTTCCAAGCTGCTTGGAAGGTTTTCATCACCTCAAAATCCCTAGCACCAGCAATAATGTAAGTAGTCTGAGTTTCCATTATTCACTCATGACTAATGAATTCTGTGTTCGCTGCAATGGAAGCTGTGACCTTTGCCATTATTGTTCTTAATGGGTGGTTGGTATTTAGGGTCCTTGCTGTTTATTTGGAACTGAATTCCATGATGTTTTATTTTCTGGACAAGTCTGACTAAGTCCCCAACATATTAATCAACAATATTTTATATGTTTCATATTACCTCTTAATTGATGCATTTCTATTTAATCTTGTATGTTAGTGCTCCAGAGAACATGGTTGCATATATGTTGTCCAAGCAACCATGTTCTTGTCAATGACAAGTGTCACTTGCTCAAGTCATTGTGTCTAGTTAAAGCTGCTAAACTTTACAAAAGTACCAGATCAGGGTAGTGGACAGAATTGAGTGATTCTTCTGGCTCCATTACCAGAGCTCACCAACTGCTTTCTCCTCCTCTGAAATGAGGAAAATGCAAGAGTCCATTCACTGTTAGAGGAGAGGCAGGTGCAAAGACCTTGGAAACTGGAAAAATTCTGCATTCAATACCTCTAGCTTTGAACAGCTATAAATTTCAGAAGCATATTTATGCATTGGCTAACCTTTGCTGTGGGACATTTTAACTAGATATTTATGTGTTGAGATACCATTTAGTTTCAGTTGTTAGAAATAAACTTGGTGCTTTCTACTGTTTCACTTTTTAATTAAAGGAAGCACTTGTCAACCAAGACTGCTTTGAAGGATCTGTCATGACTGGTAAGAACATTACCAGTGGTATAGCTCCTCTTAGTCACATTTCGTTGCCTATTCTGGACTTTGATGATGCCAATTTTACTTTTAAAATTTGCCCTTTTATTTCCCCTCTGATTTTATACATTTGGAAACTGGTCTGGCAGTACCTTGGTTTTAAATGGTCATTCTTGTCATGGATGGCGTTGAGGGAGTTGGCTTGCAGTTCAAAAGAATGTGATTTTTAGACCTGATAAGTTGAAGGGCAAACTATTTAAATTCATTCTTAAGGGGTAGTATAAACTTTCCTTCAGTAAGCTTTGATCTTTTCCATAACTATTTCAAATTCAGTTGAATTATGATTACTACAAAAGATTTTCTCCTATTGACATCACTGTACTTGCACAATTTCATTTCCCCAAACAATTCAGGATTGTAATAGTCCTGCTACTGCTGCCACCAGTCAAACTTTAATCCTGCTTGCTACATGATGCAATGAGGGGAAAAGAAGTCTTGAGTGCAATTTAGGCATTCCAGTTGATCCGAGGGTAACAAAATTCCCCTACTATTGCTTTCCCAGTTTACTTCTATTCATAAGAAATTTGCTTACAAATTTTCTTTTCTATCTCCTGCAAGTTGTTTGGAAGCCTAAAGTACTCTTAGAGTATAGTTGCCTCTCAGCTTTTTTTTTGATAATCCTTTTCAAGGATGTAATTTCTTTAACCAATTTTGTCATCCATCTTTTTTTTAATCCCCTCACAATCAGGAGTACTCAGTATGGATTTAAGGGAAAGTCGTGTCTAATAATTATTTCAAAAGGAACAGAGGGTGTAGTCTGTGGGGAAATCAGTAAGATTTTTGATAAGGTTCCACATGGCAGGCTGGTCAATAAAAAGCCCATGAAATCTAAGGATGTTCGATAGATTGGATCCAAACTTTAATCTGCTAGAGATATAGATACAGAGGAATGAATCCATAAATGAACCAGAAGTGTTTAATAAGGCGGTTGAAAGACTATTTGGAAACCTTTCATTTATTCACGAGTGCATGGAATATGGGGGAGGGGGGTGGTTATGCTATAACTGTACAAAACATTAACAGGTGTGAGTAGTACTTTTGAGTCATCACTTCTTTAGGAACGGTGGAATTGCATTAAAGAGCATTAAGAGATTAAGCATTTTACTAGAGCTGTAAAATAGTGGTTCTGAGGCAATATTGCGCAAGCTTGGATTGTTTGGAAAAAGAAGATGCTGAGGGAAGCTTAAGTATGGCAAGGATGGAGTTAAAATGGAGTCTGTTTTGCTAACAGATGGGTCAAAAGTCAGTTGACATGGATTTAATGTAATTGGTGAGAAGATTAGAGGGAGATAAAGAAATTTTTGATCTAGAATGGTGCCTGGAACTAGATATCAGAAAAGGTGAAGGGGACAGAAAAGGTCATATTTAATCAGTTTTGGAATGTGTAATTGCAGAGATGTGAGTAGTGAATGTGGGTTTTGGTTTGATGACCTTTTTGACCTGTGCATATTTAATTCACAATCGAGTTTTCAATGATCACATGCCCTAATATTTCTCTTTTGTGCCTGACCTCATCTGATTTATTGCATTGTCTGCATTTTTTTATATTTTCACTTGATTTTTGCTTAGAAATTGAATTGTACCATTTTTTTGCATGGATAAATTGTTCTTGGGTGTTCATGTCAAATTAGTTCCCCTGTAGATAAAATTCAATGTAACAAGGCATTAAGGGTGGTTAACGTGTGGAACTGAACACTGAAACAGCACTTGGACAATTCCTGATGGGAGTTTTGCTGAATTGACTCAAACCCAAGACTTTGCAGCACAGTAATCAAATGGGCATGGGCCTTTAAAGGCATATTCTAGAGTAACCATCATTATGTTTGTCATAGAGATGGACTACAGTGGAGAAAGAAAGCTCCTACATTTTCTTAAAGGATATAAAGATCCTGTTCAATAAAATCCATGCCAGCAGGTGTTTCTATGTAATGCTGGTGTGAGTACACCTGCCAGGCATAGGAAAGAGTCAGCAAGAGAAGGCCACTTGGTCTCCTTCAGGAGTGAAATTTTCCTTGCAAGGTGGGGGGGGGGGGGGGTGGTGCAACTTGCATGTCTTCAACAGGTGTCTGTTGAACACTCTGGCATCACATTTATACCTAGATGGTTTAGTTACAGATGCTGAACAGAAGCAGCTCTGCTTTTTCTTCTGGCCTTCTCTATCCTCCTGTTGCTTAAGACACTGCCTTTTTATGCTTCCCTCTAGGTCTCCTTGTGACTATTCCACTGATAATGGTTGTTGCCTTTTGGTTTTCCTGTTTTCCACTTGTACAATGAAGTTTCCTTCCATATCAGTTGGTATGAATCAAAATCTCATTTGTGGATGGCCATAACATTTTCCACAGCCATCACCTGCAGCAGTTGGGAAGAATACTGCTGTGGGCATCCATAATGTGTAGTCCATCTATAGACAGTATCAGCCTGTGAACATGTTTAGTGAAGTATAGTGTTAGTGTAATGCACTTGTTTTCTGGTGGTCTATGCTGAATTCAAATTCTACCTTGGCAGCCATGGCAAAGGCATGTGGTGTTAAGTGTAGTGGGCTTAGCAAGATGTGATGTCTCTAGTGTGAGCAGTCTGACCTCAAGTACTAGTTACAGGTTAGTAACAAACTGAAAGCTATTCTCTTTTCCTCTGCAGGGTGAATGTAGGCTGTGGCCCTGCTGAAGAGAGAGTGCTGCTGACTGGATTGCACGCTGTGGCAGACATCTACTGTGAGAACTGCAAAACTACTCTGGGATGGAAATATGTGCGTCTCTATATTGATTCTAATACGTTATATAGCCTTGCTTATTCTGAAGCTGAAGTGAATACGTGAGAGGGGAAATTATCAATCCATCATATGAATGGATTTGCCTGGTGTGGTGAATGTGGAGTTAGTGCTGATGTAAGCAATCAACAGGGGATTGAATGGCATGATGGAGATGAGAAGTCAAATGGGTCTACCCCTTTCTTTCCTGATACTCTTTAGGCCTTTTACTGAATTTTCTATCTTTAGCCTTTTGCAAATAAACATTGGGTCTTCTCCATTAGAAACATAGAAAACCTACAGGGCCCTTCAGCCCACAAAGCTGTGCCGAAGATGTCTTTACCTTAGAAATTACCTAGGGTTACCCATAGCCCACTATTTTTCTGAGCTCCATGTACCTGTCTCTTAAAAGACCCTATCATATCAACATTCGCTGTCGCCAGCATCCCATTCCATTCACTCGCCACTCTCTGCATATTTGTTTTAGAAAAAACCTTAGCCCTGATATCCTCTGTATCTATTTCCAAGCACCTTAAAACTGTGCCCTCTTGTGCTAGCCATTCCAGTCCCGGGAAAAAGCCTCTGGCTATCCACACGATCAGTGCCTTTCAAAATCTTATTCACCTCTATCAGGTCACCTCTCATCTTCTGTCGCTCCAAGGAAAAAAGGCCGAGTTCACTCAACCTATTCTCATAAGGCATGTTCCCCAATCCAGGCAACATCCTCGTAAATCTCCTCTGCACCCTTTCTATGGTTTCTACATCCTTTCTATAGTGAGGTGACCAGAACTGAGCACAGTTCTCCCAAGTGGGGTCTGACCAGGGTGCTATTTAGCTGCAGCGTTACCTCTCCGCTCCTAAACTCAGTCCCACGATTGATGGAGGCCAATGCACCGTATGCTTTCTTAACTGTAAAGTCAAACTGTGCAGCAGCTTTGAGTGTCCTTTGGACTCAGACACCAAGATCCCTCTGATCCTCCACACTACCAAGAGTCTTACCATTAATACTATATTCTGCCATCATAAATTACCTACCAAAATGAACCACCTCACACTTACCTGGGTTGAACTCCATCTACCACTTCTCTGCCTAGTTTTGCATCCTGTCAATGTCCCACTGTAACCTCTGACAGCCCTCCACACTATCCATAACACCCCCAACCTTTGTGTCATCGGCAAATTTACTAACCCATCCCTCCACTTGCTCATCCAGGTCATTTATAAAAATCACAAAGAGCAGTGCCCCTAAAACAAGATCCCCAAGGCACACCACTGCTCACTGACCTCCATGCAAAATATGACACTTATACAACCACTCTTGACCTTCTGTGGGCAAGCCAGTTCTGGATCCACAAAGCAATGCCCCCTTGGATCCCATGCCTCCTTAATTATTCAACAAGCCTCGCATGGGGTACCTTGTCAAATACCTTCATGAAATCCATTTACACTACTTCTACTGCTCCACCTTCCATCAGTGTGTTTAGTCACATCCTTAACAATTTCAATTGGGCTTATCAGTCATGGATTGCCTTTGACAAAGCCATGCTGACTATTCATAATCATAATGCCTCTCCAAATGTTCATAAATCCTGCCTCTTAGGATCTTCTCCATCAGCTTATGAACCACTGAAGTAAGACTCACTGGTCTATAATTTCCTGGGCTATCTCTACTCCCTTTCCTGAATACGGGAACAACATCTGCAGCCCTTCAATCCTCCGGAACCTCTCCTGTCCCGATTGATGATGCAAAGGTCATCGCCAGAGGCTCAGCAATCTCCCTCACCTCCCACAGTAACCTGGGGTACATCTCATCTGGTCCCAGTGACTTATTGAACTTGATGCTTTCCAAAAGCTCCAGCATGTCCTCTTTCTTAATATTTACATGCTCAATCTTTACAGTCCACTGTAAGTCCTCCCTACAATCACCAAGATCCTTTTCTGTAGTAAATACTGAAGCAAAGTATTCATTAATTACCTCTGCTATCTGCTCCAGTTCCATGCACACTTTTCCATTGTCACACTTGATTGGTCCTATTCTCTCGCATTTTATCCTCTTGTTCTTCACGTACTTGTAGAATGCTTTGGGGGTTTTCCTTAATCCTGACTGCCAAAGCCTTCTCTTGGCCCCTTCTGGCTCTCCTAATTTTTTTCTTAAGCTCCTTCCTGCTAGCCTTATAATCTCTTAGATCTCCATCACCACCTAGTTTTTTTTTGAACCTTTCGTAAGCTCTTCTTTTCTTCTTGACTAGATTTACAACAGCCTTTGTACGTCACTGTTCCTGTACCATACCATCCTTTACTTGTCTCATTGGAACATACCTATGCAGAACTCCATGCAAATATCCCCTGAACATTTGCCGCATTTCTTTCATACATTTCCCTGAGAACATTTGTTCCTAATTTATGCTTCCAAGTTCCTGC
This sequence comes from Hypanus sabinus, assembly GCF_030144855.1. Lineage (NCBI taxonomy): Eukaryota > Metazoa > Chordata > Chondrichthyes > Myliobatiformes > Dasyatidae > Hypanus > Hypanus sabinus. The sequence goes on along the minus strand of NC_082715.1, from coordinate 147,256,137 downwards.
CTTATGGCCTCATATTTCCCCTTACTCCATTTAAATGCTTTCCTAACTTGTCTGTTCCTATCTCTACAATGCTATGGTAAAGGAAATAGAATTGTGATCACTATCTCCAAAATGATCTCCCACTGAGAGATCTGACACCTGACCAGGTTCATTTCCTAATACCAGATCAAGTACAGCCTCTCCTCTTATAAGCTTATCTACATATTGTGTCAAGGAACCTTCTTGAACACACCTAATGAACTCCGCCCCATCTAAACCCCTCACTCTAGGGACATGCCAGTCGATATTTGGGAAATTAAAATCTCCCATCACAACAATCCTGTTGTTATTATTACACCTTTCCAAAATCTGTCTCCCTATCTGCTCCTCAATGTCCCTGTTATAATTGGGTTGTCCATATTTTTAAAAAAATGCTGTAGAGGTATTGACCCCTTCCTATTCCTAACTTCCACCCACAGAGGCTCCATAGTCAATCCCTCCATGTCTTCCTGCTTTTCTGCAACAATGACAATATCTCTGATCAATAGTGCCACGCCCCCCCCCACCTCTTTTGCCTCCCTCCCTCCTTGTCATTTCTGAAATATATAAAGCCTGGCGCTTGAAGTAATCATTCCTGTCCCTGCACCATCCAAGGCTCTGTAATAGCCACAACATCATAGCTTCAAGTGCTGATCCACCCTCTAAGCTCATCCGCTTTACTCATAATACTCTTCGCATTAAAAGTAGACACATCTCAAACCATTGGACTGAGCGAGTCCCTTCTCTATCACCTGTCTATGCTCCCTTTATTATCACTGGCATGTGATGTGAAATTTGTTAACTTAGCAGTTCAATGCAATACATAATCTAGCAGAGAGAAAAAATGAATAAATAAAATAAAAAATAATAAATAAGCAAGTAAATTAATTATGTAAAAAGAAAAGTGCAAAACAAATACTGTATATTTTTGTATATATTTGTGGGCCAACCTCCCTTTCCTCTGTCACTTCAGTTTGGTTCACATCCCCCAGCAATTCTAGTTTAAACTCTCCCCAATAGCCTTAGCAAACCTCCCCACCAGGATATTGGTCCCCTGCAGATTCAAGTGCAACTCGTCCTTTTTGTACAGGTCGTTCCTGCCCCAGAAGAGGTCCCAATGATCCAGAAATCTGAATCCCTGCCCCCTGCTCCAATCCCTTAGCCACGCATTTATCCTCTACCTCACTCTATTCCTGTACTCACTATCACGTGGCACAGGCAGTAATCCGGAGATGACTACCTTTGCAGTCCTGCTTCTCAATTTTCTTCCTAACTCCCTGTAGTCTGTTTTCAGGACCACCCCACTTTTTCTGTCTGTCATTGGTACCAATATGTGCCACGACCTCTTAGGAGGGAGTAACTGCAGATACTGCACATGAGAAGCACAAACTTGTTTAGTGGAGATAGATGAAGGTCCCATGACATTATGACTTCAGAATAAAACTATTACATCTAGGTGAGAGGTTTCTCATGTACTACTCAATTGCAGAGAGTGAAATGAGAAGGGCTCTTCATTGAGCAATGCAACCTACAACTGCACACAGAATCAGGTTTATTATCACCGGCATGTGATGTGAAATTTGTTAACTTAGCAGCAGCAATTCAATGCAATACATAATCTAGCAGAGAGAGAAAATGAATAAATAAAATAAAAAAATAATAAATAAGCAAGTAAATTAAGTAAAAAAAGTGCAAAACAAATACTGTATATTTTTTAAAAAAGAAAGTTTAGTGTTTTTAGGAATCTGATGGCAGAGGGGAAGAAGCTATTCCTGAATTGCTAAGTTTGTGCCTTCAGGCTTCTGTACCTCCTACCTGATGTTAAAAGTGAGAGTGCTGGAGGTCCTTAATAATGAACACTGCCTTTCTGAGACACTGCTCCCTAAAGATGTCCTGCATACTTTGTAGGATAGTACCCAAAATGGAGTTGACTAGATTTACAACTTTCTGCAGCTTCTTTCGATCCTGTGCAGTAGCCCCCTCCATACCGGACAGTGATGCAGCCTCTCAGAATGCTCTCCACACTACAGCTATAAAGTTTTTGAGTGTATTTGTTGAAATGCCAAATCTCTTCATACTCCTAAAGAAGTATAACTGCTGTCTTGCCTTCTTTATAACTGCATCGATATGTTAGGACCAGGTTAGATCCTCAGAGATCTTGACACCCAGGAACTTGAAACTCCTCACTCTCTCCACTTCTGATCCCTCTATGAGGATCGGTTTGTGTTCCTTAAGTCTTACCCTTCCTGAAGTCCATGATCAGCTCCTCCGTCTTACTGATGATGAGTGCCAGGTTGTTGCTGCAGCACCACTCCACTAGTTGGCATATTTCACTCCTGTACGCCCTCTTGTCACCACTTAAGATTCTACCAATAATGGTTGTATCGTCAGCAAATTTATAGATCTTATTTGAGTTGTGCCTAGCCACACAGTCATGTGTATATAGAGAGTAGAGCAGTGGGCTAAGCACACACTCCTGAGGTGCGCCAGTGTTGATATTCAGTGAGGAGGATATGTTATCACCAATCCACACAGGTTGTGGTCTTCCGGTTAGGAAATCAAGGATCCAACTGCAGGGGGGAGGTACAGAAGCTCAGGTTCTGCAACTTCTCAATCAGGATAGTGGGAGTGATGGTATTAAATGCTGAGCTAAAGTCGATTAGCAGCATCCTGACATAGGTGCTTGTGTTGTCTAGGTGGTCTAAAGCTGTGTGGAGAGCCATTGAGATTGTGTCTGCCATTGATGTATTGTGGCAACAGGCAAATTGCAATGGGTTCAGGTCCTTGCTGAGGCAGGAATTCAGTCTAGTTATGACCAACCTCTCAAAGCATTTTATCACTGTCGATGTGAGTACTACCGAGCGATAGTAAGGTAGCCCACATTATTCTTCTTGGGTATTGGTACAATTGTTGCCTTTTTGAAGCAAGTGGGAACTTCCGCCTGTAGCAGTGAGAAGTTAACAATGTCCTTGAATACTCCTGCTAGTTGGTTGGCACAGGTTTTCAGAACCTTACCAGGTACTCCATTGGGACCTTCGCCTTGCAAGGGTTCACTCTCTTTAAAGACAGTCTAACATCGGCCCTTTGAGATAGAGATCACAGGGTCATCAGGTGCAGCAAGGATCTTCACAGCTGTAGTTGTGTTCTCCCTTTCAAAGCGTGCAAAGGTGGTGTGAGTTCATCTGGTTAAGCGTCGCTGCCATTCATGCCATATTGGTTTTCGCTTTGTAGGAAGTAATGTCTTGCAGATCCAGATTCCAGATGTTGTGCATCCGATGTCACCTCCAACCTCATTTGAAATTGTCTCTTTGCCCTTGAAATAGCCCTCTGCAAATCATACCTCATTTTCTGATAAAGGCCTGGGTTGCCAGACTTGAACGCCACAGATCTAGCCTTCAGCAGATAAAGTACCTCCTGGTTCATCTACGGCTTTTGGTTTGGGATCATACAGTAGCTCTTTGTGGGCACACACTCATCCACACAGGTTTTTAATGAAGTCTGTAGCAACTGCAACATACACAGGTTCCTTTGTAGAAAATTTCTTTCAAACATAACACTGTCAGCGACTTAAGTGGATTGTTTCTAATTTACTAAAATGATTGGCATTCCATTAAGTAGCTATCTTGGTTAATGCATTTGCTTTTCATTTTTGTGGTTCAGTATGTAATTTGGCCTCTTCCCTACTGATGCTAATTTCCCTCTTCCTGTTTTTCTTTGCAGGAGCACGCCTTTGAGAGCAGTCAGAAGTACAAAGAAGGAAAGTTTATTATTGAACTGGCCCATATGATTAAAGACAATGGATGGGAGTGACCAGTGAGCTACAGACCCCTGCTGCTCTGTGTTAAGACTGTATGAGGCTGATCTAATGGACAGAAAATGCTCTGCTATAAGACAGCTCCAAGAACATTTGCTGACTTTATTTTTAAAAACCTTACAGCTGAACCATTGATGTTGCCTTCTTGTTGACCCTTTGCTTTTTTTTAAATCTTTGTCTAGGTTTGGTGTTCTCTTGTGTGAAACACTGTAAAACAACTATAAATGAGGATCTTTTTTTCAAAGCTCTTTAAAGTTTGAGTGAGAAGAAAAAAATGACACTTTTATTTTTTGGAGAGTTTAGCTTTACAAATGACTGTTTTGAACTAGGCTGTTCTCACTTCCCCTTCTTTAAACTCCCCACTGTGTGTTTCTCTTCTATTGCTGTTCATGCTCTGGTACAAAACTGGGTTAGATGACCAGCATGGAGATTAATGTAAAGGGAGTTTATATATGTACATCTAAATGTAGCATTTTTATTTTTCAATGAGTTGTTTTGGGACCGGGAAGTAATGGTCACAGTATTGTGACATTGAGGTACAGTTGAATCCCATAGGCTGCAATTGGTTCTTCTATTTCTCCCAGGCTGTTTCTAGATGGCCAGTGGGCATAAATCTAGCAGCTGTAACATTAATGGGAGCTGTGGTTTGGGGTGGGTGATAAGGGGATACAGAGGGCCCACTAAAATTGTACAAAATGAGATAAAGGAAGCATATGGCTGGTTCCATGTTGCAGTATACTAATGCACTGGACAAAATTGGGCGCAAAAATAGGTTTTTAGGCATAACATCCTTTTAAACATAGAGCTGGACTCCTGGTCTGCGGACTGTTAAAATTTAACAGACGCATGAAATTCCTTTGCCTGGAATATGCACACACTCCAGAACTTTGGTTTTCCTTTTATTTAAAAAAAAATTCTTTTCCTCATTCTCCTGTTCTGATCTCTGCTTCCTAAGTTCTTTTTACAAATGGTCATTCCCAGTTCTTGGAGTATGGACTGTTTCTGGGTGCAATGGTTTGCTGGTTAAATCATTTGTTTTGTCATAAGGGTGCACCTGTGACATATAATGGTGCACTCTGCTGCTAGAAGTTTCATATGCAGTGTTATCAGGATGGTCCAGCAGATATTTTTTTTTAATATTGTATTCCACTCGCCACTTATAGCCAACACTTTTTTGCCTGCTCTCTTGCTGTCAGAATTCTCATTCCCTGGTGCCGTGCATTGAGTTGAAATTTTTGGGGATGGGTCCTGATCAGATAAGTACCACTGAAGAAGGAACATTTTGGGGGAAAAAAGTAAGGGGCCAGTCTGGTTACTGAGCCGAATTTTCAAGAGGGTCGCACTACAGAAATTAAATACTTGAAGCAGATTACAGATCGAGAATCTTGTTGAACCAGTTTCCCTATATATTAAAAAAAACATTTTTGTACATTTAGAAAAAGAGGAAACATATTTAAGGTTTTATACATATTTTTACTGGGTAAGTTGATTTGCTTCCCCTACCTGAGCACTTTTGTTCTCTGTAATTCTTGTTTTGTTACAATAACATTTAACTTTGCAATCTGATTTAGTGTGTTGTTTTTTTTTCAGATTTTGTGATTTGCCTTTCATTTTTAGAATTTTTTAAAAAATAAACGATGAGAGGGTTGGGGATAAGGAAGGGCATCTCTTCTTGGACCAATGGAGCAGACTCTTGAGCTGGCTTATCCCAGGATGCTTGTCTATTGGTTTAAACTCTGGAAGCTGGTAACATGATTAATTTATTTTCCCCTTTCACTATAATTAAAAAAAGTTTTTTTTCTTTGAGATTTTTTTTTCCGGTTTTATTGGAGCTTTAGAGTTGTTAATATCCATCCAGTAGTAAGTGAGCTTAAGGGCATCGGCCATTTGGTGTTAGGGCAAGTGATAAGTCTGGAGCATTCTTTTCTACAAGGGTGACTGATAATATTACAAGTTCTAAAGCATGTTATATATTGGTAAAGTAAATGTCTTTTTTTCTGCCTGAATTCTTTTGTATTTTTTTAATAAACCTTTTGAATGCTTTACTACCTCTCTTCACCCCCAACCCTCCATAGCTATTGGGACTATACATTGCTTTGCTGATCTGTCTTGAAACTACATCAACTTTGTGCAGCAACTCACTGTATTGTACTGGAGTTAAATAAAAGACTTTCACCAGGATACAGCCTGTCTGTTAATGATGGTTGATGATCTACTCATGAAATCAAATTACCAGTTGGGTAATGTGGTTTAAAACTGCAGCCTTGTCATAATGGCGTTTTATTGCACTGAACCAGATGGAGATGTAGGTATGGCATGCCAAAGATTTTTATTTGCTGATGATTTGTGGAGAGCAGGTAGGTGATTCCTGAAATGTTCTTTATTGAATTTGCCTGCTTCCAAGTTTTTCCAGTGAATTTTGCTGTACATGACAGAAGAATATGAAGTTGGGAATGCAAAGTATGAATTGCAACAAATTAAGTGCTATTGCATTGGGTCTGGGTGAAAATAAAACCCATGTTTTGAGATGGAACTTCACTTCTAAAACATTCCAAGTGCTTGGTTTAGTGAATTGATTCAAAGTGAACTAATGTTATAAAATAACTACTTAGTGTCCACACCAATGGATCAGCAATACCAATAAAACTATGGCTAACTGATGTTTAATGCAGGGATGCAATGCAAGACATTGGACAGATGTTACCATGGCATTGACATGACATTTGCTTTTATCTGATTTTTCAGATCTTTGGATGCAATATTGTTTCCAATTGAATTTCTTTTACCCCAAAAAAAAAGAACTGGTTATTCACAGCCATGAATACTTGAATTGTTATAACTGAAATACAAATCTGTTGCAACATGAAGTGCTGGAGGAACTCAGCAGATCAGTGAGCATATATGGAGAGGAATAAATAGGCAACATTTTGCGCTGAGATCCTTCATCAGGATTAGGAAGGAAGGGGAAGGAAGCCAGAATAAGAAGCTGGGGGTGGGGGGGAAGGGAAGGAGAACTAGCTTGTAGAAGATAGGTGGACCAGGTGACAGAGGGGACTAAGAAGCAGAATGGATGAATTAGAATGCTGGGAGGTGGAAGAGATAATGGACTGAAGGAGGAATTTGACAGGAGAGGATGGTGAACCATGGAAGAAAGGGAAGAGGTAGGGGCACCAGACGCTGGTGATTGACAGGTGAAACAAAGAGAAGGGAGTAAGAGAAGAGCTAAAATTCTTGTCCTTCAATGGTTTAATTCTGTTGAATGTACTCTTAAGCTTGACTCTAAATTCCTCAGTCTTTGAATTGGTGTTATTCCATGCTTAATAACATTTTGGATGAAATAATATGGGATGGCATTGGACTGACATGATAGCATCTGCACATCGAGTCTGGAAGGATTTAATTTCCAGCAAGGATTTGCAGCAGGTGGTGGAAAAATCAGGGTGAGGAATAAATTGACATTTCTGTTCCTCAACAATTTTGCTTGTCTTACTGCTTGTAATCACAGTACAGTTCATGAGGAGGCAAAGACCTGCATTTTGCAGAGTATGTTGTTTTATTATGGGCCACAAGCATTGTGCTAAATAGACGATATCTGGGTAGATGGGGATCATCAACCATGGTTGGCAGCTCATCTAGGAGAAGGAAAACTGATCTCAAACCTCCACTGCCTTGCTGCTATACCACTCACGTGGAAGGCTTTGGGAGAAAGGCCAGGGGCGGTGGGGTGGAATCCAGATTTTAAATCCATAAGGCGGTTCTATGTTGAGTTCAACACTGACTGGTAATTCCTGCAATGCTGTTGGTGCCAAACTGTATTGGTGTCCACTGGTTCCTTTGGATTTGTCAGCTGTGTGAAGCTGTGGGAATCTGTTGTATGGTGACAGCTTTCTCCCATATCGTACTTGCCTGGCTTGCATAATGAACGAAGGTAGCTAGGAATCAACATCCATGGTGGACTCCAACCAACGGAGGCCATCCTCTTGCTGTGAACCACCAACGGTATAGTTTCAAGGAACTGTTGTAGGGCCAAATCTTCTGAAATATTGTTAATTGTCTCCGTTCCATGAAAAGGTAGGAAAGGAAGCCAAGGACCCTTTAAGATGGTAAAAATAATTTAGTAATGTATCAGATTAAGGTACAAATAACATGACAGCATTTAATGAGTACTTGGCGCTGTGGTTCAAGTTATTCAAAATGGGTTTGTACATTGCGTAACGAATCAGTGTCCCCCAAAGATCAATGTAATCAGTATTTCATAGTGTTGCATGAAGTTTTGTAGAACGTGAGGAAAAATTAATTTAATCTATGCAGCTACCCAGATGTTGGCTCACAAGCATACAGCAATATAAGTAAAGCAGACTCCCCTTTACTTTGAATCTTTGACTTGTGTGTTTCTATGTGCCTGAACTTAAAACTGGCTGATGGAGGGATTCTGGTGGAATGCTTTCAGACAGTACATTATTGCAGCAGAGAGAAAAGTCTGCAAGGACTGATCAAAAGCCAGTGCATGTAACTGACTGGTTACATTAGGACTTCTGTTGTTTGCCAATCTAGAAGCAAACTAGTGTTGATGTTGTAGCCTGCTCTCATGTTTTTAATTTACAAAATGCATCCAATATCAGGGCAACAAAGCTGTAAAAGAACTGGGCGTAAAATTGGACTAGTTTTCACAATAGATTCCCAGTAAATCTGCAGATGAGAGGCAGCCAGTGAGCTTTTCTATATGGCCAGTGAAGTTCAGGCAGTGATATTTTGTTTGACCTTATTTGTTGCTTGTCTAGCTTTTGAATTAGACTTTAAAACTGATGAACTGTTGAGGGAGCATCAGATTCCATGGCACTGTTTTGAAAAAGAGTAAAAGAGTTCTTTGTGTACTGTCCAAAAGTTATCCCAAAGTCAATGCTATGGAAATTTGTCCATTTATTTATTTATACAGACTTCTTTGTGCACAAGTTGGTTGGGCATTTCAGTGTTGAGATGCAAGACATCTTGAGGTTGAAAAGTGCTATCTAAATACAGAAGGAAAGTACTTGATGTTAGAAATCTAAAATGAGGAATGAGAAAATACTCCCCAGCTGTGGAGAGAGAAGCAAAGTTGATGTTTCAGGTCTACAAACCAAATAGAGCCTTATTTCCTGTTTTTTGACTTTTGTGAGCTTTGAATGTTTTCCCCATGACATACTTACCTCATGAGCAACCAAATCTTTTGGATTAGGGTCACAGGTTATCAGTAGTTATAACAATATAAATTTTGTACCTTGGAATTTCCCAAGTTAATGTAGACAATTGTTAAGTCGATTAAAGGAATGGCCATGAGAAGAAGCTGGCAGGAATGGCCTGGTCAGAATTAGTTATGTGACTCGTATCATGGCAAAGCAGGCTGGAACTCTTCTAATTCATTGCACAGGTGGTAGCCTTGACTATAGTACCAAATGTGCTGTATTGGTAGAAGTGCCTACCTTTGAGGTCTTAACGTTGCAGAAACTGAATGAGGGGAGAAATTGTTGCTACATTGAGTGAAACATAGAAAAATGTACAGCACAATACAGGCCCTTTGGCCCACAAAGCTGTGTGGAACATGTCCCTACCTTAGAACTATCTAGGCTTTACCCATAGCCCTCTATTTCTAAGCTCCTTGTAGCCATCCAGGAGTTTCTTAAAAGACTCTATCATTTCTATCTCCACCACCGCCGCAGGCAGCCCATTCCACGCACTCACCACTCTGCGCTTATATATTTTAAAAAAACTTAACTCTGATATCTCCTCTGTACCTACTTCCAAGCACTTTATAACTATGTCCTCTCGTGCTAGCCATTTCATGAGAGGGAGAAGCCTCTGACTAACTACACAATGCCCCTCATTATCTTGTACACTTCTATCAAGTCACCTCTCATCCTCTGTGTCTCAAGGAGAAAAGGCACAGTTCACTCAACCTATTCTCATAAAGCATGCTCCCCAATCCAGGCAACATCCTTGTAAATCTCCTCTGCACCCTTTCTATGGCTACCACATCCTTCCTATGGTAAGGCAACCAGAATTGAGCACATCACTCCAAGTGGGGTCTGACCAGGGTCCTATATAGTTGCAACATTACTTCTTGGCTGTTAAACTCAGTCCCACAATTGACGAAGACTAATACACCATATGCCTTCTTAACCACAGAGTCAACCTGCGTAGTAGCTTTGAGTGTCCTATGGACCTGGACCCCAAGTTCCCTCTGATCCTCCACACTGCCAAGAGTCTTACCATTAATATATTCTGCCATCATATTTGACCTGCCTTTGACAAAGCCATGCTGACTATTCCCAATTATATTATGCATCTCCAAATGTTCATAAATGTTGCCCCTCAGGACCTTCTCCAACACTGAAATAAGACTTACTGGCCTATAAGTTCCTGGGCTATCCCTACTCCCTTTCTTGAATAAAGGAACAACATCAGCAAACCTCCAATCCTCTGGAACCTCTCCCGTCCCCATTGATGATGCAAAGATCATTGCCGGGGGATCAGCAATCTCCTCCCTCGCTTCCCACAGTAGTCTGGGGAACATCCCATCCAGTCCCAATGACTTATCCAATTTGATACTTTCTAAAAGCTCAGCACATCCTTTTTTTTTTTAATATCTACATTCTCAATTTTCAGTCCACTGCAAGTCATCACTACAATCGCCAACATCCTTTTCCATAGTGAGTACTGAAGCAAAGTATTCATTAAGTACCTCTGCTATTTCCTCTGATTCCATATACACTTTTCCACTGTCACAATTGATTGGTCCTATTTTCTTGCTTCTTATCCTCTTGTTCTTCACATACTTGTAGAATGCCTTGGGGTTTTCCTTAATCCTGTCCACCAAGCCCTTCTTATGACCCCTTCTGGCTCTCTTTAAGCACTTTCCTGCTAGCCTTATAATCTCGATTCATATTACCTAGTTTTTTGAACCTTTTGTTAAGCTATTTTTGACTAGATTTACAACAGCCTTTGTACACCACTGATTCTGTACCCTACCATCCTTTCCATGTCTCAATGGAACTTACCTACTCAGAACCCGATGCAAATATCCCCTGAACATTTGCCACATTTCTTCGGTATGTTTCCCTGAGAACATGTTTCCAATTTATGCTTCCAAGTTCCTGCCTGATAGCCTCCTAGTTCCCCTTAGTCCTTTTAAATATTTGCCTGACTTGTCTGATCCTATCCCCCTCCAATGCTATGGTAAAGGAAATAGAATTGTGATCACTATCTCCAAAATGCTCTCCCACTGAGAGACCTGACACCTGACTAGGTTCATTTCCCAATACTAGATCAAGTACAGCCTCTCCTCTTGTAGACTTTACCTACACCTAACTAACTCTACCTCATCTAAGCCCTCACTCTAAGGAGATGTCGATCAATATTTGGGAAATTAAATTCTCCCACCACAACAACCCTGTTATTATTACTCCTAGCAAGAATCTGTATCCTCACTGCTCCTCGTTGTCTCTGTTACTATTCGGTGGTCTGTATTTAAAAACAACACCCATTGACCCCCTTCCTATTCCTAACCAACCCACAGAGACTCCGTAGACAACCCCTCCATGACTTCCTCCTTTTCTGCAGCTGTGACACTATCTCTGATCAACCCCACCTCTTTTGCCTCCCTCCCTATCCTTTCTGAAACATCTAAAGCCTAGCACTTGAAGTAGCCATTCCTGCCCCTGCACCATACAAGTCTCTGTAAGGGCCACAACACCATAGCTCCAAGTACTGATCCACACTCTAAGCTCATCCGCTTTACTCATAATACTCCTCACTGTAAAATGGACTTGGCTCAAACCATTGGTCTGAGTGCATCCCTTTCCTATCACCTGCCTATCCTCCCTTTCACACTGTCTCCAAACTTTCTCTATTTGTGAGCCAACCTCCCTTTCCTCCGCCACTTCAGTTTGGTTCCAACCTCCCCAGCAATTCCAGTTTAAACTCTCCCCAATAGCCTTAGCAAACCTCCCTGCCAGGATATTGGTCCCCCTCAGATTCAAGTGCAGCCCGTCCTTTTTGTACAGGTTGCACCTGCCCCAGAAGAGGTCCCAATGATCCAGAAATCTGAATCATTGCCCTCTGTTTCAATCCCTCGCATTTATTCTCCACCTCATTCTATTGCTATACTCACTGTCACGTGGCACAGGGAGTAATCCCCAGATGATTATTTTGGAGGTCCTGCTTCTCAACTTCATTTCTAACTCCCTGTAGTCTATTTTTCAGCACCTCTTCCCTTTCCTATCTATGTCATTGGTACAAATATGTACCACGACCTCTAGCTGTTCTCCTTCCCACTTCAAGATATCGTGGATGCGATCAGAAACATCCCTGTCTCTGGCACCTGGGAGGCAAACTACCATCATGTTTCTTTCCTGTGTCCACAGAATTGCCTGTCTGGTCCCCTAACTATAGAGTCCCCTATCACTGCTGCCATCCTCTTCCTTTCCCTACCCTTCTGAGCCACAGGGCCAGACTCTGTGCCAAAGGCGTGACCACTGTTGCTTTCCCCAAGGTAGGCCATTTCTCCACCCCCACCACCCCAACAGTACTCAAGCAGGAGTACTTATTGTTAAGGGGGACAGACACAGGGGTACTCTCTAGTACCTGCTTCTTGCCCTTCCCTCTCCTGACTGTTACCCACTTCTCTATCTCCTGTGGTCCCAGGGTTACTACCTGCCTATAGCTCCTCTCCATCAGCTCCTCATTCTCCGTGACCAGATGAAGGTCATCAAGCTGCAGCTTGACACACCTGGTGCAGATATGGTCGTCCAAGAGGCCGGGATTCTCTAGGACTTCCCACATCTGACACTGAGCACAGAAAACTGGCCTCACACACATACTCGCTGTCGTTATTTTAAACAGATAACCTACTTGGCCTTGACCCCTTATCGCTGAAGCCCCATTGAGCCAAAGCCTTCCTACTCTGTCTCCCACTTCTCTGACACCCACTCTGTAAATCTGTCTTCCTCTTAAACTCTTCCCACTGATCTCACTAGCCGATCTCCATGCACTGTTCAAACTGCTGAAGAAATTACCAACATTGGTCAAGCCAATTTTTGAGTATCTGCAAGTGCTGGTCTGAAAGTCTTCCCACCATTTTTTTGTTTGTTGCCTAATATTGGAGAGAGGAATGTACAATATGAATGTCATGAGATTTAGTACCTGTTGTGAATATCAGCTGCATCCAAGCGGTTTCATTTTTTTATAAAAACTAAAACCAGTTTCAATTCTTACTGCTTATTGAGATTTTTAAAAATAAACTAACTTCTCTGAATTACTTAATTTCAGTAAGTCCCTTTGAATATAACTAAAATTTACTCCCACCTACATGTTGAATTGTAGAGGATTATTATTTCACAGGGTAATTTTAACAACTGGCCCTCCTTTTCATGCTTTTCACACAAATAATGAAGTTTGTTTCTGAAGTATGGTCGTTTCTGTAATCTTGAAAATATGCAGACAATTTGCATAAGCAGAGGCGCACAACATTCTGATTATGAATACAGATAACAGAGCCTCTGTGTCCACATAAAGAAGATTTTTGGGATCTTGCTTTATCACCTCATCCCTTGGTACTGTGCTGAGTTTTGCACTGAACCATGGAGTGGAATTTAGAAATATAGAAAAACTAGAGAACAATACAGGCGCTTTGGCCCACAAAGCTATGTCAAACATGTCCTTACCTTAGAAATACCTCGGCTTACCTGTAGCTCTCTATTTTTCTAAGCTGCATATATCTATCCAGGAGACTCTTACAAGACCCTATCATTTCTGCCACCGTGGCAGGCAGCCCATTCCATGCACTCACCACTCTGTGTAAAGAACGTATCCCTGACATCTCCTTTGTACCTACTTCCAAGCACCTTAAATATGCAGAATATGACCCATCTACAACCACTCTTTGCCTTCAGTGGGCAAGACAGTTCTGGATCCACAAAGCAATGTCCCCTTGGATCCCATGCCTCCTTACTTTCTCAATAAGCCTTGTATGGGGTAACTTGTCAAATGCCTAGCTAAAATCTATACACATTACATGTACAGATCTACCTTCATCAATGTGTTTAGTCACATCCTCAAAAAATTCGATCAGGCTTGTAAGGCATGACCTGCCCTTGACAAAGCCATGCTAACTATTCCTTCTCATGTTATGCCTCTCCAAATGTTCATAAATCTGGCCTCTCAGGATCTTCTTCATCATCTTACCAAGCACTGAAATAAGACTTCCTGGCCTATGATTTCTTGGGCTATCCCTACAAACTTTCTTGAATAAGGGAACAACATCCTCCATTTCTCTGGAGCCTCTGCTGTCCTCATTGATGATGCAAAGATCATTGCCAGAGGCACAGCAATCTCCTTCCTTGCTTCTCACAGTAGCCTGGGGTATATGTCATCCAGTCCTGGTGACTTAGCCAACTTGATGCTTTCCAAAAGCTCCAGCACATCCTCTTCCTTAATTCCTACATGCTCAATCTTTTCAGTCTGCTGCAAGTCATCCCTACAATCGCCAAGGTCCTTTTCCATTGTGAACACTAAAGCAAAGTATTCATTAAGTATCTCTGCCAACTCATCTGGTTCCATACACACTTTCCCACTGTCACACTTGATTGGTCCTATTCTGTCATATCTTATCCTCTTGCTCTTCACATACTTGTAGAATGCCTTGGGGTTTTCCTTAATCCTGTCCGCCAAGGCCTTCTCACGGCCCCTTCTGGCTCTCCTAATTTATTTCCTAAACTCTTTCCTACTAGCCTTATAACCTTCTGGATCTCTATCATTACCTATCATTATCATTAAATTATTATTTTTTTAAACTTTTCGTAACCTCTTCTTCTTGACTAGATTTACAACAGCCTTTGTACACCACAGTTCCTGTATCCTACCATCCTCTTCCTGTCTCATTGGAACATATCTATGCAGAAGCACATGCAAATATCCCCTTAACATTTGCCACATTTCTTCTGTACCTTTCCCTGAGAATATGGGTTTCCAATTTATACTTCCAAGTTCCTGCCAGGCAGCAGCCTCATATTTCCCATTACTCCAATTAAACATTTCCCTAACTTGTCTGTTCCTATCCCTCTCCAATACTTTGGTAAAGGAGATAGAATTGTGATGACTATCTCCAAAAAACTCCCACTGAGAGACCTGACACCTGACCAGGTTCATTTCCCAATACCAAATCAAGTACAGCCTCTCCTCTTGTAGGCTTGTTTATATATTGTGTCAAGAAACCTTACTGAACACACCTAACAAACTCCACCCCTTCTTAAACCCCTCACTCTAGAGAAATGCCAGTCAATATTTGGGAAGTTAAAATCTCCAACCACAACAACCCTGTTATTATTAATCCTTTCCAGAATCTGTCTCCCTATCTGCTCCTTGATGTCCCTGTTACTATTGGGTGGTCTATATAAAAAAACCCAGAGTTATTGACCCCTCTTTATCCCTAACACCCACAAAGACTCCATAGACAACCCCTCCATTACTTCCTCCTTTTCTGCAGCTGTGACACTATCTCTGATCAGCTGTGCCATGCTCCCACCTCTTTTGTCTCCCTCCCTGTCCTTTCTGAAACATGTAAAGCCTGGCCCTTGAATTAGCCATTCCTACCCCTGTACCATCCAAATATCTGTAATGGCCACAACACCACAGCTCCAAGTATTGATCCACCCTTTAAGCTCATCAGCTTTGTTCATAATACTTCTCACATTAAAATAGACAAATCTCAAACAATCGGTCTGAGCATGTCCCTTCTCTATCACCTGCCTATCCTCCCTCTCACACTATCTACAAGCTTTCTCTATTTGTGAGCCAACATATATTCCTTCATCACTTCAGTTCAATTCCCACCCCCCAGCAATTCTAGTTTAAACTCTCCCCAGTACGCTTAGCAAACCTCCCTGCCAGGATATTGGTTCCCCCTGGGATTCAAGTGCAACCCGTCCTTTTTGTACAGGTCACACCTGCCCCAAAAGAGGTCCCAATGATCCAGAAATCTGAATCCCTGCCCCCTGCTTCAATCCCTCAGCCACGCATTTACTCTCCACATTCTATTGCTATATTCACTGTCATGTGGCACAGGGAGTAATCCCCAAATGATTATCTTGGAGGTCCTGCTTCTCAACTTCATTCCTAACTCCCTGTAGTCTATTTTCCAGGACCTTCTCCCTTTCCTATCTATGTCATTGGTACCAATATGTACCACGACCTCTGGCTGTTCTCCCTCCCACTTCAGGATATCGTGGACGCAATCAGAAACATCCTGGACCCTGGCACCTGGGAGGCAAACTACCATCTGCGTTTCTTTCCTGCGTCTGCAGTATTGCCTGTTTGATCCCCTAAGAGTCCCCTATCACTTTTCCTTTTCCTACCCTACTGAGCCACAGGGCCAGACTCTGTGCCAGAGGCCCGGCCACTGTTGATTCCATCAGGTAGGCTCCCCCCCCACCCCCCACCCCCCACCAACAGTACTCAAGCAGGAGTACTGTTTGTTTCCCTCAAGTTAAGCTGAGTTCTGCTGCTGAGCTACAATTAGCCGGCTAAAATTCTACCGTGTGTTGTGCATTTCTTAATTTACTTACTTCAGAATAAGATGCTTATCAGATATGTTTGCAATGGCCTACCAGTCTGTAACTGTCTGAAATTGCTGTTTTAAAATCCTTCAGCAGCAGTGATATGTTCACCACTATCCTTTTTGGGTGGAGTTCTATTTTTGATTTTGTAACTGTGTCAATGATATAAAACCATAAGATATGGGAACAGAGTTAGCTCCCATTCAGATCATGAAATCTGCTCTGCCATTCAATTGTGGTTGATTTGTTTTTCAACTCCATTCTCCCTAAACTTGTAATGTAATCTTTTAAACCCTTCTACCAATCAACTGTGGAATTGTCACTGATTAGTTCTGCAACTTCAACACCCCCCCCCCCCCCCCCAACCCTTATCTCCTTCTCTATCTTTTCTAAAACCTCCAAGTACCATGTAAAAGGCCGGTGAATGAATTACAAGCCCAACGAAGAAGACAAATAATTGGAATAAACGTGCCCTTTTTTGAGCTAGAGGTAAGTAACTAATGAAGTATATGAGGGGTTGTTTCATCACACTCAATTGTTAACTAATTACATTAATGATCTGGAGGAGAGAATGAAATGCAAGGTTTCCACGTTTGCCAATGATATGAAAATTGGTGGAAGGGCATGTTATGGAGAGGATGATGGTTGTTAACATAAATGACACATTTCACGGTATATTTCAATGTGATAAATAGTTCTGAATCTGAGGGCATTGTGGTTTTGTGACAAGATACAGATAGTGCAATCAGGTGAAAGCCTGGCAAATAGTTTTATGTGGGGAAGTGAGAGGTAAATGCCCTTTCAGTAAGAGGCATCAACAAGTAGATTGTTATCTTAATGGAGAGAGGCTGCAAATAAGTGAAAACCATACAGAACCTAATGTACACGATTCATAAAATGTTGGCTATCAGATCTAAACAAGTAGTTAAGTGGGCAAACGATGTCAAATGACAGATTGGTCTTTCTTGCAAGAGGTTGGAGTTTAACAATAGAAGGGCTTTGTTACTATTATACAGTGTGAGGTCACACCTGAAATACTGAACACAGTTTTACTCTCATTTGCTGAATATGATTTAGTAGCATGAAGGCAATCTAAGGGCAATTTACCAGACTAGTTAATGGAATGAATGTTGTCCTACCAAGAGAGATTAAATAGTTTGAAGTTCCTTGGAGTTTAAATGAATGAAGGCTGACCTTATTCAAACTTGCAACATCCTGGTGAAGCTTGACGGGGTACAATTTGGAAATTGTTTTGTTCCGGTGAGAGTCATGAAGGGTGAATGAGTGAGAGTGAGGCCTCCATCAATCAGAGTTGACCACCCTAGCTGTCTAGATGTGCAAGCCTAGGCAATATAATATGGAGTGCAAGCTGTTGCCCGTGTAGCAAGGCCCCCCCTCCCCACACATCTGATGCCCAAAGGAATGGCAGAGACTGATATGGTTTGGTATCAGAAGTGGCGCAGGAGTTGCCAGTCAGCGTTGAACTCAATGTACGATTGCCTTAGGGACTCCAACTCCATACTTTTCCCTGGGGGGGGGGCAGGGTTTATTCCTGAAGACTTCCTCATGAGTGGGTATAGCCGCAAGGCAGCGGGGGTTTGAGATCAGAGTTTTCCTTCTCCTGGATGAGCTGCCAAACGTGGCCGATAAGCCCTATCGGCCCGAAGTAACTAGTTTTAAGGTGCCAGTAACCTGCCTTTGCCACTTCTCCTGATAGTAGAAACTGTCCTGCTATCGGCTAAGCCACATGTGAAGGCCAGAAGCTGGATTTGGTTGTCAGAGGCTATTTGAGGCACACACCACTGGGAGCATTTAATAGGTAGTGGGAGCTTGTCCCTTCACCACCTCCGGTTATAACAACCTTAAGGAACCTTAAAGGGTACATAATTACAAAATAAGGGACCAATCATTTAAAAATATGTAGCCATTTCTTAGAGGATAGTAAATCTCTGGAGTTTTTTGCTCCTGGGGCAGTGGAGGGCAGATCTTTAGATACTCATGACGGAGATGAGTAAATATTTAAAAGATCAAAGAACTGAGGATTATGGTGAACCGGCACATAAGATGAGTTGATACCAGCATTGATCAGTGGTGATATTGAGAGGCTTGAGGGACCCGGTGTCTGATTCCTTCTCATGTTTGTATGTGTGTGTGATTAAACTGTATTTGTCTTTCTACCAAATTGATAGCTGTGCATTTCTCCATATCTGATGCATTTTACCTTCACAATTGTATATTTCTCTGCAGCCAATTCATGTTTGTGAGTTGCTTTTCCAAATATCTTTTAGATATGTTGTTTATGACCCCTTCCTGTTAGTCATAAATACAGATTGTATGGAGTGGAAGCCCCAGCACTGATTCCTGTGACGCCCTACCAATAATAGCTTGCCACATTGTAAATTCTCATTATCACTGTCTTTTGTTGACAACCAGTTGCTGAACATTTTAATATGTTGTCCTCAATGCCGTGAGCTTTGTGAATTCTTTTGGGAATGCATTGTATCCATTCAGTTCTCCTTCCAACCTTGCTAATTTCATCCTCCAGAAAATCTGTACACTTCTGTTTTGTATAACCATGCTAACTTTACCTGATGTAATATTTTGTTCCATTTCCATTTCCTTCATATTTGAAGATCCCTGAATTTTTCTTGACGAGTAATGGTAAGCAGACTAGCTTTTTAGTTATTTTTTTTCTCTACTGCCCCCTTTTTAATGTGTAAAGTTACATCTACCATGTCTATTCACACTTCTTGCAGTATTGCACAATGGGAGCCATCAGATCAGGGATTTATCATTCCTCAGTTCCATTTGGTTTGCTTAATAATATCTGTTCAACATTTCTGTATTTTACTGCCTTGGCTTCTAGCTCTACTGCTCTCTTGCATATAGAAGTTTCTCATCAGTTTATAGCTGTATTTTCTCTAGCTGTATTTTCTCTGGCTTTATGAATCTTTTATTAATATGATCAGCCCAGAAGCCCAAACTGGAGCCATTGAGTTATTAATAAATTTGGAACTCAGTCTGCCCTTTTTATTAGTTTATATAAGGCAATTCACTTCTCTTTATAAACAATGCATTCTGCAAATGAATATGAAGTTTATGACAAAATGTCATCCTTATTGTAAGCTTAATTATACTTCTGAGCTTATGGATATAACTTTGTTTTCTCACAACGAAAAGGAAAGTGCAGCCATAAGATGTTGGGCTAAATAGCCTAATTCTGCTCCATCGAATCTGCCCCACCATCAGTCATCGTCATGGCTGATCCATTTCCATCCCAACCCCATTATCTGTCTCCTCATAACTTTTCATGCCCTGGCTAACCAGGAACCTATCGACCTTTGCCTTAAATACACACAATGACCAGACCTCCACAGCCACCTGTGGCAATTAATTCCACAGACTCACCACTCCCTGACCAAAGAAATTCCTCCTCATCTCTATTCTAAGCAGACATCCCTCTATTCTAAGTCTGTGCTCTCTGGTCCTAAACTCCCCCCTATAGAAAACTTCCTCTCCACACCAACTCTGACAAGGCCTGTGAACATTTGATGGTTTTCTATGAGATCCCCCTCTCATTCTTCTAAATTCCAGCAAGTACAGGCCCAGAGCCATCAAACGCTCCTCATGTGATAACCCTTTCATTCCCAAAATCATTTTCGCAAACCTCTCGAGTCCTCTCCAATGTCAGCATATCCTTTCTTAGATAAGGGGCCAAAAACTGCTCATTACTCTAAATGAGCCCTCACCCATGCCTTTTAAAGCCTTGTTTTTATATTCTAGTCCTCGAAATGAATGCTAACCTTACATTTGCCTTCCTCATCACTGATTTAAACTGTAAGTTGATCTCTAGGGAATCCTACATGAGAACTCACAAGTTCCTTTGCATCTTGGATTTTTGAATTTTCTTCCTGTTTAGAAAATAATTATGCTTTTATTTCTTCTGCCAAAGTGCATGACCATACACTTCTTGACTCTGTATTCCATCTGCCACTTCTTTGCCCATTCTCCTAATCTGTCTAAGTCGTTCCGTAGCCTCCCTGTTTCTTCAATCTAACCTGGTCCTCCACCTATCTTTGTATCATCTATGAACTTGGCCACAAATCTATCAATTCTGTCATCCAAATCATCGGCATGCAATTGAAAAAGAAATGACTCCAACACCAACCTCTGCAGAACACCAAAAGTCCCTGGCAACTAATGTGGCTGGAGTATCCTACTCTCTGGCTACCTTCCAAAAATATGGTGGATTAGACAGCTAGTATGTTTTAATGTGCAAAATTATTTGAGTTATTAGTTAAAATTCAATTTCTGTTATGTTCATTTTCAGGACAAGAGCATTATTGTTATTCACTGCCCCCATCTGTCCTTAAATGACTACAGTCCAAGTCTGATTCAACATGTGAATTGGTGTTGATTCACTAATCCTTGACCATGACTGGAATGTAGAGTTATGGAGTTATGCCGCATTGAAACAAGCCTTTCTGTTTGACTTGTCAATGCTAACCAAGATGTTTATTTATGTCAGTCCCATTTGCCACTGTTTAGCCATACCCCTCTGAATCTTTGCTATCCTTGTACACAGCTAGACAAATTGTAATTATACTCCCCTCTGCAGCTTCCATATGCCCACTGCCCTCTACATGAGGGGAGAAGTTGCTGGGTCCCTTTTTTCCCCCCTTAATCTTTCCCCTCTCATCATAAACCTATGCCCCTTATTTTTAGATTTCCCTACAATGAGGAAAAGGACTGTGGCCTTTCACCTTATTTATGTTCCTTATGATTTTATATAACCATGTCCCTCAGCATCCTACATTCTAAGAAATAAGAAATATTTCAGTCTCTACTTCTAACTCAAGACTACCAGTACAGGTAGCATTCTCATGAATGTCTTGTGCATTTTTTTTCCAGCTTAATTTTGCTGCCTTAAGTTGACTAGAACTGTGCACAATAATCCAAATGTGGATTCACCAATATCATGTAAGATGACATCTCAACTGCTGCACTCAATATTCTGATTGATGAAGGCAAACATGTCAAATGCTGCCTTCACCAGAGACACACAATTGCAGGTGCTGGAGTTTTGAGTGAAAAACAAAATGTTGGTGTAATTGAGTGGGTCGAGCAGCATCTGTGCAGGGAAAGGGACAGTGGGCATATCAGGACTATTTTGCTGCCACCTTCATCACCCTATCCATTTGTGCCTCCACTTTTGGGGAACTATATAAACCGTATAACCATATGTAACCCCCTGGGTCACCTCAGGCTCGCTCAGCTTGTTCTCGTCTAGGGGGAGCAGCCTTCAGCCCCGCCAAACTGGGTAATCCGCTGGTGTGGATGCTATGTGATGTCCCCGCCTCACCCAAAAACAGACAGTACACCATAAGCAATTAAATGAGTACAATTTATAAAGGTTACTATAACTAAGTGATTAATAACGATACAGTATATATGAAGAGAAAAACATAAAGAAAAGGCGCCAAACTTATCAAAGTCCAAACCACTTCGTGCACAACCGTTGGAGCTCAATTACTGAAGTCTTCTGGCCACCATTGGATCCCCTCCAAGCTCCTCGACTTGCAGCTCAGGACCCTCCGAGTGGTCAACCAAGCACATCTAGCTTCATCCCCCCCTCCTCGGAGTACCTCCTGGCCTCGGACCCCCCGCTTGGGGTCCGTTCCTCGCCCAGCTTACAGCATTGCGTCCTCTCTTTCAACCCCCTCACGCCAATCTGCCCAAAAGCCCGTCAACAAAAGCTTACAGACTCAGAAGAAAGAACATTAATCCCCATTTGGTTTACAAAGGAATACTATTCTCGTTATCAGTAAATTAGCATTCCTGCTAGTTAACAAAACAAAGAAGCCCTTTTGATTACATACATAGTAACAAAGAAAAAAGAAGAAACCCCCTTTACACTCACCCCCACCAAATAAAAGTCATGTCCTCATGACTATTAAATAACTCGCCACCTTTCCTGCCAACACACCGTAACCCAAGCACAAACAGTGACATCTCCTCCCCACACAGTAAACCTCACGCCCTGTTCCTCAGGCGCTACTTAGGCCAACTATCTGGGAGTTCCCTAACCCTTCTGAGACCTTCGTACCCCCTCACCTAAACCCTTCAGGCTTGGATACAACTGGGGATACCTTGGGCCCACTACCAACTCTTCTCTCAACCTCTCACTCATGCCCCACACTGCACACAGCTAACCCTCCCCGCTACACCTGACTCAATGGGAGAAGGGCCAAAGGTCTCTTCCTTAATTGAGGGAAAGTCAGCAAAAGGCAGCGTGTACCACACATCCAGCACATCATCCATCGAATCTGTATTCTTCCTCATTTCTGCGATCGTTAGCTGCTGTTTGATCTTCTCCAAATGGAAACACGTGGCCTGCACTGCTCCTGCAGTCTCTTCAGCCTCCTGTTCAGTATTCACTGCACCTCTCTCCAGATCAACTTTCAGGTTTTGCACTTCATTTGAACTGTCGATGGTCATCTTCAGGCTCCCTTCAAGCTTCCGCTTCTCTCTTCTGAGATTTGTCTGTAATTTCTTCACCTCCGCAAACTCCCCTCTCCAGGTTCTCAGTTTGCTATTGCCCTCAGTCAGACAACTTTTTTCATTCTCTCCAACTTGTAAGTCTTCCAAATGGTTCCAGATCACTTTCTCCAGTCTCTCCGTCTTCATCTCAAACTTGATTCCGTAGAGACAGTCACTCACGAGCTGCGACCTTCGCCAGCCCTGGCACATGTCCAGAAAACACTTTAACTCTGTAATTCTCAGCTGCTCCTGCAACGACCTCACTTCATATTCTCCTGAGGCAAATCCAAATAGCAAGAGATCATCCACATACACCAAAACTCCAAACGCCTCTACATCCCCTATGGTCTTCCACCTGCCCCGCAGGAAGGTTGCAAGGGCTCCAGGTATGCCCTGTGGCATCTTTTCAGACCCGAAGACTCCTAGGGAATTTATAACGGTCGTCTTCTCTTTGTCGGCCTCACTCATCGGGATCTGGCAACATCCACTCCTCAGATCCAGCACCGTAAACCACTTCACACCACTCAGACAGGCCATCACCTCTTCGGCCCTCAGGGCCATATTCTGGTCACTGACAGTGCGCCTCTTCAACGCACTATAATCCACGCACACGCTGCCTATGTCTTCCACGGCTGTAGGCGCCAGTCACCGCAACCTCTCTCCGAGGTGTCTTCAGCAGTCAACTCCCCTCCCTTGTGGTATTTCGCAGCGTCCACTAAGAGGGTCTCACCCTCAGATACTTCCCCCAGGCCGTACCACCACCGGCTCTTGTTTGAATTCAGTATCGGCCCAATGCTGCTACACACGTCCGCACAAGCAGCTCGAAACTCTAGGTGCATCGACAATGCCTCCAAACAGCGCTCACCCGCCTCCTCCGGGCAGGCCCCCAAGCGCACCAGCAGGAAATTGGTTCTCTCTAGAACAGAAATGCTGCCTGTCTCAACAGTGTCCGGACACATCAGCATTAATGATTCATGAACCTCCGTCTCCTCCACATTTGCCTCTAAGAACTCCATTTTCACTGACCAACAACCGTCGTCTGGATAATCACTGGCACTGGTACCCCGAATCTCCAGTGTCCTCAATGTCGTCAAGGGTAAATGCTTCCAATAACGGTTATAAAACAAACTGTACAGCAACTTAACTGACATCCCGGTGCCGAGGATGGCTTTAACTTGATTTCCATCCATCCGTAACAACACCTGTGCGCGTGGCCCCTCTAAGCCTTCAGGAATAGAGTCTGTTCCTTTCAGGAGTTCCTTGGTACATTGCTGGGAACGTGCTTCCCCAGAGACCCCCAGCCTTTCCCCCACTGGGCCTCCTCTAAGTTTCCCGACACTTCTCGAATCAACGGAACAACTGATCCCCTTGGCACCACAAGCAATTTATCTGCCCCCCCTAGGCAAAAGGGATACCCTAAAAACTTTCCACCAATCTCCTGCCACAGATATGATAAGCCCCCCCCCCCAGCTGTGGCATTTGACTTCCAGTCAAACCACACTCATTTTCCCACACTTTCCCAGAACTGGCAGCTGTCACTTTGAGGTAATTGAGCCCGACAGTTCTAACAAAGTCACCAGCCTGCCTACTCAAACTTTCAACCCGTCCCTGTCGCTTTTCCTCAGCCAAGCACTGCCACTCACCCAACAACTGAGGGGTCCGCTCCACCCACGCCTCGGCCCCTTTAGGGCTGGACATTATTCCAACAACTGGGCGGAGCTCACCACTGCTGAAACATCCCAACCTGTCACTCCTCACTCTCCAAACAGTACGGACAACCCATGGTCCCACCACCATTTCGTCAGCGCTAGTCGGAACTCGAACAACGACCTCCAGGCTACCAACAGCAGCCACCCCACCCAACACACACGCAGTGATAACCAGCAATCGCACACTCACAAAGGCACACCGGCTCTTCGCCGCAGACACAATTTAAAGAGGGCGATCACACAGCTTCCACAGAAATCAATCCCGGACGAGCACCCCACAATGTCATCCCCTGGGTCACCTCAGGTTCGCTCAGCTTGTTCTCGTCTAGGGGGAGCAGCCTTCGGCCCTGCCAACCTGGGTAATCAACTGGTGTGGATGCTGTGTGATGTCCCCGCCTCGCTCAAAAACAGACAGTACACCATAAGCAATTAAATGAGTACAATTTATAAAGGTTACTGTAACTAAGTGATTAATAACGATACAGTATATATGAAGAGAAAAAAAAAGAAAAGGCGCCAAACTTATCAAAGTCCAAACCACTTCGTGCACAACCGTTGGAGCTCAATTACTGAAGTCTTCTGGCCACCATTGGATCCCCTCCAAGCTCCTCGACTTGCAGCTCAGGACCCTCCGAGTGGTCAACCAAGCACATCTAGCTTCATCCCCCCTCCTCGGAGTACCTCCTGGCCTCGGACCCCCCGCTTGGGGTCCGTTCCTCGCCCAGCTTACAGCATTGCGTCCTCCCTTTCAACCCCCTCGCGCTAATCTGCCCAAAAGCCCGTCAACAAAAGCTTACAGACTCAGAAGAAAGAACATTAATCCCCATTTGGTTTACAAAGGAATACTATTCTCGTTATCAGTAAATTAGCATTCCTGCTAGTTAACAAAACAAAGAAGCCCTTTTGATTACATACACAGTAACAAAGAAAAAAGAAGAAACCCCCTTTACACATATAACAATCACAGCACGGAAACAGGCCATCTCGGCCCTCCTAGTCCGTGCCGAACTCTTAATCTCACCTAGTCCCACCTACCCGCACTCAGCCCATAACCCTCCACTCCTTTCCTGTCCATATACCTATCCAATTTTACCTTAAATGACACAACTGAACTGGCCTCTACTACTTCTACAGGAAACACATTCCACACAGCTATCACTCTCTGAGTAAACAAATACCCCCTCGTGTTTCTATGTACTATATGTTTCAGGTACTATGTACCTGTACGTCTAGGTTTGACAACATTCTTCAAGGCCCTGTCATTTACTATATAAATCCTGCACTGGCTTAACTTACTGAAATGCAATATCTTTAACTTGTCAGAGTTCAATTCCATCTGCCATTCTTTGGCCCTCTCCCCTGTTAATCTGATTCCTATTATATTCTTAAATAACTTCCTTCTCAATCCAAGCAATGTTGGTATCATCTGAAATTTGGACCATAAGCTTAGCTTTGGTCACTAGCTTCCCATCTAGAAAAACAGTTACCACCTTCTGATTCCTTTCACAAAGTCAATTTTGTGGAAAGGACTAGACAATTATCGAAAGTATAAAGCCTATTATAAACATGAGAAAGTCTACAGATGCTGGAAATCCAAAGCAATGCACCAAAATGCTGGAGGACCTAAGCAGGTCAAACAGTATCTATGGAAATCAATAAACAGTTGACATTTCGGGCTGAGATCCTTCTTCAGGACTGAAGGTGGGGTGGGGGGGGGGGAGAAGGAGGCTAACTGGAAGGTGATGGGTAAAGCAGGTGAGAAGAACTGAAAGGCCAGAGTTGAGAATAGAAGAAGGGGAGGGGAGGGTTTTTTTTTACCAGAAGGAGAAATCGACATTCATGACATCAGGTTGGAGGCTACCCAAATGAAATATGAGGTGTTGCTCCTCCACCCTGAGGGTGGCCTCATCTTGGCACAAGGGGAGGCCATGGACTAGCATGTCAAAACAGGAATGGGAATTAAAATGTTTGGCCACTAGGAAGTTCTGCTTTTGGCAGATGGAGCAGAGGTGCTCGATGAAGCAGACCCCCAATTTATGACTGGTCTCAACAATGTCTAGGCAGCGGTATCAGGAGCACCAGAGACAATAGATGACCCCAGCAGATCGTAGGTGAAGTGTTGCCTCACCTGGAAGGGCTGTTTGGTGTCCAGAATGGAGGTGAGGAAGGAGGTACATGGGCCACTTGCAGGGATAAATTCCGGGAAGGAGGTTAATTGGGAGAGAGGAATGGACAAGGGAATTGTGGAGGGAGTGATCCCTGTGGAAAGCAGAGGGGGTGGGATGATAAAGATGCTTAATGATTGGATTCCTTTGGAGATGACAGAATTGCAGAGGATGATGCCCTTTGCTGATGCCTGTTTCCATTTTACTCAATGTACCAGGATCATTACTGGGAGCATGATAGAAGAATCAGAATCAGATTTACCATCACTGGCATATCTCCTGAAATTTGTTGTTTTATAGTAACAGCACATTGCAATATGAAACAATAAAGCTATAAATTACAATAATAAATTTATTTAAAATAAATAAGCAGTGCCAAAAAAGAGGAAAAAATAGGTAGTGTACATGGTTCATTGTCCATTCAGAAATCTGATGGTGGAGAAGAAGAAACTGTTCTTGAAACATTGAGTGTGTGTCTTCAGGCTCCTAGACATCCTCCTTGATGGTAGCAATGAGAAGAGGGCATGTCCTGGGCAATTGAATCCTTTAATAAGGGATGCTGCCTTTTTGAGACATGGCCTTTTGAAGGTGTCTTCGATGCTGGGGAGGCAAGTGCCTACGATGGAACTGGCCGAGATAATGACTTTCTGCAGCTTTTCCCAATCCTGTGCAGTGGCCCCTCCATACCAGACCATAGTGCAACCACTTAGAATGCTCTCTATGGTACAGCTGTAGAAATTTGAGAGACTTTTTAGTGTCATGCCAAGTCTCCTCAACTCCTGATGAAATATAGCCACTGTCATGCTTTCTTAGTATTTGCATCAAAATATTGGGCCTAGGCTAAATCTTTAGAGATGTTGACACTGAGGAACTTGAAAATGTCACATTGTCTGTGGTCACCCTGTGAAGAAGTTGATCATCCAGTTGCTTAGGAAAGTCCAGAGGCCCAGGTTTTGGAACTTGTTGATTAGAACTAAAGATATGATTGTGTTGAACACTGATATGTAATTAATAACTAGCAGCCTGATGTAGGTATCTAATCAAGATAATCATTCTTCATTATGAGTTATTTACTTAGCTCCTTGGTGTTACCAGTCATATTTACCATTGACCTATTCATAGTACCTTCCGATCACAGAATATAGAAATCTACAGCACATTACAGGCCCTTTGGCCCACAATGTTGTGCCGACTGTGTAACCTACTCCAGAAACTGCCTTGAATTACCCTACCGCATAGCCCTCTATTTTCCTAAGCTCCATGAGAGTCTTTTAAAAGACCCTATTGTATTCCACCACCGTTACAGGCAGTGCATTCCACGCACCCACCACTCTCTGTGTGGAAAAACTTATCCCTGATACCTCCTCTGTACCTACTTCCAAACACCTTAAAATTATGCCCCCTTGTGTTAGCCATTTTAGCCCTGGGAAAAAGCCTCTAGTTTTCAACATAATCAATGCCTCTCATCATGTGGTATATCTTATTAGGTCACCTCTTATCCTCTATCACTCCAAGGATAAAAGGCCAAGTTCACTCAATTTATTTCTCAAAATGCATGTGCCCCAATCCAGGCAACACCCTTGTAAATCTCCTCTGCACTCCCTCTATAGCATCCACATCCTTCCTGTCATGAGGTGACCAGAACTGAACACAGTACTCCAAGAGGGGTCTGACCAAGGTCTTGTATCGCCGTAACATTACCTTAAGGCTCTGGAACTCAATCCCACAGTTGATGAACACCAACACACCATAGCCTTATTAACAACATTGTCAACCAGCGTCCTATGGACACAGCCACCAGGATCTCTCTGACCCTCCACACTGCCAAGAGTCTTACCTTTAATACAATATTCTGTCTTCAAATTTGACCTAACAAGATGAACCACTTCACACTTACCTAGGTTGAACTCAATCTGCCACTTCTCAGCCCAGTCTGCATCCTATCGATGCCATGTTGTAACCTCTGACAACCCTCCAGACTATCCACAACACCCCCAACCTTTGTGTCATCAGCAAATTTACTAACCCACCCATCTACTTCCTCATCCAGCTCATTTATAAAAACCACAAAGCGGAGAGGTCCCAGAACACCACTGGTCACCAACCTCCATCTACAACCACCTTCTGTGGACAAGCCAATTTTGAATCCCAAAACAAAGGCTCCTTGGATTCCATGCCGCTTTACTTTCTGTATGAGCCTCACATGGGGAACATTATCAAATGCCTTACTGAAATCCGTATACACTACATCCCCTGCTCTACCTTCATCAATGGGTTTTGTTACATCCTCAAGGAATTCAATCAGGCTCGTAAGGCATGACCTACCCTTGATGAAGCTATGCTGACTATTCCTAATCAGATGTGTCTCCAAATGCTCATGAATCCTGCCTCTCAGGATCTTCTCCAACAACTTGCTCACCACTGAATTAAGACTCACTGGTCTATAATTTTCTGGGTTATCTCTACTCCCTTTCTTGAACAGAGGGACAACATTTGCAACCCTCCAATCCTCCGGTACTTCTCCTGTCCCTACTAACGATACAAAGATCATCACCAGAGGCTCAGCAATCTTTTCCCTCACTTCCCACATAGCCTGGGGTACATCTCATCTGGTCACGGTGACTTATCTAGATAGATGCTTTTTAAAAGCTCCAGCACACCCTCTTCCCTAACGTTTATATGCTCGAGCATTTCAGTCTGCTGCAAATCATCCCCACAAATGCCAAGGTTGTTTTCCCTGGTGAATACTGAAGCAAAGTATTCATTAGGTACCACCACTACCTCCTCCGACTCCATGTTTCCACTATCTCACCTGATCGGCCCTTTTCTCACACAGCTTATCCTCTTGCACTTCACATGTTTGTAGGATGCCTTGGGGTTTTCCTTAATCCTGCTTGCCAAGGCCTTTTCCTAGCTCTCTTAATTTAATTCTTAAGCCCCTTCCTGGCAACCTTGTAAATTTTCTAGAACTCTATCAGTACCTAGTTTCTTGAACCTAGTGGTCAGAAACTATCACTTTAAGAGCTCCTGGCTAAGCACAATGGCAGGAGTTCATGCACAATTTTAACATGTGTAACACGTAAAGCATTTTTGGATACTTCTCACATGCAATTAAAATATTAATTGTCCATTGTTATACAACATTGTGATTAGTGTTGGTTCAAGAACTGTATGGTTGAAAAAAGGGTTGTAGCTGTTCCTGAACCGGATGGTGTGAGACTTCATGCTTCTGTACATCCTGCCCTAAGTAACTGTGAGAAGGTGATGTGGCCTGGGTTGTGGCAATCTGGAAGGTGTTGCCTGCTTGAGTTGTGGCCTCTGGTGCAGGGGATCTGCTTAGGTTTCTGCTCAAAGAAGGGGATTCTTGGACTATCCTGGTGTGCAGTGGGATTGCATGTCATGTTTGTTTATTCTATACTGCATTAGTACACGGTAGTTAAATAGTGGTACTTGCCCCCCCCCCTTTCCAATCCCACCCCACCAAATCACAATGTCACCCCTTCTTCCCCAGCTTCCAAAAATATAATCCAACCATGTTCTCTTCTCCTGGCATCAAATTGAGAACCAAATGTGCATCCATGGTGTGGAGTTGATCTTTCCCTTAACTATAAAGTGACAAAGGAGATGGTAGGGCTTTGCTTCCACAGGAGCACAATGCCTTCTATCCTTGTGTTCACTGCCAAAACATGGAGACGCCATCACAAACTCCCACCACCATCCCCCCTCCCCCGAGGATCCTGTGATTTCAGTCTCTGAAGCAGATTTGTGAGCATTCTTAAGGAGTGTGAACTCATGAAAAGCATCCGACCCAGATGGGTTACCTGGCCAAGTACTAAAGACTGAGATCTTTAACCTCTCAGTTTGGCAGTGTGCAGAACCCACCTGCTTCAATAAGAGCATTGTGACTCTCCTCAATGACTGTCACCCAGTAGCACTTACTGGGCACTTACAGAGATTGGTGATGAAGCATATCAACCCCTGCCTGAGAAATGGCTTACATTCACCCCAATTTGCCTATGGGAGCAATAGGTTCACAGCAGATTCCATCTCAACCCTGGAACATCTGGACACCAAAGATGCATATATCAAGATGCTCTTTATCAATTACAGCTCAACATTTAATACCACCATCCCATCAAAACCAATCAATAAGCTCCAAGACCTTGGCATCAATACCTCCTTGTGTGACTGGATATTCTAATTTCTCACTTGCAGACCCCAGTCATTTTGGACTGGCAACATCTCCTCCATGGCCTCCATTGGCACCTGATGGCTATGTACTTAGCCCCCTGTTCTACTCGGTTTACACTTATGACTGTATGGCTAAGCATAGCTCCAATGCCATATTCAAGATGACACCACTGGTGTGGGCTGAATCAAAGGTGGTGATAAATCAGCATATAGGCAGGAGATTTAAAATCTGGCTGAGTGGTGTCTCTTACTCAATGTCAGCAAGATCAAGGAACTCATTGACTTTAGGAGAAGGAAACCAGAGATCCACAAGCCAGTCTTCATTGCAGAATCAGAGGTGGAGAGGGTCAGCAGCTTTAAATTTCTATGTGATATTACTTCAGAGGTCCTATTCTGGGCTGAGCAATTACTAAGAGAGCACGGCAGTGTCTCTACATCCTGAGGAGTTTGTGAAGATGTCATGCTGAATCTAAAACTTTGACATACTTCCATGGATGTGTAGTGGAGAAAATATTGACTGACTATATCACAACCTGGAAGGGACACACAAATGTTCCTGAATGGAAAATCCTACAAAAAGTAGTGGATATGGCCCCAACTATCATGGGTGAAGCTCTCCCAATAATTGAGTACATCTACACGAAATGCTGACTCAGAAAAGCAGCATCCATCATCTGTAAACTCCACCACCCAGGACATGCCGTCAGGAGCAAGTACAGGAAACTTGGAACCCACACCACCAGGTTCAAGAACTGTTATTACCCCAGGCCCCTGAACTAAAGGGGATAACTTCACTCAACTTCATTTGCTCCATCGTTAAAATGTTCCCACAACCAATGGACTCACTTTTGACAAGATAGCACCAGCGAGCGATTCCTCAGGTGACATCTTGCAGATAGCCAATTTCTTCAATTATTTCACTTTTTCTACGCCTCCCTGATCGTGATTCAGAAACTATTAGAGCCTGTGATGTGCCGTTTGGAGTTCAATTGAATGATCTAGCAGTCTGCTGTCCCCAGAGAAGACAGAGAGCTGCCTTGCAGAGAAGACCAGAGATGGGGACGGGGCCAAAATCGACTCCATTTTGAAGCGTTGAGGAAGATTGAAATATTGAGACAAGCATGAAGGAGTTCAGTGGTCGGTCTCCATGGAAGCCCCAGGTCAATGGGCTGTAACACGTTGGTTATGCAGCGGTCGACTGGGAGGACGGAGTTTGATTTTTGACAGAAGAATGTTTTTGAAATTCAAAGGTCTATGCAATTATTGGACTGTGGTTTATATTGCTCTCCTTCAGTTTTCAGTTTTCATTCTCGTTGCTGATTGGAGGGGTGAGGTTCCAGGGGAGCAATGTGTGAGGGAGGGACTGGGGATTAGTGGTCTGATGTTCCTGTTGGTTTTTCTGTGTGGGTGATTGGATAGTTTTTGTACGCAAGAGGGGTTTGCGTGTTTGATTATTGTCAGTTTTTTTGCAAGGGAGAGGGTTGGAGATTTGGGGTTTGATGTTCTAGCCTCCATTTTCTATGTGGGGGATCTCGTGGCTTGTGTGTGAGGGAGTGGGGTTGGGGGTGGATTTGGGGTTTGAGAGTTTTGTCTCTTTTTTTTTCTTCTTCTGCCAGATGGGTGTTGATGTCTTCTTTCAACAATTTCCTGTGTTTTTTTTTTCTGTATCTCATGGCTATCTGGAGAAGACAAATATCAGAATTGTATGTACATGCATACTTTGACAATAAAATTAACTTTGAACTTTTTTCAAGGACTCTTCATCTCATTTACACATCATTTACTACTTATTATTAATATTTCTTTTTGTATTTGCACTTGTTGTCTTCTGCACTCTGGATTGATGCCCTAGCTGAGTGGCCTTTGATTCTGTTATGGTTATTATTCCATAGGTTTATAGGGAAATGAACCTCAGGGTTGTATATGGTGACGTATATGTACTTTGATAATATTTACTTTGAACTTTGATAAACTGCTATTTTACACTCAAGCTGAAAGAAGTGTTTATTACCATACACTGCACTGATTGCTCAGAGCTGTAAGAGGACACTAACATTAACACTTAAAATCAATCACCATCATTCACCTGCATTCTCCTGACCAGCTGAATTGATTCCAGAAGTGATGTGGCCCAGCACTTGGCAGAAAACACAAGGCCGATGTGTCTGCAGCTCGGAAACCGATATCTCTCTGTCTGCCCTTGGGATTCCCACCTTCATAAACGATCCTTCAGCCTAAAATCTACTCCTTCTGTTGCATCTTTCAGCCATTTCTTTAGTAGCACAAAGATTATAACTGCTATTGATTGTAGTTCTGAAGAATTTTGCTCTAGAATGAATTTGTCTTGTGAGAAAAGATTGAGTGAGCTAGGACTTTTCATTCTGGAGCTAAGGAGAATGAGAGGTGACTTGATAGAGAGTGGACAGTCAGAGACTTCTTCCCAGGGCAAAATGGCTAACATGAGGGGGATATAATTTTAAGGTGATGGGAGGGAAGTATAGAGGGGATGCAAAGTACCTGTGGTAGAGGCAGATGTATTTAAGAAACTCTAAAACAGGCACAAGGATGATAGAAAAATGGAGGGCTATGTAGGAAGGAATAGTTAGATTAATTGAGGAGTATGTTAAAGGGTTGGCACAACATAATGACACTGAAGGACCTATACTGTG
Source organism: Hypanus sabinus (assembly GCF_030144855.1). Classification (NCBI taxonomy): domain Eukaryota; kingdom Metazoa; phylum Chordata; class Chondrichthyes; order Myliobatiformes; family Dasyatidae; genus Hypanus; species Hypanus sabinus. The sequence goes on along the minus strand of NC_082715.1, from coordinate 147,222,444 downwards.
CTGTAATGTTCTAAACTAGTCGTCCTCCCTCCAACCCATCCCTGATAGCTACAATAGTCATCTGCCCAGTTATATGGAAACATTGCTTGGGTATGTGATGCCAACAAAATGAAGTACATATGATTTCCAGCTCATTACAATCCCATTTGTTTATTATCAAATATAACTAGAAAGATAAAAGGGATGATTTGCAATGCTACGAACCAACCACTAATAATCTGCCTACTGATACTTCATCTGAGTCTTGCCAAAACTTACTTATTTTGACTAATTACACATTTAGTCAAAACATAGAAAAAGCAAGTAAATTCTAGAGATGGGAAAGTGACCACTTTTGACATCAAAATATCAGTTCCCTTATTAGTAATAGAAAGGGTTGTTTTTCAGTTTGGAGGCCTGTGACCAGTGGTGTGCCACAGGGGTTGGTGTTTGTCATTAGCATCCAAATTATTAATAATAATGTAGCTGACTTCATTAGCAAGTTTACAGATGGACGGCGAAAGTTGTTTAAGATTACAACAGGGAACTGTGGGTCAAGGAACAGCAAATGCAATTTGAGTCGGACAGGTGCAAAGTGATGCATCTTTGGGAAGTTAAACCAGGGCAGGGCATACTCATGGTGAATGACAGGTCTAGGGAAATGTTGCAGAACTGAGAGTCCCAGGGGTACAAGTATGCTATTCCCTGAAAGTGACGATGCAGGTAGACAAGTTGTTGAAAGCAATGCTTGGCTTCATTGGATGGGGCATGAAGTAAAAGATGAGAGATTCTGTAGATGCTGGAAATCTAGAGCAACACACAAAGTGCTGGAGAAACTAAGCAGATCAGGAGAGGAATAAACAGTCAAAGTTTCACACCGAGGGCCTCCATTAGGACTAGAATGCAGAAGGAGCACAAGCTGGGAGATGATGAGAGACACCAGGTGAGGGGAAAAGGTGGGTAGATTAGGGAGGGGTATAAAGTGAGAAGCTGAGAGACAATAGTTGGGAAAAAATAAAGGGTTGAACAAGAAGGAATGTGATCGGAGAGGAATCTGATGGAAGAAAGAAAAGGAGGAGGGGCACCAAAAGGAAGTGGTGGAGAGAAGAGAAGGGGTGTGAGGGGGAGAAATGGAAATCAAAATTTATGCTGTAGGGTTGAGACTACCCAGGCGGAATATGAGGTATTGCAGTATAAGTGTTGGGGCACATGTTATACAAGACTTTGAAACTTTAGTGTCAGTGTGGACATGGTGGAGGATTACAAATACCTGGGGATACGAATGGACAATAAACTGGACTGGTCAAAGAACTCTAAGGCTGTCTACAAGAAGGGTCAGAGCCGTCTCTATTTCCTGAGGAGACTGAGGTCCTTTAACATCTGCCAGACGATGCTGAGGATGTTCTACGAGTCTGTGGTGGCCAGTGCTATCATGTTTGCTGTTGTGTGATGGGGTAGCAGGCTGAGGGTAGCAGACACCAACAGAATCAACAAACTCCTTCGTAAGGCCAGTGATGTTGTGGGGCTGGAACTGGACTCTCTGACGGTGGTGTCTGAAAAGAGGATGCTGTCCAAGTTGCATGCCATCTTGGACAATGACTCCCATCCACTCCATAATGTACTGGTTAAGCGCAGGAGTACATTCAGCCAGAGCCTCATTCCACTGAGTTGCAACACTGAGCGGCATAGGAAGTCATTCCTGCCTGTGGCCATCAAACTTTACAACTCCTCCCTCGGAGTGTCAGACACCCTGAGCCAATAGGCTGGTCCTGGACTTATTTCCACTTGGCATGATTATCTTATTATTATTTAATTATTTATGGTTTTATATTGCTATATTTCTACACCATTCTTGGTTGGTACGGCTGTAACAAAACCCAATTTCCCTCGGGATCAATAAAGTATGTCTGTCTGTCACTTAGTGTATTGTGTGCAGATCCAGTAGCCATGCTATGGGAAGGATGTGATTTAAGCTAAAGCCAATGCAGACAAGATTCACCAGGGCACTGCTGGGACTGCAGTGCTTGAGTTATGAGGAGAGACTGGATGGGATTGGTTTCTTTGGAACATGGGAGGCTGAGATGTGACCTTAGATAGGTTTATGTAATTAATATGGCCATAGTTAATTTGGGTGTTATATGCATTTTATTTTCCCAGGGTAGGACAGCTTAAAACTAGAGGGCATAGTTCTGGAGGGTGTGTGAAGATTTTTTTAGGGGACTGAGAGGCAAGGTAGGTTCTGTACTTTGAACAAAGAAAAAAAACACATAATTCATCTCAAAGTTTGCAAGCCAAACCTTACTATTGAAAAACACTTGGAATTCTACTTGTACTTTTAACTTGTTATTTTAAAAAATGAAGTTTTTTGAAAAGATTGAAACACTTTTGGCAGTTACATGGTTGCATTTTCTTAATTTGTTAACTGCACCCTAACATAATAGGATATAGACCAGTTGCAGATATGGGCAGAAAAATGGCAGATAGGGTTTAAACCAGCCTGATGTGAAGTGTTGCACTTTGGTAGGTGAAATGTAGGAGATGGCTGTTAAAGGCAAGATCCTTAACAGTGGTGATGAGCAGCGAGATCTTGGGGTCCAAGTTCATAACTCCCTGAAAGTGGCTGCACGAGTTGAAAGGCTGGTTAAGAAGACAGATGGCAGGCTTACCTTCAATGAGTCGAGGCACTGAGTTCGAAAGTCAGGAAGTTATATTGCAGGTCTATAAAACTCTAGTTCAGCTGTACCTGGAGTACCTGGAACATTCTCTCTGGGGTGGTGGTAGAGGCAGAAACATTAGAGACTTTTAAGAAACATTTAGATAGATACATGAATGTGAAGAAAATGGAAGGATGTGGACATAGTGTAGACAGAAGAGATTAGTTTAGCTAAACACTTAATTACTAGTTTAATTGATTCAGAACACCACTAAGGCCAAGGGGCCTGTTTCTATAATGTGCTTTTCTATGTTCCTTGTAAGCAGCTGAGTAAAGAGTAATGCCTGTCGTGTAATTTTTGTCATTTTACTATATATACAGTACTCCAATGATACATCCACTGGAATAACATTCAAAATTCAACAATGTCCATTCTGTTGGAGAGATACTGAAAAGTTTCATCATAATGAGCCCCAGTTTAGCATCTTAGTGCAATCTACATTTGTGTGTCAAAGTAAATCTGAGGGTTTTGAGTTTGCTGAACTTCACTTGAGACATTAAACTGAAGTTACGTCCACGTGTCAGCTCTGCTTTATATATTCAGCATACGACCTGGTGCAGAGTGCTCTTCTCCCCGTTAACTCCCCAAAGCTTATTTTTTAGAATATTACGCTGAGCTTAGCACCCTGAAAAGATACTTCCAGCTCAAGCACTCATTGATTAAACAAGATTGTGGCTGCACTGCCCGTTTTCTGAAAATAAGGCAAAAGTAGATCAGATTTTCCTTCTGAAGACAGGCTGGAAATAAACATCTTACCTGTGCAAACAAAAATCTATTAAGTCAACTTCTGAAGCCATTAGTTGCTTCTCCATGTAAGTGCTTACTAGATTTGAATGTGATCTTCATTTTTATTTTTTGAGCATATTGGGCTCAAGAGAAAAGATGATCTCTGCTCTGTGTATATATGTGCATATATATCTATGTGTATATACTATAAATTTAAAAATCAGATTGAGAATGTAGAGGGGTGGGTTAGTAAGTTTGCAGGTGATACAAAGGTTGGCAGTATTGTGGATACCATAGAAAACTAGCTAAGGATACAGTGGAATATGGAGTAGTTTCAAATATAGGTAGAGGAATGACAGATGGAGTTTAACCTCGCCAAATGCGAAGTGTTGCCCTTTAGGAGATCGTCTGTAAAAAGCTTGTTACTGGCAAGACCCTTAACAGGGCTGCGGTACATGGAGATTTTGGTGTCCAAGTCCATAGCTCACTGACAGTGTCTACATGGGTTAATCAGCTGGTAAAGAAAGCAGATGGTACCTTTATCAGTCAAGGAACAGAGTTCAAGTTGGAAGCTATGTCACAGCTTTATTTTTTTTTAAAAAAAGCTTTAGTTAGGCTGCATCTGAAGTATCGCACTTGGTTCTGGTTACCCCATTATAGGAAGGATGTTGAGGTGGGCTTCAATTATCGTGAGATGTCATTTGTTTGACTGAGACAGCGTGAGGTTTAAAAAGAGCTTGGGTCCTTTTGAGACCTTTCAGTGAGCATCAGTCATAATGACCTATGATAATGACCACTTGGCAGATACAAAGAAGAGGAGCTAGTGGGATAGCCATTGTTGGAGTGGGCAATGTCAGAGTGGTCAGGATTTGACTCAACATAATTAGGCATGTCGTGGTAAAGGACAAAATAAGTTTCTAGTAAATTTTTATCTTTTCTTCGTCTGTTAGTACAATGTGATTAGTTCAGGGTTAGTGGTGTTCTTCATGGCAGTATGTCAGAAATTCCAGTGTCAGGGGGCAGAAGTGAGTGTAGTTGCTATAACCAAGGAAAAGGTCTGAAAGGTCTGAAGATAGATAAATCATCTGGAGAGATGCACTACTCCCCACAGTTCTGAAAGAAGTGGCTGAAGTAATGATATTTATGTTTAATGATATATAATATATTTATATTTAATGATAAGTAATGATGAACCTCTAGTTTCTCAAACTGTTCTGGAGGACTGGAAAATTGTAAATGTTATTCCACTCTTTAAGAAGGGAAGGAGGCAGAAAGAAGTAACTTATTGGCCAGTTAGCCTAACTTCAGTGGTTGGGAAGATATTGGAGCCCCATATTAAAGCTGAGGTTTTGGGGTACTTGGAGATGCTTATAAAATAAGCTAAGGTCAGCATGGTTTCCTTAAGGGAAAATCTTGCCTGCCAACTCATTTGGAATTTTTGAAGAAATACCAGGTGGGATAGTCAAAGGAGAATCAGTGGATGTTGTTTACTTGGATTTTTAGGAGATCTTTAACAAGATGCCACACATCAGGCTGGTTAACATGATAAGGGCCCATGGTATTACAAAAAAGATACTAGCATGGATAGAAGATTGGCTGACTGTCAGGAGGTTAAGATCTGGAATAAAGGAGGCCTATTCTGGTATTCTGCCGGTGACTGATGGCATTCTGCAGGGGTCAGTGCTGGGACCATTTCTTTTCACGTTATATGCCAGAGGTTTGGATGATGGAATTGATGGTTTTGTTGGAAGGTTTCTGTGTGATATGAAGTGACAATTCGTACTGAAGAAGCAGGGAATCTGCAGAAGGACTTGAATTAGGAATACGAATAAAGAAGTGGTAGGGGGAGTGCATGGTCATACACTTTGGCAGAAGGAATAAAGGTGTGGATTATTTTCTGAATGGGGAGAAAATTCAAAAATCAGAGGTGCAGAGGGACGGAATCTTTGTGCAGGATTCCCTAAAGGTTAACTTGCAGGCTGAGTCATGGGAAGGAAGACAAATGCAATATTAGCATTCAGTTTGAGAGGACAAGAATACAAAAGCAATGATGTAATACTGAAGCTTTATAAGAAGCTTTAGGGCCCCTTATCTAAGAAAAGGTGTGCTGGCATTGGAGAGGGTCCAGAGGAGGTTCACAAGAATGATCGCAGGAATGAAAGGGTTAATATATGAGGAGGGTTTGATGGCTCTGGGACTGTCCTCGATACAGTTTAGAAGAATAGGGAGAGGGGTGAAGATTTCATTAAAGCCAATTGAATTTTGAAGAGCCTACTATAGATGGAGTGGATGTGGAAATGAGGAGGAATTTTTTTAGTCAGAGGGTAATGAATTGATGGAATTAATTGCCACAGGTGGCTGTGGAGGCAAGTTCATTGGGTATGCCTAAAGCAGGGGTCCATAGGTTGTTGATTAGTGAAAGTGTCAAATATTTTGGGGAGAAGGCAGGAGAATCTCAAGATTGCTGCCTGTGCCTTGAGACAGTGAGATTAGGAATAGAATGAGGTGGAAGATAAATGGAGAATTGGAGCAGAGGGCAGGAATTCAGATTTCTAGATCATTGGGACCTCTTCTGGACAGGTGGGACCTGTGCAAAAGGGATGGTTGCACTTGAATCCCAGGGGGACCAATATACTTGCAGGCACATTTACTAGAGCTTTTGGGAGTGGTTTAAACTAATGTGGCATGGGGATGGAAACCTGTATGATAGAGCTGAGGATGAGCCAGCAGGTTTACAAGTTGATGATGGATATAACATGAATGTAAGGAAGGAAAAGCCAATGATGGAACACAAATTCAGACAGGGCAAAGAGTTAAATTGTACTACAGAGGCAAAACTCAAAAAGGCCAAGAGTGCAGGACTGAAAGTGCTGTATTTAAATGCACATCACGTTTGGAATAAGGTGAATGAACAATTAGAGATTGGTCAGTATCACGTTATAGGCATCACTGAGTCGCTACTAAAGAAGGCCATAGTTGGGAACTTCATATCAAAGGTTATACTTTGTATCAAAAGGACAGGCGGGAAGACACATGCGGTGGTGTAGCTCTGTTGGTAAGAGATGGAATTACATCTTTAGAAAGAGGTGACATAGGGTGAAAGAATGTCGAATCTTAGTGGGTGGAGTTAAGAAATTGCAAAGGTAAAAAGAACCTATTATGCGAATCATATATAGGTCTCCAAATAGTAGACAAGATGTGGGGTGGAGACCGCAAGGGGAGCTGGAACAGGCATGTAATAAGGCAAATGGGCAATTGTAATGGGGGACTTCTATACTGCAAGGGGATTGGGAAAATCAGCTTAGAGTCGGATTGCAAGAATGCAAATTTGTTGAAAGCCTCTGAGATGGCTTTTTAGAGCAGCTTGTGCTTGAGCCTACTCGGGGAAAGGCCATCGTAGATTGGGTGTTGTGTAATAACCCAGATCTTATTAGAGAGCTTAATTATAAAGGAACCCTTAGGAGACAGTGATCATCTGATTGAATTCATACTGCAATTTGAGAGGGAGAAGCACAAGTCACATGCATCAGTATCACAACGGAATGAAGAGAATTACAGAGGCATGAGAGAGGAGCTTTCCCAGGTGGATTGGAGAGGAATACTGGTTGGGATGATGGCAGAACAGAGGTGAATGAAATTTCGGGGAATAGTTCACACGGTGCAGGAAAGATATGTTCCACAGAGGAAGAAATTCTCCAACGGCAGGGGTAGGCAAGCTTTTAAAATCCAACAAAAGGCAACTAAGAAAGCTATAAGAAGGGAAAAGATGAAATAGTCAGGCAGACCAGTCAATAATGTAAATCAGGATACCAAAAGTTTCTTCAGTTATATAAAGAGTAAAAGGGAGATCACTGGACAATGATGTTGGTGAGGTAGTAAAGGGGACAAAAAAATGGCAGATGAACTGAATGAGTACTTTGCATCTGCTTTCACTGTGGAAAACATTAGCTGTATGCCAGAGGTCCGTGAGTGTCAGGGAGCAGGAGTGAGTTCCATTGCTATTACAAAGGAAAAAGTGCTAGGCAAACTCAAATGTCTTAAGGGGGATAAGTCACCTGGGCCAGATGGACTACATCCCAGAGTCCTGAGAGAGGTTGTTGAAGAAATAATGAATGAATCATGATCTTTCAAGCATCGCTTGATTCTGGCATGGTCCCGGAGTTCTGGAAGGTTGCACATGTCACTCCACTCTCTAAGAGTGGAGGAAGGCAAAAGAAAGGAAATTATGGGCCACGCAAACATGAGGAAATCTGCAGATGCTGGAAATTCAAGCAACACACACAAAATGCTGGTGGAATGCAGCAGGCCAGGCAGCATCTATAAGGAGAAGCACTGTCGACTTTTCAGGCCGAGAACCTTCATCAGGACTAACTGTCTCGGCCCGAAACGTTGACTGTATTTCTTCTTATAGAAATTATAGGCCAGTTAGTCTAGCCTCAGTGGTTAGGAAAGTTTGGAGTCTATTATTAAGGATGAGGTTTCGAGGTATTTGGAGACTGATGGTAAAATAAGTCAAAGTCAGCACGGTTTCTATAGAGGGAAATCTTGCCTGACAAGTCTGTTGGAGTTCTTTGAGGAAGTAACAAGCAGGGTGGACATAGGAGAGGCAGTGGATGTCATTTACTTGGATTTTCAGAAGATGTTTGATAAGGTGCCACAAATGAGGCAGTTTAACAAGGTAAGGTCCTATAATGTTACAGGAAAGATTCCGGCATGGAAAGAGGGACGGCTGACAAGCAGGAAGTAGAGAGTGGGAATAAAGAGGGCTTTTTCTGGTTGGCTGCTGGTGACTAGTGATGATCCTCATCGGTATTGGGAGCACTGCTTTTCACATTGTTTGTCAGTGATTTACACGGTGGAATTGATGGCTTTGTGTGTGTGTTGCTCTTGATCTCCCAGTTTACCTTGTCATGGTCCTTGTGCTTCATTTGTCTCCCTGCAGGCCGGTGACCAGTGGTATGCCTCAGGATCTGTTCTGGGACCCATACTCTTTGTCGTTTTTATAAATAACCTGGATGAGGAAGTGGAGGGATGAGTTAGTAAATTTGCTGATGACACTAAGGTTGGGAGTGTTGTGGATAGTGTGGAGAGCTGTCAGAAGTTACAGAGATTTACAAGAATGTTGCCTTATGTTGGGGAGCATGCCTTATGAGAATAGGTTGAGTGAACTCGGCCTTTTCTCTTTGGAGTGATGGAGGATGAGAAGTGACCTGATAGAGGTGTACAAGATAAGAGAGACATTGATCATGTGGATAGTCAGAGGCTTTTTCCCAGGGCTGAAATGACTAGCATGAGAGGGCACAGTTTTAAGGTGCTTGGAAGTACGTACAAAGGAGATGTATTTTACACAGAGAGTGGTGAGTGCATGGAATGGGCTGCCAGCAGCAGTGATGGAGGCAGAAGCAATGGGGTCTTTTAAGAAATTCCTGGATGGCTTAGAAAAATAAGGCATAGGGCTTAGAAAAATAGAGGGCTATGGGTAAACATAGGTAGTTCTAATGTAAGGACATGTTCGGCACAGCTTTCATTTTGTCTTCCATGTCCTTAATACCACTGTATGTGTGTCACAGTCTACAGCCGTCGATTGCCCATTCTGTGGAACTTTTTCCTGAATTTCCTCCAGAAAATTTATCACGGGCAAGTTATTGGATTCTATAACAGGAGACAGTATAAAGCTTTGGAAAATCACAGGCTAATTGTGAACAGTCAGTGTGGATTTACTAGGTGCTGGGCAAGTTGCCTGGCAATTTTTTTTCAGGAATTAACAAAGACTGCAGAACCAGTATATTTGATGCTATTTGCATAGAATTTAGCCAGATCTTTTTACAAGGTTTCACATCACAGACTGAACAAGGAAAAGCCAATTGAATCAATGGGAAAGTAGTAAATGGATCAAAAACATGTTTACTAATAGAAAGTAGCATGTAAAGGTAGATGGCTGCTTTTAATGATGGCTTTTTATTATACACATTCGTGGTTCTGACCTAATGGAGGGAACCCAATAAAGAAGTTTGTAGATGACACTAAAATTGGCCGTATGATTGATAGAGAGGAGGAAAACTATAGACTGCAGGACAATATAGATGGGCATAAAAATAGCAAATGGAATTCAATTCAGGCAAGTGTGAGAGAGACCAGGGAATATACAACGAACAGGAGGACAGTAAGCAGAGAGACAAAGGCATGTCTCGAAATGCAACAGGATGTGGCAATAAGATGGTGCTCATAAAAGCAAATCGGACACTTTTGTTTATTTGCCAAGGCATGGGATTTAAGAGCAGGTAATTATGCAGGCACGCATGCAACACTACTAGTTTAACTAGATGAGCATTGCAGTTTTAGCCACCGCATTGTGAGAAAGGTGTGATTGTATTGGCGAAAGCACAGAGACTGGGGATGCCATTGCCATTTTAGAGCTTGTCAATGATTTATATTTCATAACTTACACTTTTCCATGGGGGTAGAAATTTCCAGTTGAAGTTCTGCTGAATGTCCCCAAAATGTCAAGGAAATTTGGAGGTTGAACAGAAAAGGGCCTGTTGTTAATGATGCCCAGAATTTCCCTCATGTTCGATGCTGTAAGTCAGCATTATTCTAGTGCATTGTGTCAGCAGTGCTATTGTTTCATTAAAAATGAACTGGGCTATTGGTTTATGTTATACATCTTTCTACTGCAGCTACATGTGGTAGTCAGTTGAATTCCTGAGGAAATTTGAGTGCTTACATGATCATCAGGACTTGTCATCCTTCCCTCCCCAAAAACTTAGTGTAATCACTCTCAAGTATTCTACTCACAGGTCATGGTTAATCCTAGAATTCACAAATGGATGTACAGTTCTAACTGCATGTTGCATGGCCCCCAACACCCAGTCAAATGGTGTAAGGGCAGACGACACAATGAATATTAATACAGTTAACATTCAAAGGCTGGAGAAGTGATACTATTGCAGTTCTTCTGCTGACTCAAATTCCTGCCACATGTAACCGTAACCTGCTGGCCAAGGAGCACTGAATCATATCTCAGTTAATTAATCTGTAGGGAATGGGGTAAAAATGTAAGAAGACAGTCTTTGGAATAAACAAGCCCCAGAGATTGATGATTCAGTCATCTTTTCATATCGTGACAGCTGGGTTTGTGTCCTGTGCTTAGAATGTAAAGTAGATTTAACAATATCCTTAAAGTACAATACCAGTTTTTCTCCTCTTCCTTTTCTTTTTTGATTCATGAGATATTACCTGTAAGTCAGAGATGTAGAAAGTACAGCACAGAAACAGGCCCTTCGGCCCATCTAGTCTCCATGACGAAACCTCCTACTCCCATCGACCTGCACTGAGACCATGGCCCTCCATATCCCTACTATCCATGTACCCATCCAAACTTTGCATAAACATTGAGCTCAGGCTTGGATGCACCACTTGTGCTGTCAGCTCATTCCATACTCTTATGACGCTCCGAGTGAAGAAGGTATCCTTTTATGGTTCTTAAATCAGGAAGATCTCCCTAGCAATGAGATCGTTCCAATGACGTTATTATACGTTTTTGATGTTCTTGCTACAGTTGACCGAACTGGCCATCACTAGGTTTTTATTACAGTAAAATAGCATCACTGAGCCTATATTTGGTGTGATGCCCATGGGTTGCTTGCCCCTGGAATACTATTCAAACATGTACCCATTGTACTATTGCTACCTGGTGCCTCTCAGGCCACTACCTGCTGATTTTGCTCGGTGAGTCTACCTCTTACCCCACTTGAGAGTATCTAGCTTCAGTTAGCATAGACAGAAAATTCTATAGAATCCCACACTTGCTGGCTCAAAATCATGGTAGCATGTATTTTGTTATCCATTTGATTGAAAAATTGGATAACTATTCCAAAATATCAATGGAGAAAGAAAGATTTCCATTGAGTTTGCTTTACACAGCTCCAGGGACCTGGCTTTGATCATGACCCCTGGTGTTGATAGATACAAATATAAAATTTCCTTGTTCTTGCTGCAATTGTGTGGATCCTCTCAGGCTTTCTGGTTTCTTCTCATACTCAAAAGATTACTATTGTAAATTACCCCTTGATGAAGGGAAATGGCAAAAGTAAGTCAAATGGGAGCTGATGGCTGTATGAGAAAGAATATGTTTCAGGGAATTAAGAAAAGAGGGCTCTATAGGGAGACAACATTAACTTGATGGGCCTAATGGTCTCCTGTCTCAAAATAAGTCAGAAAGTTCAAGACCAATCTAAAGTATGACCAATAAAATGTCAGCTGTAACTGATGTAAAAGAGTGTGCCAGCCAGTTTGTGTCTTGCAAATAGAAATGCATACATGCCCTGATAATCGGCTTTCCTGATATTGGAGAAATAAATATTTTCTAGGATACTTGGGAGAGCTCTTTTTCAAAATTGCACCATAAGGTTGTTCCTTCCGCCAGAGAAAGCAGAAACAGGTTAGTTTAATGCATTCTCTGAAAAATGAGTGCAGTTCACACAACAGACAGGTTTAGTTCAATTACTTTTGGATCCTTATCTACTTTGGCATCCTTTGTTAATTATATAACCATATAACAATTACAGCATGGAAACAGGCCATCTCGGCCCTTCTAGTCTGTGCTGAACACTTACTCTCACCTAGTCCCACCCACCTGCACTCAGCCCATAACCCACCTTTCCTTTCCTGTCCATATATCTATCCAATTTTACTTTAAATGACAATACCGAACCTGCCTCTACCACTTCTACTGGAAGCTCGTTCCACACAGCTACCACTCTCTGAGTAAAGAAATACCCTCTCGTGTTACCCTTAAAGTTTTGCCCCCTAACTTTCAACTCATGTCCTCTTGTTTGAATCTCCCCTACTCTCAATGGAAAAAGCCTATCCACGTCAACTCTATCTCCCTCATAATTTTAAATATCTCTATCAAGTCCACCCTCAACCTTCTATGCTCCAAAGAATAAAGACCTAACTTGTTCAATCTTTCCCTATAACTTAGGTGCTGAAACCCAGGTAACATTCTAGTAAAACATTCTAGTAACATTATCTCCACAAGAAAATCCTTTTCCGGAATCTAAGTGGGAATCTGCATGCCTAGTATTTTTCTGAAATTTCAAAATGCATTCATAGAGCTACTGCATAGAAGATTATTACTACACCTCCAGGGTTGGCAGTAACCTACTGGCTAGAGGGGTTATTGATTAAAGGATAGCAAACAGTAAGTAAGAATATGTGCGTCTTTTTGAATTTGGCAAACCGTTACTAGTGAGGTGCCAATGAAATTGATATTCGGTTCTCAGCAAATTCACAAATGGCATCCATGACTTAAATGAAGACAGAACGTCATGCATCCCAGTTTGTTGGTAACACGATGATTGATCTGAAAACGAGATCAAAAAAGAGAGTGTTGAGGAAGGTGGTCAGATACAATATCATTGTGGAAATTTCCATCACCCTATGCATGTACAATAATTTCCCCATTTCATTTCAAAAAGAGCTGCTCTAATTTTTGAATTGTCTCCCAATTCTAGGTTCCCAAACCAGTGCAAGTATCTTTAATTAGTTCTCCATAATATCAAATCTTAAATTACTTCAACCTCCTGAATTCCTGGGAATACAATCCTATGTCATTTTTCTGCATAACCCATGGAGCCCAAGCATCATTTTGTTTAACTCAGCTGAACTCATTCCAAGGTATTTATCTTCTTTCTTTGGTGCGTCACCTGGAACTGCTGTGATATAATGTGGACTTTGTATAGGTGACTCAGAACTTGTACATTGTGTCACAATGACCAGTATTCAATTAGCCCTTTGAAATGCTTTCTTATCAATTTATAATATTTTAGAAATCTATGTTCCTGGACTCTATTCTTCAGATTAATTTTTCCGGAAAATTAAACCAGAATTTCATTTTCACATAATTGTTAGAGGAATTTGGTAATGGAGGTCAGTTCAGGTAGCCTCCTTACAGACAGGATGTGGAGGCTTCGAAAAGTGCAAGAGAGGTTCACCAGGGACTTGCCTGGATTAGATAGCATTAGCTAGAACAGCTTGGAAAATCTTGTTCCTCTTGTTTCATGGATCAGTACATGGAACTATAATGTTGTGGCCATTACAGAGACTTGGTTGAGGGAGGAGCAGGAACGGGTAATTAATGTACCAGGTTTTCAAAGTGTTAGAAAAGAAAGAGAAGGAGGTAGAAGATGGGGATGGGGAGAAAGCTGCACTACAAATCAGGGACAATATCACCGCCGCACTCAGGGGAGACATAATGGAGGTGTCAGGAACTGAGTCCATTTGGGTAGAACTCAGGAATAGGAATGTTGCAATCACACTGAAGAAATTCTATTACATCCACCCCCGATAACCACCGGGACATTGAGCAACAGGTATGTAAAGAGATTAGGAAAATGTCTCCAAAAAAAAAAAAATGGGGTTGATGTCATGGGGGATTTCTACTTCCCTAATATAAACAGGACCTTCTTAGAACAAGGGGTTTAGGTGGGGCAGAATTAGTTAAGTGTATCCAGGAGGGGATATTAAACTAATATGTGGATGGTTGATACTGGACCTGGTGTTGGGTGATAAGCCTGGTCTGGTGACTGACCTTTCAGTGGGTGAGCATTTAGGGAACAGCGAAAATAACTCTTTAACTCTCAGGATAGCTATAGATAAGGTTAAGTATGGTTCTTGCAGGAGAGTTTTAAATTGGAAAAGGACAAATTACAAGGGCACTAGGCAGGAACTAAGAAGCATTAATTGGGAACACCCTTTTTCTGGCAAGTCCACATCAGGCATGTGGAGGGAGTACAGGAAAGGTATGTTCCTGTTAGAAGGAAGGACAGGATGTGAAAGCTATGGAGAGGGTGCAGAGGAGATTTACCAGGATGTTGCCTGGTTTGGAGAACAAGTCATATGAAGCAAGGTTAGCAGAGCTGGGACTTTTCTCTTTGGAGCGCAGAAGAATGAGAGGGGACTTGATAGAGATCTACAAGATTATGAGAGGCATAGATAGGGTGGATAGTCTGTACTTGCTTCCCAGGGCACCAATAGCAAACAACAGAGGGCATATGTACAAAATTAAGGGGAGACATCAGGGGTAAGTTTTTTACACAAAGGGTTGTGAGTGCCTGAAATGATTTGCCAGGGATGGTGGTGGAGGCTAAAACATTAGCGTTGTTTAAGAACCTCTTGGACAGGCACATGGATGAAAGAAAAATGGAGGGTTATGGGGTAGCATGGGTTTAGTACTTTTTTTAAGGATTATATGGGTTGGCACAACATGGAGGGCTGAAGGGCCAGTACTGTTCTATGGTTCTATGGATAGAAAGATGAGAGAACCTTGGATGTCCAGAGAGATGATAAATTTAGTCAAGATGAAAAAGGAAAAGTATGTAAAACTCAGAGGTTACGATCAAATGGAGAACATGAGGATTATAAAGGAGCCAGCAAAGGATTAAAGAAGGGACTTCGGAAAGCCAATAGGGACCATGAAAAATCCTTGCCAAGTAGGATTAAGGTGAATCCTAAGGTGTTGTATACATACATCAAGAGCAAGAAGAGGGTAACTAGGGAGAAGGTAGGACCACTCAAGGATAAAGGTGTTTGGATGCAGAGAATGTGAATGATGTACATAATGAGTGCTTTGTTTTAATATTTACCAAGGAAAAGAATATAGAGGACCTGGAGAACAGTGCTGAATGTATAAATATGTTAAGGGTGTTTAGAGGTTAAGAGCGTTTAGAGGTCAAGGAGGAGAAAGTGTTGGGCTTCCTTTTGAGTATTAAGATGGATCCGTCCCCAGGGCCTGATGAGATTTTCCCCAGGTTATTGAAGGTGGCAAGAGACAAAATTGCTGGGGCTTTGACCAATGTCTTTCTATACTCTCTAGGCACAAGCAAGGTGCTGGGGTACTGATATGTGCCTCTATTTACGAAGGGATAAAATAAATTCCTGGCTACTATAGACCAGTATCAGTTGTAGGGAAATTGCTGGAAAAATTGTTAGGGATAGGATAGACGAGCACTTGGAAACCCATGGCCTAATTAGGGAGAGCCTGCATGGCTTTTTGCAGGGCAGGTCGTGTCTTACCAACTTGATTAAGTTTTTGACAAGGTGATGAGAGAGATTGATGATGGTACAACAGTGGGCATTGTCCATCATGGATTTCACCAAGGCGTTTGATGAAGTTCTTCCTGGAAAACTAATCCAGAAGATTAAGATGCTTGGATCTCTTGTGAATTGGCTGTTTGGATTCAGAACTGTCTCGTGCATGGAAGATAGAGGGTAGTGGTTGAAGGGACTTGTTTGAGCTGGAGGTCTGTAACTAGAGGTGTTCCGCAGGGATCTGTGATGGGACCAGAGATGTTTGTGATGTATATTGATCCAGAGGACAATGTAGATGGGTAGGTTAGTAAGTTCGCAGACGACACCAAAACTGGTGGAGTTGTGGATAGTGTAGGAGACTGGCAAAGAATATGGGCAGAGAAATGGCAGATGGAGTTTAACCGAGATAAATGTGAGGTGTTGCACCTTGGTAGAGCAAATGCAAGGAGACAGTACACTGTTAAGGGCAAGATCCTTAACTGTGCTGCTGAGTAGAGAGATTTTGGGATCCAATTCCATAGCTCCCTGAGAGTGGCTACGCGGGTCGATAAGGTGGATAAGAAGGCTTATGGAATGCTTGGTTTTATTAGTTGAGGGATTGAGTTCAAAAGTCAAGAGGTTATGTTGCAACTTTATAAAACTCTGGTTAGGCCACCTCTGGAGTACTGCACATAGATCCAGTTGGCCCACTATCAGAAGGATGCTGGGGCTTTGGAGAGGGTGAAGAAGAGGTTCACCAGGATGCTGCCTGGTTTAGAGAGCATGTGCTGTCATGAGAGACTGGATAAAGTTGGGTTGCTGTCTCTGGAGTGGCAAAGGCTGAGGGGAGATCTGATAGAGGTTTATGAGAGGCATAGATAAAGTGGAGAGTGATCTCCGTTTCCCAGGGTAGATATGTCTAATACCAGAGTGAATGCATTGAAGGTGAGAGGGGGTAGATTCCAAGGGGATGTGAGAGGTGAGTGTTTTACTCAGAGCAGTAGATGCCTGGAATGTGCTGCCTGGTATGGTGGTAGTGACAAATATATTAGAGGCTTTTAATAGACATTTAGCTAGGCATATGAATATGAGGAAGATGGAGTGATAGGTAGGAAGGATTAGTTTTTGTAGTTTTTAGGTGTCTTGACACATTGTGTGCTGAAGTGAAGTTTAAGAGACCACTAGACAGGTATATGGAGGAATTTAAGTTGGGGGATTATATGGGAGGCAGGGTTTGAGGGTTGGCACAACATTGTGGGCTGAAAGGCCTGTAATGTGCTGTACTATTCTATGTTCTATGTAAGTGCCTGTTCCTGTGCTGTACTATTCTATGTTCTATATAAAATTATGAGGCATGCATAATTCCTGTTCCTGTCCCACAGTGTTTTACTTTCCAAGGTAGTTTTCAGCTGCAGAATAATACTGATGAATGAGTGTAATAGGCAGGGAAACAGTAAACAGAATTTAACCCTGGAAAGCATGGCGACGTCAATAAGGCTCAGAGAAACATCATGAACGGAATGACCAAGGATCCCTGAAGCAGCAGTACTGTTGGAAAAAATGTTTAAGAAAGAACGCAGGTTACTTGTCTTTATTATCCAGCGATAGGATATGAGAGCAGGGAGGTTATGAAACAAGTATACAAATTATTAGAATCAGAATCAGGTTTATTATTGCCAACACGTGTCATGAAAGTTGTTAACTTAGCAGCAGCAGTTCAATGCAATACATAATATAGAAGAAGAAGAAAAAATAAGTAAATCAATTTGCAGTATACATGTACTGAATAGATAATAATTGTTCAGAAAACAGAAATAACGTATATTTAAAACACAAGGTACATTGTAGATGTTGGTGTCAAAGCAACACACAATTCTCCAAATTCTGGTAATTCCCTCCCCCTCCCTTCCCCCATCCCAGTTTCACTCTGCCTCCTCCTCCAGCTGCCTATCACCTCTCTCATGATTCCGCCACCTTCTACTACCCACAGTGCTTTCCCCTTACATCCCTTCTTCACCTTTCCTGCCTATCCCCTCCCTGCTTCCCCTCCCCCACCCCTGGATCTTTCCCCTTACTGGTTTTTCACCTGGCACTTACCACCCTCCCCCCACCTTCTTTATAGGGCCCCTGCCTTCTCCCTCTTCAGTCCTGACAAAGGGTCTCAGCCCGAAACGTTGACTGCTCATTTCCACGGATGCTGCCTGACCTGCTGAGAACCCTTGGCAGTGTCCAAGGGTTCAATGTCCATTTAGGAATCAGATGGCAGAGGGGAAGGAGCTGTTCCTGAATTGTTGAGTGTGTGCATTCAGGCTTCTGTATATCCTACCTGATGGTAACAGTGAGAAAAGGGCATGCCCTGGGTGAGGGATATCCTTAATAATGAACACTGCCTTTCTGAGACACCGCTCTCTGAAGATGCCCTGGGTACTTTGTAGGCTAGTACCCAAGATGGAACTGACTAGATTTACAACCTTCTGCAGCTTCTTTCGGTCCTGTGCAGTAGCGCCCCCGCCCCCCCCCCACCCCCAACATACCAGACAGTGATGCAGCCTGTCAGAATGCTCTCCATGGTACATCTATAGTGTAATTGTTGACATGCCAAATCCTTTCAAACTCCTAATAAATTATAGCTGCTGTCTTGCCTTCTTTATAACTCATCAATAAGTTGGGACCAGGTTAGTTCAACTGCAGCTGGAGTGCTCTGTGATTGAACTTGACAGGATGGAGAGGAGATTCACCAGGATGTTTCCTGGGATGGAAGGTTTCAGCAATGAACAGGGTTTGTTTTCCTTGGAATACCGAATGCTGAAGGAGGATCTGATTGAGATGTATAAAATTTTGAGTGGCATAGCTAGGTTTGATAGTGAGGTAATTTTTCTCCAAACAAAAGCATCTCTAACAGAGGACACAAGCTTAAGAAGAGAAGTAGGAGATCTAGAGAGGAGTGTCACATGGAAGCGATTTGAAATCTGGTACACCACCTGAGGGGTGGTAGAAGAAGGTGGATGCTTTGATATTTCATTAGTAGATCAACACTTGAAATATCAGGGCACAGAAGACTATGTTCCAGTTTTTGATATCTGTAAAATGCTTAAAAATGTAGAGCTTTATACTACATTTTTCAATTTGACTCTTCAGTTAGTTTGCTGACATTGTTGTTGTTGGATCCACTTAAACTGATGCCTGATTGCAGCTGAAGTTTTCCAGGATTAATAGCTCCACTAACCATGATAAAGCTTTGTGACCAAGTTGCTTTCAAGGTCAACAATCTGGGCCAGTATTGTTTCACAGTCTGGTCAGCTTTCTGTCTGAAACACCTTGGCATGAAGATGAAACTAATGATGGTTTCTGGTCAAAACAGCTAATATTCAGTTGAATATTTTTTTTTATTATTTTCTTCTCCTCCTGCAGGAGAGAAATGGAATTAAGTGACATACAAGTTTCTAATGCCAATTTCTGCCAGTGATAATGCATATTGGAGTAGGGAGTTTTATTGTTTAGATGGAGTGACAATAAAGGATCAATCCAATGCTGAAGGACGGTGGCATTTATAAACAACTGCTATCATGTCTTTCTGAGTGCTAGAGATTGCGAGCTTGAGAATTACTGTTGAGGATACTGAGCTTGAGGATTTCAGCAAAGCGTCATTGTGCATTTTATAAATGATACACACTGCAGTTATTGAAATGGAAATGGATCAAGTTCCAATCAAGCAGGCTTTTCTGGCCTGGACACGTTGATCTTTTTAAATTGTGGTTGGTAATGTACTCACAATCAGGGATTACAAACCAATCTTTTTCATACCAGGCTTTTGGGAAGTCTGGTGCTGAAGGTAAAGAAAATGGGAACAGCAGACATTGTTTGCGATGACACATTATCGGTAGACCAATAGAAATCAGAAAGCAAAAAAAAAACTGCAGGAGGAACTCAGCAGGTGGAGTCTGTCAGTGGAGGCAGTGAGACATTTCAGACTGAGACACATCAACTCCTGAGGCAGGGTTGTGACCTGAAACATTGACTCAGGATTCCAGCATCTGCAGTCTTTTATGTCTTCAGGGTAGTAATTGTTAGCCAGTGGATCCCACATATAGGAAGTACCGTCATCTGTTTGGAATTTCATCGAGTCTCTGAGTTATACAGTATGGAAGCAGCCCTTTTGGCCCAATTCATCCACATGGAGCTACATGAGCCAGTCCTGTGTCCCTCTAAACCTTTTCTATCCACGTACTGTCCAGATGTCTTTTGAACATTGTACTTGTTTGCCTCTACCATTTCCACTTGCGTATTGTTCCATGTACTCATCACCTCTGCATGGAGAGAAACTTGCTCTTCAGGTCCCTTTTAAATAATTCCACACTCAACTTAAACCCCTTGCTTCCTAGTTTAAGATGACCCAACCCTGGGAAGAAGGCTGTAATCATTTTCCTTCTCTATGGCTTTCATGATTTTGTAAATCTATACCAGATTGCCTCTCAGGCCCCTTTGCTGAAAAGAGCAGTAACCTATCCAACTCTCCTTGTAACCAAGGGATTCCAGCCCTGCTGAATCTTTTTAGCACTCTCTTTAACTTAATCATGTCCTTCCTATAGTATGGTGACCAGAACGATACACACTATTCCAGATGTATGCTTACCAACTTCTTGTACAGTTCTAACATGATGCTCCAACTCAGTGGCCTGTCTGATGAAGACAAGCATGCTATGTCACCACCTTCAGCGCACTATGCACTTGTACCTCCTAGGACTCTCTTCAGCCCCAGGAACCTTGTACCTCCTAGGACGCTGTTGTTTCCAGTTTATTTCCACCCTGGTTTAACTTCTCAATTGCATCACTTTAATTCTACCTGCCTTTCCTTCACCCAGTTTTCCAGTTGACCTGCATGCTTTTGTGACCTTAGACAATCTTCTACATTGTCTCCTAAGCCATATTCTTCAAGCCTAATGATCACTACATTCTCATCCTAACAACAGTTGACCTAGCATCAATCCCCTGTGCAACACCACTGGTCACAAGTCTCTAATCTGCAAAAAAATATATCCTTCCACCGAACCAATGTTGTATCTAGTTGGCTAGCACACGCTGGGACCCCTGTGATCTAACAGCCTAACATGTTAAATATCTGTATTATTAATGAACCAAGATCAAGAGTTTCAAGTACAATAACAATAAATGTAAGTATCACAATGTTAAAGAAGGATGTAGACTTTACATTTGGATAATATTAGCTGCAGTTATGATTGAATATACTTGTGATTTGAGCAGAAATTAATACAATGTTTCACACAGAGAAAAGAAATGCCGGGAAGCAACTATTGCATAAAAAGAAAGAAATTCATGAATATGGATCATTGACGAGATCTGGCAGTCCCGATGGAAAACAAAGCTTAGTGGTAATAAGAAACCATGTAAGATGTTAGCAGGTAGCAAGGTCAGAAAGAATCCTTTTACTTTGATTGATCACATAGTATTACTCTACAGTTTTAGTTTCCAGAGTATATAAGGGATATTAAAAGGATACGGAAAAGAGGGGCTTAATATTACAATGGTCATTGGGTATTTAAAAATGCAGGTTTGTTCATTTGTTATGTCCTGTGTCATATGACGTGGACGGTCTTGGTCTTTCCATGACCATGGTGTCCTTGGCAAATTTTCCCCAAAGAAGTGGTTTGCCGTTGTCTTTTTCTGGACGGTGTCTTAACGCCGGCCATTATTAATACTCTTCAGAGCTTATCTGCCTAGCGTGACCAGGACTTGTGATATGCACCAACTGCTCACACAACCATTCACCTGCTCTCATGGCTTCATGTGACCCTAATCAGGGACCTAAGCTGGTGCTATACCATGCCCAAGAGTGACCTGCAGGCTAGTGAAGAGGAGTGCCTTACACCTTCCTTGGTAGAGATGTATCTCCACCTTGCCACCCCAATATGCAGGGAGATTGGGAAAATCAAATCAGTGCTGAATCCCAAGTGAAGGAATTTGTGTAATGCCCTTAAGGTCTTTTCTGTTTTAGAGCAGACTCATGAAAAAACAATACTGGATTGTATGTTGTGTAACAAACCCAGATTTGAATAGGGAGCTTAAGGTAAAGGAACCTTTAGGAGGTACTGTTCATAATATGATAGAATTAACCCTGCAGTTTGAGGACCATGGGTTCTCAGATGCATTAGTGTTACAGTGGATTAAAGGGAACTACAGAGTCATGAGCAAGAAGCTGGTCAACGATGACTGTAAGGGGATACTAGCATGGATGACAGCAGAGCAGCCTTGCTTTCTATATAGACTCCTCTAGCTAGGGAAAACTAAATACAGATTGGCCAACAACTTTATAGAACACTCCATTTAATCTGCAGGTGTAATTCTAAGCCAACAATTGCCTTCCAGTTTATTTTCCTACTCTCCTAGCACATAATTTATCTTTTTCTCTTTACAGTTTAATCTCTTACCACACATTTAGACCATAAGAACACAAGACGCAGGAGCAGATTGAGGCCATTCATTCAACTAGAGGTCATAGCTCACTGAGTCTGTTCCACCATTCCATCATGGCTGATTCTGTATCCCACTCAAGCCCAAACCACTGCCTTTTCACCATATCCTTTGATGCCCTGACTGATCAGGAAACGACTAACTTCCACCTTATATATACATATGGACTTGAAATCCTCCAAAGTCTGTGGCAGAGATTCACTACTCTCTGTCTAATAAAAATTCCTCCTTACCTCTGTTTCTAAAAGGTCACCCCTCAATTTTGAGGCTGTAGTTCTGGATACCCCCACCATAGAAAACATCCTCTCCATATCCACCTTATCCAATTCTTTCAACATTTGGTAGGTTTCAATGAAATCCCCAATTCTAAATTCCAGTGAGTACAGGCCCAAATCTGCCAAATGCTCCTCATATGTTAATCACTTCATTCCTGGATCATTCTTGTGAAACTCCTCTGGACTCTCTCCAATGACAACACATCCATTCCGAGATATGGGGCTCAAAACTGTTGACAATATTTCAAGTCCAGCCTGACTAGTGCCTTATAAAGGCTCAGCATTATCTCCTTGTTTTTCCTTCTTTACAACAGACTCAACCTGTGAATTAACCTTCTGGGAGTCTTGCACGAAGACTCCTAAGTCCCTCTGCACCTCTGATGTTTGAATTTTCTCCCCATTTAGATAATAGTCTTCAGAATTGTTCCTTTTACCAAAATGCATAATCATACATTTCCCAACACTGCATTCCATCTGCCACTTTTCCCCACATTCTTCCAATTTATCTAAGTCCTGCTGCAATCGCATTGCTTCCTCTGGACTACCTACCTACCCCTCCACCTATCTTCATATCACTCACAGGCTTTGCCACAGAGCTAGTAATTCCATGATCCAAATCATTGAAAAACAATGTGAAAAACAGTGGTCCCAATACTGACCCCTGAGGAACACCATTAGTCACTGCCACCCAACCACAAAAAGCCCCTTTTATTTCCACTTACTGTCAACCTTTCCTCCATCCATGTCAGTATCTTTCCTGGAATGCCATAGGTTTTTATTTTGTTAAGCAGCCTCACGCGTGGCACCTTATCAAATGCCTTCTGAAAATACAAGTAAATGACATCCACTAACAGATTTTTCAGGCAAGATTTCCCTTTACAGAAACCATGCTGACTTTGACTTATTTTATCATTAGTCTCCAAGTACCCCAAAACCTCATCCTTAATAATAGGCTCCAACACTTTCCCAACCACTGAGGTTAGGCTAGCTGGCCTATAATTTCCTCTCTTTTGTCTTCCTCCCTTCTGCATGACTGTCCACTTCCTGACACTGTAGTCCACCTTCCACTTCCTTGTCCATTCTCCTAATCTGTCCAAGTCCTGCTGTAGCCTCTGTGCTTCCTGAAAACTACCTGCCCCTCCACCTATCTTCATATGGTCTACAAACTTGGCCACAAAGCCATCAATTCTGTCATCTAAGTCATTGACATATAATGTAAAAAGAGGCATTTCCAATGCAGACCCTTGTGGAACACTCCTACACATCTGCTCTTCTTGTTGATATTGCCTGTGGTCTGACCTTGGTGGCAGAAAGTTAAGTATCACTGTAAAGACTTAAGCAAAAGGGATGGAGAGCTACACTGAAGGTGTAGCCTTTCAGGTGAGGTAGCAAACTAAGGGTCTTACCTCCTCTTTCAGGTATAGTTTAAAGGTCTGTTGATGCAACTTTGAAGAGGAGAGTTGGCTTAGAGGGAAAAATACCCTTTGGCCCATCTAGGCCATGCAAGTTAATTACACAGAGGAATTGTGTAATTAACATTGGTGAAGGATAGTTATATGTATGTTTTGCACTGTTGATTTATCTAATTTGTGGGTAGGAGTCTACAGCATGTGCTAGGATTATATATGGAATGAATCTGCCATGTACTTGAGTGGTATGTGAGATGGGGAGATAGAGGGAGAAAGTGAAAACTTGAGCAGTTCTTCCCAAACAAAATACAGTACATTATATAACCTGAGATAAAAGGAACTGCAGATGCTGGAATCTGAAGCAACTCACTGCAACACTAATCCCGTGGTTCATCACTTGTCTTTTGACCTCCTATGCCCTGGGTGTTTGACAGTAATATTAAAAATCACTCATTGCTGGATTTCAGCCATGATATTGACCGATAAAGGCCAAGTGTCTGGAGATGGCTGCTTGTTAGGGAAAAGGGTGAGACTGGTTATTAGGTACAAATGATCTGATATCCCACATCAGAATAGTGACATTTTAAGGTGATTATTTTTCTCCTCCTGAAGCATTAACTCTGTTTCATTCTCCACAGATGCTGCCTTACGCACGGAGTATTTCCAGCATTTTCTAAAAGCAAGAGACCCTGCAGATGCTGGAAATCCAGAGCAACTCTAGAGGAACTCAGCAGGTCAGGCATTGTCAATGGAGACATTTCAGTCCAAGACCCTTCATCAACATTTTCTGTTTCTACTTTAGTTATCTCTGCTAGTGGCGAACTCATCTCTAACAAAATAAATAAGTACTGGGTTAAATATTCTAAGAAATATGAAAACAATCCATCCAAAATTGCACCCCAACTTGGACTTCATTCTGTGCCACACTCCGTGGGGACTGTTCACAGAAGACACTTCGTATTTACATGGCAACTTCAGTACGCATTGTGAAAATAACTCCAGGCACTTCACAAAATGAGGAACTATCAGAAATATGGCTCAGGAGATGGACTTTAAGAGGAGGGTTTTGGAACAGGAGAGAGAATTTCAGAAATAATGATCTAGGAGGCTGAAGAAATAGGAATTGTGTAATCAGTCAGAGATTGGTGGGAAGAGAGGAAGGAGGGGTTGACAAAGTTAACAGAAACTCTGAGGTGCGTGATCATAGAGGAACATGTTACTTTTGAAGTTTCAGGACCGGAGAAGATGATCTGCATGAATCGGTGGATATCTGTGTCTCATCCCTGCACGTTTACGAGAGGGGATGAGGTAGGTGTGGGTTGTTGATGGCAGGTCGTTTCTGCTTTGGCCGTGTGGTTCACAACACGGTGTGACTGCAGGAGTGCTGCACATTTGTAAATTGCAGTTGTGCTTTGGTATGTGGTGTGCACTTACACATATATCGCTTTGTTCATGTGTAGATTAGTGCTCAGCTTGGTTCCTTAAGGTTGTTATAATGGAGGTGGTAATGGGACAAGCTCCCACTACCTATTAAATGCTCCCAATAGTGTGTGCCTCAAATGCTCTCTGACAACCAAGTCCAGCTCCTGGCCTTCATGTGCAGCTTAGCTACTAAGCCTGCCAGAACTGTTTCTACCAATAGGAGAAGGTTATTGGCACCTTAAACCCAGTCACTTCAGGTAGATGGGTCTTGTCAGCCATGGTTGGAAGCTCATCTAGGAGAAGGAAAAGTCTGATCCCAAATCTCCACTGCCTTGCTGCTATACCCTTTCATGGGGAAGGCTTCGGGATTAAACCCTGAGGGAAAAATTCCCTACGGCAGTCCTACAATAAGTTCAATGTTGACTGGCAACTCCTATGACACTGCTGGTACCAAACTGTATCAATCTCTGCCGTTCCTTTGGGTTCATCAGTTGCATGGAGAGGGGGAGCTTGCTACATGGGAAACAGCTTGCTCTCCATATTGTACTGTCTGGGCTTGCGTATCTAGACAGCTAGGATGCAATATCCACGATCAACCCTGACCAAAGGAGGCCTCAAAGAGTGCTCAGCTTGAACGCAGATATCTGGCGTTTGCTTGTGTGTATGTAGGCTGAGTTTAGGGCATGTGGCAGTATATAAGGAATGTGTGTGCATGCTTTGGGCTCTGAATATGCGTTGTTTTATCTGAGCACAAACATGCACACAATGTATTTATGTGTGTAAATGTACATGCGTGGTGTGTATTTGTGCTTTGTGTTTATGTATATATTTTTCCACTGGTGGCATCTGCAGATATACCTACTTTGCAGGTAGGATCTATGTGTTTGGATTATGTATGGAATTAATCTGAGAGTGCACAGCCAGAAATTTGGATGGTATTTGAGATGGGGATACAGAGGAAGAACATTCCCTTCCTCAGCACTCTTGAAGATTTCCCATCAGGATGAAGAAAATGAAAACCTGAGCAGATTTTCATTAAAAAATAGATTATATAACCTGAAATAAATGAGGGACCAGATGCTGGAGTCTGAAGTAAAACCTGAAGTGCTGGAGGATCTCAGTGGATCAATGGAGACACAATATTTTGCTTTGGGTCCCTTCACCTGGATTGGAAGAAAGAGGGGAGAAAGTCAGTATTGAAATGTGGAGGGAAGATGTGGAGCTAGAGCTAACAGCTGATAGGTACAAGTAAGAAAGGGCGGTAGGTGATCGCATCAGACAGGATTTTGCATTGGCTGTGTCTATGGGTGTTGTCATGGTCCGGTCTTAAGTCCATGTTCCGGTTCACGTTCCGGTCCGTGGACTCTGGGCTCCGGATCCTCCGACTGTCCCTTGTTTCGGTTGGACTCAAGCATTTGCACCTGCATTTGCATCTTGTTGGCTGGGAATATAAGTGGCTCTGGGATTGAGTGCAGTTGGTGGGGGGGGGATTGTCTTGTCAAGATTCTCGTCAGTCTCTGCTTGGAGTAACCCACTGGTGGAAGGCTAGTTCATTCTGTGAGTTATGGATTTGGCTGTTCAGTAGCCCACCGAGGTTACCGGTCACCTCGAGTCTTGGGGTCACCCCAGACCGAGCTCCCTTCCTGTCCCTCACCTCTGTTGGGGAAGCCAGACTGATTGCTGTTACCCTGCGGTTGGTTCTGTCCCTTCCTGTCCCTCGCCTCTGTCGGGTAAGCAGGCCGGTTGCCGTTACCCTGCGGTTGGTTCTGTCCCTTCCTGTTCCTTGCCTCTATCGGGTTGTGCCCTGCGTCCCACCCAGGAGTCCCGTGGCCTGCCCAGGAGGCTAGCCTCCAAGAACTCCAAGTCTCCAACTCCTAGAACTCAGGCCTTGTTACATCTTTGCCTGGGTTGGGGGTCTGAGCTCGAGTCAAGGCCCAGGCTCTGGGTCCGTGTCCAGACTCGAGCTCGGAGTCCACCCCAGGGTCCTTGCTCCCAGTCCCTTGTCCCGATCCTGTCCCGTCCTGTCCCTAGTACCTCAGTGTCCTGTGTCCTGTGTCCTGCATTTGGGTCCAGTCTCAACGCCTCCCCTCATGACAGGTGTCTGTTAATATGGTTACTTTGTCCATCAGATTCCCTCACCTTCAGCCCTCTGTTACTTGCACCTTTCAACTTGCCTCTACTGGTAATATTTCATATTCCTCTCCCACTTGCCAGCTGTTGCCCCATCCCTTTCTTCCACCTTCTTATAAAGGTTATGTTCCCTCTTTCTTTCTGTCCAAATGAATGGTCTCGACCCAAAGCATTCACCGTCCATTTCTCTCCATAGATGCTGCTTGACCTGCGGAATTCTTCCAGAAATATATAACCAAACCATGTAATGGTGAACGCTTGCAGTCTATCCAGTAATGCTCCAGAAATAGTTCAGTTATTCAGATACTGTGGAGTCTATTCAATTAACAACATACAAGATTATAGAACATTGTTCCTTTGTGTACTTGCATACAGAGAAATATAATTACTGACATACGATCCACACACATATAATCCATGTAAACAACCTCCTTCAAGATAATGAGGATTGTGGCTTTAGTGACTGTATCCAGTAAAGCATTGCAGTTCTCTTGTGAGCTCTCCAAAGTAAAGTGGAGGCGGGGGGGAATGGAGCCATTATTGCCCCCACAAAGATTCTGTTAAGTAAGCAAGTGAAAATTCTGTCTTGCTGAGATTGGAATGTGACATTTCCAGATTCCTACATTCCTTCAGGCAAAGGTCCACCAGAGTATTAATCCTGAGTTGATGGAGTGTTCAGAAATTGAGCTCAACAACTGCTAAGTATCCATTTGACGTTGCTCTGTAACCATTACAGATTACCACACTCAGCTGCAGAACCATTCCCACTCCTTTATGGAGAATGGAAGAGAAACGTATTAGAACTGCAGACTTCTCTTTGACTGGGGTTTGGAAGATAGACAGGAAGAACATTAGAAACAGGAGCAGGAGAAAACCATCTGGCCCTGTGCTTACTCTCACAATCAGTAACTTCCACAATACTCTTGAATGAAGAACCCTTTGGATGAAGAAATTTCCTTCCAAAAATGTGGATTAGGAAATTAAATCAAGGGTCTTCCAATAATCCTTCAGTGAAGTATTTAATGACAACTCATATTTCTCTTGCATTTTCTGCAGCCTTCTCCCAAAGACAGGGAATTGGGAAATGACATTCCAATTCTACAAGCTCCGGGGGCCATAATGCAGGAAAGAAATACTGCATTTATACAAAATTTAAAAATAGACCCTGGAAATCCGCAACAAAGCAAAAAGTGCTGGAAAAATTCTGCAAGTCAGGCAGGCAGCCTCTGTGGAAAGAGAAACAGTTAATGTTTATAACACATATTGGGTGACCTATTTCACCACCTCGCATTGTGTTTTACAGTTAGATACATGGAAATGTAGAAACCTATAGCACAATACAGGCCCATTGGCCCAAAAAGCTGGGCCAAACATGTCCTTACTTTAGAAATTACCTAGGGTTACCCATAGCCTTCTATTTTTCTAAGCTCCATGTACCTATCCAGGTGTCTCTTAAAAGACCCTATTGTATCCACCTCCACCACCATCGCCGGCAGCCCAGTCCACGCACTCACCACTCTCTGCATAAAAAAACTTACCCTTGACATCTCCTCGGTACCTACTTCCAAGCACCTTAAAACTGTGCCTTCTCGTGCTAGCCATTTCAGCCCTGGGGAAAAGCCTCTGACTATCCACACGATCAATGCCTCTCATTATCTTGTACACCTCTATCAGGTCACCTCTCATCCTCTGTCGCTCCAAGGAGAAAAGGCCGAGTTCACTCAACCTATAAGGCATGCTCCCCAATCCAGGCAACATCCTTGTAAATCTCCTCTGCACCCTTTCTATGGTTTCCACATCCCTCCTGTAGTGAGGTGACCAGAACTGAGCACAGTACTCCAAGTGACTCCAAGGGTCCTATATAGCTGCAACATTACATCTCAGCTGCTAAATTCAATCTACACGGTTGATGAAGGCCAACGTACTGTATGCCTCCTTAACCACAGAGTCAACCTGCATATCAGTTTTGAGTGTCCTATGGACTTAGACCCCAAGATACCGCTGATCCTCCACAATGCCAAGAGTCTTACCTTTAATACTATATTCTGCCATCATATTTGATCTAACATAATGAACCACATCACACTTATCTGGGTTGAACTCCATCTGCCACTTCTCAGCCCAGTTTTGCATCCTATCACTGTCTCACTGTAACCTGTGACAGCCCTCCACTCTATCCAAAACACCCCCAACCATTGTGTCATCAACAAATTTACTAACCCATCTCTCCACTTCTTCATCCAGGTCATTTATAACAAACATGAAGAATAGGGGTCACAGAACAGATTCCTGAGGCACACCACTGGTGACTGACCTCCATGCAGAACATGACCCATCAACGGCCACTCTTTGCCTTCTGTGGGCAAGCCAGTTCTGGATCCACAAAGTAATGTCCCCTTTGATCCCACGTCTCCTTACTTTCTCAATAAGCATTGCATGGGGTACCTTATCAAATCCATATACACTACATCTACTGCTCTACCTTTGTCAATGTGTTTAGTCACATCCTCAAAAAATTCAGTCATGACCTGCTTTTGACAAAGCCATGCTGGCTATTCCTAATCATATAATGTCTCTTCAAATGTTCATAAATCCTGCCTCTCAGGACCTTTTCCATCAACTTACCAACCACTGAAGTAAGACTCACTGGTCATAATTTCCATATAACCAAATTACAATTACAGCACGGAAACAGGCCATCTTGGCCCTTCTAGTCCATGCTGAACGCTTCTCTCAGCTAGTCCCACCTACTTGCACTCAGCTCATAACCCTCCATTCCTTTCCTATTCCTGGGCTATCTCTATGCCCTTTCTTGAATAATGGAACAACATCCACAACCCTCCAATCCTCTGGAATTTCTCCCATCTCCATAGGTGATGCAAAGATCATCAGAGGCTCAGCAATCTTCTCCCTCGCCTCCCACTGTAGCCTGGGGTACATCTTGTCCGGTCCCAGTGACTTATCCAACTTGATGCTTTCCAAAAGCTCCAGTACATCCTCTTTCTTAATATCTACATGCTCAAGCTTTTCAGTCTGCTGCTAGTAATCTCTACAATCACCAAGATCCTTTTCCATAGTGAATACTGAAGCAATACTCATTAAGTACCTCTGCTATCTCCTCTGGTTCCATACACACTTTTCAATTGTTGCACTTGATTGGACCTATTCTCTCATGACTTATCCTCTTGCTCTTCACATACTTGTAGAATGCCTTGGGGTTTTCCTTAATCCTGTTCACCAAGGCCTTCTCATGGCCCCTTCTGGATCTCCTAATTTCTTTCTTAAACTCTTTCCTGCTGGCCTTATAATCACTAGATCTCTATCATTACCTAGTTGTTTGAATCTTTCATAAGGTCTTCTTTTCTTCTTGACTAGATATACAACTGTCTTTGTTCACCATGGATCTTGTACCCTACCATCCTTTCCCTATCTCATTGGAGCGTACCTATGCAGAACCCCATGCAAATATCTCCTGAACATTTGCCACATTTCTTCTGTACATTTCCCTGAGAACATCTGTTCCCAATTTATGCTTCTAGGTTCCTGCCTGACAGCCTCATATTTCCCCTTACTCCAATTAAACGCTTTCCTAACTTGTCTGTTCCTATCCCTCTCCAATGCTATGGTAAAGGAAATAGAGTTATGATCACTATCTCCAAAATGCTCTCCCACTGAGATCCGACACCCGACCAAGTTCATTTCCCAATACCAAATCAAGTACAGCCTCTCCTCTTGTAGGCTTATCTACATATTGTGTCAAGAAACCTTCTTGAACACACCTAACAAACTCCACCCCATCTAATGCAGATTTCCTCATTCACCGCTCTGCTGCATCAGCCTCAACTTAGTGCAGTTGCATGAGCAAGACTTGTATCTGTAACTTTCTAATTCACAAGAAAGCAAATCAGATGCTCATTACCCAGCTCCCAGTACCCTCCATATATAAAAGTTTAGCTGACCCGCTGAGTTCCTCCAGCAGACTAATTGGTTTGTGTTTCAGATTCTGCATTAGCAGCCTTGAGTGTCTGCATTTCCCTCCACAGATGCTGCTTGAACTGCTCAGTTCCTCCTGCTCTTTGTTTTTGCTCATTAACTCCAGAGTTTCATTACTGTGTTCAGTCTTCCCAGCTTTTCTAGGGCCAGTCACTGAATAGGAACAGAACCTCTACATACCTTTCCTCCTAAATCCAGCATCCTGGAGCCAATGCAACATTTAGTTCCAGCTGAATTTAAACAGGGATTTGAACATAAGAAATACCAGCAGGAGTAGGTCATCTGGCCTGTCAAGCCTGCTCCGCCATTCAATAAGATCATGTCGTAACTGGCCATCTCCACCCACCTGCCTTTTCCCCATAGCCCTTAATTCTCCTACTATGCAAAAATCTATCCAACCTTGTCTTAAATATATTTACTGAGGTAGACTCCACTGCTTCATTGGGCAGAGAATTCCACAGATTCATCACTCTCTGGGAAAAGCAGATCCTCTTCATCTTCATCCTAAATCTACTCCCCCAGATCTTGAGGCTATGTCCCCTAGTTATAGTCTCATCTATAAGTAGAAACAACTTTCCTGTCTCTATTTTATCTATCCCTTTCATAACTTTATATGTTTCTATAAGATCTCCTCTCATCCTGAATTCCAGGTGACTGAACCTGGAGACCTGCTCTTCACCTGAATGCTGATTTTTGTTTGTAACAAAATTATGGGCAAAAGTGAAAACAGCATTTTAATTCTATGAGAATCTGAGAAACTGGAGATTAGTCACAAGACCATGAACAAGGATTTCCATCAAACTGCTCTGGATCCACTCTATTCTTTCTGCTGGAAGGGGAGAGGAAGGGTCTGGCAGGGTGTTTCTGGATCAATTACTTTTCATGTATCTTTCACAGTTTCTGGGAAATGTAGAGGAGGCTTGACTCAGACACAGAGCAGTGGAGACAATTTAGTGCTAAGCGATAACTTTAATAATAAACAGTAAAATAACATGTCACGAGGGGCTATAAGAGAGAACAGATACTTGACATAAGGCAAGAAGGTAACTGAAGGCTAGGAGGAAATGGTTGAAGTTGGCTGGTTGGGTGAGTGAACAGGGACTGTGGATGAGAGCTGGGTTTAAATAGGCTGCAGGTGATGAATTGGAAGTGAGTGGCAGGTAACTCCTGTTAGCTGGTTGGAGTTGGGAAAGTGCTTGCCTGTGCAGGCCTGACACATAGTTTTCTTTTACGTATTGTCATAGTTGAGTTGTCTACTAGCCTCACTACTAATCAACAAGCTCCAAAACCTGAGTCTTTGTACCTCCCTCTGCAACTGGATCCCTGACTTCCTCATTGGAAGACCACAATTGGTGCGGTTCGCAAATAACATCTCCTCCTCACTGACAATCAACACAGCTGCACCTTAAGGATGTATGCTTAGCCCACTACTCTACTCTTTCTACGCTTGGGACTAGGCAGAACTGAAGAGTCACGGGAGAAGATGTAACACTGGAAACGGGAGATCATTTGGCAGGGCTCTGTACCTGGCAAATCACGTGTTCTCCCTCTCTCTCTCATCGGTGGGGGAGAGTTTGTGCCGATTCTTGAGTCAAAAAAACTTTTAAAAAGCGGCTTTATTATCACAAATCAGTGAGTTGTTTTGATGTATCTCCCCTCTCACTGCGACACCTCTCTGTCCTTTTATTGAGAAGAGAGAGAGAGCCTGGGGCAAATGGTTAGTTTTTGATGTACTTCAGATTATGGTCTTTCTTGGGGCTTTGCTTTTGCTTGCTTGGTGGGTGAGGGTGCTGATGCTTTTGGCTGAGGTAAGTAAGCATGGGAGGGGGGTCATTGTCTTTCTGAGGGAGGAGTAGAGGGGGCTTTGGGGTTTAACGTTTCTACTGCCACTCATTCTTTGAGCACACCTCTGTTTTTGTGGATGTCTGTGAAGAACAAGCGAGCCAGGATGTATACTGCATACATTTCTCTGATAGTGAAAGGAACTATTGAATTGTTGGGAGAATTTCAGATGGGGACAAGGAGGTGTTCAGGAGTGAGATCGATTAGCCCGTTGAGTGGCTGATTGACTGTGGTATTGTAACAACAACCTTGCACTCAACATGATTAAGAACAAAGAACTGGCTGTGGACTTCAGGAAGGAGAATTTGAGGGAACACACGCCAGTCCTCATCGAGTGCTCAGTAGTGAAAGTGTGAGCGGTTTCAAGTTCCTAGGTGTCAGCATCTCTGACGGCCCAACATATTGATACAATTGCAAAGAAGGCAAGAGAGCAGCCACAGGAGCTGCAAACTCAGCCGGCTCTATTGTGGGCACCTGCCTCCCCAGCATCGACGGCATCTACAAAAAGGGGATGCCTCAAAAAGGTGGCATTCATCATTAAGGACCCCCATCACCCAGGATGTGGCCTCTTTGCATTGCTACCGTCGTGAAGGCACACACTCAATGATGAAGGAACAGCTTCGCCCCCTCAGCCATCAGATTTCTGAAAGGACGTTGAACCCATGAACACTACCTCACTCCTTATTAAATTTAACTTTTTAAATATATACATATATATATATATATATATATATACACACTCACTACTGCATTGTTATTATCACATATTGCAATGTATTGCTGCCACATAACAACAAATTTCATGACAGATGCCAATGATATTAAACCTGATTCTGATCCACTAATTAAATTGAGATAATGAACTTGGATTGGCAGTGAAAAGAAATGTCAGGGCCTTTAGGGCTTAGGATGAGAGAAAATAAACTAACATTTCTTCCCCTGTTTGCTGCCCAGTGAAAGGATCGGCAGCTTGGCAGGACTGTCTTGGAGTCAGTCCCTAGGAGCTAATTATCCAAGCACTTCTGGAGACAAGTCAGGCTCAGTTGCACACTGTAGGGCAGTGCACATAAAAGGGACTACTTAAACCGAGGACCGTTTGCAGGGCAGTAGGGGAGCTGTCGTTGGCTGATAGGGCAAGGGGGAAGGAGGACTGAATAACTCGAGCCCATGACAATTAGGCCTAGTCTGGTAGAATAGCAAGGTAATAGATTTCCTAAACCCACAGCATGCTGTTTCCAAGGATGTTGAACTAACAGTTCCTATGGCTCTTGGTGTTAAATCCTGTGGCGCTGTGCAGTCAGAGGTAGATTTACAGTTGTGTTCCATTACCCTGACGCTATTCTTGGACATGATGTCAGCCAGGCTCTGATCTCACAGGAATGACTCATCCCTGGATTAAAGCCAGCAGTTGGCAGAACTAAATTATTTTAACATTAGTCAAAGGCCAGAGCTGAGGCACATCCAGTCTGTAACATTTAATTATTATTTTTATTTATACCAGTGTGATTTCTCTCTCCTTCTCCTGCTCAAGGAAGTGAGACATTATATTAAAAAACCTGTACCCTTGGTATTTGCCAAATCACTGGCTGTCTGGCAGATAATCGTGCTTGCAATTTCTAATATGAAGGAAATGAATTCTGACAGAGACCCTGAAAGCATGGACAGTCACTGTGATTCAATACAAAAGAAAGGAAGGAATCTACACAAACACTGATTCACGTTTTACACAAGGGACTTTTGATAAATAAACTAAGTGCCTTTCCTGAAATGCTGTTCTTTTTTTACCGATTCCTGCAACACAACTCACAGGTGCAAATCGTTAAAGCTGGCAACTGAAGTTTACAGGTCCCAGCAACACATTTGTGGAATAATTGGTAAAATATAAATGACTCAAACTTTACACACTCAGATAAACTTGGCAGTTCGAAGCTCAACACCACAAAAAGGACAGAGATTCATCGATATTCTGGGAGATTGCCAGCACTGAGAACTTACAGCTATTAGGAAGGAATGAAAAGACTTGTGATCTTTTCTATGGAAAAGGGAATACTAACGTGTGAAACATAGAAACATAGAAAACCTACAGGCCCTTCGGCCCTTTGTGCCAAACATGTCCTTACCTTGGAAATTACCTATGGTTACCCATAACCCTTTATTTTTCTAAGCTCCATGTCCCTATCCAGGAGTCTCTTAAAAGACCCAATCGTTTCTGCCTCCACCATTGTCGCCAGCAGCCAATTCCATGCTCTCATCACTTCCTGCCTAAAAAAACTTATCCCGACATCTCCTCTTTACCTACTTCCAAGCACCTTAAAACTGTGCCCTCTCATGCTAGCCATTTCAGCCCTGGGAAAAGGCCTCTGACTATCCACATGATCAATGTCTCTCATTATCTTATTCACCTCTATCAGGTCACCTCTCATCCTCTGTCGCTCCAAGGAGAAAAGGCCGAGTTCAGTCAACCTATTCTCATAAGGCATGATCCCCAATCCAGGCAACATCTTTGTAAATCTCCTCTGCACCCTTTCTATAGCTTCCACATTTTTCCTGTAGTGAGGTGACCAGAACTGAGCATAGTACTCCAAGTGGGGTCTGACCAGGGTCCTATATAGCTACTTCTGCACCTATTGTCTATTGTCTATAACATTACCTCTCGGCTCATCTCAATCCCACAATTGATGAAGGCCAATGCACCGTATGCCTTCTTAACCACAGAGTCAACCTGCGTGGCAGTTTTGAGTGTCCTATGGACTCGGACTCCAAGATCCCTCTGATCCTCCACGCTGCCAAGAGTTTTACCATTAATACTATATTCTGCCATCATATTTGACCTACCAAAATGAACCACTTCACACTTATCTGGGTCGAACTCCATCTGCCACTTCTCAGCCCAGTTTTGCATCCTATCAATGTCCCACTGTAACCTCTGACAGCTCTCCACACTATCCACAACACCCTCAACCTTTATATCATCAGCAAATTTACTAACTCAACCCTCCACTTCCTCATCCAGGTCATTTATAAAAATCACAAAGAGTAAGGGTTCCAGAACAAATCCCTGAGGCACCCCACTGGTGACCGACCTCCATGCAGAATATGACCCCTCTAGAACCTCACTTTGCCCTCTGTGGGCAAGCCAGTTCTGGATCCACAAAGCAATGTCCCCTTGGATCCCATGCCTCCTTACTTTCCCAATAAACCTTGCATGGGGTACCTTATCAAATGCCTTGCTAAAATCCATATACACTACATCTACTACTCTTCCTTCATCAACATGTTTAGTCACATCCTCAAAAAATTCAATCACGAGCTGCCTTTGACAAAACCACGCTGACTATTCCTTATCAGATTATGCCTCTCCAAATGTTCATAAATCCTGCCTCTCAGGATCTTCTCTATCAACTTACCAACCACTGAAGTAAGACTCACTGGTCATAATTTCCTGGGCTATATCTGCTATCTCCTCTGGTTCCATACACACTTTTCCACTGTCAGATTTGATTGGTCCTATTACCTCACATCTTATCCTCTTGCTCTTGACATACTTGTAGAATGCCTTGGGGTTTTCCTTAATCCTGCCCACCTGGCCTTCTCATGGTCCCTTCTGGCTCAACTAATTTCTTTCCTAAACTCTTTCCTACTAGCCTTATAATCTTCTAGATCTCTATCATTGCCTAGTTGAACCTTTCGTAAACTCTTTTTTTCTTCTTGATTAGATTTACAAGTCTTTGTACACCACGGTTCCTGTACTCTACCATCCTTTCCCTGTCTCATTGGAACATATCTACACAGAACCCTATGCAAATATTCCCTGAACATTTGCCCCATGTCTTCATACATTTCCCTGAGACCATCTGTTCCCAATTTATGCTTCCAAGTTCATGCCTGATAGCAGCCTCATATTTCCCATTACTCCAATTAAATGCTTTCCTAACTTGTCTGTTCCTATCCCTCTCTGAAGCTATGGTAAAGGAGATAGAATTGTGATTACTATCTCCAAAATGCTCTCCCACTGAGAGATGTGACACCTGACCAGGTTCATTTCCTAATACCAGATCAAGTACAGCCTCTCCTTTTGCAGGCTTATCTACATATTAAGTCAAGAAACCTTCCTGAACACATCTAAAAAACTCCACCCCATCTAAACCCCTCGCTCTAGGGAATCAATATTTGGGAAATTAAAATCTCTCAACACAACAACCCTATTATTATTACACCTTTCCAGAATCTGTCTTCCTACCTGCTCCTCGATGTCCCTGTTACTATTGGGAGGTCTATTTTAAAAAAACACCCAGTAGAGTTATTGACCCCTTCCTGTTCCTAACTTACACCCACAGAGACTCCGTAGACAATCCCTCCATGTTTTCCTCCTTTTCTGTAGCCATGACACTATCTCTGATCAACAGTGCCACACCCCACCTCTTTTGCCTCCCTCCCTGTCCTTTCAGAAACATCTAAAGCCTGACACTCGAAGTAACCATT
Source organism: Hypanus sabinus (assembly GCF_030144855.1). Classification (NCBI taxonomy): domain Eukaryota; kingdom Metazoa; phylum Chordata; class Chondrichthyes; order Myliobatiformes; family Dasyatidae; genus Hypanus; species Hypanus sabinus. The sequence goes on along the minus strand of NC_082715.1, from coordinate 147,184,914 downwards.
CCTGCCCCTGAGCTATGCAAGTCCCTGCAATGGCCACAACATCATAGTTCCAAGTACTGATCCACCCTTTAAGCTCATCTGCTTTGTTCGTAATACTCCTTGCATTAAAATAGACAAATCTCAAACAATCGGTCTGAGCGTGTCCCTTCTCTATCACCTGCCTATCCTCCCTCTTGCATTATCTACAAGCTTTCTCTATTTGTGAGCCAACCGACTCTTCCTTCATCACTTCAGTTCAGCTCCCAGCCCCCAGCCATTCTAGCGCAAACTCTCCCCAGTACCCTTAGCAAACCTCACTGCCAGGATATTGGTCCCCCTGGGATTCAAGTGCAACCTGTCCTTTTTGCACAGGTCACACCTGCCCCAAAAGAGATCCCAATGATCCAGAAATCTGAATCCCTGTCCCCTGCTCCAATCCCTCAGCCATGCATTTATCCTCCACCTCATTCTATTCCTATACTCACTGTCACGTGGCACAGGGAGTAATCTCGAGATTTCTACCTTTGTGGTCCTGCTTCTCAACTTCATTCCTAACTCCCTGTTGTCTGTATTCAGGACTTCCTCCCTTTCCTATCCATGTCATTGGTACCAATATGCACCACAACCTCTGGCTGTTCTCCCTCCCACTGCAGGATATCTTGGACACGAACAGAAACATCCTGGACCCTGGCACCTGGGAGGCAAACTACCATCTGAGTTTCTTTCCTGCGTCCACAGAATCTCCTGTCTGCCCCCCTAACTATAGAGTCCCCTATCACTACTGCCTTCCTCTTCCTTTCCCTACCCTTCTGAGGCACAGGGCCAGACTCTGTGCCAGAGGTGCGACAACTATTGCTTCCCCCAGGTAAGCCGTCCCCCCCAACAGTACTCAAACAGGAGTACTTATTGTTAAGGGGGACAGCCACTAGGTTACTCTCTGGTATCTGACTCTTGCCCTTCCCTCACCTGACTGTTACAAACTTATGTCTTCCGAGGCCCCAGTGTTACCACCTGCCTACAGCTCCTCTCTATCACCTCCTCACTCTCCCTGACCAGGTGAAGGTCATCGAGTTGCATCCCACATCTGACATCGAGCACAGAACACTGGCCTCACACGCATACTTCCTGTCTGTATTCTAGACAGATAACCTACCTCGCCTCGACCTGTTAACGCCTAAGCCCCATTGAGCCAAAGCCTTCCTTCCCTGTCTCCCTCTACTGCCCCACTGGCATCCGCTCTATAAAGCTGTCTTCTTTTTAAACTCTTCTCATTGTTCTCACTGGCTGACATACACGTGCTTGCGCAGTTGTGCCCCGATCAAACTGCTGAAGAAACATCATCTCCTTTTAAACTCTTCCACACAGTGAGGTGACCAGAACTGATCACAATATTCCACATTGTGGTCAAACCATAATGATTTATCTTATGAAGGGGCATAATTTTAAGGTGATTGGAGGGAAGTATAGGAGGTAGGTTGTTCTTTCCACAGGGAGTGGTGGGTGCGTGGAACACCCTGCCAGGTGTGGTGGTACAGGCAGATATATTAAAAGCATTTAAGAAACTCTTAGATAGACACATGGATGATAGTAAAATGGAGGGTTATGTAGGAGGGAAGCATTAATTTGATCTTAGTGTAGACTAAAAGATCAGCACAACACAGTAGGCCGAAGTATCTGAACTGTGCTGTAATATTCTATGTTTCCATGTCCAAGTAAGGAAAAAACTTCATTAATCCTGAGATTAAATAATTTAACTTAATCCAGAGATTAAGTACTGAAGTTGTGCGACAATTTAATGGTGATTTTGAAGGCAAGAAATACGACTAAAACATTACTGAAGTAAATGATGGTTAATTATCACTGCAAACAGTGAAGAAGCAAACAGCTGGGAAGCTGTTTTGAAGGATGAATAGTGCAAAACCAGAGTGCAACGTGGTCAAGGATCCCACAGGCAGGGTTAGCACTGTTGTTACTTTTAGAGTGAACGATTTGGAGAGGATTCGATGTGGAAGCGTTTCAATGAACATCCACCTAACCTGGGTGCCAGGTTAGATGGCCTCAAGCACCGAGCTGATTTAGTGAGATTGAGAACGGCTTCAGGCTGAGCTGGGACCCTAAAACCATTAGACAGCGGAGCAGAATTAAGCCATTCAGCCCATTGACTCTACTCCATCATTCCATCATGGCTGATCCCAGATCACACACACCTGCCTTCTCCCCATATCCTATGATGCCTGACCAATCAGGAAGCAATCAACTTCCGCCTTAAATATACCGATGGACTACACCTCCACTGCAGTATGTGAGAGAGCATTCCACAGATTCACGATTCTCTGGCTAAAAAATAATTCCTCCTTACCTCTGTTCTAAAGGGATGCCCCTCAATTTTGAGCTTGTCCATCTAGTTCTAGATACCCCCTCCAAAGGAAACATCCTCTCCGTATCCACCCTATCTAGTCCTTTCAATATTCGGTAGGTTTCAATGAGATCCCCAAGCATTATTCTAAGTTCCAGTGAGTACAGGCCCAAAGCTGCCAAATGCTCCTCATATGTTAACTCCTTCATTCCCAGAATTATCCTTGTGAGCCTCCTCTGGACTCTCTCCAATGACAATACATCCTTTCTGAGATATGGGGCCCTAAACTGTTGACAATACTCCATGTGCAGCCTGACTAGCATCTTATAAAGCCTCAGCATCATCTCCTTGGATTTATATTCTGTTCCCCTTGAAATAAATGCCAACATTCCATTTGCCGCCTTTACCAGAGACTCAACTTGTAAATTCAGCTTCTGAAGTTTTGCACGAGAACTCACAAGGACTCTGCACCTCTGATGTTTGAATTTTCTCCCCATTTAGATAATAATCTGCACTATTGTTCCTTTTACCAAGATGTATTATCATACATTTCCCAGCATTGTATTCCATTTGCCACGTTTTTGCCCATTCTTGGTGTTTATCTTAAGTCCTGTTGGAATTGCATTGCTTTCTCAGCCCTACCTACCACTCCACCTATCTTTGCATCATCTGCATACTTTGCCACAAAACCATCAATTCCATGATCCAAATCATTGAAAAACAATGTGAAAAGCAGCGGTCCCAATTCTGACCCCTAAGGAACACCACTAGTCACTGGCAGCCAACCAGAAAAGGCCCTCTTTATTCCCACTCACTGCCTCCTGCCTGTCAGCCATTCCGTTATCCATGCCAGTATCTTTCCTGGAACGCCACAGGATTTTAGCTTGTTAAGTAGCCTCACGTGTGGCACCTTATGAAATGCCTTCTGAAAAATGTCTTCTGTCACCCACCCTGCTTGTTATTTCTTCGAATAACTCTAACAAGTTTGTCAGACCAGATTTCCATTTACAGAAACCATGCTATTTTTATCTTATTTTATCATTAGTCTCCAAGTACCCAGAAATCTCATACTTATTAATAGACTCCAACACTTTCCCAACCACTGAGGTTAGGCTAACTGGCCTAAAATTTCCTCTCTTTTGTCTTCCTCCCTTCTTAAAGAGTGGAGTAACATTTGCAATTTTCCAGACCTCCAGGACTATGCCAGAGTCAAGTGATTCTTGAAAGATCATGACCAATGCATCCGTTATCTCTTCAGAAACCTCTCTCAGTACTCTGGGATGTAGTCTGGGATCTGGTCCAAGTGACTTATCAATCTACAGAGTTTGCCTAGCACTTTTTCCTTTGTGATAGCAACAGTACTGACTCCTGCTCCCTGACGCTCAAAGACCTCTGGCACTCTGCTAGTATCTTCCACAGTGAAAACTGATGCAAAGAATTCATTAAGTACATCTGCCATTTGTTTGTCCTCCATTACTACCTCACCAGCATCATTTTCCAGTGGTCCAATATCAACTCTCATCTTCCTTTTATTCTTTATATAACTGAAAACACTTGTAGTATCCTGCTTTATATTATTGGTTAGTTGCTCTCATATTTCAACATTTCCCTTCTTATATCTTTTCTAGTTGCCTTTTGCTGGATTTTAAACATTTCCCAATCTTCCAACTTCCCATTGACTTTTGCTCCCTTTCCTTGACTTTTATACAGTCTTTAATTTCCCTTGTCAGCCACGGTTGCCTACTCCTGTCATTTGATAACTTCTTCTGTGTATCTTTCCTGCAGCTTGTGAACTATTCCCAGAAACACTGCAACATACCATATAAGAATGCCTTTCCCCAGGTAGGCTCAAGTACAAGCTGCTCTCAACAACCATCACATAGGCATTCAACAAATTCATCCTCTTGCGATCTAATACCAACCAGCTTTTCCCAGTCCCCTTGCATATTGAAGTCCCCTGTTACAATTGTGACATTGTCCTTATTATATGCTTTTTCCAGCTCCCTTTGCAATCTCAACCCCGCATCTTGGCTTCTATTTGGAGGCCTATATATGATTCCCATTATGGTTTTTTAACCCTTACTGTTTTTTTAAACTCCACACACAAAGATTCAACGTTCTTTCAGCCTGTGTCACCTCTTTCTAAAGATATAATTCCATCTCTTACCAACAGAGCCACATCACCACCTATGTATGCCTTCCTGCCTGTCCTTTCGATACAAAGTATATCCTTTAATATTAATCTCCCAACTACGGCCTTCTTTCAACCATGACTCAGTGATGCCCACAATGTCATACTGACCAATCTCTAATTGCGCCGCAAGTTCATCCACCTTATTCTGAATGCTACATGCATTTAAATGCAGCACCTTCAGTCCTCCATTCTTTGTCCTTACAAATTTTGCCTATGTGTAAACCTGCTGGCTCATCCTCAGCTCCATCATACTGGTTCTCACCGCACCCCCCCCCCCGCCATGTTGGTTTAAACCACTCTCAATAGCTTTAGTAAACATGCCCGCAAGAATATTGGTCCCCCCTTGGATTCAAGTGCAACCTATCCCTTTTGTACAAGTCATACTAGCCCCAGAAGAGGTCCACCTCCTTAAGTACCCTGGGATGCAGACCATCAGGCCCTGGAGCCTTCAGCCTTCAGTCTTCCTGGGATGCAGACCATCAGCCTTCAGTCCCATCAGTCTACCCAACACCATTTTCTGTCTAATGTGAATTTCCTTCAGTTCCTCCATTACCCTACGCCATCTGGCCACTATTATATCTGGGAGATTGCTTGAGTCTTCCCTAGTGAAGTCGGATCCAAAGTACCTGTTCAACTCATCTTCCATTTCCTTGTTCCTCATAATAAATTCACCAGTTTCTGCCTTCAAGGGCCCAACTTTGGTCTTAACTAATTTCTTCCTCTTCACATACGTAAGAAGCTTTTACTATCCTCCTTTATATTCTTGGCTACCTCATCTTTTCTCCCCATATTGCCTTTTTCATAATCTTCTGTTGCTCTTTAAGAGTTTCCCAATCCTCTGGCTTCCTGTTCATCTTTGCTATGTTATACTTCTTCTCTTTTATCTTTATACTGTCCTTGACTTCACTTGTCAGTCACGGTTCTACCCCCCTTAGAATCTTTCTTCCTCTTTGGAATGAACTGATCCTGCACCTTCTGTATTATTCCCAGAAATACCTACCATTGTTGTTCCACTGTCATTCCTGCTAGGGTATCCTTCCAGTCAACTTTGGCTAGTTCATCCCTCATGGCTCCATAGTCCCCTTTGTTCAACTGTAATACTGATACTTCCGATTTTCCCTTCTCCCTCTCAAATTGTAGATTAAGACATCATATTATGGTCACTACCTCCTAATGGCTCTTTTACCTCGAGTTCCCTTATCAAATCCAGTTCATTTCACAACACTAAGTCCAGAATTGCCTTCTCCCTGGTAGGCTCCAGTACAAGCTGCTCTAAGAATCCATCTCAGAGGCACTCCACAAACTCCCTTTCTTGGGGTCCAGTACCAACCTGATTTTCCCAGTCCACCTGCATGTTGAAATCCACCATTGCAACCGCAGCATTACCTTTGCAACAGATCTGGGAAAGAGAGAAAACAAGTTAATTTAAGTTGCAGAGGGGTTTGGGAAGATGGAAAGGACAAAATGTACATTTCTGATAGAGGGAGCCCAAATTTACTGTGTAGATAAGTTGTTGATAAAATAAAATCTTGCTGTTTTTTGTTTTGTTATGTTGTTCTAAGAGATTAAATGTAACTTCTGTGTAATATCTTGTCTGAAAGACTGCATTTTGCACACTAACTCTGCTTGAGTTCCATACACTGGTAGCAGCCTAGTCTTTGGAGACAAAATTTTAATCCAGAACCAAAGACTGAAGTCTGAGTGATAGGCAGTAAATGGCAGCCTTGCCAGTAATGCTCACAGCACAAGAATGAATCAATAAAGAAAGGCTGCCACAATGATAGCTCCATGCAGTTTGAGACAGATCCTTTGCAGGTGCTCCCATTCAGCACCCCAGCCCTTTTGATGGTGGATTTGGAAACAACTTAGCCAGACACAAATTATTGGCTCTTGTGTTTCAGTGAGTGTACACACTGAACAATTACAACTAAACTCAGTTCATTCAGTAGAAGTTTTTGTTGCTTGTAAATACAAATCTATTAATACGTTATACTTTCCTCATCACAGTTCTCTTACTTGACTTAAGTCTTTCTACTTGCCCCAATTCCCTGACTCTTAGCCTTCAAGTTTAAACAGGTGCATCTCCACGACATCCTTTTAATGAGACTCCAATTGAATTGCATGTTTTTGAGAGATATGTGGGACTAGATGCTGGGTTTTTGTTTATTTCTGCAAGGAGGAATCAATTTGCTGGAGGAGCACTATGGATCAGGAATTACCTGTGGAGGCAGAGGGATAGCCAATGGTTAAAGCTGAGATCCTTGCTAATTTTTGTTTTTGTTTCTTGCCACTTTCCCGACGACAGCACTTCATCTGTTGAATATCATTGGTGATATCACTTCTATTATCTTGATGAGTAAAACTGTAAGAGTATAAAATATAGGAGCAGAATTAGGTCACTCAGCCCAATGAGTCTTTTGCATCAGCCTTCATAGTGGAAGACATGAGCAGTGTATCAGATATTGAAGGGTGTGATGGAAAAGAAGTGATCGCAGTTACTATTACAAGGGAGAAGGTGCTCAAAAAGCTGAAAGACCTAAGGGTACAAAAATCACCCAGACCCAATGAGCTGCTCCCAAGAGTTCTGAAAGAAGTAGCGGTAGAAATTGTGGTGACATTAGTAATACCCTTTAAAAAATCATTGGATTCTGGCATGGTACCAGAGGACTGGAAAATTGCAAAGTCACTCCACTCTTTAAGAAAGGAGGAAGGCAGAAGGAAGGCAGGAAGGAAATTATAGACCAGTTAGCCTGACCTTAGTGGTTGGAAAAATGTTGGAATCAATTGTTAATGATGAATTTATAGAGTACTTGGTGACACAGGACAAGATAGGACAAAGTCAGCATGGTTTCCTTAAGGGTAACTCTTGCCTGATGAACCTTGTTGGAATTTTTTGAGGAGATTACAGGTAGGACAGATACAGGGGATGTAGTGGATGTTGTATATTTGAATTTTCAGAAGACCTTTGACAGGGTGCCACACATGAGGCTGCTTACCAAGTTAAGAACCCATGGTATTGAAGGAAAATTACTAGCATGGTTAGAGTATTGGCTGATTGGTAGGAGGCAGTGAGTGGGAATAAAAGGATCCTTTTCTGGTTGGCTGCCAGTGACTAGTGGTGTTCCGCAAGGATTGGAGTTGGGACTGCTTCTTTTAATGCTGTATATCAATGTTTTAGATGATGAACTAGAAGGCTTTGTTGCCAAGTTTGCAGATGATACGAAGATTGGTGGAGGGCAGGTAGTGTTGAGGAAATAGGTAGGATGCAGAAGGACTTAGACAGATTAGGAGAATGGGCAAGAAAGTGGCAGAAAAAATAAAATGTTGGAAAATGAATGGTCATGTACTTTGGTAGTAGAAATAAATGCACAGACTATTTTCTAACTGGGGAGAAAATCCAAAAATCTGATATGAAAGGGACTTGGGAGTCCTCGTGCCCATCACCCTAAAGGTTAACTTGCAGGTAGAGTCGGTGGTGAGGATAACAAATACAATGTTAGCAGTCATTTCCAGAGGTCTAGAGTTTAAGAGCAGGGTTGTGATACTGAGGCTTTAGAGGGCAATTGTGAGGTCCAGAGGATTTCAGGAATGAAAGGGTTATCATATGAAGAACTTTTGATGGCTCTGGGTCTGTACTCACTGAAATTTAGAAGGATGAGAGGGGATCTTGTTGAAATATTTTAAATGTTGAAAGGCCTAGGTACAGTAGATGTGGAAAGGATGTTTCTCATGGTGGGGGAGTCCAGGATAAAAGGGCACAACTTCAGGATAGAAGGGTGTCCATTTAAAACAGAGATGCAGAGAAATTTCTTTAGCCAGAGGTTGGTGAATTTGTGGAATTTGTTACCACAGGCAGCTGTGGAGGTCAGGTCGTTGGGTGTACTTAAGGTGGAGATTGATAGGTTCTTGATTGGCCACTCCATCAAAGATTATTGGGAGAAGGCTGGGCAGTGGGGCTGAGGAGGAGAAAGGAAGATCGGCCATGACTGAATGGGGAAGATGACCTGATTGACCAAACGGTTTAATTCTGCTGTCCTGTCTTGTGGTCTCATAGTCTAAGTCTGCTCTGCCATTGAATCATGGCTGATTTTTTTTTCTCTCCCATCTTCTCTGCATAACCCTTAACCCTTTTACCAATCAAGAAACTACCAATCACTGCTTTAAATACGCCCTCTGACTTCGCCTCCACAGCTGTCTGTGGCAATGAATTCCACAGATTCACCACCCCCCAGCTGAAGAAAAGTTCAAAATGCAAAGTAAATTTATTATCAAAGTACTTATACGTCACCATATACAACCCTGAGATTCATTTTCTTGTGGACACACTCAATAAATACATAATAGAATAATAATCATAATAGAATCAATGGAATACCACACCAGCTGGGTCTTTCAACTTGTGTGCAAAAGACAACAAGACTTTACAACTACAAAAAGAAAGAAATAATCAATAAATAAATGCCACCCTGGACATCTGCTCTTCTAAAAGAGATGAAAACGCCTGAAATCATCTACCAGCAGGGTAAGTATAGCTTCTCTCTCACTGTGTTGAACATGGGTTCTGGAGCCATGAAGTAAACTGAACTCAATTGTTTCATCAGGCTGTCCGTAGTACAGTAAGATGGATTCTTTACCTCACAATCTACCTTGATTATCACCTGGGACATTACCATCTACTTGTACTAGCTGTTGCATTCTATTCTGCTTTCTGTTATTGTTTTACCTTGTACTATCCCAGTGCACAGTGTAATGATTTGATCTGTATGAACAATATGAAAAACAAGCTTCATACTGCACCTCAGTACACGACAATAATAAACAAATTCCAATTTTAATCTACATTTTTTCTCTAATAAATGATCCTTTAACTCTTCCTTGAAAAAGAATTAATTTCAGTATAAGTTGGAAAGAATTCTGAAAATTTAAAACTCCTGATAAAACAATTGGGTCCATTTTATTTCATGGCTCCAGAACCCACATGCAAGCTATGTGTTGCGGAAAGTGAAACAAAAATATTGGGGTGTTCATATCAATGTTTCTGATTCCAGGTTGCATTTCCAAAGGAAAATAAAAGAGAATACAACACAAAAGGGAATTTACTTCACAGCCTCATTCTTCCTCCTGAGTACTTGATGCTAACTTGTATTGGTTCTACTTGGCCAGTTGACTTTCTGACCCTAAAGAAACCACCTTCATCTTTTCGAGTCTTCAAATCAAATGCCCCAAAATCTGGACCTTTACTATTTTTACTTACCCCATATGCTGAACACACCATTTCCCCTCCAACACTGGTGCTATCAGGCAAAATTTTTGAACTTAGTCCAGCAGGTTGATAGAAGAGTTAGGGACCAACAAATATGACAGGACCGCTAAAAGAGTTTTATGGTCTAAAACAAACTCGTTCATTCTGGCAGAACCAGGTAAACTCACCTGTCTGTCTGGCCCTTACAGTTCTTGAAACAGGAGCTCTGGGGTGGATGGAAAGAAACATTTGGCTGTGTTTATTTTGCAGATTGTGCACAGGGATCTAATCTGTGCTGCAAGCTCACTGATCCAGATACTGATACACAAGAGTAGGGTTCCATTCACCATCTCTCTGTTCCTTTGTGGAGTCACGGAGTCAGCCAGTGCAGAATCGGACCCTTCATGCTGTTCTGCCGATCTATACTAGTCCCATTTGCTCACATTAGATCCAAATCATTTTATCCCTTGCCTATTCACGTGCACATCTAAGTGCTGTGATGGTATTTCCTCCACCTCCTTGGGTAGTATATCCCAGCTATGTGCAACTCTGAATGATAAACTTTCCCTTCAGGTCCCCTTTAAAACTCTTTCTCTGCACGTTAAATGTTTTTGGAACCTACATTGGTTCAAGATTCTGACGATACTCTGTCCATGCCTTTAATATTTTCATATATGCTTAGCGTATTGTCTCTCACTACTTTGCATCAACAAGATAAGAACAGCCCATCCAATCTTTCATCATAACTTGAGTCCTCCTATCCAGCCAACATTTTGTGAATGTCCTGGGTACCCTCTCCAGAGCAAACACATCTTTCCTATAGAGTGCTGAACAGAACTGCACACAATTCTCAAGTGTGGCCCAACCAGAGTTTTTCAAAGTTGCAACATGACGTTCAAGGAATCAAAACTAGGTAGTGCAGAGCACCCCTGTAGTCATTCCCCTGAATAATAAGTTTACCGTCCTGGATGCTGTTGGCGAGGACGACCGACCAGGTGTGAGCCACGGTGGCAGGGCCTCTAGCACTGAGTCTGACCCTGTGGTGCAGAAAGACGGGACGGAGAAGAGGAGAGCTGTCATCATTGGAGACTCTGTAGTCAGGGGAGCAGACAGGAGATTTTGTGGACGTGAGAAGGAAACCCGTATGGTTTGTTCCCTCCCGGGTGCCAGGGTCCGGGATGTCGGTCGTCCTCACCAACAGCATCCAGGACGGTAAACTTATTATTCAGGGGAATGGCTACAGGGGTGCTCTGCACTACATCCTGCATGACATCCTGGTATGAGAGGGAAAGCAACCAGAAGTCGTGATACATGTTGGGACCAATGACATAGGCAGGAAGAAGGATAAGGTCCTGAAGTGTGAGTTTCGGGAACTAGGCAGAAGGCTGAAGAACAGGACCTCAAGGGTGGCGTTCTCAGGATTGCTGCCAGTGCTACATGTTAGTGATGGTAAGAATTGGAGGAGATGGCAGTTGAATGTGTGGCTGAGGAGTTAGTGCAGGGGCAGGATTTTAGATTTTTGGACCATTGAGATCTCTTTTGGGGAAGGTGGGACCTGTACAGATTGGATGGGTTGCACCTGAACTCGAGTGGGAGCAATATCCTTGCTGGTAGGTTTGCTAGCATGGTTCGGGAGGGTTTAAACTAATTTGCAAGGGGGATGGGGTCTGGAGTGATAGAGCAGTGAAAGAAGTGCACAGAGTAAAGCCAGATCCAATAAATAGAGAGGCTTTGAGGAAAGAGAAGCAGAATAAAGGGTGTAAAGGTAGTAAGGTAGAAGGGCTAAAGTGCGTGTACTTCAATGCAAGAAGCATCAGGAACAAAGGTGATGAACTGAGAGCTTGGATTATACATGGAATTATGATGTAGTGGCCATTATGGGGACTTGGCTGGCACCAGGGCAGGAATGGATTCTCAATATTCCTGGATTTCAGTGCTTTAAAAGGGATAGAGAGGGGGGGAAAGGGGAGGAGGGGTGGCATTACTGGTCAGGGATACTATTACAGCCGAAGAAAGGGTGGGTAATGTAGCAGGATCCTCTTTTGAGTCAGTATGGGTCGAAGTCAGGAACAGGAAGGGAGCAGTTACTCTACTGGGGGTATTCTATAGGCCCCCGATAGCAGCAGAGATACCGAGGAGCAGATTGGGAGGCAGATTATGGAAAGGTGCTAAAATGACAGGGTTGTTATCATGGGTGACTTTAACTTCCCTAATATTGATTGGCACTTGATTAGTTCCAAGGGTTTAGATGAGGCAGAGTTTGTTAAATGCGTCCAGGATGGATCCCTGTCACAGTATGTTGACAGGCCGACTAGGGGCAATGCCATACTAGATCTAGTATTAGGTAATGAACCGGGTCAGGTCACAGATCTGTCAGTGCGTGAGCATCTAGGGGACAGTGATCACCGCTCCCTGACCTTTAGCATTATCATGGAAAAGGATAGAATCAGAGAGGACAGGAAAATTTTTAATTGGGGAAGGGCAAATTATGAGCCTTTAAGGCTAGAACTTGTGAGTGTGAATTGGGATGATGCTTTTGCAGGGAGATGTACTATGGACATGTGGTTGATGTTTAGGGATCTCTTGCAGGATGTTGGGGATATATTTGTCCCGGTGAGGAAGACAAAGAATGGTAGGGTGAAGGAACCACGGGTGACAAGTGAAGTGGAAAATCTAGACAGGTGGAAGAAGGCAGCATACATGAAGTTTAGGAAGCAAAGATCAGATAGGTCTATTGAGCAATATAGGGTAGCAAGAAAGGAGCTTAAGAAGGGGCTGAGAAGAGCAAGAAGGGGGCATGAGAAGGCCTTGGCGAGTAGGGTAAAGGTAAACCCCAAGGCATTCTTCAATTATGTGAAGAACAAAAGGATAACAGGAGTGAAGGTAGGACTGATTAGAGATAAAAGTGGGAAGATGTGCCTGGAGGCTGTGGAAGTGAGCGAGGTCCTCAATGAATACTTCTCTTCAGTATTCACCACTGAGAGGGAACTTGATGATGGTGAGGACAATATGAGTGAGGTTGATGTTCTGGAGCATGTTAATATTAAGGGAGAGGAGGTTTTGGAGTTGTTAAAATACATTAGGACGGATAAGTCCCCGGGGCCTGATGGAATATTCCCCAGGCTGCTCCACGAGGAAAGGGAAGAGATTGCTGAACCTCTGGCTAGGACCTTTATGTCCTCTTTGTCCACGGGAATTTTACAGGAAGATTGGAGGGAGGAGAATGTTGTCCCCTTGTTCAAAAAAGGTAGTAGGGATAGTCCAGGTAATTATAGACAAGTGAGCCTTATGTCTGTGGTGGGGAAGCTGTTGGAAAAGATTCTTAGAGATAGGATCTATGGGGATTTAGAGAATCATGGTCTGATCAGGGACAGTCAGCATGGCTTTGTGAAGGGCAGATCATGCCTAACAAGCCTGATAGAGTTCTTTGAGGAAGTGACCAGGCATATAGATGAGGGTAGTGCAGTGGATGTGATCTACATGGATTTTAGTAAGTCATTTGACAAGGTTCCACATGGTAGGCTTATTCAGAAAGTCAGAAGGCATGGGATCCAGGGAAGTTTGGCCAGGTGGATTCAGAATTGGCTTGCCTGCAGAAGGCAGAGGGTCGTGGTGGAGGGAGTACATTCAGATTGGTGGGTTGTGACTAGTGGTGTCCCACAAGGATCTGTTCTGGGACCTCTACTTTTAGTGATTTTTATTAATGACCTGGATGTGGGGGTAGAAGGGTGGGCTGGCAAGTTTGCAGATGACACAAAGGTTGGTGGTGTTGTAGATAGTGTAGAGGATTGTCGAAGATTGCAGAGAGTCTGCATAGGATGCATAGGATGCAGAAGTGGGCTGAGAAGTGGCAGATGGAGTTCAACCCGGAGAAGTGTGAGTGGTACACTTTGGAAGGACAAACTCCAAGGCAGAGTACAAAGTAAATGGCAGGATATTTGGTAGTGTGGAGGAGCAGAGGGATCTGGGGGTACATGTCCACAGACCCCTGAAAGTTGCCTCACAGGTAGATAGGGTAGTTAAGAAAGCTCATGGGGTGTTAGCTTTCATAAGTCAAGGGATAGAGTTTAAGAGACACGATGTAATGATGCAGCTCTATAAAACTCTAGTTAGGCCACACTTGGAGTATTGTGTCCAATTCTGGTCACCTCACTATAGGAAGGATGTGGAAGCATTGGAAAGGGTACAGGGGAGATTTACCAGGATGCTGCCTGGTTTAGAGAGTATGGATTATGATCAGAGATTAGGGGAGCTAGGGCTTTACTCTTTGCAGAGAAGGAGGATGAGAGGAGACATGATAGAGGTGTACAAGATATTAAGAGGAATAGACAGTGGACAGCCAGTGCCTCTTCCCCAGGACACCACTGCTCAGTACAAGAGGACATGGCTTTAAGGTAAGGGGAGGGAAATTCAAGGGGGATATTAGAGGAAGGTTTTTCACTCGGAGAGTGGTTGGTGCGTGGAATGCACTGCCTGAGTCAGTGGTGGAGGCAGATACACTAGTGAAGTTTAAGAGACTACTAGACAGGTATATGGAGGAATTTAAGGTGGGGGGGGGGTTATATGGAAGGCAGGGTTTGAAGGTTGGCAAAACATTGTGGGCCGAAGGGCCTGTAATGTGCTGTACTATTCTATGTAAAACTATATTCTGTATCCCCAGAATATGCTATATACCTTATTCATTTGTGTTGCCAATTTCATGGAACTATGGAATTGTACCCTGCCAATACCCCACCCAACTCTCCAGCTGACCTATATCCTACTGTAGCTGTTGGCAACCTTCCGATCCAGACCATCACCAATTTTCATGTCAGTTGCAATACACTATTCACTCACATCTCATAGTTAATCACAAAGATTCCCAGCACTGACCCTTGCAGGGAGCCTCTGGTCACGGACTTCCATTTGGAAACTCATCCCTCCAATACAGTCAGCCTTTCTCACCAAGCCAGAATCAGTAGGAAATTCAGCAAGAATACATGAGATGAGATCTCTCATGAGATCCCAGCTGATTCATCAGTAGTACCTGTCCAAAGTTTTTGTTGAACATTGTCTGGTTGGAAAGGTGACTGTGGTACTGCTGTAGCTTCAAGGGTAAGTCTATGCCCTGTGATGAACACATGTGGCTAACACATAGCTATTACTCTGTGAAATTATCTGGTCTAAATTTATGCAGCTGGTGTTTAATTTTAGAGTTTCCAGGACGGAATGCTGAGGTAACTTTCCAAGTCTGGCATGTTTCAACATATTTTTTTTTCTCTTTCAATGTGCCAATTTTGCTGACGATCTTTTTTATTAGCGTGCTTGTAAGATGTTTCTCAAGGTTGAACACAATATACCATGAAACACAAAACCTGCAAACAGACTCCTAAGCCAAGCCGGCTATTCATACACAGCTGTCTCTCTCCTGTCAGATTAACCTTTCACCTACCTCATATTTATAGTGGGGCTCTGAAAGCCTGTTCTCTGGGATAGAGATGAACCCTTTCACCAGAACTTTACATTCACATTCACAGGGGGACACTAAGCATCATGTTCTGAATTGAAAGGCAGGTAATTAAATTCTGCATCTACTTTCCCTTATTTCGACAGGGCACCTGTCAGCAGAGTAGGGGAGGGGGTGGGCTTAGGTTTTTATTCAAGACAATTAGCATCACGCCTTTAAAAGTCTGGTCAACATGTGTTTTGGGATGTATGGGAGCAAGAGACAGGAAAGAAAAGGGAGAGAATGAGAAGGAAAACTTTGGATGGGAAAATTCAGTGGAAGGGCAGGCCATGAATTCACAAACACAGGAGAGCAGTGAGAATTCACAGCGGACCTGACAATTAGTGTTCAGGTGGGGCTGAGTGCAGCACCTCAGAGCACGAAAGAACTCAAGGTTGTGAATAAAGACCAATGTGGTGCAACTGTGGAGGTTTTGCAGAGGAAGGATGGAGACTGGAGGTAATAAACACAAGAGATCCTGCAGATGCTGGAAATCCGGAGAACACATATGAAATACTGGTGGAACTCAGCAGGTCAGGCAGCGTCTATAGAAAGGAATAAACAGTCAACGTTTTGGGCCGAGACTCTCCATCAGCACTGTCAGGGAGATCCGCAGAATGAGAGAAGGATGAGGATGAGAAGGATGAGAAAGTTTTCCTTCTCATTCTCTCCCTTTTCTTTCCTGTCTCTTGCTCCCATACATCCCAAAGGATGAGGATTCACTAATCTAGTTCATTGGACCTATGAGGGAAGTAAAGGAATGGAGTTTGTACAGTACATAGAGGCTGCTTTATAATCTCTACATTTGAAGCTTAGTATGGGAGGGTTTAGAATGGGGAATTAACCAGAATAGAGAAATGAAATAAAAGTAGGAAACTTAAGAAAAAGATGCAAACACGAGAAAATCTGCAGATGCTGGAAATTCAAGCAACACACACAAAATGCTGGTGGAACACAGCAGGCCAGGCAAAGGAAGGGTCCTGACGAAGGGTCTTGGCCCCAAAACATCGACTGTGCTTCTTCCTATAGTTGCTGCCTGGCCTGCTGTGTTCCACCAGCATTTAGTGTGTGTTCCCTCAATGGACTCTGTCTACGCTTCTCACTGCCTCAGCAAAGCAGACAGCATCATCAAAGACCCAACCTATTCTAGTATTCTCTCTTTCCTATTGGTCAGGAAATACAAAAGCCTGGAAGCATGTACCACCAAGCTCAAAGACAGCTTCTATTCTGCTGTCATAAGACTATTGAACAGTTCCCGGGTATGATAAGATGGAGTCTTGACCTCAACCTACCTCACTATGAGCTTGCACCTTATTGTCAACTTGCACTGCACTTACTCTGTGCAATGATTTGATTTGTAAGAACAGCGTGCAAAACAATTTTTTCACTGTGCTTTGGTACCTGTGACAATAATAAACTTATTTATCAATTTACCATGTTAACATTAAAAATATTTTAAGCTAATGATTAAGAAAGAAAGGGCATCCCAGGGCAATAAATGGAGGGGAAACTTATTTTCGAATGACCAGAACGGACCCTGTGAAGTAAAACGACATTAACAAAGACTGCTGTAGAATAACAGAGGGATATTTAAAATGCTGTTCCATGAAAAAATAAACTCCACCAAAAGTCTTTCTTTTCTTTTTCAATCTTTTTATTGAATTTCATATATAAAAAACATATCGTAATATTGAATAGGTTATGAGTGCACTAGACTTAAAGTTGAATTAGTAATAAGATAACAATATCTTATTAAAATATCAGCAAAAAAATAGTACATTAATCAATCTAACCTATATTAATTATACATGAAAAAGAATAAGAATAATCAAAAGAAAAAAAAATAAAAAAAATACAAGAAAAAAGAATATATATTGAAAAAAAAATTAAACCTAAACTAAACTAACATGGGCAATAATAACAGTTTATATGTATATGGTAGTGTCAAAAACTCCGGAACTCCATACCAGAACAAGAATAAAAAGAAGAAAAGGTCTGGAAGAGACCAAATTAATTCATATAAAAATGTCGAATGAACGGTCCCCAAGTTTACCACCAAAAGTCAACAGCAAGTCAAATAAGGCAATGAATGAATAAGAATACAACGGGAAAGCTGAAGAACAGAAAATACTGTAACTGCTCAGCAAGTTGACCATCTTCTGTGGAAAAACAGAGGTGATGTTTCAATCTAAGGCCCTTTGTCAGAACTTGGAAAGAGAGGAAAAAAGATGGGTTCCAGAAGCGGAGAAGGTGCGGGACTTAAGAGTGGGATAGGGATAGGGAAAGACGAGACCAGGCTTACAAATGTTCTGGTGAACAGATTAATGGGTAAAGTGGAGAGAGAGAGAAAAAACAAAGAGACAGTGAAGTTGTGATGTGGCAATCAGAGGTACCATTGAGAACTGAAACCAAAGAGAGAAGCTGAGAAATCCAAGGGGGGGGGAGGGGGAGAGGGAGAGGGAGAGGGAGAGGGAGAGGGAGAGAGAGAGGGAGAGAGAGAGAGAGAGAGAGAGAGAGAGAGAGAGAGAGAGAGAGAGAGAGAAGAGAAGAGAAGAGAAGAGAAGTGATGGCAGCCGAGCTGAGTGGTCATTGAGGGTGGTGGTATCTGAGATTGTATAATTCATTACTGAGTCTGGAAAGCTACAGCTGCCCAGTGAAGAATGAGATGTTGTTTCTAAGGGACCGAGGAGCTCTTCCCCACTGGAGCAGTGCCGGGGGCTTTGGACAGATAGCTCAAAGTAAATTTATTATCGAAGTACATACACATCACCATACACAACCCTGAGATTTGTTTCCTTGCAGCCAAACTCAGCAAATCCAAGAACTGAAACAGGATGGATGAAAGACAGGGTGGACAAACAACCGATTTGTAAAAGACAACAAACCCTTCAATCAAGTGGGATGAAGTGGTTAAAGGACGGGCAACTGGACGCATAGGGCTACTATGAATGGTAATTGAATGGTAATGCACTTAAAAGTGAATATAGTTTCTTCAATTTCAAGATCACTTTGTAAGCACCGATGACATTACACCGGATTGTAGGAGTAGATTAACCTGGAAGAAGTACTTGGAAATCCTTGGAAATCCTGTCAACCCCATTCTCCCATAACCTCTGATATTCTTACTCATAAGAACCTATCAACCTCTGTTGTAAATACAGCCCATGATTCAGCCTCCACAGCTGTCTGTGGCAATGAATTCCACAGATTCACCATCTCCTGGCTAATGAAATTCTTCAGCTGGAGTGGTTCAGTGTGACAGAGTGTCTGTGAATGGATTCGGTGTGTCTGTGGTTGGGGTGCAGGGTGTCTATGAATGGAGTGCAGTGTGTCAGTGGAGGAATTCTGTGAAGGAAGTGCAGAGTGTCGTGTGTGTGTGTGTGTGGGGGGGGGGGTACGTTCAGACTATAGAGGTGGGTCTCCAAGAAGAGATTTATGAAACTAAAGTTTTATTCCCTGGAATTTGCAAAGTCAGAGGATGATTTATTTTAAGAGTGAAAATTTTAACATCAGTTCCCCTTGATAGCTTGAAAAGAATCTAGGGCATAGACTATCACATGTATTTAATAATACTTTGGAAAAGGTGCAGAGCCAGAGGATCAGTAAGTAGTAAACGTAATAAACAGTCACAAAAAGACCAGGGGACAATTTCAAAGGCAGAAAAGAAGCCAGAATTAAAAAGTGGGGGAGGGGAGGAGTAGGAGCTAGAAGGTGGTAGGTGAAGCAAGGGTGGGTAGGGGAGGCGGGGATGAAGTAAGAAGCTGGGAGGTGAGAGATGCAGAAGGTAAAAAGCTGAAGTAGAAGGAACCTGGTAAGAGAGGAGATTGGATCATAGGAGAAAGAGAAGGACTTTGATGGGCAGGTGAGGAGGAGAGAAGAGAATAAAGGAATAGAAGAAGAGGGAAGGGGGAGGGGGAGAAATGACAAGAAGTTAGAGAAGTCGAAATTCATACTATTAGGTTGAAGCCTAGGTGGAAGGAACATGAGGTGTCACTTGTCCAACCTGTGAGTAGTAGTAGTAGAGGAGTCTTTGGACTGACATGTCAGAAAGTGAATGTGAATGTAAATGGTTGAGCACCGGGATATTCTGCCTGTCTTGCTGCAGGCCCCTCGCTGATATAGAAGAGGCCACGCTGGGAGCACCAGATACAGCAGATGATCCCAACGGACTAGCAGATGAAGTGTTGCCACACCCGGAAGGAGTGGTTTGGGCCCCGAAAGGAGGTGAATGGGCACGTGTGGCAATTCTTCCGTTTGCAGGGGCAAGTGCCAGGAGGAAGATTAGTGGGGAGGGATGAATTGGTAAGGAAATCATAGAGAGAGCAATCCCTGCAGAAAGCAGAGAGTAGGGATGGGGAGAGGTGAAGATGTGTTTGGTGGTAGGATCCTGGTGAAGATGGCAGACATTGTGCAGAATGATGTGCTGGGGGTGTGGAGGCTCATGGAGTGTTGGGTAAAGAGCAGAGGAACTCTGTCCCTGTTAAGGCAGCAGGAAAATGGGGTGAGGGTGGATGTCTGGGAAATGGAGGAGATGCAGATGAGGGCAGCATCAATGGTGGAGGAAGGGAAACCTTGTTCTTTGAAGGAGGACATCTCTGATGTTCTTGAAAGGAAAGATTCATCTTGGAACACGTGTAGCAGAGATGAAGAAACTGCCAAAAGTGGAATGGCATTTTTACAGGTGACAGGGTGGGAAGAGGTATCGTCAAGATAGCTGTGAAAGTCAGTAGGTTTATAAAAGATATTGATAGACAGAGATGGGACAGGGAGGTTGAGACAGGGCATAGAGGTATCAGAAATGGACTAAGTGAATTTAAGGGCAGGGTAGAAGCTGGAGACAAAGTTGATGAAATTGATGAGCTCAGCACAAGTGCATGAAGTAGCAAATAGACAGTCATCAATGCAGCACAGAAAGAGTTGGGGAGCATTAGCAGTGAAGGCTTCGACCATGCCATGTAGCCACAAAAATGCAGGCTTAGGTGGGGGTCCATGTGAGTGCCCATTGCTACACCTTCAGTTTGGAGAAAGTGGGAGGAGTCATAAGAGAAATCGTTGAGTGTGAGGACCAGCTCTGCCAGACGGTGGGAGCTGGAGGTGGATGGGATCTGGTTAGGTCTGTTGTCAAGAAAGAAATGGAGAGACTCAAGGCCTTTTTGATGGGGTATAAAAGTGTACAGGGACTGAACATTCATAGTGAAAACGAGGCTGTCAGGGCCAGGGAATTGAAAGTTGTTGAGATCACGAGTGTATGAAGTGCCGTGGATGTCGGGGGAAGGGACTGAAGCAAATGGGATAAAGTAGACTGAAGGTATGCTGACACAAGTTCAGTGGGACAGGAGCAGGAGCAGGAGCAGGCAGAAACAATAGTCTACTGGGACTAACTTATTCCCATAATTAATTTATTGAGGCAACCACATTGGAGTGGGGCAGAAAATCAATGCTGAGGAGGAAAGTAACAAATTACAGCGCAAGATTATTAATGTGTGGCCACTAACCGTCTGTCTGAGGAACTCAGTGGGAAGAGAAGCCTTTGTGGGAGAAAAGAAACCATCAACATTTCAGGTCAAAGCCCAGGACTAGTTTATCAGTGTTATTAACGTATGCACTTGGCACATGATTAGCAATTAGATTTTAACACAAGTGAGTATATGTGATATTACACCTTGGTAAAAAAAATATGAACTTAATACTTTTGAAAATAAGTATCTTAATAGGGATGGAACAGGAAGAAGACATCAGAAAACAGGCAAACTTTGGATGCTTATAGGACTCATACATAACCTCCAAAACTTTCCTCAACCCTACCAGTATTAAGCTTAATTCAAAAAGGAGTAGAAAATAAAATACCCATAGTGGAACCTTGTGTGGCCCTGTCTCTTGGGATCAGGGAAGACTTCCATTCACTCCTGAACAGTGGAAGATGTCTGTGTGGGTTTTAGCACTCAGACTTTGTCCATGCACAAAGAGGCCCCAAGGTGAGACCAGACTTCATCACACGCTCTTGTGTGGATACCGAGCACTCACGGGTGCACTCTGAACACACGATCACTGATGAGACCGCCACACCTTCTTCCCTTGCCCCACTGACCCTAATCTGCACCCTCCCTTCCTCTGAACACTCTCTCCCTTCACTTACCTCCTCCCTCAGCACTCATTGTCGTTACGCATTTCCTAAATCAGCTCTGGGGCCTCCGTCTACCCGAAGCAGATATATGCGGTGTTCATTAGGCACACACAATGACATCTGAGACAGCACAGTGTGCTTTTTAATGTCACTTACCCTCTTTTCAGGGATACTCCTTCAGCTCTAGGCTCCCTGTGTTCTTTGCCCTCTCTGCACCTCACACCTTTACGTTCGAGTCCTCACCACCGCACCTGGTCTGATTGCTGACTGTTAGTCTGTTTCTTATAAGGTTTCACTTTATTAGTCACATTTACACTGAAACATCAAAACATACAGTGCGATGTGCTATTTGCATCACATATAATCAATAAACACTAGGAAATCTGCAGATGCTGGAAATTCAAGCAAAACACACAAAATAATGGTGGAACGCAGCAGACCAGGCAGCATCTATAGGGAGAAGTACAATTGACATTTCAGGCCAAGACTCTCCGTCAGGAAGGCCCATTTTTCCTTCCAATTCAAACATCTGTACACTCCTGTTTCGGTGAATAAAGACAGCAGGACTTCCCTTCATAAAGACCATTAGAAAAACTGAAATAATAGGAGAAGATGCTGCAAATATTCAGCGGGTCAGATATGTACCACCTGTGGAGAGAAACAAAAATAAAATCATTGCAAAGGTTCAAAGGTTCATTTTATCATCAGAGTATGCAAGTACAATACACACAGAGCAAGAGGCTGAGAGTGAAGGAGTAAGGAATCTCAGAGAAGCCATTTTTTTACTGCTCGGGGAAAAGGGGCTGGACTGTGCAGGCACGTGACGTAGAGTGCCAAAGGTTTAAAAAAAAGACCATCATATCCAGTGGGCAGCACTGAGAGCAGGCAGCGGAGTGAGAGGGAACTGAGTGGGATGGCTTTGGCTTAACAGGCTTCGGCGTGAACAGGCAGAGGCGAGGGTAGGTTCCAGTAAGTTTGGTTTTGTTCGCTTAGAGTAGAGAGAATGCCAGGCAGGATGTTGGAATGCTCCTCTTGCAGGATGTGGGAAGTCAGGGAGACCTCCGATGTCCCTGACAACGACACCTGCAAGAAGTGCATCCAGCTGCAGCTCCTAACAGACCGCGTTAGGGAACTGAAGCAGGAGCTGGATGACCTCCAGATCATTCGGGACAATGAGGAGTTTATAGATTGTAGTTTCAGGGAGGTAATTACGCCAAAGGAGCAGCGCACAGGTAATTGGGTTACTGCGAGGGAAGGGGAAAGGGCAGGTAGAGCAGGGTTCCCCTGTGACCATTCCCCTCAACAACGAGTATACCGATTTGGATACTGTTGGGGGGGGGGGGCTTACCTGGGACAAGCTGTGGCAGCCGGATCTCTGGCACTGAGACTGGTTCTGCAGTGCAGAAGGGAGGGTGGAAGAAGAGAAGAGCGGTAGTGAAAGGGGACTCGATAGTTAGAGGTACAAACAGGAGGTTCTGTGGTCGTGACAGAGACTCCAAGATGGTTTGTTGCCTCCCGGGTGCCAGGGTCAGGGATCTCCAATCGCGTGCATGGCATTCTGCAGTGGGAGGGTGATCAGCCAGATGTCATGGTACACATCGGTACCAATGACGTAGGAAGAGAGAGTCAGGAGGTCCTGAAGAGTGAGTATAGAGGGCTTGGTAGGAGGTTAAAAAGCAGGACCTCAAGGGTGGTAATCTCCGGATTGCTACCTGTGCCACGTGCCAGTGAGGGTAAGTGTAGGATGCTCTGGAGGATGAACACGTGGCTGAGGAACTGGTGTACGGGGCAGGGTTTCAGATTTCAGGATCATTGGGACCTCTTCTGGGGCAAGTGGGACCTGTACAAGAGAGACGGGTTACACCTGAACTACAGGGGGACCAATATCCTTGCAGGGAGGTTTGTCAGTGCTGTTGGGGAGGGTTTACACTAGATTTGCAGGAGGATGGGAATCAGAGTGACAGAACAGATAGTGGAGAAGGGGTGAAAATAAATGATGTTAAGAGTTCATGCAAGGTCACACATTGAAGGTTTGTGTGTGGTGGTAATAATCTTCTGAGGTGTGTCTGTTTCAATGTGAGGAGTATTGTGGGGAAGTCAGACAAGCTGAGGGTCTGGATTGACACATGGAATTATGACATCATAGCCATTACTGAAACTTGGCTACAGGAGGGGCAGGACTGGCAGCTTAATGTTCCAGGGTTCCGATGTTTCAGACGTGATAGAGGCAGAGGGATGAAGGGTAGGGAGGTGGTGGGTGGCATTGCTAGTCAGGGAAAATGTTACAGCAGTGCTCAGGCAGGACAGATTAGAGGGCTTGTCTACTGAGGCCATATGGGTGGAGCTGAGAAACAGGAAAGATATGACCACATTAATGGGGTTGTATTATAGACCACCCAATAGTCAGCGAGAATTGGAGGAGCAAATCTGCAGAGAGATAGCAGACAACTGCAGGAAACATAAAGTTGTGATAGTAGGGGACTTTAATTATCCACATATTGATTGGGACTCCCATTCTGTTAAAGATCTAGATGGATTAGAGTCTGTAAAATGTGTCCAGGAAAGTTTTCTAAATCAATATATAGATGTACTAACTAGGGAGTATGCAATATGAGATCTCCTATTAGGAAATGAGTTAGGGCAGGTGACGGAGTGTGTGTAGGGGAACACTTTGGTTCCAGTGATCATAACACCATTAGTTTCAACTTGATCATGGATAAAGATAGATCTGGTCCTCGGGTTGAGGTTCTAAACAGAAAAAAGGCCAAATTTGAAGAAATGAGAAAGGATCTAATAAGTGTGGATTGGGACAGGTTGTTCTCTGGCAAGGATGTTGTTGGTAAGTGGGAGGCCTTCAAAGGAGAAATTTTGATTCCCATTCTGACATGTCAGTCAGTCCATGGCCTCCTTCTGTGCCGAGATGAGGCCACCCTCAGGGTGGAGGAGCAACACCTTATATTCCGTTCAGTTAGTCTCCAACCTGATGGTATAAATTTTGATTTCTCCTTCTGGTAGGCCCCATCCTCTTCCTCTATTCCCCACTTTGACCTTTTACCTCTTCTCAGCTGCCTATTACTTCACCTGGGTCCCCTCCTCCTTCCCTTTCTCCTAATGGTCCACTGTCCTCTCCAATCAGTTTCCTTCTTCTCCAGCCTTTAACCTTTCCCACCCACCCAGCTTCACCTATCACCTTCCAGCCAACCTCCTTCCCCTCCCTCTACTTTTGTTATTCTGGCATTTCCCCCTTCCTTTTCAGGCCTGAAGAAGGCTCACAGCCCAAAACGTCGGCTGTCTATTCATTTCCACAGATTCTGCCTGGCTTGCTGAGTTCCTTCAGTGTTTTGTGTGTGTTGCTCTGGATTTCCAGCATCTGCAAACTTTCTCATGTTTACGATCTTTCACTAACATGCTTTTGTCACCTAATGCCAGTTGTTTTGCTCAGTGCTGTGCTTAAGTGACATAACACAAGTTGCTTTGCAACACTGCTGACTCAACGCACTGCTGTTGTATGGTCATTTACATTTAATATGGTGCATTGGCCTTCGTCAACTGTGGGATTGAGATTAGGAGCTGAGAGGTAATGTTGCAGCTCTATAGGACCCTGGTCTGACCCCACTTGGAGTACTCTGCTCAGTTCTGGTCACCTCACTACAGGAAGGATGTGGAAGCCATAGAAAGGGTGCAGAGGAGATTTACAAGGATGTTGCCAGGACTGCGGAGCATGCCTTATGAGAATAGGTTGAGTGAACTCGGCTTTTTCTCCTTGGAGCGACAGAGGATGAGAGGTGACCTGATAGAGGTGTACAAGATAATGAGAAGCATTGATCGTGTGGATAGTCAGAAGCTTTTTCCCAGGGCTGATATTACTAGCACGAGAGGGCACAGTTTTAAGGTGTTGGGGAGTAGGTATAGAGGAGATGTTGGAGTAAGTTTTTTTATTCAGAGAGTGGTTAGCGTGTGGAATGGGCTGCCGGCAGTGGTGGTGGAGGTGAAAACGATAGGGTCTTTTAAGATACTCCTGGATGGATACATGAAACTTAGAAAAATAGAGGGCTATGGGTAAGCCTAGATAGTTCGAAGGCAAGGACATGTTCGGCACAGCTTTGTGGGCCGAAGGGCCTGTATTGAGCTGTAGGTTTTCGATGTTTCATGTATCAATCTATGACAGAGGTGGCTGAAAAAGAGACCTGAATTTTACTGGATAATTTATGTAAAAATAGCCCCACTTTCCCAGAGAAATAAGTTGTGGATTTGAGCATTGAGCAAGGTAACTATTCTTTGAGGTGATTCTCAGTGCCTTGGCAAAGGGTAATGTCTGTCCAACTAATATTTATTTTCCCCTGTCTGCACGATGCATTATAGATACTCACAGGTGAACCATTACTGCAGCAGGATTTCCTTACGGTCACCATAAATTCCCTGGTGTTTGGCTGGGAAGCTATCAGCTCTGCTGGTTTGAACAGGCTGGGTTAGCTCATCAGAACAGTGCTTCTGAGCTTTCCAGTTCTGAGATCATCTGACATTAACCTTGTAGAATCATCGGTTTCGTCACATCGCAGCAATGCTGTTGCTGGGAAGAACAAGTGAAGAAGCCCGTGCCAAAACATCTGAGTTTTAAATAGAGTTTCCTCTTCTTGTAGATCCATGATCACCAGGATCCGCAGTTGAACTTAATAGTGGATGAATTTGTGTGTTAAAGTGTGTGTTTGTATTGGCACACATTTATGTGTGGGATTGGCAGGATAAGGGAAATATTAACAGAAAGTTCTTGAAACACTCTGCGTTGGTGAAAGAGAAACCAAATTAACGTTTCAGGTCTGCTTTGCTGGAACAGTGTCAAACTTGAAACAATAACCCAGCATTTTCCTTTATTTTAGATTTTCAGCATCTATATATTTTAAAAATAATTAGAATATGTTCTTTTGACAAGGTGATGAGAGATTGATGAGGTTAGGGCAGTGAATGTTGTCTACAAGATAAAAGTGTTGCTGAGCAGAGAGATCTTGGGATCCAAGGTCACAGCTCCTTGAGAGTGGCTACACAGGTCAATACGGTGGTTAAGAAGGCTTGTGCAGTGCTTGCTTTCATTCGTTGAGGTATTGAGTTCAAAAGTCAAGAGGTTATGTTGCAACTTTATAGAATACTGGTTAGTCCACACCTATATTACATATAGTTCCATTGCTCCACTATAGGAAGGATGCTGGGGCTTTGGAGAAGGTGCAGAAGAGGTTCACCAGGATGCTGCCTGGTTTAGAGAGCACGTGCTATCATGAGAGGCTGGATAAACATGGGTTATTTTCTCTGGAGCAGCAGAAGCTGTGGGGAGATCTGAAAGAGGTTTATAAGATTATGAGAGGCATCGATTAGAGTAGACGGGGAGTATCTGTTTTCCAGAGGGCATGCATTGAAGATGAGAGGGGGTAGATTCAAAGGGTATGAGAGGGGGAAGTTTTTTACTTAGTGTTGGATGCCTGGAATGCGCTACCTGGTGTGGTGGCAGAGGCAAATACGTTTGAGGCTTTTAAGAGGTATTTAGATAGGCACATGGATGTGAGGAAGAAGGGATATGGTCATTTTGTAGGTAGGGATTAGTGTTTTAGTGTTTGGGTGTTATTGATTTGCTTTTTGGCTGACGATGTGAAATTTGTTGTTTAGTGGAAGCAGCAGTGTAATACACAAAACAATGACTATGTTACAGTAAGATGTACAGTATGTATAAAAAAAAGTAAGTAGAGCAGAAAGAGCAAACAGTGAGGCGTGTTGATGGACCATTTAGAAATCTGATGGCGGAGGGGAGGAAGCTGTTCCTAAAATGGTGAGTGTGTGTCTC
Source organism: Hypanus sabinus (assembly GCF_030144855.1). Classification (NCBI taxonomy): domain Eukaryota; kingdom Metazoa; phylum Chordata; class Chondrichthyes; order Myliobatiformes; family Dasyatidae; genus Hypanus; species Hypanus sabinus. The sequence goes on along the minus strand of NC_082715.1, from coordinate 147,157,704 downwards.
CATGTCCCCAATGGTGGGGGGCTTGTGCCCATGATGGCGCTGGCCGAGTTTACAATACTCTGCAGCTTTTTCTGATCTCGTACATTGGTGACAGGATAGATCCTCAGAAACTGGAAGCTTCTTACCCCTTCCAATGCTGACTCCTTGATGAGGTCTGGTATGTGTCCTCCCCCATCCAAAATTCAGCTGCACTGGTTAAATCTCACGACGCCCCACTAAGCTGACCTTAACTTCCTGACTTTACTACTGGAGTTTCATTGTCTCCCATCTCCAACACAAAGTCAAAATACTTATTCTTTCCTGAGCCAGAAAGGTTCTCATTAAAATCCAGCTTCAACAGCCACCTGAAAAAGCATTAGAGTCAAAGAGAGACACATCAGGAATCAGATACCTTAGCCCACTGAATTCACACCAACCATCAAACATTCATCTACACAGATCCTGTGCTATTTTATTCCACCCACAACCAAGCAACTCCTCTCTGATTCTACCACTCAGCTCCACAAAAGGAAAAACTTACAGTGGTCAATTAATCTACATAGTTCCTACTTTTTGGGACAGGGAATGAAATCCATGCAGTCACAGGGACAACGTGCAAACTCCACAGAGACAGCGCCCAAGTTGAGGACTGAACTTGGGTTGCTCGATATTTGAGGCAGCAGCTCAGCCATTGGTCCCATTAATTCACTGCGGTGTCCCCTAATATCAGGGCTATGGCTCTGGGAGGTGGGCTGCAATGTTCTTACACAAAAGCCATGATTACAATGAAAGCTGTTGTTGCTGTTGGCATGTTAACAGTTTTCTTTTCCTTTTGCACACAAGTGACTGCAACAGATCAATATGGTCATCTTGTCAATAGTTGATTTGGAGTAAATCTGATTTAGTCACTCTATACCGGCCTGCTCTCAATGTGGAAATGACTGGTTGCTTCAGATTTGAGCAATTATGCCTCATATTGGAGAAACAGGAAAGCTATACTAGCTGTCATGTGGTTTTAATGTACAAGTTACCATCTGTTCATCTGCATACAAACAGTGGCAGCTCTGCACACGATTTATTGCCTGTGAGATGCTTCGAGACGGTTGAATGATGTGATAAGGCACTAAATACATTCTTGTCCTTTCTATCTTTAGAAATGCCTCTATTTAAAGGCTGGTATGCGACTGGTAACCTCTTGGAAACTTCTTATTTGAAGCCAACTAGAAATAGAAGTTTGTTCCCAATCATTCCACAGTTCAAGGGTCACCCATTCCCTCTGAGTTTTAACTATGTGCCACAGGGATTTGAGCTAGAAATCTAGTTCTTTGGATTCCCCTTCAATTTGCTTATTGGTGTCACACTTTGTAATTGAATAGTGGAACATAGAAACAGGCCTTCGGCCCACCACCGGCGGCATGGTAACAGGGGTTAGCACATTGCTTTATAGTACCAACCAACAATCACCAGTTGTGGTTCAATTCCCACCACTACCTCTACCAAGAGCCTGTCGAAACTAGTTCCATTTTCCAGCACTTGTCCATAGCCTTCTACCCTGGTGATTAAAGGGCTCATTGAATAAACTTACATTGTGTGAGTCCCTGCCTCCACCACCCTCTCATGTAGTGCATTCCAGACTCTACCACTCTCTGGGAAAAAAAGACTCTTACTCAGATCCTCTCCAAATCATCTAGTCCTTTTTCTAAACCTGTGCAATCTGCTTTTATGAGAAGTTTCTAACCAACAATCGTATCTATTTCCCTCAGTCTCCTCTGCTTCAAAGAAAATAAACACAACCCATCCAGGGTCTCCTCATGACCTAAATGCTTTAATGTAGGCACCATCCTGCTGAATCTCTTTTCTCATGTTAACTTGAGCACAGCACTTCAATGTTTTATACATTTGTCCCATAACTTGCAGCCCATGCCATGCCACAATCAATGTCCAATATGCCCCCTCAACCATTTCTATATGTTGTTACCTTCTGGGATCCTTGGACTTGTATGCCAATACTCCACTGTTGCAGCCCCACCATTTATTGTGTATATCAATCCTTAGTTCTCCCAAAATGCATGGTCACAATCATCATGACTAAAGGCCATCTGGCACTTCTTACTGACTGATCAATATCCGTCCCGTAGCCTGACAACTCTCCTCCAGACTCTTGTTTTCATCTTTTTTGGGAGATGGGCTAAATTGCTGCTGCACATCTCAAGTCTTGTGTCAGACTGGCTGATGTCAGAGGTTCCTCCAGGTCCCAGAGCCTAATAAGAATAATGTGGGCTGCCTTAATGACTATCGCCCGGTAGCACTCACATCGACAGTGATGAAATGCTTGGTCATGACTAGACTGAACTCCTGCTTCAGCAAGGACCTGGACCCATTGCATTTTGCCTATCGTGCAATAGGCCAATGGTAGATGCAATCTCAATGGCTCTTCATACGACCTTAGACCACCTGGACAATACAAACACCTACGCCAGTATGCTGTTCATCGACTGTAGCTCAGCATTTAATAACATCATTCTCGCAATCCTGATTGAGAAGTTGCAGAACCTGAGCCTCTCTCCCTCCCTCTGCAATTGGATCCTCGACTTCCTAACTGGTAGACCACAATCTGTGTGGATTGGTGATAACATATCCTCCTCACTGATGATCAACACTGGTGCACCTCAGCGGTGTGTGCTTAGCCCACTGCTCTACTCTCTATATACACATGACTGTGTGCTAGGCATAGCTCAAATACCATCTATAAATTTGCTGACAATACAGCCATTGCTGGTAGAATCTCAGGTGGTGATGAGATGGTGTACAGAAGTGAGATATGCCAACTAGTGGAGTGGTTCCGCAGCAACAACCTGGCATTCAATGTCAGTAAGACAAAAGAGCTGATTATGAATGTCAGAAAGGGTAAGATGAAGGAACACATACCAATACTCATAGAGGGATCAGAAGAGGAGAGAATGAGCTGTTTCATGTTCCTGGGTGTCAAGATCTCTGAAGATCTAACCTGATCCCAACATATCGATGTAGTTGTAAAGAAGGCAAGACAATGGCTATACTTTATTAGGAGTTTGAAGAGATTTGGCATGTCAACAAATAAACTCAAAAACTTCTATAGTTGTACCATGGAGAGCATTCTGACAGGCTGCATCATTGTCTGGTATGGGTTGGGGGGGGTGGGGGGGGGAGGCTACTGCACAGGACTGAAAAAAGCTGCAGAAGGTTGTAAATCTACTCAGTTCCACTTGGGTCCTAGCCTACAAAGTACCCAGGGCATCTTCAGGGAGCGGTGTCTCAGAAAGGCAGCATCCAGGTCATGCCCTTTTCTCACTGTTACCATCAGGAAGGAGGTACAGAAGCCTGAAGGCACACACTCAACAATTCAGGAACAGCTTCTTCCCCTCTGCCATTTGATTCCTAAATGAATGTTGAACCCTTGGACACTACCTCACTTCTATAATATACAGTATTTCGGCTTTTTGCACTTGTTAAAATCTATTCAATATATGTATACTGTAATCGATTTACATATTTATTATTTTAAAATTTTTATTTATTGTTTTTTCTCTTCTATATTATATATCGAATTGAACTGCTGCTGCTAATTTCATGTCACATGCAGGTGATAATAAATCATATTCTGATTCTGTTCAATATTAATTGGTCAGGAGAAAATCCATGTTTTGGAATAATCTGGTAGCTGGGTGAGATCCTTGTGCTCATTTGTTCACTACTGATTGTGCTATGTAAATACAAAAGCTTTCTTACAACGAGGCTAGTATGCTTATCTTATTTAGAAGACAGAGGTCACTGAAGTGATGGTGACAATGAGGGGTGAGAGACAGGAGGCAAGGAATGGGAGGAGAGGAAATGTTGAAGCAGCAGCAAAGACAACAATGAGATGTGGGAATTGTGAACAGTTCTAGAAAGACACGAGAGAGGGACAGATGTGTGATCTTTGTCCAAACAAATCTTGGCAAGTGGCCATTGGAAACTTTCTGGTATGTCAAAGTCATCATCCCTCCAAAAAACCCCCCACTATTTTATTGAACAAAGGTCTGATTGCTTATTTGGCTGGATGTAAAGGTGCCATAGTAATTTATCTCTAACGTGGGGTTCTTTCGGCATGTGGCCCAATGTTTCCACTGCAACCAAGTGAAGACTGGGCAGCAGTCAGTGCTTCTGCCTGACAGATCCAGGAACAAGCACGCAATCCCCACTTTGATTGCTGTCTATGTTCAGTTTTCACATATTCTTATGACCACGTGGGCTTCTGTCAAGAGCTCTAATTTCCTACATGTGATGGTAGGTTAATGTTACTGTAAATTACTCTTTAGTGTGGGCAAGTGGCAAAAGGCTCAATGGGAAGTCAATGGGTAAGTGAGGAGAATAGGTTGTAAAGGGAGAGCAAAACAAGGAAGGGGAAGTGGAACTGCTGGGATTGCTCCACTGAGAGCTGGAACGGACACGATGGACTGAATGGCCTCCTTCTATTCATAATAAAGTTGTACGGTCCTTTGTGTGACTTTGTTGTGTGCATGATGGTTGCTGACCTTTTCTTCACAACCAATGACTGGTTTTCAAAATTAGCTCAGGCCCTTTGGCTCACAACCTGTGCCAACCTTTTAATCTACTCCAAGATCAATCAAATGCTTCCCACCCATATAGCCCTCCATTTTTCTTTCATCCATGTGCTACTATGTACTGATATTAAGGTAGGTAATATATAAAAGTACAAACATATATATATACACACACACACACACCATTCTAATTGAAATCTGTTTGCCCTAAGCATGCTGTAATGTCTATCAGCTATACAAGTACACGGGAATGACACTGGTTAGAAACTGCTCAGCAATTGTCTCCTATCCCAAATAAGCAGCATAGTGTCTCGAATAATCAAAAGCAATCCTGGCAATTTTCTCAATTAGTTTTGTTTTTAATTGTTTTCCCAAATAAGCAGCTGCCCTCATTAACCAGTAGCCCAATTAACTGGAATCCACCACATACACACAGGCACAGACATATTTATATATAGATGTATGTGGTGTCCTCTGGTGAAGGGGCTTATCATGCCCATTCCAGGGCATCTTTGGTCCCCACTGAACACTCAGCCCTCACGTGTGGCTGCAAGTAGCTGTTTGCATGCGGCAGCAGCCACAGCCAGGTGTTTTGACAGGCTGTACTGCCATGCTCTGGGGAGAGCGGAAAGCACAGCGAAGTACAGAAGACGTCATGGTCATCCACTGCAAACGAGAAAGAGCCCAATTTGTGACTTGTGTTTGTCCCACTGGACCCAGACTTCTGAGGTGGAGTGAGTGGAACTGCCCTAGCGCGATGGCTGTTCCACTTCAAAAACTTTCCCACACAGGTTTCCTGTCAGACTGATGCCTCATTTGGTAAGTTGGTGTAGTGCTAATTTATTATTTTAATAACGTAGAGGTGTAGTTTAATTTTCCAGAGGAATCACTTTCAATCCCATAAAACAAACAACAGTGACTGTGAAATTACCGGCGCGCTGTAGAAACCTAACACGCAGATGGAGGATATTCACCACTGTAACCTCTCCGTCCACAGGTGGCTCTGGCTCACAATAAAGTGGCAGACATGTTAAACTGATCCCTGATGTGGCTAGTAAACCACTCGGCACATGGGCACTTAGGAATGGGGATTAAGTGCTGACCTTGCTAGTGACACCCAAATTCCATGAGTGAATAGTACCCGTCAGCATGTGATGCCCTTGGTCACGTATCAGTAACCAAACCCTGTGACCATTCCAAACCTAAAATAGGATGATGGGTTAATTTGGAATTCTGTTCCACGATCTGCATGTGCAACAAGAATGCTGCTTCAGCATTGAGTAAGTCATATATTTTCCCTCTGCCTGGCACTGAGTAAAGGCAGGCGTTAGGCTGCAGTAACCGGAGTAAGTTATCACAGCAGCCAGCTGCACTTGTGTAGCCATCCTAACCGATGCCCAAGACCTCAGACTCTTCAGTGTGCTGGCAACAGCTAGGGCTATCATTAGGCAATGTGCATCTGAATTTGATTTCACTGGTCTTTAATCAGAAGACACACAAAACAGAGGTATTTGAAGTGCTGGTTGTTGGTACAGTGATAACGCAAAGTCTGTGATGTAAACATGCTGTATTTGTGCTGAGTACTGTATCCGTGTAGTCAAAACAAGTTACGCTGTACATAGATCCAGCTGCTGACAAGTATCTGCTTTTGCCGGCCTCGTCATTGTCTGCTGCCATCAGGCTGCTGATCCAACACTCTGTAGCACTAACATTGTTTAGATGTTGGGATCCCAATCAGTACACTGAAAGCAGAATTTTTACTGCCACTGATGTCTCAAAACCGACTAAGCTTTACACTGCGTTCAAGTTGACTGCCTTCCACATAACAAATCCTTTCCTATGTGCCCAGCATCCAGATCCTTTTAGCCCATTGCATTCTCATTCCTTGCAGAGTTTAAATGACAATCACTCAGACTCCAGACTACACAGCAAAAGGTTAACCTTGCAGAAGATCAAGTTCACCTTTTGCTTAGCCACAAACTCACTGTGTATTTGTACGGGGTTATATCAGGAGGGGAGGGGGGAAGCTGTGATGTTGAAATACCCTCCCACGACTACCTGCAATCAGTTGTACAAATAGACTATAATTCATATGTTACAACTTCTACGGCCTTAATAACTAAATCTAATTAAGTAATTTTTCATTACAAATACTTCCGGTGAATTCTTAGATTCATCAAATTGAGGGGTGATGAGGTAAGGAATAAAATTTTATGCACTGAAATTCATTTTTGTTTTGTTTTTATTTGTGCTGTTCTTTGTAAAATTTCTGTATAGGTGTCTATGATGCTGCTGCAAGACAGCTTTTTATTGCATGTGCATACTTCGATAATTGCAGATCAGCCAGATCAAGTACACACTTTTCACCCACTTCTGTGTATTTGGTTTGTTTTCCAGCATCTGGGTGCTAGTGCCAGAAGCAGCATTATCCACTGCCAGTCATTCTGGTCAAAGTGCCCCCACAGTGTTATTGAATAGGGAGGTACAGGATTTAGAATTAACAATGACAAAGAAATGGTGACATATTTCCAAGTCAGTGGAACCAGCAGCTGGAGAAGTCCACATGTATTTCCTGCCACATCTTGAGAGGCTGAAAGTGCTTTTGGAGTGTGCTTGAAGGTGTTTTGCATTTTGTAGATGGTACACATGGTATTCACAGTGCACTTTTGGAAAAAGAAACCAACGTTTGGGGTGGTAAATGGAGACTAATCAAGAAGACTGCTTTGTCCTGGGAATACTGAATCTTTTCAGTGTTATTCGAATGACATTCAGCAGGTAAGATATCAATAAAATTGAAAGAATGCAGAGAAAATTTACAAGGATATTACTGGGATTTGAAGACCTGAGTTATAGGGAAAGTTGTATTTAAGGCTAACATGAAGGGGAGCTTCTTCCCTCACGAGAGGAGAGCCAGTGTGGAAAAAGCTGCCTGAGGAAGTGGTGGATGTGGTTCGATTTCAACACTTAACAGAAGTTTGGACAAGTACATGGAATTAAGTGATGTCTATTAACCAACAACCAATATATCTCTTAACCATAATCAGTCTTAATAATCACACAGGAGGGAAGAAATGCCCACAACATAAATGCAACAACTCCCCATCTCAGCATACTGTTCTTCTGGTTCAGTTGTGTAAATGACAGAATAAATCATCTCAGTTCAAAATCCAACAGAGTTTAATTGAAACCGCAATAGAAAAGTATTTCATGAGAAAAAGTGGCTAACTCCATTGTCTGCAAATATGATATTCAACAAAATCCAGGAAGTGGTCTCAGCAAAGAAATGAAATTCTCACTTGTGCTAGGATGAAATTCAGGAATTGCTTAGATTATTCACCCCCACACTACTTCTAGTTAGCAGAGGAAGAGTCCTCTGGTGGAAAATCAGTCACACATCTGATGACCTGCAGATTCTTTAGAGTTCCTTTAGAACATGGAAAGATCTTGTAGAAGGGGCAGCCAGCGTTCCTGCTTGGTGTTCTCTCCTCTTACACATTTGCTTTGTAGACCAAGCTCTACCATGAGCTAAAGTCACCGAAACCAGTGATCCCTTTGGTCTTCTTGCTACTGCTGGTGGAAGGGCCGCTGTCCTGATCTTCCGCTATCCGTTTTCTAGCACAGAAAAGAGAAAGGTCTTGAAAAAAAGATACTGTATGTAACACCACACCAGAGCACGCATCAACTCACGAATTAAGTTCTCACTCAGCAAATTCAAAGTTGACCTTTGATGTTTCGAGGCTACTGACACAGAAATCTTAAGTGGTAAACAGACTATTCGATCAGCAACCTTAAAACAATATGATGGAAATGCACACAGGTCAATTGGCAGCAAGTCATAATGCAGTCACAGAGTAAAACATGGAACTAGGCCCTTTGGCCCAACTCATTCACACCAACTAAAATGTTTATCTGAGCTACTCCCATTTGCCTCATTTGGATAATACCCCTGTCTTTTCTATCCATACATTCAAACCTTGTAATTGCACCTGCCTCTACAGCTTTCTCTGGCAGCCTGTTCCATACACCAATCACCTTCTGTGTGAAGAAGTTATCCCTCAGCTTCTTTTTACATCTTTCCTGTATCACCTTGTGTAGATGTGCTTAATGGTGGGGAGGCTTTACTTATAATGGACTGAACTGTATCCATTACTTTTTGTATGATTTTCTGTTCAAGGGCATGGTGTTTCTGTACCAGACTGTGATGCAGCCAGTCAATATACTCTCCAACACACATCTATAGAAGTTTGTCATTTTAGATGTTGTGCCAAATCTTCGCAAACTCCTAAGGAAGAAGAGGTACTACCGTACTTTCTGCATAAATGTAATTACCTGCTGGGCCCATCACAGGTCCTCCAAAAGGATTATACCAAGGAATCTAAAGCTGCTGACCCTCTCCACCTCTGATCCTCCAATGAGGACTGGCTCACGTACCTCAGGTTTCCGTCTCCTGAAGTCAATATCAGCTCCTTGGTCTTGCTGACATTGAGTAAAAGTTTGTTGTTGAGGCACCACACAGCCACTACTCTGTCACCAGTTTACAACATCCCCAAAATTCTGCTGGGTCTGTGCCCAGCACCTAACATAAAGTTATTGTACCAAAGATGGAATTATCTGACACTTTCAATTTTTCTCTTATCCTTCTCATTTCAGCAGAATCTCTATTAAAGAGTGAAATAGAAGCCATTGAGAAGTTTTCCGCACAAATTTTTTCCAAGAATGCCTATTTTCAGCTAATATAGAAAGTATAACAAGTTCCTGAAGTCAGCATGAAGGTATGGTGATCTCTCTTGGATGACGCTTGCTCTCCACGTGTGAAGATGCATGCTACATTTTCCTGGACCCTGCCACATTTGATGTGAAGAGCTGATAGTTTTCATGTGCTTTGAAATTATAAAATGACACTTACTTAGCTTGCATGTTAATGTATTTCCCGACTCCTTGTCGATAGGTTTTTGGGGTGGTATTTGCACTGCTTTTAGGCTCAGATGGCATTGCTTTGGCCTTTTCCTCCTCTTCCTCATTTCTGTTTTTCTCCCTTTCTGCTGCAATCTAATGATAAAGAAATGAAAGATAAGGGAACATTCACCCCATCCACAAGGGTTTCTGTCTGCATAAAACAAATTTATAATTGCTGTACAGTACAATGAGTTAAACCTGCAACATCCAGCTTTATGGAAGAAAAGTCTTTTCCTCTGGTGCTTTACTTTCCAGAACAGGGTAACACATTCCACCTGTAATCATTCCTGCTGCAACAGAGTGATGTGGTGAGGTGAGATGAGCATTAATTGTACTTATTCAGGTTGCTGGAAATACTCAGCATGTCAAGCAGCATCTGTGGAAACGGAAACAGAGTTTACATTTCAGGTTGGAGAATTTCACCAGAACGGCTGCTGAGGAACGGTCTCCAACCTGAAGTACTAACCTTTTCTTTCCACAGATGCTGCCTGACCTGCTCGGTGATTCAGAGTTTTATTTTAGATTTCCAGCATCTGCCGTTTGATTGATTTACAGATGATGCCTGGTTCAGTACTCTGCACCAGGTACATGCAAAGTTGCTCCTCAATTGGAGAGGCTGCCTGACTATGCATGTTACTTGTACAGAAATAGTCATTTCTGACCAAACCAGTTCAGAAAGACAGAATATTGTCTGTCCATCACAATATTCAATGAGTCTGTCTCCATAGTTCCCTGGGTAAAGAATTCCAAACAGTCACAACCCTGAGGGAAGAAATTCTACTCAGCTGTCTTAAAAGGATGCCCACACTGATCACTTCTACATGAAACGCTGTCGCAGGAAAGCAGCTTCCATCATCCGGACCTGTTTCTGCCATCAGAAAGAAGGTACAGAAGCCTCAGGACTCTCACTACCCGGTTCAGGAACAGTTATTGCCCTTCAAATATTAGGCTTTTGAGTCAAAGTTCATTCAACTTCACGTGCCCCACCATTGAAATGCTCCTGCAACCTATGAAAACTCTTTCAAGAACTCTTCATCTCATGTTCTCAATATTTGCTTATTTATTTATTATTATTACTTTCATTTTGTATTTTCACAGTGTGTTGTCTTTTGCACACTGGTTGAACGCCCTAGTTAGTGCGGTCTTTCATTGATTCTGATATAGTTATATAGTTATGGATTTATTAAGTATGCCCACAAGAAAATGAATCTTAGGAATGTACAAACCCCATTTCCAGAAAAGTTGGGACATTTTCCAAAATGCAATAAAAACAAAAATATGTGATATGTTAATTCATGTGAACCTTTATTTAACTGACAAAAGTACAAAGAAAAGATTTTCAATAGTTTTACTGACCAACTTAATTGTATTTTGTAAATATACACAAATTTAGAATTTGATGGCTGCAACACACTCAACAAAAGTTGAGACAGAGTTAAAGTAAGATTGAAAAGTGCACAGAATATTCAAGTAACACCGGTTTGGAAGAATCCACATTAAGCAGGTTAATTGGTAGCAGGTGAGGTATCATGACTGGGTATAAAAGTAGCATCCATCAAAGGCTCAGTCTTTGCAAGCAAGGATGGGTCATGGCTCACCCCTTTGTGCCAAAATTCGTCAGAGAATTGTTAGTCAGTTCAAGAGGAACATTTCCCAATGCAAGATCGCAGAAAATTTAGGTCTTTCAACATCTACAGTACATAATATTGTGAAAAGATTCAGAGAATTCAGAGACATCTAAGTGTGTAAAGGGCAAGGTCGGAAACCACTGTTGAATGCGCGTGATCTTCGAGCCCTCAGTCGGCATTGCCTAAGAAACCGACATGCTACTGTGACAATTATAGCCACCTGGGCTCGGGAGTACTTCGGAAAACCATTGTCACCTAACACAGTACATCGCTGCATCCAGAAATGCAACTTGAAACTGTATTACACAAGGAAGAAGCCATACACCAACTCTATGCAGAAATGCCAGCGTGTTCTCTGGGTCCAAGCTCATCTCAGATGGACCGAAAGACTGTGGTCAGATGAGTCCACAGTTCAGCTAGTTTTCGGAAAAAATGGGGGTCAAGTTCTCTGTGCCAAAGATGAAAACGACCATCCTGATTGTTATCAGCGGAAGGTGCAAAAGCCAGCATCTGTAATGGTATGAGGGTGCATCAGTGCCCACGGCATGAGCGAGTTGCATGTATGTGAAGGTACTATTGACTCTGAGGCAAATATGAGGATTTTAGAGAGACATATGTTGCCATCAAGGCGATGTCTCTTCCCGGGACGTCCAGGCTTATTTCAGCAGGACAACGTCAGACCACATTCTGCACGGGCTACAACAGTGTGGCTTTGTGGACACAGAGTGCGTGTGCTTGACTGGCCTGCTGCCAGTCCAGATCTATTGAAAATGTATGGCGCATCATGAAGAGGAAAATCAGACAACAGAGACCACGGACTGTTGAGCAGCTGAAATCTTATATCAAGCAAGAATGGACAAAATTTCCAATTGCAAATCTACTACAATTAGTATCCTTAGTTCCAAAATGATTAAAAAGTGTTATTAAAAGGAAAGGTGATGTAACACAATGGTAAACATGCCTCTGTCCCAACTTTTGTTGAGTGTGTTGCAGTCATCAAATTCTGAATGTGTATATTTACAAAATACAATTAAGTTCGTCAGTAAAACTATTGAAAATCTTTTCTTTGTACTTCTGTCAGTTAAATAAAGGTTCACGTGAATTAACATATCATAGATTTTTGTTTTTATTGCATTTTGGAAAATATCCCAACTTTTCTGGAAAGGGGGTTTGTATATGGTGACATACATGTACTTTCAACTTTGCAGCCCTTCAGTGCAAGTATAGATTTTGTTAAGCATGAAGACGTAAACCTTACCCAATATTCTAGATCTGGATTTACCGCCTTGTAAGGGTACATCATAGCTCACCTACTTATATATTCCCTATCCTTTGCAATGTATGCTATTATTAAATCAGCCTTCTTAATTACCTGTTGTACTGCAATATTAAACATTTTATTTCATGTACAACAATAACAAGATTCCTCTGTACAGCAAAATTTTGTAGTTTCAGTCCACTTAAATAATAATGTTTTCTCATTGTTCCAAAGTGGACAGCATAAGGTTCTCTTACATTACATTGCATCTGCAAAGTTGTGCCCTGCTCATTTATCTTGTGTCCTCGTCATAACGTGCTCATCCACTTCCCTTTGTATCATCAGCAATTTTGTCTCAGTCAACATGGTCCTTCATTCAAATCATTAATAGAAGACTGCAAATAGTTGAGGAATCAACAACTCATTCCCCTATTTACTGATTGAATTTGGAGTACCATTTGCAGCTCTCCACTGGGTAAGACTTAACCAGTTTTGTCTTCCCATAGTGTAACATTCACATTTGTCTGCATTAAGTTCTATCTGCCATTTTCAGCCTATTTCCACAGTTGGTCCATGCTAACTTGATGGCCTTCCTTGCCATCTTGGTGTCATTCACAAATGTGTCGATCCAGTTCACCACATTATCATTTAAATCATTAATACTGATGATAAACAAGGGACCTAGCACCAATCTCTGCACCCCATGAGCCTCAGGCCTCCATTCAGAAGGACACTCATCTGCTATCACTCTCTGGCTTCCCCAGTAAGCCAATAACTACTTCATCCTGAAAGCTTCCCATGCAGGACTTTGCCAAAGGCCTTGTTAAAGTTCACGAAGACTACGTCCACCACCTTTCCTTCATCAGCCTTCTTGTAAGCTCCTCAGACATAACCTGTCACACAATGAGGAAATCTGCAGATGCTGGAAATTCAAGCAACACACACAAAATGCTGGTGGAACACAGCAGGCCAGGCAGCATCTATAGGGAGAAGCACTGTCAACGTTTCGGGCCGACGCCCTTCGTCAGGACCTTGATTAACTATTAACTATGTACTGGTGAAGGGTCTCGGCCCGAAACGTTGACAGCGCTTCTCCTTATAGATGCTGCCTGGCCTGTTGCATTCCACCAGCATTTTGTTTGTGTTACACACAAAGTCACATTAACTTTATTTAATCAGACCCTATCGAACAAGTGGGGCGCGGTGACGTGCTAGTGGAATTGGTGCTTTGCTGTCCAATCTCATGGGTTCAATCCTAACCCCCATTCCTACAGCCCAGGGGTTAAGTAAGTTGTCCCCAGTGTGTGGGGAGTAGTGGGGACAAATAAGAAGAGATCCAGTTGTGTTATTACTGGACTGATAGTGAATCCTGCTAATTTCACCCCCAAAACAATATTTCTGATACAGTATTACTAAAATACTGGAAAACTATCTGTTTTACCAGTACCTGTGGGGGAGGTGATCAAAGTTCAAAGTGAACTTTTAGGGTGCCATGGTAGTGTAGCAGTTAGCATGTTGCTATTACAGCTCGGGGCGTTCTAGAGTTCAGACTTCAATCCTGGCACCATTCTCTAAGGAGCGTCTGCACATCCTCCCCGTCGAATGGTGGGTTTTCTCCGGGTCCTCCAGTTTCCACCCACAGATCAAACATACCGACTAAGTTAACTGGTTATTATAAATTGTCCTGGGATTAAGTTAGGGTTAATTGGTTTTGCTGGGCTCGAAGAACCAGAAGGCCTACTCCATGCTGTATTGCTAAATAAATAAGAAATACCTAAACAAAAAGCATTCTACAGGGAGGAGGAACAGAGACTCCTTACAGAAGAGCACTGGAATTAAATCTGCTAGTACACTCTAAGCTGTACTAGCATCGCACTAACCGCCACTCAACCATGGTGCCCTAAATATTTACTTTGAACTTTGATCACCTTCTGCAGGTATCAATGAAGCAGATAGATTCTGATGTCAGCTGTCAACAAGAATACCCTCCAATAATTTATCCATGACTAACTTCAGGCTCACCAGATTAGAAGTTCATGGCATATTCTTAAAGCCTTTCTTAAACATCAGAACAATTTCAGCTATCGTCTAGTCCTTTAGCACCTCACCCGTGCCCAAGGATATTTAGAATGTCTCTGCCTCGCCAGGCCCTGGGGATTTATCCACCCTAACTCACCTCACGACAGCAAGCTGGACACAACTTGGACAGTCCATGATGTACGTACTTTTATCCCTAGTTGAAAAGACTCCATGCCTGTCTCCTAAATTGCAAAAAATTAATTTAAGATCTCCTCCATCTCTATCAGTTCCATGCATAAATGACTACGTCGATCTTCAAGAGGATCAATTTAGTCCCTTGCTATCCTTTTGCCCTTGGAATTTTTTTCATGTTGTCTGCCAGAGCAACCCCATGTCTTCTTTGTTTTCTCTGCATTCTTGTACTCAAGCTCCTCGCTAGATCCTAACTGTGTATACACTTACTTTTTCTTCACTAGGGCCTCAATATCCCTTGATAACCAAGGCTGCCTAAACTTATTAGCCTTGTCTTTTAATTTTAGACATTATTTTAGCACAATTTCAGGTAAATTGCTTGTATCATTTACTGATAAGACCCTGTTCAATACTTCTTTAAGAACCTTCAGGAATTCTTTCTGCATTCCTGGGACATGATCTCCCCAGGACAGCAATGTCAGGGATATCTGCCAGTTAAGTTCCTCACCATTCTTCTTCTCTTCTTTACACTAGCTACCTCCCCTCTTAAGTCTCAGTCCTGATGGAGGGACTCAACTTGAAACATCAGCAGGAACAGATGCTGCTTGACCTGCTGACTTCCTCCAGCACTTGGTGTTTTTTACTTCAGATCTGAGCATTTGCAACCTCTTGAATCTTCGGTCAACTGAACCTTTCCTCATTGATCAATTCTGCTGTCCTAGGAATCACATCATTAAACCTTTGTTGTACTCCATTCAAGCCAAGAGCATTCTTTCTTAGAGAAGGACACCAAAGCTGCACATAAAATTCCAGAGTGGATCTCCCAAGGCTTGCCTGGCCACAGCAAGACATCTTTTCTCCTGTATTCCAGTTTTCTTGCAATGAAGGTCGACATTCCACTTGGGCTTCCTAATTACTTGGTGCTTGCCTGGATGTCCCTTTCCTTTTGCTAATCCTTTAATACTTAGATTACTTTGCCACTCTGTTTTTTTCATGTTAAACTGTATCTGCCATCCATCTGCCCATCTAGTGAACTTGTCTAAATCGCATTGAAACTTCTTTGTATCCTACTCATAGCTCATAACCCATCCTGAGCTTTGTGTCATTTGCAGACTTAGAGATGTTACAATAAATTTCCTCAAGCCATTGATAGACATTATGAACAAGCGGAGCCCAAACTCTGCTCTCTGTCTACTTATCAAGTTTCAGTTCACATTACCCCACTATCCCATGTGTTTTTATTTGACTTTTTACCACTTATTATTGGATCTTACCAGAAGCCTACTTTATCCAATCCCTGTTAATGCTTTCCAAGTGTTTTGTTACTGTATCCTTTAGAATAGATTTCAGCATTTTCCCCACTACTGTCTTTAGAGTAACTTATTTTATTTAGATACAACAAGTTAACAGGCCCTTCTGGCCCACGAGCCCATCCTGTCCAATTACACCCGTGACAAATTAGCCTACTAACCTGTGCATCTTTGGAGTGTAGGAGGAAACTAGAGCACCCGGAAGAAATCTGCACATCATGGGAAGAACACACAAACTCCTTACAGACAGTGGTGGAATTGAACCCAGGTTGCTGGTGCTGAATTAGCATTATGCTAACTGCTATGCTATAGTGCCAATCTATAATTTACTGACCTATAATTCAAGGGCCACTTGCTTCAGTACTCTGAGATGCAGATTACAAGATGAATGGAATCTTTTAGCCTTACACCCCATTTCTTTGCTAATGCTGATTTCCTCAGTTCCTCCCAGTCTATAGACCATTGGTTCGCTAATATATATGGAGTCATGCATTCATACCACACGGAGTAACACCCTTTGCCCCACTGAGTGTATACCAGCCAACAAGCACCCACTTACACTATTTCTATTTATTCTCTTCACATTCCCATAAAATCCTTACTCACTTACAGACCAGGGACCATTAACAGTGGCAAACAACCCCAACAACCTGCACATCTTTGGGATACGGAGGAAACTACAGACTGGAAGAAAACCTGGTGATCGCAAAGAGAACATGCAAACTCCACACAGACAGAACCCGAAGCCAAGACTGAACCCGGGTTGCTGGAACTGCGCCACTATTTGTGCTCTTTGTGGAAACAAAATCAAAGAACGTATTATTCTGCCATTATCTTGCTCTAATCATAATAGCTCCATTTCTAATGGCAGGGGACTTATACTAGTTTCACTAAACTTTTCCCTTCATATTTTACCGGTTTTTATTGTCAGTTCAATGGTTCAGCAAGCTTATGCTCCATTATAATTTCTCCTGTCTTTGTTTTAATGGTTTACTTTCATTTTGTTTTATAATCAATTTCAAATCCATTTTGATATTGCTTGTAGTATAATATTATCTTTTGTTTATTCTCATTCTGTATCTTTGTCATCCTTTGCTGATTTTAAACAGCTTGGTAATCCTCAGTTTTATTATCCTTGTGACATTTTTGTAAGTTTATGTTAATTCCAATATAATCTTTAATGGAGTTCTTCATTTCTCAAGAATTTATATTCATATGAAAATTAAGAACTGTTTCTATAAATATGTACCATTGTTTAAATGTCATGATATCCTATTTCCAGCCCTGCTTTAGTCCATTGCCATTCCTGTTTCCATGATTGGCTTTGTTTGAATTTAGCAGTCTGTTCAATCCTAATGTGTAACTCAGTTGAATTACAATCCCTCAGAAGATTTTTTTAAATACCGTTCGTGTTGATTAATTAATCCTGCTTTGGTTTATAGCACTCGGTCTAAAATAACCTCTTTTCCAAACAGGAGAGCCTATTAACGTATAAACCAAACAGATACATGTTAATTTTGCATTAGGATGACTCAACTAAATTTCTTATTAATTATGAGCTAATCTGCTCCTTTAACCATCACTGGTACGGAATTCTTGCAGGGATAGAGAGCAAAAAACATCCAATGACGTGATTCCTTCTTTTCTTTGAACTCACCAGAAGATCTGCTTCTTCAAAAGGGTCCACAAATACTGCTGTGTTCTCAATTCTGATCTCTTCCTGTGAACGTACAGAAAAAAAGCATTCAGCTATTCTTATTATGAATATTAAATGAATTACGTCAAAGTTTGACACCAAGCCTGGGAAAAAAAAGGAATATGCGAGATATATAAACATCCATGAAATTCTAGGTTAAATTTTTAGAAGCCTATAAATTTTATTTTTGTCTTATTCTGTAGTTAACTATGAACAGTTACAATTGAAAAAATAAGATTTAAAATTTATTTTTCACTGATGTGTAATGTAGTGGAGAGTTACCTTTGTGAATTTAATGTTAGTTAGCAGCCAGGCCTTTTCTCAAAAAGTATGTTAATACCATTAGATGTTAACATTCCCTAGTGCTTATTACACACATCTGCTTAAGAATTAATAAAGTTTTTCTTTTTCAGCTGTTTCTATTTGATCAAGGTATCTGCTGTAAGGCCGTTTCTGCTGGCTAGATATCAAATAAGAAATGGGCTGAGAAAAAAGTAATCACCTGGAGGATTAAATCTTTTAAAGTCCTTATTCTATGGTGGGGTAAGGGAATGCTCTTTTGCAGAACATATTCAAGGCTGAGACTGATGAAATTTTTGGAAACAATAGATATGGGCTTGAACAGGAGAGTGGAGTTGAGGTCAAGGATCTTATGATTGGCAAAAAGGCATGAATTGACATATTTTCCTTCACATTCTGAAGCAACTGGAATTCCTTTAGGGATTTAGACAATCACAATAGGAATGGCCAACCCTCACAATTCACATTTTGTGACAGCCGTGGAATGTTCTTTGTAGATCAGAAGTGGACTCCAACAGAATTAATAATTCCAGACCAGTGTCCTTTTGCTAATTATGTGAAACTTCTTGTGCGTTTTCAATATCAACGCCACTAATAAAATGCAAAATGTTGCTATTGTTGTGTGCGTAGATATTCAAAACAGTGGCCCTTCTGAACAAATCATACTTTGGTAATCAGTTTCAGTAAGAAATGTCCAGTCCCTCAACACCAGCCATTGCAAACCCGGGATTTCACTCAAGCTTCACAGACTGGAATACAACTGTTAATTCTGGACCATTATCTGATATAGAACATGGACTCTCTGAAGTTGTGCTATCAACAGAATACCAGTACCTTTGGCAGGTCAGTCTTTACATCACTCTCCACATTCTCCATGGCTGTCAATGTCTCAAAGCCACCAACCACCCTGCAAAAAGAAATAACACATTAACATGCATTGTGTTTGCAGGTACTTGGAAAAGAACACAACTGCAAGAGGGTATAGCAGCTTCCTGATTTTCCTGTAAATGTAAAGATTCTTGACATAACCAAATTCTGTAATTCTGAGAGCTCACTTTTGCAAATTGACAAAGTCCAACAAATTAATGAACTTTTAATACTGTCAATTAATTATTTGCAGCATAAGGTCCCTAAACATTCAGGAAGGGCAGAACACCAAATGAACTCAATGGATACAATTCCTCATAATCATTAGATTGTAAAAATGCCATCATTGCCACAGGGTAACGGACCAGATCAGACTGTTAAAGAAATTGAGACTATTCACATTTTAATGGCATGATCCTGCTGCCATTTCCTGAGAGGAAGTTACCACCTGCCTGCTTTTATTCTCACGCTGCTGGAATCTTTTGATAATGACATGGTTGTTCATCCACTTCAGTACTCGACTTGTAAATATTTGCTCGTCGCAAGAACTAATATGTTCAGAATTAATTCCATTCCATGCACAACAAAAAATCTTTATGTTTTAATTTTGTTAGAAACAGTAGAGTGGAGATTAAATTACTGGATGAGTAAACCTGACATTCAATGGGAATTGACAGCTGACAGCTGGGAAATTTAAAGTCAGCTAACTAAATAAACTAAAATTAAAGCTAACTAAAGTCAGCTGATATAGTGAATATGAACTACTGGAACGAAGTCTTTCATAGAAATCTAAATGCAACTTTAGGCCTCAGAATGCGATTTATTTTTAACTAACCTATGAAATAACTATCAAGCCACACAACACACACAAAATGCTGATGGAACACAGCAGGCCAGGCAGCATCTATAAGGAGAAGCATTGTCGACGTTTCGGGCCGAGACCCTTTGTCAGGACCCAAGAGTTCTGACGAAGGGTCTTGGCCTGAAACGTCGACAGTGCTTCTCCTGACCACCAGCATTTTGTGTGTGTTGTTTGAATTTCCAGCATCTGCAGATTTCCTCATGTTTGATCAAGCCACACAGTTGGACTGAAAATGTAAGAATCATAAATGGGATCACTGCAATCTGTATTTTCCCTTCAAGTTACACACAACTGTCAATGCAAAAATACACTTCCATTCTGTTGTAAATCCTGGAAAACCCCAATCTAATAGCAATCTTTCTCACATGGATCATACCAGTCCACATGATCTATCTAGTACAGTGAGAAATCGATGGTTTTGACAGCATAAATAATAGTTTTTGACAGCAAAGTTTATGACTCAAGAATGAATAATTGTTTTAATTAAGCCATCAATTGCTTCCTGACATAGAGTTTTATAATTAATAATATGCCATGCATAACATTTTAAAATATTTATGTTAGAAAAGGATAAATTCTAATATTTAGCAAAACCATTTTGTCACTAATATCAACTCAAGGCAGTTTTCCTCATACTAACTTCTTTCCAAGAGGCAGGAAGCTTGCTTTGCTTTGCAAACTGTTAGCATGCTTTGAAAGATGGCCAGTATGGTCAATTAAAGTTGAAGGTCTAAACTAAACAGAAAATGTATTAGCTGTTCAAACAGTTCTAACCATTGGACTGCAGACCTGGATTTCAGCCTCAGATTCTCAGAAGAGTAAACTACTTGTAAGTAGTCAATTCTGTAAGTGCATGATCTAAACTTAGTTGAGGATCTTTGAGTAGTAAATCCAGATGTTCTGCTTTTCCATTGTGATAACACATCCTGCAAGGGAAAAAGCAATATCCCATTTGCCTCCAAGGTCTGAGCTATCTACCTACCTATACTAAGCCACTCTGGTTGACACCTCATGCCTATGAATTGACACTGGAACCAAATAACAGGAGGTGAGTATAACTGGCTGATGAAAATCATACATTGATTGTTGTCAACATATTTTACCACTGCTACACCAGAGCACCCTCACCTTCATGAACTGATTCCACAACGTTTAGAATTACTTTCAAGGATTCTACAAGTCATTTTCTCAGTAATATTTATTTACTTCTTTATGATTTGCATGATTTGTCTTCTTCTGCACATCAATTGCTGGTTGGTCCTTGTTTATGTATAGCTTTTAAATTAAATTCTGTTGTATTTCTTTGTTTTCCTGTAAGGGCCTGCAAGATAATAGTTCTCAAAGTAATATATAGTGACACATATGTACTTTGATAATAAACTTACTTTGAATTTGACTTTCACATCTATTCCTCAGCATCTCCTGTAACATACTCCCTAATCCCCATTTACAATAAACACCAGTGTTCTGTTCGTGAAGTATACTGGCACTGCAGTTGTGCACAGCCACTCTCATAGTTACTTGGGTGCTAGCATTTATTGTCCCATATCAAATAAATTGACACTGGGATTTAACTGAAACTCTTTCCTCTACTTCTACCCTCTGGGCCCCATTTAATCCTCCAAAGATAAATTGTGTAAATCAGACAAACATCACCAATGACTTTCAAAATCTTGTCTCAAAGTAAACTTATTAGTCCAAGTACTGTGCATATATGCCACTTTATGCTACTTTGAGATCCAGTTTCTTGCAGGCATTCACAGTGGAACAAATAAATACAACAGAATCTGTAAAAACAACAAAGACCAATGAATAACCAAATGTGAAAAAGACAAACTGGACAAATAAATAAGAGGACATGAGTTGCAGAGACCTTAAAAGTGAGTTGCTAGGTTGTGAAATCAGCTTAGAGTTCAGGTTATTTATGCTGGTTCTGGAGCCTGATGGTTGAAGGGTAATAACTGTTCCTGACCTGGGGGCATGGGATGTAAGATATTAATCTGGTATTTGCAAGCTATCAGCACTTGGTTATTAGGTAGAATAGACAACAATCTGTGGTGCCTGGGCATGCATGATTAAATAAGAAAATAAATTTGTTGCTGTTTCAGATACTTTGGCCTCCCCTTCCACAGGCTTCATCACTTCAGTTCCTTGGTGACAGCCATCACATTTGTGTGAATTTGCATACTTATTCAAAACATGTCAGAAACAAAATGAGGTGTTCACACTCCACTTTTTTTTGCTGTTAAAATGTTGTAATCTTGAACTTTAATTGTCCTGTTAAGTCTAAACCACCAGCAAACACTCTTTCTGCTACTCAGCTATTTGATTTGGACAAAAATGCACTGGCATGATTAGTAAGTTTGTAGCTGGCACCAACATTGGTGATGTAGAGGATAGTGAAAATGGCTGCTTAAGGTTATAGATCAACTTGGAGGGTAGGCAAGGGAATCGCGGATGAAATTCACTCAGGCAAGTGTGAAGTGATGCGCTTTGGGAAACTATGAATTCACCTTTGATTTGGCCAACAACAGTGGTGTTGTCAGCAAATTTAAATATGGCATTGGAACTGTACTTAGCCTCACAGTCATAAGTATAAAGAGAGTAGAGCAGGGGGCTGAGGTAGAGCACAGCCTTGTGTGGCACCTTTGCTGATGGTGACTGCAGAGGAGGTATTGTTGCCAAATCATTCTGACTTGGAGTCTGTAAGTGAAGAAATTGAGGATCCAGTTGCACAGGGAGATATCAAGGCCTAGGAGCCTAGTTTTGAGGGGATGATAGTGTCAAACGCAGAGCTGTAAATCATTGTGATGTACAGTATGTATTTTCACGGTCCAGATGTTCCAGAGCTGGATGAAGAATCAATGAAATGGCATCTACTGTCAACACATTGTGAAGGCAGTCAAAATGGAGCGGATGCAAGTCACTCCAGGAACGAGTTGATATGTTTCATGACCAAACTCTCAAGACACTTCCTTACAGTGGATAAATGCTTCTGGATAATAGTCATAGAGGTAGGTTAGTAAATTCTTCTTGGGCATCAGTATGATTTAAGCAAGAGGATGAAGGTGTCAGTAAACACTCCAGCCAGTTGATTAGCACAAGTCTTCAGCAGTTGGCCGGGTACATTATCTGGGCCAAATGTTTTCTGTGGGGTCACCCTCCTGAAGGATGCTCTCACATTGGCATGGATGAGTTGGGTCGAAGATCCAGTTTTAGCTATAACTTCATGAATCTATACATTCATAAGCACGGGGCACTAATACCTTCAAGTTCCAATTATCATTGGAGGACATCAAACTTTCATAATAAACTAACACTGCTTTTTAATCTCGACTGCTCTTAATCTCTTTCTTTCTTTTCCTTTATTTACTTTGCTTTTTTGCTGTTGGGTTTTACCTTGTATTCCTGATTTAATCTATATTGGTTCAGCAAGGTTGTGCAATCTGATTGCTTGAAGAGATATTCTCCTGTTTTTGATTCCTCCTGAGGACAAAGGCCAGCATTCTCTGGAGTTGCAAACAAGGGCAAAAAATTTCCTTCCCAAAAAGTAAGCTCAATGTTATTTATGTAGTTTCATTATTGGCATTGATTTTCAATTCAATTATTTAATTAGCAATACTGAACTTGTGTTTCATTATTGCTAGTGAACTGTATTAGTACAGATTTCTTGATTACAACACAAAAATCAAACACTGTACTATCAGACCTCTGTGTCCAGGTCTGCTCATACAGATCCCAGGCACCATTAGCCAGTACTGACATGGAACTTTACTGCAAGTTGTCATACGAAAGCCAATATTGTATTTTACCACTAATTATATTAAACTGAAAATCTAAATTGACATGATGTGCCTACCTTCCTGTCAAGCTGTCAGCTGCGTTTTTAAAGCAGTCAAGTACAGGAATTAATATGTCCAGGACCTGTCTCAGCATACACCCTGTCATTGATCATTTTTGGATTATGCTTGCATCATATGTTCAACTTCACTTTCTGCTCAACAGCACTGTCAGCACTGATCACATGAATGACGTGTAAAAATTGCACAACTAATCACCTCATTGATAATACCTTGGGAAGCTTGAAAAGCAACTAAATTGTCAGACATCAGAGTGCTGAATGGGTGTGCCATACACTGCCATAAACAAATAGTTATGAAATACAACTCCTCAGAGCAGGACAGATAGGTCTTCCTAGGATTCTGACCAATATTAAGCCTTTAAAAAGCATTGCTGATAAAACTTAACTGGTCATTTGTTGACGAATCACTGGCTGCAAAATACTTTTGGGTGTTGCAAGGATGTGAAGCTATTTTGGACATCTTTCTTCAGTAGTTGCTCAAGCAAGTATGCAAATATCAGTAATCAGGACTGGGAAAACTAGTTAATTTCCATTGCTTATCTCAAGGACTAATTTCATAGCTCTTGAAATTGTCTTGATAGGCTTGATGGGCTGAATGTCTTCCTTAGAGTCATATAGTAGGGAAATAGGCTCTTCAGCCCACTTGGTCCATGCCAATTACAACATCCTTCCTGTTAGACCTAGGTGCCTGTGTTAGACTCATATCTCTCGAAGCACCCCCCCCAATATATCGATCTAAATTCCCATTATATGTTGCAATTGTTCCTTGTGTGCTTCTGTTCACACGCTAATTTTAAATGTATTATATTGGTGTTGTGAATCTAAAACTGGGCCCACTGTGCAAAAAATTGTGCCTCAATATATTTTACTTTGTCTCACAGCAGGGCGGGAGAAGTTAAGTGAGATATCAGTCTGATGTAGACAAATATTCATACACTTCATCAGTACCAAGATGGGAGGGCTGGAAGATCAATCTGATATTGCACGTCTGTGCTAAATGAAAAAATGTCAGTGAACCTTAAGGTCGCTTAATTTTGAAGTACCTCACACAATGGATGTGTCACTGTCATTGACGTCGCATGCTAAATCATTTCTAGCTGTTAAATTAATTTGCCAATAGAACACATTAATGTGGGATGTTTTGAAATAACCATGTTTGATCACAGCATTATTTAAATGTATATCTGGTGAATTCCAGGAAACAGATTAATTGAAATTCTTTAATACAGCAGATTTATTAGTCTATGGAATTCAAAGATGAACAATTTGTACTTAAATAAGGTTGAGATTTAAAATCTTATCTGTAAGATAGCACTCCACTGAAGGTGACAAACTGGTCAGCACGTTACAGAGTGCAGTTCTTGGTCACCTAAGTATAGCAACATTTATCCACGGGGATTAGATAGCTTATTTAACTGGTCTGAGCCTGAGCCATCAATCCTTCTGGCTAACTGCAAACAAACCTCACAGTGATTATGTTAAAAATCTGACAGGTGGAATAACACATTCAAAATGCTGGAGGAATTCAGCAGGTCAGACAGCATCGATGGAAAGGAATAAACAGATGACATTTCGGGCCGACACCCTTCATCAGGAATGCATGATTTCACGAGTCTTAATGAAGGGCCTCAGCTTGAAACTTTCACTGTTTACTCCTCTCTATAGATGCTGCCTGATCTGCTGAGTTCCTCCAGCATTTTGTGTTTGTTATTCTGGATTTTGAACACCTGTAGAATCTCATGCACTCATGACAGGTGGAACATATGGTTAACGTCACAGGGAAATTAACAGCGTTTAAATAGTCTGAGAAAGGTATGCGTACGTACTGTAGATCTCTTCATTCAAACATTATTGTTAACTGCAGCTTCACAAAAGGCAAGGTGTTAGAACCATGACCTCTCAATCTGTAATTACTTACATAAGCCAGGATTAAAAGACAAAAATATGTGAGTATAGTGGTGGTTGTGGTGAGGTGAGTGGATAAAGTTAGCAAGAAAAATAGTTATGAATATCACAAGAGCACCAAATGCCAAAACTTCTCAGTAAAAATGTACGAGCTATAAAGATTCTGGAATAGAGGCCACCTGTATCAGTTGTTACTTTATAGTAATGGTAAACATGAGACGGTCTGCAAATGCTGGAAATCCAAAGCAATGCATACAAAATTCAGGTCAAGCAGAAGCCATGGAAATGACTAACAGTTGACATTTCAGGCTGAGACCCTTCTTCAGTTCTGAAAAGGAAGAGAGAAGACGTCAGAATAAAGGAAATACCAGAAGAAAGGGAAGGAGGAAGGGACCCAAGGGGAGTGATGGACAAGTGAGAAGAGGTAAGAGACCAGAGTTGTGAATAGAAGAGGCGAAAGGAAGAAGATTTTTTTTAACTGGAAGGAAGAATCAATATTCATGCCATCAGGTTGGGGGCTATCCAAATAGAATATAGGGCATTGCTCCTCCATCCTGAAGACTGCCTCATCTTGGCACAAAACGGGCCAACATTTTGGAACAGGAATGGGAATTGGAAATGGTTATGGGTCTAAGTTCCACTCCAAAGACTTAAACCCAGAGAGGCACTTCTCAGTATTGTTGAGATGGAACACTTTCATTAAGCTCAGCTACTGCTGACCCTGTCAAGCAAACACAAACTACCTTCTGGCAGTATTGTGTGGAAGAGAGAGAGAAACTTTATAGAGATACCATCTGGATTTGTCACTCTGTACATCCTTGCCTTGTGGTGGAGTGTTCAAGTCCAGAACGCACCCACCCAGGCACAGCTGAATGCTGGTGATTCCCCAACCAGCTCCGAGTGACCCAGATTTTTTTCTTTCCCCTCAAGGAACACCAGTGGTAAAGAGGATCTGGCCATTATCACACTGTTACACACAGGACCTTGTTGTCATAATAGGCACAATAGTGACTAAATTTCAGAAGTGGTTAATTATTGTAAAGCTCCTTGGGATTTTCTGTGACTGTCAAAGATGCCTATAAAAAATGCAAGTATTTCTTTTTATTGGATTGAGTTCCCTTGGTGTAAAACTGAGGAGTGGCTGCCAGCAATTTGAAATTGTATCTACTGAGTAGAATAGAACATCCAGTCACACAATAACATTGTGGTTCAGTTCTTAGAAATTTCCTTTTAGTTCTTTATGTTTTATTAGTGGTGTCTTCTTAAAACAATGAATGTACACACAAATATTTTTCTTTCTGCTGATGATACTGAAGCAATCCAATGTCAGCTTTATGGATCACATTTCTATAAAGGCCAAGGAAAATTCAGAAAGTTTAAATGTTAAAAGAACAAAGCTTTATTCCTTTCTCTATGGTAGAGCTATTCTGAACCACAGGCTTGTCAGAAAGGCTGAGAAGAGAAGCAAGGATCCTGACAGAATGGTTGTTGGCAGCTACAACAGAAAAAGCAAGCGAAGGTAAAAGAAAGAGGGCTGAACTAGATTTGATGCATGTTGTCTTATTTACAAACTATCCCCCCGTTTAGTTTTCACAGAGAACAAACATTTGATGGTTAATACTTCATCATAAAGAAAAGATGCACTATAATAATGTGTTACAACACACCATACAGAACAAAATATGGACTCAGATCACATAGACTGTGCCAGATGGAATTAAACCAGCATTTTGCACCTGCTCCTTTACAATTTAACACAGAATTCCAGTTTATTTCCTGCTTTTATTGCTTTACTTTTGCCTCCCAAGATCCTACATGATCCTGAGCATGAATATCAGTAACTGGCATATGGTTAAACAGCACACTTTAGAACATTATAATCAGCAGGTACTTTAATTAACTCTACATAGGAAGGTCCCTGATTTCATGCTGGTGCAGATGTTTTTGTGGTGGCTAGCACCACCATACAAATCAACTGGTTCCACGTTTGATTCCCATACTGGACCAGATTAGCTGGACCCAGCTGGGAAGGCTACAACTACCTCGGAGAATGTGGGAAAGATTGTTCTGAATGCTTACCGTAAATCTCTCCAGCAAGATATAATATGCATGATCTGTCATCACTTGTTCAAGTGACCACAAACATTGTTAACAGAATGCTTCTAGAAAGTAAAACCAAGAATATGATAGACTATAATTCACTTGTCACGAAAATAAACTGCAATCTCTCTATTAGCAATTTAATGGTCAGTATTGACAAGGATTTGAGGTCTACTTCCGGTACTCATGCAGTAAAGCCTTAGCAAGGAGCCAGCGGAGAAAAGGCAGAAAACAGGCAGAGGAAAAGCCCTCAAACTCTCTTCTGTTATTACAACCAATGACAGCAACTCAAGCAAAATGGATCATTTTCTGGACCTCCTTGCTCACTAGCCTTTTGTCACTAGAGATTGTTAATGAAAGGAAAGAGCTAATGAGTAAGGAACAGCGGCACATCAAGCTACCTGGAAATTTCAAAAACTTTACACCCACATTTGAATAGTGACTCACGCCAGCAAAGACCATCTGTCCTGGTGTGCTGCTGCCTTGTCTGGATGGTTCCTGTGACATGGTTTATAAAGTACTTACTTCCTTTACAAACTGAGGATTCGACTGATAATCGAATACCAGCTTGGAGAAACATCAGCAACAGTAATGATAGGTTAAGAAGAAGACAACATCTCCAATGACACAAGTGATTGTGTAGATGCTGGAAATACAGAGCAACACACACAGAGTGCTGGAGGAGCTCAGCAGGCCAGAGAGCGATGATGGAACTGAATAAACAGTCGAGGAAGTGAGCCGAGACCCTTCAAGTCGGTCCAATGATAGGCAGACTTTATTCATTGGCTCAGGTTATGTTTTTACTACCAATTGAGAGTCTGACTGGCAACTCCAAGTGCCACCTCATGGATTCATACATTGGTAACAGAATATTTACAACTGTTCACATTCTTTAAAAACTTCAGCATCAACACTGATACTGCATCCTGTGTAATTGCTACAACCTGCTGTTACTTATCCTCTTTGTAATCAGTGTGCAAAGTCACTGCTATTAAAGCTCGATAATGTGATGGCTGGCAGACTCTGCCAGTTTTTTTCCTCACCCGAAGGAGTTGATGTGAGCTATCAGTTGATGGTTGGCACTTGATACCCCACCACGTGGCCATTCTTCATGGTTAAACTCTGAAGCTATCTGGGAACAGTGTCCTGGCAAATAGAATAGCTAGGGTTATGGATAAGGCTTTAAACTAAACACCGCATAAAGATACAGGGAAATTTCAAATGTAACTGCAAGGCAGCAAAATGGGTAATAATCATCAGTCAGTCAGGAAGGGAAAGCACAGGCAAATGTTATAACCAATCAGAGCCATGAAGGGGTGGGGATGGTAAGCAAGGAAAAGTGTAAGTTATTTATCTGAATAAACTCTGTATTCATGACAATATTGATGTCAATGGCACAGATAGAAAGAAAAGGGAACTACCGATAACATGGCTGCAAAGTGACAAAAGCTGAGAATTAAAAATCTCAGTTTACAACTTTTCACAGAGATAGGCAAAATGGAAAAGCAGATTAGTTGGTTAGCGTTATTGCAGTTTACAAGCAATACATATCAATTGTAAGGCAAAAGTTCCAACAAGAGAAGTGGTCCATCTGTGGCCATCAAGAGGAGATATAAATACCATTGCAACAAAGGAACAAACTTAATTATTGCCAAAAACAACAAAATGGATGAGACATTGGAAAATTCTAGAATTCAACAAGGGAGGGTCATGTTATTGATCAGGAAAGGGAAAGTAAAATGCAGAAGTAGATTTAATGAGAAGCTGAAAGCCAGACTGTGAAAGCCTCAATAGATATGTTAAAAAGAAAGGGCACTGTGACTCTCCTGTAGGCTGAGACAGAAGGAACTATAATAGGCAACGAGGAAATGGCAGAGAAATTAAATAGTTTGTGTCAGTCTTCAGGGAAGAAGCTTAGAAATAGTGATGAACAGATCTAGGGTGAAAGGGAAATCAAAGAAGCAAATTATTTTGTGACTGTACGTTCTATTGTAATTATATGAGCTTATACTTCGTACTTTGCTTTGCATCTTTGTCCCGCAGGAACTAAGTTTTGTTTAGCTGTACACATTTGTATGGTTAAATGACAACTAAACTAAAACTGAATGTGAAGTATTTGTAAAATAATTAAAAAAGGAGAAACTAATGAGAAAACAGGAAATTGCAGTCCAGTTAACCTGATATCGGTACTAAGGGAAATTCTCCCATATGTTAACAGTACACTATGAAAAATATAATAGGACTTGTCCAAACCAACATAGACTAAGGAAAGGGAAATCACGTTGACAAATTGGTTTGAATTTTTCTGAACTTGTAGCTGCCAGAATTTAGAGAAGAGTAAATCTGTTGATGTTATGTACTGGGACATTGAGAAGACCAATGAAATATATAAGATTATTAAACAGAATGGGAGAGCTCAATATTGGGTATAATAAACCAGTGACAACTGAGGAATAGTATTAATTTTCAAGTTGAGAGGCTGTGACAAGTGAGGTGCTTCAAGGATCAGTGTTGGTCTACAGTCATTCACAATCTATATCGTTGATTTGGATTAGGGAAACAAATAATAACATAACTAGATTTCCTTATGACAGCTGAGTGGCAGTGTGGGCAGTAGGGAAGATGAAGAAATGGTTCAGAATATACATTATGATACGCAGAAGTGTGAGGCAATGCACATCAGCAATAAGAATTGAGGGAGTATATTTTTGAAGGTGAAGTATTTTGGTATTCATGGGCAACTGAATGCCTTATACAGGAATCATCATCAGTTAACATACAGGTATAGCGAGCAATTAGAAAGTGAAACAAAGTATTGACCTATATTGCAAGAGAATGTAATTACAAGGGTAGAGCCATCTTGCTTCAATTATATAGAATCCTGGTGAGATCACATTTGGAATATGTGTACATCTGATCTCCCAATAATTGTGTGGTGAATGTTTGGAATTCCCTACCAACATAGGGTGTGGAGACAGTCAGTACTTTCAAGACAAAAACTGATGTTTAAGTATTGGATCAGTTATGTATACAATCACTTAAGTTATCGAGTACCAGGTACACAGGGCTGAATGCTTTAATTAAGCTTCTATTTCTTATGTTCTTTAGCCTAGATATCACGCAAGGTGTTCTTGTTCAGCTATAGGTGGAATTGCTGTGGACCAACTTCTATTAACACCAATGTATGATTTTTCTCCAGAAAATTTTCCATAGAACCCTTTCCCACCCTCTTCCAGGGCCCCAATCTACTTGTAGGAATGCTACAAAATAACTTGAATCCAGAATGGCTTTAATGTGCTTTGGGATCTCTTTATAACTAAGAAGGGTTCTATTCAAATATAAGTTGTTCTTTTTTTTCCTGTGCGATTTACTATATCAACAGGAACTGAACCTTGGGCCTATTGACTGGTGTGTCTGAGTTGCATATTGCCATGAACAGCAGAGCTACTGATGAATTTCTATTAATCATACCTTGAAGCAATCTAAAATCTTTATTGGTGTCTTTTCAATTTTGAATTTTTCCAATAGTCAGATACTCAACTCTTTGATAACTTGACCATAGCAATTTAATGCATTGGTTCTTGCAATTATCCGTTTGCTCTTCCCTTAATCCATTTTAATGAATTCCTTTTTGAAGACAAAGTAGATAAAATTAATCACAATCAAATTTTAAAAATGCACTTTTACTGTAGGACTCAAATACCCAAAGTAATTTAGAGAGAACTACCTTACTTCATTCTAGAACGCAAACAGCCATACTGACAATGCCTCACATTGCCATTATGCTTATCAACACATTTGTATCCATATCTATTATGTATTTCCTTTACTCTGGATATCCACTGACAAAAGGTGTGTAAAGTTTGTGTTGTGCAACCTTACAGTGATACTGATTATCCTACAAACTATATTTTCTGTCCTCATTACCAAAATATGAACATTTCAAAACCATCATGACTTTCCTGTTGATGAAGGAAAATTTTAAAAAGTACAAGCTATAATTACAGTATACATCAGAGGACACAGGCCTTGTGCCAAGTTCTATTATTCTTCTATTTCTAGAGAATTGCCAAAAACAAGAGCTTTGTAAGATTAAAATAAAACTATGTAAAACTAATTATAGGGAAGAGTCCAGAAGCAGTATTGCCTGAATAATGACAGATAACATTCAGCCGCTACCTTTAGCTCGGAGTTGTCGAAAGCTAAAGATCGCATTTACTGTGCCTTTAATTGGACAGATCCATATTGCGGTTCGGGAGTAGCTCTTCATCCACTGGGTGGAAGTGGCTGTGGAGATTTTGGCATTACCTTTCCCTGTGGCAGACAAGAGGGAGGCATGACCAGGATCTCCACAACCACTCCCTCTAAGAGAGATCTTCCTGCAGTTACTGCAGCAGAGTTTACTGCCACAATTACACATCCTCAAGCTCCAATCATCAACATTCAAGATGGTTTATTGTCATTCTTTCGTACAAGAGCATAAAGCAGAGTGAAATGATTAACACTCTAGATTCAATGAAGCATCAGAAAAACACAATAAGTATAAATGAAAAAAGCAATTCTATAAAACACAATGTAAATTAACTGAGTATGGCCATGTAGATAAGATTATCTTATATACATTGATTGATTGCATGTACATAAAGTGATGCTAGGTGAAGGAGTACCCACACACAAAATTATGACAGAAATGATAAAATGACAAGTAACTCTTGGCAAGAGGAACACTTCTAGGTAGCAGCAGGGCATATGAAAACACGATTGGACAGAGGCTGTGTCAGTGTATGTATGAGGTGTGAAGCGTAAGAGTAAAATAATTCATGAGGGTCAAATGGTGCTGAGGGGTGGACTGGCTGATGTGTATGCAGTGGTGGTGTGGATTGTTAGTGATCGCGCAATTGTGATTGAAGTTCCTCTTCACCAAGTTTTAGAATGTCAGCAGGACATCAGTTTCTGAAAACTTCCGATTTTAGTTGGCTGGGCTGGACAAGATTACTTGCCGTGAGATGGAGTCACAGGCACTTATTATAAGTAAGTGCGTCCTTCAGAAGGTTCTGAGTGACTCTCTATCCTTGATGTTCACAGCTCTCAGTGGAAGGGTGGGGCATTGGATGTTTGGTCCATAGATGGTCTAGGAGCCATGTGGACTGTGTTGCGCATTTATTATGATAATTAGTCACATTGGTGGGTATGTGGTAAAAGTGAAGGGAATTAAATTATGTATTCATGCTTATTTCGTAGCAGTTTGTAGCTTGGGACTGTGGAGGTCATATCTTTGTTGACCGCTGAGAAAACGCTCAATAATGCTTAATTCTATGTTTGCTAATAAAGGAACAAAGTAAGGAATTTGACTCTTTGGAACAATCATTTCGTTGGAGCCAAGGGTCTATCAGGTAAGTGTAACAACCCTGTGGCGGTTGCAGGCCGGCAGAAATCATTTTGATTTTTTGATGAGATTTTTTGTCACCACATTTTTCAGCAAAGAATTTGACAGATATACCAAATGAATGTCAGCATTCTGACCAGCCTAGAGTAGTTTGTGGCAAGTACAACCTTTTGTTTTGATGGTGTGTTTGGTCTGGTTTGAAACACAGTTTTGAAGTGGTCAGCACTGTCATGTCCAGTTCGTGGAGTGGAAAGCTCTACAGCGGGTTTTGCCTGAAGTATTCGATACTTGATTCTGTTGAAATGCTGAAGAATTGAAATAATTGCTTCCATTGTTGAAAAGCTGAATTGGATCTACCATTGTTTTGTCTTGTTTTGTACACTTGGAAGATAAAATGAGTTCAGCTAGAAGCAGTAACCTTGAAGCTAACAGAGAAATTAAACAAACATGTGATATTGAAGGTCAGTTCTCTGGGCAAATGAAAATTTACATAGTCAAAGAACAAGCTTTTACTACGTATAAAGCTGAAGATGGTGTGCCTAACATGCGTGAAGTACGTTCTGCAGCCACGAGCAAGACATTCCATGCGTTTGATATCACATTGGTATGCATTAGAATGGAGGCTGATTTACCTGAGTAATACGCAAGGCAAAAGATATTGAGAGATAAACATGCCTTGGAGGAAAAGGTGGAATATCTTTGAAGAAACCAGGAACAGCTTTGAAGAGACCGGAAACAACAGGCAAGATGGCCAAAGTTAAAGTACCATGGGCTGCAAATGCTATGTGTGCTAATCGTGCTCCAGCAGAGCAGTTCTCGGTCAGAGTTCCTATGTTGATGTGGAACAAAGAAAATCCAACATACTCAAGAATCAAAAATCTATGAGGCACGAGTTTGAACCCCAAGAGGTAGTTCACTCTCAGCCTGCACCAAAGGGGTACTTTGAACCTATGCCATGTCCAATAGCACAAGGTGCTTCTGAGAACGTTGACTTATGGTATGATGACACTCGTGTTTCAGATGATAAAGGTCTAAATGCCACACTGGAAGCCGCAAGGACACCAAAGGAAATAACAACCATAGTGATGCAACAGCAATGCATTGCATCTCTGCCTAAGAGAGAGATTCAAACCTTCAATGGCAATCTTTCATTTATGAAGGGTTTAAAGAGAAGTTTTGAAGGCAAGACTGAAGATTATGGTGACTGTCTCTATTTTCTCAAACAGTACGATGGAGATTACCCTAGAGAGCATGTCAGAAGTTGTTAGCGGCTGGTCTGGAGGAAGGATATCGAAAGACTCAAGCTTTACTACAGCAACATTTTGGTGATGAGCACAAAATTTCTGAAGCCTACATAGAAAAGGCACTTTCTTCAAGTGAAAGCTCTTCAAGATTAGTCTTTTTCTTAGAACTTGTTACAATGTTGAATATGAAGACTGTTATAAATAAATTGCCTGATGAACTTTGGAGAGAATAGAGATCAGTGGTGTATGAACTACACGAAAAGCATTACCACAAGTTTACTTTCAGTGACATTGTTGATTTTATCAAAAAGCAAGTAAAGATTGCTGCACGCTCAGTTTTTGGGAAAAAAATACAATGCTCCATTGCTGGCAGTAAGTAAATGTGTGAACAAGACTGGATCACAAATTCATTCTCAAGTTAAAAGAAGCAGCTTTGTCACTACTATGGCTACTGTAGAAACTGAAGCAGAAATTGAGCCCAGAACTAATGATAAGGTTTGTCTGTTCTGCCAGGATGAGCACAGTTTGGATTCAAGCTCTAAGCTGATGAAAAAATATTCATAGACATAAGTATGTCTTCCAAAAAGAAAATGGTGTCTGATTTGGTAGTTTGTGTAGGACACACATCAACAAACATTGCAAGAAATGTCTTTCATGCAAGGTATGCGATGGCAAACATCCTATCATACTTCATCTGCACTCTGACGAAAAGGGTGCAGATTCGAAAAAAGTCATGAATGAAGCAAACAGAGCTGTGAGTACTGGCCTGGTATCTAATGGTTGTATGGGGGCTGGTGACCATGATTGTAAACTTCCTATTACTCCAGTACAGGTGAAGTCTAAGAAGACTAACAAGACAGTGGTTACTTCTGCTTTCCTAGATCAAGGAAGTACAGCAGTGCTCTGCTCAGCTTAACCTGAGAGGAAAAGGAATACACGTACTCTTATGCTCAGTGGGTCAAGAGAAGGTTGTAAGTAACTTCTTTGTTTCAGGATTGGAAGTGGCTGGCTTAGATAGTGTGAACTATTGTGAACTGCCTAACATCTACACACAGGAACGCATGCCCGTCCACAAAGGACTCCTCATCAGAGAGATCTTCAGGAATGGTCTCACCTGAAACATGTTTGTTTGCCGGAAATTGATTCAGAAATTGAGCTATTGATAAAGTGATTCACAGTGTTAATGATGGACCCTATGCAACCAGAATAATGCTGTTGATGGACCACTGAAAGGAGACCATGGTGCTGGAAGCGACTACGCCGGGCCACAGCTGACAGTTATGGGACTTCAGTTTTGTGCTTGAACGAGCCTTGGCATCAGCATTCCAAGGCAGATTTTCCCAACTGCAGTCAAGAGGGACAACCTGGTTTGGTAGGAGAAGAGCACAGCCCAGAGAAGCCGCTTACCAAAATAGGACATTTGTGTAAGTGTTGAGATTTCATGTCTCCTGTGTCTTAGTAGCATGTACTTGTAATTATTATAGTATAATAATTAGGGGGCTGGAATATAGGTGCCATGCATTCTGTGTAGCGCATTTATTATGGTAACTCGTCACGTGAGTGAGAGTGTGGTACAAGTGAAGGGGGTAAGACATATTCATGTGTATTTTGTGGCAGTTTGTAGCTTGGGACCTTGGAGGTTATATCTTTGCTGACCACTGAGATAACACTTAATTGTATGTTTGCTAATTGCTAATAAAGAATCAAAATAAGATATTTGATTCTTTAGAACAATCATTTTATTGCAGCTGAGGGTGCATCATGCAAGTATAACAACCTTGTGGCGGTCACAGGCTCACGGCAATTGTTCTGAGTTTTGCTACTACGGACAGCCTTGGCAATGCAGAAGCATCAGGATTCTGCTTTATTTTCAATTTCCATTTTTACCTCATGTGGTCTGTCTGGAGCCCTCTGACTGCAAGTAATTTCCAGCTACAAAGTTTGGTATCATCTATAAACTTAATGTAATTAAATGTGGGTTCTCCTACAACCAAGAGTGGGGGGAAGGGGTTGGTGAGAACACACATAGTAAACTGAGATGCTTATTTGAAGAATCATTGAAGTTTTTGACTTTCTATTAAAACTGATTTCAGTCCATCTAGCCAACCTGCCATTGGCTCGATCAGCCATCTGCAAATCTTGAGTAACAGAAGCTTATTTTTAAAAGTCTAAGTACATTTTATTTAGTAAATAGCCTTCACCATACTTACAGTTCCTCTTGAAATAATTTCAGATGACTGCTGTACAATGTACTGGACACCACTGCTCCGGGCTGGTAGGCGTGAACAGATGCAGCTTTGTTTGAATGTTTGGGATACACCTCACAAGGTTTGATACACAAACGGGGAGTTGAAAATGCAACCTAATCTCAGAACCAACACATTTAAAACAATCCCTCAATTGCATGTAGGCAGGATAAAAAGCAACCCAATATCACAAAGCACAAAGCACAAAACACCAAACTCAAAACAGTTTCTAACTATCAGCTAAATCCAGAGACTATTTCCGACTCTCTCTCAGTATCTCACTTTAAGTCAGGTCTGGGAGGAAGTAACACATTGCAGCTTTGCACTGAGTCATATCACATCACTCACTGAGAAGCGACTTGGATCTGCTCCAATTTGCCAACCAGCATAAGTCCACAGCAGATGCCATTACTCTGTCTCTTCATTCAACATCTGGAACATCTAGACACAAAGATGCATACATCAGGATGCTCTTTATGGACTACAGCTCGGCATTCAATGCTATCATCCCCTCAAAATTAATCAATAAGCTTCAAGACCTTGGCTTCAATACGTCCTTGTGCAATTGGATCCTCAACTTCCTCACTTACAGACAGACCTTAGTCAGTTAGGATTTGCAACAGTATCTCCAAAATCTCCATCAGTGCAAGTGCATCATAAAGCTGTTGCTTAGTCCCTGCTCTACTTATTTTACACTATGACTGTGTGGCTAAGCACAGCTCTAAAGCCACATTCAAGTTTGCTGATGACAACACTTCTGTTGGTCGAATCAAAGTTGTGACGAATCAGCATATAAGAAGGGGATTGAAAATCTAGTAGACTGGTGCCACAACGACCTCTCACTCAACGACAGCAAGACCATGGAGCTAATTATTGACCTCAGGAGGAGAAAACCGGAAGTCCATGAGCCAGTCCTCATCATGGGATCAAAGGTAGACAGGGTCAGCAACTTTAAATTCCTTGGTGTTATCATTTCAGATGACCTGTCCTATGCCCAAAGAAAACATGACAGCAGCTCTACTTCCTTTAAAGTTTGCAAAGATTTGGCGTGATATCTAATACTCTGACAAACTTCTATAGAGGTGTGATGGAGAGCATATTGATTGTGGTCTATTGTCACTGACCAAGTATTCTGCAATACCAGTCCTTGACAAGTGGCTTCTCAACACATCAGCAGTGAGCAAGGCTGTAGTGAAGGCTATTGAGATCACCTCTGGCCTCTTTGTAGCTGCTGCCACCACTACTAAGAAAGTTGTGCCTGAGAATGGTCAGGCAATATCCACATGAATCCTCTGCCAGGTCAATGCAGGCCATTCCCAGGGACCTCTTGGCATTTTCTTGACATGCTGGCATCCCCAACAATGCTGATCTGTCCCAGGCCACCAGACAAAGCTTTGAGCCAATGCTTTCATTTTCACCACACCTAGGTGACCGGCATGTAGCTCCTCCAACACTTCAGCTCTCAGCTTGGATGGTACAACTCTCAATCCTGACATAAGGCAATCTCCATCAAGAGCAAGTTCATCTTGGCACAGATACAACTGGGGAAACTGGAGTTTCTGTTGCACGTTCCAGCTATTTTGGCTGGCCACATAAACCTAAGACTATTTGGGGTCTTTTCTGGTTTCCCGTTGGATCATCTCTGCCATAACAGGGAGACTTTTGATTAGCGTTAGGGAGAACAAAGCTCAAAGCTCAGGGCATCGGGGGGAAGGCATTGACATGAATAGAAAACTGGTTGGCAGATAGAAAGCAAAGGGTAGCGGTGAACGGGTGTTTCTCGGAATGGCAGGTGGTGACTAGTGGGGTGCCACAGGGCTCGGTATTGGGACCACAGCTGTTTACCATTTATGTTAACGATTTGGATGAAGGCATAGAGAATAACATCAGCAAATTTGCTGATGATACTAAGCTGGGTGGCAGTGTGACATGTGATGAGGATGTTAGGAGAATTCAGGGTGACTTGGATAGGCTGGGTGAGTGGGCAGATACTTGGCAGATGATGTTTAATGTGAGTAAGTGTGAGGTTATCCACTTTGGGAGTAAGAACGGAAAGGCAGATTATTATCTGAACGGTATAGAGTTAGGTAAGGGAGTAATACAAAGAGATCTCAGAGTCCTTGTTCATCAGTCACTGAAGGTGAATGAGCAAGTGCAGCAGGCAGTGAAGAAGGCTAATGGAATGTTGGCCTTTATTACAAAGGGAACTGAGTACAAGAGCAAGGAAATCCTCTTGCATTTGTACAGAGCCCTGGTGAGACCACACCTGGAGTATTGTGTGCAGTTTTGGTCTCCAGGGTTAAGGAAGGACATCCTGGCTGTACAGGAAGTGCAGCGTAGATTCACGAGGTTAATTCCTGGGATGTCTGGACTGTCTTATGCAGAGAGGCTAGAGAGACTGGGCTTGTACACGCTGGAATTAAGGAGATTGAGAGGGGATCTGATTGAAACATATAAGATTATTAAGGGATTGGACAAGATAGAGGCAGGAAATATGTTCCAGATGCTGGGAGAGTCCAGTACCAGAGGGCATGGTTTGAGAATAAGGGGTAGGTTATTTAGGACAGAGTTAAGGAAAAACTTCTTCTCCCAGAGAGTTGTGGGGGTCTGGAATGCACTGCCTCGGAAGGCAGTGGAGGCCAATTCTCTGGATGCTTTCAAGAAGGAGCTAGATAGGTATCTTATGGATAGGGGAATCAAGGGATATGGGGACAAGGCAGGAACCGGGTATTGATAGGAATTGATCAGCCATGATCTCAAAATGGCGGTGCAGGCTCGAAGGGCCGAATGGTCTACTTTTGCACCTATTGTCTATTGTCTATAACACATTAGGAGGTATGTACTTTTTTGTAAATTTCTCCAGTGTTTCCTTTTCCAAGAGAAAACGGGACAATTCATCAACATTTCCATGATTAGTCCTCCTCTGAGTTCAATGTTATAACTGTGTCCTCCAAGAAACAGAGTTCACTTCTGCATTCATACTGCTGCCGCTAGTGGAAAAGCCTGCTGCAGATTGAAAGTGGACATTAGAGGCCGATTATCTGTAATGAGGGTAAACTCTCTCCTATAAAAGTACTGGTTGAAACATTTTACATCCCAAACCAGGCCCAAGGGCTCTCTGTCAATCTGTGCACAATTTTTTTCTGGAGTCATACAAGAACATAATGCAAAGGCTATGGGGGGTTCATTCCTATCACTCATAACATGTGACCTGACTGCACCTATACCATAATGTAATGCCACAGATAAGCTTCACTGGATGATGTGGATCATAATGCAAGAGTACAGTGCCTGCCATCACTGTTTCATAGAAACATAGAAAACCTACAGCACAATACAGGCCCTTCGGCCCACAAAGCTGTGCCAAACATGTCCTTACTTTAGAACTACCTAGGCTTACCCATTGCCCTCTATTTTTCTAAGCTCCATGTATCCATCCAGGAGTCTCTTAAAAGACCCAATCGTTTTCACCTCCACCACCACTGCCGGCAGCCCATTCCACACACTTAGCACTCTCTGCTTAAAAAAAACTTACCCTGATATCTCCTCTGTACCTACTTCCAAGCACCTTAAAACTGTGCCCTCTCATGCTAGCTATTTCAACCCTGGGAAAAAGCCTCTGACTATCCACACGATCAATGCCTCTCATTATCTTGTACACCTCTATCAGTCACCTCTCATCCTCTGTCGCTCTAAGGAGAAAAGGCCGAGTTCACTCAACCTATTCTCGTAAGGCATGCTCCCCAATCCAGGGAACATCCTTGTAAATCTCCTTTGCACCCTTTCTATGGTTTCCACATCCTTCCTGTAGTGAGGTGACCAGAACTGAGTGCAGTACTCCAAGTGGGGTCTGACCAGGGTCCTATAGAGCTGCAACATTACCTCTCGACTCTTAAACCCAATCCCACGATTGACGAAGGCCAATACACTGTATGCCTTCTATACCACAGAGTCAATCTGCGTAGCAGCTTTGAGTGTCCTATGGACTTGGACTCCAAGATCCCTCTGATTTCCACACTGCCAAGAGTCTTGCCATTAATGCTATAATCTGCCATCATACTTGATCTACCAAAGTGAATCACCTCACATATATCTGGGTTGAACTCCATCTGCCACTGGAAAGCCACTTCACACTGCTTTGAACATTGCTTGTGCAGCCTTGCAGCACCTGGTCCATTGCTTTCTGCCAGAGTGCAGGTGCAGATGATACTCCAAAAATAAGCCTTTTATAGCGGTGAAGCCCTTTCTGAATGTTTATGGTGAGAAACACTTTGGACGTTTCTTCCATTTCCATCCGTGGGTAGGCCTCTGCTAAGTCCACTTTACTAAAGTATTTCCCTCCCGAAAGGTTTGCAAAGATGTCCTCTATCCTGGACAGAGAATTTAGATCTATTTTCAGTACTAGGTTGATGGTGACCTTAAAAGCACCACAGATTCTGACAGACCCATTTTTCTTGGCTACTGGGACCACTGGTATTGCCCATGGGTTCCACTTAACCTTGGAGAAAGAATTCCTTCAGCTTCCATGCAATCTGGTTCAATAGCTACTCTACAACAGATAATATAAGGAACTAAATGGGCTTTGCAAAACTTGGGTGCAGCACTTTCACTTAACACTATTTTATCCTTTATATGGTTGAATTTACCAATGTTATCCTTGAACACTGCTGTGGCACCATCTAGTGCCCTTCTTAATTTGCTTGCAGGGAATGTGGCATGCAAATAGTTGAGAGATCTCCATTTAATTTGTAATTATCTCAGCCAGTCACACTCCCACAATGCTGGCCCTCCTGTATTTAGTTATGAACATCATTCCCACAGGGGTTATCTTTTCTCCAGTGGAAGTTCATAGTTGGGTATCTGTAGGCTGCAGTTCAGTATCTTTGAAATATTATTCAATCACATTTTATGGAATGATTGAAACGTCTGAACCAGTGTCCAATTCCATTTTAATTAATTTCCCATTACTTCTGGTGTAAGCCATTTTGCTTGTCCATTAAACCTGCACTGGTCTGTTGTATGTGAGCCCCTGCCACAACAGTAGCACAATTTGTTAAGCTAGGCCAATATCTGTTTAGACATTACAATTTGGTTAGTGCTCACTTTCATTCCTGACTGCAACTCAATTGGATTTCTGTCTGCTGTTTCCATTGATACATTTTCAACTGCTCTTTTAAATGAACAATGTGATTAGGTTAAAAGCCATTTTTGAATGCTTTCTTGTAAGATTACACAAACTAAATGATCTCTCTGTGCATCATTAAGCCTATTACCAAACTGACAATGCTCAGACAATCTCCTCAATTCAGCCATGTACGCTGTAATGGATCCCTTCCTTTTGATTCTGCTTATGAAACCGGAAGTGTTCTGCAATCAACAGTTGTTTCAGTTCTAAATGTGATTCTAACTTCATGTTTACTTTAAGTGAGGCATGCATGTTTCACATGGTAGGGTCATGACCTATGTAATTCATGAGTTTTTACATATGACCCATAATAGATCATAAGATATAGGAGCAGAATTAGGCTATTTGGCCTATTAAGTCTACCAACGACTGATCTAGTTTTTCTCTCGGGCCCAGTCTCCTGCCATCTCCCTGTATCCCTTCATACTCTGACCAATCAAGAATCAGCCTCTGCCTTAAATAAACATAAAGACTTGGCCTCCACAACTCCCTGTGGCAAAGAATTCCAAAGATTCATTCTTCTCTAGCTTGTTATGAACGTGCCACAACTCTGAGGGGCCGAAGGGTACAAAGTAGCCCCCTCCTTTTTGAGAATCGCAAGTGTAAAGAGGGTTTCTTCTTTTTTGTTAACTAGCAGGAATGCTAATTTACTGATAACGAGAATGGTATTCCTTTGTAAACCAAATGGGGATTAATGTTCTTTCTTCTGAGTCTGTAAGCTTTTGTTGACGGGCTTTTGGGCAGATCGGCGCGAGGGGGTCGAGAGAGAGGACGCAATGCTCTAAGCTGGGCGAGGATCGGACCCCAAAGGGGGGTCCGAGGCCGGGAGATTCTCCGAGGATGGGGGGGGGGGGGGGGGATGAAGCTAGATGTGCTTGGTTGACCACTCGGAGGGTCCTGAGCTGTTTGGAGAGTCCGAGGAGTTCGGAGGGTCCTGAGCTGCGAGTCGAGGAGTTCGGAGGGGATCGAATGGTGGCCAGAAGACTTCAGAAATTGAGCTCCAACGGCTGTGCACGAAGTGGTTTGGACTTTGATAAGTTTGGCGCCTTTTCTTTAATTTTCTCTTCATATATACTGTATCGTTATTAATCACTTAGTTATAGTAACCTTTATAAATTGTACTCATTTAATCGCATATGGTGTACTGTCTGTTTTTGGGTGAGGCGGGGACATCACACAGCATCCACACCAGCTGATTACCCAGTTTGGCGGGGCTGAAGGCTGCTCCCCCTAGACAAGAACGAGCTGAGCGAGCCTGAGGCGACCCAGGGGGTTACATAAGATCACTATTAATTCGGGTCTGGGACCCAGGAAATGAGAGAGAGAGACATCCAGAATACACAGGGTGTGGAATGTGTCCTGGCCTTAGCAAGACGGAACCATTGATAACGGCTATTGTCTCTTGGAGACGGAATTGTGCATTGAGTACTGTACTATTCATTGAAGCCCCTTGGGGATGACCAGAGTGGGCTGGTTGAGGGATTGCATCATCCCAACCTGATTGACATCTGAGACCCCGTGAGTAAGGATAAAAGAGGGTCTGGGGAACAACCCCTTTAGACGCACCAGGGGAAATGCTAGAAATCCCGTGACAGCGTTTAATAGCGACAGCCGGTGGGGGGCTCGTGTGCGTCCTTTCCCTTTGCCTGGGATTGGGGCCTTACCACGGAAGAACAGCTTAGCTAAAGGAGAGGCCACAAGGGACCGGCCACGATAACGAGACTCTGAAGGTTCGAAATCATAAAAGGGAAAAGCTGGCAAGTTTCTAAAAATCTCTCTCTTGACTCCAACCAAAGGCTGCAGCCTGAATGAACTGAGTGACTTTTATATTTCTATCGGACAATACATTTATCCCCTAGACAACGATAGAGCTTATTTCTTATTGATTATTATTATACCCGCACTTTTAGATTTAGTATCGATGACGTATATTATCTGTATGTTTGCATTGATATTATTTTTGTGTATTTTTACTAATAAATACTATTAAAAATAGTACCATCAGACTTCAACGGACCTCTCTATCTTTGCTGGTAAGTGACCTAGTTATGGGGTTCGTAACAAGCTAAAGAAAGTTCTCCTCATCTCCATTCTAAAAGGACTCCCCTCTTTTCTGAGGTTGTGTCCTCTGGTCTTAGACTCTTCCACCACAGGAAACATCCTCATCATCCACTCTATCAAGGCCTTTCACTATTTCAATGAATTCTAGTGAATACAGGCCCAGAGCTATCAAACACACTTCATATGACAAGCCATTCAATCTTGGAATAATTTTCGTGAACTCCTTTGAACCCTTTCCAGTTTCAGCACATCCTAGGTTTCAGCAAAAGATAAAGGTCCCAAAATTCTCACAATAAACAACTGAGGCCTCACCAGTGTTTTATATTCTAGTCCTTTATATTCTTTTATATTCTAGTCCTCTGAAATTAATGCTCGCATCGCATTTGCCTTCCTCACCACAGACTCGACCTGAAAATTAACCTTTAGGGAATCCTACACAAGAACTCCCAAGTCTCTTTGTACCTCAGGCTTTTGCATTTTCTCTCCATTCAGAAAATAGCCCTTTCATTTCTTCTACCAAAGTGCATTGACCATACACTTCCTGACATTGTATTCTATCTTCCTTTTCTCTGCTCATGCCCCTAAAATCTGTCCTTCTGTAGCCTCTCTACTTCCTTAAAACTTTCTGCCCCTCCACCTATCTTCATATTATCTACAAACTTTGCAAAAAAGCCATCAATTCTATCACTCAAATCATTGACATATAACATAAAAAGAATCAGTCCCAGCACAGACCCCTGTGGAACTCCACTAGTCACTGGCAGCCAACCAGTGACCAGAAAATTCTCCCTTTATTCTCCCTTTATACCTCCTGCCAATCACCACTGTTTTATCCATGCTAGAATCGTCCCCCATTACTACCTCTCCAGCATTGTTTTCCAGTGGTCCAATATCCACTCTCACCTGTCTTTCACACTTCATGTATCTGAAGTAACTTTTGTTATCCTCTTAATATTAGCTTTTGTATTCCATCTTTACCTTCTTAATAACTTTTTAGTTGTGCTTCTGTTGGTTT
This sequence comes from Hypanus sabinus, assembly GCF_030144855.1. NCBI lineage: Eukaryota > Metazoa > Chordata > Chondrichthyes > Myliobatiformes > Dasyatidae > Hypanus > Hypanus sabinus. Next base: position 147,113,050 of record NC_082715.1, on the reverse strand, counting down.
TAAAAGCTTCCCAATCCTCTAACTTCCCACTTATTTTTGCTTTATTATGCCCTCTCTTTGGCTTTTACTTTTCTTGTTAGCCACTGTTGTGTCATCTTTCCTTAATAATTCTTCCTCTGCAATGTATATATTCTGAGCCTTCCTAACTGCTTCCAGAAATTCCATCCATTGATGCTCTGCTGTCATTCCTGCCTGTGGTCTTTTCCAATCAATTCTGACCAACTCTCATGCCTCTGTAATTCCCTTTACTTCACATTAATATTGATACATTTGACTTCAGCTTCTGCTTCTCAAATGTCAGGGTGGATTTGATCATATTATGACCACTTGCCCCCAAAGGTTCTTTTGTGTTACGCTCTCTAATCAATTCTGATTCACTGACAACCCAATCCAGAATATCTGATCCCCTAGTGGGCTCAACCATGAGCTGCTCTAAAAAGCCATCTCATAGGCATTCTAGAAACTCCCCCTCCTGGAATCCAGCACCAGTCTGATTTTCCCAATCTACCTGCATATTGAAGTCCCCATGAGTATTGGAACATTATCCTTTTGGAACACATTTTTTTATCTTGCATTGTAATTTGTAGGCCACATCTTTTCTACTGTTTGGGGGTCTGTATACAACTTCCACCAGGGTTTTTTTTTAACCCTTGTAGTTCCTTAGCTCTATTCACAATGATTCAAATCTTCTGACCCTATGTCACCACTTTCTAATGATTTGATTTCATGTTTTACCAACAGAGCAATACCGCCCCCTCTGCCTTTCTGCCTGTTCTTTTGATACAATGCGCATCCTTGAACATTAAGCTTCTAGCTATAATCTTCTTTCAGCCATGATGCCTACAACATGTAACACCCTGGTTAAAATTTTTACTGCTATGCTGTAGGTATTTAACTTCAGCAGTTCTGTAACAGCAGTCTGTTCTGCTTTCAGCATGTTTGGGTTTGAGCGAAAGATAAGGGATTGTAATGTTCACACTGAGGAATGTAGTGTCATTCAATCAGGATGGTGAAATTGGGAGAAGGTTCTAGAGAACACTGGGTGGAGATGTTCTTGTGACGAACATTGGTGTGGGTCAAGGTCTTTCTGGCAGGAGCTGGGAGAAGACAGGAGGAAAGATGGCTGAGGATGTCATCCCTGTTGCAAAAGGTGCCTTGTGCAGATGAATGCCTTCAAGGAGGAAGGACCAATATTCCCATGGGGGAGCCCATTTGTTCCAGATGGATATCGAGCAACATTCGGAAGGTGGTGTGGGCTTTCATGCAGACCGTGGGTCAAGTGCGTGAGTTAAAGACAACTTTGAGATGAGTCCAACTTGTGTGCACATTTGGACTGGGTTAACTGTAATGGGCCCATCTTATTTTTTCCCTTTTCTTTTTCCTACTAACGGTTTGATAAAGCTGAAATTTGTAAACATACTTTATAATTGTATGCAGTGTACGGTGTGTTCTTTCTTGCCGAAAGGCAATTGCATGGGGGCAGTTGTTATACAGTATTCAGACAGATCAGGGTTCGGGTGGGCGAGACAGCCCAATCTCCCGGGTTTGGTGGGACCCAAGTCATATCGACCCTAGCTGTACGGAGTCTGACAAAAGTGGTTTTCTCACCTCTAAGTCCGGTGGCTAATGAGCCCCATCTCTGGAGTTGCCTGGTTAAAAAGGGGTTTCATACATCATACGTGCCAATCTGCAACTGTGCTGCAAGTTCGTCTACCTTATTCTGAATACTGCGCATATTCAAATTTAACACCTTCAGTCCTGTAATGAATTACTTAAATAAATAAAGAATGCTTAATCAGTAACATATTTACAATATTACTGAAATATTAAATGCACAATATCCGTAACCTCTTCAATCCCAAGACAAGATGAACGATGATAATTAGCAAGAAATCATTTGTGTACACTTTGCTTTGGAGCCACGCAATATGCAAGCATGATAGCGATGAAAGGATGGGCACATGAAAGGAATCTGCCAGAAGAATAAAAACATTCTATGTAACAGCAATGTAACATTGATCCCTCAAAGTTGCTGTGCAAGCCGAGATTGTTAAGAAAGTGGATGGTATGTTGGCCTTCCTGAGTCAGGGGATTGAGTTCAAGAGCTATGAGGCAATGTTGCAAATTTATAAAAACCTGGTTAGAACACACTTGGAATAATGTGTACACTTCTGGCTGCCACATTACAGCTTTAGAGAGTGTGCAGAGAAGGTTTACCAGGATGCCTCCTGGATTAGAAAGCATGTTTTATGAGAATAGGTTGAGCAGCGTTTCTCTTCTCAGTGAAGGAGGATGAAAGGTGGCTTGACAGAGGTGTACAAGATGATAGTGGGCAGACAGAGACCTTTTTCTCAGGGCAGAAATGACTAATACCAGAAGGCATAATTTTAAGATGATTGGAGGAAAGTATAAGGGTGATGTCTGAGGCAAGTTAGTTTTAAGTTATGGGTGCTAGTGGAGGCAGCTACATTAGGGGCATTAAGAGCATTAAGAAACGCTTAGATAGGCACATGGAGGAGAGACAAATTGACAGATATGGGGGGGGCTAGAATGATCTTAGAGTAAAAGGTTGGCAGCACATTGTTGGCTTAAGGGCCTGTACTATGCTGCAATATTCTATGTTCCAATATAGTTGTGGTCTCTTTGGGTGTCTGATAAACGATTATACCACAGATTGATTATAGCGCTCAAGGATCTGGATCATCAGCTCCTCCCATTCACTCAAATAGGACTGGGGTAGGTTTGGAGAGCAGGTTCCAACCTGAAAGCTGGTAAGTCTGTGGGAGTTAGAACTGGCACAGGGGAAATGCTGAGAGGGTCAATGATGCCAATAGGGGCAGAAGTGATGTGGGGTCTGTAGCTGATAGCACAGAAGGTACCACTACCAACAGCTTAGGTCCATGATAAATGAAATTAATGTAAGAGCAATATCATTGCTGTCTTCAGAGAAGATTTTCCAAAATTCAGGCCTAGATCAACCATTCTGATAACAATTTGTGAATGAGTTTAATCTAAAAAGGAACAAATTTTCAATGTTTTCCTTTAAAATGGAAGCACTGGGGATTAGCAGGTGCAATAGTGACTATACTTTAAGAGAATTACCTCTAAGGAAATTTAGCTGTTCAGAGGTAGTGAAAAGCACCACAATGCAAAGTTTTGTTTTTCATTTTTCATAAAGCTAGTGGAATAACAAACTACACTGGAACAAACTATCACCTGCATGTGATGCTATCATGATGGAAACAATGACATTATTCCCTCTGCAAATAATAAGAGGCTTGCTGCACATTTGCACAATGTAAATAGTACCCTCTGAAGCACCTTTGATAGAATCAGTTAAGATTGTAAAGATATGAAGCTTCAGTCATTATCAAGCTATCTTGCTGAATAAGCAGTCATCTCACATTTATCCCTTAGCCTTGCTGTATAAATAAAGGTTCTAACTATTGCAGTTCCTGAATAGATGGAAACTTTGTGCTGAGTATTACGAAAACAGGCTAAAAGCATAAAGACAACAGAAAAGGCACAATGTATTTGACTTTTCAAGTCAAGTCAAGTCAACTTTTATTGTCATCTCGACCATAACTGCTGGTACAGTGCATAGTAAGAATGAGACAACGTTTTTCAGGACCATGGTTTACATGACACAATATAAAAAACTAGACTGAACTACATAATAAAAAAATAATAGTCCATGAAGACTACCTCACTAGTTTTGCTCTCTTTTAGTAATATTTATTTATCTAATCATAATGTCTTTATATACAGTGTATATATATATTTTTTATTGAGACTTATAGTACATTTGATGTATTGCATTGTACTGTTGTACAGCATTGTATATTGCCCGGACTGGATGAGATGTACCCCAGGGAACTGTGGGAGGCGAGGGAGGAGATTGCTGAGCCTCTGACAATGATCTTTGCATCATCAATAAGGACGGGAGAGGTTCCGGAGGATTGGAGGGTTGCGGATGTTGTTCCTTTATTCAAGAAAGGGAGTAGAGATAGCCAGGAAATTATAGACCATTGAGACTTACCTCAGTGGTTGGTAAGTTGTTGGTGAAGATCCTGAGAGGCAGGATTTTTGAACATTTGGAGAGGTATAATATGACTAGGAATAGTCAGCATGGCTTTGTCAAGGGCAAATCGTGCCTTACAAACCTGATAGAATTTTTTGAGGATGTGACTAAAAACATTGATGAAGGAAGAGCAGTAGATGTAGTGTATATGGATTTCAGCAAGGTATTTGATAAGGTACCCCATGCAAGGCTTATTTAGAAAGTAAGGAGGCATGGGATCCAAGGGGACATTGCTTTGTGAATCCAGAACTGGCTTGCCCACAGAAGGCAAAGAGTGGCTGTAGAGGGGTCATATTCTGCATGGAGGTTGGTCACCAGTGGAGTGCCTCAGGGATAACACAAAGGTTGGGGGGGGGGGGTGTTGTAGATAGTGTAAACTGGGCTGAGAAGTGGCAGATGGAGTTCAACCCAGATAAGTGTGAAGTGGTTCATTACGGTAGGTCAAACATGATGGCAGAATATAGTATTAACAGTAAGACTCTTGGCAGTGTGGAGAATCAGAGGGATCTTGGGGTCTGAGTCCATAGGACTCTCAAAGCAGCTGCACAGGTTGACTCTGTGGTTCAGAAGGTGTATGATGTATTGGCCTTCATTAATCGTGGCATTGAATTTAGGAGCCGAGAGGTAATATTGCAGCTATATAGGACCCTGATCAGACCCCACTTGGAGTACTGCGCTCAGTTCTGGTTGCCTCACTCCAGGAAGGATGTGGAAGCCATAGAAAAGGTGCAGAGGAGACTTACAAGGATGTTGCCTGGATTGGGGCGCATGCCTTTTGGGAATAGGTTGAGTGAACTTTGCCTTTTCTCCTTGGAGCGACAGAGGATGAGAGGTGACCTGATAGAGGTGTATAAAATGATGAGAGGCATTGATTGTGTGGATAGTCAGAGGCTTTTTCCCAGGGCTGAAATGGTTGCCACAAGAGGATACGTGTTTAAGGTGCTGGGAGTAGGTACAGAGATGTCATGGGTAAACTTTTTACTCAGAGAGTGGTGAGTGAGTGGAATGGGATGCCAGCAATGGTGACGGAGGCGGATACGATAGGGTATTTTAAGAGACTTTTGGATAGGTACATGGAGCTTAGAAAAATAGAGGGTTATAGGTAAGCCTAGTAATTCCTACGGTAGGGACATGTTCGGCACAACTTTGTGGGCCGAAGGGCCTGTATTGTGTTGTAGGTTTTCTATGTTTCTGTGCTGCTGTAAAACAACAAATTTCGTGACACAGTATGTAAATGATAATACATCTGATTCTGATTTATGTGGCTATGTATACAGTTAACCAGAGTGTAGACAATATACTACTTTAGATTGCTCACAAGTATTATCACAATTCCTGTTCAAGAACCTCATTCTGTAATGAGCTTAAACAGGATAGCATCAGGGTCAGAGGGTAACAAGTCTCTTCCAAAACTGAGGATTCCACAAACAGTGAAATGTCACCGAAAACATCATCGTTCAAATATGCAATCCTGCTACACTTTAGACTTTTGCTTCAATTCATCAACACTTTATCACCGAGCTCTGGAAAACCCTTTGATAGATTTAATGCTGGTCCACGTGACTATTCCTGAGTGCTGGAGATGCTCAGTGGAACACAGGCTAGTTGCTCACTGCACCAGGTCTGAAAATAAATCCATACCTTTGTTTTAAGATTAATTAGCCACATGGTGTAACCTACATGTGATAATTTTGGAATTTAAGATAAGTGTTGGCAATGGATATTGAATTGGTCTTACCACAACCTGTTGAAGACAGGCAAATAGTTAAGGCACACACACTGCAGTTTGAACTAGTGTTTTATTACTTTTAATTCCTTTTCTCAGATTTCATTCTGTATGTTTGAATAATACTATAAGTGATAATATGCAACCAAAAAACTACCAAGGTCAGCCAAACTAAAACCAAAACAGAGCTAACATTTAAGGAACAAATGTAGGAAGTACAATGATTATGCACGCATTGGGGAAGAAATGTGACTTTGAATGTAGAATGATAGCTGGTGCCAGACGGAGTTGTTTGAGTCTCTCAGAAACTGCTGACTAACTTCCAGGTCTCAGGGAACCCCCGCATAAAAATTATTATATCTACAGTTCATGGTGTCTTAGCGTGATCAGTAAGTTGTAGATAGACTAAATCAGAAATATTTGCCAATGCTCTTTTGAGTAGCGAATGAATTTTTAGCTTACCTTTCTTGAAATTAATCTTTCTTTCCCTTTTATAAGTTTTAAAAACTCATAAGGCAAGCATAATAAATTTCTCAATTCTGTGTTGAACTTGAGATAAGCACACATGGATTTCACCTTCAACTGAAATGAGACAATTTCTATCCTTACTCTTGATGCTTGTTAAACAAGAAAAAGCTTGCTCACACAAATGACAACAAAAGTTGAAAACGGCAGCAAAATGTGCATTGCTTGTCTATGAATAGCAGGATACTTTTCTTTCACAGAAATTCAGAACTTGTCCAGGGACAGGTCAGGAAACATCTTGAGAGCATGATCAGAGTGCAGGTCACGAAGTTCTTCTTCTTCTCTCAAAGTCAAGTTCTCAGGCTGAGCAGAGATTTAGAGAAAGGGCCCCCTCACCCGGTTATACATTTGTGTTGAAAAGGAGGAAAAGTACTGTTTAATTTTGTTCTTCAGTTCTTCCAGGTTATTTTCAATTAGTCTTGAGTTTTTCTGATATCCTTCCTCACTCTCAGGCCCAAGCAGCAGTGATTTTCACACATTTCAAGATTTCTTTTGGAACATGATTTTTCCAAAGATTCAATTTCTTTCAAATCCAAAAATCTTGTCACCTGAAGTCAAAACATTTTCTCCAGGGCCCTGCAGAGACTTGTTCAACTGGTTCACATGATGAAAAATGTCTGCTAAGTAGGCCAGTTTCTGCAGCTAGTCTTCATCTTCAAAGCACTTAGCAAAATCTGGCCTATTATTTTCTTGAAAGTACTCCTGCAACTAACCTTCCAGCTCCAACATCCTGTTGAGAACTCTTCCTCTGCTAAGTCACCAGATTTCTGTCTGCAGCAGGAGACAGATGGGCTCTCTGTCCAGGTTTTCACAGCTTTTTGAACATTCTCTAGTAAACTAGTCTTTAAGCTTCTAAATAACTTACTTCCTGAGCCGTTTACTAATTATGATGTTATTTTCAAAAGCTTTAATCTGATTGCTTTGAGATTCCAATAGCTGTTTAAAATAATCAGAACTTTTATGTGTTACGTGGCTGTTACTTGAAGTTAAGTGTCCTTTCAATTTTACTGGAGCTGTTGCTATATTTGTACGTTGTGTGCAACAGGCTAGGCACAATGGAATAGGGCAACTTGGTTCACCAGTCCGTGATCAGTAGCTTTCGTTGTAAAGATGGGCTTTTTTTGTGTGCATTGTTGCACTAGTGCAGTAGAATGACTCAGAAGAATGTAATTCTTCATCATGAACCTTATCTGAATCATTTGTTGGGCTAGGCCTGGAATCCTCCTCTTCCATCTTACACCTCCTCTTCAAAACTTGCCACACTGGATCACCTTTAGAATGAAAATTTCCCTCCAATTTTTTACTAGACTGATAGTTTGTTCACTTGCATAAGTCAGCCAGTGGAGAAGTTGAAGGAGGTAATTCAGGAGGGAGAGGCTGACATCACAGCCCAAGTTGGGCAAGTCCATTCAATGCTCGGAAGACGCAGATCATGCTGCTCATCTGCCTACTGTTCTCCCCTCCGTGCAATGCAGCACTCACCAATTATCAACGGCTCCTCCATCGCACATCAAAAACTGAGACTGGACTCAACCAAATAAACACAATCCTACTGCGCACTGCCACAGTGGGCTGAGAGACCTCTAAGTGGATTGCCAATGGGGCTGCTCGGTCACTGCCCACCAAAGTTGCTAGCGTCATGCAAAGTTCAAAATGACGTTTTTTAAAAATCATGATATCTCACAGAAATCCGGTTTACAGAGAATGGTGTGAAAAACAAAAAAAAATCCAGTGAATGGCAGTTCTGTGGACAAAAACTCCTTCTTAATGAGAAAGGTCAGAGGGGAATGGCCAGACTGGCAGTACTAACTCAAATAACCATTCGTCATAACAGTGGTATGCAGAAGGCATCTCGATGCACAGCATTTCAAATCTCGAAATGGATGGGCTACTACAGCAGAAGGCCATGAACAAACACTCAGTGGCTACTTTATTAGGTACAGGAGGTACAGACTAACTTCTGGAGGAACTCAGTGGGCTTTCATAATCTGTGGAAGCAAAAGAGTAGGGTCAACATTTCGGTTTGAGACCCTGTTTTAGGCGGTGCAGGTGGGGAGGAAGAGAAAAGATGGCCAATATAGATGTTTGGGGAAGTGGGGTGGTGTGTGTTGATACCTTGACACTGCTGCCAGTGGAGATGGTGGAATTAGATACAATCACCACCTTTAAGATACACTTAGACTGGCAATTGAATAGACAAGCTAATATAAAATACGGACATTATGAAGACAAATGGGATGAGTGCAGATAGGCAAAATGGTCAACATGTTCCAGGTGGGCTGAAAGGACTGTTTCTGTGCTGTACAATCCTATTACTGTGAAAACCCAGCAGGAGAGGGGGGGAATGGAAGAGGCACTTGCTTTTGAATTGTAATTTAAATATTTGGCAGATCTGGAACAATATCATTTTTGAAGGGACTGTTTCATTTCAATAGTACAAGTAATATGGAATTTGTGTGTGTGTGTGTCTGTCTGTACTCACAAGGTTAATTTTATTTGCTACTTCTCCTCGTCTCACTACCATAACCCCACACATCAGACATCTTGATGGGGGGAGAGTGCTATGACTAATTGCGTTCTACATTTATAAATAAAGCTTGCCTTCTGCTTTATAGGGTCATAATAGTCCTGTGCTTAAATTGGCATCCTTGATTCTACAGTGATTATCTTTCAATAGTATTTGTTTGGCGGTAAAGTGCTTTAGGGAGGTCCTCAGGTTGTGAAAGGCAAAAGAAAGTCTTTTACATCTAATAAGTTATGCACTGTTACTTACAAGTTAGCATTAAACTGGAATAACTGTGGAATAGATATCATCAGTTCAAAGAATGGACAGAGGGCAGAGCCAATACAGGTGAATGAATAAAGAGAACAGCATCTGTTCCTTCATTCACATTTACTTTGATGACGACCAGGATTGACAAATTACAGTTCAAGATCATTAGGAAGATTAGGGCAGGGGATTGAGCTTCAGTCAATGACGATGAACATAATTCTTGAAACTGCAATGGACCACAAAGCTGAGGTACTGTAAAAGATTTAATTAATAAACTGGTTAACTTTTACCATGAATGCTTCTCTTGAAAACCTCAGATTCTTGAAATATGTACAGAATGGTAGTGTTGAGTTTAAAGGACCTTGCCTTGATACTCCATGTACAAATCAAGGCTACAAGCATGTCATTAGGAGATTAGCTGACTTGGCACTGGAGTTGCACTTAAAGGAGATCACTCTTATTAAAGTTTCTGATTATTTGTCAGTAATCCATGGATGATGCAAGTCCCTGACTTCAATCAGTATCACACTCCTTGCTCCTGTCTAAGCTTACTGAAGTGACCCACTGAACTTCTTTCTGCCAGTTACATTTATGCTATCAGCTTCCAAATTCTTTATTGGAGAGGAATGAAGAGTCGACGTTTTGTACTGAGCCCTTCATCAGGAACCGATGAAAGTTCTCTGCTTGAAATGTCTGCTGTTTATTACTCTCCACAGGTGCTATCTGACCTGCTGAATTCTTTCAGCATTTTCTGTGTAATGACTTATTTTTCTTTCCTTGTATGCTAGTTAACTGCATTACCCTTGTCACTACAGAGTTAAATAAATCATTCAATTTTATGACTCATTCCGTTTCAATGAAAAAACAAAGGAAATCAAAGGACAAGGAGATGAGATTGGAGCCGTGCCCAGACCAATCTGATTTTACTGAGATAAAGCTACCCTAAGGTTAAATGTGCAGACTGGTAAATCCAGAGACCCAGACTAACAATACAAATATGTGAGTTCAAATCCCAACCAGCAGCTGGGGAATTCAAATCATCACTTACTTTAAAACTAGTCTGTTAACAGTGATCATGGAAAACTGGATTGACGTAAAACCCATCCGGTCCATCATGGCCCTTGAAGGAAGGAAGTTTGCTGCCATTATCTGGGCTTGCCAATTGGTGACTCCAGGCTGGAGAACAATAGCAATGTGGTTGACATTTAATTGTCCTATGCATAAAATAAATGCAACAATGATGAAAGCAAATGGAGCAGATGGCATTGACCTATCCATTGAGTTTATTTTATGGAGAAAGTTGCTCCCCAGCCAGTCAACTATGCAAAATTCTCCTCACAAACAAATGGAGGTCAGTGTCTAAATTAGGAGAGTGGTCCCACAGACTTCTGAAACAACAACCTAGCACAGTCATAATCTCTGAATCCTCTAACCAGCATATTGTATAGACGCAGGAAGGAGTGGACCAGGAGGTCTTCTACATTGACTCTGGACAGCACGATATTGCTTTGCAGAAATCAAACAGCCAAGCAAGCTTCCTCCTGATAACAATCGGTTGCTCCCCCCCCCCCACCCCAGATGGTGAGCACTCCCTATTGAACACTACTTACCAGCAGCACTAAGCCAGGGAGTGCCCTCCTCTCTTTGCTACCATCAGGGAGGAGGTACAGGAGCTTGAAAACACACATCAGCATCTTAGGAACAGTTTCTGCCCCCTGCCATCAGACTTCTGAATGGCCCATGAACACTACCTCACTATTTTGCTTTCTTTTGCACTACATTTATTTTTTAATATATTTCTTATTAGAACTTAATTTTTTTACATCTTGTGGCACAAAACAACACATTTCATGATATTTGTCAGTGATAATAAACCTGATTCCGATTCTAAGAGGAACATGGGTGGGAAATTCAACACGGCAGCACTACTCTCTGGAAAACATAGCTACCAGACTGGACCCAAGACAGGTGCTAAGAAACCATTACACAACGTCATGTCATCAATGTACACTAGGTAGACAGAAAACAGGCATGGAGAAGCAAAGATGGGTATCAATGAGATGCTGCGGGTCATCATAGGCAGAAGAGTTGTATTTCACACAACCTAACATTCCCATCAAGCTGGGGACCATGACTGGTTCATCCATTTGTGCAGGGAGGTACATCCTGAGCATCATTAGGGATGAGTAAAATTCAAGGGCAGCATCAGGGTAAATAGCAAACACAAAAAGCAATAGACGCAGCTATGATACACAGCCAGCGGATCAGAGCTTCATTTTGTCATTAATTCTGGGTGACAAGTATACAGGTGGTGGAAGGAAATAATGGCAAGAACATGTTTCACCAGTGATAGTGAAGCCCAACACGCAAGGGCCAAAGACAATCTGTAATAATATTTAGGCAGAAGTACTAAATGGATGACCCATTTTAGCTTGCCCTCCACTGTCAGAGAAACCAAGCTGATTCTCTTCATGTCAAAAAACTGCTAACAAGGGTTTTACAACCCGATATTTATTGAAGCATACTTGCAAAAATGCTGGATGATCTTCATCTTCCTGGTCTGATTCAAGCAATGTCTCCAGATACACTTTGGCTAATTATTGTCACCTCAACACAAATCCATCAATGGGAAGAAGTGTCAAGCTTAAGTAAGCTGGGAAAAAGGCTATTTCCAAAAGACCCTGAGAAGATGCAGCTCGATGTGTTTCAAAATAATTAGCATTTAGTGGTTCACAAATGAGCAAGTGTTCCCTTCTCTTTCTGAGAAATACAAGTCAAAATAAAAAGCCAAAGTCCAAATAAAAATCATTAACCAAACAAATTAGAAAATGGTGCTGAGCTGTGGATGAGTATGGCTGAAAAAGACAAGTTAGTATTGTATATATAAATGGTAATAATAAAATAAAGATGGATAAGAAAGGTTGCAATGGAGAGCCTGGCTGTTTGAGGCTCAGGATTCAGCAGTGTTTGTGACAATTCAGACATGTAACAGGTCAGTGCTTGCCTAGTGGATTTCATTTATCAGTCTTGCAGCACTATATTCTTATCACTGGAGACAAGACTGTCAGTTCAAAAACACTGAAATAAGTTTGTAGTAGGGAAGGGATAAACAGCGCGAAGTTCACTAGTTTACACGATATAGTTATTGATAACATTACAAGCATCAGGCAGAGATAGAAAGCCATGTCATATCTATAAGAAATAATTGCTAGGTGTTGTTATCTTCCAGGTTGACTCATCTTCTAAGACTACAGCACACTCAGTCTTCATTCTTACTGACGTTGTTGATACACAATGGTCTTAATGAGGCAACTGTAAATAATTTCTTAGTTAGAATTTGAAACATCACTTAGTTTTTGAGTCATTCACCCAGTGTTTCTTAACTGGAAACCTCACACACCGTCCAGATTCTAGGTATCTCCCTTAGCCAAGCTACCATTCCCATCAAAGCTCTACTGTTATGTCATACTCTACTTGCAGCATGATGAAATCTTACTGAAATCACATATACAAATTGCATGACTATGCTTAAGAGTATAGCATAATGTCTCAGATGAGGCATACTGAATATTCAATGGACTTTTTTGCAGAATATGTCTAAGATAAAGTACAATAGGCATGTAATCGCATACAATTTGGAAGAATAGGAGGTAAATCAGAAGACCAAAATCAGGTTTATTAACACTGGAGCAAGTCAGGGAAGAATGCAGGATGGTGCTTAACCAAGAGTCACAGTTTCAGAATGACTGGCAATTTTGAACAATGATTGGGAAGTTTCTTCCTTTTAGCAATTCGAGTAAAGGGCTTAAGTTCACCTAGAAAGCTGTAGATGGTCACTGAAAATACTTAGGACAGAGATCCAACCGCAGTTCCAGATATTGGGGAAAGCAAATGATACAGGTAAAGTGCAGAACAGTAAGCTGTAGTAGGTTGTTAGCTTTGGCTGTTTCGAAGATCTGATCAGACTTGAAGGATCTGAAGATATAATCCTGCTCCAGTTCCTACCAATTATATTTATGTCATTTTCTTTCTGCTCTCTTCTATGGTACAGTGGACTTCTCACATTCCCTTTGCAAAAAATTGGTGATTCATTGCACAACAGAGGATCTATCCTCTTCCAAATCATTCACAGTACATGCCTTTTAAGATACACACACAAAATGTTGGTGGAACACATCAGGCTAGGCAGCAACTATAAGGAGAAGCAATGTCGACGTTTCGGGCCGAGACCCTTTGTCAGGACAGGTCTCTGTCCGAAACGTCGACATTGCTTCTCCCTATAGATGCTGCCTGGCCTGATGTGTTCCACCAGCATTTTGTGTGTGTTGCTTGAATTTCCAGCATCTGCAGATTTCCTCGTGTTTGCCTTTTAAGATATTTTGATCCTTTCCTTCCAGGGAAACAATTGTTTTCCAGCTTATTTTAAAAAGAGTACATTGCCTTACCCTCAATCATCCTTTTTGGAAACTATTTCCACTGTTAATTGTTAACATATTCTTCAGTCTTCCAAACCCCTCTCCAGCCTGGATTATATGACTGTGAGTCTTTCTCTTATATACAAATCTCAACTTCCCTGATCATTAGAATGCATCTATTTCCTCTGAGATCTAACCACAACTTCAATGAATGGTCAGTTATCTGTATTATTTGGTATATCTAAAGCTTCCATAAAGGCCTTATTCGAGATTTTGAAAGCAATTTTATTTGCTTTTATGTATTTAAACATTTAATGTTTAAAATTTGAAGTGAAATTTGCCAAACAAATAAACAACTTAAAAATCATAGATTATTTAACAATTTACAATAGGATGACTTACATGAGACTCAATTAGACAAATTATTGCAATATTAAATGCAAAATCTTGGAACAGATTTTTTGATCATCACCTCTTGCCTTTCACAAATTGACTTCGAGATTTTCTGTAATATTTAACTGGTTCACTCATTGACCTTTGTTTGTTAGTGACAAAATCAATTATGTCCAGAAACACATTACCAAGATTTGAAAACTACAAGGATGAATCAGGGAATTACAATTTCAAAGCCGTTAAGTACTTGAAAGTTTTGTCACTCTACAGTTAGGGAAACTACAGAACAAACTCCGAGATGTTGGCTTCAACTGGCTTTTTAACTTTTAAAGTAAAATGACTGTGTTTAACCAATAATGCAAATTTTTGGCAATATGCATAATCAATGTCATACTAACTAACTTCCTTGTCAAGATCAATCTCATTTTGCAAGTGATGTTTGTCCATTATGTCCACATTGTGGATTCAGTCAATGTGCTGTGTTTTGCAAGATTGGGCCTTGGCACACAGCTTACCATTAAAAATCAAAACATTTTTCCACACGCACGAATTATTCTATGCATATCTATTGTAAGCTGGAAACAGAATGCCTGATATAAGACAATAACTACAATAATGTTAATAGTTAAAACATAACTCTGGAGTCTAAACTATATTAAGTTTACTGATTACCTTTTTGGTACATTTTTTCTCTAAGGAGAAGTGAAGTACAGTAAATGCTGTAATGAAATAAAAGAATAGAAAATGTTTGAAATATTTAGCAGTTCAGTCAGCTTTGTGGTCTGTAATAGCAAACATTTCAAATCAAAGACTTTCCAACAGAACAGGAAAAAACTCATGATAAACTGGTTTTAACATTCAGGAAGAGCAGGGAGAAGAGGACGGAACAAGAAAAGAGGCCCACGTGAGAATGGAGGGCAGGAAAGATGAAGCAACAAAGATGAGAGAAAAACAGGGTGGTACAGGTGCCCCCCACTTTACGAAAACTCGCTTTACCCCACTTCGCTTTTACGAAAGACCTACATTACTACCCATTTTCACTAACCAAAACAAATCTGAAGAGGATTTTCGCTTTTACGAAAAAAGGCGCCTGCTTTAAACTTGTGTTTACCCCGAGAAAGATTACCATGGCAGTGAAGCCTTGCACGGGCAGATGTGTGCGCATGTGTGTACGTGCCGATTTTTTCCTACAAATCGGTTTTGGCTAAGTCTTCCTGATCCTGGTAAGTGAAACCAAACTGTACATACATTATTTCTACTTTATATAGGCTATGTACTTATCATATCATTCCTGCTTTTACTATATGTTAGTATTATTTTAGGTCTTATGTGCCATTTGGTATGATTTGGTTGGTTACTTTTTGTGCCTGGGAACACACAAAAATTTTTCCCATATAAATTAATGGTAATTGTTTCTTCGCTTTACGACATTTCGGATTATGAAAGGTTTCATAGGAACGCTCTACTCTCGGATAGCAATGGAAACCTGTAAAAGAATAACAAAGTCAGTCTGGAGCAGGTGTAGAAGGATGAGGTACTGCTCAGGGACAGCAAGAATCCGGTAGACGATTAACCTAGAAAAGAAAAAAAAGCTCAAAAGGAACCAAGTGGATTGCAGATTCAACAGAAGCAGCTTAATTCTAAAGAATCACAATCCTAATATTCAATGCTGTGAAATATTCCTACATTCTGAAACTGAACCATGGCACTGTATTCAAGGAGCCATTCAACATGGTGAGGGAAGAGAAATGCAGTTATAATCAGGGATAGTAGAGTCAGGGGGCTAGACACTACTCTCTATCGCAAGGATCATGTGTCCAGAAGGTTGTGTTGTCAACCTGGTGCCTGGTTCAGGACATCTCATTTGGCCTGCAGAGGAACGTTGTGGTTCATGTGGGTACCGACAATGTAGAAAGAACATAGGAAGCCCTATTCACAGCCCTGGTTATGCAGACTGAACTTGAGCAGCAATGGACTAAATTAAAATGCAGAACTAAAATGGGGAAGGATGGAGCTGTTCTGATGGGATGGGTTCCACTTGAACAATGCTGGCACCAGAGTTCCGGCAAATTGCATAACTAGGCTGTGGATAGGGTTTTAAACTAGGGCTGTGGGGTAGTTGGGGGGAGGTAGGGTGTTCAACATCTTGGAAAAATATGGATAAAGTAAAAAGATAGGAGAGGTTATGGAAATCTCCAGAATAAAGAAAAAGCCAAACATCTTAGAAAGGGATAGGAATTTATCTTAAGACAACGTGGAGACAATATTGAATGGTGCTGAATACAGGACTGAAGATGTTACATTTGAATGCATACAATATATGAAATAAGGTCAACGATCTTAGTTAGAAATTGGCAGTATGATGTTGTGGGCATCGGAGAGTTGTGGCTGATGGAAGATCACAGCTGAGAGCTTAACATCCAAGGATACACATCACATTGAAAAGACAGGCAGGTGGGCATAGAGGGTGGGATGTCTTTATTGATAAAAGATGAAATTAAATCTCAAGAAAGAAGTGACATAGGATCAGAAGATGCAGAATCCTTGTGGGTAGGGTTGAAAAATTGCAATGGTAATAAAAGACCCTGATGGGAGTTATGTAGAGGCCTCTGAACAGTAGTCAGGATGTGGGATACAAATTACAATGGGAGTTAGCACTAGATTCTGGAATGGTTCCCAGAGGACTGGAAAATTGCAAATGTCATTCATAATTTTAAGATGGAAGGCTAAGCAAAAGACTGGAAATTATAGGCCAGTTAGCCTGACTTCAGAAGTTGGCCAGATGTTTGAATCCATTATTAAGGGTGAGGATTTAGGGTGCTTGCAGGCAAACTATGAAATAGGCCGAAGTCAGCATGGTTTCCTTAAAGACAAATCTTGCCTGACAAACTTGCTGGAGTTTATGAGGAAGTACAGTAGGCTCTCCTTATCCGTGAGTTCTGCATGCGCGAATTCAGCCAACCGCGAATTGAGAAAACCCGGAAGTGCTCTTCCAGCACCTGTTCAAGCATGTATTGACTTTTTTTTTGTCATTATTCCCTAAACAATGCAGTATAACAACTATCTTACATAGCATTTACATTGTATTAGGTATTATAAGTAATCTAGAGATGATTTAAAGTATACGGGAGGATGTGCGTGGGTTATCGTGGATCGGGATCGAAAAAAATCAGTAGTTCTGTTACTAAGTAAGTCGGAACAGGTACATCCGGTATTATTTAGCGTCAGTTAGTCAAACGTTTGTCTTAGTATATAGTATATATTTTACCTTTCTATGCATATAAAACACTTAAGAACGTATATTTCAGCGCTGGGCTCGGGAACAGAAGTTCCCGAGTTCGATCCAGTGACAGATCACCCCCGAGCGCGCTGTCCATCCATGTCTGGTTGATGTGGAGGTTCAAAAACCCAAAACCCCAAAACCCAATAATTAAACCACTGCGTTGCTTAGTGATAATTGTAGCTTTGATCAGGGCAGGGCCTTTCTCACTTTATCCTTTAAAATTGTTCTGATCATTGACTGACTGTAGCCTAACGCTTTTCCAATGACCGATGGCATTTCATCTCTTTCTGATCACTATTATTTCCACTTTATTTTCAATCATGATCATAATTACTTTTGTGAACAGAAACACTGCGTATTCAGAGCTCTGCTGCCGGGTCCGAACTTCCACTGCACTAGACAGGTTAAGAAAGGACTGGGGTTTCGCTGGGTCCTAAAGTCCATTGCATTGAGACAGGTTGAATAAGGGACTTGAGCACCTACGTTTTTTGGTATCCGCGAGAGGTCCAGGAACCAATCCCTCGCGGATAAGCAGGGCCGACTGTACAGACAAAGGAAAGTCAGATTCGGGATAATTTATCACAGGAAATTTGTTGTTTGTGTTTAACAACCAATGCACCGATGGGTTTGCTGGGACAGCTCACAGGTATCGCCACACACTTAGATGCCCACAATGTTCAGCAAAACAAGTAGCAAAAACAACATTAGGGTATTTTGTTTACTTGGATTTTCAGAAGGTCTTTGACAAGGTGCTGCACATGAGGCTGCTAAACATTTAATTACGGAAAAGATATTAGCATGGAGAGAAGCTTGGCTGATTGGTAGGAGGCAAAGAGTGGGAAAATGGGAGCCTTTCCTGGTTGGGTACTGGTGACTAGTGATATTCCTCAAAGGCTGGTGATGGGTCTAATGTTTTTTACGTTATATGTTAATGATCTGGATAATGGAAATTAATAGCTTTGTGGCAAGTTTGCGGATGTTACAAAGATAGGTGGAAGGGCAGGTACTGTTGAGGTAGCAGGGAGTCTGCAGAAAGATGGACAGACTAGAAGAATGAGCAAAAAAGTGGCAGATTGAATACAGTCATAGGGAAATATATGGTCATGCACTTAGGTAGAAGGAATAAAGGCAAAGACTATTTTTAAAATAGGAAGCAAATTCAGAAACCAAAAGGGCAAGGAATCTTGGGAGTCCTAGTACAGGACTTGCAGGGTGAGTGGGTTGTAAGGAAGGCAAGTGCAATGGTAGCATTCGTTTCTATAGAACTGGAATATAAAAGCAAGAATGTAATGCTGAGGTTTTATGAGCATTGGTCAGACCACATTTGGAATACTGTCAGCAGCTTTGGGCCCCATATCTAAGAAAGGATGTGCTGACATTGGAGAGTGTCCAGAGGAGGCTTACAAGCATAATCCCAGGATGATACAGCCTAGTATGATGAGCAGTGATGACACTGGGTGTTTAGAAAAATGGTGGTGGGGGGGGGGGGGACTGTTCTCACTGAAACCTTCTAAATATTGAAGGGCCTAGATAGAGTGGATGTATTGAGGAAAGGCCAACAGTGGGAGATTCTAGAACCAGAGGGCACAGCCTCAGAATAGAAGGGTTAGAACATCTTTAGAACAGAGATGAGGAGGAATTTCTTTATCCAGAGGGTGGTGAATTTGTGGAATTCATTGCCACAAACAGATGTAGCGGCCAAGTCAGCGGGTATATTTAAAACAGTTCTTGATTAGTAAGGGCATCACAAAGGAAGAAGGCAGGGTTATGGAGGGGGGGGGGGGGAGGAGGAGGCTCAATGGGTCAAATGGACTAATTTTGTTCCTAAGTTTTATGGTCCAGATCATGGTTATACATAACTGAAAGTTAACAGATCTTTAATCTCACTGGCATTAATTTGAATGAATTAATTTTCTCAGGAATCTGCTCACCTTAATGAATTGCATAACCATGTGGAACCTGCACTATTTCCAGAATGAATTGTTGAGGAATTATGTAGCATAGCAGAGGCAAGTGCTGGAGGTGCTAGTGTTGTTATTTTGAATTGCTTATGGACGGAAAAACATTTGGAACAAGATAACTTTACAGGTCACTGATCTCAATCTTTTAACAGTGGCAAGGTCAAGTACTGGTACAAATTCACTCAAGTGAGTATTTGCCATATTTTTCATAAAAATAAAAAATGCTTGAGCGAATCCAGCTAGTCAGCATTAACAAGTCCTTCTCTGGTTTCGGAAAGCTGAGTATGAGCCTCACACTGGGAACGTGACGTGACAGCATAATCAAAACCCAATGTAGTAATGAGGGTGGGAGGGGCAAGAGTAGCGAATTGCTGTAGATCGCTCTTCTGGTTAAGATATTAAACAAGAGGCAGAAGATTTGAATCCGAGTATATATCTTTCTGTGTGATGTGTACAATTATCTCTCTTCCACAGCATTGCAACATATGAAATGTCAGAGATATTTTGTCTTACAGGGATACAGGCTCTTCCTCCTTATAGATATTGCCTATTCCAGAAATTTTGATTGTCGATTTTCAGCTTTTTATTTAATCTAGTCAGTATTTTAAAATTCTGGAAAATGGTAGGGTGAGCATTTGTCAATCTTAACAGTGAAAGGTGCATCATTTCCAAACCCTACTCAGAATTGTTTTCAATCCAGCTCCCAAAGGTCCACAGTCAGTCAAAGTAAATTTATTACCAAGAATGTACATGCCACAGTAAACAACTCAGAGATTTATTTTCTTATGGGCATACTCAATAAATCCATAGAATAATAGCTATTATAGCTATTATAATGAAGGAGTGCACCTACTGGGTGTTCACCCAGTGTGCAAAAGACAACAAACTGTACAAATACAAAAAGAAAGAAATAATAATAAATAAATAAGCAATCAGTATTGAGAACATGAGATGAAGAGTCCTTGAAAGTGAATTGTGGGAACAGTTCAGTGATGGGGCGAGTGAAGTTGAGCCCTTTGTTTCAAGAGCCTGAGGCTCCTGTACAACCTTCCTGATGGCAGCAGTGAGAAGAGAGCATGTCCTGGGCGAATAGGGTCTTTGATGATGGATGCTGCTCTCCTGCAACAGTATTTCATGAGGGGAGGGCTTTACCCGTGATGGACTGGGCTGTATCCACTATTTTTTGTAGGATTTTTCTTTCATGAGCATTGGTGTTTCCATACCAAGCCAGTCAATATACTCTCCTCTACACATCTATGGAAGTTTGTCAAAGTTTTAGATGTCATGCCAAATCTTCTCAAACTCCTAAGGAAGTAGAGCTGCTGCCGTGCTTTCTTCATAATTGCACTCATGTGCTGGGCCCAGGACAGGTCTTCCAAAACAATAACACTGAAGAATTTAAATTTGCTGACCTCCACCTGATCCTCTGGTGAGGTCTGGTTCATGGACCTCTGGTTTCTCCCCCTGAAGTCAATAATCAGCTCCTTGGTCTCCGTGACATTGAGTAAGAGGTTATTGTTATGGTACCACTCATCCAGACTTTCAATCTCTCTCCTACATGTTGATTTGATGTGACCAACAACAGTGGTATTGTCAGCAAACTTAATTATGGCATTGGAGCTGTACTTAGTCACACAGTCAAAGTGTAAGATGAGTAGAGCAGGTGGTAAGCAACAGCTTTATGGTGCACCTGTGCTAATGGAGATTCTGGAGAAGATGCTTCTGAGGATTTGCAACAAACACCAAATCCTTGTGTTCTTCAAACTTACAAACACACTCAGCCAGAAACTTGTCTACCTCAAGGGTCCTACACCCAAACATAAACAGAACAATATTGTATATGCTATCCAATGCAATAAGAACTGCACAGACCTGTAGGTCAGTGAGACAAAGCAACCACTTCACAACCAGATGGCCCAACACAGGAGGGCTAAAACCTCAGGTCAAGACTCTACTCTATATTTACATCTAAAGGACAAGGGACACTCCTTTGATGATAACTAAGTGCACATTTTGGACAGGTGGTTTGAAAGAGGGATTAAAGAAGCCATCTTTGTCAAACTGGAAAACCCATCCCCGTACAGAGGGGGTAAGGTACGACACCACCTATCAGCTACTTACAATGCAGTCCTAACATCACTACCCCGGCGTCTCCACAACACTTCACACCTCCATTCATACAAAGACTAATGATCTTCTCATTAGCTCTACAACTCTTAATGATTCTCATGTGATTGCAATACCTTTCAACAATTCACAGAGTTTATAAGCTAGAAAACTACCCACCATGGATTAGAACTGAAGAAGCCCATTGGATGAGTGGCAAAACGTCTTCTAGACAACATAGCAAGTCTGGTTACCTTGATTTACTACTGCTTGATGTACAATGACCTGGATGACTGAGAACCTTCATCGACATATAATTAAACATTCACATGCGGACGGTAGCGCTCGAATTTTCCAGAAGCTGTTGTTTTTGAGTCCTCACTGCACCAACTCCTATTCACCGCTTCCTGGTAAAAGTTCTCCTTTTTGGGCTCCATTGGTTTGCACATTCCCACCGGATCAAATCCTCTCTCAAGCTCCTTCTCTCTCCATCTCCCACCGAATAAAAGCTTCGACCCACACCAGTATCTGTCACAAAAGATGCTCCCCCCAGCGTTCTCTAGAACCTTCTCCCAGTTTCACCCTCTTGATTGAATGACACACACATTCCTAAGCATCCTTTATCTTTAACAGTAATCCAAACACTGCCAGCAGACCACACTGCTTCTACAGAAAAACCATTTATATGAAATACCCTGAAACATTAGCAGTAAAACCTTTACCATGGCATTACAAGATAACTTCTTGGTATAATGGCTGTACTTTAAGTTGCCTTTTAAACTTAAGTGATCCAGAAGTCTAATTCTCAAGCAATTCATAAATAATGACAGATCATAAATCGATTGCACGCTCATTTTGTTAGGGTTATAAGGCTTAACCTGGCTTTAGTTAACAGCAAATACACAGCAAGTACACAGAGTGGAGTATTTCCAGAATGCTGATGTCACATCCTGACACAGAGACATAACACCAACATTCCCAGGCTCCTTGCCCCTGAAACTGGTACAGTAGTAGGTCTAGTTAGAGGGAGAAAATATCGGAAGTTGCTCCAGACTACAATAGATGTTTTCCTGCCTTAGATAACTATTTATTGTAATTTATACAAGACCTTGGAAAATAAAAGGTATAAACTGTTCTATCCCAACAAAAATAAGTCAGTATCTGGGCTGCAAGTGCGTTTTACTCAGTATTGTGAAAAATCAGGCAAAATATTTAGTTTCCTGTTAAGAAATGCTGGCTGCATCAAAATGTGAAAAAGAGCATTAGTCACGACACAGCACGCAAAACAATGGAAATGTGAAGCCAATGAAGTGAAGTGTGGTGGGGGGGGGAGGGCAAGAAACACTTGCAGCACCCCTTTGAACATTTAGTAAGCACTGAAGCAACAGCAGTATCCTATAACAGTCTTTCAGTAACACAAACATGCAATAAGTTTAAAAGCTACTGAATTCCTGAAGAATTTTTGAGTGTTGGACAAGCCAAAAGATCAATGGGCTTAAAGGACTACGAACGTAATGGGTGGCAATTTCTCGACCACTTGCCTATAATTATAATGTACCATACTGGGAACAATGATTTACATCGCAATGTGATTCCATCATGAAATGGAGTGAGGAACACATCAACCATGGAGCACATCACATCCTCACTTCGTAACTGAGCTGCTTATAAAACACTTCAGTGTCTGCATTCTCCAGTAAACAGCGCACCTCTAATAAGAATAATATACTATATTAAAGCTGGAGGAAAAGAGAAGAACGGACTAAATTGTCACAAGGACTGATGTTCAATAATTGATTAAATGAATCATATGAATGGAGTGCATTTACTGAAAACATATAACAAGTATGACTGATAGAAAATATTTATTAAGAATATTGTAAACATGCAACAAAGATGACCGAGAACTGATGAAATGTATCTCAGAAACAAAAGGTTAATACAAATTCCAGATACATCATGAAATCACAGCCCACTTCTAACTTCATCAAACTGGGTATGTTGAACAAACATATGACAGAATGAATGCCATAATTCCCACTGACAAAATTCAGATTAATCACATTTACATCAAAACATTCAGTGAAATGGTCAATAAAAATTGTTAAGGAAACAGCAATGAAGAATCCTATATCTCTGTGTGATGGTATTCCTGAATCTCCACCTGGAACTTGCATGAAAACTGAGAGAAAGATCCTGAACCACACAATAAAGGGGGCCAAGGACAGACAGAGATGAAGGACCTTCTTTGCTGCCCTAAGCACCAGCGGTGTTACAGGCAGTAACTAACTGAATGAAAAAGCTGATTGTGCTAAAAGAGTTACTCTTACTCCTTTGGTTTCAATGAAAAAAAATTCAGGATTATAATGGGGGTATTATAGTGGGTCTGCACGTTGCGATTTTACTTCTGCATGTAGATACAATCCAGCCTAGATGGATGCAGTAAAATCTCAAGCCCCTCTCTTCTTAGTTGTAATGATCTTAAATGAGGGAATGGGATGAGGTTAGTTCAAATCCAAAGTCATCTGCTGTGTAAGTTTAAATGCTGTGAAATTCCTGTGAAGCAGGATTTGCTTCTTTAGAGACCAGGTATTGGCCAGATGGTTCCTGCCTCTTGAGATGACTCTCTACTTTTGCTGGATATAATTCTGGAAAATTCCCTGGGATTTTTTCCATGTCTGAGACGCTATATGATAAACTGTTATGGAACTGTATAGAAAGTGTTATATTTCATTTGAAAATGTTTAAGTAAAATATTCTTTTTTTGGGGACTTACGAATTTCATTTTGCAGATTATAAATACAGAAGCTTTTTTCAGGGTAACAGGACAAACACTTTAATAACAATTACTTCAAAGTGAAGATATTATGGTTGCTGATACCAGCTTCTGTGCACAGAGTGAGGAAAAAGGGATTTTTCACAAAAGCAATTAAGGAAAACTTCAAAGGCAAGTTGATCCTAAATGTCATAATTAAAGACAACCGAATAAACTGCACACTGTAATGCATTATTTGATATAGGGACTTCAATCACTGAGCATAGATTCAGTTTATAAAAAGCACCATATACTCTAGAAAAAAAAACACTCATTGATCCTATTGATGAATTCTAAACCTCAGTTTTTTGAAAAAAGTACCCAAGCAAGAGCAGAAGAAGACAACAAAAAAAGAGTATAATCCAGCTTGCAGCCTGACCAAAGAACATTTTAATTTTGTGAAATAGTTAAAAACTGACATTAAATTAAAAACAAAGGACTGATGAAACTAATGTTTTGAATAGCACTAGGCAGGCATGAAAAAGATCACTAGGAGCATGGTCACAGAAGAGAATTACATAAAAAAAAAGTTTGAAAAGATTTTGTCCACTTTTTGGATTTCTACAGGCAAGTTCTTCACCAAAATCTCCAAATTAGTGGGAAATGCTGGGTGAAACATCTGAAGTTATTTGATTAGATTTAACAAGCAATGGAGGTATACTTTATTCACAAAGAAAGAATAAAATTTAAAATTCAAGTCTTAGTTGTTATGTCAGACAAAAGTGTCGCCAATTTAGACAACTGTACTTGCAATACTTCCTGTCAAGTTACAAATATACCATCATAAGGGATCTCTGTGCACACAGCACTTATTAGCAGGAGAAAGTCCTACCTGATTACCCCAGAGGTTCACATACTTTTCTGAAACTAGACTGCGACTGTTTAAATGGTGTACTCAGTATTGATGAGAAGTACTACAATTGTTTGTGTGTTATTAATTTAAACAAATTGTGTTTGTCTATGATTGTGACTTAGATGAAGATCAGACCACATTTCATGAGTAATTGATGCAGAAAACCAGGTAATTGCAAAGGGTTCAACATTTTTTTTTCCTGAGCATGCGTGTGTGTGTGTGTGTGTGTGTGTGTGTGCGTGTGTTTATTTCACATTACATATCTATGCTCTGAACTTCTTTCTGTATGTTGGTGCAAATAAATTGAATTGAATTGGCGCAGCCTGTAAAATCTTAGTCTAGTGTGTCTGAAACAGGCCAAAATAAGTTTCACCCTGCAGTATACAACAAGCAGGATCAGTGATGTAATCCACACTATTATTTCTATGTGGAAACCAAATAGCACTCAGAAACTGCCAACATGTTTGCTTGACGAAGACGCAGGATGTGGGCACCAGACAAAGGCCTTGTATTTATCTTTTACTTATTCTTTTCTGTTGAGGTGACAGAGGCAAGCTACTTTCTTAATCTCTTGAAGAGAGTTCAAGGTTAGACTCAGCAATGGCAGCAGTATTCCTATGAGTGAGCTGCCCTCATCTTTCCATGTGGTAGAAGTCACAGGTAAGGAAAATGCTGCTGAAACATGGCCAGTTACTGCAGAGGCTTTTGTGGATGGTACAAAATGGTGGCAGGAATAGAATGTTTCGCTAGTGGGTCGCTATCCAGCATATCCTTTGCCCTAGATGACATCAGACCTGATGGGTGATTTTTGGAACTTCCCTCATCTGAGTTCTGGTTAAGTTATTGGCTTCATTCATTAGAACATGCCTGCAAAATTCTGGCATTTCCCTGTGGCAGTCTGAATTACATTAAAGTATCTGGAATGGGGACTCTGGGGAGAAGAGTCATGAACATCACTTCATAGACAAATGAAGGCAGCACCAGTAAGTCAAGAAATGATTGTAAGCTTGAGAAGTCAATGAACCTTCATAGGCCCTGATGTATAGACTCAGGTTCTATATACCTGAAGCAAAAAAAAGTCACATTTCTTGAATTCTGTGGCAATCAGCTGGATCCTCTGTGTGCAAAATTGTTGAGTAGTCCGCAGTTTGTCGCTTCATAAAATTTGAACAATTCTTCCAGTAATCCTTATTCAAATTGAGTTCCAAGAACATTCCCAGATGTCGAAAACAAAGTAAGATATAAAGGCACACAGCAGAACCTGGAGTTTTCTAGTATAGTAATTTTACAAAAAAAATGCTTTCTTCCTTTGTACCAACAAAGCCAGAGTCTTGAACTGCACTTGGAAAAAAATTGGGTGCATATGGTTTTTAAAAGGATACACATCTTAATGTTAAAATTGTGTGAACATCGTTGTTCATAAAATTTTACAGATGAGTGGACCTCTACCACCCATCCCACAATCTCTTTGACCCACTACTTTCAGGAAGAAGTTACTTGAGCTTCAGGACTAGAACTGCCAGACTGGGTAACAGCTTCTTCCCTCGGGCTGGGAAACATATGTTTTGTGTGATCCAGAGGAATATTGTTTCAGTTGGTTGTATACAGTATATGTACAGTCAGATGAGAATAAATTTGAACTTGAAGTTCAATATTTTTCACAAACCCACTGAGAGAGACATCTGTTAACGAATGGGGCATACAATATCAGGCTAGAATAACAAGGAAGCCCTATGTAAAAAGGCTAATTTCTTCATTTTTCCAATTAGACTTCCAGTAAGTGAAAGTGTGACAAATAAATTACAGTTGTTGCCATTCTTGGATCTAATTCCACACAAAAGATTTGCACCTCACTCAAAAAAAATACAGAATATGGATTCATTAACAATAAATACTCCTCGAACCCCTCCACAGAAATGAATCAACTTCCACAGGATAAATTAGCCTGTGTAGGTGGAAATGAAAAAGTTAACTCTTCAATTCCTATGACATTTTGTTGGACACAGTATGTAAAATGATATATGGGAAAAAAATAGAAAATTGACCAAATGAACACAAGAACTTGCTTCGAGCTGAAACAGCCAATAAATAAATAGCTCAACTTTCTCGTAAAATTGACAGGTTGAACTCTTCAAGCTATTTAATTTGCATCACGCCATAAAACTTCCAAAATATATTTACAATTTATAGTCTGCAACTATCAGAATGAGGCCTATCAAGTTTCTGTTATAAATTGGATCCGATTAAACAAATGTTTCTTGGCTCCAATTTTTTTTTAAAGGATATGTTTACTTTTCTAAAAAAAACCATGAACATTGTCTAGTTTTCTGAGCATTGTTTCCAGGCGGCAGTCACCATCCTCTTTGTCTCTCACACTTTCCTGTGAATGCAGCTGGTTCCTTGCTCTCTTCTACCCGTGTGCCAGTGGCCTAGCCGCGTATGTTTCATGCTCCCTTCAGATACCATGCCTTAACCATATAGAGTATACAACATGGAAACAAGTCTTTTGGCTCAACTGGTCTACGCTGACCACAGCCTCCTCACTGCTAGTCCCTGTTACCTGTGTTTGGCCCATAACCCAAGTACCTATCAATACATCTTAAATGCTGCAATTGTACCTCCCTTGACCACTTCCTCTTGCCACTGATTCCAGTTACTCCCTACCGTCTGTGTAAAGAAGTTAACTCTCAGATATCCTCTAAATCTCTCCTCTTTTATCTTGTATCTGTGCCCTCTAGTTTTGGACTCCCCAACCCTGGGGAAAAGGCTGTGACCACCATATCCCACTCCTCCCATGATTTCATAAACTTCACTGAGGTCTGTACTCCAACCTCTCCTAATAACGCAGACCCTCTAGTCCAAGTAACATCCTCGTAAATCTTTGCTGCATCCTTTCTAGCTTGACTATGTCTTTCCTAAAACATGCTGAGCAAAACTGTACACAATACTTCAAGTATAGCCTCACCAATGACTTATAACTTCAAGATAATGCCCCTACTCCTGAACGGTTGCTCTGCGAATATGTGCCTAGCCTCAACTTGGTAGTAGAGGCGGTCATGGACATACATTTCACTGTGGGAATGGAAAGGGGAATTAAAATGGCTGGCCACCAGAAGACCCTGGCTGTTACAGCGGATCGAGGTATGATGGTTAATGGAGTGATCCCTCAATCTGTGTCAGGCCACACTAATGTAGAGGAGCCCGCACCAGGAGCACCGGATGTAAATGACATTGATGGATAGTTAAGTGGCAACACTTTGGCCAGTCTATCAGCAATGATTTTGCCTTTTTTATTTTCATTTTTTGTCCTGAAATGGCTTGGGATTTATCATATATAGATAACTGGTAATAGTATAAATCTGTGAGAAAGCTCTGAGCCTTCTCAAGCTGATAATATTTTCCTACCCAGAAAACTGTGTTTTGCCTCTCCAGTTGCTATGTGTTGATGCATTCATAAATCAGACTGGTTGATTTAACATGTAAAGATCGGGCCATGTAATTGTTCAATGCATTTACAGGATATGGATATACACCTGTGAATTTAATGGTGAACCTCCTCTTTGAACTGCTTCAGTGTGCCTGACGGGTAGGGAATCCAATAATAATTTGTACAGACACATTTTAAAGTAGGATTACTTTTGCACTTTCTGTGTCACCAGACAGCAGCTTCTGTGACTGCTCTTCAGAAAATGATGGTAAAGCTCAGCTGGTTCATCAAAGGTGCCAACTAATATTGGTAAATAACACAACAAGCATCAGTTACAGAGTCTTTAAAAGTGAGTCTATATGTTGTGGAATCATTTCAGAGTTGAGCTGAGTGAATCTATCCACACTGGTTCAGGAGTAGTTCTTTTTTTTTATTGATTTTTTAATGCATTTTCTACAACACTACAAAAAAAACCCAAGAACGAAATAGGAAATTAATACAGTGCAAGATAAACATACAATGGTAATATAATACAGAATATAATAATAGAAAAAGCACCCAAATTGAAGTTGTGTAAAGTTAGTATCCACCCCCACCCCCACAAGAAAAAAAAACTCCAGACCAACCAGAGCAAAATGTAGTAAATATAAATCAGTTCAAACCCCCAAAACTGTAAATACAATTAAAAACAGAAGATAATAATGCCTACTACCAAAAAAAAAGCTGAAAGCAAGGGACTAGAAAAGAAACTTAGTCAAAAGGAAAGTTATGAAAATACTCAATAAAAAGTCCCCAGACCTTATGAAACTTTATGTCCAAATTAAGAATTGAGTAATGAATTTTTTCAAGATCTAAACAGGACATAACATCGTTAAGCCATTGAGCATGTGTGGGTGGGGCAACATCTATCCAAGAAGAATTAGACGTCTAGACAGGAGAGAAGCAAAAGATAATATTCGACATTTAGTCAAACTCAAACGTATATCTCTGTCAGCCAAGAAACCAAAAAGAGCAATTAAAGGGTTAGGTTCTAAGTGGCCATTCAGAATACAGGATAAAGTTAAGAAACCATCCCTCCAAAATTTCTCTAGACTAGGACAGGTCCAGTACATATGAATGAGAGAAGCCTCGCCACTTTTGCATTTATCACAAAGAGGACTAATATTAGGATAAAATCGAGATAATTTAGATTTGGACATATGAGCCCTATGAACAATCTTAAACTGTAAAAGACAGTGGCGAGCACAAAGAGAAGTTGAGTTACCAACTTGAGAATCGAGTCCCAAACCTCATCAGATAAAGGGATATTTAAGTCATGCTCCCAAGCCATTCTGATTTTATCCAAAGGATACCAATTTATCACGAATAAAAGATATTAAACCTTTACACAATGGATAAATAGAAAGAAACAAGTCCATAGCATTTTTCTCTGGCATCTCAGGGAAGTTGGGTAATAAAGGATTAATGAAGTGTCTAATTTGGAGATATCTGAAGAAATGGGCATTAGGTAGATTAAACTTAGCAGAGAACTGTTGAAAAGATGCTAAGCGATTATCAATGAAAAGATCTTCAAAATACCTAATGCCCTTTCTATACCAATCATAAAATGTTGAATCATGCATAGAAGGTAGAGAAAGATGAAAAGTAGTTCTTAATCATTCCTGAAACTGGTGGTCTGGGATCTGAGGCTTCTGGACCTCCTTCCTGATGGCAGCAGTGAGAAGTGAGCATGGCCTGGATGGTGGGAGTCCTTGATGATGGATGCTGCTTTCTTGCTCCTGCTCCCATGGCTTTATGTGACCCTGACTGAGCTACATCTTGCTAGAGATGCATCCCTACTGCCATCCATTATTACTAGTTGCTTCTCTTTAATAGAAAACACAGGATAAAGTTTCACAATTGTACTGGCTTGTGGTCTCCCTGGGTTAGTGTTATTACGTCCACTGGTGAAGAGACTTTGGAGGCATAATTCATAAGTTATTGCAAGAGGCAAAAATATTTACCAAGATATTTTTAACCAAGCAAATAGCTTTGGCAGATTTATAAATCTGCACAACAGTGACATCTACTGGCAGGTCATCACAGGACAAGTCTCCTGCCACATTTATTCTGCCTAAACCCATCCAACTCCAGTCTCAGCCCTCCTTAAGTTGGACTGGATGTCAAACTCATCTTATAAGTTCCCACTGAAATTGTGATAATCATTCATTATGATAAAAACAACTTTAAAACACAATTGCGCCAACCATTGTTGCATCTGGAAATGAACGCTATGTCTTTCAACAAAGTAAACACTCAACTTTCAGCGAAACGTAGGGTCACTTATCCTTTATATTTACTGTATTCTATGAACAGCAGGATTTAAGAAGGACAGGTAAAAAGCCAATGCAACCATGAGATAGAGTTTTAGTTCAGAAAATTATGTCGTATCAGTTTGGTGAGAGCTAAGTAGTACCGGCGTGGAAGATAATGGAGGGAGTTTATTTCAAAAATAAACTTCGTTGATAATAAAAATATATAACAACAAACATAGTACAAAATGTTTTAGATTCTTAGTGTCCTGTGGTCAGTACATCTTCCCTATAGGCTCCAAATAGTAATGGCAATGCAGGGAATCTTATCAAGAAGGAAGTGGCATTTAGCAAGGATATCACAATAAACATGTGCGACCTCTATCTACAAACCAAAGTATCAACAGTAGAGTGGGTAGCACACACAAAATTCTGGAGGAACTCAGCAGGTCAAGCAGCATCTATGGAAAGGAATGAAGAGTTAATTTTTCAAGGTTGAGACCCTTCATCAGTTCTGACTCTCTATTCCTGTCCACAGATGCTACCTGACCTGCTGCATCTGCAGAATCTCCTGTGTTTATAACAGTACAGTGGGATAAGAATTTCTGGATTGTGACTGGTTGGCTTTATAGATTGGATTGTGAAAGGAGAAAGGATTAGTAATCATTCTTATTCTGAGGTGTCTAGTAGAGTGTAACCATAACATAACCATAAATGGTGGTGCAATGGCACAGTGGGTGGAGTTGCTGCCTCATAAACCTTGTGATCTACATTCAATCCTGACCCCCAGCACTTTCTCTTTGTAGTTTGCAGGTTCTTCCCGGAGTTTTCTCTGGTTGCTCCAGTTTCTTTCTGCAATATAACATGCCTGCTAATGGGTTAATTAGGCACAGTGTAACTGTAAGTTGCCTTGTGTAGATGGGAGGTTGGAGAAGTGGGTGGAATTAATGGTCAAGTAGGAAAGAAAGGGAAGTTGTAGGAAAATGTAGGGCAAGTGGGAAATGCAAATCATGCAACTGTTCCGAGAGTCAGCATAGGCTAGTGAAGTGAATCAATCCAGAACTAGGATCCCAACTCAAAACAATGAAAAACAGAAGAGTTGCCAACGGGAAGCACCATTCAACAGCAAGACAATAGATGGACAGTAACACATATTTATGGGACAGAGGGAGGAAAGTACAATTGTTACACATACCTGCCTGGTGTAAAAATTGGAAAGGATTAAACAATCTAACCATGACTGACAAAAGAAATCAAGGAAAGTATTTGATCCAGGGAAGACTTAAGTATGATTGGTCAACAAAGCAGGGAACCTGAGGTTTGGGAACAGCTTAGGTTTCAGTAAATGTTGACAAAAGAAATTGATTAAGAAAGAAAAGAGTACAAGAGTAACTTTGTAGAGGATGTAAAGATATTAAATCTTTGACAAACATTTAAGAAAATGTTCTACAGATTCCCTACAGCCAGAAACAGGACATTTCATCATGGGAAACAAAGAAACAGCAGAGCAATTAAACAAATACATCTTCTTGGAGAAGATACAAGTTATTTTCTGGAAGTGTTTTGGAACACTTCACTTCTTAAGGTTCATTTTATTAGCAAAGTGTGTGTGCAGAACACAGCTCTGCAATTTAATGAAGGACCATAAGATATAAGAGCAGAACTAGGCCATTTGGCCCATCGAGTCTGCTCCACCATTTTATCATAGCTGATCCATTTCCCCCTCAGCCCCAATCTCCCTGTATCCCTTCACATGCTGACTAATCAAGAAATTATGAATCTATGCATTAAACATACCCAATGACTCGGCCTCTACAATTGCCTGTGGCAACAAATTTCAGAGATTCCCCATTCTCTAGCTAAAGAAATCCCTCATCCCTGTTCCAAATAGATGTCCCTCAAATCTGAGGCTGTGTCTTCTGATCTTAGACTACCTTGTCATAGGAAACAGCCTCTCCACATCAACTCTATCAAGGCCTTTCAATATTCGATAGCTTTCAATGAGATTCCCCTTTCATTCTTCTGAATTCCGGTAAGCACAGGCCCAGAGCTATCAAAGGCTCTTCATATGATAAGCTGTTTAATCCTGGAATCATTTGCGTGAATCTCCTTTGGATTCTCTCCAATGAAATGAAAGAAAATTAATACTAGTGACAAGAAAGTGCTGGGAAAAATTAATAGCTCTGAATGCCAATATATTCCCAGGACCTGGAAATTTCCCTCAGTGATTCTGAAAATCTACCAGATTATGGAATAATTCCTGCTGATTAAATGGGGGCAAATGTAAGTGTACTATTTAAAAAGGGGTGAGGAAGAAAACAATATTTCAGAAAGGTTATCTTAACATCAGTGGTGGGGAAATCTGGAGGCTATTATGAAAGATGAGATAACATGACACTTGGAAACTATCAAATGGAATTAAACAAAATCGACATAGATTTATGAAATGAAATCCGATTTAACAAATTTACTGAGGTTTTTTGAGGAAGCAACTGGTACAATAGCTAAGGGAAATCCAATGGTCATGGTGCAGTTAGCTGCTCAGAAAGTCTTTGATAAAGTCCTACAGAAAGGTTACTGCAAAAGTTAAAATACACTGTATTGAAATAGTTTTTCGAGAGAGTGGGAATGAATGGGTATCATCAGACTGTCAGATCCAGGTTCAGATTTATTTATCACAAGTACATTGGAACATACATTGAAATGTGTTGTTTGTGTTAACAACTAACATACCTAAGGATGTGCTGGGGGCAGTCTGCAGTTGTCACCACACATTCTGGTGCCAGATAGCATACCCACAATGTTCAGCAGAATGACACAGAACACAACAAACATCAAAACAAGCCTCTTTCCTCCCTTGCACCCTACCACACAGACAGATTCCAAGTTCAGGACAGGCCTCTGGGCCACTGATCTCCAGCCCCAGTGTCCGGGCTTCAGCCATTCGGCTTTGACTTCCCAGTAACTGCAGGAAGTAGTGCTCGGGCTTCAACTGTCCATAATGTATATATCAGGGATTTGATGAGGGAACAGAATGTAATCTTTCGATGCTTGCCAACAACACACAACTACGTGGGATTGTGAACTGCAGCAAGTTAAGAAGAAACTGCAATATGGCAGTCAAGTTGACTGAGTGGATATATATAAATACACACACACACACATATATATATGCCAGATGTAGTATAATATGGAAAAATGTGACATTATCTACTTCAGAAGGCAAAACAGAAGGGCTGTGTGTTACTAAAGTCTTGTTAGATTGGCAAGTGTTGATATAAAAAGAAACTAGGGTCACCAGTCTCTGAAGGCAACTATTCAGGTACAATGAGCAGTTAAGGCAGAAGATAGCCCTCAAGACCATTTCAAGAAGACTTGAACACAGAAGCAAGGATGGCTAGTTACAATTATGTCGGGCCTCGGCGAGGCCACACTTGCGGCACTGTGTGCAGCTTTTGGTTTTCTTATCTGAGAAAGGATATATCTCATTGTCAGAGTGTAATGAGATCCACCAGACTGATTGTTGGGTAGGGCACTGCTGTCACAATGAAGATTAGATCAACTAGGTTTACATACACTTGATGGAGTTTAGAAGAATAAGAAAGGATCTAACTGACACTAACACAGTTCTGTCATGCTTACACAGAATGAATGAAGGGATGATGTTTCTCTTGGCCATGACTCGAGCAAGAAATCATAGTCACTGGAGTGAGATCATAGGCCAAGAGATTGGTGGTAAGTTAGGGATAAATTTCATCTCACAGGGTGCTGAATCTATAAAATTCACTGTCACAGACCCCAGGTTTTCAGACACAAAAGGAATCAAGGTGTGTGGGTACAAGGTGAGAGTACGGTTTGTGATAATGATCAGCCATGATCATATTGAATGATGGAGCAGCATCAGAGCACTGAGAAGTCTATTCTTGTTCATATCTAGTTCTGATTAAATATTTAGCAACATCCAAGGAAATTATAACTTCTCACCCAGAAACTCCAGGTTGCTAATCTGATTGAATAATGCAGTCGAATGCAAAGCAGAATTAACTTCAATGTAATGTCTGACAATGAAACTTTGACAACAGGGAATAGATGAGTTCACAACCAAAAATAATGGAGTACACTTCCTTCTGAACTTGTGCAATAATATAAATTTTCAATCAGTGCTCACTACATCCCATAATAACGTTCAGGAAAGGTGTTGTGGATGACCTTATAGGTACAGCAGTAAGCACTTAGCAGACTGATTATTTTTACGATACAACATCAAATAGAACTGAAGATACTAGCTAACCAATGTTTTGATATTTATAATAGACACTTCTGGCACAAAACCATAAGCAGCACAACTGGCATAAACGAAGCAAGGAGTGCAAATAAGACATAGTCTGTTTGAAAAATAGTTGGAGAAAACTGTCACCTTTTTAGAGTTTTTCCATAAAGTAAATGTGACGAATGAAGGGCAATCAGTTTCTATTGCCTTACAGCACTTTATGTACACAATTCACCAATATCTTTGCTATACTTTGAGCTTGTATCCCTGCCACTTTGTAATAGAATAGCTTAGTATATTTAAATTTTTAACCTATTTAATATTAAAACCGTCCCTCTTAGAAGATGCGCCTCTTTGCATTGTTTTGTCAGTATTCGTATTTAGGACTGAATCAATTCATTGTCTTGAAACTCATGTTCCCATCTAAATGTCTGGTCACAGTGCATAAGGTACAGGTACCCTATCAAACCCCTCAGAATATTATATACTTCTTTGAGACCTCCCATTCTCCTAAAGTGCAACAAGCATAAACCCATTCTTCTTAAACTTTCTCCTAACTCAGACTTTCATCCCATTCACTGCCTTAACTTTTCCTGTCAATCATTTTATGTGCTGCGCCTAGCCTCACTTTATCAACCTACAATCAACTTATGTATATATGCTATATTTATTGTGTTTTTCTTAACTAGTCAGCCCTCCTTATCTGCGAGTTCCACATGCACGAATTCAACCAACCGCAAATCAAGAAAACCCGAAGAGCTCTTTCACCACTCATTGTTTGAGCATCATTCATATATATTAAATATATATTTAATATTAATATTAAATAGTGTCTTGTTCGTTTGCTACTTTGTTCCTGTAAATATATTTAATATTAATA
Organism: Hypanus sabinus; assembly: GCF_030144855.1. NCBI lineage: Eukaryota > Metazoa > Chordata > Chondrichthyes > Myliobatiformes > Dasyatidae > Hypanus > Hypanus sabinus. The sequence goes on along the minus strand of NC_082715.1, from coordinate 147,077,251 downwards.
TTAAATAGTGTCTTGTTCGTTTGCTACTTTGTTCCTGTGAAAAAATGGCTCCTAAAAAGCAATTACATGGTCAAAGCAATTCCTCAAAGGCTAATTCTGAAGTCTCGACGTTCAATGCTTGAAGATCTTCAGCCCTCAACCTCCACAGTTCCTGACTTTAGTATTATTGAGCCTCCTCCAAAGCGTCCTTATTCCCTAAACAAGACAGTGTAACAGCTACTGTACAGGTACAAGTTTTACTCTTGTTTGATCATTGTTTACCTCGCGTTTCGTTTGTTCGCTGCTTGCGTTGTGAGGGAGAGGAACAGGTACAGTTTTTTTTCTTGTCAATATTCCCTAAACATTACGGTATAACCACTATTTACATAGCATTTACCTTATATTAGGTATTATAAGTAATCTAGAGATGATTTAAAGTATACAGGAGGATGTGCGCAGGTTATATGCAAATACTACGCCATTTTATATAAGGGACTTGAGCATCTGCATGTTTTGGTATCCGTGGGAGGTCCCGGAACCAATCCCTGGCGGATAATGAGGACCGACTGTATTGTGTTCTTGATCTTATTGTGTGTTTTTGTGGTCCATCGGATCTGGAGTAACAATTATTTTGTTCTCCTTTACAGTTGGGCTCTGGAAATAACATTAAACAATGTTGAATCTTGCAGACTGTATGTTGTTGCTTCTTCCCTTGCATTCACTCACTTGAAGCAGAACTGACCGTCCATCATCAGATTCTAAAATGCTTCGACAGTCTCTCCAGATGTGATAATTCTCCCTAGGTTGATGTTGCTTTACATATCTAAGAACTTTGTGTGGAGTTCTTGAATGCAAGCAAGTGATTAAAGAAAGGGATATGCATGCAATTATCCCAAACCAGGGCATCCCAAAAGAGGCACATATAGGTAATGGGAACAGGTGATTAACAGTGTATGAAGTGTGGTCACTGTTGTCACGTAAAAAATGTGGCAGCCAATTGGAGCACAGTAAGGTGTTCATTCCATTATGAAATAGCCGACCACATAGTTAATTCTAATAATGTTGATTGATGGTGAAATACTTGCCACGACACCGCATACTCCACTTCTTCAAAACAGTGCTGTGGGCAGACTGGGCTTTGTACTGAGTCATCTGAGAGAAAGAGATAATCAGACACAACGGAACAAAAGCAAAGCAATTCGGAGGACTGTCAGTGTGAGTTCCAGGGTGGGAGGAAAGTGGTTCCTTCCTGCCACCCATGAATACACACAGACAGTCCTCCAGCCTCAGTGGACTCGTGGACTTACAGACATCGGGCCTTTGACTTCCCTGGTGGACATGCAGACTTGCAGATCCAGGATTCCGGACATCAGGCCTCGACTTACGGATTTCCAATTGACCTTTGGGCTTCAACCCAGGATTTGCCTATGACAACGAATAAGGACCCCAAACTCTAGATTCACTGACTTGCATACCTAAGTGCTCACCAACCCTTGTGCCTCCAGCCAGCACAGAAATCTGATCCTGGAACCTGCTGTAGATTCGCTGCCCTTGGGGTGAGGGAAGGGGCACAATCTCTCGACCTCACTGGTCTCTCCATGTATATCCTTCATCCCATGTCCATATCACTGGTCTTTGAATGCAGAGCAGAGGTTGAGACTCTGGCCTAATTTCTAACTCTCCCACATCCTTCTCCCTAAATCCTAATCTGATCCCAACTCTGTCCTCAAACCATCGCTATGAATCTTGCCGCAGTAATTTGTTATTATGCTTAATGAAAACTTTGTAGTATTAAGCCTGTATTTTATTATTCTCACTGATCATCTATATTCTGATTACTTCAGTTTGCAGCCAATTAAGCAGAAAGGAATTCTGATTGATGTTGGCCAGTAAAGTTATCGCCTACTTCACATCACTTGCATTGAAGCGCAAACCTTTACTTCATTCATTTGTGCTATAGTGTTGCTGACAATGCAGGAATTTAATGTTCATCCCCAACTGCATATAAGCTACAGAACTGAGCTTGCTACATGAAACTGAAACACCTCTTGTGGAAAAGGTACTTAAAATGTCTTTATAACAGGAAGTTCCCAGGCTTAAAATCAACAATGATAAAGGAAGAGCAATATGTTTCTGCAGAATGATAAGCTCCCTGAAAGGACATGCAGATGAAGGTACTCACTTTCACCTGGTCTCCATAACCTTGAAGGCTGCTGTAGCTGTGGGTTTGTGAGCTGATGCGAAGGAAATTTTGGTGAGTTGCTTAGCTACTTTTGTAAACTGTACATACTGAAACTAGGTGTTATTATTTAGGGGGATGGTAGGAGATGCCAAATTAATTGGCTGCCGTGCAGTGGGTACTGCTGAGCTTTTTGCTGTTGCTCCACATATTGAATGAGTTATTGGAATAGAAACAGCAAAGGCGGCCACTTTCCAGCCCTTCAAATCCAAGCCGACTTTCCACAAAAGCAGTGCAGTTGGTCACCAGAGACTCACAAAATATTGTTCCTTCCAAACATATTGCCTTTTGAACTCTGCCTCCACTACCTTGTCTATCAATACACTTGAGATGCGAACCACTTGATGGAGAAACAAGTTTTAAATCATGTCACCTTTGATTCTTTTGCCAATCACTTTAAATCCATCTCCTCCCCTCCATTTTTTGAACGCTCCATCAAAGGGAACAGTTTCTTTTACTTGCTCTGCCTGGATCGCTTTAAGTATCTTAGTTGTATCAGTTTCAGTCCTTATTGCTCTTTTGAGACTAATCCCAGCTTCTCCACCTTTCCCTGTCACACAAAACCTTTACCTTTGAGGCTTTCCAGTAAATCCCTTCTGCATCCCTCCCAAGACCTTCAGTGTCAGAATTGGACATAATTGTGCAGTTGTGTGCAAATTCTTGTTTTTAAAGCTCCATTATAATTTGCTCATTGTGTGCTCCAAAGCCATATTTATAAGCCCAGAATCACATTTTTTTCTGGACTCTGTCCTACTATCTTCCAACTCTAGGCTTAAAATTGTAAGCATTACATAATTATAGCCTCATCTGGTCCTATAGTACCTACTTCATGTTTCTTCCAATCTCTAACCAGATATTAAAAGCATTCAATCATATTTCAGATTTTCATCTGATAAATATTGCTAAGATCCAGGAAAGCCACAAGGTGAACCACTGACTGCAGGAGACTCAGCTTCTTGTAGCTACTACATTTGCCGGCTCAGTCCAGTCTCTCTGTAGTGAAAGTGATGACCCAAGGAAGCTAATGGTCTGAGAATCAGCAATGCTAATGCCACTGCACCCGTTGCAGTATGCAGATGGTTTTTTGGTATAAATGTTACTTTCTTATTATTGGTCCACATCTCATTGTTGCCATGCCGTTTCTACATTGCCTCACCAGCTCAGGAGTTGTAAATGTAAGTGAATACTGGGAAACGAGTGGACCTTCTGTGTGACCTTCTGATGGATGAAGCAGCTAAAGACATTTTGGCTGTGGGACTCCAGCTCTGATGTCCTGGCTCTGAGAAGATTGAATGACATTGCTTCAATTCCACTCACTTTCTCAAAATCGAAACAATGGTCACAGAGCTTGCACAGCTGTGAACTATTTCGATCTTTTTGCAGTAGATTGTGAAAATCCCTTTCAGTCCCCTTTCCTCATCTCTGGTACAGCGATGACTATAGTAGCAATGCTTCCTGCACTGGCACAAAAATCTTCATTTTTGTTACCAATATCCACCATGCCTTAACTTCCACATGGCCATTCCAGCCCCCCTTTCACCTTTTTGAAAGGGACATTCCTTTTGCAACTCGCTGGCTCACTCTTCCATCTCCACATCCACTTCTCCTCTCAAGACATTTTCCAATAACACCAATTCCTCATAATCCACGATGGGATACGTCGTGAATAATAAAAAAAATGCAGTTACATCCAAGGCCACTAGCCATGACACTAGGGTTGCAACAACGTACAGGGTGAAGTCCTCCATGGATATAATAACTTCCATGTGCAGTTCATCTTCTGAGTTTCAATTAGTTACAACAAGCAACTTTTAATTTACTGCAGCCTGACAAGGAGGAGATTGACAGAATATTAAATTTACTCACCATCCATTACGGTTGTACCAAATGGTTACTAATGAGGCAGGAAACAGCAGAATTGCAATCACAGCTACCCACTTTCCTGACCCTAGCTATGAGCGCACACACCTCCCAAACTCTGGATCCTGGCTATGTAGCACTGTAACTAATATGTTAACTTAACTATTACAATCGTAATTTGGGAAGCCATAAAACTAACATACAAAGAAGGTATATGTTATTTATAGTTAATTGTTGCTTTCCTGTCAGCTTGAACCAGTCTGGCCATTCTCCTTTGACCCCTCTTATTAACAAGGCGTTTTCCCCCATAGAACTGCCGCTCACTGGATGTTTTTTTTTCTTGTCACACCGTTCTCTGCAAAAGGCTAGAGACCGATTAGAAAAAATCATAGGAGATCAGAGTTTCTGAGCTACTCAAACCACTCTGTCTGGCACCAACAATCATTCCATGGTCAAAGTTACTTAGATCACATTTCTTCCCCATTCTGATGTTTGGTCTGAGCAGCTAATGAACCTCTTGACAAGTCTGTATGCTTTTATACATTGAGTTGTTGCCATATGATTGGTTGATTAGATATTTGCAAGTGTGCCTAATTAAGTGGCCACTAAGTGTATGTGTCAAATTCTAGTAGATCCAGGTTTTGTGCTCGACTAAATTTCCATGATAAACAGGAGCTGGCAGAAAAACACATTGTAGCTCATCTGGAATTCACATCATTAGACTATGCCTCAATGTTTAAAACAATCATTCTGGAGTTATGGGTGCTGTTCAACAGCCATAATTTATTTTCTTCCCCACATTGTCATTTGAAAAGTAAACTGGTAAAATGGTAAATCAGTTTATTATTGTCAAATGCATGAAGTGTTGTAAAATACTTGTATGCCATCCAATACAGATTGTTTCATTACAACAGTGCATTGAGGCAGTACAAGGGAAAACAATAACAGAATCCAGAATAAATTATTGCAGTTACAGAGAAAGCACAGAGCAGGCAGACAAGGTTCTAACAGGGAAGACTGAAATCAAGAGTCTATCTTATCAGACTGGGCAGGTGACCAGTCAACAGGATAAAAGCTGTCTTTCAGCTAGTTGACTATCTGACTGTAGTCTCTGTGCTGAAAATACTTCTACAAAGCTGGGCAATTAGAGATGATCTTGTCCTGACGTGGCAACCAACAAGACTAATATACTACAAACTGGGTAGTTTCAGATAATATGCTATTAGCAGCAGAGTTTGCTCTTATGTACACCTTGAACCATCTCCTTGCTTTTCTGAAGTGATGTAGGTTTGGAAGCTGTTGCAATACATTTTGACATTAGTTGCCATAATGGATGCTTAAAATGGAGGACAGACTGCTGATTGAGCATCTTGTTTGAGATGGTGACAGGTTTTTTGAATTCTTTTGCAACAGTTCCATCCAGGAGTGTGAAGAGTACTCCATCACTCATTATACTCATCTTGGAAGAGGTGCAGTAACTTTGGGAAGCCCTGAAAGGAACTGTTTGCCAACTCTGACCAGCTCCACCATTTCTTGGCATCTACAGATTCTGAGAAAGTTAATGGAAACTGAATTTGATAATTATTAGCTCATTAAAGGAAGAATTAAGGCTTTGTAAAATGAAACTACATAAATTGAATTCTTCAGCATATTTTTTGTCCAGTTAAGAGTTTTGGCAGCCACATTATTCACTGAATTGCCAGTGAAAGGCACATCACTTTTAAATGCTGCCATTTTGCTTGGGCCATTAAAGTGAATGACACAAGTGTTTTAAAGCCAATATCACAAGAACAAAGAGTGAATTCATTTCAAATTTTAAAAATAACTCCTGCTTAAGCACCAAAGGTTGACACATATAGCAGAAACATATAATTCTCCGTTTGCGGAAGGCAATTTCATCAAGAAAGCTCATACAACGAAACAAGTTGCTTATCCTCGATGAAATAGACATAAATGTGCACCATAGACAGTGTCACTGCCCTGAGGCTGCAGACATCTATGGCATCTACACAAAGTTTAAAACAATACAAAGGAATCACTAAGCTCAAACGCAATGTACAATGAAGTGAGGTGGAAATACACTCTAAAATAATTCCTCAGAACATTCAGATGAGATAAAATGATACAAACCAATATTTTGAATCCCATACCAATGGGGTTAAACATGTCATTTCCCAGATACAAAACTGATCCCCCACACTACTACTGCTCAATATTTTCCTGTCTATGTGCCGAGGTTCTCATGATTGCTATGATCTGACATGCACCTCTAACGTCCCCTTTTATATCTTCCCTTCCATTATCACTACCAAGAGCAGAATGAGGACAATGATCAATGGACAACCTCCCCGAGCTCAACACTTCAGTTCTATCCATCAACTTCTCTTTCTTGTTTTCTGAGTTGCCTGGCTCTCATCCTTTACTGTCAGGCTCTACCACTTCTCTTTTAAAGCATAAGTATCTTGAATTTAATTGCAAATCTTGATCACTTATAATGTCTCCATAACAGTTGCTGAATCATACCTATTATTTTCTTATTTGTGCTATTACTCTATTGTGCTACAGATGCTTCTGTGCTTTTAGATTAAAGAAGCTTCAATCTTTCTTTAAATCATTTTACTTCGATTTTAATTGGAGATGTTTATTATTACTACCCTGTATTATCATTTAAATTTTCTAAATTTCTACTCAGTTGAATTGAGTAGAATCAGTTCAAAATAGATTCTTAAACAAGGTAGAATGCCTTAACTACCACCATCTTCTCATCTGCCTTTCCTTCCAATTGAAGTCCTGCTGTTGCTTGATGATATCAATTTGTAAAATTTGTTCTAGATTGCATTCCACATTTTAATTTTGCATCAAATGTTTTATTTGAACACATCTATAATATTATGTGCAAAGATTGTTATTCAGTTTATTAATTATAAAAGATGGGCATCCTGAATGAGTTTTGAATATTATGGCTGAATCTGCTACACTGTCATTTTAAGGTGTGCTTTCAGAATCACAATAACTTGCTGAGGCCATTTATTTTGTCCTCATGTGCCTTCTGCTCCTTTTAACATCTAGAATCTCCACTTGCCTTACTCCTGTGTAAGGAGATGCTTTCAGGTAACTGAAACCCAGAAGTATTTCAAATAGGTCACATTTCAATTCCTGGCAATGGCTATTCAGCTCAGTGGAATGCATTCAAATATTTTTTTCAGTCTTTCTAAATTATATACAACAAAAGGGCAAAGCAGTGCTTGCAGTAGTGTCTGGTGACCTGAACTGAGCCCAATCAGACCCTAGCAGGCATAATGATGAATGGAATATAAGCAGGTCCAGGCCACCTAGTTCTTTGATCATGCTCACTATTCAATAAGGTGGTTGTGATCTTGATGAAATAACTTCATTTTAGTCCATTCCTCATACCTATCCCATATAGCCTTCATCAAAGTTGTAGCTCTTAAGTCACCCTCATTCTTCAAAACTCTAAAGAGCAGAATTTAAGCCCAAATAATATTTTCTTATAGTGTGGCTGATATTCATGAACTGGTCTTTTGAACCTTCACTACATGCCTTCCAGGGCAAATATATTCTCCTTAATTGAGGAGATGAAAGCTATACAAAGTACTTCAAGGTAAGTACCTATGTAATAACATTTTTATTCTTGTACTGAAATCCTCTAAAGGTTACACACCATTTGTCTTCCTAACCTTTGTTAGCATTCAATGACATGTGTACAAGAAAAGCCATGATCTCACCTCTTACCATTTAAAAGTTGCTGATTATTTGTTGCAACCCTCAAAATAGATAACCTCACCTTGCTCCATCTGCCAAAATGCCTAGCTGCTCACTTAGTTTAGTTATATTCCCTTGAAGCCACTTAGCATCCTTATCACTGCTCTCATCCCCACTTAGCTTCATGTCATCAGTTAAGATATAGAAATATTACTCTGCCCCCTCAGCTAAACGGATGACACAGGTTGTTGATACTGCAGGCTCAAGAACTGGTTAGTGTGGACCATTTGCCTACTATCCTGAAAAGGCAGTGCAAAAACAATTTCACTTTACTGCATGGTTCAATGTGCAGTGCATGTAACAAATAAAGCTAATCATATACTTAATTTCTTAATTTTATTTTGACTCTGCTTCATTATATTATTTTCCAACTGTCTTCATCTCATAACACATTATAGATTCCTGTACTTTACCTACCATCAGTGTCAGGCTAGAGGGTCAACAGTTCCCTGCATGCTCTCTTCCTCTTTTCTTTACTAGCAGAATCACAATTGCTAGCTGCACAGACAAGCTCAACCCACTTCAATACACCTGTCACCAAACAGTTCGTGGCAGATGCCTTCTCCTGGGCCATAAACTTATCTCTGGAGCATCTGGACAGTAAAAGCACTTACACTGGAGCAGGGCTCCCAACTTTTTTTATGCTATGGACCCTTACCATTAACCAAGAGGTCCATGGATCTCAGGTTGGGAAAGTACAGGAACCTGTAATAAGTTTATTGTTTATTACCTACAGCTCTGCCTTCAGTAATATAATTCCACGCAAACTCATCTCCAAACACCTAGATCAGACACTGATCACCTCCTTTGCAATTAGATCTTTGATTACCTGATCAAAAGACCACAATCAGTCAAGAGAGTCAGCAACCATGATTATCCTCAACACTGGTGCCCCACAACTCTGCATCCTTAGCCCCCTGCTCTACTCCCTGAAACTGCATGGCAGATTCTGCTCTAACTCCACGTACAACTTTACAAATAGCACTATATGGACTGAGGCTAAAAAAAAAGATGAGTCGGAGTACAGGAAGGAAATGAGCCTACTGGCATGATGTTATAACAGCAACCTTTCCTGCAAAAAAAAGCATGTCATTGAGAAAAGGAGGGGAGAGGCATGGTGTACACACTCCTACTTTCATCAGTGGTGCCAAGATTCAGAGGGTTGAAAGTTTGCGCTGGTGCAACTACATAGACACCGTGACCAAGTAAACACACCAGTACCTCAGAAGGCAAAGTAAATTTGGCATGCCCCATTAGATCCTTAGCAATCTGCATGGATGTACCATGGCTTGGTACAGCAACTGCTTTGCACGGGATCATGAGAAACTGCAGAGAGTTGTGGATAGGAACCAGCCTCCCTTCCACGGACTCTGTCAACACCTCTCACTGCCTCAGTAAAGCAGCCAACATACTCGAAGATCCAACTCAACCCAGACATTCTCTTTTCTCCCTCCTCCCAGTCGGGTGAAGATACAAAAGCCTGAAAGAATGCACCAGGCTCAAAGTGCAGCTTCTATCCTACTACTATGAGACTATTGAAACCATCTTTGGAAAGATGGAATCTTGTCCTCACAATCTGCCTTGCACCTTATTGTGTGGGAAAACCCACCCATTCCACAGGGAGGACGTATAAACTCCCTACAGAGGACGCTGGAATTGAACTTTGGAACTCTGATGCCTTGAGCTGTACCTCACTGCACTAGTGTTTAAATGATCTGAATGGATAATACAAAGTTTTCACTGTACTCTGATACAGAAGACAATAATATCAACTTAATTTTCAATAAACCAATCTGCAGTATTCATTCCAAAATTTGTAAGAGCTCTCTAAGGGAATAACCTGAGCATCCGCAGTCACCCTTTTCAAAGCTCCAGGATCGAGAACTACTTAGTTTTCCTGCTTACTAAGTTCACTTGTAGGATTTCTACATTACCATTTCTACCTTCTATTTCCTCAGTTGCACTGCAGCCTTCATTGCTTCATATATTTGAGAGGTTTCTTCAGTGCTCCTCTGAAAACTGAGAAACATTCAGTGGATTTATTTAATTCCTTTGCCATTCCTATAATATTTCTTATCGTTATTCAGTTGTCCCTAAAGAACCCACCTTTTCCCCTTGTTAGTCTTTTCCTTTTTAAATATTGATAGAAGCTCTTATAATCACTTTCATTTGTCACTAGCTTATTTTTATTTTCTAATTTTTTCCTTCCTCAATCCCTTGGCTATCCTTTGCTGAATTTTTAGTCTTCAAGCTTGCTGCTTATTTTTGAAGATTAAATGTCTTTTTCTGAATTTTAATGTGATTTTAATTCTTCCTCTAATTTATGATTGGATCACTTTTCCTGTTGAATCTAGTGTACAAATAATGGTTTTTTCAAATACTAGACATTGCCTATCCATTGTTATATTTAATATAGCTTTCCAATCTTACCACACCAATATGCACTTTGTACTTTTATAGTTTCTTTTGTACAGATTAAATCACATCAGTTCTGAATTTACTGGAAAATTCTATCATTTGATGGGCACTTTCTTTGCAGCCACATTAAAACAAAATTATCTCTTTTTATTGTTCTGCCATCTGCCTGACAAAGTTGGTTCCTCAACATACCAATCTAGAAATCTACTTATAAATATTCTGGGAATTCATCATCCACAGTTAGTACCAGTTTAACTTAACTGCTCTATATGTTGATTAAAGCTCCTTCACAACCTCTGACTTCCTAACTTACACCATCATTCATCATAATTACTATTCAGAGACCCAAGAAAACAGCCCCCATTTGTTGGCCATGGTGGATTTAGAATATGGAAGAAATTGTCAAACTCAAATGGGTCAAGGACAGTGGAAGCAGACAGATCAATTCCCTTTGTTCCTGCCACGTGCTTGGAGATGGAGGCTGACATTTTGGGGAGCTTTTTGACCTCCTCCATTTTGTGAGTTGCTTTGCTTACTGTGTTTTAAAGTAGAAACAATGCTGCTTCAGGTAATCTGTGGAACTAGAGATAATTTCCAAAGAAGTTACTTGTGAGGTGTTCTTTGAGGTTGGAGGCTGCCTAGACTGAATGCTCCTCAGGTTGCTCCTCCAACCTGAGAGTAGCCTCAGAAACCATGTCAGAATGGGAATGAGGATCGGAATCTCTCAAATGTAGAGATACCATGCGCATGGTGTGACAGGTGAGGATAAGAGGATTGTGATGTGACTGTTAATGTGATGGGAAGATGAGGTGGGTGCAGACATCTGGGAAAATGGAAGCGATGTGGGTGAGGACAGCATTGATGGTGGAGGAAGAAAAACCCCATTCTTTAAAAGAGGAGGACATCTCTGATACCCTGGAAAGGAAAGCCTCATTGGGGAACAGATGTGGCGGTGACAAAGGAACTGGTAAAAGGGAATAATATTTTTAAAGGAGACGAGGTGGGAAGAGGTATAGTCAATATAGCCGTGGGGATTGGTAGGTTTATAAAATACACTGATAGACATTTGTCTCATGGTATAATTCTATACCATGAGCTTCTAAGCCAAGTCTCTTTATTTACTGTACTGACATCATCCTTTACTTTGAGCAATATCACACCTCATTTTCCTTTTTGCTTGTCCTTCTTAATGTTGAATACTTTGAAATATTTTAGTCAAAGAGCATGGAATCTGGTGCTTCAGCCCACAGTGTCTATTAAGTAACTATAAATGCTCTTTGCTTCTGCTGGCACGTGGTGTACAGCTTGAACTTTTAAGTGCTCATCTAATTAAAGAGAGTGAACCCTCGCAAGGGAGAAGGTCCCGATGGGATATCTGGTAAGGCTCTGAAAACCTGTGCCAACCAACTAGCAGGAGTATTCAAGGATATTTTCAACTCTTACTGATACGAGTAGAAGATCCCACATACTCCAAAAAGACAACAATTATACTTTACAGTACCAACCAACAATCACCAATTGTGGTTCAATTCCCACCACTACCTCTACCAAGAGCCTGCTGAAACTAGTTCCATTTCCAAGCACTTGTCCATACCTTTCTACCCTGATGATTAAAGGGCTCATTGAATAAACTTACATTGTGTGAGAGTCCCTGCCTCCACCACCCTCTCATGTAGTGCACTCCAGACTCTACCACTCTCTGGGAGGAAAAACTCTTACTCAGATCCTCTCCAAATCATCTAGTCCTTATTCTAAACCTGTGCAATCTGCTTTTATGAGAAGTTTCTAACCAACAATTGTATCTATTTCCCTCAATCAGCTCCTCCCTCAGTCTCCTCTGCTTCAAAGAAAACAAACCCAACCCATCCAGGGTCTCCTCATGACTTAAATGCTTTAATGTAGGCACCATCCTGCTGAATCTCTTTTCTCATGTTAACTTGAGCACAGCACTTCAATGTTTTATACATTTGTCCCATAACTTGCAGCCCATGCCATGCCATGATCAATGTCCAATATGCCCCCTCAACCATTTCTATATGTTGTTACCTTCTGGGATCCTTGGACTCATATACCAATGCTCCACTGTTGCAGAAAACTTACACAGCCCCACCATTTATTGTGTATATCAATCCTTAGTTCTCCCAAAATGCATGGTCACAATCATCATGACTAAAGGCCATCTGGCACTTCTTACTGACTGATCAATATCCGTCCCGTAGCCTGACAACTCTCCTCCAGACTCTTGTTTTCATCTTTTTTGGGAGATGGGCTAAATTGCTGCTGCACATCACAAGTTTTGTGTTAGACTGGCTGATGTCAGAGGTTCCTCCAGGTCCCAGAGCCTAAGAAGAATAATGTGGGCTGCCTTAATGACTATCGCCCGGTAGCACTCACATCGACAGTGATGAAATGCTTTGAGAGGTTGGTCATGACTAGACTGAACTCCTGCCTCAGCAAGGAACTGGACCCATTGCATTTTGCTTAATCCACAATAGGCCAACAGCAGACACAATCTCAATGGCTCTCCATGCGATTTTCAACATCTAGACAACACCAACACCTACGTCAGGATGCTGTTCATTTACTATAGCTCAGCATTTAATACCATCATTCCCACAATCCTGATTGAGAAGTTGCAGAACCTGGTCCTCTGCCTCTCCCTCTGCAATTGGACCCTCAATTTCCTAACTGGAAGACCACAATCAATGCAGATTGGTGATAATACATCCTCCTTACTGACAATCAACACTGGCACACCTCAGGGGTGTGTGCTTAGCCCACTGCTCTACTCTCTATATACACATGACTGTGTGGCTAGGCATATCTCAAATACCATCTATAAATTTGCTGACAAAACAACCACTGTTGGTAGAATCGTGGGTGGTGACAAGAGGGCGCACAGGAATGAGACGTGCGGTGATAATAAACCTGATTCTGATGTGTTGGGTAAAAAAAACACTTGAGTCCTAGAGTCAGACCAACTGTTTATGAATAAATTAAAAATTGGTGCCACTTGATATCACTGTTGGGTGCCAGTCTGTGTACCATATCCAGTGTAAGAGCTTCTTTTGTTGATGACCTGAGAGAGAACACAAAGGACGCAAGGCTGGGAGTTGATCTTCAGTCAGGCAGGTCAGAAAGAGGGATGGGGAGGCGAGAGGGACCTCTTGGGCAGTGCCTGGAGGAAAGTCTACTGGAATACTGCCAACCTATTAGAGCTCCGGGCCAAAACGTCATCCTTCCCTCTAACAATGGTCTTAAGCTTGATAAGAACTTATTTTACCATAAAGAAATAATGTAAAATATATTAAAAACATAGTATATTTATTCTCGGCCCGAAATGTCAACAGTGCTTCTCCCTATAGATGCTGCCTGGCCTGCTGCGTTCCACCAGCATTTTGTGTGTGTTGTTGTTTGAATTTCCAGCATATGCAGATTTCCTTGTGTATATTTATTAGTTTCAGCTTATGTCACACATTAAAAAGAACAGTCCTCAAGCTTAGGTCCAGTTTGTTTTGGCCATTGGATCTATTTGATTTGAGCAGTCCCCTGCCTTATAGAGAAAGACGATAACAAATGGTTGTGTGTTGAAAAAGCATTTCAGAATGTATATTGTACACTTTTCTCTGACATTAAATTGGACCTTTGAAAATATGGAATCAGTGGATCACAGCAAATGTGCAGTAGGCACAATGACCAGCGCACATCCGCGGCATAAAGCAGCCAATTGTCTGCCTCTATAATGTGATGGACCAATTTAATAAAATTAAAATTACTCTGATTCTGAATAGTCCTACAGATAGATAGTGCAGAAACTGGTCCTTCAGTTCAAGGAGTTCACACTTACCACAAGGGCACATTTACACTAATCCCATTTTATTCTCTTCACATTCCCATTAACTACCCCTGAATTTGATCACTTAAGTACAAAGCAGGGGCAGCTTACCGTGGTTGATTAACTAACCAGGTCTCATTAAAATTATTTGTGTTTATGTAGTAGAGTAAATTACAGAGAACATCAGCAGTGAGAAACAAATAGCAAATTCCAACTACTCAAAACCAAAACATTGGTAAGGTTCAACACCAGGGACAGAGCAATGCTCACTCTACCCTCAGGCATTCGCGTGCACACCAAACAGTAAAGCAATAGAATGACAGCAGGTTAAGGGAGAGATGCCAATCAGGCTAAGGATTTGGTTATATACTGGGGATCAGAAAAGAAGAACAAGGAATTAAAATCATGGTACAGTGAAAGAACACAAAGGAGAGTACACAGGTCAGAAATAATGACAAGGTGTGGTCTAAATTTGTGCTAAAAGATTGGAGGGTCTTGAGTAAAAGTTTGGCATTTGCTTTATTTGAAAGCTGAATGTAGACCATTTTAAAGCAGATTTGGGGATAAGGGAACTTTGAAATCTATAATTAGCTACTAACATCTTTACAACTCTTGTTGATGAACCAGAAATAGAGTCCGGATTCACTTGGGCCAATCATTTCCAGGGATAAATGATGGAACAATTTTCCTCATCTGGACACATAGAGTCCATTGACACAAATACAATTTGAAATATAGTATACAACCATTGGATTTCGTAATTCGATGAGAAGTTTATTCTGTCTTCGTGGAGTCTCATTAGACAAACGACCTGCTTACAGGTGCCCAGTTTGGGTTCTGTCAATGCCACCCAGCTCCTGACTTCATCACCTCGTTGGTCGAAACATGGACCAAAGAGCTAAATACCAGAGGTGAAGTAAGAATGATAGCCCTCAACATCAAAGCAGCATTTGATCAAGTATGGCATCAAGGTAAAATGGAGTCAATCTGAATTAGTGGGAAAACCCTCCGCTGGTTGGGATCATAGTTCGCACAAAGGAAGATGTTTATGGTTGTTTGAGATCGATCATCTCATCGTCAGGAGATCACTGCAGGAGTTTCTCAGGGAAGTGCCCTAGGACCAACCATCTTCAGCTGTTTCATCAATGACCTTCCTTCCGTCATAAGGTCAGAAGTGGGGATATTTGCCGATGACTGCATCATTTTCTGCACCATTCATGACTCCTCAGATAGTGAAGCAGTTCATACCCAAGTGCAGCAGGACTTGGTCAATATCCAGGCTTGGGCTGACAAGTGGCAAGTAACATTCGAGCTCCGCAAGTGCCAGGGAATGACCATCTCCAACAAGAGAGGCTCTAACCATTGCCCCTTGACATTCAGTGGCATCACTATTACTGAATCCCCTACTGTCAACATCCTGGGGGTTACCATTGACAGGAAACTAAACTGGTCTAGCCATATACACATCACGGCTACCAGAGCAGGTCAAAGGCTAGGAATCCTGTGGAGTGTAACTTACCTCTTGACTCCCCAAAGCCTATCCACCACCTACAAGGCTCAAGTCAGGAGTGTAATGAAATACTCGCCACTCACCTGGATGAGTGCAGCTCCATCAACACTCAAGAACCATGACACCATCCAGTACAAGGCAGCCTACTTGATTGGTACCCTTTCCACAAGCAACCAATCCCTGCACCATTGACGAACAGTTGCTGCAGTGTGCACTATCTACAAGATGCACTGCAACAACACACCAAAGGCAGCACCTCCAGACCCATGACCACTATCATCTAGAAGGACAAGAACAGCAGATACCAGAGAACTGCAGTGATTCAATAAGGCAACTCATCACCACCTTCTCAAGGGCAACTAGAGGTGGGCAATAAATGCTGGCTTTGCTGGCAATGACAACACCTGTAAATGAATAAATAAAAAAAAGCGACTGAAAAAACAGATGAGTTTGAAACTACATCCATTTTTGCTAAAAAATTTTTTAATATATTATAAAATAATATATTTGCAATTCAGCATATATAGAACAAATCCGAGTGCTCATGTTAGGTATCTCATTGGATGGAAGATTCAAGGATTTAGAACTGAAACCCATGTGGTTTAACAGTTACTTGGGTTTCCTACAAAATGTTAAATGGAACAGTAAGATTTTATTCACTTTTAGTATGAGCACCTCTATTTCTCAGCAAAAACGTTATTTATCTAGTCCAACATAAAAGTTAAGACCAAATTTCCAGTTTCATAGTCACAATGCCTGCAGAATTTTTGAGGGGCTTTGGCAATAGCTGGCTAAGGAATGATTTTAAACTTATTTGGGCATGGTTACAAATAAATAAACCAATCTCTGATACAAATTAATGGAGTGTCGTATGAGAGTAAAGAGGAGCACTGACACATTTCCTTTCCTGCCTTGGCCCTCTAATTCATGGTGAACATTAATGTAAAAATTAAACGAAAGGATGGAGAAATCAGGCATCACTGAGGCATTTCTTGTACTCAAACAGAAAACTAAGAATATCTTTATTTGTAAAAAGTCACACCGATAAAGTTTGTCCTTTCTCCTCACTAATTCTGACCAATCTACTGTGAACTTCCAATAGTGGCAGTTTTTCTTTTAAACCCTTTCACATATCCTTTGCCATATGGAGATAATATCTAATATAACTTACCTTCCAAAGATTGTGTGTTTCTTGTCCAGGTAGACACATGAGCGGAAAGTAATGAAGCTGAGAAAACAGAAAGCCAATTATAAGAATCTGCTTTTGGGAATGACTACTGATAGAAGTTAACCTATTAAGTTGCAGAGCTACTTTATTTGGGCCTTAAATAGTTAACAGTTCCTATATATGAGAACCAAGAAGCTAAAATTAAAGCAAAAGCACAACTTAACATAAATAATAATTTTATTTTCAAATCTAAAGTTCTGTAGAAAGAACACAAACCATAGGTAGGAAGATAAACATGTATTTTAACAGTAAACCAACATTTTATTAAGGCCAGTACTGGTGGTTATTTAACAAGGCTTTCACTTAGTTTATCATAAAGAAATGGTGAAAACGTATTAATATGTATATACATAACATATGGATATTTAACATCAGGATTTGGTTCTTCAAAATTTAATAGCATGACAATGATTTCCAATTATCTATTTTAAGGAAGATATGGAGACACAGCAATTAAGTCACTTCTAAATAGATTGAAAAATGGGAAATGCAATGAAAAAATACATTTCTTTGCATCGAGAGAATTCTGTGGTTATATATTAAGTTAATTTTTTTCAAGTATTATGAGTAAAGCATATAATTAAATGGGAACTTTAATTTGGATTTCTAGATCATGGCTTCCTACTTAAAAATAGAAGTAAGATCTACATAATCACTACAACATATTTGCACCATACAAATATTGTGCATCAAAATATAGTTGCTTGTTTTTTTTAGTTCTCTCTGTTCCCAATTCCTCTCAGCCAGCATTACAGTTTCTTTGTTCAGAAGACAGTATCTTCTCCAATCTTTCTCCAAAGTTGACCAACTGCCCATGTGCAATGCTTTAGATAACCTCTTCTCTCAGGAAATACCATTTGCTCATTTTCTGCTCTCAGTGGCCACTTTATTAGCCACACCTGTGCACCTACTTGTTAATGCAAATATATAAGCAGCCAATCATGTAGCGGCAGCTCAATGCATTAAAGCATGCAGACATGGTCAAAAGGTACAGTTGTTCACACCAGAATGGGGAAGAAATGTGATTTAAGTGACTTTCACCATGGAATGTGTATTGGTGCCAGACGGGGTGGTTTAAGTATCTCAGAAACTGCTGATCTCTTGGGATTTTCATGCACAACTTTACAAAGAATGGCGCAAAAAAACAAAAAAAACATTCCGTGAACGGCAGTTGGGTGGGCAAAAATGTCTTGTTAGAAAGAAGTCAGAGAAGACCACATCCTTACATTCAATAGACACTTTATTACAGGAGTTACCTAATACAGTGGTCACTGAGTGCAAATTCAGGAGACTGAAATGAAATCATATCACGTTGAAAAAACTTAACAAGCAATATTCAATGCATCAGTTAACAAAATTCAAGTTATGGGAAGTATTTTTTCGGCCTGCATCTAGGAGTCTGTGTGATTTGAATTGAATTTCAAAGCATGCAGTGAATTGAAATTCTGCATAGTGGATGTGAAGTTGGAGTGACTCATCCGCAAAAATTATAAAGCCTTAGTTTCAATAAAGACCAGAATACTTAAGTATGTTTTCCCTTTAGAGTGAAAGTTCTAAATCCTTTAAATAAAAATTCAGGAAGAAAATTTTACACATGTATTGCTCTCAATAAATATAATAAAATATTTGTAGAGTAACTCAAATATTTGTAACTGTCTTACTTTCCTACATGCTTCAGGGAATAATGTCACTTACAATTGTGACTTATTTGTGTTGGGCCCAGAGTTAGCCATACTGAGGATGCCTCGACCTGCATGGGAGAGATTGGGCTTGAACTCATCTTTGAAAGGTTTCCCCCAGTACGACTCACCACCTGAAAGTATAAAGAACAAGAACCGTCAATGTGAAGTCCTTCTCTATATCTGCTATCTACACACAGGCACTGCTGGGTATCAGCACAGAATGGATCGATTAGAAGCAAGACTGAGGCAGTTGGATAATTTTGTACAATTGCTCATAAATCAATGTAAAATATTTTCACTTTCTGAACACAAAAACTGCCTGAAGCAACATACATCCTTCTGTTGACCAACAATTTTAATGGATATGGCATTGCAGTGCAAAAATAATTTAGAGTCCTTTAATTTTTAAATGTGTTTGTTTTTGTTTCCGGCTGTATAATTGAAAAACATTCCAATTTGGTGTTTGATTGTAGGAATCTTATCAATTCTACACACACCAATGTGATCTAACACTAACAACCACAAGTAGAAACTTGGAAAATATTTTTCTTCCAGTGTTACGGTGACTGCTGCACTGTTCAAAAAGTAGCACTTGTATCCTCGGTGTTATTACATTCACAAGACTGATCATGCTTTTCTCCCCTTTAATTATGGGATCAGTTCACCAAATTAAAATGATGGCAATTGGGAGTACAGTAATGATACAGAATACTCAGGCAAGATTTCACCTGATGCCACAAGGCATTATGAAAAATTTGCTGCTGTGTGTTTCAACAGCAGTGAATTTTGTGGCTGTCTGCAAAGTTACAGACTTCGAGAGACTTTAGAATTATTTCTGAAACTTATTTAGTTCCGTTTTACTAACATACCTCAAACTATGAAATAAATCAAACATCTTTGACACCCGCTACTTCACTGGTGCAACTTTGTCAGCTGTTAATGTTTTCAGTGGCATTTCAGGTGTGGACATTCCTTTGTGTCCATGGAAGCCCCTTCACATGTAGGTCTCACTGTTGGAGTCAGGGTTGCTTCAGGCAAGTAAGATGGATCCTCTGCTTCAACACAAGGCAATTATGGGTCTGCCGAGACTACAGGCTGGCCTTGCATAATTTGTCTGTAAGTGAGGCTATAATAGGCCACAAATTGCTGCAATTGCGAGCTATGTCAGCATACAAGATAAATGAGTCCTTTGTGCATGCACACCATTAGCAAAACAATAATTACATTCCAAATTGTTAGAATACTGACACTTTAATGATTGGCCTCTTTGCTGTAACAAATTTATGATTCAAAGAAAAAAATTATGATTCTACAGTCAAAAGAAGTACAGTACAGAAACAGGCCCTATGGTCCATCTACAGTAATCCATACCAAAACCATTTAAACTGCCTACTCCATTGACCTCCACTGGGATCAATGCCCTCCATACCCTGACTACTCATGTACCTATCCAAATTTCTCTTGAACGTTGAAATTGAGCTCGCATGTACCACTTGTGCAGGCAGCTCATTCCACACTCTCACGATCCTCTGAGTGAAGAAGTTTCCCCCTCGTGTTCCCCTTAAACTTCTCACCCTTAACCCATGATCATGAGTTGTAGTCCCACCCAACCTCAGTGGAAAAAGCCTGGTTGCATTTACCCTATATATACCCCTATCAACTCTGTTTTCAATCTTCTATGTTCTGAAGAATACAGTCCTGACCTCTTCAAATTTTCCTTATAATTCAGGTCCTCCAGACCCAGCAAACATCCTTGTAAATTTTCTCCGAACTCTTTCAACCTTGTTTACATCTTTCCTCTAGGTAGGTGTTGGCCAGAAAGGACTACATTATATAAATCAGTGAATTCAAATGAATCAAGGACAATGGAAGCAGACAGACTAATTGTCTTTGTTCTTGGTGTGTACTTGGGGATGGAGGCTCCATTTTCAATTCTCCATTTTGTGAGTCTGACATGCTCGGCTTGATCAACTTTTTAAAAAAGACACAATGATATTTCAGGTAATTTGCTGGACTGGAGATCATTTCCAAATAAGAAGTTATTTGTGAGAGGTTCTTTGGTTGGATATAACATGCAGGTTGTAGATGTTGGGGTTGATGCCTGCCTGGTGTGATTCCAGCTCGTTGCTGATTGAGAACAGAGGCATAAATTATTGATTGTCACTTGATGGGAAGAGAGCAATAAATAGATGCTGGCTTGGAGCAGAGCCAATAACAAGATGTTAAAGGACAGACACATGACCTGCGGCCAATGACACTGGAATGCAATATTTGAATTGATAAGGATTGGATATAAAAGTGGATGCCGGTGTGCTGTAGCAATCACTTCGAAGAATAACCATCGCAGATACAAGCGTGAGCGACCTTGCGTGAAACAAGTGGTGAGTGAATCGGGACTATGAGGAACGCCTGGCCAGCAGAAACTCTTTTGCCTGGGTAATACCTTTGCTATTCTTTGACTATTCAGAAGAGTTAGGGATACTAAGCGGGTGTGCACACAAGGTATTTAGTGTATGAGTTCATGTACTTGTTCTTTTAAACAATAAAGGCACTTGTCGGTAAATATCTCTGTGCCTCACTGATCATTGTTACAAGAGGTAATTCTTACAACACAGGTGACCAAAACTGCATACAATACTTCAAATTAGGTCTCACCAATGTCTTATACAACTTCAACATAACATCCCATCTCCAGTACACAATTCATTAGCTTATGAAGGCCAATGTGCCAAAAGCTTTCATTATAACCCTTTTTACCTGTGATGCCACTTTCAATGAATTTCAGACCTGTATTCCCAGATCCCTTTGTTCTACCATTTTCCTCAGTGCTCTACCATTCACTGTGTAAGACCTACCGGGTCCTTCTGAAGGGCAAAACCTTGCACTTCTCTGCATTAAATTCCATCTGCCATTTTTCAGCCCATTTTTTCAGCTGATGCAGATCCCTTTGCAAGCCAGGAAAGCTTTCCTCACTGTCCACTACACCTCCAATCTTGGTGTCATCGACAAATTTGCTGATCCAGTTAACCACATTAACATCCAGATCATTGATATACCAGGGGTGATTGATAAGTTTGTGGCCTAGGGTAGGAGGAGTCGATTTTAGAAAACCTAGCACATTTAGTTTACCTACATTTACACACTTAGTCCAGCAGTTGTGGAGCATACGGATCCCTTCTTTGTAGAAGTCAGCGTCTTGGACCTCCAGAAGTGGTCCACAGCATGGGGTGATTAATAAGTTTGTGGCCTAACGTAAAAGGAGATGAGTTGTTAACTTCAAACGCTCTGCATTTTCATTCAAAGAGTTGAACTGCATGTGCATGTAATGAGAGCTGTATAACTTATCTCCTTCTACCTTAGGCCACAAACTTATCAATCACCCCTGCTGTGGACCACCTGGAGGTCCAAGACGCTCTTGTTACATGCACGTACAGTTCCACTCTTTGAATGATAATGCAGAAAGTTTGAAGTTAATAATTTATCTCCTTCTACCTTAGCTCACGGACTTATCAATCACCCCTGCTGTGGACCACTTCTACAAAGAAGGGATCCGTATGCTCCACGACTGCTGGACTAAGTATGTACATGTAGGAGGGGACTATGTTGAAAATTATCATAGTCTAGGTTTCCTAAAATTGACTCTTCTGCCTTAGGCCACAAACTTATAAATCACTTCTCTTAGCTGATCCCAGCAGCACACCACTAGTTACAGACCTCCAGTCAGAGAGGCAAACCTCTACTGCCACTCTCTGGCTTCTCCCACAAAGACAATGTGTAATCCAATATACTACCTCATCCTGAATGCCGAGCGAATGAACGTTCTTGACCAGCGTCCCATGCGAGACCTTGTCAAATGCCTTACTAAAGTCTATTTAAGCTTGTGTTAACACCTGGTACCTTGTGATAGTCACACACAGCATGTTCTCCTCAATGAATGTAAAAAACTGAAATCAAGAGAAACTAAAAAATAGAAGGAAATGGGGTGAATGGGAGTAAAATTAAATAACAGAAAGAAGAACAAGTTATATCCACCTGTCAGGATGAAAACTTTGGAACCACATTTGGTATTGTTTGATGTCTATACCCTTTGATGCCCCGACTAATCAAGAACCTATCTATCTCTGCCTTAAATACACCCAGTGACTTGACCTCCACACCTGCTCGTGGCAACAAACTCCACAGATTTACCACCCGCTGACTAAAATGATTTCTCCACATTTTAGTTCTAAATGGATGTCCTTCAATCCTGAAGTCATGCCCTCTTGTCCTAGGATCCCCTACCACAGGAAATAACTTTGTCATATCTAATCTGTTCAGGCTTTTTAACATTTGGAATATTTCTATGAGATCCCCTCTCATTCTCCTGAACTCCAGGGAATACAGCCCAAGAGCTGCCAGATGTTCCTTATATGGGAACCCTTTCACTCCTGGAATCACTCTTGTGAATCTTCTCTGAACCCTCTCCAATCAGTATATCCTTTCTAAAATAAGGAGCCCAAAACTGCACACAATACGCTGTGTGGTCTCACGAGTGCCATCTAGAGCCTCAACATCATATCCCTGCTCATATATTCTATACCTCTAGAAATGAATGCCAACATTGCATTCACCTTCTTCACAACCGACTCAGCCTGGAGGTTAACCTTTAGGGTATCTTGCACAAGGACTCCCAAGTCCCTTTGCACCTCTGCATTTTGAATTCTCTCCTCATCTAAATAATAGTGTGCCTATTTATTACTTCCACCAAAGTGCTTGGCCATACACTTTCCAACATCGTATTTCATTTGCCACTTCTTTGCCCATTCCCCTAAACTATCTAAGTCTCTCTGCAGGCTCTCTGTTTCCTCAACTCCACTCGCTCCTCCATGTATCTTCGTAACATCAGCAAATTTAGCTACAAATCCATTAATACTGTAGTTCAAATCATTGACATACATTGTAGAAAGCAGCGGTCCCAACACCGACCCCTGTGGAACTCCACTGGTAACTGGCAGCCAGCCAGAATAGGACCCCTTTACTCCCACTCTCAGTTTTCTGCTGACCAGCCAATGCTCCACCCATGTTAGTAACTTCCCTGTAATTCCATGGGCTTTTCTCTTGGTAAGCAGCCTCATGTGTGGTATCTTGTCAAAGGCCTTCTGAAAATCCAAGTACACCATGTCTACTGCATCTCCTTTGCTTGTAATTTCCTCAAAGAATTGCAGTAGGTTTGTCAGTCAGCATTTTTCTTTCAAGAAACCATACTGGCTTTGGCCTATCTTGTCAAGTGTCTCCAAGTACTCCATAATCTCATCTCTAACAATTGATTCCAACAGTTTCCCAACCACTGGTGTCAGGCTAACATGTTTCCTTTCCTTTCTGCTTCCTCCCACCCTTCTTAACTAGTGGAGTAACATTTGCAATTTTCTAGTCATCCAGTACAATGCCAGAATCTAACAATTCTTGAAAGATCATCGTTAATGTCTCTGCAATCTCTCCAGCTACTTCCTTCAGAACCCGAGGGTGCATTCCATCAGGTGCCTTGTACCACATTGAACTGCTGCTGCTATGTTAACGAATTTCACGTCACTTGCCCATGATAATAAACCTGATTCTGAAAATATTAGATAAAAGGCAAGAAGGCAGCCCATTTACAGTGCTTTTGTTCACATTAATGAGTATTACAACCAGAGAATTTGATCGATATTACTGAGAATTTTTATTTGTGAGTGATATGGTCCTTTTTCCCCACAGTAGAGCCCAAAAAATTGTAAAGCACAAAAAGCTAACAATTCAAAAACTGCAACATCTGCAGTTCAAAAGTTTTCATCCCCTTTGAACACTTATTTGAACAATCTCTTGCAGCTATAACAGCTATAATAGACTTTTTGGAAAGTCTTTGCAGGCAAGGATGTGCTTTTCTTTTCCCTCTATCAATACACGTGGTGTCAAAATCATTGTTGCGATGCATCTAGTGTGGTAGTGTAGTGGGTAGTGCTTGTCCCCCTCACTTTCAGCTTCCATCACTGGCTAGCAGTCTCATGAGAAGGAGAGCTGAATGCGCAAGTCTCTCCCTGCCCGTACAAAGCCTCTACAACACCAAGCCTCATGTAGTGTCTCCTCGCTGGTGACACATGGAAACTGAACTCCTTTCGGACTCAGAGGACAGGGTAGAGGTCTGGCCCCTGCACACGTAGCATGCAGACCCACCAGTGTGTGGACATGCCCTGGTGCTTGTGGGTAAATAGCTCCACTGCCTTATGGGCTGTCTTGGGAGAGACAAAGGCTACGGGAGTAAACCAGACAGCAAATCCAGAATGGAGCCCCTAAGGCAGCTGGACATCATTGAACACCCTTCTGGCAGCTCCTGTAACCAAGCTGGTGCCAAATGTATTGCTTCATAAGCTTTCCTTTGGATTACGCTAATGAGGCCGAGAGGGAGATCTTGATGATTGGGCATTTCAGGATTTTCTGCCCAGGCTTGTGATGATGATCACCCATTGTCCTTCGAGACCAGCCAACATGTGGGATAAATCTAACACAGTCCATCAGCTGGGTAACACCATTCCTACTATAAAGTATGCTGGATGTAGCATATGCTATGGGGATGTTTTTTAGTAGCAGGCACTGGGAATCCTGGATCTGTTAGCCTCTGCAAGAAAGCTTAAACTGGGGAGTAAGTTCATCTTTCAGCAGGACAACAACCCAAAACACACTGTCAGAGCAAACAAAGAGTGGCTTCTATTGAAGAAAATTGATGTCCTCCAGGGGCCCAATCATTGTCCTGACCTTAAACTGATTGAACATCTCTGGTAAGATCTCAAGATTGCTGTCCACCACTGTTCCCCAACAGTTTGAGCTACTTTGCAAGAAGCAATGGGTAAATCTTACTTCTTCACATTGTCTAAAATGACTACTGGCTGTAATAGGGGCAAGAGGTGCTCAACTAACTACTGAGCAAAGGGGGGCAAATAGCTTTGAACTGCTAAAATTCCAGTTTAGAATTTTTAGTTTTTCATGCTTTACAATGCTCCCTTGTTTTCGGTTTCTACATGTGAAAAAGGAGCATGTTATTCACAAATAAAAATTCTCAGTTAAATTGATAAAAATTCTTAGCTGTGATACTCATTCATGTGAACAAAGGTTCAGGGGCTGAATACTTTTTCAAGGCACTATATCATGTTCTTAGTCACTTGGTACAATAATAGAGTTTACTACTCTTAGCAATCGATCTTTGTTAACTTGTCTTGAATAAATTTGGAATAAGAATAATTTATATTGGTGGAAAGCTGTGAGTGCAAGAGGCCCAAACAGAATGAATACTTTTTTAGTCTACTACACTTGCCTTATAAAGTCCCATACCGTGTCTCAAAATTCAGGCCCTTATTTTATAGGCAATGGTGAAATAACAGTGTGTGGTGTTGATTTAAATATAAAGAACAGTCCACAAAGATCTTAATGAACTTTACTCTATTTAATTTCTCATTTCCTTGATGTTAATTTCATTTTAGCAACCAAAAAATCCATTGTACAGCAACAGCGATGTCATGAAGGCAGCTGAGCACCCAGTAACAGTGAACAATTTTCATAGATTGCTCAAGAAATTTAAGTTTCAATTTTGAGCTAAACTTTAAAGTTTTCACAAAAATTAAACAAAAGACTGAAATGTATACAAAATTAAGGTAGAAAGAAAACTAAAAGAGAACATTATTAAGAATACTAAATAGTTAAATTATTTGAAAAATATAGTTTTGAAAAAATATTCATAAGTTGTAAGAATCCACATCTAAAATTATTTTAAAGCAAACAGTGTGTTTTTTGCTAATTATGGCTTTGATACTGTCAAAATATCAGATGAGCCCTGTAAATTAGAGATCTTTTTCCTGTGGGATTTTATTATGTTTATAAAAAATGTTGAAATTCTCAAGATGTTTTATCTGCCAATTATCTCCAATGAGCCATGCAGGGGAGCAGAATATCACTGACAATGATATTTAGGTTTCTGGACTTTACTCAGCATATGAAGACTTTAGGGGTAACTGTCAGTTTCAGCAATACAGTAACAGAATCTACATACAGTGTTTGATTCTTTAGCCTGCCCATCTGAATACCTCTTCTACCTGAAAACTCTTTTAGAGGTATAGAATTCTTGGGTCCCACACCACCAGGTTCAGGAACAGTTATTACCTTTCAACCACTCAACAATGAAATTATTCCACAAACTTTAACTCACATTCAAGGATTTTACAACTCGTGTTCTCAATATTATTTATTATTATTATTATTATTTTGTTTTATTTGCACAATTAGTCTTGTGCGCATTGGTTGTTTTGCCGTCTGTATTTGTGTGTAGTTTTTCATTGATTCTATTGTTCCTTTGTATTCACTGTGAATGTCTGAATGAAAATTAATCTCAAAGTAATATATGGTGACATAAATTGTATGTATTTTGAATATAAATTTACTTTGAATAATGGAAACATGTCAAGCAAGAATGGTTTAATAAGATATATAAACATAATGATTATTACAAAACCTGGAACAATTCTAGGTTTCAATCTCTTTGTAAATACTTGACATTACTTTTCAAGACATGATTGATATTTATGGGTGTAGTTTTACTGAGTATTTTTCCACTTACTGAAACAATTAGAGTGCAGGTATGAGTGAAAAGTAGCATATGTACATCTATTTACCTCTTTATAAATGCTTCATTTTACTGATAAATACAAATTTGAGTATACATGTTTTATAACAATACATGTGACGTCCCATGTTAGAAATGATGCCTTCTTAGAAACACTCTTCCAAAAGGCAAGGCAAAGAATGTGATTGCTCCTAGGGTGTAACCACCTTCCATGATAAAGAACTTGTATGATCCTTTTCAGGGACAAAGTAGAAACAACTCTTGGGGGTTAAAACCTGACTAATTTAAGTTCCTGGGAAAAGCAAGTCTTTGAGTTTATGACATTACAGTGTTATTTAAGAATTGCAGAATAGTATAGATGAACACATACATTTTGTACTGTGATTTTAAATACAATAAAATTTCCCATCAGTTTATTTTAAATAGCACTTTGACAAAGGGTTTAATCCCCTAAATACAAGTTGTTTTACAGTATGTTACTTTGACTGGATAAATGGAGCAACATCTTCCCATTATTGTGCTGTGTGATGGTTTGTTGAAATTCGGGCTGAGAAAAGCAGTGTAGCTATATTTTGGGAAATGGACAGTGGACAGACAAACAGGACGCAAAATCCAGGAGGCTACAATGGATACAGACTGTGGCTTGGAATACTTCACAGAATGCTTAACTATTTTTAAGTAAATCAGTCTGGGGAGCATATAAATTTTCTCAAAATCATGGATGATAAACTACCAGGCAAATCTAATCAAAACCTACTGCACTCTACACCTCTTACTGAGATTATTGATTCAAATTAAGTCAAGACACGTCTGATATTGAATTAATCTGTGTTTGGACAAATTGAAGATAAACATAAATAACTAGTTAGCTGTTGTCTTATCACATTGACACCATCCATCTTCTTAGCAATAAAGCAGTAAGGCATCTTCCATACAAGATGTTTGGAGTATTCATTATGCCTAACCTGAAAAAGCCTCTGCAAGAGTCACCTTAACACTGGATTCTTGTGTCGATGATTTGGACATAACCCACAAAAACGCCAGTGCGTTTGTAAAGTGTAGCTCAGCAGGAGCACTAAGTACAGGTTCAGGGAATTCTGGAGAAGGATGGCAGAAGAGGGACTGCAGAGGTATTGATGGGAGAGAGTTTCCTGTGTGGGGCTGGCAGTGGGTGCAAGTAAAGGAGTCAGGACGGATCCCAGAGGCAGCAAGGGCAGTAATGGGTGCCCAGATGCAACAGGGAGTTCACATTGACTAATGTGTGAAGTTAATAAGCACAAGGATAGGAAGGAAGCGTTAATATTTAAAGTGTGAGGATGGGACAACTTCATTAAAATACAAATTGCTTCCTTTCTATCCTTTTTGGAAATAAGATGTAATTATTTCGAAAATGAATGCAGGAAATAAACATCCATAAATGTTACAATTATATTATTAGTCTTCAAGAATATAAAAAGTTAATGTAGTAGGAAGAATGTTTAAGATATCATTTCCCAACCATTCATTTTAACTACGAGAAAACTATTTATATAGTTGTTCTGCGCAGCTAATTTTGTTAATCGAAAATAATTGGGTGCAGTGGACACTAGATTATCTGGAAGAAACCTGAAAATAGGTAGAAATAAACCTTCAAATTGAGGATGGGTTAATGTAATTACAGAACTGCAGCTCCATGTTTGAACTGCTAATCTAACTGTAGTTTTCAAAAATGTGGCTAAGTGGTAGTCAACTTCTGAACAGAAAGGCTGGAGACCTATTTTTGGGTAAAAGTCATGGTATGCTATTTTGAAGCATCCTAGATTTTCTTTAAGAATACAAGCTCTGCCCTATTTGATGCAAAGGAAAGAGATGTGGCTACTGAAGTAGGGTTAGGTCACCACCTTATCAAAAGCAAGAAGGGAATGAGACATGATGGGGGCAAGGATGAACAAGGCAAGATAGACAGATGGAATTCCTATTGGAGAGTGGAGAGGAGCTTCTGCAGGTTTCACATTCTCAGAAGAGAAGTGGCAGTGAATTCAACAGAGACCTGAAAAAGGTTTTCATCATTTTGTTTTTTTTAATTTCCTAGTTTGAGATTTAGAATTTTAATGTTAAATACTTTGAAATGGATTGGTAACATTATTACATGCAATGCAATAAATTATTTTATAATAAAGACTGGTATTATAAATAAATTCAGGGATAAACTATGGTACAAGGGAATATTTTCATCCATCTGAACTTGCTGGTGCTAAAACTTGCCACACAAATCATAGAAAACGTATTATAAAGGAGGCCATTCACTGCCAGTCAAAAAAAAAACACCTAACCAACTGAATTCCAGCTACCAGAATAAGGTCCAGAGCCCTGATTTAGTTTGTAGTTAGTTTCCAACCAGTTTGTAAATGTGATTAAGTGTTACTACGTCAACCATCAGTTCTAGTGGTGAGTAGCTAGGCGTGTTAAAAATCAAACAAAGTAGGACATTATACATCAAGATCAAATGTGTCTTGCAAAATTTTGAATTCCACAATGATTTAATTCTTTAGGATTTTAAAGTTTTCTTTCATTGAGAGACTTGATTAACTCCTGTTGTGCCTTGAAAAAGTAATGGATACCGTTTTTTTAAATGTTCAGAATATTTACAACATACATTGATGCTAGATGGCTTATTCTGCAAAATGTAATGTGTATAAGCTTCAAGTAGCATTGCTTCAAAATGGTGACGTCCATCATTAAGGACCCCCATCACCCAAGTCATGCCTTGTTCTCACTGCTACCATCAGGAAGGAGATACAGAAGCCTGAAGGCACACACTCAGTGATTCAGGAACAGCTTCTTCTCCTCTGCCATCCGATTCCTAAATGGACATTGAACCCATGAATACTATGTCAGTACTTTTTTATTTGGCACTACTTATTTTATTCAGCTACCCTAAATGGACTTTGAAGCTTTGGACACTACCTCACTTTTTAAAAAATATACAGTATTTCTGTTTTTTGCACATTATTTAATAATCTATTCAATATATGTAAGAGATTTACTTGTTTATTTATTATTATAATTATTTCTCTCTCTGCTAGGTGAAAGGTGGAATCTGTTGCAAGATGGTGGTGCGACGCAGCATGCAGCGTCCACTTTGGAATGAATATCTATAATCTGTCAAGTAGGATGCCGCGTACAATCCTGATTTGATGGAGACGTACGTGTGAAGCACGGAGGAACATCTGGTGAAACTTTTTCGCCTGAAATGACTGTTTCGCTGCCGCTGCGACTGTGTGATCGGAAGGATCTCCGGGAGGAAGGCCCCGAATCTTCGGCTTTGCCTGTTGCTTGGAACCCAGTGCGGGGTCAAAGCGCTCGGTAGAGATGGTGCTCGGTGTCGGAGGGCTGGTCGGAGGCTCGAAGTTGGCTGTGGTCGGGGCTCCCAGAGTGCTGTATCGGCAAGCCACGGCGCTGGAGGTTCATGGCAGGAAGAGTTTTTCTTCCTTCTACTGTCTGAGTGAGATGATGGGCTGTCGGGACTTTGAGACTTTCTTTTAATCCGTGCCATGGACTGCTCTTTATCAGATTACGGTATTGCTTTGCACTGCTGAAACTATGTGTTATAATTATGTGGTCTTTGTCAGTTAGTCTTTTATCAATTATGGTATTGTCTGCACTGTTGAAACTATATGTTAACTATAACTATATGTAACTATCTGGTTTTGTGTAGGTCTTTTAGCTTTAGTTTTGTCTGATGGGTTTGTAGTTCCTTTCCTGGGAACGTGCTAAGACAGTAGTGCGGTATCGATACGCAGCAGCCTCTCTGTACGCTGGACTGGGGATTACCAAACGTTATGTGGTTTTCCTTGTGTGGTCTGTTTTGTGCTTTTTCGTGATATTATTCTAGAGAACGTTGTCTCATTTTCTAACTGTACTGTATTTGTGGTTTATAAATGACAATAAACTGAATCTGAATTATGTATTGCATTGAACTGCTGCTGCTAAGTTAACAAATTTCACGTCACATGCCGGTGATAATAAACCTGATTCTGATATTTATTGTAATTCAGCTTTTTCTATTGTTATGCATTGCCTTGTACTGTTGCCACAAAGACAACAAATTTCACAACATATGCCGGTGATTTTAAACCTGATACTGATGCACCATGTAACAGCCAACATTACAATCAAAGTCCCTATTCACTAGGAACAGATGGTATCTTTATTAAATTCCAAAGGTGAAAGAAAGAAAAGTTTTGAATGGGAACTGTGAGAGGGGTAGCTGTTCCACAGATTGGGAACAGAAAAAGGGGCATGAAGAGGCAAACAAATAACCAGCTGGTATGGGGGAGAAATGCTACTGACAGAAACCTCATTCTCTAGTCTAAATATGTCTGGATTCAGAAGCCTGAGCAAGAAAACCTAGATAAAAAAGTGATACTACTGTGCATTATCATTATTTTACATGTTCACAAGATGAGCATGTGGGTTACCTCTGCTTACGTAAAAGGTGGTGGCATCCATTGCTCTGAATATTAGAAAACTGCAAGGGAGGGAATGTGTTAAACTAGATGTTGTTATATCTTGCATTAACATACTTGTGCAAGTACAAGCTAAGCAATACTCTTCAGTGCAACAACTGCAGAACCAGGGCAAGTATTCAACACAGATCAGGCATCATCTATGCAGGAAATGGACAGTTGGCATTTTGGGTTGTGACCCTTCATCTGGACTGGATGAGGGAGACAGCTATCACAAAAATGTGAAGGGAAGAGGTGGAACAAGATCGTGCAGGTGATAGGTGAATCCAGGTGAAGGGGTGGAGGTTGAGGGAAGGTAGAGTGGGAATAGCAGCAGAAGCTAGGAGCAGATAGATGGAATTATCTGGTGGTGTTTCTTATGGAGCGTAACCATCAGCTTGTATCTGTGTTTAAACCTTCTGATTATACCTTGTCCACTTCAGATGGGTGAAAGGTTGGACTTGAGAAACCAAATAGAGATTTGATTCTGAAATAACTGTGTGTGTGTATTAAGAGATATTAGGGGGGAGGGAGAGAAAATATGAATGAATTGCTGCAAGAAAGCAGCATCCATCATCAAGGACTGCCACCAATCAGTCTGTGCTCTTTTCTCATTGGTGTCATGAGAAAGGAGGTACAGGAGCCTCAGGATCCACACCATCAAGTTCAGTAACAGTTATTACCCTACAACCATCAGGCTCTTGAACCAGAGGGAATAACTTTCCCTATCACTGATCTTTTCCCACAACCTATGGATTCACTTTCAAGGACTCTTCAATTCATGTTCTAAATATTTATTGCTTATTTATTATTATTATTTTTCTTTTTGTATTTCCACAGTTCATTGTCTTTTGCGGACTGGTTGTTTATCTGTCTTGTGTACAGTCTTCCAATGATTCTATTGTATTTCTTTGTATTTACTGTAAATGCCACCAGAAAATGAATCTCAGAGTTGTATATGATGATATACACGTACTTTGATATAAATTTACTTCGGATTGTGTGCTACTTAATTTATATCCAAATGGCAATATATAACATTGAAACAGGTAACAGCATTTCAACTATGCAATTATTAACTTGCTTTGCACAACTGTGGAAACCAATTTTACAAGGGTTATGATTCATTAACAAGAGAAACACAACAACAATTTGTCCTGGCCCAGCCACGTGGACAATATGGACAATAAAGGATACCAGAAGGTTATGAATATTGGGCATGTATCTGAACCTCAACATTTTTACAGATGCATCATAGAAAGAAAGCATCCCACCCGGATATAACCCTTGCACTTTGTCTCTCTGCACTGCACTTTTTCTGTAGCTGTAACATAGTGCTTCTTCCTCCCTTTTGTATTACCTTGATAAAATTATGCATGGAATGATCTGTCTGGATGGCACAGAAACAAAACCCCTTCACTGTATCTCAGTACATGTGACAGTAATGAATCAGTCACCAATTACTAGGGCTTTGTGTAAAATATGATACAGAAAAATAGGCAAGTCCATTTTGTGAAATACATTGTGGAACAATAGCAAAAGTAAATGCACTGCAAAGATTGTATCTACAGCCACAACAATATGAAGTAACAACTGGGGTGTGAATACATCCAACACATATCATTTACAACAATCTATTCAGAAAAGAAATGTAATAAGTATGCATTTTGTGCATTTGTCCTGTAATTACTACTGTTACCATTGCTGACTGAATAAATTTAACAATTACATAAATAACAATTATGAGTTTAATACTCTGGTGGAAGCATTCCTACTGTAACTGCGTAGCCACAACTGGTCCTTTTTAACATTGTGCATTCTCAATGACTTACAATGTGAAAAATACCCTTGCTTTCAAGCTGAGTTGGGCTACCAAGATTGCACAGTTTATATTAAGATAAAAAATAGATGACCCATTATCCAAGCTGCACCTGGTTATCACCAATACCTTCTGGCCAGGAAGATAAGCTCAATTTAACAAACAACAGGAACAGTTAATAAAATGGTGGTCAAGCTAAATACACAGGAAGAACAAAGCCAGGAAGTACTGTGACTATCTGGGTCTAATGATCTTTCAGACGTTCGCTTATTTTTATCTGCATATATTTCATCTGCAGCTAAAACTAAATATCAGACCCAGGTCAAATTCTCCAATTCTCTCCTTCTGGCAGTGACAGAGAAAAATCAGACTCTTGCTAAATAACAATTAGCCAACAAACAATACTAATTGCAATCACAAGGGGACAAGGGCAAGGAGGGGGAAATGTAGCTGAAGGTGACTGGGATTACTATATAGTTTCTCAATCAACATGATCAACATCAAATCCAGGCACAGAGGCCATTAAGTATGAATTTGCTCAAAGATGATGAATAAAAGTTACAGTTGTAATACAATGAAATGTAAACTCATTTATGTAGAATTATAATCAAAAGCCAGACATTTGAAAATACAAAAGATGTGAAAATAAATCTGATTTTCTTTAGTTACAGTGATGCAGATTACAGAGTGAAATAAAAAGACGAAAGGGTTGGGAAAAGATAGACCACTTTCAGAAAAAGCATGAAAAAGAAACTATGAGGCATCTTCATAGAGTTCTGTGGGTGTGGAATTTGTAAGAATTAGTGGCTAGGGCATGGTTGCATGGCCATCACAAATTGAATATTTCCAAGTCTTTGATGCTTAGGATCAGAGAGCGGATAACATTGTGCTGGTGTTGGGAAAGGTGTACAGCATGTGGTGAGGTGGCAAAGAAACCTTGATATTAAATAGTGACATAATAGCAAAACTAAAGATAAAAGACAATGCAGGCTACATTTGTCACATGCACATTAAAACATCAAAACATATAGTGAAATATGTCATTTGCATCGATGATGTACTAGGGGCAGCCCGCAGGCATCATCATGCTCCTGGCAACAACATAACACGTCCACAGCTTACTAAATCTAATCAAATGTCTTTGGAATGTGGGAGAAAACCAGAGCACCCGGAGGAGACCCAGTCACAATGTCTCAACACAGACAACACCAGGAAATGAGTCTCGTTCTTACAGCTGCTTCTGTAAGTGTTATACCCACCACAATACTACCATGCCACCCTTAAAAGATAATCCTGCCTTAAGGAGATCAACATTGCAAATTCAAAAAAAAACTTCAACAAAGACCCTATAAAAGATGGTTTAACTGGAGAAATAAGATGACCTTAAAGTGAAGGGGATCTAATAATCAGACACAAGAAACTGCAGATACTGGAATCTGCAGCAACAAACATTTTGTTGGAAGAAATCTGTGGGTCAACCAACGTATCGGACAGGAAAAGAAGGTTAAAACCCTCCATCAGGTTCTAATAATCGTAGGGGAATTCATCTTGAATAAGAAGCAAAAAAAACCCAAAATGACCAATGTTGCTGGAAAGCTGTCTTTAAATAATGAATTTGGGGCAGCTCTTGCTGCCATATGTCATGAAACTAATAACAGGAAAACCTACTTCAGATCTAGTCCTACGCCTTGACAAAAGGTCAATTTGTGATTTTGTTGAAAGGGATCATAGGGGAGAAAGTAATTACAATATGGCCATACTTTACGTTGAGTTTGAGTGTGATACACGAAGGGTGAAAACCAGTGTGAATTAAATCAGTATGAAGGATGGATTAACTAAAGTAAGTTGGCAAAATAGATAGGTCACAAAATGTGTGGGTTAATAAACATAGCAAATGTTTCAAGAAATATGAAAGCCTCAGAATTCTCAACGTATAAATCCCACTAAGAAAGAATGCTACAGGAAGAATGATCCACTGATGATAACTACAGAAATTACAGACATTATTGGTGTAGGCTTTCACAAATAAATGACGAGGTGTTTTATGCTTAAGCAAAACTTTAACAACTCATTAATTGCACTCCAAACACTGAACAAAAGGCGCAGTAAAAGTACTTTATGTAATTACATCATCACATCAGACCAGCCTCTTAAAGTAAAACCCAACTCAATGCCAGTGGTTGTGAATTATTTATATTTCCACCAATTACATTACCATACACAAGTCCCCCCAGATGGAGCTCGGATGAGTTATGCATCTTGGGTCCCATGTATCATGGGTGGAGGAACAGCAGGTGTCTCTGGCTCATCCAGAGGTGTGTTGATACGCTCTTGGTTGTGACGGGAGCAGGTTGGTAGCAGAATCCTCCAAATCTTGGTGGGCCGGTTTGAGGTGATCTAGCAAAATACATTCAGGTTTACCCCTCTTTAGCTATGATAAATTTTTCTTCTCCTTTCCAAAAACTGGAATGAAGGAGCATAAGGTGTACATGATGGAGGATGAAAACAAATGAGATGGAATTTGTGTCAACAAGAACCGGAAGAGTGCTGCACGCCATGATGGGAGGTAAGAATAGGTGCAAAGGAATTGAATTTACTGAGGTGGATGGAACATTGTCGAGAGGTTGACCAGGCGGTCATGATGTCAGGAATAAAATCACCTGGCACTTTTAACGGCTGCCTGGGGGCCAACAGCCATGGATGACTGCAAGTCCTCTTTTAGAGCTGATCTGAGCCCCGGCAGGACTTGTGGTAGATGATCATGCCAACACTCTTCTGTAAGGGAAGCCCTCAGAGCAGTCTTTAAGGAACAGTGATGTAGCCTAATGGCGTGGTTCTGGGCCATCGTAGTCCAGAGGTTTCAAATGAATAGGGGACATGGTCAGATGAAATATCAGATGGGGCTCAAATTGAGCAACCCAGGTGCTAATGAATGCCCAAGCTATGTCTGTGGCCATTGTCGATGCTGGAAGGACAACCTCTGGCCACCTGGGTGTTCTGTCCACCATGGTAAGTAGACGCATGAAACTGCAGTTGGGGGGGGGGGGGGGGAGAGGACCACAAGGCCCACATTGACATAGTCAAACTCTCGCTCAGGGACCTGAAAAGGTGCCAATGATGCCTGAACATGATGGTTAACTTTTGCCCACTGGCAGTCTATATAGCCTGCAGTCAAATCATGCACGTCCTTCCTAAGGCTGTGCCACACAAACTTTAGTGCAACCAGTTTCTGTGAGGCATTCCAGCCCAGATACAAGAGGCCATGTATGGAGTCAAAAACAGTCCGCCTCCAGTTTGTGAGCACTATGGGGCGAGGGTGACCAATTGAGACATGGCACAGGAGAGAAAACCAAGCTTCTCTGAACTTATTGTCAGCCAACTGCAGCCCCTTATTGCTGTTCAGTAAGCCTGGACCTGTGGGTCAGTGGCTTGGTCAACTACAATGGCAGCAGAGTCAATCCCTAGCTGTATGTTCTCAACGGTTGTATCAGTTCTGAACTCTGGTATGGAGGCCATTTGCTGTTGCTGCTGTGCAGACCAAAAGTCTGGTAACTTTGGGCATTGTGTGTACAAAGGGTTTGCGGGCAATGAACACTGTGAAATGGTGACCCTTGAGAAGAAAAAAGGTAGACAGTCAGATAGAGACAGAAAAGCTTACAGTCAAATGTGCTGTACTTGCTTTCGGGGGACGGAGCTGCCCACTGAAGAAGGTCTCCGACCAACCATTCCAGCACAGCACCCACAGCATGGTCTGAAGTGTCAGTAGCAATGGCTATAGGTGCACTGGGGAGCCGGTACACCACTAGGGTCGCATTGGAAGGAGCTTGTTTGCTATCGTCAAATGCCCTGGTCATGTTCGCTGACCAGTTAAGCGCGTGATTAGGGCTATTACCTTTAAGCATAAGCTCAGTAGCTTGTGGAATGAAGCGGTGATAGAAATTCATCATGCCTAAAAACTCCTGTCACTTTTTAGTAGTGCGGGGCAGTGGGAAATCAACATAGTGGCTGCTTTTAATGGGAGGGTTTTCGCACCTTCTGCAATGGCAGAGCAAGTCAATGGCTGACAACTGGCATTTAGTAGTATTAATAATCAACCTATGTTGGCTTAAGCGCTCAAGAAGTGTGCGGAGGTGAGATACATGTTTAGATTTGGATGCACTGGTGACAAGTAAAGTATGTCATCCCGGTAAAAAGAGTCCATCAGCCATTGGAACGTCTGAGCTGTGCTGCATCTTTCAGTCCAAATGGCATGCACAGAAACTCAAAGAGGCCAAACAGGGTTATCACAGCCATTTTCAGAATGTCCTCCAAGCATACAGGCACCTGATGGCAGCCCCTAACTAGATTCCAACTAATGACTCAAAGTTCTTGATATCCACAAGCCAGCAGTTCTTAAGACCTACTAATAGTTCCTGAGTACCCAGGAAATCTGCACTGAGCAAAGGTCTAGCCACTGCAGCCAGGATGAAGTCCCATGTGTAACATCGCCTGCTGATGTCACTCTTTGCCTTCTCATCAATAGGAGATGCTCACAGCACACTCACTTGAGCACCCGTGTCTCACAGGAACATCGTCCTGAAAGGCCATACATAATGAACAGTAGACGACCTTGACAAGTGGAACTCACTGTGTTCACAGGCCTCTGATGCCCTGATGTGCAGGCATTATCAAAGCTGCAATGTGGTTGGCCCTTCCTAGCGTTCATACCAAAGCGAACGTAGTTAAAACACAGGCTTGGCATCGGGGGGGGGGGGGGGGATTATTCAGGCAGGGAAAGGAAGAGGCATAATTCATCTCAACCTGACTGAGAGTAGACCATCAGCCATTTTAGCCAGCTCCCTATAGTCTTACACATTAGCGAGGGCTATGCCAACTTGATCAGGCATTTGCTCCATGAAGAGTGATTTCCCAGGAGAGTCAGCATGTGGTCCATTAGCCTGAAAGCCTAACATCACCGAGGCCAGGCAAGGAGAACAACTGATTAGCACGCTCGGACTCTGACAGTCCAAAAGTCTGTTAAAGATGATTTTTCAGTGATTGGTTTTTATCGTGTTCAGATAGGGGTTCTAGTAGATTCACCACTCTTGCAGCTGTGGAGTTGCCGAGTGACTCTACCACCTAGTAGGATTTGGTATTGTCTCGCAGTGCAAATGGAGCTTCATCTTCTATAAACAAAGCAATGGCATTTTGCTCCTAAAACTGGGAGTTTAAAGCAACTGCATTGGCTGACATGTTCAATAACTCTGGAATCAACCTGGAGTATCGGGGTCACCAGTGCAGGTTTTCACAAATAAAGTGGCATGAGGTGTTTTATGTTTAAGTAAAACAGTTACAACTCCTTTATGGTACTCCAAACACTGAAAATAAAACACAGTAAGAGTCCTTTACATAATTATCTCATTACGTCAGATCAGTCTGTTAAAATTAAGACCAACTCAATGTCAGTGGTTGTGAATTATGTACTTTTTTACTAATTATATTACTGTACATTGGAACATTAGGACAGAGAACATTACAGAACAGTATAGGTTCTAGCTTACCAGAAATGACACCCAAAAAAAGCAAAGTTGAGGATTTGGAGAATTTGGAAAACAGTAAAAGAAAATTTCAAAAATGATCAAGGGAGAAGGTGAAATGTAAGAGTACATTCACAAGGAATAGTTCAAAGCTCATAGTGAATTTCTTGTCAAAGTATGCATACTGTATACAACCTTGAAATTAGTCTTCTTGCAAGAAGCCACAAAACAAAGAAACACAATAGAATCCATAAAAAAACACACAAAAAAGACAGTCAAACCCAATGAGTGAAAGCAATAGCTGAGACACTGATGGAGCAATGATGAAGAAGCTGCAAGCCTGACATTAGGACATCAATGAAGGTATACTTCAGGTCACTGTAATTGCAAAGGCTAATGGAATGTTCATCCTTATTTTGTTTTGAAGGATGCTAGGCAATATTATTGAAACAAACTATACTGTGCAAAAGACTTAGGCGCATATATATAGTTCAGATGCCTAAGACTTTGGCATATTACTGTAGTAATTTTATGTACTGCAGTGTACTCAAATATGTGAGTGATGATAAACTATAAGGCATTGATTAGATGGCACTTGGAGGTTTTAAAAGCAGCTTTGGGCCTCTTATAAAAGAAAGAATGTGTTGGCATTGGAGAGTGTCTAGAGGTGGCTCACAAGCATGATCTCAGGAATGAAAGAGTCAACATGTGAGGAGTGTTTCATGGTCCTAGGCCTTTGCTCAGGCTACATCCACACTAGACCAGATGATTTTGAAAACGCTGGTTTCGCATAAAAACGATAGGCATCCACACTATGCATTTTTGAAAATATCTCTATCCACACTGAAATGGAGATTTTGGCGAATCTCCTCCTCCTGCGCATGCGCAGGCCACATCTATCGAAAACAAGTGAAATGTTTGGTGTCAAATCTCGCAGCAAAAGTGCGTGTTTGTGTAGTTACTTTGTGTAGTTGTGTAGACTAGAAAAATTTAAAACGATGGACAGCTGTTGGCTCTCGCGCAGGAGAACTTAAAACTAAAAAAACACAAATACTAGAGCATACGGAGGCAACCGACGGAGTTCACGGACAGATTGACCCAGCTGACGATGAACATTGAAAAACTGACTCAGTTGCATTAATAAAGCACTGTGGCGACCCACTTCCCAGCGCACTCGAACCGGCTCACAAAGTGGCGCGCGCGGGCATTGAGGCCGGTCCCAAAGAGGGCGCCAGGCCTGCTTCACCAGCAAGGGGAAAAGCCCGTGCGCGGGATGGGACTGTGAATATGCCCAGGGAGGGCGGGAACAAGAAGGCTTTAAAGCGAGGCCGCAAAGTTTGAATAAACCTCTTTCGCAACTGCAGCTCACTGACTACGTGCCGTTATTTCAGCACTGCTTGTAGCACGCCGCTACAATTGGTGACCCCAACGGCCCAAATGATATTTGGACCAGAGATGAATGACGCCGCA
Source organism: Hypanus sabinus (assembly GCF_030144855.1). Lineage (NCBI taxonomy): Eukaryota > Metazoa > Chordata > Chondrichthyes > Myliobatiformes > Dasyatidae > Hypanus > Hypanus sabinus. The sequence continues at coordinate 147,036,799 of NC_082715.1, read as the reverse complement.
TCTGTTCATGCAATTTCGTTAAAACTGCCAAGCTTCTGGACGCTGCGACCTCACCTATAGTTCCAGCAAGCAGAAGCCCAATTCCACATTCGGCAGATAACCTTGGATGCCACACGTTACTACTACTTGGTGAGCTCCCTCGACCAGGAGACAGCCGCCCAGGTTGAGGAGTTCATACAGTCACCCCAGAGGACGGCAAATACACAGAATTCAAAGCCCTGCTCATCAGGACTTTCGGACTCTCATAGCATGAGCCCGCTTACTGCACCTGGATGGTTTGGGGGACAGGCCACCGTCGGCTTTGATGAATGAGTAGCTGTCCCTGGTCGAAGGACACAAGCCCTGCCTCATGCTTGAGCAGGCATTCCTGGAGCAGCTGTCCGACGCGGATTTGAGCGACCCCCGGAAGGTGGCGGCCCGGGCAGACGTGCTGTGGAAAGCCGAGAAGGAGAGTAGGACGTCCGTCGCACAGATCACCAGGCCACGCTCCCAGCAGCAGACCAGACCAGGCCCGGCCGCAGAGCCCACTAACCCCAGAGGCAGGGGTGAGGAGACCAACAAACAATGGTGCTTCTACCACCAGCGGTGGGGCGCAGAAGCCCGCCCTGCAAGTTCCCAGGAAATGCCAGGGCCAGCCGATGCTGATGGCTACGGCAGCCAGCCATCGGGATAGCCTCCTGTATGTCTGGGACAAGCAGTTGGGATGCCGCTTTTTGGTCAACACTGGAGTCGAGATCAGCGTCTTACCTCCGTTGAGTTACGACACCACAACAGAGAACCGGGTCCCACCCTGAGGGCCGCGAACGGCAGCACAGTAAGGACCTATGGCACCTGTACGGTGCGGCTACAGTTCGGCTCCAGCCGGCTCACGTGGGACTTCACACTGGCCGCCGTAGACCAACTCCTCCTGGGAGCAGATTTTTCGTGAGCTCACAGCCTACTGGTCGACCTGCCAAGGAAGAGACTGGTCCACGCCAAGACCTTTCAAACTTTCTCCCTGGGTGAAGCCCAGTTGCCGGCCCCACACCTAGACTCCATCACGCTGTTTGACAACGACTTCACCAGAGTCCTGGCGGATTTCCTATCGGTTCTGGCGCTGCAGTTCATGGCAGCCATGCCCAGACATGGCGTATAGCACCACATCCCGACACAAGGACCACCTCTCCATGCCCATGCTCGAAGGCTTCCCCCGGACAAGATCCGACTGGCGAAGGAGGAGTTCAAGAGGATGGAGGAATTGGGGATCATACGGTGGTCCGACAGCCCATCGGCCTCCCCCCTGCACATGGTGCCCAAAGCAACAGGGGGCTGGAGACCATGTGGCGACTACCGCAGGCTGAACGAGACTACAACACCGGACCGCTACCCTGTGCCACACATTCAGGACTTTGCAGCAAACCTGCACGGCGCACGGATCTTCTCCAAGGTAGACCTTGTCAGGGGATACCATCAAATCCCGATGCATCTGGACGACATCCCCAAAACGGCACTCATCACCCCGTTCGTCCTGAAGAATGCCGCACAGACATTTCAGAGGTTAATGGACGCGGTGGGACGCGACCTGGACTTAGCTTTCATCTATTTGGACAACATCCTCATAGCCAGCAGTAGTCGTCAGGAGCATCTGTCCCACCTCCGTTAACTCTACGCCCGACTGAGTGAATACGGCCTAACAATCAACTCGGCCAAATGCCAGTTCGGGCTCGACACCATCGACTTCCTGGGCCACAGGATTACTAAAGATGGGGCAACCCCTCTGCCAGCCAAGGTAGACGCGGTCTGCCATTTCCCCCAACCCAACACAATCAAAGAGCTCCAAAATTTGTGGATATGGTAAATTTCTACCACCGCTTCCTCCCTTCAGCAGCCCGAATCTGTTCACCCTGATGTCGGGTCCGGGCAAGGACATTACCTGGGACGAGGAGTCTGCCGCCGCTTTCATTAAAACCAAAGAAGTCTTGGCAAATGCTGCAATGCTAGTGCACCCCAGAACGGACATCCCTACCGCCCTCACAGTGGACGCATCTAACACGGCAGTCGGTGGAGTGCTGGAACAACTCATCGAGGGTCGCTGGCAACCCCTGGCGTTTTGCAGCAAACACCTACGACCACCTGAGCTCAAATACAGTGCTTTCGACTAGGAACTGTTGGCACTATACCTGGCAATCCAGCATTTCAGGTACTTCTTAGAAGGTAGGCCCTTCACCGCGTTCACGAACCACAAACCAGTTACCTTTGCGTTCACAAAAGCATCTGATCCCTGGTCGTCCCGCCAGCAGTGACACCTGTCCTACATCTCTGAATACACGACGGCTGTCTGGCATATCTCGGGAAAGGACAATGTCGTGGTGGACATCCTTTCCCGCCCTAAAATCCAAGCCCTGTCCCAGGGGGTAGATTATGAAGCGCTGGCACAGGCGCAGCAGGCAGATGATGAGATCCCTAGTTACAAAACCGCAGTCTCCAGTTCGCAGCTCCAAGACTTCCCTGTAGGCCCAGGTGAGAGGACCTACTGTGTGACATAGCTACCGGCCAACCCCGTCCCGTCATCCCGGCAGCCTAGCAGCAGCGTGTTTTCAACTCCATTCACAACTTAGCGCATCCCTCCAACAGGACAACCATCCAGCTGGTAGCCAACAGGTTCGTTTGGCACGGACTCCACAAGCAGGTCAGTGAATAGGCCAAAACCGTGCATGCACTACCAAACAGCCAAGGTGCAGCAGCACACCAAAGCCTTGCCGCAGCAGTTCCACCCCACCCGCCGGCGTTTCGACCACATTCATGTGGATATCGTGGGCCCCCTGCCAGTGTCGTGAGGAGCGCGGCACCTCCTGACTATTGTGGACTGGTTCACAAGATGGCCAGAGGCGGTCCCGCTCACCAACACCACCTCCGAATCTTGCGCCTGAGCACTGATTGCAACCTGGGCATCTCGCTTTGGTGTATCGGCCCACATTACCTCCGACAGAGATGCCTAGTTCACCTCCAGCCTGTGGTCAGCTATGGCCAGCCTTTTGGGGACACAGCTGCACCACTACCACCCACAGTCGAACGGACTAATGGAGCGTTTCCATCGTCACCTGAAGTCGGCTCTCAAGGCCCGCCTCAAAGGGCCGAACAGGGGGGGATGAGCTTCCCTGAGTCCTGCTCGGAATCCGCATGGCGCCCAAAGAGGATCTGCACACCTCGTTGGCCGAGTTGGTGTACCGCGCACCCCTGGTCATCCCAGGAGAGTTCATACCAGCCCCAAGGGGGCAAGAGGAAGAACCCGCAGCAGTTTTGGGCAGACTACGCGAGAGGCTCGGTAACCTGGCCCCCATACCCACTTCACAGCATAGGCAGAACCCGACCTGCGTACTCAAAGACCTGCAAAACTGTAAGTTCATTTTTGTGTGACAGGACGGACATCGGGCACTGCTACAGCGGCCCTATGAGGGGCTGTTTACTGTGATCAGAAACAATGGGTCCACATTCGTGCTGGACATTGGGGGAAAGAGGTGGTTTTCACAGTGGACCAACTCAAACTGGCCCATGTGGACTTGGCGCAGCCGGTCGAGATTCAGGCACCGCGGCGCAGAGGCAGACCTCCCAAACAGAGTCCGACCCAGACTGAGGACATTGAGGGGTGTATCGCCGGTTCTGGGGGGGGGGGGGGGGGGGGCTCACAAAGTGGCGCGCGCTGGCATTGAGGCAGTTCCCAAAGAAGGCGCCAGGCCTGCTTCACCAGCAAGGGGAGAAGCCCGCGCGTGGGGCAGGACTGTAAATATGCGCCCCCTACAGCATTCCCGCCCAAGGAGGGCGGGAACAGGAAGGCTTTAAAGCGAGGCCGCGAAGTTTGAATAAACCTCTTTCACAACTGCAGCTTATCGACTACGTGTCGTTATTTCAGCGCTGCGTATAGTACACCGCTACAGCACCTTGCTTAAATATATAAAACATGTCTGCGTCAGTGTTATCTTGCATTTCCATACAAAGTTACATTAGGCTGTTACACAGCTATTGCCAGAGAAATACTTGCATAAATAGGTAAACCACCTTCATATGAGCAAGGACAGAAAACGGCAAGTGAGTACAGTATACTTATTTATTCAGTTATGGGTCAAAGTATTTGGTGAGTACATTCTAACCCTTCTGGCTTCAGTCTCTTTGCCGTCTGTTCTGAAATAGTTAGGTTGCGTTCAAGAAAACAATGAAATAGCGCGCTGCCGTCTGATAGCGTTTTCACAAGTCTCTGCTTACCCCGTCCACGCTGATCTGCCCGAGCAGCGTTTTCAAAAATAACCCACCCTAGAAAGCGTTTCTGAAAAGCTCTGTTTTCGGGGGATGAAAACACCATTTTAATGTGGATGGAGGGTAAAAACAAACAGAAAAAGCTTCGGTTACGGATTTATCTGGCGTAGTGTGAATGTAGCCTCACTGGAGTTTAAAAGAATGAGGAAAAATCTCATTTAAATCTATTGAATATTGAAAGTCTGGATAGTGGATACAGAGAGAATGTTTCCTATAGTGGGGGAGTCTAGAACCAGAGGGCACAGTCTAGGAATTAAGGGAAATCAATTTAAAACAGAGGTGAGGAAAAGTTTCTTTAGCCAGAAGATGGTGAATCTGTGGAGTTCTTTGCCATGGACAGCTCTGCATGCCAAATCATTTGGGTATATTTAAGGTGAACATTGATAGGTTTTTGATTTGTCAGGGCATCAAAGGTTATGGGTAAAAGGCATATGAATGGGGTTGAAGGAGATAATAAATCAGCCATGTGGAATGGTGAGGCAGACATGATGGGCTAAATGGCCTAATTCTGCACCTAGGTCTTATTGTCTGAAACTAAAAACTGAGTATATTGGGAGCTTGATATACTAATGAAAATAATAAAAAATAAATGGAAGGAGAAGTAGAGTCAGTGACTTTAATCAGAACAAAATAAAGTCAGAAAGTAAACATGCTTCAAGTTACAATGAAGAGAGAGTGGTGAACTAGTTGTCTGTGATAGAGTGGAGACCAAAGGAAATGATTAAAATAAATGGTGGCGGTGATAACAGAGAGAAGGCAGTGAAGACCGGTTAATCACGGATGATCTCCAATTGAAGCTTTTGAAAATAGTCATAAGGTCAAGAAACAGATCTTGGCCAAATATATTTTCAGCCCAGTAAAATTGGCACTTTCATAAAACTTTCCAGCCCATTTTCAGCGAATCTAAACATTATTATTTTACTGTTTCCAAAATATTCTACCACTGAGACTTTCTCTAGTTTACTCTCTTATTCCTAAGCAACAGATCTAGCAATGCCTCCTTACTAGCTTGGAAACGTATCAATAAGACAATGCGCTCCTGAACATATTTCAGCAAACCTCTTCTCAACTTTTTTTCAATGTTGTTACTAATCTAATCTTTAGGAAACATGAAACCCTCCATTATCACCATATAAAATTCTTGCCCTCAGCATAAATTCCCTTTAAATTATCTCTGTATTCTCCTCACTACAATCTGACTATAGTTTGCTATCATTTCCTTTCATGGCATTGTTGAATTTTGTAATATTTGATTACACAGCTTTAAAGTGACTTCTGGGGATCTTATGTAAAAATAATTCTGCATTATCTTATTGAATTTTTTGAAGAGGTTATGAGGAAAGTTGACGAGGGTAAAGCAGTTGATGTTATCTATATGGACTTCAGTAAGGCCTTTGACAAGGTTCCGCACAGAAGGTTAGTTAGGAAAGTTCAATCTTTAGGTATTAATATTGAAGTAGTAAAATGGATTCAACAGTGGCTGGATGGAAGATGCTAGAGAGTAGTGCTGGATAACTGTTTGTCAGGTTGGAGACCTGTGACTAGTGGTATGCCTCAGGGATCTGTACTGGGTTTAATGCTGTTTGTCATATACAGTAATGATCTGGATGATGAGCTGGTAAATTGGATTAGTAAGTATGCAGATGATATTAAGGTAGGTGGCGTTGTGGATAATGAAGCAGGTTTTCAAAGCTTGCAGAGAGATTTAGGCCAGTTAGAAGAGTGGGCTGAACGTTGGCAGATGGAATTTAATGCTGATAAGTGTGAGGTGCTACATTTTGGTAGGAATAATCCAACTAGGACATACATGGTAAATGGTAGGGCATTGAAGAATGCAGTAGGACAGAGTGATCTAGGAATAATGGTGCATAGTTCCCTGAAGGTGGAATCTCATGTGTTGGGTGGTGAAGAAAGCTTTTGGTATGTTGGCCATAGGAGTTGGGATGTAATGTTAAAGTTGTACAAGGCATTGGAAGGCCAAATTTGGAATATTGTGTACTGTTCTGGTCACCGAATTATAGGAAAGATGTCAACAAAATAGAGAGAGTACAGAGAAGATTTACTAGAATGTTACCTGGGTTTCAGGCACCTAAGTTACAGGGAAAGGTTGAACAAGTTAGGTCTTTATTCTTTGGAGCGTAGAAGGTTAAGGGGAGACTTGATGTAGGTATTTAAAATTATGAGGGGGATAGACAGAGCTGACATGGATAGGCTTTTTCCATTGAGAGTAGGGGAGATTCAAACAAGAGGACATGAGTTGAGAGTTAGGGGGCAAAAGTTTAAGGATAACATGAGGGGGAATTTCTTTACTCAGAGAGTGCTAGCTGTGTGGAGCGAGCTTCCAGTAGAAGTGGTAGAGGCAGGTTCGGTATTGTCATTTAAAGTAAAATTGGATAGGTATATGGACAGGAAAGGAATGCAGGGTTATGGGCAGAGTGTGGGTCAGTGGGACTAGGTGAGATTAAGCGTTCGGCACGGACTAGAAGGGCCGAGATGGCCTGTTTCCGTGCTGTAATTGTTATATGGTTATAAATTTAAGTTATTGCTCAGCACTCAACCACTTCAGAAACTCTCGTCATAGTCAAGGCAAAGGGAGATAGAAAATATTTTCTTTGAAAGGACCTGCATTATTTTGCAATTGTGAAATAATTATTGTTTCAAATTCTGATGCCTGCTGGTCCCAGGATCCTTATAATTTGACTAAATTAATGCTTTCAAACACTGTTGCAGTCATTTAGAATTTTCACATTACACACCAGGATAGAGAAGTTCAGACTTTTGTATTCTTTACTGGAAGCAAATACCGTATGCTGCCACAGTCAGTCAGCTGGAACACAGCAAACGCCCTTGCTACCTTTGAAAAACATACCGAGGCTTTAGCTGGCTTGACTTGTACACACCAGGGCCTACTGAAAAACCCAAAGAATCAGAAGGGCTTTGATGAGTTAAATGAAGCTTCCAGCAGAGTGTGATGTACTGAGGTTAGCACAGCACTGGGAAGGAAAGCACTTTCAGAAACACATCATCAGCCATCTATTGGCAGGTTGCTAAGATACAACGAATAATTATTGAAGCAAATTTCAACATAACATGCCATTGTTTGGCATGCATCACTTTACTTCGCAAAGATTAATCAGTATTGAATGGAGGGAACAGAGTCAGTTGTTGATATGCCCTACAGCATCAAAATCAGTGGTGTACATTTATTTGTTCCATTTCAAAGAAGAAAAAGAAAAGGAAGTGTGCACGAGGAAGACTGGGTATGTAACCTGTATCTGAACAAGGACCAAGGTATCGCTTGGGCTGTGATTTAATTTCCTGACTATTGTCAGCTTTCATCGCATCAACATTCTCCTCAATGTTATTGCATTGTAGCCAATCAGGTTGGCTGATACCCTGTCGAGGCAACAACTTGAATTAATGAGGGCAGCTCATGTTCACTTACTATCTCGTTTGAATGTGGCACCTAAGGAGGGACGATCTCCCTCAGTGAGATCCAGCCAGCCTCCTGCAGGCCGTTAATGTGATGAATGAGACTCAGTGCAGTACATAGTGCGTGCAGAGTCAGACCATCCACTCACTGCGTTACTTGCAAGGTCACCTTTGATACGTGGACCTTGCAGTTCAGTTAAAAGCAAAACAACCTCAAGTTTTTCTCCAATTAAAAACAAAAACACCACAAATGCAAGGCAGTGATGTCAGCAAAAGAAAAAAGAGAGATTAAATATTCAAAGGCATAGCTGATTGCAGTTTGACTCTGTTGAAGAGGCTGTACTAATATATTAACCCATTGTTTCCCTTTCAAATTCAGTTGTGTTGTGTATTTTTATTATTTTCCATTTTTGTCAAAAATTCTAACATGCTCGTACTTAGAATTGCTTCAAATGAAGACTAAGGTTATTCATTAATTTCACATATACACATAAACAGTGAAATGTGAAATTATTTTTGAACTCAAATTGAGAAGCACAGTGGTGATTTTAATTCAGTCGCCAGCTGCAACCATTATCCATTTCAATATTTGCATTTGCACCCATCTTTCAATGCACCAAGGGCAGATACAAGAGTTACAATGTTCCATCACTTTAACCTTAATCACAAAATAAAATATAATTTCTAGATAATTAGCGTCCAGAGTTATGTCTATTCTTGTGTAAAACAAATGAGTCTGAACTTCTCAAATTTAATGAGAGGGCCACTGAATAAAGGGAAGACATATCTCCTTGTCTACCTCTGCCTCAGCAGTTCTGTTATCAGTCAAACATTTAACTGCCACTCCACACGACGTACACACCTTGCTTAAGTAATTGCATATTACAATCTCTCAGCAGCACCTGTTATGGCAGAAAAGGAGAGCTTGCAGCTTGTACGTATTTTGAATTCTGTTGCTGGTCAATGTAAACAACTCTCAACTCTGCACCATCTGCCAGAAGCAGTTTATTGTTAAGTTGCTGCAAAGCCCACCTACAGACAAACACAACAGAGGTTAGTCATATCGAAGCTTTATCTCTAGTTTGTACAAGGCACCACAGCGTTTGCAGCTGACTGATGCCATCCAGAGCTCTGACCAAGAGCTACATCAATTCCAGCAATTCAATAATATAATCAATGCTGCAGTACCGAATCAGTAATTTGCTGGCTACTTAAATGCCTTCTGTGAAAGATCACACCCAAAATGCTGGAGGAATTCAGCAGGGCAGGCAACATCTATGGAAATGAACAATGTTTTGGGCCGAGACCCTTCTTCAGGACTGGAAAGGAAGGGGAAAGAAGCCAGAATAAGAAGGGGGGGCGGGTGGATGGTAAGGAGTACAAACTTTAAAGTGATAGCTGAAGCCAGGTGGGTGGGGGGAAAGTAAGCAGGGAGGTGATAGGTGCAAAAGATAAAGGGATAGAAGGTGGACTATGAGAGAAAGGAAAGGTGGAGGGGCACTGGAGTTTTCTCCCTGCTTCTTATTTCCTCCCCCACTCACCTCGCTTCTTCTAGTTTATACCCCACCTTCTTATTCTGGCTTCTTCCCTCTTCCTTTCTAGTCCTGATGAAAAGTCTCAGTCTGAAACCTCCACTGTTTATTAATTTCCACAGATGCTGCCTGACCTGCTGAGTTCCTTCAGCATTTTGTGTGCTACTTTGAATTTTCAGCAGAATCTTGTGTTTACTCTTGTGAAGGATTGTATTTTCCTTTTCCTGTGTTCATTAAGTTTGAAGGATAGCATGGCTCTTACACATTAAGCTTATATTTGCCATTCAGTCATTGTCAGTATTAGTCTAAGGGAAGATTCAATCCACATAACTGGGCACTCAACACTCAACTATGGGAGCAAGGAGCCTCCACAAATTTCTTGTAAGTAAAACATCAAACTTGAATTTACCAGTGCTAAGGCTATTAGAAATTACTGGTCATATTAACAAGCAGCTCCTTAAGATTGTCAAAGTCGCAAGCTGAGTAGGGGGAGTAGTGGGGTTAAGCTCCCACTACCTATTAAATGCTCCCAATGGTGTGCATTTCAATTAAGAACCAAGTCCAGTGCTTGGCCCTCACGTGGAACTGCTTCTACTGACAGGAGAAGTGACAGAAACGGTTACTGGTGCCTTAAAACCAGTTGCTTCCGGCAGTGAAGCTGTGATTGGCAGCTTGTCTAGCAGAAGGAAAAGTCTCGTCTCAAACCCCTTCTGCCTTGTGACTATACCCACTCATGGGGAAAATTTGGGAGTAAACCCTGAGGAAAGAACTGGAGCTGGAGACCCTATGGTAGTTCAACACTGAATAGCAATTCCTACAATGACACTGGTGACAAACTGTATTGGTCTCTGCTGTTCCTTTGGGATCATCAGCTGCATGGAGAGGGGGAAGCTTACTGCATGGGCAACAGCTTTCTCTCCATATCATACTGTTGAATGAACAGACAGCCAGGTCGCAACATCCACGGTCAACCTTTCCAATGGAGAGCCTCTTTATCAACAAGCATATATTATGTCACATGCAGAAAGCTCACATTAGCCTATCAAAACTTTCATTTATAACAATAATTGGCATCTCTGTGGAAGCTTTAATGCTGTAAAACATCCCAAGATACTAGAGTAGTATCTTGGCAAATCCAGGGCAAAAAGCAAAAAGAGCTACTTTTCAACATAATTGAATAAGGGCTGAGAGTGTTGTAAAAACAAGTCTGAAGGCTTTGTGTGTCAATGCGAGGAGCATTCGTATGAATTGATGAATTGAATGTGCAGATAGTTATTAATGAGTATGATATAGTTGGGATCACAGAGACATGGCTCCAGGGTGACCAAGGATGTGAGCTCAACATCCAGGGATATTCAATATTCAGGAGGGATAGACAGGAAGGAAAAGGAGGTGGGGTAGCATTGCTGGTTAGAGAGGAGATTAAAGCAATAGAAAGAAAGGACATTAGCCTGGAGGATGTGGAATCGATATGGGTAGAGCTGCATAACACTAAGGGGCAGAAAACACTGGTGGGAGTTGTGTGCAGGCCACCTAACGGTAGTAGTGAGGTTGGGGATGGCATTAAACAGGAAATTAGAAATGCGTGCAATAAAGGAACAGTAGTTATAATGGATGACTTCAATCTACATATAGGTTGGGTGAACCAAATTGGTAAGGGTGCTGAGGAAGAGGATTTCTTGGAATGTATGCGGGATGGTTTTCTGAACCAACATGTCGAGGAACCAATGAGAGAGCAGGCCATTCTAGATTGGGTATTGAGCAATGAGGAAGGGTTAGTTAGCAATCTTGTCGTGCGAGGCCCCTTGGGTAAGAATGACCATAATATGGTGGAATTCTTCATTAAGATGGAGAGTGACATAGTTAATTCAGAAACAAAGGTTCTGAACTTAAAGAAGGGTAACTTTGAAGGTATGAGATGTGAATTAGCCAAGATAGATTGGCAAATGATACTTAAAGGGTTGACGGTGGATATGCAATGGCAAGCATTTAAAGATTGCATGGATGAACTACAACAATTGTTCATCCCAGTTTGGCAAAAGAATAAACCAGGGAAGATAGTGCACCCGTGGCTGACAAGGGAAATTAGGGGTAGTATCAAGTCCAAAGAAGAAACATATAAATTAGCAAAAAAAAGCAGCACACCTGAAGACTGGGAGAAATTCAGAGAACAGCAGAGGAGGACAAAGGGCTTAATTAGGAAAGGGAAAAAAGATTATGAGAGAAAGCTGGCAGGGAACATAAAAACTGACTGTAAAAGCTTTTATAGATATGTGAAAAGAAAAAGATTGGTTAAGACAAATGTAGGTCCTTTACAGTCAGAAACAGGTGAATTGATCATAGGGAACAAAGACATGGCAGACCAATTGAATAAGTACTTTGGTTCTGTCTTCACTGAGGACATAAATAATCTTCTGGAAATAGTAAGGGACCGAGAGTCTAGTGAGATGGAGGAACTGAGGGAAATACATGTTAGTAGGGAAGTGGTGTTAGGTAAATTGAAGGGATTAAAGGCAGATAAATCCCCATGGCCAGATGGTCTGCATCCCAGAGTGCTTAAGGAAGTAGCCCAAGAAATACTGGATGCACTAGTGATAATTTTTCAAAACTCCTTAGATTCTGGATTAGTTCCTGATGATTGGAGGTTGGCTAATGTAACCCCACTTTTTAAAAAAGGAGGGAGAGCGAAACCGGGGAATTACAGACCGGTTAGTCTGACATCAGTGGTGGGGAAAACGCTGGAGTCAGTTATCAAAGATGTGATAACGGCACATTTGGAAAGAGGTGAAATCATCGGACAAAGTCAGCATGGATTTGTGAAAGGAAAATCATGTCTGACGAATCTTAAAGAATTTTTTGAAGATGTAACTAGTAGAGTGGATGGGGAGAGCCAGTGGATGTGGTATATTTAGATTTTCAAAAGGCTTTTGACAAGGTCCCACACAGGAGATTAGTGTGCAAACTTAAAGCACACGGTATTGGGGTATGGTATTGATGTGGATAGAGAATTGGTTGGCAGACAGGAAGCAAAGAGTGGGAGTAAACGGGACCTTTTCAGAATGGCAGGCAGTGACTAGTGGGGTACTGCAAGGCTCAGTGCTGGGACCCCAGTTGTTTACAATATATATTAATGATTTAGATGAGGGAATTAAATGCAGCATCTCCAAGTTTGCGGATGACACGAAGCTGGGCGGCGGTGTTAGCTGTGAGGAGGATACTAAGAGGATGCAGGGTGACTTGGATAGGTTAGGTGAGTGGGCAAATTCACGGCAAATGCAATTTAATGTGGATAAATGTGAGGTTATCCACTTTGGTTGCAAGAACAGGAAAACAGATTATTATCTGAACAGTGGCCGATTAGGAAAAGGGGAGATGCAATGAGACCTGGGTGTCATTGTACACCAGTCATTGAAGGTGGGCATGCAGGTACAGCAGGCGGTGAAAAAGGCAAATGGTATGTTGGCATTCATAGCAAAAGGATTTGAGTACAGGAGCAGGGAGGTTCTACTGCAGTTGTACAAGGCCTTGGTGAGTCCGCACCTAGAATGTTGTGTGCAGTTTTGGTCCCCTAATCTGAGGAAAGACATTCTTGCCATAGAGGGAGTACTGAGAAGGTTCACCAGATTGATTCCTGGGATGGCAGGACTTTCATATGAAGAAAGACCGGATCGACTAGGCTTATACTCACTGGAATTTAGAAGATTGAGGGGGGATCTTATTGAAACGTATACAATTCTAAAGGGATTGGATGCAGGAAGATTGTTTCCGATGTTGGGGAAGTCCAGAATGAGGGGTCACAGTTTAAGGATAAAGGGGAAGCCTTTTAGGACTGAGATGAGGAAAAACTTCTTCACACAGAGAGTGGTGAATCTGTGGAATTATCTGCCACAGGAAACAGTTGAGGCCGGTTCATTGGCTATATTTAAGAGGAAGTTAGATATGGCCCTTGTGGCTAAAGGGATCAGGGGGTATGGAGAGAAAGCAGATACAGGGTTCTGAGTTGGATGATCAGCCATGATCATACTGAATGGTGGTGCAGGCTCGAAGGGCCAAATGGCCTACTCCTGCATCTATTTTCTATGTTTCTAGTAGCACTCTGCAAGTTTGATCAGTAGAGTTTGATGAAGAGCAAAGGCATTGTCAAAATGGGAAGTTTTAAGGAGCTTTTCAAAGAGTGGTAGAACGATGGAGAGGTTCTGGAAGTGAATTTCTAGAGCTTCAGGCCCAGGTTGCCAATGATGGGGTGGTTAAATTTCACTGTGACCAAGATACTGCAACTGGAGCAGCAGGTATTTTGACAATTGTTTGCTCAAGGTTAATCGAATAGGTTCATCAGTATACCTCTGGACTTTCAGCTTCAGCAGCCCCTTTAATTTCTAATTTTTAGTCTGTCTAGTCTCTATTTTGACCAACCCTTCCCCCCACAAGCTTTTCCTTTAAATCCTTCCCTTCCTTTCTCCCTCAAGGAAATAGGTTTGTCTGTACCAAAGGATCTACTTGAAAATTCCCCTTGATTAGTTACTACTTTATTTGCCAATCATTACTCATCCACTGGTGGACTTCAGTCTGCTTTATATAAACACTGCACCATCTGTTAGAAGAAGGATGATTATTAAGTGGCTGCAAAGTCCACCTGGAGACAAACATAACAAAGAGGTTATTTATAAATATCTCAGCTTCATCTCTGCTTTGTATGAGGCACTCTGTACTTGCAATATGCCATGCAGAGCTCTGAGCAAGAGGCATCTCACTTTGAGCAATTTAATCAATTCGCCAGCACCTAATACTTCAGCAACACTCCAGCCTCTCGAAACATCTGTTTGCACATTCCCTTTTTTGCTCTCATTATGTTCGTAAGATAGGAGTGCTATTCAGTTATTAGTTTCAGGGCAGATACACTCCTAAAAAGCGATAGGCTGAAGAGTGCTCAGGTTCATTTGCTTCATGACAGAGAGAACAATTTGCATATCCAACATAAGCTCCATGAATTCACTGGTGCCAAGGCTATTAGAACTGATGGGCTTGGTTAAACATCTACCTACATAAATCATTTTCAGAGATTGGGGCCCCAGATGAAGCATTGAGGAGATAAAAGGCATACACAGGACTGGAAAAATTGAGCAGAATTAGAATGGAGGTTATTTTGTAATTGAGAGGGATCAGATTGGGAAGAAATGCAAATCAGTTTAAAATGAATACTGTACATAGCAAATAATGTTGGTGAGCTGCAGGAACAAGCAGTCACACTGATTAGATACCTTAACCAAGTGAATATTTTCCAGATTCAGTTTCTGCTTCTCCTATTCCATTGTTACACTAAGTGATCAGTTTCCCAAGTAATTTTTCACAGAAACATGCCCAGAACTGGATATAGAACTGCCTCATTGGTGAAATGAGCAGATCCAGAAAGCTCTTGGGCATTTTTAGAAATCTTCACTCCTTTCCATTACTTTCCACTCTTATCTTTCTACTCAGTTATTATTTTTTTAATTTAGAAGCTGTTAATATTGTTCTGCAATCTTTAATATTGTTACATAACCCCATTTTCCTTGATTCGGTCTGACATATTTATGCCTCCAACAATGTTATACACTTCTATCAGGTTTCTCCTCAGCCTCCTACTTTCCAGAGAAAACAACCCATGTTTGTCCAACTACACCTTATCTCCCATACCCTCTAATCCATGCAGCATCCTGATAAATCTCTTCTGCCCCCACATCCTTCCTGTAATGGGGTGACCGGAATAGCACAGAGTAAACCACTGCAGTTTAAACAAATTTGATATAGCTGCAATGTGACTTCCTTTACCTTATAAGCAATTCCCCAGTCAGTGAAGACAACTATGCCATATGCCTATGTGGCCAATTTCGGTGATCTATGCACTTGGACCTATTGTTCAGATCCAGTTTTGGTTTTAGATTAGTTTATTGTCATACACATACCAGAGTGTAAGGGAATTCCTTTCTTTCATGAAGCTCACAATAAACACAATAGATAGAATAACAAGCACACAACAGCAAGAGATTGGCTGCTTCGGTGTCCCCATAAATGTTGTAAGTTTTACACATTTTGCTAACTTGTAAAATTTGTAAAACATACACCATATTGATGAATTTAGCATCCCTTTGCAACTTTCTGCAAACTACCCAGAAATCTGATCATTTATTTCCATCTTCTATTTAAGAGGTCACTGTGGAAATAAAGCACAGCAGGATATACTTCCTTCATTGCTTCCTAAGTTTAATAAACAACATTTGAAATTTAGAAGTGCCATCACAGTTTTCTTTCATCAACACTTTTTTCCACTTTTTTAACTAGACTCTAATCAGGAATAAGTGCCCAGCCCTGACTTTTTTTTTTAAGGCCAGGACTTTACTGTGATTACATCCTCCTACCCCTCACCAGTATCATTTACCACAAATATAATGTGAACCAATTTGAGGGAGTATTTCCTCTTTTATTGCAATACATTTTCCAGTTATCATAATTCATATGCCATTGATTGCTTCAGAAAACTTGCTAATCGATGGGAATATGAAACTAGTTAAGAGTGCAGTGGGACCACAGTAAAATATCAGAAACTATGATGCAATTCCAGATAACTTGCAAGCAAAACCAATGGAGCAGTAGGAGTTTCTTACCCAATCGAACAGTCTATTCCCCTCTTTCTTGTATGCTTGCCCAGCCTCTCCTTAATTGTATCCATTGCATTCACTTCAACTACATGCTGTTCATTAAATTGGATTCTTCTGAAATCCCAACTGGAGTTCTTGGTAACCAACATGATGGGACTATACTGGTCTCTCTAATAATGGTCTTCCCCAAAAAAAAAATAGATTCAGATTAGGTCATGGAATGCCAGCCTGGTTTATTACTTTTGTTGGATCAAGGGAGCCTACATAGTATTTCCATAAATACTAATAAAGAATACTCAGTATTCCCAAACAATATTTGGTACTTCATCCTAAAACAGATCAGAACCATACACGAGACTGTTTTGTTTGTGGCAATGATTGGAAGTCAGGAATGGAAAAAAATTTATTTAAATCAGATTTTATTTTTAACTCAAAGCCAGCTTCAACAACAGATTTCTTACTCAACTGATGACTGAGCATGAAAAGAAACCAGCTTGTATTCGTAGCAGCAAACTGAAAGGGTAAAATGTGAAGGAAGGTATCATGTTTATCATATGATAATTAATATCATTCCATCAATGGAAAAAAATTCCCAAAACACTTCAAAGGCAGCATATAGTTAACTGAGAAGATGCGGTATAGGAAGGATGACCAAAAGGTTATACAAAGAGCTCAGTTTTGTATTTGCTTTTAAAGGAGACAAAAGAGGCAGTTTTGGATAGCACCAGCTTAAAAGAGTTTCAAAAAGGGCAACAATAATAGAAGCAAAATATTCCACAGTTAGGAGATTGTATAAAGGTAAATGCATTCAAGTAAACCACTTAGGACAATTAGTCTCTGGAAAACTGCAAGCTGATAGATCTAGCTTCCATCGCCAAACTATTGTCATTAGTTTGCAAAGTGATTTATCACAGGATATTCAAGAGTTAAGGCGTGCAAGTGTTTAGAAGTGGCCTCTAATTAGGAAAAGCTAAAGCTCAAGAAAGAAAGTACAGGAAAATCAATTGAATTTTACAACAGGAGGAATGTGGACAGGGCAAGTTCACAAATGTTCTAATTCAAAGGAAGTCAGAACTCTGAACTTCTGAAGTGATCTCAGCAGATGAAATGTTGAAATCTGATGGACATAAAACTTAAAATTCCTAAGCATTCACTGAAGACTATGACAAAGACAGATACATTTAATGAGATGCTTTATGTTTTAATCTCAGGTAACTCAAGGGAATTGAAATGAATTTTAAACCTATAATGGAATGGGGGGGGGGGGTGCAATTTGAAATGAAGGACCTGCTCAGAATTGGATTTTACAGAGGATACTCCAAGTTGCTTTAACTGGGTAAGCAAATGCAAAGATCAGAGATCTGAGCAGATACAAGGACAGGTACTGTGCTGTGATGTTCTACGCTCTATATCATCAGTGTTGTGCAGTAAAAGACAGGAAGCGAAGATGCAGCTAGAATGATTTTGTTTTCTGGGAAATTAGATTTGAAAGCTGCGATTTTTCAGGACAAAAAAGAGCTGTAACAGCAGAAAGAGATTTTCTTTTAAAAAAGGAAGATAATAAAGTTGCATTTATGTTTCCTCTCATGTCCTTCTATCATCAGCAAATTATGTTTGAATGTACTTACAGCTTTTGCCACACCAAGGTTCCATAAATTACAAATGAATACAGTTGACCTGGAAGGATGCGTGAAATTGATTCTTTGTAGCTCTAAAATCGCTCTGCCTCCAATATTTCCATGAGATCCTTTAAATTTCATTGGAATCATGAGCCATGCAGGCAACAGGATCTCAGTCATTCCTTTTTACCTAAAGATGCACTGTTGGCTAAGGCTGGCCAAAATAACATTCTTTAATTGCTCAAGAGCAAAGAATGACAATGTCCTTTCCCTCCATAACTTGAGTTATGTCGCAACAACAAATATTTCATATTTCACTATCCATTTGTCTAGATTTCTAGGAAAAATGCAGCGATCCATTTATTTCCTTTAGTGAGTAAAACAGAAACAGTCACTACTTTGACAATTGTCAAAATCATCATAAACCTCTAGGACAGTTTCTGGAATATGCTTATGTTAACCACTGTTCATTGGGTATTGTAGGCATACTATGTTGGTACCAGAATGTGGCAATACTCGCGGGCTGCTCCCAGCATATCCTTATGTGTATTGGCTGTTAACGTTAACGATGCATTTCACAGTATATTTAATGTATGCATAATAAATCAATCTGAATCTGAACCATGACTGTCAGTATCTTTCTAAAGGATGTTTAAACATGGTACCTCTGAAATCAAATTTAGAGAAGCATAGGGCTGACTAAATGCATCAGAAACACGCAAACCCTTCCTACAGCTGCTGGAACTGCAGCTTTGCAGTAGGATTACTCAAGCTAGTCCAAGGGAAGCTTAATTAACAAATTGCTATAGATGTGTGGTGGTAGGTATATTAACTGGTTGCAACACAGCTGGTATGGAAACACCAATGCCTTGAATGGAGAAAAATACAAAAAAAAAGTGGATACAGTCCAGTCCATCACAGATGAAGCTTTCCCTACCATTAAGCATATCTACAAGGGCTGCTGTCACAGGAAATCAGCATCCATGATCAAGGACAAGGCCAAGTTCTCTTCTCACTACTGCCATCAGGAAGGAGGTACAAGAGCCTCAGGTCCTACACCACAAGGCTCAGAAGCAGTTATTACCCCTCAACCATCAGAGGATACCTTCTCTAAATTTCACTCACTCCAACAATTTCACAACATATAGTCACACTTTCAAGGACTCCACAACTCATCTTCTTGATATTTATTGCTTGTTTATTTCTTAATAATATATATGTTTTTTGTATTTACACAGTTTATTGTCTTCTGTGCATTGGACGTTTGCCTGTTATTGTTGTGTGCAGTTTTTCATTGATTCTATCGTGCGCCTTTGTATTTACTGTGAATGCCCGCAAGAAAATGTATCTCAGGGTAGTATATGGTGATCATGTACTTTGATAAATTTACTTTAAACATTGAGATGAACAAATGGCCTAGTTTTCAGCAGCAACAGCTGCAGTGAGAGATTCAAAATTTCCTTGAGCCTTTTCATAATTAGACAGCATGTCATGTAGAAAATTATAAGAATTAATGCCATATTATTCCAAGAATGTTGAGGATTCATAGTATCCAAAAGGTTGGTCTTTAACATTCAAGGGACGCAGCAATGCAAGCATAAGGGAACACTGCAGCGTAGCAGCTAAGTTACTGTATTAGCAGTTAAAGCCTTGAACCACTACTCTTCAGCATAAGTGTGAATTCCCAAAGGTAGCCATTTAATTTAAATTCGAGTATATACTGTACATGAACCTGGAATTAAAGAGACTCTCAGTATTCAGATTGCTGCAACAATTGATGTGGTTCACTAATGCGTTTTTTTGGGAAGTAAATTCACCGTCCTTTTAATCTTGGCTGTATATGCCTCCAAAGCTATCAATATTATAGACTCTTATCAGTCTTCTTCATTCAGAGATGTTTAGAAATAGATGGTTGCATTGCCAGTAATACCCTCATAGCACAAATAAATCTGGCACAAAAATTCACATGCTCATAACTAGCCACCTCATTCAGCTGATCAAAAAAATGTCTGCAGATACCTTAATCTAGAACAAAAAGCTAACACTGGAAGAACTCAGTGGGTCAAGCAGCATCTGTGGAGGCAAAAAGTGGACGTCGTCATTGCAGGTTGAAATCTTCCACTGGGAACAGGAAAGATTGCCAGTAAGTACTTGTAACCAGAGAGCCGTGCCTGTCACGTAACAACGCTGCCCTCACCTGGTTGGAGGCCACACCAGCTGCAAGTCAACATTTCGCCCCTCCCAACTAATCAATGCACACTTAACCATTGGCCACCTTAATTGGATTAACCTGTCTGGCACCAAGTCATTGGCCCCCTGACCTATAAAAGGTGCTACATGTGCTTGGCTCACTCTCTGTTGCCATCCTCGAGGGACCACCCTGGTTCACTCCAGGCTGAAGACTGCAGAACAGCATTGGAGATACGTGGTAAGGTGCGCATTGAATAGGGTTGTGGGAGTGTTTACTGTTGTCCCTTTAGCAAAGAGCCGTGCTTGCCCATAGCCAAGGGGGGGGGGGGGGGGCAAGTATTGTAGTTACTTTTCCCTTGCTTGTACGTGTACCTGTACTCCGTCCCCACACCGTTTTCCTGTGTATTGTACTGCAGACCCGACCTTTCCCACACTCCTCCATTCTAAGCGCGTTTGTACGAATACTGTAGCCGCTTGTGTTGTTCCCAAGCTTTTTCTCCCCTTGTAAATAAACTCATTTTTATTAAAACTGTGTGTCCAGAGCTCTTGCCTTTGAGACCCCAAGAATCTTTCTCATTTCCATCACAGCAGTACTGTAAGGGATGCCAGTACGTAGAGTCCCTTTAGAATAGAGATGAGAGGAATTTCTTCAGCCAGAGGGTAGTGAATCTATGGAATTCATTGCCACAGATGGCTGTGAAGGCCAAATCATTGGGTATATTTAAAGCAGATTTGATAGGATTAGTAAGGATGTGAAAAGTTATGGGGAGAAGGCAGGAGAATCAGGTTGAGAGGGATAATAAATCAGCTATGTTGGAATGGCAGAAAAGACTCCATGCATCAAATGGCCTAATTCTGCTCCTATGTCTTTTGGGATAGAAGCAAGTACGTGATAGGTGGACCCACATGGGGAGGGAATGGGCACACTAAACCATGTAAGGGAAGCCATGGGAGGAACATACAAAGAAAGCAGGCTAGGTTGACAGATGAATATCTCTGAACAGAGAACATGGGCAGAATGTGTTATCTGACGTTCAAAAATTCAATATTCATATAATTGGACTGTAAACTACCCACGCAGAATAAGAGACAATCCTCCAATTTGCATTTGGCCTCTCTGCAGCACTGGAAAAGACCAAAGAAAGGTAGGTGAGTTCACCATGTAATTTAGCTGTTTGACTCATGTATGGACCAATGTTATCATGAGTTCTGGAGCCAAATGGTACTAGCAAAACTTAAACTGACTGGAGTTCCATCTATTTAATGAACATTATAACCATAACATCCAAAGGTACTTTCTAAAAATATTATTTTCCTTCTTGGATCTTCTAATTTATTTTGATCAAAGTGAAAAATTAAGAAAATTGAACTATTCAGTTTCAAACAAAAATGTAAGCAGAACATACAACTGCCTCTCAATTGCTTGTGTTTATGATAGCACAAGTCTACATTTCACCAATTGCTGAGGGTACATACATCAGGGGTGAGTAAAATTCATCTATACCAATAATGGAACACACACTGGTCTCCTGACTCCAAATCTGTATCACGTTGTTTCCGTGGGAAGAGCTAAGGCTGGCAGAGCAATTCAGGTTTAAATCAATGTAAATTGAGTATTATCACAAGATTCAGAAATACTCTACAATTCATATTGTCATCTGTTGCAGTGTAAATTTTACAAGAATGCAGTAAAGTAGGGGGTCATGAAACTGTCAGTATGATTCAAAATATGCTATATGTACACAGTTGAATTATTTGAATAAAAGGAAACAAAAGGTTAAAAAGGTAGCATGTTAAAGAAAAGACTTTTTCTGGATGGCATCCACAAAAGTTGCATTAAAAATATTTCCTACAATATTCTCTAGACAAATCCAATTATAGCCAGCCAGATAATGAACAGCCCTTCCACGGTCAGCAACTACACCACCTTTCAAATGTTCCTCATCACCATTCATGCTTTGCAAGATAAACCAGTATGATTAAGACTTAAGAGGTCCCAATGTCATGAGCTGCAATAGAGATGACCAGCTCATAGGCTTATTTATTTCACTTGCATCAATACAGTAAGAATGGGAGAACAGGAATTTCCTTTTGATTCTGTTTTGTCATTCAGTGAAACTTAACCCTGACATCTCTGTACCTACTTCCAAGCACCTTAAAACTATGCCATCTCATGCTAGCCATTTCAGCCCTGGGAAAAAGCCTCTAACTATCCACATGATCAATACCTCTCATTACCTTGTACACCTCTCATCCTCCGTCATTCCAAGGAGAAAAGGCAGGGTTCACTCAACCTATTCTCTTTAGACATGCTCCCCAATCCAGACAATATCCTTGTAAATCTCCTCTGCACCCTTTCTATGGTTTCCATGTCCTTCCTGTAGTGAGGCGACCAGAATTGAGCACAGTACTCCAAGTGGGGTCTGACTAGGGTTCTGTACAGCTGCAACATTACCTCTCGGCTCCTAAGCTCAATCCAACGATTAATGAAGGACAATACACCATACGCCTTCTTAATCACAGTCAACCTCTGTAGCAGCTTTGAGTGCCCTATGGACTCAGGCCCCAAAATCCCTCTGATTCTCCACACTGCCAAGAGTCTTACCATTAATACTATATTCTGCCATCCTATTTGACCTACCAAAATGAACTCCATCTGACATTTCTCAGCACAGTTTTGCATCATATCAATGTCCCGTTGTAACCTCTGACAGCTCTCCACACTATCCACAACACCCCAGCCTTTGTGTCATCAGCAAATTTACTAACCCATCCCTCCACTTCCTCATCCAGGTCATTTATAAAAATCACAAAGAGTAGGGGTCCCTGAACAGATCCCTGAGGCACATCACTGGTCACAGGTCTCCATGCAGAATATGACCCATCTACAACCACTCTTTGCCTTTGGTGGCCAAGCCAGTTCTGGATCCACAAAGCAATGTCCCCTTGGATCCCATGCTAAAATCCATATGCACTACATCTACGCCTCTACCTTCATCAATGTGTTTAGTCTACCTTCATCAATGTGTTTAGTCACATCCTCAAAAATTTCAATCAGGCTCATAAGGCACGACCTGCCTTTGACAAAGCCATGCTGAATATTCCTAGTCATATTATGCCTCCAAATGTTCATAAACCCTGCCTCTCAGGGTCTTCTCCATCAACTTACCAACCACTGAAGTAAGATTCACTAGCCTATAATTTACTGGGCTATCGCTACTCCCTTTCTTGAATAAGGGAACAACATCCGCAACCCTCCAATCCTCTGGAACCTCTCCTGTCCTCATTGATGATGCACAGATTATTGCCAGAGGCTCAGCAGTCTCCTCCCTCATTTCCCACAGTAGCCCGGGGTACATCCTGTCCTGTCCTGGTGACTTATCCAACTTGATGTTTTCCAAAAGCTCCAGCACACCCTCTTCCTTAATATCTACATGCTCAAGCTTTTCAGTCCACTGCAAGCCATCCCTACAATCGCCAAGATCCTTTTCCATAGTGAATACTGAAGCAAAGTACTCATTAAGCTCCTCCGCTATTTCCTCTGGTTCCATACACACTTTTCCACTGTCACTCTTGACTTGTCCTATTCTCTTACATCTTATCCTCTTGCTCTTCACATATTTGTAGAATGCCTTGTGGTTTTCCTTAATCCTGTCCGCCAAAGCCTTCTCATGGCCCCTTCTGGCTCTCCTAGTTTCAATCTTAAGCTCCTTCCTGCTAGACTTATTATCTTCTGGATTCCTATCATTACCTAGTTTTTTTTAAGCTTTTGTAAGCTCTTTTTTTCTTCTTGACTAGATTTCCAACAGCCTTTGTACATCACAGATCTTGTACCCTACCATCCTTTCCATGTCTCATCTGAACATACCTAGTCAGAACCCCACGCAAATATCCCCTGAATATTTGCCACATTTCTTCTGTACATTTCCCTGAGAACATGTTTCCAATTTATGCTTCCAAGTTCCTGCCTGATAGCCTCATATTCCCCCTTACTCCAATTAAACATTTCCCTAATTTAGGAGATTAGGAAAGTCCTCTCAAAACATCTCTGCTTCCAAAAATTATTTACTGATGGTTGAAGTTGCTGGAATAAAGTCCACTTTCTTTGCACAGTTTGCTTTCCTTTCCACATGTTCATCAGTCTATGTCTGGATATGTATAGTTTTTCGTAAAATTTCACTGCAATTCTTTTTTTCCTGTAAATGCCCGTAAGAAAATGAATCTCAAAGAAGGATATAGTAATATGTAAGTACTTCAATAGTAAATTTACTTTGAACTTCCCCGATTCAGCTCCACAACAAGACGAAACAGGTGACAAGGTGTCAGGACACACTTAGTGGGAACTCTGACAACTCCCGATGGTAATGTCTGTGCCTAGAATCAGTACTTCACACATCAGCCATTGAAAGCAATATACAATATTCTTTGATCCAATTTCTCAACTGAACAAAGGAAATACAACAAATTTGTCTTTATTGACTTATCAAATTTAATAAGTTATCCTCTACACAGAGGTAGGTGTATATTGAGAATCCATTGCATCGACTAATTGCCATACTTTATTTGTATGAAAACAAAGAGTTTTATGGCAACTCTCATATGCCAACTCGACTGCATAAGAAAAACAAAGGTGGAAATATGGAAATGCAATAATTTGTGCTGGGATCTACAATTTGAAATGTTGCACTGAGCTTCAACTTCATGAACAGAGCAAGAGAAAACATGTGAAAATAACACAAAAGCAAGTTCTGCTCGACTGATAAACATTGGAGCATTGTGCAGATGATTAGTAATGACTCCAAAACCCAACCTTTATCAACATTTAGAGCACCAGGAAACAGAGGCAGCAGTAGACTACATCCGTGCAGGAAGAATATCCTCAGCTACTTCTCCCTCCTACATACATTATTTATTAAGAGTCTTGCTGAAATGAACTCCATTTCAAAAGTGGACAAAGTCTTACCAGTGCCTGTACCAGTTGGGTCACCTCCTTGAATCTGGAAAAAAGAAAGATAGTACTATAGTAATAGAAACAACTTGTATTTTGATAGTGTGTTCATTTATACCATAAATTTTCCACAGCATTCCTCATTAATGGGGGGAATCCTGAGATAGCTTTGCAGGACACTTTGTAAATATTGGGCAGTGTGGGAAATGGAAAAAAAAAATAGCTAAGAGAGATTTGAAAGCAGAGGTAATAAAAGTAAGGCATTAATATAAGTGACCAGCCTGAGAACCTATAGATAGATTTTCCAAAAACAGGAGCAACAGACAGAGGATGTTCAGGAGCAATAAAGAAAGAAAGAAGAAGCCACTCAATGTGAAGGAATACAAGGCTTGCTGAAGGAATCTCCTCTGATGACTGTTAACTGAAAGCAATTCATCCAAAATTGAGTATAGAAACCATATCAATTTGCTGAGGTATGTCGATCCACTGGTGCTCGCTAAGTATGGGGTGACAGAATTGTTGAAGGAAGGCCAAGTTCTTTCCAGGATGAGTTCCAATTTCTTTAGGTGATTCATATTTCAGTGCAAACAGATGATGTGGTAATACAGCTGCAATTTCAGATTGCTGGTTCACGAGAAACAGCTCACAGTTTTCATAAAGGAGCTATTTACTTTAAATCATAAAATTTAACAGTTAAGAGGATGGTCTTTCAAACTCAAACTTCTGTGCTTACATTCTGAAAGATGCATTCTAATCCCTTGTACTTCCCGATATCCTTTCAATTTTCCTCAATAAGTTATGTTATTTTCTATGCAGTTAACTATTTCCCTACTTTTGTGATGGTTAGAAATTATCAAAGGACCTTACCACCCAGGTTATCACTTTATTCGCTGCTGCCATCAGGTAGAATGTACAAGTGTCTCAGGACTTGCACCGCCGGGTTCAAGAACAGCTACCATCCCTCAACCATCAGGTTCTTAAAAAAAAGGGGGATAACTACACTCATTCTATTTCTGGTGTTCCCTCAAACGATGGTCTCACTTTAAGGACTCTTTATTTTGTTATTTCATGCTCTCATTAGTTATTGCTATTTATTTATATTTGTAATTGCACAATTTGTTGTTCATTAATCCTGTTTACAGTTACTGTTCTGTAGATTTGCTAAGTATGCCTTCAGGAAAAAGAATCTCACGGCTGTACGTGGTAACATGTATGTACTCTGATAATAAATTTTGCTTTGAACTTTCACAAGAAGGAGGCAAACGAGGTCATAAAGCCAACTTGATCGATTTGGGCTGATGGGCCCATTTCTGTACTGATTAACTCTATGACTCTATGTATAAATAAGGTAGAAGGCTGCTGGCAATGGAAAAGTTTTTAGCTTATTGTAAACTTTGAAAGCTCTGTGAAAGGCAGGTGGTCATCACAAATCGAAGATCTATTTGGGGGCAGGAATGGGGCTCTATATTGAGACTAATAACATACATTGTAATTATTGACTATTTGGATGCGGCAGATGCAAAGATGGAATCATTTGGGAGGAAGCACAACAACCATAAAGGAACACAGGAGCTGGGAATTTTCATCAAATAAATAGGGCAAAGCAATTGAGTTGGAAGATGAGTGTTTTATCTGATGGGAGTTAAAGCAGTACAGTGCAAAGCATTCATGCTCAAAGAAATCCAGGCTCAATTAATGGTCAATTATTGCACCAGAGCAGAGTTGCTGGAGTCGTCACAATAAGTGAAAGGAATTTCACTATAGTATAATGAAACCATTAAAACTTAAAGGTTTCAGAATTTGTAACAGGAATAGGTTTATTATTAAAACATGTACAAAAATACAGTGGAAACTGTTCATACAGATCAAATAATTACACAGTGCACTGAGGTAGAACAAGTCAAAACGATAACAGAATGTAGAATAAAGTATGAAAGTGTAATGAAGGTAAACTATAAGGTGCAAGATCATAACCAAGTAGATTGTGGGGCTAAGAGTCTATCCTATCGTTCTAGGGGATAATGGGGGGGGGGGGGGGGTTAGAAGCTGCCCTTGAGCCTGGTAGTATGTACTTTCTGGCTCTTGTATCTTTTGCCTGATGGAAGAGGGGCAAAAAGAGAATATCTGTGGTGGGTGAAGTCTTTGATTATCTGGTTACTTTGCTGAGTTAGTGAGAAGTATAGGCAGAGTCCACCAAGGGAAGGCTGGCTTCCATGATGTGCTGAGCTCTCTCCACAATTCTCTGCAGTTCCTTGTGGTCACATGCAGAGCAGTTGCTTTATCAAGCCATTATATATCCAGAAAGGAAGTTTCCTATGGTGCACTGAAAAATGGCAAGGTTCAATAGGGACATGATAAGTTTGTTTAGCTTCCTGAGAAAGTAGAGGGATTGGTGAGCCTTCTTTGCCATGTTATCTACATGGTTAGATCAGGCTATTAATGATGTTTAATATTAGAAAGCTTAAGCTCTCAACCTCAATACTGTTGATTGAGGCAGAAGAAAACATAGCACCCTTTTCCTGAGGTCAATACTTTGCACTTCTGCTTCGTTTACATTGAGGGGAAGGTTATAGTCATGACATCATGTTACTAAGTTCCTTATCTCTCTCCTGTACTCTAGATTGTTATTTGATGTGGCCCACTACAATGATATCTATCAACTATAAATTTGTAGATGGAGTTAGAGCTAAGTCTGGACATGCATTAATGAGTGTACAAGTAGAATGGGGGGGGGGGGGAACTCCGACGGCATGCCATTGTGGAGCACCAGTGTGGAGAATAATTGTGGTGGAGGTGTTGCTGCCTAACCTTACTAATTGTGCTCTGTTGGTCAGGAAGTTGGGGATCCAGTGACAGAGGGAGGTAGCAGGCCAAATAAAAACTAAATACAGCGGATTTTGGTTAATTGGGCCATTGGTTAATCGGGGTAGCCACTTATTTGCGTCAACTGTTTCTCATTCAGAAAATGGCCGGGATTCCCTTACTTTATTTGGGATACTATGCCACTTAATCGGGGCAGGCGACAGCCGCCGAACACTCGTGTGCTCTTGTGTGTGACTGTTAGGCACTGCGCCATGCTTAGAGAAAGCAGTTTTTTTAAAATAGCATCACATTCGTGATTGTGTTCAAAAAGCAGTGACTTTTGTTACTGATAGTTGCTGAGTAATAAACAGGTTTGCTCACTGATTTTAAGCATTCAGGCTTGGAGATGCCAGAAACAGCCAGGAGTGAAAATGAAATTATTTCACTGGTTTCTTGTTTCTAACTTGTTGAATACTACTTCAGCAAGTTAGAAACGATGAAGAATTTGAAGGTATCGACAATCGTCTTGAATGCTACAATGAAAATGATGATTTGGAGGATGCAATCGTCGACATCATTGTACTAGATGCACTAGATTACCTGCATTAGATGTTTGTGCTGATTTTGTTTATTTACAGTCAAAAGAGCACAAAGTGGATGAATTCTTCCATCACACTGTTTTACAGTACTATAAAACAGTGTATTAGTTTCTAATATGTATTTCTTGGCTCTGTTTGCCTTTTTATTTACACCTTTTTGAAGATAGTTGCTTAATGGAGCCAAAATATACAGGTGCCGATGTGTCACAATTAACCAGAATGTACTGCAAAATGTACAACACTCAGATGTTTTAAAACTCTTAAAAACTTCCACACTATTTCCAGTCTTTGTAACTTTACATGGTGATGGCTATCGAGTTTACCAACTAGGTGCAAGAGAATGCAAACTCCAACACAATCTTTAAAACACATCAGACAATTTGGGCTAATTTTCGACAGAGAAGTTGTCCTCTGGGTTCAGAGATTCATCTCAGGCTAGCATCTCTGACTAGTAAAGCAAAACTGTTACAGAAACTGCAATGAAGAATCCTTCTACATCTGAGTGCGACAGTATTCCTGAGTTTTCACCCAAGACTTTCAAGGCTGACAGTAGTGAAAACCGAGAGGAAGCTACTGACACAATGAGAGAAGTCTTGAATGCCGCCGAAGATGGAGGACCATTATTGCTGCCCTAAATACCAGTGGTGAAACTGGCAGAAAGCAAGTTTCAATAGAGAAATGTGTGTTTAGAAAAGAATATGACAAAGGCTATCAAAATTATGCACATCCAATTATAGAGATAATTTCAATTGGTTACTGGAGGAAAATTCAGAAGTTAAGAATACAGGAACCGTTAGGCAAAAATTTATGCTACATGTTCACTCACTGAACTCTGCAAAACAATGGATATGTGAATTCAGTTGAAGACAAGATGAACACTTCAAATTTTAACTTATCTATTGTGACCATTTAGTAGTCATAGTTTGTGAACTTGTACCTTTATTGATTGTACTTTAACCTCCGATAGCTGGTGGAGAATTAGATATTCAACATTTGGCGTTCTCAAGTCAGAAAAAAGATATTGCAAGATATTCAACATGGATATGTCAGGGATCAAAAGCATTGGTGAGCTGTGTAGCAGTGATGATCTGATGTCAATGTAATAATGGATGGTTCAAAGTCCAGGAACAGAAAGCAAGTTTTTACCTTTCTAGATGTTATTAAAAATGAAAATATTGATAGAGTTAGAGGAGCCAATGTGTGGCAGCACATATCAGAGACATTCAAAACTAGTTAGTGGGGACCATAATTATTCTAGTATGAACTTTGAAGTTGAAACAAATAGCAATGAAGATGACGTAGTTCTTGATGCAAAATATTTCTAACCCAGCTTTGAATAAAGGGATACTGAACCTCTATGTGGACAATAAAGTAAAGCAAAAGGTGATAATTTAATTGGGAAAGAATCTAGGTAATATTATTCAATAAAATATTACACTTAATGGAAACAGGCAAAGAAAGATTCCAGCTGAAACTGTCCAACTATTATGTTGTTTATATAACAAGATGGGATAGATCAGCTGGGCAGAAAACTAAATCTGGTTACAAAAACACTTGATAATTGATGGTGGATTTTCACAGCTCCAGACATATATCCAAGACAAGTAGAATACAGTTAGTCACCAGGCAGTGAAGACATCGAAGAGCACAATGGCAGAGTGGCAAAGAACAATTCTTGGCAAGCAGTAAAATAGGAATCATGGTCATAATGATCATGGGCAAAATTTCATGGAGGCAGAAGGCTGAGAAACTGAATAAGTACCCCATAACTGTTTTCATAAAAGGAAATAAACAGTGGAAGAAATAGGAGATAGGATTATAATGGATAGAAGAGAGGCGGCAAATAGTTTGACATTCAAAATTTAAAAGCTATTCATGAACTCAGGAAGCTCAGGTGGAAATAGTTAACCTGTCCGACTATGATTAGTCTATTTATATTTCTTCATTATTAATATGGTAATAAATGTACCTTATTTAAAATTGAAATAGCATATACGATTCAAACACCAAGAAATTATATTAAAATGTTTAATTGCTGTAGTTGCTATGTCCTGTATTTTTGTTGTCCAATAAAGTGCAACCGTGCTCATGAGGGATTCAACATTTAGATTATGTGACAGCAATTGAAAAGATTTTCCATTACAAGCTAATACCTGTATCAAGTGTTAATGATTTGTTATAACTTGACAGATTGACCCAAAGAATTTGATAGCAATGTCATGTATCTTTTCATAAATTGCCATAAGGTATTATTTTCTCTCTCCCACGGGAGATGGATTGTTCAACTTAACA
The DNA here is from genome assembly GCF_030144855.1 of Hypanus sabinus. NCBI lineage: Eukaryota > Metazoa > Chordata > Chondrichthyes > Myliobatiformes > Dasyatidae > Hypanus > Hypanus sabinus. The sequence goes on along the minus strand of NC_082715.1, from coordinate 147,006,460 downwards.
ACTACAATATACTGTATCATAATCACATCTGATGAGAGCTATGTTCTGGACTTCGTGAGTGAAATCATCCAGCAGAACATTTTTGCTTCAAATTCAATACTAACAACTATTCTCTGTTATTTCATACACATCACTGAAATTCATATTTAAAGACAGACCAACGTGTTACCCTAGTGGCATTCAACAATGCTTTATAATTTATATTACAGTCTTAAGTACACTCATTTATAATATATTAATGTATGTCTAAGGCAGGAATTGTCACTTGGGTGTACTGTGAAACAGGAAAGATTCAGAGGTTAGAGGCTTTAGAGGCTGTTTAGAGGCTGAGAAGTCTAAGGCAACCAGGAATGTTGTCTTAGACTCAGCCTCTTTGCTCCTTCTGTCTGAATGCTGCAAAGATTAGAAACTCATTTTAAAAAGATTTAATTAAACTGAATGGCTAAAAATAAGCAATACAATTCAAAAACTGGATTTTAAAAAATGAGATGTTGATAGATTAGTTAAATTACAGCTTAATGTTCTAATGAACTTACTATTGATATGTAACTGGTCAATCCAGACTATGAGATTTTGCAGTCATTGGGGAAAAAAGGGAAAAATGCCAAGAACCTACAAATTACTGAAAGGTTAAAAACTCTTTAATTCTGTTTTTAGGTTAGCGTTTTTGAAGTATGCAAAATAACGAGGCCATTAGGATATGCACAGGAGCAATGACAGCTGCTGCCCACAAGGATACCCACTCACACAATTCTCATTGTGCAGTTGAGATCAGTTTGCCAACATTGATTGCTGTTGGGCATTAGTAATGCTGGCATGGCCATATCTAAAGATTTAATGTCCAGTATCACAGTGTAAACAATTTCAACTAAACTACAATACAGGTGAGATGCAGATAATACTCCATATGCCTTGGCAACAATTTGTTTAAATGTGGTAATTTAAATGAAACACTTTTCAAATGCATGCGATATGCTACCAATTCGAGTGCAAGTTACCGTATGGTTAACTGAGCAAAACTGCAAGTAGTTTTTTATGACACAATTGTGCTCCTCGGGAAATAAGGCTAGTGAGCACCAAATATATTCTCAGACCTTTGAATAATTTTGCAGGAAGTCATCAAAGGGCAGCTACTTCGGTGCTTATCAAAAAAGCTGTTTTTTATACAAGTTAAAACGAAGATCAGTACAGAATTAATTTCATTTTCAAGCTGTAAATGAACACCCATACCTTTTAAGTAAAAGCAAGAGGATTACATAATTACATAGAAAAATATTTATATATTACATTCATAGCTATCTATGCTTAATAACATGATTATTTTAGGATTTTATTTGAGCTAAAAGGTGTCGCATATGACTTGAAGCTCGGTAAATGTAATACATTTCAATAGACTACATAAAGTGCCACAGTAGGTTGAAAGCTTAAGCACTCTTAGGAAATTCCTAATGCAAAATGGATTTTATAGATGAACTCTATCAAACTGTAAAAAAGGGCCTGTTCTTTTATTGACATCAGTAATTCCTAGAAAATCAAGTTTGTATCTTGAATTTCCACCTTTAATTGGTGTGAACTGCAAGTACCATAGCACAGGACGCATTTCAAAAGCATTAAGCAATAGACTCACCATGAAGTTCCGTATAGATCGGTGAAATTTTGTTCCATCATAATATCCTTTTTTGCACAATTTGATGAAATTTTCGCATGTCTTTGGAGTCTATGAAATTCAAACAGAGAAAAGACAATTATATTTTCCTGTATTAATTTTACCTGTATCCACCAACTGCAGAACTTTATTTGTGGTACTTTGGCAAGTGGATATTTGAATAATCAGGAATATAATTGTGGAATTTTTTTGCAGTTTAGTTCAGCATGGAATAAAAGGTGACATGTACAAATCATTTCCTGTTATAAAGTAATCTAACTTTGTATAAGATCTACATAAAACTCCTGGCTAACTGGGTAGCAGTGATCTTTATCCAATATTTGCCACTGAGACCTGGAGTATCTGCAGCAGGAACATCAAGTCAATGCAAAGATATCACCAATGTTGCCTCCACAAAATCTTCAAAATTCTCTGGAAGAATTAGTCAGACTCTTGTCCCAAGCCAACATCTACAAAAAATGTCTTTAACAAAACAGGAATACACATTGTTCTTGAGCTATTTGTGGCTTTTCAATAAAAATGCTGAAAGTATACATATTCTTAAGAAATGGGGAATAAATAGATAGGAGTAACTAGTTCAGCTTTCTTGTTTCTTTCACCAAAGTAAACTCAGTTGATGAGAATGTCTTGGCTATTGTGTAGTAATTATTGAATTAATGAGCAAATAACATTTTGAGATTATCCCTTCTTTAAGCTTCTCCTGCCCATCACCTCCTTTGGTGCCCCTCCTCCTTCCCTGTCTCCCATGGTCCACTCTTCTCTCCTATCAGATTTCTTCTTCAACTCCCTGATTCTCACTGCATCCACCCTCCCCCCACCTTCCCCCCACCACCTGGCTTTACCTATCACCTTCTAGATTGTACTCCTTCCCTATCCCCCCACATTCTTATTCTGGCTCCCTCCCCCTTCCATGCCAGTCCTGATGAAGGCACTCGACCTGAAACGTCCTTTCCATAGATGCTGAGGAACCTGCTGAGTCCCTCCACCATGTTGTGTTAGTCCAGATATCCATTACTGCAGAATATCCTATGTTTAAATTGTTGAAAATTTAAAATTCTTACTAATTCAGATCCCCGATGCTTCAAAAAACAGAATACATCCTTTTAAGAGGAATGGGATCTATATGTGAGCAATGCAGTATTATTTTTCACTCTGCTCAGGAACTGGGGCTTCAATGGATAGCTGACTGAATTCCTTCGAGGAACATTACCAGAAAAAAATATGATTTGGCACAAGCTGTAAACGACTGCTGCTGTAACTTAGTCAGCAAGCAATATTATTAGCACATGGATATGAATGCTTTGGAAAATTCCATTTAAATAAAAACAGAGCCAAGAAACCAAGCAGTAACTGCTATGGAAATATATAAAAGCTATTACAGCATTTTCATGGCAAACAGGTAGCTCTATCAAAATTACTGCTGTTCAGAAATTTAACAACTTTCATCTATTATCAAGCATTCAAGGATTGCTTCACTGATTTATTTTCATCTGCAAGATTTTCAAAAAAATGTTTCATATACCATGTGATTAATAACAGGTTATTGCCCACATATATGAAACATGGATTTTTCACTGTCAAATTATCATTGTATGATATTTGTGTCATGTCATTTTCTAGCTACTGAACTGGGTCCTTCTCATCATCACAAATAGAATAGTTAGTTAATGGCCTATTAGCTCATCATATCTGCCCTTTGATCAATCTTATTAGTCTGATAGTCATTCTTTTCCCTAAAACTCTGCATTTTCTTCTTTTAGTTCTATTTTGATCATTGTTATTGGACCAGCTATTACTAATTTTCAGATCTGCGTTCAAGTTTCAACATAGTTTTTCCTCATGTTATCTATGTGCACTCAGTGTATATCATCTGTACCTAATAAAGTGGTCACTGAGAGTATTTTCTTGATTTTCTGCTGGTCTAGCCCATCCAATTCAAGGTTCAACATGTGTGTTCAGAGATGCTCTTCTGCACACTGTCAGTTTGAATCAGTCTGGCCATTTTCCTGACCTCTCTCATTAACAAGGTATTTTCACCCATAGAACGGCCGCTCACCATATGTTTTTTTGTTTTTCACACTATTCTCTGTAAATGGTAGAGACCTGTGGGTGAAGATCTGAGATAAGCAGTTTCTGAGAAACTCAACAATCATTAAGCTTTGATCACATTTCTTCCCCATTCTGATGCTTGGCCTGAATCTTGGAATGAATCTCTTGACCATGCCTGCATGCTTTTATGCATCGAGCATAAAAAATAATAAATAATAATAAAAAATAATAAAACTATAAGCTAGTTTACATATTTCTATTTATTGAATTTTTAAAAATTATTTTTGTGTTCCTTATCTTACTGTGTATTTTTTTGTGATGCAGCAGATCCAGATTAACAATTATTTCATTCTCCTTTACATATGTGTACTGGAAATTACATTAAATAATATTAATATTAAATCTTGAGTTGCTATGTGATTGACTGATGAAGTATTTGCATTGATGAAGTGTGCAGGTGTACTGAATAAAGAGGTGCTGAGTGGATTTTGGCTCACTGCCTTAAACTCCTGTCTTCTTACCACCAACTTTTTTGCCACTGAAGTTGTACTGTTTAACCTATTGCAGCAAAATCCTTAAATATTTTTAATATCTGTAGCCTTTAAAACAGCACCCTCTTTAAAATTATCCCATTTAATTCACACTATCCGTTGTAATTTTGGTTCACTAGCTCATCACTCCATATCTTTCCATGATCTATTTCATCTACTTGGTTCTGTGACTCCTGAAGTTTATTACTCTTTTGAACAATATTTTACTTTTGCACCTTCCTTAATATCATAGTCTGTGCATCCAAAACCATATGACTAAGCTATCTCAACAAGAGCAGTAAGCCATATATTAATCCTTATTTGTGAACTTGGCTATTTAGCACCAGAAGCCTGATTCACCATTTAACAGGATCAGAGCTGGCACCACACCTCATTCACATTTCCCTTGAGCATCCAGAACTACAACAATCTTGCCTTTTTACATATTCAAAGACTGATATCCTGAAGTCCAGTGTATGGATGTTCAAAGATTTATAACCCTTTGAGGAAATTAATTTCTCATCTAGCTTAAAAATAGCTCGCCCCTTATTTACTAGTCTTGGACTCTGCAGCTGTCTACCCTATCAATCCCTTTCAGAATCTCCTACACCTCACTGAAGTCACTGCTCAGCATTCCATTACCTGGCATTCTTATTTAAATTTGCTTCAAAGGACAACACCCTCAGATCAAGAATTAATTTATTTAAACCGCACTGTACTCATTCCAAGGCATGGAGGTCAAAAGTACATATAGTATTAGGTCTCACCAAGCTGAGCTTTTATATTCCAATACACTGTAAAGCAAGGCATTCTGTTTGCATTCCTAATTGCTTTGATACCCCCATATATTTTCCAAATCTCATAAACAAGTATTTACAGATACCTCAGGAGACCAATATTTACCAATTTCTCATCATTTAATAAGTATTCTATTTTTCAATTCTTCTTACCATATTCAATAACCTCACATTTTCCAATATTATATTCCAGATGCCCCTTTCTTGTTTGCTTACTTGTCAATATTCCATTGCAGATTCATCATTCTTCCAGGTCTGTTTGCTACAGAACTTTATATTATTGACAAATTCATCAGTCAATATTATAAATCGTTAATACTGACGCAGAGATACTGAACACTAAGTAAAGGACAGCCTGAAAATGACCTGTTTATTGTTATTGTTTTCTTTCTGTTAAATAATCCCTGAAGTATTCCGACATTGAGAATAAAATTCCCTTTCAGCTGCACTCGTTATCACACTCTCAAAGACTATTAGCTTTGTCAAACATATTTTTTCCTTCATAAAGCATGTCAACTCAGCCTCATTAAATCAGAATTTTCTAATGGCCTTGTTAGAGATGAATGATGGGTTCTAGTCGTTTGCTCCAGAGGTACTCTGGTTCCCTGTTTTATCTCACTTTTCAGGAAGTGTCACTCTCCAATATGCTGTAACCTGTCCAGAATTTAGGAAATCTTTAATAGATCTTCTTTATGTATTTGGCCTATCCAGTTTCATTATTTACTGCACCTTTACTCCGTCGACTCTTCTATTTAAAGGTGGCTGTTCAGTTCTACCTCAGATACAGACTCTTCCTCTACAATACATTCCTCTACTGGGGTCTTCGGTCCCACACCACTAGGTTACCCTTCAACCATCAGGCTCCTGAACCAGCATGGATAACTTCACTCACCTCACCACTGAACTGATCATTGAATATAACCTATCGGCTCACTTTCAGGGCCTCTACAACTCATGTTCTCAATATTATTTACTTATATTATTATTATAAGTTTTTTTGTATTTACACAGTGTCTTTTTTTGTTTGTCCGACTTTGTGCGTAGTTTTTAAAAATTCTATTGTATTTCTTTGTTTTGATGAGAATGCCTGCAAGGAATTGAATCTCAAGGTAGTATATGGTGACATATACATATTTTGAACTTTTGAATTTACTTTGAACTTTTACAATAATGATAATGGCATTGCCAAATTTCAAAAATACTAATATTTTGCTGTTTTAACATGCTGGCCAAGGGAAAAGTATGGGCTAGGGCAGTGGCTCCAAAGTGTGTGAGAACATCCCCCAGGGTGGTGGGAGTTTCCAAAGGAGCAATAAAGATAAAGGGACAGTGGAGAATGCTCGGTAACAAGGGGAGCTGCTGAGGGATTACAGGCTTCATAATTGATAAAATTCTTTGAAGACCCAACTGCTTCATTCAATAATCAACACAAAAATATTAGGTATGGCACTGCTTATTTGTCAGAGTTATTTGCAAAGTTTAATTAAATCAGTCTTCAATTACAAGTAAATGATGCGAATCTTATCAAAGACAAATTAGTCGTCTCACATTCCAGTCCAAGTTATCTTTATTTAAGAGCAACTTTAGCCGTTGCATCCTTTTCCAATTTCTGAACCTAAGTTGAAAGAGAAAGAAGAGTACCAGATGGTGATCTTTAAGTATACTGTGCCCATCTGGGTAATCTGCATAAAGATATAACAGAGAGATTTCAGGATTGTCTCTCGATCCAATTTCTAGATTGGGTAATAGATCCATTCCTGAACACTTGTAATGAAGAACCAACAGCAAGGATGGAAGAACTAATCTTGCTCCAAAATGATTTACAGCTGAAACTGAGTTTCAAAAAATCATAAGACTTTTGGTTGCATAAAGAGGTCTCTGAACACTATCCTGTGGAAAAAGATCAAGTTGTTCTTGACTGCCTTTCCAATATCATATTTAGTGAAGTGCATTTTCAGAGCAATTGCCCAACTGCTTTCAAAGCAATGAAACAGTCTGCAAATTATTGAACATAGTGATCTGAGAGACATTCGGCGTGATGTTGAGAAGCTGATATCACTGCACCAAGCCCATCCATCTCATTGAAACGTGAAAATACAATGAAGCAGTGAATAGTTGGACTACCAATGTGTGCTCTAAAACTGTTTCACTGTAATTAAATTATTTTATTTGTAAATTTATATAGATTTGAATATTGTTTGCAGTTATTTGTCACTGCTTTAAATTTGCAAAGCCTATTTTCTTTCACTGTGCATCATAAATCAAAATTCCTTATACCTTTCACATATTGGCTGGAAAGGAAGAGGGATGTGCTGAGTATGTGGCCTGGGAGCCAGAAAGGCAGTAACCCAACAAAGTTTGGGAACCACTGGGCAAGGGCATAGCATTCCATGAATATTACCATGCAAACTTTTATATTGCTCTAGAATGGAAAAGGTGCTTTGCTCTCTCTTAATGACAGCTTTTGCTCATTGCTAGATTTGTTCATTTACTTTTTACAAGTGTGGCCTTTGGGACACCAATATTGTTATCTGTCTGTAATTGTTCCTTAACTGAGGAAGAGGTGTGAATCAAACATATCGTTGGGTCTGGAGCCACATATTGTCTAGCCAAATTAATGGCTGATTTTCATTCCTGAAGTGAATCCGGGGCATTTTCTACGACTAGTTTCATGCGCATCATTTCAGAGACTATCACTTCCATTCAAAATTTCTGTCAAACACTTGAGTGTAGATTCCCTGCAGATGTCATGGTGAGATTTGAACTCAGGCATCTGGAGAAGTCTGGTACTCTGCCTGGTAGATTCTAAGGTAACTACACTGCCACTGCCCCCTGTGGTGTCAACCGAGAATAAGTAATTGAATAGAACACAATTTCATACCTCAGGGGACAAGCAGTGACTGACCTTTTTTCAGAACAGGAAGTCAAAGCAGTGGGGAAAAAAATGCATTTTTAGTTGATGTGTCTAATTTGTTAATATGCTACCTTTCTTTTTACCTGCCTTGATTTCCAGGAATCTGTTTGGATTAGAGTAGGAAGTTACAAAGGGACATCTATAGAGTGAAGGAGCAAAGCAGCAGCAGATAGCAGTAAATGAAGGAACTGCTTTGATCCAACAAAACAATTTTGCACTATTTTCTTTATACTGAGAAACTGGAAAGTACAGAGTACAGTGATTCAGTACACACTGTAATCATAGTACTAAAACAAAACATCATATAAAAGTATTCTAAAATGCTAAAGTGAATGTTGGAGGGAAGAACAAAGGATCATCAGTCAAATATTGCTTCAGTTGGCCTCTAATTTTTTTGTTTAGTTTTGCATAATATACTATATGCCCCGGATTCCTCTGTACACTAATGAGGAAATCCTGAACTTCTGGCAGATCCTTGTGGCTGTCCTAACTGTGCTGTGATATTGGACTGATCATGGAGTTCTGCAGTGAAAAGCTAACTTGCTCCATTTGCTATACTTGAGAAGAATGACAACAAAGACTCTCAGGTTGGAGGAACAGTACTTCATATTCCATCTGGGTAGTTTCCAACCTGACGGCATGAACATTAAATTCTCTAACGTCCAGTCATGCCTCCCCCAACCCCACTTGCTCTTATTTCCATTTCCCATTCTGGCTCCCCTCTTACCATGGCAGCGTAGTGGATAGCGCAATGCTATTCCAGCTCGGGGCGTCGGAGTTCAGAGTTCAATTCCGATGCTCTCTGTAAGTACATACCTTCCCACGTGCGTGAGTTTCCTCCAAGTGCTTCAGATCCCCTTCCCCACAGTCCAAAGATGTACTGGTTAGTAGGTGTATTGGTCACTGTAACTTTTCCCATGAATAGGCTAGGGTTAAATCGGTGCATTGCTGGCCAGCACAGCTCAAAGGGCCTTTCCTTTGCTACATCTCTAAATTAAATGACATTAATTAATTAATTCCTTAAATAAAATTATCGCTTCTCCTCTCTTCACCTGCTTCCTTTCTTTCTTTTTTCCCTGGTACAAGTCCTTCCTTTCCCTTTCCCCCTGGTCCACTCTCCTCGCCTATCAGGTTCCTTCTTCTTCAGACCTTTACCTTTTGCACCTATATCTCCTCGCTCCATCAGTTCATCCCCCCTCCCCCAGCCACATTCCCCCTCACCTGGTCTCAACTATCACCTGTCAGTTTATACTCTTCCACACACTCCCCCACCTCCATTTCTCACTTCTTTCTATTTCCTTTCCAGTCCTGATGAAGAGTCTCCACCCAAAATTTCGCCTGCCTATTCCTCCCCATAGATGCTGCTTAAACTAGCAAGCTCCTCAAGCATTTTATGTGAGTTGCTTTGCATTTTTAAACTGTTCTGTTAATATAAACAAATTCAGTGATCTTTTTATTGTTTCAATGTTTATATTCTTCATAAATTTACACCATTTTGCTAAAATATTAAATTTTTAATAGCTCTTGAACGTTGTGAACAGCTGGTTAAACTTGGGACATGGTTTAACATTTTGTTGATATATTTCTATGGGATTTATGTCCTGCATATCAGACATCAATCAGGAAGCTCTTGTCAGAAGATCCCATCAAAGTGAGAGTTGTCTAGCAGTAAGGAAGGTGCTAGATACACCCAGAAAATTTAAATCCACAGCATCCCTGGATGGTAGAACAAAAATGACACAGGGCAAGAAATGTTGAATTCAGATGGCAGCATGTATAAACTTGCCAGCAATTCCAAGTTAGTAACTTTGACAGCAATCTAATTTCAATGTATTAAAATTATAAATGTATTCAATAGGATACACTGTTCCTGACTGACAGACAACTATTTCTTTAAGGATCTATTTTTCAAGGAAATGAAACAGCTTTAATTGTGGATGAGAAACAATTATTTTGTTGAGTGAGACTTGGCAGAACATTCCACAGTTGGAATTCTGTCCATTCTTTTAGAGCTTTGATTGCACTACCTTCCAATTTCTGTGAATGCGTCAAGGAAGAGGAGGAGCCCGGTTGCTACTTCTCTTCTGTCAACGAGGGTCTAATGCTAACAGCCCCATTAGAAATGAATAAAAGCATAATAATTGGTCTCAAAGATCAGCCATAAACCTGCCAGTTTTGTGGATTTATGGGCATAAATGGCTCTCCTGATTCCAAGTGCTAGAAGTGAAACTGTCACAACAGAAACCAAAAACTCCCATGACCAAACTTTTGATGTACAGAGAGCTCATTAAATATGAGCCATCGCCATCGGAGCTCAGTAAGATACCTTGGTGACATAAATAATGATGCAGAACAATACAAACAGCTGCTGTTCCAGGCCATCTGAAAAACTGTTAAATCCTATCTTTCAGACCAAAAAGTATGATGAGGTCCATTAAGGAGACCAAGCTGACAAAAACATCTGTAATATTCATGAAGCATGATCAAAAGATCCTTCAGAAAAGTCTAATTACTGAAAGCTTAATTACTAACTTGAAGCTGAACCCACTCATTTGCACATGCCCCACACCCATCTGAGCACACAATACCCCACCCCTACAATTAAACACAACTGCCAGAATTGAAATTAGTCATTTATAATAAAGTACAGGCTACCCTAATGAAACACTGCACTGAACAGAGATTACACTCAAGGTATGAACAATTCTACCTAAATCTAAAGGAGGGATTTATATGATTGTCATTACACTCAAAAGCTGGCTCTCCATAACAACTGAGACACTATCATTGAAATATATATTAAATATGTGACGAAATATTCTTCAAACTTATTACAAGGATAGTCAACATAAACTTTTCTCCCCACTTTTCTGCTGCTGAAGGTTGGGACTTTTTGGTCCAGAATCTTCTCACTGGTCATGGGCAGCATTCTTCCCTACTACTCACCGTGCCCTTTCCTCAAAGTAAGTGAATACTATACTGCAGCCAGACTCAGTATCCAGTACTTGAATCTCTGTGCTCCAAATGCTCCTAATGTAGCCTGTGTCACATGGAAAAGTGTAGAACACAATGAGTAGTTTTCCTCTTTAGCCTCAGGTTCCTGGAGTGCACTCTCGAAATGTGCGTACATAATTCAAAATACATTCTTCAGGAACTGGTAGTATAATACCTGTGCTGGTTCAGGTGCCACTGTCCATTCTGGGGAATCAGGCATTTCATTTTTTTTTCGTTCTTACACTTCATGCCTTCACTAGCCTAGTGCATCTCCTGGTGGCTAATAAAGTGAACAGCAGTGTAGACTTGGCACAATGCAAAAAGATAGTACAAACATATACATGTGTTCTCAGTTGTCTAGATATTTAAAATCTACATTATAAATGTCTGGAGTCCATGAGCTTGAATAATGCTGCAAAGAAGTAATTATACACGATGAAATAAAACAATCCAAAGGTTCCAGATATTTCTTACATCTCCTGATGTTCCCAGACTGCCTGCTCTTACTCAATTGCCCAGATGTGTGATACATTCCAAGAAAAATCCCAAGTTACAGATATGATCTACAGTTGGTACTCTACTAGAATTTTGTTCTGGAAAATCATTTTTTTCTTAATTATTTTTATTCAGTCATTGAAAGTAATCCACGCTTAGAAGACAAGCACCATATATAGTTTGACAACTATTTTGTTGTTTTATAGGTGTAAATTTAGAACACATGAGAAACACTCAGCTAATAATGGTAAGAGAAGCAGTTAACACTATCGGACTTTGAAAACTTGCAGTTTCCACTAATATCATTGAATAATTAAACATCTGGTCAAGAGCAATCTCCAAAATACTGGTAGGAGGATTTGTGGCAATTAAAACAAATTATTTTCCATCACCATCCAATAACTTTCAATGGAAATGCACTATTTCAATATCGGGTGATATCAGAACTATCTGCTTAGGCAAAAACTTTTCATTGCTCTATACTATGCTGACACTTACTGCTTTGGCTGCTAAATGCACAGTCAATTGAAATAAGCACTGAAAGGATGCCAATACTGATGGAAATGTACCATTCCCTATCTTTGAAGGAACAGTGAAAAAACTAGGGTTGGGGAGAAAGTGACTGAATACCGACTCTTATTTACTCGGTTTTGATTACATCCTATCCACATCAATGTAAAGTTCAAATGATTAAGCTTTTGGGTCTTTCTCATTCTTTTCCCTAGATTTTAAAAAAAATATTCTATCTTTAACCTTAACTGGACAGCAGCACTGTTAACTGAATCAGAGATTTGGAAGTTTAATCTGCACTCCATTGATGCAACCTGAATACAAGGCTGGCACTCTACCTGGTGTGCTGATGCTGTGCTGTCACAGCTTTGAGATGAAATATTGAACCAAAACTACCTCTCTTCTCTAAAGATTACATGACACTTTTGACTAAGAAATGGGGTGCTGTTTCTGAAGCCTGAAATAGTTTTTATATTTTAATCAACAAAAAGAAAATTATTTGAAAATTTATTGCAGCAATATTTATGGGACACTGCTGTGAATAAATTCATTAACTTGTGAACATGCAAAAGCCCAGATTTTGTGATTAGCATTGAGGCTATTAGAACTCACTATTATTATAGAACAGATTAACTACAACAGGACCACTTACAGAAAATGTTGGGGCTTCAGTCATTTCAGTGATTCATTCTATCTTAATTATTTTGTAACAAACTTTCTGACACTGAAAATTAATTTAAAAAGTATGAAGTCATGATACTTCAGTTATAATTATCAAAAAAATGCAAAATCATCTTTCCCTCTTGGTTTTATTATTTAGTTCCTTTTCTGTACAAGTTTGCCATTGAAATACATCTTCCTTCTTTATAGTGGTCCCTCAGGCTGTCCTGCTTCCACTCCACTTCTGTGTCTGCACCTGAGGTGGGAGCCGCCAGCTCTTCTAGAAGAGGCAGCAGGAGTTTGACAGAACAGGGAGGTGGGTGTGGAAAGTGGTGCATTCCTTCTACTGTATAGTTCTACATATTCCCAAAGAGATCTTAAGTTCTCAAAACTTCTCTATTTTGAGCAAATTGTTCATTTGTCTGACTAGCTGGTAATCAGTGCCTGTTCCTGGGGTCTGGTGTTGGACAATGTGCATGATAAAAAGAGCTTGGGGCCTTTCAGGACTTTCGGTAGGCTGCAACCATAACAATCACTTCGGCACTTGGCAGAGACCAATAAGAAGGAGCAGCCATTGGTAGAGTTGTCAGTGTCGGAGTAGCCAGGCTTTGGCTCAACAGGCTTCAGCAAGAAAAGGCAGAGGGTCTAAGTTTCTAACAAGTTTATTTTTCACTTTCTTTTTCTACCAGTACATATCTAATGTAGTGAGAGTGGGTCTAGAGTTAATGGTATGTTCTTTGTGTGAGATATAGGAACTCTGGGAGGCCCCCAGTCTCCCTTCATAACTACAGCTGCACAAAGTGCACTAAGCTGCAGCTCCTTGGAGACTGTGTAAGGAATTGGAGCTCCAGCTGGATGACCTTTGGCTCATACTGAGGAGGTGATAGATAGGAGCTACAGGGAGGTAGTTACTCCTATGCTGCAAGAGGCATGTACCTTGATGACTGTCAGGAGAGGTGAAGGGATTGGGCAGCCAGTGTAAAGAGCCTCTGTGGCTATTCCCCTCAATAATAAGCACACTCTTGGATACTGCTGATGGGTTGCTGGGGGCGGGGAGGGTTGAGGTCACCAACTGGCGAAGCCACAGTGATCAGGTCTCTGGCACCGAATCTGGTTCTGTAGCTCAGAAGGGAAGGGAAGACAAGAGAAGGGCAGTAGTGGTAAGGGATTCCACAGTTACAGGAGCAGACAGAAGATTTTGCGGATGTGAAACAGACAGCCAGATGGTTTGTTGCCTACCAGGTGCTAGGGTCAGGGATGTCTCGGATCAGGTCCACACATTCTAAAGTGGGAGGATGAGCAGAAGGACGTCATAGTACATATTGCTACTGATGACATTGGTAGGAAAAGGGACAGCCCAGAAGACAGAATATAGGGAGTTAGGTAGAAAGCTGAAAAGCAGAGGAGTCCAGGGTAGTAATCTCTGGATTGCTGCCTGTGTCACGTGCCAACGAGTGTAAGAATAGGATGATCTGGCAGATGAATCAGTGTCTGAGGAATTGATATATGGGGCAGAGTTTCAGATTTCTGATCACTGAGATCACTTCTGGGGAAGATATGACCTGTAAAAAACAAGGACGGGTTACTCCTGAACCCGAGGGGGAGCAATATCCTTGTGGGCAGTTTTACTAGAGCTGTTGAGGAAGATTTAAACTAATTTGGCAGGGGGATAGGAACCAGAGTGAAAGATCAGATGATGGAACAGTTGGGACAATACAAGTCAATCAATTGTGTAGTGAGACTACGAGGAAGGACAGGAAGATGATCGGTCAAAATTGTAGTTAGAGGGATGAGCTGAAGTGTGACATGGAGGGGGGTAGATCAAAAAGACAGATGAATATAGGACTGAAGGTGTTATATTTGAATACACATAGTATTAGGAGTAAGGTAGATTATTTTGTAGCACAGGTCGAAATTGCCAGGTATGACGTTTTGAATCGTAGCTGAAAGAACATTATAGTTGGGAGCTGAACATCCAAGGATACACATTGTATCGAAATGACAGGGAGGTAGGAAAGGAGGTGGTGTGGCTCTCTTGGTAAAAAATGAAATCAAATCTTTACAAAGAGATGATTTAGGATCAGAAGATGTAGAATCCTCGTCGGTAGAGTTAAAAGACCCTGACAGGAGTTATATACAAGCCTCTGAACAGTAGCCAAGATGTGGGATATAAATTACAATGGGAGATTAAAACAAAATGTGAAAAGGGCAATGTTATAACAGTCATGGGGGAGTTTAATAGGCAGGTAGATTGGGAAAGGGCGCTGGATCCCAAGTGAGAGAGATTTGTAAAATACTTCACTACCACCTTTCAAAGTTGATAAATGCTACCCTGGCCAGAGATACTCAGTATCTAACCAACTTTTCATTTCAAGGCATTTGGCAATTATGACACGCTTTTGCAGATGAACAATCTCTCTTCTCTAATTTCTTTATTACTCTTATGCCAGCAAACTACATTTGGGAAAGAGGCCATCCATACCACATTCTCTGCCCATCCAGATCACATCTTCAAAGGTTCAAGTCCTGGTTATCAGAGGCTCAGTTATATAGCATGGAAACAAGCCATTCGGCCCACCACATTCATGCTAACCAGTGACTATCCATCTGTAATAACCCCATTTTCCAGGTTTTTATGTCTCAGGGATTCAAGTGCTCAGTTAGACACTTAGTAAATGCTGTCAGAAGCTCCACCCCCATCTCTCCAGCAGTTTATTCAAGGTAATAGTCTCTGGGTGACAAAGGCCCTCCAAATCCCTTTTAAATCTCTCACGCTTCACACTAATCTATATTACCTGCAGAACTAATTTTCTCTGCAGTACATTAAATCATGGAAGTTGGTGTACGCATCTTCAAAGGGGAAAAGTAATCAGCACCTCAAGACTCAGTGTCCACTTTTCTCAACAGCTGAACTCTTAGGACTTCAGAAAAACCGTTTCAAACTGAAAACTGACAAAATAAGCAAGTGCAAGGTAAAACTTTCAACTGCCATACACCTTGTGTTTTAATGAAAATAAACACAAAATGAAGGGAATAGCACCTCATATCCTGCTTGGGCAGCTCCCAACCTGGCGGCATGAATATTGACCTCAAAATCCTGGTAATTGCCTCTACTACCCCTTTTCTCCAATCTTCTTTTCTGAGTCCATCTGATCTAACTGGACCCCATTAGCCTCTCTTTCTCCTCCCTCACCACCTCCACCTGCCCATCAGCTACACACTCCTTCCATCAGTTCTCCTCCCCAGGCTTCCTCCCTTTTATCCCATGTTCCACTTTCCTCTACTATCAAATTCCGGCATCGCCAGCCTTTTGTCACTCCCATTTACCATTTCCCAGCTTCAGACATCATTCCTATTCTCCACTCCTCCATCATCTGCCTATCAGCCCCCTCACCTAGATTCACCTATCACCCGTCAGCTCTCGCTTCATCCCTTCCTTCTATTTTTTTTAATATACTGGTGATCTTCGCTCTTTCAGTCCAGTTAAAGGGTCTTGACCTAAAACACTGACTATTCCATAGATGCAACATGACCCAGTGAGTTCCTGCAGCTCTTTGCATGTTTCTTCAAATTGCAACATATACAGTGTCTTGTGTCTGCACAACATAATTTTTCACATTATAGCAAGGATTTGCAAACAATCAGTGTGAAGCTAAATAATGTACAAACCATTTCACAATGCAGCTCCAAGTTGAGATCCCCTTTATTTGTGTGGAGTCTGACATAGCCCTTCTTTTTGACATATCGGTAACGGACCTGGTCATCTTCAATGGCCGCTGTGAAAGAAAGATAAAAGTAAAGTTTAATGTTTAACCTTTTCAACCATTTCACACCAAGGGGAATGGGAGCTAAAAGAAGGCAACAATTAGCAAGATGAAGAACCTATTAAAAGAACAAATTGAGAAATCATTTTGATACAGTTTGGCTAAATGGTAAGTAGTATGGTGGCAGGAACGTTTGGTCATTTTGATTCCATTCTAATCAAATAAACAGATCAGGAATTTTCAGTATGAGGTAGTTGGTCAGAGCTCACACAGCAGTGATCATGGTGTTTAATTTAGGCACCAATGTTAATAAGAGGTCTCATGGTGGGGTTAACTTAGCAGCAGAGATCACGGCTCACTTAAAAGAATGCAAAATCTTTTTTTTCAACAAAAGCCCATCAAAGGCTATAGGGAATAGTTGTAATGGTATTTGTTGGAATTACTGGTATTTAATACTTTTCTAAAATTTTGGGCAGTAACCAGTTCTCTTGCTGTTCTGGGTATGATTCTAATGTTGATATAAGCTATGACAGTCTAGCCAAAATCAGTACCAAAATGACTTAAACATTTGTGGCACCTTTTAAGGAGTGGCAAGACCCAGTGTAGCACAATGCTGCATCTGGTGACTTTAGAACCATAACTCCAGATCTTTCTTCTAATGTTGAACCTACTTCTGATTCATATACTTCGTTGTGCCGTGAGCTCCCACCATGTCAAAACTTCTTATCAATGGGGCTATCATCACAGCATCGTCTGCAGACAGTATTTAATTGTTGTGCTTGGTTAACCACACCTTTTTGCTTCATCATGTGATTATCAGAATGGTACAAGGCAAATTACAATTAATAGTTCCTTTGTTACTTACTTAGATTAGTTATAGAAGAAAGCGAAATCTAACCTTAGTATTTTCTTGCTACATTCTAGCCACCATTTCAAACTACATGTCACTGAAGAACTGAAATAAAAAATGCAACCTATCTCCAGATTTCTGTCATTGATATAGAACTTCAGAAGACATGTACTGTATAGCTCAACTTAATCTTTAATTTATTCCAGGGTGGTTGGTTTCAAAATGACTAAATGAAACGCCTGCACATGAAAAGGTCATGGTTTACAGGCAGGGAAGCCACACTACTGGAAAAAACAGGTCAAGTGACATGGGAACAGTAAGGGGAGAGGCAGGAGATTGGGGAAAAAATAGAGGAACAAAGGCAAATTGATGAGAGGAAGGGAAAGAAATTATAAATGGGATAGAAGAAAGTGAATGTGTAGTATAAATATTGTGAACCAATTAGGGGACACGATGGAGGGTGACTGACTGAATGAAAGAACGAGTCAGGAAGAATGGACATGGGAAAGGTGTAAGTGAGTTAAGGTGAGGTCACCCATCACCAAGTGCCACCATCCACTTTAAACCATCTTTTAATAATGTTGTTTACATTGTAGACACGTTTTATTTTTAATGTATGTATAAAATATTTGGCTTTGTTCACTAATGGATTAAAACTGAAAAAAGGTGAAAGTGGTATCAAGTTCCCAGTTGAACATTATTCAACATCAACGATAATTTCAGCAAAGTTTTAAAGCTTCGCTCTGACAACGAGCAGAATCTTCATTGTTATTGGTACACCTTACATCATGTACATAAAGAGAAATTATTCAGTTTCCAATAGTCTCATTTCCAAGAACATGAGAAATTCTAAAAGGAAACTGAGACTGTGAAAAAGTGCTCTGAAAGTGATGCTGGGATACTCTTCTCTAGTACTTTTCAAACCATTTGAATGAGAATACCCATATTACACCTGTAAAATCACCGTGACTCCATCCCTCATCGTATGCAATGTTTCTATTGCAGTCTTTGTCAATATCATGTGTTTGCTTTGGATTACCTTCTACTGATACCCCAGAACAAAACCGGGCTTAAAAGGAGTAAATTACGAGGACATGTTGCATAAAGTTTGGTTTGGATTTTTCAAGCTTAGGTTGGGGGCTCTTTAAAATATCAAAAATGTTCAATATAAAAGTTACAGAAAAAGTATTTGACTTTACGGTGGGAAAATCCTAGAAACAAGAGCCTGGTATTAAAATGAGAACTGAGACACTTAGGAATGAATTTGGAAATCTCTTTTGTACACAAAGGATAATAAAAACCTGGAACTCTGCCAACAAAAGGATGTGGATCCTGATAAGGAGATAAATAGAATTTTCAAGACAGAGACTGGTCGATTTTTGTCACGTAGCAGTTCAAATGATATGAAGATGGATAAGTGAAAGTCAAGTATAGGTCAACCACAATTAAATCACAGGTTAATGTCTGAATAGTCAACTGTTCCAATGTTCCTAGAATAGACCTGTTAGCAGAATACAAATTTGAAATATAACCTATTGCACGCAACTCCTCAAAGAAATTGCCGTGGCCCAGATTTTAGCCTCTATTTCTCAGCATGTGGAGTCTGGGCTATTTGAACCTAAATGAACAAATAGAATAGTCAAAGAATAGGTGTTGTGAATCAGAGCCCTCAAAGAGGCTTTTATTCATCAGGAGTGCAAACTGAAGGGTCTCTCTGAATTCTGGATACGAGGCTCTACTTCAAACAACATCCTTCCTTTTAATGAAACTTATTAGTAGCACATGGAGCTGAATGTATTGAACTGCAATTTCAGAAAGGAAGGTTATTTTAGCCATATTCTATAAAGTTGTTGTGATAAAAATCCAGGGGGAATATCTGTTATTTTTCTTTTCTCAGGTCTGTAGATTTCAAGGCATTTAGCAAACCACAGAATGAAATACTTTGTAAGAATTTATAGCTGGAAGAAAACTATATATCCCACTGGTTTACCGTTCTGTTTCTACATCTGATTAGCACAGTAAAACGAATGAACATTCAAATGCACTTATGAGAACTTGCTGTCAATAGTCAATATGGAACTATTTGTTGTCATTGGCAAGTTCATCCCATTAATGTAGAACAGATATGGTTTTCACATTTTTATTTCATGCACAAATGAAAATAAAACACTTATGTCCTGAGATATTTTCAGTGTATATAACAAAATAATAGAGAACCAAAATAACCAATCACTAATTATATATACTGCCAAGCCAAAGCCTGAATTATCTGTAAGTATAACAATTGAGTAGCCCACCACACCATACCAAGTCCGTCTTTCTAACCCACCAGAACATGCCATATATAAGAATTAATCTATCATTCAAACTGGAAAGTAAAATGTCACTGTAAATTTTATAAAAGAGAACAAAAGTGAGAGGTTGTTCAATACTTTATAAAAAAAATACATGGAAGGAGAGGTTTGGTTTAATGACAGACCAGTATAATAGTGCAAATCTGATCTTAGGTTGTTATGAAGCTTCAAGCTCTAATTAATCTTACATAGTCTTGATGTTTGCAGTGACCATAGCAGAATGCTGAGGAAAATAAATTTATTCTTGTTGTGCCAGTGGCAACCAAATAAAACATTTTAGCATATACTTAAACAGATTAGTTTGTTCCTCTCATGTTTATTTTGCCATTCTTTGGTCTCCCCTCTCCCAGTCCATACCTCAATAAGTTCTCATGTTTCTGAATGAAGAGGGTCCCAAAGAACCACTATCAGGGCATTGGACACAGCTGTACATCATATGGAGAAGAGAAGTTAGATCAAAGAGAAGGTGCAGATAAACTTAAAATAATGATTCCAGTATGGAGGGATTTCATTAACAACTTGAGACGAGACCTGCTAGGGATGCTGAAGAATGTAATAACTTTGGGCAGGCTAAATAAAGCAGCTGCTGCCTTCAACAGGGCCAATAGCATAAAATCAAAATGACAGAGAAAAGCTACAAGGAGGGTGCAAGGAATTTTTTTTAAACACAGCATTGCCATCACCTGGAGCTCACTGCCTATGATGGTCGAAGGAGTACATGAACAAGGGGTTTCAAATGGAAATGCATAAACAGAGAATTGGGAGAATAAAAAAAACAGTAAATGGACAGTAGGTTCAGTGTTAATGAGTGAACACAGACTGGGTGGGCCTATTTCCACCCTGCATGTCTCTGATTCTATGGCTTGAAGGAAGTTAATTCGCAGAGCTATCAGCAAAGGACATGACAATGGAAGAGAATGAAATGGTCTACGAGGGTGGGTTGCATTTAATACTCTGAAAGGTGCTCTTCTGTTCTATATTTATTCAATGGTTGTGAGCCACTATTTCTGTTAAGGGGTATATTATCCTAAGGAGAGTCAATATTTGACTCTAGTATGCCCTTTGGATGGCAGAACAGCTAGAATAAAGAGCCTATCTGATGAAGTGTTTGCGGTGAAGATGCTTACACAATGTATGAGCCTGTGCCTATAATGAGGTGTGATATATTTGTTATTTCTTTTACAACTGATTCACTTCAGACAGCTCACAGTTCAAAATATTTTGTAAAGTTCCAGTCCCAAGCCATGTTCTAATGACATCCCAAAGTTGGACAATTATGTAGGAAAACTGTTCTCTGCTCAAAACTAAGCTCTGCGCAACTAAAAAATAAATGAACAAATAATTCAGCTTTGGTGGTGGTGTGAGGTGGGGGCATTTTAAGTGAAAAGAGGCCTTTCAACACCCTGATCAAGCAGATCTGACTTCAGTTAATCACTTTATACAAAAGTTCACACTTTCAACAACACAGTATTCCATCAGCATCAATCTAGACAATATCTTTACATCACTTAATGTTTGAGCTCCTCGTGCCAAGAGTGTCAGTGCTGTATCTAGGCTATTTGAACATTTCAAAGAAGTTTTGTGATAGGTAAAGCATTACATAAAATGAAACCAAACTGAATAAATAGGATTCAAATAATCAGCTATAATCTAGCTGAACTGTAGCACGGATCAATGTTCACGACCAACATATAATGCTTCAGCTTGATTTAAACAGGCAACATCATGGAGCCACTGGAACTTAGAGAGTCAAACAAGTCAATGGAACTTAGAGATTCTTCTATTTTAAGGGACACTGCATTTTACGTGTTGTTGGACACATGAAACAATTCCTGGAATTAGAGTATTTTCATTTTTGAAAGCTGCTGTCCTTGATAGGGTGTGATTAGAGGGAGGGTTTGTGGTTAATAGTGGTGTGAGAGCAGGAGGAGTGACTGGTTATGGTGGATTGTAGCTTGTCAGTTACCTACAACTGCATGAAAACTTTGAAACCATGGAATCATAACGCAAATGCCACAGTCCTACTTCACCAATCTGCATATCATCCTTTTGTATTTTTTTAAAATATTGCCCTACAACACAGGAGGCCATTTAGTTCAGCGAGTCTTAAAGAGTAATCCCATGAATCTTGTTCTCTGGGTTATTTCCCCACGTGGCCATCAACTCTTTCTACTTCCACTTGCAGTTATTTACCATAGCTAAGTCAATTACAGATGAACACATCTTTGGGATACCAAAGCATCCACAGCACTTAGACTTAGGGAGTACCTGAATACTCTACAAAGGCAGAACCCAAAGTCTGGATCAAAAAGATGCAGCACTAAAACATTTTCATTTAAATTGGTGCTCACTTATTTTACTTCTGGTTATTTTTAGACTATTTTCATAATTTTACATCAAGTAATGTTAAGAATTTTAACCTAGAGACCCTTCCAAAAACAATATCAATACTAACTTAGATAAACCTCCATCTGAAAACAATGGTATTATAAAGACTGTTGTCTCTATTTCACATCTCTTTAAATTGCATGCACTGTGGTTACAGTTCAAAATTATTAAACTAAAATCATATGTACTTGATGTACTGTTCTAACTTGCTGGCTATTTTTCCTCACCTTTTTTTTTAAGATTAGCCTCAAAATTCAACATTTCTTTACTAAGCCAGGCAGCTTTTTCTCATTAAGTGTATTGGCAATCAGAATGCTGCTTTTTATACTGACACGCAAAGGAACATACCGCTTGTAAAGTAAACAGCACGCACTGTTTTTAATCGATGAGTGCTAAGACAGTGATGAGCAGGCACCAACTATAACATTGCAAACTGACAAAGACTTTATCTCAATATTAAGCGTAGATGAAATAGCTAATCTGTTTTACCTGCTTCATGTGTAGTTTCAGGCATCATTGCTGTGGATGTGAAGGAAGCTGAGACTTTTCCTGTAGAATAATGTGCCTGTAGAAAGAAGCAACAATAATTTTATGAAATCCATTTTTCCTCAAAAATGCAAATTAAAAACATATGCAATTGGAACAGACATTAGCATATGGTGCCCCAAGCTACCACTGCCTTTCAAAAAGATCATGGGTGATCCTATACTTTGTATGTCATCCTAGACAATCCCATATCCCTTTAAGATACGAGAGGGGGACCTCATGCTGCACACTTAGCTCATTTCCTTTACAGGACACAGAGGATGCACATCAGTAAGATAAGTCAACAGATGCAGGATACCTTTGTGATGAACGCCAACTTCCAGAACATCTTAGAATGCATACTAAATCATAATTTTGACTGAATTAATTAAACACCCATTCAGAACAAAGCAGCAGTTTGTAACTTTAAATTTATTTAATGCATGGCATACAAATGATCAAATTACAAGCAGGGTTGAAAGTGTAACGTGAAATCTAGATTTCACAGCATACCCAACATTAGCCTAAATGAAGACATCAAAGGATTACATGGATGTACAGTACACAAACAGACCATCTGACCATAAATATGATGCTTCAAGTAATCCTTGTTCCTTTCTCATTTAGATACCCAACTGCCAATTAAAAAGTGGCTCCATAATCTTCCTACAAAAATGTTCTCTTCTATTGGTGTCGAATTTCATTTGTTAATTAATGAATCCATATGCAATTCCTTATCAAACTCCTCAGTGTTAACATTATGAGCCCCCAGCACCCTAATAATCCACACATTCAGAAATTGTCCTTTTTTATTCTGAAGTATAAATAAACTCATAGGCACTCTGGCTCCCATGATAGTTTGAAACTATCTTGCCTCTATTTCCTGTACTTGCTTTACATTTATTGGGTTTGCTGGAAAACTTGTTATTCAACAGTGTGACATCTAAAAATAATGAATTCAAAGTGTGTTGGAGCATTAATTGGAGTAAAATTCAATAGCCTGGATAATCTGCCAATGTGACATCACCAAAGATCTTTTTTTGCACCTCTTATTATATATACCTTCTTATCGTCATTTATATTTTTTATTATGTATGAAACTGCACTGTTGCTGTAAAACTAAAAAATTCATGACATATGCCAGTGATATTAAACCTGATTCTGATCATATACCGAGATCTGCTGTATCCATTCACTCAGAGTAAACCCTTCAAAAAGAGTCAGGCACACATCGACTGAAAAGGTACCTCAGAAGATTCTGCTAAACAGCTACTGGGCAACATATGTATGCCATCTGATCATGCCCCCTTCTTACTTTTCATATAGTTAAATAAATCAGGAAAATAGAAAGAGAACTGCAACTATTTGTTAACAAATTTTTACTATGTTTTGGGTCATGACCCTTCTTCATGCTTTTTGTGTTTTTTAAAAAAAAAACTTATGTGGTCTTTCTTTCAAGATTTGTCAAATTTATTTCAGCAAATATTTCTGCTGTCTTTTAAAAATAAATCTTGCTGGGAGCTGGGTATTGCAGGGAAGGTTGGCATTTAATGCCCATTTCTAACTGCACTTGTCACAATGTTTATGGGCTGCCTACTAGACCTTCTGGTCTGTGTGGTGAAGCTCCTACATTGCTTTAAGTGGAGAGTTATTCTTTGTTACAGTTTTCATCTACCTCAATGGATTGTAAAGACAATTCAAGAGTGGCTAATGTGAGAGTGGATTGGTGTGGCACACTGCGCAGACAGTGTAAGTATGGAAGATTTCCTTCTCCTGGAATAGACATGTGAACAACTGAGTTATTAGAATAACTGAAAGTACAGTCACTTCTACTCAATTCAACATTTTTTAAAATTGAATTCAAATTTTAAATGTTAAGATTTGAATTTGATTCTCCAAATTACATGCCCGAAACGTCGACAGCGCTTCTCCCTACAGATGCTGCCTGGCCTGCTGTGTTCCACAAGCATTTTGTGTGTGTTGTTCTCCAAATTACTTGTTCAGTATGCCACTGGCTAAATAATATAATGTCCTGTGCTTCGTCGGTTTTTTTTACAGTCATGAGAAATTCTTTGGAGCTACAAGTTTTCTGATAGTACCTCTTCAGCTATGGGCATCTACAATGCATACTTACAGCACTGAATCAGGCCTTTCAGTACAACTTGCCCATGACAACCATGATGCCCACCACACTAGTCCCCTCTGTCCACATTTAGACCATATTACTCTAAATCCCTCCTATTCCAATACATTTCCAAATGTCTTTTAGATGTCTCACATTTCCCCATCCCACCTTCCTCCTCACCTGGTCTTACCTATCACTTGCTAGCTTGTACTTATCCCCCTTCCCCCAACTTCTTATTTAAGCTTCTGGTAAAGGGTCTCGGCCTGAAACATGAACATCCCCCCATTAGCGCTGCCTGGCCTGCTGAGTTCCTTGGCATTTGTGTGTGTTACTCTAGCTTTTAAATGTTGTTATTCTAGCTGCCACAAACACCTTCTCTGGCAGCTCATTCCACATATGCACCATTCTGTACATGAAGAAGTTGTCCCTCCGACCCCTTTTAAATCTTTCACCTCTCGCCTTATGCCTTATAGTTTTCAGTTCAAGTTCAGTTTATTGTTATTCAACTATACACACATATATTGCCAAATGAAACAACTCTCCTCCGGACAAGGTGAACAACAAGGTACATATGACTCACACACATAATACAAAGTAATATTACCATAAATAAATTGACAAATAATAAGGTGCATTTACAAAACAGTAAAAAGTAAACTGTATAATGGACTCATACTTGATGAGATCTGAGTGGTGACAGGCAGTTCGATAGTCTAATGGCCTGGGAGAGGGGGGAGAAGCTATTTGTCATCCTAACAGTTCTTGTTCTAATGCTATGGTACTTCCTACCTGATGGTAGGGGGTCAAGGACTTTTCTGGGTGCATGGGAGGGATTTTGGACAAGGCCCTATGTATGCAGTGCTTGAGATAAATATATCTGATGGTTGGAAGAGAGATCCCGATGATCTCAGCAGTACTTGCAACCCTTTGTAGGGCTTGCAGTCTGATGCCTGATAATTCCTGTACTAGATAGTGACGCAGCTGATCAGCACAATTTCAGAAATACAGGTCATATACAGAAATATACAAAATACAGGTGCTCCTGTAGAAATTGGTTAGAATGGGGCAGGAAGTCTCATTTACTTCAATCTCCTCAGGAAGTGGAAATGTTGCTGTGCTTTCTTAACCAAAGACCACTTCTAACTCTCTCCAGAGGAACCATTTATGTGCACTGAGATGTGCACCTTACTAAAGTTCACTATAATCTCTTTGGTTTTGAGTCATTGAGACTCAATTTGTGCTTGTACCATCTTACCAGCTGCTGTACCTCCTCTCTGTATGCAATGTCCCATTGTCGTTGATGAGGCCAGCCACTGTTGTGTCATCAGTGAACTTGATGATTCAGTTTGAAGTGTGTCTAACAGTGCCAGTCATGTGTCAACAGCGTAAACAGAAGCAAGCCACACACACAGCCCTGGGAGGGGGGCCAGGTGCTCAGCGTGACACAGCTAGAGACCTGTCAACGTCGGCTGACTGTGGCTTTTCTGCCCAGCAGTCCAGGAGCCAGTTACAGCTGAAGTCAATAAGAAATGTCCTGGTTTCTGAGGCACCATTTTCCAGGCGGGACAGAATGGAGTGGAGCTCAGATGCTATGGCATCATCAGTGGACCGATCTGAGAGGTAAATGAACAGTAAAGGGCCCTATAGCAAGAAGATGGGATTTAATGCAATCCATAAACAGCTACTCCGTGCAGCTCATTGCTGTTGAGGTCAGTGCTACTGGATGGTCATCACTGAGGCAGGTTACTGTTGCTCTCTTAGGCACTGGAATGATGGTGGCTGCCTTGGAGCCTGCGAGGACAGTGGACAGTTCCAGAGACGTTGGCGTATGTTAGAACCTCTGTTAACTGGGCTGCACAGTTCCTCAGCACCTGACCAGTTATGTTATCAGGTCCCGCAGCTTTACGTGGGTGACCCTGGCTAGGGTCTTCTTTACATTAGCTGTGGCCAGATAGAATACCTGCCCTTTGGGGGGGGGGGGGGAGTTTCCCAGGGAAAATACAATCCGCATTCAAGTCTGTTTATAACCCTAATAATTTACAAACCTCTACAAGGTCACCCCTCAATCTCTTACGTTCAAAGAAATAAAATTCTAGCCTACCCAATCTCTTAAAAGAAAGAAATACACATTTCCTATTCTATAGCAAGTGATTCCCTAAGTGTGGAGAAGAGTCACGAAATGTTAACTTAAAGTATAAGGACAGTAGGGGTATTTTATGATTAGACAGCTAGATCACATTCTTTTCAACTGTGACAAGCAGTATCAAATTACATCACCTTTCTTGTAAGCAACTGTGAACATATAGGGTGACATCATTCTACAAACAGTGTGAATAAATTGAAGCTAATGGCAATGGGGGGTTGGACAAGAAAGAAAGACATAACTTTGAACAGATAAGTGGAAAAATTAAAAATGGTAACAACTAAGATTACTTCAGATGCTACGATAGTTAAGAAATTGATTAATATGTCTACAATATGTAGAGTTACTCCCAAGATGAGAGATTCATGATATAGAATGGAACACAGACAGGAGTCCTTGTCAGAAATTGAACTAAAGGCAAGATAAAATTAATAGCAAAATACTTCTAGCTACATAATCTCCAAAAGGCACAGAGAAAGAAAAACTGATATTTAATACAATTAGATCAATTCTATCTCTCTAGTTATGACATAATATGGGGTCAATTACCAAATCACAAGTAATTATTGATACCAATCAAATTTTAAAATTAGTTGCAAGGGGTTTACAGCAAAGAAGCATTCAAACTACCCACAGTAGAGTGAAATAATAATTTCCATTACACATTTCAGCTAACAAAAAATGACTTAAGTTGATGCACAGATACATGATTAGAGAAAAGTAGACATAAAAGAACTCAAACAGATGAATTCAAGGGAAGGCCTTAAAGATGAACTGTATATTGGAGAGATTAATGGAGGCAACCCCATCGCACAGGACTTCAGTCAACTGAAAACATGAAGAGGAAGGGGAGAAGGATCACAGATTCAGGATGAGAGGATAAAGAGGGTGAGAGGACAAGAGGGTTGATTGTATATTTGGAGGATACTGCAATACTAAAAAGTAGACTGATTCTGAACTTAAAAGGACATTCTAAGATTTTCTTTTGACCATCAAAGCAAGATGAGTAAGAATCCTAGATACAGCCACACAGACAGAACAGAAAACTGAATAAATACAAGAGACATCTAAAACAATTCAAAAGTACAGCTCAACCAGCAGACAAGAAATTCTAGATAACTAAACACAAACACCACGATCACGTGGAACCTTTGATCTCTCCATCTTCCCTCTATCAAAGACTTTTTCTTTGTTCTTTCCACCCTTCACCTCTCTGTAACTTTTTAATATATATTTCACTCAGTTCCAAGAAAAGTCATCAATCTGAAATGCTAACTCTATTTTTATTTCCACAGATGCTACCTGACCCGACAACTATTTCCAGCATTCTGTTTTTATTTAAATTTCTAACATCTGCAGGTTTTTTTTTGTTTTCCTCCTGAAATGGGCCAGGATTGATGGTGATAAAGATCTTTCTTCCTCTGCCAAGCATAGAGAAATAAAATGAAGTGAAATGGGCTCCTTTCAAAAGGAAAGGTTTGGGATGCATTGGATTCACCACAATATGGTCAGAATTAAGCAGTATCTGGTATTCTCATTTAGGGACTGTAATATAAAGTTATAAAGCAAACGCTTACATTATAAACTGCTTTCCATAGGTTGCAGTTATTTGTCATACAGTATAGTGTCTATTATGATAGTACTCTAATCTAGAAATGTTTAACATTAATACTGAAACCCCAGTTTCGCTGGGTTGCATAGGTCTAGGGCAGGGGTCAGCAACCTTTACCACTGAAAGAGCCACTTGGACCCGTTTCCCACAGAAAAGAAAACACTGGGAGCCGCAAAACCCGCTTGACATTTAAAATGAAATAACACTGCATACAACGTTTTGTTTTGCCTTTATGCTATGTATAAACAAACTATAATGTGTTGCATTTATGAAATTGATGAACTCCTGCAGAGAAAATGAAATTACATTTCTGCATGCAACAAAAACATTTTGAACTCCGAAAAAAAGACGTTGGGTTGAAGGTTACTTTTAAGTAAAATACTCAACGTCTATTTGAGTCCTTCTTGTATTTATGAAAAACGCCAAACTTAAATTTGCCGCCAGCAGCAAACCAAAAATAACGTCAGCCAGCTGTCAACCTGAAAAATAAAAGGACTATTTCACTGAACAATGAAAACATATGAATATACGTAAAATAATAGGCAATTAAAATATTTATCATACTTGTTCAGGTTGACTCACACCTGACAATGCAGTCGTATTTAGTAGGGATGGATCGATGCTTAGGGGAGTGACCGGGAAGGATAATGTGTTTTTTTCCTCTCTGAACTCACAGAAGCGTTTCCCAAACGATGTTTGCATTGCGATGATTGCAGAATGTAAATACTCCGAATTTATCATGTCGTGACCTTGTTTGAACTCTCTCAAATTGGGGAAGTGAGACAATGTGCCTTTCTGTAAATCTCTGGCAAGCAACGTCAACTTGCGCTCGAATGCCAAAACATCCTCCAACATGTGCAGGGCTGTACGTCCTTACCCCGTTGAAGAGCTGTGTTCAGCGTGTTCAGGTGCGCTGTCATGTCTACCATGAAGTGTAGCTTTTCCAGCCACTCTGGCTGTTCCAGCTCAGGAAAGTTGAGCCCTTTGCTGCCCAGGAAAGTTTTCACTTCTTCCAGACACGCGACAAAGCGTTTCAGCACCTCCCCTCTGGACAGCCATCAGACTTTGTTGTGCAGCAGGAGATCAGAATATGCAATTTCCAGCTCGTCCAGTAACAAACGGAATTGACGGTGATTTAAACTTTTTGCCATTATTTTATTGACAATCTGAATGACAACATCCATTACTTCTGTGCATTCCGGAGGAAATGTTTGAGCGCACAGTGCCTCTTGGTGCAAGATGCAGTGAAAAGTCAGCAGCTTTCTGTCCAGCGACTTCTGCAGTAAAGCCACAAATCCCTTGTGCGTTCCCGTCATATTCGGAGCCCCATCAGTAGCTACTGACACCAGATGGGTGGTCTTTATTCCTTTGGCTCTTAAACAATTCAAGACAGCCTCACAGATGTCCTCCCCCCGTGTTTGGTCTTTTAGAGGTATCAACTCAATCAGTTCTTCCTGTGGCCCGGCAGAGTTTACATACCGGCAGAACAACGCTATTTGTTCAATATCACCTTTGTCTTTAGACTCGTCACAGGCAATCGAGTAGGCCACAGCTGAATTGATGTCTTTAATTTGCTGTCTTGTGATGTCTTCTGCCATTTTTATGGTTCTGTCTTTGACAGTCTTTGCAGAGAGGGGCATATCCCTGATTTTCTGCACAATTTCACTCTTGTTTTTAAAGTCCGTGAATAGATGTTCTGAAATCTTAATGAAAGATTCTTTTATATATTCACCATCTGTAAACTGCTTCCCGTGCCTGACTATTTCCTGAGCGGCAATATAACTGGCGTATGTCGTTGATTTTCCAGACTTCATCCATTTCTGGAAATGATTTTTGCTCAGATCAACCTTCCGCATCAGTTCCGAAACGGCTTTTTTTCTCTCATCTCCATCCGGATATTTTTGAGCAAAGGCTGCGTGTTTATTCTGGAAATGCCTTGCGACATTTGACTTTTTGTTGTTTGCTAGTTTCTCATTGCATATTAAGCATACCGGTAAACCAGTCTCGTCAACAGTGAAAGCAAATGAATCTGTCCACGTATCATTAAACGTTCTGTTTTCTTCAGTCACTTTTCTTTTTTTAGAATTCTCCATAGTTGGCTTACCTTGGATCGAAAAATTAAAGAAATCGCGCACTGGCGGGTGTCAGGTATTGGCAGTGGTGACGTATATTAATAGCGATAAAAACACGTTGTAGCGGTGTGCTCACGCAGTCAGTAAACTGCAGTCGAATAACTTTATTCGAACTAAACAGCCTTGCTTTTAAGCCTCCCTCAACCCAGCCCCCATGGACGCAGATGCTGCAAAAGACGCGTACTCACAAACCCCCGTAGGCTATCTCCCTTAGCCGGAATGCTGGCTAATTGTGAGGAAATGTGTCGCCACACTTAGATTGTACAAGATCACCATAATCTTCAAATTTAGAATTACATTTCAAAAGCTAACAAACTAACATAAAATACATTTTAATTAAATACTGACCAATTATTTCCCAAAGCCACAGGGAGCCGCAGCACAGAGGTGAAAGAGCCACAAATGGCTCGGGAGCCGCAGGTTGCCGACCCCCGGTCTAGGGAATACACAGTCTGGTCCTGCCAAATCCATGAGATTGGGACTTCTTTCCCACCACAAACCCTGGTTTGTGTGAACTCTGTGTGATTTGCTACCCTGATACAATTTAGTGCCAAGAAATAGCAGACAGCACACTGAATACGATTAAAGAGATTATATTTCTGAATGTTAACTTAACTAAAGGGTTAGCAAAGAAAAGAGGGGGAAAAAACAGGCCCATTATAATTATACAGTCAAATGTGCACAAGTTGGAGCTCAATTCTTCCAAAAGTCACATTCACTGATCCTCTGTAGACCTCGGCACATTGCTCCATCGAATCATGGTCCCTCACCACATCGAATCTTATGACCGATTCTCTTCAGTCTTCTCTCTTCATCTCCCACCAAAGACCTCAGCTCACACTGGTGCCAGGCACAAAAATACTGCTCCCCTGATTGGATGGCTCACATTCCACAGCACCTGTTATCTCTGATTATAACCCAAACACTGCTTCTACAGAAAGACCATTACGTTAGCAGTGAAACCTTTTCCAGGGTGTTACAATATTATGCTTAAGGTTGATTTCCCAGCAATATTCACAAATGCTACTTGACTGGCTTTTTCCAGTGTGTGTGCCTTTTCTTTATTTTCCACATCTCTTTCCTTTGGGGGAACAACACAAGTACACAGGAAAAATAATGTAAAAGAGATCTTTAAATTTAGCAAGAAAGAAGTCCAGTAGATCTACTTACCTTGGTAATTTATGGACCCGCATGATACCCAGCTATGCTTGCCTTTTCATTGCATACGTGTTCCAAGCCTTCCCTTGTAATGCTCCCCAACGCATTCTGCACTATATTAACAACTATATTGGTGCTGTTTCATACACCCATGCTGAGCTATTCAACTTCAGTAATTTTGTCTCCAATTTCAAAATTGTCCTTAAATTCACTTGATCCATTCTCGTTCCCTTTCCTCAATCTCTCTGTCTCTATTTCTGGAGACAAACTGTCTACCAATATCTTTTATAAACCTACCAACTCCCACAGCTATCTAGACTATTCCTCTTCCTACTCTGTCACCTGTAAAAATGCTATTCCCTTTTCTTGATTCCTGTGTCCGCCGCATCCATTCCCAGATAAGGCTTTCCTTTCCAGGACATCAGAGATATCCTCCTCCTTCAATTAATGGGATTTCCCTTCCTCCAGCTTTGATGCTTCTATCATCCATTTGAAGAAATGTCCCTTCATGTCAATCATAAATATTGGATTTGGAGCTCCTTTCCGGGGAACGGGCTAAGGCGGTAGTGGGATATTAATACACAGCAGCCTCTCCGGACTCTGGATTGGGGATTGCCAAACGTTATGTGGATTCTCTGGTGTAGTCTGTTTTGTCATATGCTTTTGTGATATCATTCTGGAGGAACATTGTCTCATTTGTTAACTGCATTGCTGTTGTGGTTTCTAAATGACAATAAACTGAATCTGAATCTCAGTCTGAAATAAGCTACTCATTATTCTGAGACTGTGACCACTGGTTCTAGACTCTTTGACCAAGGGAAACATCCTCTCTGCATGCAGCTTGTCAAGCTCTGCACAAAATTTCTATGTTTCAATAATATCCTCTAATTTCTTTTAAATTCTAGAGAACACAGGCTTAATCTACACAATCTCTCTTTTTAAGGCAAAACTGACGCTCAGAAGTGAATCTGTAAACACCACCCCTATGGCATGCATATTCCGTTATGATTAAGGAAATTAAAACTGCATACAATATTTCAGGTGTAGTCCATTGTATTAAATGTTTACATCCAATATGTCTTCCTAATTGCTAGTGTTCCTGAAGTTGATTTGGCATAATGTGCACAAGCGCACCCAAGTCCTTTTCAACATCAGCCTTTCCCAGTCTTCCACTATTTATAAAAAATACTTTTCTGTTTTATGCTCCAAAGGGGCCAACTTTCCATTTTTCTGCATTATACTTCATCTGCCCACAAACTTACCTGGTCTTCATTCTCCTTTGTGTTCATAATCCTGCCTAGTTTTAGAGCAGTAGTTATGAAATATAGCACTGATATAGGTCATGAACAGGTCAAACAAAAACACTCATCTCTGCATAACCACTCTCTCAACCTGCCAAACTAGCAAGACCAGTTTATTCCAACCTCTGGCTCTGTTAACAAATTTTCTTAAACATTATTAAAATATTTCTGAAAATACCTATTTTATTCTACTAGTAACATACTCAAAAAGTTCCAACAGATTAATCAATCACAGTTTTGTTTTGTAAAACACTGCAAATTCTGCTCAGGTTTTTTTTTCCTAGCTGCTTCTGAAAGAAAAGCTAGAAAACTACTGAACAACATGAAACTATGTAACATCTTCAACAATAAAATAAATTCTGTTTCATGGAATAACTTGTTAGCAGCATCTTAATCTTAGTAGAGTACTCAGCTCTCAATCACCTTGTGTTTGCTGTCAGTATATTTGATGTGAACTGCTCAAGTTCACTGTCTAATGGGCATTCATAAATCTTACATATTTAATAGAGAAAAAAACTGAAACTTTTCAAGTAAATGACATTCAGATACCCATTAGTTTACATTTAATTCCTTAAAGTTGTCTTAGACAGGGGAGCCTCTGATAACCAAGTCCAGCTCCTGGTTTAGCTACTAAGCCTGGTGGAACCAGTTATACTGACAGATTTCTGGCACCTTAAAATCAGGTAGATGGAGCTCAATCAGTCATGGTTGAGTCCTCATTTGGAAGGAAAACTCTGATCTCAAACCTCCACTGCCTTGTAGCTAAACCCACTCAAGGGGAAGGCTTTGGTTGGTAAAATCTGGAGCTCGAGTCCCTAAGGCAGACCAAAGTTGAGTTCAACATTGCCTGCAACACCACTGGTGTCAAACTGAATCCATCTCTGCTGTTCCTTTGAATTCATCAGCTGTGCGGAGAGCGGCAGCGTGCTGCATGGGCAACAGCTTGCTCTCCATATCCTACTGCTCTGGCTTGTGCATCACGTAGACAGCTAGAACGCAATATTCATGATCGACCACCAATAATGGAAGGCCTCAACTGCATGAAAACAGAGGGCAATTTGTCATTTGAAATTTTTCTCCCAATTTATGTTCTTTGACAATCTTCCCAGCTTCCTCACAGTTTAAAACTATCACTCCTTTCCTTTAACACGGTACTTTCATTATCAAGAAATGCCATAATTTATTATCATGTATTAATGATAATTGAACTCACCGCATTTATTTTATCCACTTTCTTTTTCCCTGGTTCTTTCATAATAGATGCCAGCATTTCATCACCTTTATAGTCTCTGTATAGTTCAGAGAGAGTTTCCCTTAGCTCCAGACTGGTGCTTTTCAGATAGTAGGACGGATCTGACTTTGCTTTCTCCTCATCTAGAAAATACACAGGAAATGAATTTCAGCTCTTGTATAAAATTTTTTTCACTGAAGTAACTAACTTATTGAGAATACATTGTTTTAGTTAAGCATACCACCCAAGTTATTCTGAATAAATCAAGTGACTTCATAGGATATTGTGCCAACCAGTTAAGTAGTGATGCCCCATTCAGCAACACCTTGTCTAAATATTCAATCATTTGAGACCAAATAAGCAATTACACTAATCCTACACTTATCCGATTTTATTGTCTACTTGCAATAAATAAAACAGGTGTGATGCAAGAGATTCTGCAGATGCCAAAAATATTGAACAATACACAGAAAATACTGTAGGAACTCAAACAGTGTCTATGGAGAGAAATGAACAGTCAATATTTTAGGCTGAGACTGATGAAGGGCTCAGTTCCCTCCAGAGCTGCTGCCTGACCTGTTGGAGCATTTTGTGTGTGTAGCTCAATGAAGCAGTCTTTTTGTTAATCTGAATTTTGTCTCATTTCATGTTGGCAGTCCTCCAGTACCATGTCCAAATAACCACTGATGTGAACTAAGAATAGTTATAGCTAACATTCTTGAACCTCAGTTTTAGTGGAGTATACAATCCAGACTAATTAACTGTACAGACAAAGCACAATTTCTCTTCCAACTGGCTGTAAGCAGTTTTCATATTTTCTTTAATCTTTCAGATGTAATTCCAATTCATTATATTCATTACAAATGCATCTCTTCATAAATAGTTTTCACACAGTAGGAACCACGACCACATCTCAAGCTTAGAGATGCTGCAATATAATGCAATAAACTCCTTCCACTGGTATCACCAGTGAGTGTATAATTCAACATGAACCTCCTTGAATTACGTGGATAAGTGTACTTGCACAGGTAATTCAGAAAAAAAGCATCTTGAAAAAAAAACAAGGTGATTGATAATAATAAAACAACACATTTGCTATTGAATCAGAGAGAGAGAAAGCACAGAAGCAAGGCCTTCAGCCCACAAGGACCATATCCACCATCAATTACACTGATCCCACATTAATCCCATGTTCTCGTCAAACCCTCACCAGATCCAACCATTCAGAAACACACAAATGCAGCTTACAACATCCAATTGACGTACTAACTTCAGATTCAGATTTATTAATCGCATGGACTTTGAAACAGCTCATCCAAGGACTTGCTGAGGGCAGCCCCCAAATGTTGCCACAACGTACCAAGCCCACAATGTTCCACAGAACAACACAAGTAGCAATAACAACAACTAAACATAAACAGCAAAGCAAGCCCCTTTTCCGTTCCTACCATCCTCCCAACAAACACAATCACAGACCCAGACAGGCCGCCAAACCCAGGAAAGGTCACTTTTGGGCATCCAGTCCTGGTCCCCAGACTCGCAGACATCAGGTCTCCAGCTTTGGACTTCACTACAGGACTTTGATTACAAGTTTGATCTTTGGACTTCTGACCCCAGTGACTCTCGACTCCTTTGGGCTTCTGCATTTGAATCTTTGACCTTTAGGCTTTTACCTTTAGCTTTGCCCTCCGGACTTCACCAGCTTTAACTTTCAAGCCTCTACTACCGGACATGCACGGACCTTGATTTCAAGTCTTGCATGGATATCTGACCCCAATGCCCTCGTGACTACTGCCTATACCTGGATCTCATCCAGGACCAGAGTCCAACCTGGGGATTTCTGATATACAGGTGTCCCCTGCTTTACCAAAGTTCTCTTTTCGCCACTTCGCTTTTACAAAAGACCCACATTAGTACCTGTTTTCACTAACCGAAAGAAATCTGAAGAGGATTTTTGCTTTCACGAAAAAAGACGCCTGCTTTAAACTTGTGTTTACCCACATAAAGACTACCATGACCGTGAAGACTTGTGTGGGCAGGTCTGTGCGCAAGCATGTATGTGCCGATTTTTTTCCTACAAATCGGCTTTTGGCCGAATCTTCCTAATTCTGGTAAGTGAAACTACACTGTACTTACATTATAGGCTGTGTATTTATCATCTAATTCCTGCTTTTTACTATACATTAGTGTTATGTTAGGTTTTATGTGCTATTTGGTATGATTTAGTAGGTTATTTTTTGGGTCTGGGAACTCTCAAAAAAATTTTCCCATATAAATTAATAGTAATTGCTTCTTCACTTTATGCCATTTTGGCTTATGAATGGTTTCATAGGAATGCTCTACTTTTGGATAGTGGGGGAAACTTGTACTCAGCACCTGTGACATGACTTTCGGGATTGCTGATTTTCAACCACTGATTGCTGACATTCTACTGTGGAGTGCTTCAACCTGGACTCTAACTTCTGCATTAACTACCCCAGACTTCCAACCCTCCCACATCCCTGTCCTAAACTGTAACCTGCCCGCCAACTCCCCTCTCATCCCTACAACCCCAAAAAAAACAAACAAATTTGTGCCATGGCAACATTCACACCACCTTGACCAGAACCAACCTGCACATCTTTGCAATGTAGGATGAAACTAGAGAACCCAGAGGAAACACCAGCAGTCACAGGGAAAATATGCAATATCTACATCGACTACAACAGAGGTTAGGATTAAAATTAGGTCTCTGTCACAGTGAAGCAGTAAATCCACTAGCTACACCATTAAGCCACCTTAGATATCACAAGCATTGTGAAAGTACAGAAGTGTAATATCAAAATCAGTGCATTAAAGCTGCTTCAATAAATTCCATCACCATCCGGTCAATACAAGTCAACAAATGGGACTACCCACTCAGTGAAGAAGCACTTGCATCCACATCTAACCAACAGAGCAGAGCAATTAACTTGAATAGGGAAAATGGATGAAAATGACATTCCTTTGTAAAGTCAAGTCAATTCAACTTTTATTGTCATTTTGACCATAACTGCTGGTACAGTGCATAGTAAAAATGAGACGACGTTTTTCAGGACCATGGTTTACATGACACAGTACAAAAATCTAGACTGAATTACGTAATAAAAAAAACAGAGAAAGCTATACTAGACTACAGACCTACACTGGACTGCATAAAGTGCACAAAAACAGTACCGGTATTTCCTCAGCCTTGGATGGACTTTCCTCAGCCTTCGCAAGTAGAAGAAACGCTGCTGGGCTTTCTTTGCTATGGAGCTGGTGTTGAGGGACCAGGTGAGATTCTCCGTCAGGCGAACACCAAGAAATTTGGAGCTCTTTATGATCTCTACCGAGGAGCCGTCAATGTTCAGCAGGGAGTAGTCACTCCATGCCCTCCTGAAATCAACAACCATCTCTTTTGTTTTGTTCACATTAAGAGACAGATTGCTGGCTCTGCACCTGTCTGTTAGCCACTGCACCTCCTCTCTGTAAGCTGAC
This sequence comes from Hypanus sabinus, assembly GCF_030144855.1. Classification (NCBI taxonomy): domain Eukaryota; kingdom Metazoa; phylum Chordata; class Chondrichthyes; order Myliobatiformes; family Dasyatidae; genus Hypanus; species Hypanus sabinus. The sequence continues at coordinate 146,968,764 of NC_082715.1, read as the reverse complement.
TCGTCATTCTTGCTGATGAGACCCACCACGGTGGTGTCATTGGCGAACTTAATGATTTGGTTTGAGCTGTGTGTTGCAGCACAGTCGTGGGTCAGCAGAATGAACAGCAGTGGACTGAGCACGCAGCCCTGGGGAGCTCCTGTGCTCAGAGTGATGGTGTTGGAGATGCTGCTCCCGATCCAGACTGACTGAAGTCTCCCAGTCAGGAAGTCTAGGATCCAGTTGCAGAGGGAGGTGTTCAGGCCCAATAGGCTCAGCTTTCCAATCAGTTTCTGAGGGATGATTGTGTTGAATGCTTAACTAAAGTCTATGATCAGCATCCGAACGTATGTGTCTTTTTTGTCCGGGTGGGTTAGGGCCAGGTGGAGGGTGGTGGCAATAGCATCATCTGTTGAGCGGTTGGGACGGTACGCAAACTGCAGGGAGTCCAGTGAGGGGGCAACAGGGCCTTGATATGCCTCATGACGAGCCTCTCGAAACACTTCATGATGATGGATGTAAGTGCAACGGGACGGTAGTCATTTAGGCAGGACACTGCACAGGGACGATGGTGGCAGCCTTGAAGCACGTTGCTCAGGGAGATGTTGAAGATGTCAGTGAGAACATCTGCTAGCTGGTCTGCACATCCTCTGAGCTCTCTATCAAGGATATTGTCTGGTCCAGCAGCCTTCTGTGGGTTGACCCTGCACAGGGTTCTTCTCACATTGGCCAAGGAGAGACACAGCACCTGGTCATTCGCAGGAGGGGTGGACTTCCTTGCCTTCATGTCATTTTCCGCCTCAAAGTTATTAGTGCATTTGGGAGGGAGGCATCACCTGCATAGTCAGGTGATGCTGTCTTGTAATTGGTGATGTCCTGGATGCCCTTCCACATGCGCCGCATGTCGCCACTGTCCTGGAAGTAACTGTGGATTAGCTGGGCATGTGCACGCTTTGCCCCTCTGATGGCTCGGGACAGTTTGGCCCTTACTGTTGTTAAAGCTGCCTTGTTGCCTGCTCTGAAGGCGGAGTCACGGGACCTCAGCAGCGCACGCACCTCTGCGGTCATCCATGGCTTCTGGTTGGCACGTATAGTGATGGTCTTGGACAGAGTAACATTATCAATGCACTTGCTGATGCAGCTGGTCACTAATGCTGTGTACTCCTCTAAGTTGGTAGAGTCACCATCGGTTGCAGCCTCCCTGAACATGCGCCAGTCAGTGTTCTCAAAGCAGTCTTGAAGAGCAGAGATGGCTCCTGCTGGCCAGGTTTTCACCTGCTTCTGAACTGGTCTGGAGTGCCTGATGAGCAGTCTGTATGCTGGGATTAGCATTACAGAGATGTGGTCTGAGAATCCGAGGTGGGGGCGGGACTCTGCCCGGTACGCGTCGGGAATGTTTGTGTAAACCAGGTCCAATGCGTTCTCCCCCCTCGTTGCAAAGTCCACATACTAATGGAATTTGGGGAGCACTGACTTAAGGTTTGCGTGGTTAAGATCACCGGCGGCAATAAACAGACCATCAGGATGTGCGTTCTGCAGTTCACTAATAGCCCCGTACAGTTCACAGAGCGCCTCCCTAGCATTAGCGCTGGGGGGAACGTAGACACCGAATACAAGAACAGAGGTGAATTCCCGTGGCAAATAAAATGGTCTGCATTGAACTGCCACAAACTCCACTAACGGTGAGCAGTGTCTGGAAACCAGCACAGAGTTCTTACACCATTCTGTGTCGATGTAAACACAGCCACCGCGAACCTTACCGGAGACAGCTGCATCTCTCTCCGAACAAAGCTAGCCCGTCTAGCTGGATGGCATTGTCCAAAATCCCATCAGTGAGCCATGTCTCTGTGAAGACATATGTGGAGCTAACTCTGTACTCCCACCGAGTATTACATTGGAGTCGGGATTTATTTTATTGTCCAGGGAGCGGACATTGGAGAGCAGAATGGACGGGAGAGGCGGCCGGCTAGGGTTTGCTTTTAGCCTGGCACGGACCCCTGCCCGTTTGCCTCGCTTCTGCTTCCTCGCATATCGCTTTCAACGTCTCCATCTCCAGCTCCCAACATCAGGCAAGTCCAAGGATAGTAGGCCCGTTCCCCTCAGCAAGCCGATGTCGCGTAATTCAGCCAGCAGATCTTTGTGCAGGTTTGTTTTTGGGCGATCTCTATATTGTAGTAGTATCTGGCGATGGTAGATAGCTGCTCTGTTATCCATGTGTCCTAATCAAAAATTGTGTATCAACTTAAAATAGAAAATTAAAGTAACACCAGGTCTGAAAGGCCGCTGCTGCTGTGCCGCGCCACCTCATTAATTTGTAGTGAATAACTTCAGACTCAATCAAAAATGAGTCAATTTTAATTACTGGGTTCAGGGAAGTGCCAAGTTTTTAACCTGTTGATATGGATGGCATCAGATTGCATTGCTACACCTTGCTGTATACCAAAATATCATTGTAGGTTGAAAATTCTGATGTTAGTCTTGAAACTAACTAGCAGTTTCTCAAAAATAAAGGAAATTGTGTGTTTGATTAGACTGATAAACACTGGCCAATGAAGGTATGAACAGACCAGAACGTGGAACCTTGCATCAGTGTACAGGCCTGCAGTCGACAATGTTACGCTGAACTTTTAACCTACTCTAAGATCAACCTAACCTTTCCCTCCTACATAGCCCTCCATCTTTTTATCATCATGTGCCTATCTAAGAGCTTCTTAAATGTCCCTAATATACCTGCCTCTATCACCACCCCCAGCAGGGCATTCCATGTACCAATCACTCTCTGTGAACAAACCTACCCCATACAAAACATTCCCCATGTTCTTTCGTCCAGTCTCCTTAAAATTATGCCCTCATGTATTTGCCATTTCCACCCTGGGAAAAAGGCTCTAGCTGTCCACTCTACCTATGCCTCTTATCATCTTGTACACCTCCATCAAGTCACCTCTCATCCTCCTTCACTTCCTTCCTTCAGAAAAGCCCTAGCTTGCTCAACCAAGACGGATAAGGCATGTGCTGTTGTCTCCCCAGAACAATACAACAGACTAGACTGATTCTTAGAAAGAGAGAGTCAATCTAGTAGTACAGGTTGAGTAGACTGGGCTAATGTTGTTATAAACTTAAATATATTCATAAACACAGCACAGAAACAGACATTTTGAAAAGTAGTTCATGCTGAAACAGATGCCTATCCAAGCCAATCCCATATGTCCGCTTTTGGCCCAAATCCTTTGAAACCTTTTCTTTTCATGTACTTATTCAATTATCTTTTCAAAGATATTTTTGAACCTGGCTCAACCATTTCCTCTGGCAATTAATTTCATATACATACCTGCCACAAGTTTATATTATAGCTTCCCCTTCTTACCTTAAATTTATGTCCTCTTGTCTGGAATCAACCCAAACATTGAGAAAAGGACTGAATGCATTCACCCTTATCTATGTCTCTCAAGATCTTATACACCTCCATAAGATCACCTCTCTGTTTCCCATGCTCCAAGCAGAAAAGTCCTAGCCTGACCAATGTCTCCCTAAACTCGGCCTACTGTGCCCTAGCAAAATCCTTGTAAATCTTTTCTGTGCTCTTTTCAGTTAACAACTTCTTTCCCATAAGTGCAGTGACCGAAACTGAATACAATACTCTAAGTACGAACTCACCAATACCTTGCATGACTGCAACATAACCACACAATTTCTACACTTGATGCCCTGACTGAAGAAGGCCAGTATATCAAAAGCCTTGTTCACTAGCTTCTCTACCTGTGACTGCACTTTCATGGAACAATAGACCTGAATTCCAGTCTCTCTGTTTCACAACACTATGGAAGTCCTACTTTGAATAACATTCAAAGTGCAACACACTTACCTAAAGTAAACTCCATTTGTCATCCTTCAGCCCACTTACCTAGCTTATCAAGATCATTCTGAAATTTTTGACTTTCTTCTCTGTCAACATTACCTCCTATTTTAGTGTCATCTGCTAACTGCACCTTGTACATTTGCATCCAAATCATTGATATAGATGACAGGCAACAGGCCAGCCGTGACTGCTGAGGTACATCACGAGTCATAGTGCTACAGTCCAAGAAGCAATCTTCCATCATTATTCTCTGCTTCCAAACATTAGGTCAATAGGTATCTAATTAGCTCTCTCCGATTCTTTGTGATTAAAACTCCCAGAGCAGCCGGCCATGAACCCTATCAAAGGTTTTACCGAAATCCGTATGGGCCAAGCTTTTATCAACTTCTTGGTCAGTTCACCAAAAATCTCCTTCACTCAAAGCTATGCTTACTACCCCTAAGAAACCCCTGCCTTTCTCGATGCATATGTAACTTATCCTTCACAGCCCCCTACAGACTGGCAAGTTTCAGGTTCTTCTTTACACCACTTCTTAAATAAAGACACAACATTCGGTCAAAAGGCACAATATTCACACAAAATGAGGTATGTGCAGAGTGGGAAGGTGAAGGCGTGATAGACAGGGGTGATAGACATAACGAGCATTAAAGTTGGTTAAAGTTGTAAATGATATTTTATGATATAGTATTTAGTCTCTCCAAATGTTGCTAACTGAAGTGTATATTTCTGCATTCCCACTTCTATGAAATTATACTAACAATGATTGGCAGTATTGAGAGAGAAAAAAAGAACCCTTCCTCAGCTATATGCCTGACTGCTGCTAAAAATAATCTATAAGGACTCTCCTTCCTAACATTCCCACACTCCTGGAGAAAAAAAGCGGAGGAGAGACCCATTTTGCCAAAGGGTTTTGACCCGAAATGTCGATAGTACTTTTTCCATAGATGCTGCCTGGCCTGTTGAGTTCCTCCAGCATTTTGTGTGTGCTGCTCGGATTTCCAGCAACTCCAGATTTCCTCTTGTTTGTAGGGGGTTTGGTGATGATTTATCAAAATCCTCTGGACTCTGGGCACGTCCTGATGGGATTGGAAGGCGGCGAATGTCACACCACTGTTCAAAAAAAGGGTGTGGGCAGAAGGTTGGTAACTATAGGCCAGCTAGTTTAACATCTGTAGTTGGGAAAATGCTTGAAGCTATCATTAAAGAAGAAATAGCAAGGCATCTGAGAAGAAATTGATCTATCAAGCAGACACAACATGGATTCAGCAAAGGCAGGTCCTGTTTGACAAACTTACTGGAGTTCTTTGAAAATATAACAGCGCAGGTGGTTAGAGGGGAACAATGGACATTATTTATTTGGATTTCCAGAAGGCTTTCGATGAGGTGCCACATAAAAGACTTATCCATATGATAAGGATGCATGGAGTTGGGGGTGATGTATTAGCATGGATAGCGGATTGGTTATCTAATAGAAAGCACAGAGTTGGGATACATAGGTGTTATGCTGGTTGGCAATCAGTGGTGAGTGGTGTGCCACAGGGCTTGTTGCTGGGCCTGCAACTGTTCATGATATACATTAACAATTTGGAAGAGGGGACCAAGTTTAGTATATCTAAATTTGTTGATGATACTAAATTGAGTGAAAAAGTTAATTGTGCAGAAGATACAGAGAGCCTACAGAGAGATATAGATAGGTTACGTGAGTGGGCAAGGGTCTGGCAGATGGAGTACAATGCTGGTAAATGCGAGGTCATCCACTTTGGAAGGAAAAATGAAAGAGATTATTATTTCACTGGTGAGAAATTGCAGCATGCTGCTGTGCAGAGCATCACAAAAGATTGGTTGGCAGGTACAGCAGGCTATCAAGAAGGCAAATGGAATGTAGGCCTTCATTGCTGGAGGGATTGAATTTAAGAACAGGGAGGTTATGCTGCAACTGTACAAGGTACTGATGAGGCCGGCCGCACCTAGAGTACTCTAGGTGCGGCCGGTCTCCTAACTTGAGGAAGGATATACTAGCTTTGGAGGCGGTACAGAGGAGGTTCACCAGATTGATTCCAGAGATGAGGAAGTTAGACTATGAGCAGAGATTGAGTCGCCTGGGTCTGTACTCACTGGAATTCAGAAGAATGAAAGGAGATCTTACAGAAACATATAAAATTATGAATGGGATAGATAAGGTAGAGGCAGGAAAGCTGTTTCCACTGGTAGGTGAGACTAGAACTAGGGGAGATAGACTCAAGATTTGGGGCAGCAAATTAAGGACAGAAGTGAGGAGGATCTTCTTTTCCCAAAAAGTAGTGGATCTCTGATATTCTCTGCCCAATGAAGCAGTCAAGGCTACCTCAGTAAATGTATTAAAGACAAGGTCGGATAGATTTTTGTACAGTAGGGGAATTAAGAGTTATGCACCCGCAAAGGAAACAGCATTATGAAGGACCCCATGCACCCCTCATACAATCTCTTCTCCCTCCTGCCATCTTGGAAAAAGCTCTGAAGCATTTGGGCTCTCATGACCAGACTATGTAACAGTTTCTTCCCCCAGGCTATCAGACTCCTCAATACCCATAGCCTGGACTGACACCTTGCCCTATTGTCCTGGTTATTATTTATTGTAATGCCTGCACTGTTTTTGTGCACTTTATGTCATCCTGTGTAGGTCTGTAGTCTAGTGTAGCTTTCTCCATGTTGTTTTTTTACGTAGTTCAGTCTAGTTTTTGTACTGTGTCATGTAACACCATGGTCCTGAAAAACATTGTCTCACTTTTACTATGCACTGTACCAGTAGTTATGGTTGAAATGACAATAAAAGTGACTTGACGACTTGAAAAGGCAGGTAGGTGGAAATGAGTCCATGGCCAGATCAGCTACGATCATATTGAATGGCAGAGCAGACTCAATGGGCCAGGTGGCCTACAACTGCTCCTATTTCTTACATTCTTGTGTAAATCACAATATTCTGTAAGATTTAGCCTACAAATAACTTTTAAAGGAGATGATTAAAATCCAATGAATCTCAATATATGTGAAATGTAAAGGTATAGTTAGTCCAAACCTGAAATGTAGAAGATAAATTGCAAAGAAATGCCATAAATTATAATGAATTTATGAATTGTCTTTTCTTGCATCTATTTAATGTTCCTATAGTAATTCACTTTTATTTAAGAAATATTTCCTACTTTCAAAAAAGAATTTCACAATCAAATGATGCTTCTTTAAAACCAACATTTGCAGAGCTATGAGTGAGAGAAGTTCTTTACCTGGATCAGGAACCTTTATGCCTCTTTTTACATGGAAAAAGTTCGAAACGTTAAACTTATCAACATTGGTTGGATCCTGCAGATAAAAGTTAAAGAAAGAAAAGTTACAATTAAGGCCAAAGAACATAAAACTCAAAAATATCTTTTGTTCTATATATAATAAGCACAAGTTTGAGGGTTTTATCCTTTATATTTTACTGTCATATCTTGTTCTGCAACATTTGTTTAAGGAAAAAGATACAGCTTCAGGGGTAACAACATAGTTTAAATAAAACAGCAGAAAGCCAAGTTGTTCTTCAGCTGTCAGAGCTGTTGTAGTAGAGTGACCAACCTACAAGATGCAATTGATTTTATTCCTGTATGGTTCAGAACAGCAGGTTTCACTGTGCATTGAATTCCACTCAGCACCCCGAAAAGGGCAAATGGAAAATAATGTACTTGCTCCAAGCAATGTGAACATTACATACACAATCACACTGGCATTCTCTGTAGTATACAACTTGCCAACTGGACAAATTACTTTCAGAAATTGGAGGGGGGTATGAAAAAAAAACTGTAGGTAAGAAAAGGGGAAAGTATGAAGGCTATAGGAGCATATTAAGAAGCAAAGGGGTAGCTATAGAGAGAATAGGTCCCATTAAAGACCCATAAGACAGAGAAGCAGAACTAGACCATTTGGACAATTGAGTCTGCTCCGTCATTCTACCATGGCTGATTTATCATTCCTCTTAATCTTATTTTCCTATTTCACATCACCACTCAGACTCCACCAAAGACAGTATTACAGTCTGCCCAGTCTCTCCCCATAGCTAAATTCCTACAATCCAGACAACATTCTGGTGAATCTCCTATGCATCTTCTCCAGCACAATACAGCTTTCTTAAGAGACCTGAACTGCATGTAATATTCCAAGTGTGGCCTAACCAGTATTTTGTAAGGTTGCAAGATAATATCACAACTCTTATATTCTTTGCCCCAACCTTTAAAGGTAAGCAGTTGACATGGCCTCCACCACTAGACTGCATTGTCACTTTCAGGGAACTATAGACTTGGACCCCTATATCTCTCTGTGCAACAACTTTCTTTTACTCCCTTACCAATTTACAGTATATGTCCTATCTCTATTAGGCAGCTTCTCTACTTACTTCATGAAAATGAAATTGATTGTCCTTGCATTTCTCTTGTAAACTTCACTCCAAAACCCTTATGTTCTTGCATGTAATACTAGAGTAATCAACGATTATATTATTTATATTTAACTCAGCCTCTGCTCAAGAAGTCAAGGACCCTGGCATGCTTTTTCTTTAAACAAGATTTTAATTCATCCTTCCACCCTCAAATAACTTGCACAGGAAACTGATGGTTTGTCTATTTGTCCCAGGGTCCACATTACAATTATATTATTTGTTTGCATTGCTTCACATTTTATGTACCAAAATAAATCATTTAAGAAATAACACATTTATACTGTGTCTTTTAATGATACCCTGGATATCTCAAATAACTGTACAGAAAATTGCACATTTTTGAGTGTAGTCAGAGTCACTATGTAGTCAATGGGGCTCATGTACGTGCAGACATTTCCCCACCAAAGTGCCACGAACTTTGGGATTCCAATGCAAGCACTTATGTCCTGAACCCACTGTGGCTCTGCTTCCCCAGTAGCAAAATTGTCGCAAGTTCATACTTTGGTGCTGGGAAATCTCTGGACCTGGTCACTTATGCAGAGCAAGATCCAAAAACAGAAAAAGTTTGTGTAGATTTGGCATGTCACCAGAACTTTGACAAACTTCTACAGATGCAGTGGAGAGTATCCTGGTGGCATCATGGCCTGGCATGGAAACCTCGATATTCAGGAATTAAAAAGTCTACAGAAAATGATGGATGCAGCTCAGTCCATCACAGTCCCGTTCCACCAGTGAGCACATTACAAGGAGCACTGCCACAACAAAGCTGCACTTATCATCAAAGTCCTCCCACCATCCAGGCCATGCTCTCTTCTCACTAATACCATCAGGCAGGAGAAATCGGAGCCTTAGATCCCACATGAGCGGGTTCAGGAACATTTATTACCTACAGCCATTAGACTCCTGAACCTGCATGGATAATTACATTCACCTCAGTTCTGAAATGATTCACATTCTATTCTTATGTTGTCAGTATTATTTATCTGTCTACTTATTTACTTATCTATTTATTTACTTATTTGTTTGTTTGCACAATTTGTTTTCAATTGCATATTGGTTGTTTGTCAATCTTTAACGTATGTATAGTTTTTTTCAATATATCTTTACTTTAAGTCTGCAAGAAAATGAACTTCAAAATTGGTATTTGGTGACATACAAACTCTTTGAAAATAAACTTACTTTGACTTTGTAAATATGATCAATATGGATACAATATGTTAGGTCGACCTGAGAAATCAGATTGTGCCTCAGCTCAGTGTTGCATACCGAGGACAGTACATCTGAGACTGCAGCATTCAGTGGGGCCTCATACTGGATTCGGGATAATAATCACATTAGGTTGCTCGGGTGGTGGGTGGTGGTACTCCAGTGCTGCTGGAGAAGTGTGTAAGCAGACGCCTAAACATTGTTGTGTATCTCTTTGATAGGGAATGTCCGGGTTCTTTTGAAATGATGGATCGTCCCAATGCCAGATATATGAGAGTAGAAATTTTTAAAAATGAGCATAACCTTGAGAAATCTAACAAGAGGACCAGCAAAATTTCTTTTTTTTTTTTAGCAAAAACCTTTCAAAACCTTTCCAAAAATATAAAAGCATAATCACTGGCTGAAGAGGAGGAGAGATGCATCATAAGAAACTGAAGGCAACACAAGTGAATCTGCAGATGCTGGAAATAAATAAAAACACAAAATGCTGGCAGAACTCAGCAGGCCATACAGCATCTATGGGAGGAGGTAGTGATGCCGTTTCGAGCCGAAACCCTTAATCAGGAGTGAAGTAACATGGGATGGTCGAGGGGGGATAAGAAGTGGGGGGAGGGATAAAGTAGAGAGCTAGGAAGTGATAGGCTGGAGGGAAATGGGCTAGGGGGAAGGTGGAGAATTATGGGAAATAAAAAAGAAAGAAGGGTAGGGCTGGGGGGAGATTATAGTGAGGGGGGAAAAAAGAGCGAGAAAGAGAACCAGACAAAAATAATAGATAGGGATGGGGGTAGGCAGGGGTATCAACGGAGGTCTGTGAGTTGGATTTTCATGCCGGCAGGTAGGAGGCTACCTAGGTGGGAGATAAGGTATTCCATGCAGTTCTAATCATCACACTATAGCAAAGGATGTGACTTCATTGGGGAGTGCAGAGATTCACCAGGTTGCTACCAAGACCTGAGGACTTTTGTAACAGAGACAGATTGGAGAACCTGGGTTCATTTTTCCTGAAGTGAAGGAAGATGAAGATTGACATAATAGAAATATATAGGATTATGAGAGGCACAGCAGGGCAAATAGTCAAAATCGTTTTCACTTAGTAGGTATAACAAAAACAAAGGGACACATTTAAGGAAAGAGAAAAGAACTTTAAAGGGGATCTGAGATGCAAGTTTATTTTACACAGAATGCGGATAGTATCCTGGCAGTGAATTCAAAAGTTACAATGCCATTTAAACCATTGTAAATATTTCTTAATATTTAAAAATAATTTACAGCAGCTTGTATTGAAGATACAAGCCAAGCTTTAATTTGGTTTAGTGCTCAATTCAACTATTACTAGTAACAACAAACTCCAAAGGGATCAGAGATGTTTTCCAACAATTAACTCAGAACACTGGCATCCACGGTATCTATGCATGAACTAATGTTTACGCACATTGCTGTTGCTATAACAACAAGAAAATGACAAAAGGAGGATGTGGAGCAACTGAAGCTGAAAAGAAACCTTTTAGCAATTCAGTCAGTAGCACTGGAAGAACATGATGTTTTCAGAGTCCGCTCTGATAAGGGGCTGATAACTGGATTACAAATAACATGTCTTTTTTCCCCTAACAAATACTGATTCAGTTAATTAAATGTTACATTGTTAGTGCCACATCATCCTGTCAACCCAATCTCATCTGCATTCCAATCACTGTCTAACAATGGGAACCACCATTTTGTAAATCTGTATCTGCATGACTCTGAGAGTGGTTTTATTAAATCACTTGCTGCTACACTGAATGGTAATGATGACTTGTAGAGAACTACTCTTCCAATTTTTGATTCAGCTATAATCAGCTCCTCTTTCTGGTGCTTAGAACTTTTTGTTTACATTCAGTAGAAAGTCATAAATATTGGATTTGTTGGGAATTGATAACTTTAAGAGAACAGTATTCCTGCAGATTAAAGAGTAAACAAAATCAGTGGAAGAAAAAAATGTTTATTTTTATATATTGTTATAAAGTGCTGAAGGCCCTTCTGGCCCTTTAAGCTGCACCACCCAGCAATCTCATGATTTAAGTCTATCCTAATTATATACAATGGGACAATATACAATGACCAATTAAGCTACCAACCAGTACATCTTTGGAATTTGTATAACACCTGGGTAAAGAAACTAAGCTGATCAAGGGAAAAGTAATTTAGTGAGTTGCAGCATTTTCAACAAATTGTCAGTGATGCACAGACTTCTATCCATTTGAACAAAACAAGCACGTGCTCAAAAAAAATTAATATCCAGTGAATTCCAGATAATTTGGACACATTTTGGCCCAATTAAGCAGCTGCCCCAATTCACCAAATTTGCAAGGAAATAGTTAAAAAGATATATTCCCTAGATTACAATATTTATTCCAAACACCACCAATACAATTACCACAGAAGTTTTTTCAAGAGTTAAATAAATGTGTGAGGAAGCTCCTTTGGAAAGGTAAGATGTCAAGAATATCGTTGGAAAAATTGACATGGAAATTTGACCTAGGAGGGTTACAATTACCAGATTTTAAGAATTATTACAAAGCAAATCAACTTAGATTTATTGCATTTTTTTTTGATGAAGATAAACTGGCATGGATTAGAATAGAATTAGATAAAATAGGAGAAAATATACCAGAAGATTTTATATATAAATGGGAATCTAAATGGATAGGGGAAAAGAAAGAATCTCCTACACCAAAACATTTGATTGATTTATGGAATAAGATAAATGTTGATGATGAGATAAAGAAATCTTTATTAACAAAGAGACCTTTAATTCAAAATAAACATTCCTTTTACAATGGATAATCAACTTTTATAAAACTGGTTTCACAAAGGGATTAGATATATAGGAGACTGTTTTGAAGGAGGTATATTAATGTCATTTGACCAATTAAAGAATAAATACAAAATATCAAACAACACTCTTTTCTGTTATTTCCAATTAAGGGCTTATTTAAGACTCAAACAATGGGTCAAACAATGTTATTGCCTTTTACATTCTACTTAGCCTTGTTCTAAAATTTAACCTTTTTGGACAAATTTAAGAGTTTTATTGGAACAAATTATTGGAACACAACTTCCACATAATCCAACATTATTTTTACTAGGCGATATTGAAGGGATAAAACCGAAACCCAAATTTAATAAATATCAGAAAGAATTTATAAAAATTGCATTGGCAGTAACCAAAAAGGCTATTGCAGTTACTTGGAAATCGGATACATACTTAAGTATAGATCGTTGGAAGAAGGAAATTTATGGCTATATTCCACTTGAAAAAATTACTTACAATTTAAGAGATAAATATGAAACATTTTTGAAAATTTGGCGCCCTTATTTACAAAAGACAGGATTAAATATATAGGTGCTCCGAAGATGAAATAATTGGTTATTTGGGGAAATAAATAAACATATATACTAAAGTTATTACGAACTCCATGGAGCATGTGGGGATCTTCCGATATCCAGGTACTCTTTCTTTCTTTTTTTTCCCTTTCTTTCTTTTTTATATAGGGATGTTAGGGGGGAGGGGTTAAGGGGAGGGGGGTAGGGTATATATATTTTTTTCTCTCATATATTTTCTTTTATTTCTGTAATTATTTGAAAACTCAATAAAAAAAAGTTGGAAAAAAACAATGTTATTGCCGAAACCTAATGAAATAGAAACTTTAATTCATAAAGGAAAAATTAAAAAAAATATTTCTGGTATGTATAATTTGATTCATAAACAGGCAATTAAACAAGGAATTCATAAGTCAAGACAAAAATGGGAAACTGATTTGAATATTAAAATTGATGAAACAAGTTGATCAAGATTATGTCTTGACAGTATGACAAATACAATAAACGTTCGACTAAGATTAGTACAATATAACTTTTTACATCAATTATATATTACACCACAAAAAATAAATAGATTAAACTCAAATTTATCTGATCAATGTTTTCGATGTAATCAAGAAATTGGTACTTTTTTACATTCTACTTGATCTTGTTTTAAAATTCAACCTTTTTGGACAAATTGAAGAGTTTTACTGGAACAAATTATTGGAATACAACTTCCACATAATCCAACATTACTTTTACTAGGCGATATTGAAGGGATAAAATCGAAATCCAAGTTGAATAAATATCAGAAAGAATTCAAAAAAATTGCATTGGCAGTAGCCAAAAAGGCTATTGCAGTTACTTGGAAATTGGATTCATAGCTCCTAACTTGTTGAAGTAGTGAAATAGTTTCCTTTTCACTCCCAGCATTTTCTGGCAACTCCAAGCTTGAGTGCTTGGAAAAGCAGTAGCTAAAAGTTCTGAATTATCTTACTGCTTATTCCTCAACAGCTATCAGTGACAACAATCACTGCATTTTAAATACAAACACACCCAACTGATGCCATTTAAAAAACTGTTCACTCTAAGCACGGTGTAGTATCTAACGGCCATGCAAATGCACATGACTGACACTAGTTTGAAACTGTACAACAGTCTCCTGTCCCAATTAAGGAGCACAGAGTCCCAAATAAACAAAAGGAATCCCTGCTATTTTTCTCAATTAGTTTTTGTTCTTTATGAGTTGGCCCAAAAAAGCATCTGTCCTGATTACCCAATGGCCCAATTAACTGGAATCCATCATGTTTGAAAATAAAGGGATAAAACCATAAGACATAGAAACAAAATGAGACCATTGAGACTACTCCACTATTCCATCATGGCTGACTCTCAATCCCATTCTTCTGCCTCCCCCCCCCCCCCCCATAACCTTTGATGTTCTGAGTAATCATGAACTTACAAGCCTCTCTGCCTTAAATATACCCAATGACCTGCCTTGCACAGTCATCTGTGGCATTCAATTTCACAGATTCACCACCCTCTAGCTAAAGACTTTTTTTTCCATCTCTGTTCTAAATGGATGCCCCTCTATTCTGAGGGCGTGCCCTCTGGTCCCAAATTTCCTCACAAAAGGAAACATCCTCCCTACATCCACTCAATTTACAGTAGGCTCTTCAATATTCAATGGGTTTAAATGAGACCCCCCTCCATTCTTCTAAACTCCACCAAGGACAGGCCCAGAGTCATCAAACTCACCTCATATGTTAACCCTTTCATTCCGGAGATCAGTTGTGAACCTCCTCTGGATCTTCTCCAATGCTAGAACATCTTTCTTAGATAAGGGGCCCAAAACTATTCACAATACTCCACATGTGGTCTGACCAATGCCTTATAAAGCTTCAGCATTACATCCTTGCTTTTATATTCTAGTCCTCTCAGAATGAATGCTAACATTCCATTTGCCCTCCTTACCACCAACTCAACCTTTTAGGGAATCCTGCTCAAGAACTCCCAAATCCCTCTACACAATTTTCTCCCCATTTACAAAATAGCTCACGCCTTTATTCCCTCTGCCAAAGTGCATGTACACATACTTCCATCAATTATATTACAACTGCCACTTTTTTGCTCATTCCCCCAATTCGTCAAAGTCCTTCTTCAGCCTCCCTACTTTCTCAACACTACCTGCCTCTACACCTATCTCCGTATCGTCCGCAAAGTTATCACAAAACCATCAATTCCTTCATCCAAATCACTGACATACACTGTGAAAAGAAACAGCCCAACACTGGGTCCTGAGACACCCCACTAGACACTGTCAACCAACCTGGAAAGGCCCCTTTTATCCTCACCCTTTGCCTCCTGCCAGTCAGCTAATCTTCTATCCATTGTCGTATCTTGTCAATGCCTTCTGAAAATTCAAATAAACAACATCAACTGACTCTAATGCCTTATAAATATCTATCACTTCTGCCCCGACACTCTCACGTTTCTGGCATTCTGCTAGTGTCTTCCACAGTGAAGACTGGCACAATATACTAACTAAGTTTGTCTGCCATTTCTTTACCCCCATTATTACCCCTCCAGTGTCATTTTCCAATGGTTTGATATGCACTCTCATCGCTTTTGTATCCTCTTTTATATTATTGACTAGCTTACCTTCACATTTCACCTTTTCTGTCCTTATTGCCTTTGGCTGGTTTTTAAAAGTTTCCAATACTCTACTTTTCCACTAATTTTTGCTCTATTATATACCTTCTCTTTTGCTTTTATGCTGTCTTTGACTTCCCTTGTCAGCCACGGTGGTCTGATCCTGCACTTTCGGAACTCCAGCCAATGCTGTTCTACTGTCATCCCTGCTAGTGTCCCCTTCCAATCAACTCTGGCCAGCTCCTTTCTTATGACTCTGTAATTCTCTTTGCTCCACTGTAAAAGACATTACTTTTAACCAGCTGCCTGTTCTCAAGGAGAACATAGCTACAATTCTCACTTAAAACAATGATCCTGAAGTTTCTCTGTCTAGATTTGAGATAAACTGAAAATTATGGTGTTGGATTATTTTTAATTTGAAAGGTAGAAGGTCACCATACTTCTCAGAAATCTGTCAACTTGGATTTTAATGGCCTCGATTATGAAATAAAGAATGCCAATAAAAATCTTTATTATTAGTAAATGCTTTTCAGTGGATTTGTGCAGACTTTGTGCTCTAGTAATTTACTATATATTGAAATAAAGGTTTAACCAATCCAATAGCATGAAAATCCAACTGGATACAAATGGACAAAATCTGTTTTTTATATAAAGACTGATAACTAACACTATCACTGCAAGTAGGTCATGTTTTCAAAGAAAAATAATTATAATAGCACATCAAATCCTCTTTCCGACTTATAAGACTATAAATCAAACAAATGTAATAGATTTATTTATTTTAGAGACTACATATAGTGGTGTTGCACTTAGAAATCAGAATAAGTATGCTTGGTTAACTCAATTAACTTCCCTAAACTTATTTACTTGCCCAGAAGCTTGCTGCTCAGCAACAACTATATTTACACATCAACTATAATGCTGTATCTGAAATTGAGATGAAGCACATAATTCCTACATGACAATATTTCACATTTTGTTTGTCAAAATATCCCACTTAGATTTT
This sequence comes from Hypanus sabinus, assembly GCF_030144855.1. Taxonomy (NCBI): domain Eukaryota; kingdom Metazoa; phylum Chordata; class Chondrichthyes; order Myliobatiformes; family Dasyatidae; genus Hypanus; species Hypanus sabinus. The sequence goes on along the minus strand of NC_082715.1, from coordinate 146,952,276 downwards.
AAGCTGCCTCCAGTTTTTAGAAAAGTTTCCAGATTATATCGACGATGTTCACTGTACAATCTATTGCTTGCTACCAGTTCGACCTCTAACCACTGGGTGAGAGATGGTAAGAGTGATATTGTTAATTCATTTATACAATAATAATAATAATAATGATGAAGGATCAAGTGATCCAGTCCTGACACTGGACTCCATACTGTTATCCACTTTTAACAGAAAATTCTTTAGCTAGTGCCACAGCACAGTAGCTTTGAGTTACTTGCCTGAGGAAGGGAAGATTCAACGTTGAATGTGTAAATCGCAAAGCAATAACAGGTGACTATAAATTACACTGGCATATGTGGCAAGTGGGAGAATCAGAGAGATGTAATGGGAACAGGTAAAAATATATATTACAAGTAAATTAATGGGGCAACGGGATTGCTCTGAAGAGTTGTAAGGAAATATGAAATAGATGTAAAATGAAATACAACTATTGATTTTCAAATGAGATAAACCATAGAAACATAGAAAATAGGTGCAGGAGTAGGCCATTCGGCCCTTCGAGACTGCACCGCCATTCAGTATGATCATAGCTGATCATCCAACTCAGAACCCTGTACCTGCTTCCCCTGATCCCTTTGGCCATATCTAACTTCCTCTTAAATATAGCCAATGAACCAGCCTAAACTGTTTATCTATTAACCATTATTCTACAGTGATGGAAATAAGAGGTAATTGATTTATTCTTCAGTGTATCAAATACTATGGCAACGTCTTAAAATTGGTCACCAGGAAAATTAATAAAGCAAGGCTTCAGACAAAGGAGAGCTCATTCCAGCACACCAAATTTCCATGAGAATTTTATGGAGGTATTTATCTATTGGGTAAATTGCATTCTTGAGCAATTTTTTAAATGTGGATATAAATGTGATACATCTATGATATACTTTCAATCGCTTTTCATCTTTCAACGGTCCACTGTTTCCAATGTCACGTGCCACTGGCTGGATGTTAGAATTGCTTTTGCCGATCTAGATCTGCCTTTGACATTCAATTATCTTGTTTTCCATATTACTGCAGCTCATGATTATCTTCACCTAATAAAACTGAGTACTGTCTGAATAGAGCTCTATAGGGCCATAAAATGCAACCTCATGAATATAAAATAGGATAAGACCAAGTTTAGAAAGAAAGCTTAAAAAAAATGTTACAAACAGAATTTTAAAAATGCAGGGATTTTTATAGATAAAATAGAAATGCAGAAATTGCAACCTGGATGAAAAAAATAAATTTGTTGGATAAGTTTATGTATTTTCTTTTTCTAGAGTTAATAAGGAATTTGCTGATGAATTGAAATCATTTTTTTTAAACAGAATCATAAATAAATGATATTTATTTGGTAACAGATAAAGATGATAAATAAATTGAATGGCATTTCATTGAAAGTCCTGTTCTTTTCTCAATCAGTGATCATTCAGTTAAAGTCCAATCATAGAAAGCTCATCAGTGATCATTAAGTGCTCTTTCATTCACTTACTGCTCTCCCAATGAAGACGAACATTCCACTTCCTCTCTGGATAAACTGTTGTACCTGCAAACCAACCTTTTGTGATTCATGCACAAGCACTTCTACGTCCCGCTGCACAACAGCATTCTACAGTCTTTCACTATTTAAATAAATAACTACATAATTTACTTTTGCTTGGTGTAATGAGTTTTCATGGGAACTGCAGATTTACGCTCAGTGGCCACTTTATTAGGTAATTCCTGTACCAAGTAAAGTGGTACAGAGCGTCCGTTCGTGGTCTTCACTTGTATTTGCCCATTCACTTCAAGGTTCGACGTGCTGTGCATTCAGAGGACACTCCTCTGCACTTCACTGTGGTAACACGTGGCTATTTGAGTTACTGATGCCCTCTTGTTGGCTTGAATCAGTCTGGCCATTCTCTTCCGAACAAAGCATTTTTGCTAACAGAACTGCTGCTCACTGGATATTCCTTTGTTTTTTGCCCCATTCTCTGTAAACTCTAGAAACTGTTGTGTGTGAAAATCCCAGGAATCAGCAGCTTTTGAGGTACTCAAAACATCTCATCTCGAACAATCATTCTATTGTCAGCCACTTAAATCATTTATTCCCTATTGTGATACTTAGTCTGAACAAATGAACCTCTTGATCATGTATGCATTGAGTTGCTGCTACATGATTGACTGATTAGATATTTGCACTAATAAGCAAATGTACAGGTGTACCTAATAAAGTGACCACTGAGTGTTGCATAATACAGAATTAAAAGCAACATGATTACTGACATTTTCTAAGCAGTTCCACAAAGCAAAAGAAAGGTTCCATACCTGTAGTGTAACGATGTCTTCCCGAGTAAAAGGTTCATCACTTAGCAAATCTTGAAAATTCTTGGTCTTAATGTTCAACTGCTCCACAGCCTGATTAGAAGGAAAAGGTTGACTTTCTAAATAGTTATTTTTTCTTCCAACCACATTAAAAGCACAAAAATGGTAGCTTAAGCTATAAAATAATTTAGGTACAAAAAAGTAAGCTAATTATTTCAAATTTGTGGTTAACCATGAGCATAGCAGAAATGGAAGATCATCAAATCACAAAATGTGTGGCATAGGAGTATATTTTGCTCATTATGTCTATATCAGTTGGAAAAGGTTGCGGTCCGAACACTGTGGTCACCATACATTACACTGCTTCAATGGGAAAGACATGTTCATACCACCGTTGATGCTGCCCTCATTCACATCTTCTATATTTCCTGGATATCTGCCCTCAATCCATCTTCCCATCGCTTTAACAGCGATATTCCTCTTGTCCTTGCCTACCATTAAAAGCCTTCAAATGCAGCACAGCATTCTCTGCAACTTTCACCACCTTTAACAAACGCGATCCCTACCATCACTCTCCTCTTTCTCCATGATTCCCTTGTCTATTCATTGATCCCCAATGAACTCCCTTCCCATTGTACATAAATCACAACCACTCACATTGAGTTGGTGATTCACTTTAAGAGGCTGGTCTGACATGATGACGTTATTACGTAAAAGGTTTTTAGAGCACTTTTGTTGTATGGGTCTTGGAGTTCAATTAAATGTGCTACGTGTTTCGTTAAAACTTTGTTTGATTTGCGGAAACCTACATTCACGACCCCACTCCAGAATGATTCTGGAGTTTTGAACATGTTGGCCAACACACTCGCTTTGAAGCTGCCAGAGTTTTGGGAGCAAAATGCCATCACTTGGTTCACACAAGCTAAGGCTCAGTTCACCTACCATCAACAACACCAAATATTTCTATGTGGTAGTGTCACTCAGCAATTCCAGTGGCTTAGATGGGTATCCTGGTTTACACGACCGAGTTGGGTTAAAGAGCCAGTTTCCGTGCTGTGTTACCCTATGACCTGGAACTTGACAGCAATTGTTCGATACACAATTTCCTTGGTGATAAACTTTCCTGAGTTACTCTCCCCCGGCAATTCCCATTTTCTGCTATTGTATAAGTATATACTATCATGATTCAAAATACTTGATTAATTTATTCAACATTTCCATATTTCCTATGATTAATTCCTCAGACTTGTTTTATTTGCAACCAACATTTAATCTAAATCTTTTCATTCTAAAATATCTGCAGAAACACTTATTACCTATAGCATTTCTACCTAGTTTTATTACACACTCCAGTTTTTCCTTCCTTTTTAATCTTTGGTGACATTTGTATTCTATCCAACTTTCTAATCAACCTTAAAATGTTTGAATAATTCTATGATTTTTCTTTCAGCTTGATTTTACCTTTTACTTCCTTAGTTAGCAATGGATAGTTGATCCTCCCCTTTGAATATTTCTTTTGCAATTGGCAGATTTTATGTTATATATTTTAGAAGATCCCCCTACCAGTCTGCAATTTATTCTCATAGATACAGTAGCTGCTACATCATCTGAAATAACCAATCACTTAACTAATTCATGGTTAAGAAATGAGCATTGACACATAATTTAAACTTAAACAAATGCAATCATGACCTGCTCTGCTTTCATGATTGCACTTATTGAAATTTAAATTACTTGTCTTGGACCCACTATTCTCTCTCTCCCAGTGAATATATAATTCATACTATGATCACTGCTACCTAAGGGAGCATTCACTACTAAATCAGTAATCAATTTTATCTTATGGCACAATATCAGCCTTGAGTAACATGCTCTCTAGTTAGCTCCACAACATACTGTTCCAAGAAACCATACTGAAAACACTATGACCGCTTTGTTTAGGCTCCCTTTGCCCATTTGATGTTTTTTTTCCCCACTAGTGTGCATCTCTAGATTAAAATTCCCATTGATTGTCGCCATATATTTCTGACAAGCTCCCATTATACCTTCCTGAATACTCTATCTAAAGGTTATTACTATAAGACCAATGCACCACACCAACAAGTGATTTCTTGCATTTAATATTCTGCTCCCCATTCTACTATGCTAAAACCATCATTCATTAACAGAGCCTCTCCTCCAACTTGTCTTAACTTCTTGGCAATCACATAATCACACACCCTTTGATATTCAGGTCCCAATCTATGACATCCTGGAACTATGTAAGTGTAATGGTTATCAAGGCCATCAGATCATATCTCCACTCTCAGTTCATGTATCTCATTTTGAGTGCAAAATGAAAGGCTAACACATCAACTTTAGAGTATGATCCCTAAAACTTCTTCAAGTCATCCAACAGTGTTGTAAAGAGGCTTATGGAAAGGCACAATATAATTTCTTCCCATTTGGATTCGAGTCACTAATACAAAGGCTAGAATTCCATTAGACTTTTTGATTATTTATGGAATATAATCATAGAACTCACAAGAGATCATTTTGTCCCACGGTCAGCACCTTGCAGAGAAACTTGACTGTTGGTGCTGTGTTTGCACCTTGGCCCCAGAGTAACACGTTTCACTTGGCTGTATTCAGGTATGGTTGAATGACAGTTAAATTGTTTTTGTTTCGACCTCCTTGCGTCGATACAATTCCCTTTTGGCCACTAGTCTAATTAGATTGCACCACTTTTACAGGTGATGAGTTCTAGCTCAAAACTAATCTTTAAGGTTTTTAAAACACCCTCGTTTCATTTACCCATCATTTTGGAAGTGTCCCCTGTTCTTCAAAACATCAGCTAAATGGCACAACTTCACCTTATTTAACCAATCTAAAACAGCCACAGATAGCTGCTACCACGGCATCAAATCTCCTCCCAATTTTCTTTAATGTAACAAGGGCATCTGTACTTTAACCTGTAGCTCAAATCCTTCATCACACATGGGATGGGCTTCATTTGAACTCTGCTGGAACCAGTCCCATAGAAAATCAAATAGACAGGGCTTTACACTAATTAGAGGAGTGGGGCAGTGAGTGGTTAAATTGACATTAAGTTTAATAAATCAAAAAGAAACATGTTTGGAGGAAAGCATGGTGGGGGGGGTCAGAGTTAGGTGTTTGTTTTTTACAGAATGTAGGTGCATGGAACTACTGGAATGGTGGTAGACACATTAGAGACATTTAAGATAGTCTTAGATAGGCACATGGATGAAAGAAAACTGGAGATCTTCGTAGGATGTAAGGGTGAGTAAATCTTACAACAGATTAAAGGGTTGGCACAGTATTATGGACCGAAGAGCCTGCACTGTGCTGTTCCATGGTCTTATAAATGAGAGAGTAGTGGCACAGGTAATGAAAGAGAGAATGAAAATCAAAGCATGACAAGAAAAGGCAAAAAACAGAAATTGTAGCCGGAGTAAAAAATACACACAAAAGATTCTGCGAATGCTCTAACTCCAGAGTAACATATAAAATGCTGGTGGAACTCAGCAGATCAGGCTATGGAAAGGAATAAACAGTCAACATATCAGGCTGAGATCCATCATTGGAGCCTTTCATCTGTAAGAAGTTAAAAGTTTAAGACTTTTTAAGATGAACACAAGATAGATGAGTTAATGTATCTAAGACGATTGATTTTAAAACTGTTTCAGACTTGTAGATGCAGAGTAACCAGGATTAAGAGCTCCATATTCCACACTACTTTATGTTTTGAAGTAAAAGGCAAACAGAGAAGGAGGTAGAGTAGCACATTCTTAACCAAGGAAGTTATAAAGTGTAATAGTGAGAATAAATCCAATAGATCACGATGTGAAATCAGTTTGACAAGAAATAAGGAAAAGCAGGGAAGAGGAAAGAGTAAAAAAGCACCAGATCCTTTTTCAAGGAAAAGTAGTTCATAAATATTGTTTCAAGATAGGACAAAACATAAATAAGGAAATATTAAAGTCATGTAAAAAGGGATCTGCAAATTTCTCTGGTGATTTTAATGTACATACTAATTAAACAGGCAAGGGCACTGTGGAAGAGGAATTTGTTGGTTGCAATAAGGATTATTTCTCTGATCATAATGTAGACTACTTTGGCTACTGCAAATTTGGTCATATTGTATGCAATGAGGATGGATTAATAAGAGATCACAGAGTTAAACATCCTACAGGGAGTAATTATCAAAAATGGTAAAATTCCAGGCACATTTTGAGGACTAAACTGCCGTTACAGTAGTTGAACTGACTGGTTTGTCACTGCCTTGTTTGTCTATCAGCGTATAGTCGGCCCTCCTTATCCACGAATTCCACATGCATGGATTGGGAAAACCTGGAAGTGCTCTTCCAGCACTCGTTGTTTGAGCATGTACAGACTATTTTTTCTTGTCATTATTCCCCAAACAATACAGTACAACAACTATTCACATAGAATTTACATTGTATTAGGTACTATAAGTAATCTAGAAATGACTTAAAAGTACAGGCAGTCCCTGGGTTATGAATGAATTTTGTTCCTGAGTCCATCTTTAAGTCGGATTTGAAGTCGGAACAGGTACATCTGGTATTACTTAGCGTCAGTTAGTCAAATGTTTTTCTGAGTATATAGTACATATTTTACCTTTCTATGCATATAAAACACTTAAGAAACATATGTATTTCAATAATTAAACCACTACGTTGCTCAGTAATAATTGTAGCTTTCATCGGGACAGGGCCTTTTGCATACTCCATTAAAATTGTTCTGATCGTTGACCAACTGTAGCTTAACGCTTTTTCAATGACCAATGGCATTTCACCTCTTTCCAATCCCTTTATTACTTCCACCTTATTTTCAATCATGATCGTGATTATTTTCATGAACAGAAACACCACGGATTCAGAGCTGTGCCGGGTTCTAATGTCCACCGCACTGAACATGTTAAATAAAGTCCGGGTTTCGCTGAGTCCTAAAGCCACTGTACTGATTCAGGTTAAATAAGGGACTTGAGCATCCACGTTTTTTGGTATCTGTGGGGGGGGGTCTCAGAACCAATCCCCCGCGGATAAGGAGAGCTGACTATATTTTACAGCTCCTTTGGCACCACCCTAGTATTTGCTTTGGCAATTACATAGTCCTTCAGGCAGTTTTCCTTGTTCTTCTTCTTTATCAGTTTTTCTCTTTTCTATGATCTGAATAACTTCCATTCCTACTGATGTACTGGCATTATGTGTTTCTTTGATTAGGATCAAGATCGATTACTTATTCAGTATTCAAACTATGCCCTTTCCCTTTTATTTGATGTACTTTCCCATAGCATTATAAGATGTAAATATTATGGAGCCCATTGGGCCAACTGCTCTCTAGACGAGGTGTTCCCAAACTTTCTTATGCCCTAAACCCCTACCATTCACCAAGAGGTCTGTGGATCCCAAGTTGGGAGACCCTGATCTAAAGCTATACATTATTTACTGATCAGAGTCAAGCAACAAGGATACCATTGCTTCAATTTTAAAAAAAGCAAATAGAAAATTCTAATCATGGGTAATTCTCTAATGCTTTCTCACAACAATACATCAAAACACAAAAGACAGTGCATGCCTGACTATTCTGGTTCTTCAAAGAATGTTAAATTGCAGATAATAAAATAAAAACAGACATTGCTGGAAACACTTAGAAGGTCAGGTTGTGTCTATGGAGAGAAAAACAAGAGTTGATGTTCAGAAGATGACTTTTCATCAGCATTGAATCTTTTCATAAGTCTTCTTGCCCAAAAATCCTCTGATAAGGGCAAGGTTTTCTGTCTTGAATTTTTATTTACCTTCATCATGGTTCTGATGAATAGTCACCAACCTGAAACTGTATTTTTATTGCTCTTCACAGATGCTGTCTGACTTCTCACATGTTCTGCTCTTAAAGAATAGAAATGGCCCAGAGGTTAATAGAAAGTGTTATTTTGGATTTCTCAATCAAAGAGGTATTACCCACCTCGTATGAATAGACATTTCCTGAAGACTTGACTGCCAATATATGCGAGTTGTTTGTGAAGACAGAGTACATCACTGGGCAGTGATACTTTCCTAAGAGAAGCAAAATAATAGTAAGTGATCTTTTACATAAAATTAATGCTTTGAATACTTTTTTTGATTCAAATTCATTGTCCATTATTTATCATTCTTAAGGTTCAGTAAAGATTCTGAATGCAATCAGGAACAATACAAATGTAAGTAAGTGGCTAGTTGAATTTCCATGCAAGTTGATTCTACATTTCCAAAAGCAAGAATCCACTGCATTAACTGGCAATCACATCTTCACCATCAACTCGTGTGCCTCCACCCAAGCCCCTGACCAATCCCCTGGACAAGATTGAAACACATAAACGTAGAACATTACAGCGCAGACAGGTCCTTCAGATGTGTTGGAGAAGCAGCATCATTACTAAAATCAGTGATTTAATATCCATCAATGCAACGACTATAGAAGTATGCTGTTAACTTTGATTCTTTGAGCGACCTAGGCTTTGGAAAAGTATCACAAGCTTGGAATTCTCTGTTCTGGACCTATTTGGGAATACCACACTTCAAGTCAAACTGTAAAAAGAGCTGGAAATAAAAGGTGCAACTGGTAACACTGGCAAAACATCACTCACAGAGTGGTGAAGAAATGCTGTTGATTTTGAGAAATTACAATTTAAGACATTGTTTCCTCAGCACATTGTAAATGTTGTGAACCATATAAAGTTCAAAGTGTTCTGCTATTTTTCCCCAAAATGTGTTAAGAATTGAGAAGATATCCTATTCCTTAGGGTTATCAATTTTATTTTGTAATGGACCTTATTCAAATTGAATAATATATTTCTTATTTAAACTTCAAATAGGAAGTGTTAAGATGCAGTATCTCAATGGGAAACAAAATGTAGCTAGTCTAGAAAGTTTCTGAGAATTAAACTGCATCAAAACACAGCAGGAAACATTCCATCATATGGAATCAAAATATCAGAGATAATTTTTTCAATTATTTGGGAGAAGTGCAAATGTACTTCAACATCATATTTTTGTGTACTGAAACTAAAAGCAGCTTTTGTTCCTTACAGATGTATATTCATCCATTTACCGTAAATTCCGGACTATAAGCCGCTACTTTTTTCCCACGCTTTGAACACTGCGGCCTATACTACGGTGCGGCTAATGCATGTTTTTTTTCATGCCGCCAAAAACATTTTGCCTCGTAACAGTAGACCAATAAAATTGATGAGTAGTTCACAGAGGTCCAATGAAATTGTATGATAAATCAAGCGCACTTTCACAATTAAATTATTGTAAATCAGTCATTTGTACTCACCCTCATCAACATGGAAAACACTCGAAGAAAAGCATATGATGCAGCTTTTAAGTTAAAGGCGATCAATCTGGCGGTTGAAGAAGGAAATCGAGCTGCTGCACATAATCTTGGCATAAATGAATCGATGTTGAGACGGTGGAGACGCCAGCGTGAAGAACTGAGTCAATGCAAAAAGACGACAAAAGCTTTCAGAGGTAATCAGAGCAGATGGCCCGAACTTGAAAACTTTCTTGAAGACTGGGTTAACACACAGAGAGCAGGCGGCCGCGGTGTTTCCACCGTGCAGATCAGACTGAAGGCTAAAGCAATCGCCACCAAAATGAAAATCGAAGATTTTAGAGGTGAGCCATCGTGGTGTTTTAGATTTATGAGACGAAAAGGCCTGTCCGTCAGGGTACACACGACTCTGTGTCAGTAGCTCCCTCCCAACCACGAGGAAAAGCTTGCTAACTTCCGCACATTCACTCAAACAAAGATAGCGGAGAATTCCATCGGGCCAGATGATATCATAAATATGGATGAAGTACCTTTGACGTTTGACCTGCCTCTCACTCGGACTGTTAATAAAAAAGGTGACTCATCCATCACACTGAAAACAAGTGGCCATGAGAGAACGCATTTTACTTGTGTTCTGAGCTGCACAGCATCCGGACTAAAGCTTCCACCGATGGTGATTTTTTAAGCGGCTGACAATGAAAGTTCAGTGAAAGCTGCCATCAAGGGTACAAATTCAACTCCAGCTGTGATTCCTGGGGGCACCACGAAGTATTTGCAGCCACTGGACATCAGCGTGAACTGGGCATTTAAAGTGGCGCTGCGCGTTGAGTGGGAGGCTTGGATGACGAGCGGCGAGAAATCCTTTACCAAAACAGGACGCATGCGAAGAGCATCTTTAACTCAAGTCTGCCAGTGGATCCTAAATGTGTGGAGCCATGTCACAACATCCACCATCACCAGCGGGTTTCGAAAGGCTGGACTGCTGCGTAATGAAGAGGACCGCGTGCGCTCAAGTGAGAGCGACAACGAAGAGACTGAAGTGGGTGACGAGATCCTGAGGTTTTATTCAATTCGGACACTGAAGAAGAGGACTTTGATGGTTTTAGTGCGCAGGAGGAAGATGAAGAAGGCGATCAATAACTTTTCCTGGTAGGCTGCAGTATATATATATTTTTTTACCAGTCGTTAGGAGATATTGGGATGTTGTTCGTGCACTGTTCAGTAAAAAAGTATACGCAACGTAATTTGTGTGTTACCGATACGTATGTATATTTAAAAGAAGCTGTGTTACAGGCACTGTTCGAAAAAAAGCATTTGCAATATATATTTGTTTATGTTACCATACGGATTTAATTAAAAGTTAAAAAATCCTCACGTGTAATATCTTTCTGTGTAAATATCTCATATTACAACGTGGGACACCTGCGGCTTAAAATCCGGTGCGGCTTGTACAAGTACAAAATTGATTTTCTTTCTAAAGTTAGAGTGTGCGGCTTTTAATCAGGTGTGCTCTGTAGTCCGGAATCTACGGTAATCTGAATAGCACACATGGCGAGCTAGATAACATTGTTAGTGCTTCACTAGCAAAACTATCATCGGAAATGGAAGTAACATACAGTGAATACTGCAAGGCAGCTGCTAGGCTGATCCATTTCTAAGCACTAATAAGAAACAAACTGCAAATCTTTGTAAAATTATAAAGCATAATACAGATGCTATAATCAGAAAATAAAAAAGCATTCTATGTTGGGAGAGAATTGGCTAACATTTCAGATTGATGACCTTTTGTCCAAATTAATAAGTTAGAAATCAAACATACTCTTTGTTCTTCCTTGAACATAGGCCAAACAGTCTCTCTTCACCATCAGCCTCCTTTGTTTGGCTGAACTTAACTCCCACAATGAACAAGTTTTTCAACTCCACTCACTTCTGCCAAATCACAGGTGTTGCTATGGAAACTCGCATGGGTCCAAGCAATGTCAATCACTTTGTGGGGGAGATTCACAGAGTTATACAGCATGCAAACAGGCCCTTTGCCTCAGCTTGCCCATCCTGAGTAATATGTCCATCTCTACACTAATCCCATTTGATCAATATCCTACTATACCTTTCCAATTCATATAGCCTTCTAACACCATAATTTTATCCACCTCTGCCACCTCCATTGGTAATTCATCTCATATACTGTACCAGCACTCCAATGTGTGTAAACACTTGCCTCTCAGATCCCTTCTATCCTACCCCATTTGAATCCCGTGCTTTCTAGTTTTAGATTCCACTGCCTTTCACCTCATAACTTTATTAGCCTCTATTGGTCAAGTGTCAGACTCCTCTCCAAGACCTGCCAACTTTTCTTTATGACTCCACCACCAGTCCAGGCAACATTCCTGTGAAACCTTTTGTATCCTCTCTTGTTTAATCAAATCCTTTCTGTTGTGAGCCAATAGGAACTGCGGACAATACTCCAACTGTGGTCTACTCAACAATTTACATAATTCTACAATGAAATCTCAATTCCTGTGTAGCGCCTCAGCCACTGAAGGCAAGCGTATCATATGCCTTCTTCACCACCCTGTCTACCAGTGTTGCCACTTTCAGTGAACTAGTCAGGAGGACTTTCAAGTGTTCACTGTCGACTAACATTCCCCAAGGCCCTGCCATTAACTGTGTATGTCCCTAAGACCAAAAGATATTGGAGTAGCATTAGCCATTTAGCCCATCAAGTCTGCTCTGCCATTTCATAACAACCATAGAACCATATAACAATTACAGCATGGAAACAGGCCATCTCGGCCCTTCTAGTCCATGCCGAATGCTTACTCTCACCAAGTCCCACCTACCTGCACTCAGCTCATAACCCTCCATTCCTTTCTTGTCCATATACCTATCCAATTTTTTTTTAAATGACAAAATCGAACCTGCCTCTACCACTTATACTGGAAGCTCATTCCACCCGGCTACCACTCTCTGAGTAAAGAAGTTACCCCCCGTGTTACCCCTAAACTTTTGCCCCTTAACTCTCAACTCATGTCCTTTTGTTTGAATCTCCCCTACTCTCAATGGAAAAAACCTATCCACGTCAGCTCTATCTATCCACCTCATTATTTTAAATACCTCTCCGGCTGATCCAATTTCCCTCTCAGCCCCAATCTCCTGCCTTCTCCCCATATCCCTTCACACCTTGACTAATCAAGAATCTATCGACCTCGGCCTTAAATATACTCAATAATTTGGCCTTCGCAGCCACCTGCAGCGATGAGTTCCACAGATTCACCACTCTCTGGCCAAAGAAATTCCTCATCTCCATTCTAAAAGGGTGTCCCTCTATTCTTCGCCTCCCAGGAAATATCGTCTCCACATCCAACCTATCGAGGCCTCTCAACATTCGATAGGTTTCAACGAGGTCACCCATCATTCTTCTGAATTCCTGTGAGTAGTGGCCTACAGCCATCAAACGCTCTTCATATGATATGATACCGGAATCATTTTCCTGAACCTCCTTTGAACCCTCTCCAATGTCAGCACATCTTTTCTAAGATAAGGGGCTCAAAACTGCTCACAACACTCCAAGTGAGGCCTCACGAGTAACTTATAAACCCTCAACATTACATCCTTGCTTTCCCACAACCCACGGACTCACTTTCAAGGACTCATCATCTTTTATTCATATTTATTGCTTATTTGATGATCATTATTTCTTCTTTCTTTTTGTATTTGTACAGTTTGGAGTCTTTTGCATACTGGTTCTGGTTTAACATACATCTATCACTTTACACTTGTCCAAGTTAAATTCCATCAGTCATTGCCCTGTACATTTTCCTGGTTGATCTAGATTCTGTTGTAATCTTAGAGACCATTTTTTTAACTGTCCACTATAGATGCTACAAACTTTGCTGCATCTGCAACATTTTTACTTTAATCTACTATAGAGTTTAGGTGACTGGGAGCCCATTGGGAAGAGTAAGAGGTGGGAAGATGTGTATCCCTTACGAATTTGATGAACGTAGATAGGGAATTCAGGAAGAATGTGCGGAGAAGGGACTTGGGGTGAAGAGAGTGAGTGGAAGACGGTGAGGTAGAGCAAGTGTGTGAGGGAGAAGAAATGGGTGTGGAGTTTATTAATGGTAAGAATGATGAAACAGGTGGGCAAAGTTCATCTGGTTTCTATGAGCCACACCCCAGAAGACCAACAGATGACAAGGATGATCAAATGAGTAGTTAAAACCCAAATCTTTTGTTTTCTTTTCAAGAAAAATTCATTTCACTGATTGAAGGGTGCCCACTGGTAGGCATGAAACAAGTGGGCTGAACAGCCTGTTTCCATGCTGTAGAACTCTATGACTCATTTAGGATCAGAATCAGGTTTATTATCACTGGCATGTCATGAAATTTGTTAACTTAGCAGCAGCAGTTCATAATATAGAATATATAATACATAATATAGAAGAAAAAGAAAAAAAATAATAATAAGTAAATTATTTCAGTATATGTATATTGAAATCATTAAAATTGTGCAAAAGACAGAAATAATATATATTAAAAAAGTGAGGTAGTGTTCACGATTCAATGTCCATTTAGGAATCGGATGGCAGAGGGGAAGATGTTCCTGAATCGCTGAGTGTGTGTCTTCAGGCTTCTGTATCTCCTCCCTGAAGGTAACAGTGAGAAAAGGGCATGCTGGAGGTCCTTAATAATGGATGTTGCCTTTCTGAGACACTGCTCCCTGAAAATATCCTGGGTACTTTGTAGGCTAGTACCCAAGAAGCGGACTAAATTTACAACCCTCTGCAGCTTCTATCGGTCCCATGCAGTAGCCCCGGCACCAACCACTCCCCTCCCGCCCCATACCAGACAGTGAAGCAACCTGTCAGAATGCTTTCCATGGTATATCTGTGTGTATTTGTTGACATACCAAATTTTTTCAAACTCCTAATGAAGTATAGTTGCTGTCTTGCCTTCTTTATAACTGCATCAATATGTTGGGACCAGGTTAGGTCCTCAGAGATCTTGACACCCAGGAACTTGAAACTGCTCACTCTCTTCAATTCTGAGGATAGGTGTGTGTTCTTTCATCTTACCCTTCCTATAGTCCACAATCAGCTCTTTCATCTTACTGACGTTGAATGCAAGGTTGTTGCTGCGACACCACTCCACTAGTTGGCATACCTCGCTCCTGTACACCCTCTGAGATTCCACCAACAAAGGCAGCAAAGTTATAGATGGTATTTGAGCTACGCCTAGCCACACTGTCATGGGTATAGAGAGAGTACCGCAGTGGGCTCAGTACATACACCTGAGGTGCCCCATTGTTGATCATCAGCACAAAGGAAATATTATCACCTATCCGCTCAGATTGTGGTCAGGAAGTCGAAGATCCAGAGGGAGATACAGATGCTCAGGTTCTGCAACTTCTCAATCAGGATTGTGGGAATGATGATATTAAATGCTGAGCTATAGTTGATGAACAGCATCCTGATGTAGGTGCTTGTATTGTCCAGGTGGTCTAAGGCCGTGTGAAGAGCCATTGAGATTACATTGAGATTAACACTGAAATACTTACATTGGTTGATAAAACTAATGAAATTGATAAGCCTTACTCTGTGACCCCTAGTAAAGAACTTCATAAAAAGTGAGTTGAACTTCAAATGGAGCAGTTTGTTATTATCCTCCTCGACCGAAAATTAGTTAATTAAATCCAGAAGTCAGTTTTATGTAAATGGAGATTCGTAAACAAGATGGCACTTTGACGATTGATCATTAAGAGATAAATAAAGCCTTTCAAGATTTTTATAACTCTCTATTATCAATCAGAACTCTTTGAGGATTCTTCCATAATGGATGAATTCTTAAGAAAGTTGAATATCCCGAAATTAACAGCAGAAGATTGTGTATTTCTAGATGCACCTATTACAGAAATCGAAATAAAAGAGGCTATTTTTTCAATGAACTCAGTAAAACCCCTGGTCCGGACGGTTATATTGCAGAATTTTTTAAATCCTTTTCTTCCATACTCTCTCCTTGGCTTTGTAAAATTTTAAAAGATGCATTAACTGTAGGTAAACTACCACAATCTTTTTATGACACCTCCATTTCTCTAATTCTTAAAAAAGATAAAGACCCTATTGAATGTGTATCCTATCAGCCTATATCCTTGCTGAATACGGATTCCAAGATCTTTACTAAAATTTTGGCCACTAGATTAGAAAATATATTACCTCAAATTATTTCTGAAGACTAGACTGGATTTATTAAAATTCGTTATTCATCCTTTAACATTAGAAAATTAATTAATATAATTTATACTCCTTCATCTAAAATACCAGAATTTGTCATTTCCTTAGATGCTGAAAAAGTGCTCGATAGAGTTGAATGGTCATATTTATTTAATACGCAGCAAAATTTTAATTTTAGCCCAAAACTTATATCATGGATTACAAACCCCATTTCCAGAAAAGTTGGGATATTTTCCAAAATGCAATAAAAATAAAAATCTGTGATATGTTAATTCACGTGAACTATTTAATTGACAAAAGTACAAAGAAAAGATTTTCAATAGTTTTACTGACCAACTTAATTGTATTTTGTAAATATACACAAATTTAGAATTTGATGGCTGCAACAAAATTTGGGACAGAGTTAAAATAAGATTGAAAGGTGCACAGAATATTCAAGTAACACCGGTTTGGAAGACTCCACATTAAGCAGGCTAATTGGTAGCAGGTGAGGTATCATGACTTGGGTATAAAAGTAGCATCCATTAAAGGCTCAGTCTTTGCAAGCAAGGATGGGTTGTGGCTCACCCCTTTGTGCCAAAATTCGTGGGAGAATTGTTAGTCAGTTCAAAAGGAACATTTCTCAACACAAGATTGCAGAGAATTTAGGTCTTTCAACATCTACAGTACATAATATTGTGAAAAGATTCAGAGACATCTCAGTGCGTAAAGGGCAAGGTCGGAAACCACTGTTGAATGCGCGTGATCTTCAAGCCCTCAGGCAGCACTGCCTAAGAAACCGTCATGCTACTGTGACCATTAATTCCTGGGTTGTCAGGACTGTCTTACGCAGAGAGGTTAGAGAGACTGGGCTTGTACAGGCTGGAATTAAGGAGATTGAGAGGGGATCTGATTGCAACATATAAGATTATTAAGGGATTGGACATGATAGAGTCAGGAAATATGTTCCAGATGCTGGGAGAGTCCAGTACCAGAAGGCATGGGTTGAGAATAAGGGGTAGGTCATTTAGGACAGAGTTAAGGAAAAACTTCTTCTCCCAGAGAGTTGTGGGGGTTTGGAATGCACTGCCTCGGAAGGCAGTGGAGGCCAATTCTCTGGATGCTTTCAAGAAGGAGCTAGATAGGTATCTTATGGATAGGGGAATCAAGGGATATGGGGACAAGGCAGGAACTGGGTATTGATAGTAGATTATCAGCCATGATCTCAGAATGGCGGTGCAGGCTCGAAGGGCCGAATGGTCTACTTCTGCACCTATTGTCTATCGTCTATTATAGCCACCTGGGCTCGGGAGTACTTTGGAAAGCCATTGTCACTTAACACAGTCCATCGCTGCATCCAGAAATGCAACTTGAAACTGTATTATGCAAGGAGGAAGCCATACATCAACTCTGTGCAGAAACGCTGGTGAGTTCTCTGGGCCCGAGCTCATCTCAGATGGATCGAAAGACTGTAGAACCGTGTGCTGTGGTCAGATGAGTCCACATTTCAGCTAGTTTTCGGAAAAAACGGGCGTCGAGTTCTCCGTGCCAAAGATGAAAACGACCATCCTGATTGTTATCAGCAAAAGGTGCAAAAGCCAGCATCTGTGATGGTATGGGGGTGCATCAGTGTCCATGGCATGGGTGAGTTGCATGTATGTGAAGGTACCATTGACTCTGAGGCGTATATTAGGATTTTAGAGAGACATATGTTGCCATCAAGGTAATGTCTCTTCCCGGGACGTCCAGGCTTATTTCAGCAGGACAATGCCAGACCACATTCTGTACGGGCTACAACAGCATGGCTTTGTAGACACAGAGTGCGTGTGCTTGACTGGCCTGCTGCCAGTCTAGATCTATCTCCTATTGAAAATGTATGGCGCATCATGAAGAGGAGAATCAGACAATGGAGACCACGGACTGTTGAGCAGTTGAAGTCTTATATCAAGCAAGAATGGACAAAATTTCCAATTGCAAATCACTATAATTAGTATCCTCAGTTCCAAAATGATTAAAAAGTGTTATTAAAAGGAAAGGTGATGTAACACAATGGTAAACATGCCTGTGTCCCAACTTTTGTTGAGTGTGTTGCAGCCATCAAATTCTAAATTTGTGTATATTTACAAAATACAATTAAGTTGGTCAGTAAAACTATTGAAAATCTTTTCTTTGTACTTTTGTCAGTTAAATAAGGGTTCACATGAATTAACATATCACAGAATTTTGTTTTTATTGCATTTTGGAAAATATCCCAACTTTTCTGGAAATGGGGTTTGTAATATGTTATAAACCTTTGGCTTTTGTTCTTACCAATTTCAGCTGTCCCGTGGTACGAGGCAAGGCTGCCCTTTAAGTCCTCTATTATTTGAAACTGCTTTGGAACCTTTAGCCATTGCTATTCGTGACTCACCTAATATTTTTGGTATTACCCATAGGGAAGGGACATAAGTTATCATTATACACTGATGATTTGTTACTATACATCTCTGACCCTGAGAGATCTATTCCTGTTATTTTATCCTTGCTTGCTCAGTTTCGTAGCTTTTCCGGCTACAAACTTAATTTTAATAAGAGTGAATTATTCCCATTAAATATACAAGTTTCAATCTATAAACACTTACCATTTAAAGTTGTCACAGATAACTTTTTACCTTTAATTGACCAAATCAAGCAACTTATTACTAGATGGTCCCCATTATCTTTGTCATGTTGGTCGAATTAATGCTATCAAGATGATAGTTTTACCCAAATTTTTACATCTATTTCAAGCATTACCAATTTTTATTCCTAAATCTTTTTTTGACATTATTGACTCCAAAATATCCTCGTATGTGTGGCAGAATAAACATCCTAGATTAAGTAAAAAATATTTACAGAAGCCTAAGGGAGGAAGATGGTTTGGCTTTGCCAAACCTAAGATTTTACTATTGGGCAGTTAACATTCGATACTTAATATTGTGGACACAAGAATCAGTCGTAGTACCTTGCCCACAATGGGTAAATTTGGAGTACAAATCTGTACAAGACTTCTCATTGTTTTCTATTTTAGGATCTTCACTTCCTTTAGCTTTATCTAAATTGAATAAACAAATAACTAATCCTATAGTTAAATATACATTATGAATATGGTTTGAATTTCGTAAATTCTTTGGTTTGAATAAGTTTATCTTATCAAGCCCTATTAAATCTAACTTTTTTTTCAGCCCTCTTTTATGGACCAAGCCTTTATGTTATTTTACATCCGATGTCACCTCTAACCTCACTCAAAATTGTCTCTTCAAGCTTGAAATAGCCCTCCACAAGTCATACCTGGTTTTCTGGTACACACCTGGGTCGCCAGCCTTGAATGCCACAGATCTAGCCTTCAGCAGACAACATTCACAGTTCATCCACAACTTTTGGTTTGGGAATGTACAGCAAGTCTTTGTAGGCACACACTCATCCACACAGATTTGAAGATTGATCTCTGAATATGGTCCAGACCACCGATTCAAAGCAGTCCTTTGAATGTTGTGCCGACCAGGTTACCTACTCGAGAAGATGCCTAGAATTTCCCTACCGCATAGCCCTCTATTTATCTAAACTCCATGTACCAATATAATAGTCTCTTAAAAGACCTTAATGTATCCACCTTCGCTGGTAGTACATTCTATGCACCCAATACTCTCTGTGTGAAAAGCTTACCCCTGATACCCCCCATGTAGCTTCTTCCAAGCACCTTAAAACTATGCCCCCTCATGTTAGCCATTACAGCCCTGGGAAAAAGCCTCTGGCTATCCAGATGATCAATGCCTTCCATCATCTTATACACCTCTATCAGGTCATCGCTCATCCTCCATCGCTCCAAGGAGAAAAGGCCAAGTTCACTCAACCTATTCTCATAAGGCATGCTCTCCAATCCAGGCAACATCCTTGTGAATCTCCTCTACACTCTCCATATAGCATCTACATACTTCCTGTAAAGAGGTGATTAGAACTGAACACAGTACTCCAAATGGGGTCTAACTTAAGTTTTATATAGTTGTAACATTACCTCACGGCTCATGAACTCAATCCCACGGTTGATGAAGGCCGACACACCACACACCTTCCTAATGGAAGTATTAGGTTAGGTGAACTAGATAAACCATTGGATGCAAAGCATGCTATTCATCACATTCATCCTGTTCATCCAAAAGGACCAGATTTTTCAGATCAGAAGGTGTTGAAGCAAGGCTAAAGACAATATCAGCTTGGATGCTCAAACTGATGAGTCTAGTTCAGTTTAAAACAGTGACTAGGGAGAGGAATTTACACAACAGTAAAAACATAGGACTTGCTGCGGAAGCCAAATACAATGGCGTCCATCTGACTGACATCAAAGGAGGAAACATTTGAACTTTATTATGCCTTGATAACTTCACAATGTTTCAAATCGCTCTTTAGCTCTCTAGTACATTTTGCTGTTGCTGTTTGCTATAATTCAGAAAAGAATTTGTGACTTGTCCATTACAGGATGGCATTAATGAGGCACAACCACAGAGAATTATCCCAAATCACTCAATAAACCACTTAACTTTACCTTTTATGCTTATTGCTATTTATCAATAGGGTTGCTGAATTGAACAGGATATCAATTGATTACAAACAAATGTAGTGTGTGCACAGTGGAATCATGCTCTTTGTGAATATCCTTAGTCAATTAGGTTTGTCCATAACACAATTTACCCCAGCAGAAAAAATCAATTAATTTCCATTCAGAATATAATGATCTGCTGCCTATCAACAGTAAGATTACAGTAATAATCCTTGTATTGTATTTTAAAATGGTCTAGTGTAAAGCCAATTTGATGCTATTAACTCCATGTAAAATATTACAGTCAGCCCTCCTTATCCGCAGATTCTGCATGTGCGAATTCAACCAACCGTGGATCGGGAAAACCTGGAAGTTCTTTCTCCAGCACTCGTTGCTCGAGCATGTACAGACTATTTTTTCTTGTCATTATTCCCTAAACAATACAGTATAACAACTATTTACATAGAATTTACATTGTATTAGGTATTATAAGTAATCTAGAAATGACATAAAAGTACAGGCAGTCCCCGGGTTATGAATGAGTTCCGTTCCTGAGTCCGTCTTGAAGTTGGATTTGAAGTCGGAACAGGTACATCCGGTATTATTTAGCATCAGTTAGTCAAACGTTTTTTTAGTATATAGTACATATTTTACCTTTCTATGCATATAAAACACTTAAGAAACATATGTATTTCAACAATTTAACCACTGTGTTGCTTAGTAATAATTGTAGCTTTCATCGGGGCAGGGCCTTTCACATGCTCCATTAAAATTGTTCCCATCGTTGACCAACTGTAGCCTAACGCTTTTCCAATGACCGACGGAGTTTCACCTCTTTCCGATCGCTTTATTACTTCCACCTTATTTTCAATCGCGATCGTGATTAATTTTGTGAACCAGAAACACTGCGGATTCAGAGCTGCGCCAGGTCCTAATGTCCACTGCACGGAAGCATGTTAAATAAAGTCCGGGGTTCCGCTGGGTCCTAAAGACCAACGCACTGAGACATGTTAAATAAGGGACTTGAGCATCTGCAAATTTTGGTATCCGCGGGGGGGTCCTGGAACCAATCCCCCGCGGATAAGGAGGGCCAACTGTACTTTGTTTACACAGAAACAATGCAGTTTAATAAAGCATCTGAAAACAACAATAACCAAGATTTTGGCAACACCCAGCCTTCCAAACAACACACTGAGGTAGCACTGAACTAGTCAGTAGACAGGCTAAAAAATGAAGAAAGCATGCAATTTAAAATTTTCTTTTCTTAGCAACGATAACCAACTATTTACTTTTAAAAATCACTTAAATAACATTGAAAATTTAACCTTTTTTAAAATTCCTTTTGATCTAGTTATTGGCACTGCACTAACTGAACTGGGACCAACTTAGTACAAGCCAGAATCATAACATTAAATATTTAGGCTATGAAATAAAGACACTTCCCACATGCATTATGTGCTAGGTGAAATGATCAACATGGAATTAAATTCAGACAAGTCCAGGTGTACTCACAAACAACTAGTTACACTGGACAGAATCTTAGAAACAGCAATACTTTTGCTGGAAGAGATGTCATTTGGAAAATGGATTAATGTTTCTTAAGTATTAAGTGCACACAATTCATACATTCATTCCAATATACAGTAGATTCTGGTTAATTAGGAAACATCAGGATGGGTACATTTTGGCCCAATTAAGTGGCTGCCCTATTTAGCCAAAGTTTCACAGAAATAATTAAAAGGTATAAAAAGGACTAATTTAACTAAGTTACAAATTATGCATTTAAATAAAATCAGTTAAATAAAATACTACTACAGAACTATTAAACTGTGTTTTAGTTCCTAATAGTTATTAACCATATAACCATATAACAATCACAGCACGGAAACAGGCCATCTTGGCCCTCCTAGTCCGTGCCGAACCCTTAATCTCACCTAGTCCCACCTACCCGCACTCAGCCCATAACCCTCCACTCCTTTCCTGTCCATATACCTATCCAATTTTACCTTAAATGACACAACTGAACTGGCCTCTACGACTTCTACAGGAAGCTCATTCCACACAGCTATCACTCTTTGAGTAAAGAAATACCCCCTCGTGTTTCCCTTAAACTTCTGCCCCCTAACTCTCAAATCATGTCCTCTAGTTTGAATCTCCCCTACTCTCAATGGAAACAGCCTGTTCATGTCAACTCTATCTATCCCTCTCAAAATTTTAAATACCTCGATCAAATCCCCCCTCAACCTTCTACTCTTCAATGAATAGAGACCTAATTTGTTCAACCTTTCTCTGTAACTTAATTGCTGAAACCCAGGTAACATCCTAGTAAATCGTCTCTGCACTCTCTCTAATTTATTGATATCTTTCCTATAATTCGGTGACCAGAACTGCACACAATATTCCAAATTTGGCCTTACCAATGCCTTGTACAACTTTAGCATTACATCCCAACTTCTGTACTCAATGCTTTGATTTATAAAGGCCAGCGTTCCAAAAGCCCTCTTCACCACCCTATCTACATGAGACTCCACTTTCAGGGAACTATGCACAGTTATTCCTAGATCTCTCTGTTCCTCTGCATTCCTCAATGCCCTACCATTTACTCTGTATGTTCTATTTGGATTATTCCTGCCAAAATGTAGAACCTCACACTTCTCAGCATTAAACTCCATCTGCCAACGTTCAGCCCATTCTTCTAACCGGCATAAATCTCCCTGCAAGCTTTGAAAATCCACCTCATTATCCACAACACCTCCTACCTTAGTATCATCGGCATACTTACTAATCCAATTTACCACCCCATCATCCAGATCATTTATGTATATTACAAACAACATTGGGCCCAAAACAGATCCCTGAGGCACCCCGCTAGTCACCGGCCTCCATCCCGATAAACAATTATCCACCTCTACTCTCTGGCATATCCCATCTAGCCACTGTTGAATCCATTTTATTACTCCAGCATTAATACCTAACGACTGAACCTTCTTAACTAACCTTCCATGTGGAACTTTGTCAAAGGCTTTGCTGAAGTCCATATAGACTACATCCACTGCCTTAACCTCGTCAACATTCCTCGTAACTTCTTCAAAAAATTCAATAAGGTTTGTCAAACATGACCTTCCATGCACAAATCCATGCTGGCTACTCCTAATCAGATCCTGTCTATCCAGATAATTATTAATACTATTTCTAAGAATACTTTCCATTAATTTACCCACCACTGATGTCAAACTGACAGGTCTATAATTGCTAGGCTTACTTCTAGAACCCTTTTTAAACAATGGAACCACATGAGCAATACGCCAATCCTCCGGCACAATCCCCGTTTCTAATGACATATTAAAGATCTCCGTCAGAGCTCCTGCTATTTCTACACAAACTTCCCTCAAGGTCCTGGGGAATATCCTGTCAGGACCTGGAGATTTATCCACTTTTAAATTTCTTAAAAGCGCCAGTACCTCCACCTCTTTAATTGTCATAGGTTCCATAACTTCCTTACTTGTTTCCCACACCTTAGACAATTCAATATCCTTCTCCTTAGTGAATACCGAAGAGAAGAAATCATTCAAAATCTCTCCCATCTCCTTCGGTTCCACACATAGCTGACCACTCTGATTCTCTAAGGGGCCAATTTTATCCCTCACTATCCTCTTGCTTTTAATATAACTGTAGAAACCTTTCGGATTTACTTTCACCTTATTTGCCAAACCAACCTCGTATCTTCTTTTAGCTTTTCTAATCTCTTTCTTAAGATTCCTTTTACATTCTTTATATTCCTCGAGCAATTCCTTTACTCCATGCTGCCTATATCTATTGTAGACATCCCTCTTTTTCTGAACCAAATTTCTAATATCCCTTGAAAACCATGGTGCTCTCAAACCTTTAACCTTTCCTTTCACCCTAACAGGAACATAAAGATTATTAATAGAGGAATTCACCCAAGGTACACTGCTGCATTCTCGATTGACTGTAAAAGAACAAAATCAGTGCAGACACCTGGTGCAGATATAGTGGACTGCCTTCAAACAATGCTTTCAATAATTGTATCCTCTAAATCTTCATTTTCATTGTAACAGTCAACATGATTTCTTCAAATTCTTTGTAATTCTGAAATTGTTGAAGTAGTTAAAGTGTTTCATTTTCACTCCTGGCATTTCAAAGCCTGAATGCTTGAAACTAGTGAGCAAAACAGCCCTCCCCCCCCCCACACCATTTTATTCTGATGTCTTCTCCCTGCCTTTCCAGTCCCGAAGAGGAGGCTTGGCCCAAAACATTGACTGCTCATTTCCATGGATGCTGTCAGAGCTCAGAGTTTCTCTAGCATTTTGTGTGCATTGCTCTGAATTGTCTTACTGCTTATTTCTTGCCAACTATCAGTTACAAAAATCACTGCTTTTTGAGCACAAACACACGTAGCTAATAATATTTATAAACTGTTTGCTCTTAGCATGGTACAGTGTCTAATACCACACAAGTGCACCCAACTGATGTTAGTTGAAAACTGTTTGGCAACAATATCCTGCCCCAATTAAGCAGCACAGTATCCCAAATAAACAACGGGAATCCCAGTTATTCTCCTAAATAGTTTTGTTCTTTAAGAGTTGTCTCTAATAAGCAGCTACCCCAATTAACCCCTGTATCCCATGCATTTCCAAAACAACTATTTTTACAATGCTACAGCAACCTTCAGATCAGAAAAATCTTCTGAAACTCTGTATGTGAGAAACTTGGATATTATCAGGCATCTTGCTGTACTAATGCATTTTAAACATTTTCATTTGATCTATTCGTATGTTTAACTTACACTGTTGGTCATTGGGGACCATTTTCCCAGTTGACTTTTCATTCCTTAAAGGGGATACACATTTGACCATAAGACTCTAAGACATTGGAGCAGAATTAGGCCATTTGGCCCATCGAGTCTGCTCCACCATTTAATCATGGCTAATCCTTTTTTTCCTCTCCTCAACCCCATTTCCTGATTACTCCCCGTAACCTTTGACGCCATGTCCAATCAAAAACCTACCAATCTCTGCCTTAAATATACTCAACGACCTGGCCTCCACAGTTGCACATAGCAACAAATTCCATAAATTCACCACCCTTTGGCTAAAGAAATTTCTCCACATCTCCGTTTTGAATGGATCCCCCTCTATCCCGAGGCTGTACCCTCTTCTCCTAGACTCTCCCACCATGGGAAACATGCTTTCTATATCTACTCTGTCTAGGGCTTTCAACATTTGAAAGGTTTCAAGAAGATCCCCCCTCATCCTTCTAAATTCCAGCGAGTACAGATCCAGAGCCATAAAACGTTCCTCATATGATAACCTTTTCATTCCTGAAATCATCTTTATGAAACTCCTTTGGACCCTCTCCATGCCAGCAAATATCTTCTAAGATGAGGAGCTCAAAACTATACACAATACTGAAGGTGAGGCCTCACCAGTGCCTTATAAAGCCTCAGCATCATATCGCTGCTCTTGTATTCTAGGCCTCTTGAAATTAATGCTAACATTGCATTTGCCTTCCTCACCACTGACCCAACCTGCAAGTTAACATTTAGGATGTTCTGCACAAGGACTCCCAAGTCACTTTGCATCTCAGATTTTTGGATTTTCTCCATGTTTAGAAAGTAGTCTTCATATTTATTTCTGCTAGCAAAGTGCATGACCTTGCATTTTCCAACATTACATTTCATTTGCCCCTTTCTTGCTAGTTCTCCTCATCTAAGTCCTTCTGCATCTTACCTGTCAATACTACCTGCCCCTCCACCATCATCTGCAAACTTGGTAACAAAGCCATCTATTTCATCATCTAAATCATTTATATACAGCATAAAAAGAAGTGATCCCAACACTAACTCCTCCGGAACACCACTAGTCACTGTCAGCAAACCAGACAAGGTTCCTTTTACTCTGGCACACTACCTTCTTCCAATCAGCCAAAGCTTTAACCACCTTAGTAACTTTCCTGCAATACCACGGGCTCTTAACTTGGTAAACAGCCTCATTTGTGGCACCTTGTCAAAGACCTTCTGAAAGTCCAAATATACAACATGCTCTGCATTCCTTTTATCTATCCTATTTGTAATCTCCTCAAAGAATTTCAACAGGTTCTTCAGGCAGGATTTTCCCTTAATCAAACCATGCTACTTTATCCTGTCTTGTTCTCCATCACCAAGTACTCCATCACCTTGTCCTTAACAACTGACTTTAACATCTTCCCAACCACTGAGGTCAGACTAACTCGTCTATAATTTCCTTTCTGCTGCCTTCCTCCTTTCTTAAAGAGTGGAGTGACATTTGCAATTTTCCAGTCTTCTGACTCCATGCAATTTTCCAGTCTTCTGAGTCCAATGATTTTTGGAAGATCATTTCTAATGCCACCACAATCTTTCAGGACCCTAGGTTGCAGTTCATTTGGTCTGGGTGACTTATGTACTTTTATGTCTTTAAGCTTTTGAGCACCTTCTCCCTTATAACAGCAACTGCACCCATTTCTCTTCCTTCACACACAACATCTGGCACACTGCTAATGTCTTCCACAGTGAAAAGTGATGCAAAATACACAATTAGTTCATCTGCCATCTCCTTCTCTCCCGTTATTATTTCTCCTGCCTCATTTTCTAGCTGTCCTATATCCACTTTCAACTTTCTTTTATTTTTTACAAACTTAAAAAAGCCTTTACTATCCACTTTGATATTAATTGCTAGCTTGCTTTCATATTTCATCTTTTCCCTTCCAATGATTCTTTCAGTTGCTCTCTCTGGGCTTTTAAAAGCTTCCCAATTCTCTATCTTCCCACTAATTTATGCTTTGTTGCATGCCCTCTCTTTTGACTTCCCTTGTTAGCCATGGTTGTACTATTTTGCCCTTTGAGTATTTCTTCACTTTTGGAATACACATATCTTGCACGTTCCTCACTTTTCCCAGAAATACACGCCATTGGTGTTCTGCTGACATCCCTGCCAGCAGCTCCTTCCAATTTACTTTGGCCAACTCCTCACTCATACCACTGTAATTTCCCTGTAGTAGTACTGCTATGTCAGATTTTACATTCTCCCTATCAAATTTCAAGTTGAACTCAATCATATTATGTACACTGGTACCTAAGGGTTCTTTTACCTTAAGCTCCCTAATCACCTCCAGTTCATTACATAAAACCCAATCCAATACAGCTGATCCCCTAGTAAGCTCAATGACAAACTGCTCGAAAAAGCCATCTCAGGCATTCAACAAACTTAATCTCTTGAGATCCATTACCAACCAGATTGTTTCCATTACCAGCCATAACTTGTTCCCAATTATCTATTGATCACTTAGATGTCAGGCATCATACTTTTTATACACTTAGAACCCAATAGTATAAACACTGAATTTTCCAATATTACCCCCCTGGTGTTATCCTCCCACACTCACTCACTTGTCACCCAGTTCTTTTCCCCTTTTGCTCATTACTCCCATCTTCCTTCTCTTCTCACCTGGTTCCATTGGCTCATCATCTCCTCCTAATCTGCTTTCACCATTGCCTAACAGCATCTGTCCTACCCCACTTCCTCATTTGCCTCCATCTGCCCAATATCCTCTCATCTGGTTCCACTTCGCATCCCCCCCAACCCCCATACAACTATGTACTGGCAAACTTTCCTCTTCCCTTTCAGTACTGATGTAGGGTTTTGACCCAAAACATCAACTTGTGTCCTTTGCCTCCACAGATGCTGTTCAACCATTGTGTTCCTCCAGTATTTCTTTCATTGTTCCAGATTCTAGCATCCGCAGTCTCTTTCAACTTTTGATGTATTTTACCAATTCATTCCTTAAACCTTTGCAGCTTACTATGTTTGGATTTAAGAGTTTAATTTTTATAAATTAAATCACTTTTAATCTTTATATTTGAATATTCTAATATATTGATAATCACTTTCATTAAGGTAATTAGCTATATGAACCCTATCTCTTTCACAATACTAGTTTAAAAATATCCTGTCTTCAACTCTCAATTATCCAATCATCTCCCATTAGCTGACCACACCATTATCATTACCTTACTTCGACCAGTCTATACTTAATCACCCCTTATTGCTTACCCCTCTAGTTTCTTGACATACAATGCCCCACATTATCACTACTGTTTGTGAGCTCACAAACGGCTCCAATCAATGGTTTCTGTTCAATTCCGTCCATCGAGTCTGCTCTGCATCATGGCTGAGTTATTAGCCCTCTCAATTCCATACTCCTGCCTTCTCCCTGTAACTTTTGATGGCCTTACTTTTCAAAAACTATTAAACTCCACATTAAATATACCCGATGACCTGGCCTTCACAGTTGTCTGTGGTGATGAATCCCAGATTCCCCAACTTCCGTCTAATAAAATTCCTCCTCAATTCTCTATTCTAAAGGGACACCTTTCTATGCTGAGGCTGGGCCCTCTGGTCCAACACTTCTGTGCTACAGGAAACATTCTCTCTACATTCACTCTATCTAGATCTTTCTATATTCAATACGTTTCAATGAGATCACCACTCATTCTTTTAAGTTCCAGCGAGTACAGGCCCAGAGTCATCAAATGTTCTTAATACATTAACCCTTTCATTGCTGTGACCATTTTCATGAACCTTCTTAATAATGGAGTCGAACATCTTACCAACCACCACTGTTAGTCTAACTGGCCTATAATTTCTTATCTTTTATTTCCCTCCCATCTTCAAGAGTGGAGAAAATTATCTATTCCACAGTTGGCAGTCTTCACGTAGATTTCTGTTAAAGTTGTCAAGCAGTTAAATCTAATGTGCTGTGATATAGTGCAAGAATACAAAATGTTAGTGTTTAAGGAAAAGAACAATCCTCCCTTCCCCCATATAATGTATTGAATCTACACATAGGTGAAGAAAACATCCAACCAAACTACAAGGTCCTTCATGGTTCTTCAATGAATAGAATGTGACAGAGAGGACGTACCTTCATTGTTTTTATGGTAGTTCAACTTAATGAGAGATTTAACATCCAATTTCTGGAACAGAAAAGAAAAGCTCTATAAATAGTTAGCAAATGATTTTGAAATACTTCAAAACACTGATTGAATTCTCTTTCTCTGACTGTTTTAGCAAGGTACGTTCTTTAACCCTAGATAACAATATTTTTTTATTGTCCTGACTCTTTTCCTTGCTGTAGTCAGCTCAGCAAAATCAAATTATTCATCTTATACTTCTTCCCTGTATTTTTGAACCACTTCCCTCCACCAACGTTCCAATTAAAACTGGGTGATGCATTATGGTTAGGATCCTTAAAAAGTTTAATCCATCTTGACATTTTGAAAAAAGTCAGTTTAATTACTCCATTTGTGGACAATTTCTCTTACTGTAGACTGATGAATACTCAGGTCTTTAGAAATGCTTTTTTAGCTTTTTCCAGCTTCATGCATCTCTACAATTCTTCTTCTAAGATCCTCAGAAAGTTATTTTGATCGAGGCATGATGCACATAAACAGATCTTTCTTAAGAGCAGGCTCTGTCAATAACCTGACTGTGTGTGTCTTTTTTGTAGGGCAGGGCACCTGTACAACTCTCACCTCCAATCTCATCTCATTGATTGGAACACATGACGACAATAGCTTTTGTAGAAGGCATAATCCCAGAGGTTCACATACTTTTTCTAACAAATACATGTAATATTAGATCTTTTTCTCAATAAATATATGAACAAGTATAATGTTTTTGTGTTATTTATTTAATTGGGTTCTGTTTATCTAGTTTTAGGACATATGAAAATCTGATCACATTTAGGTCATATTTATGCAGAAATAGGGAAAATCCTACAGGGGTTCACAAACTTTCTAGCACCACCGTATATGTCACCATATACTACTCTGAGATTCATTTTCTTGTGGGCATACTCAGCAAATCTCTAGAATAGTAACTATAACAAGATCAATGAAAGATCAACAGAGTGCAGAAAATAAACTGTGCAAAGGCAAATATAGACAATAGACAATAGGTGCAGAAGTAGACCATTCGGCCCCTCGAATCTGCACCGCCATTCTGAGATCATGGCTGATCATTCACTATCAATACCCAGTCCCTGCCTTGTCCCCATATCCCTTGATTCCTCCATCCATCAGATATCTATCCAGCTCCTTCTTGAAAGCATCCAGAGAATTGGCCTCCACCGTCTTCCGAGGCAGTGCATTCCACACCTCCACAACTCTCTGGGAGAAGAAGCTCTTCCTCAACTCTGTTTTAAATAACTGACCTCTTATTCTCAATCCATGCCCTCTGGTACTGGACTCTCCCAACATCTGGAACATATTTCCTGCCTCAATCCTATCAAATCCTTTAATTATCTTAAACTTTTCAATCAGATCCCCTCTCAATCTCCTCAATTCCAGCGTGTACAAGCCCAATCTCTCCAATCTCTCTGCGTAAGACAGCCCTGCCATCCCAGGAATCAACCTAGTGAATCTACGCTGCACTTCCTCAATTGCCAGAATGTCCTTCCTTAAACCTGGAGACCAAAACTGTACACAATATTCCAGGTGTGGTCTCACCAGGGCCCTGTACAAATGCAAAAGAACATCCTTGCTCTTGTATTCAATTCCCCTTGTAACAAAGGCCAACATTCCATTTGCCCTCTTCACTGCCTGTTGCACTTGCTCATTCATTTGCCCTCTTCACTGCCTGTTGCACTTGCTCATTCAAAGCAACAAATAACAACATGAAATATGGATTCTTTGAAAGTGAGTTTATTGGTTGTGGGAACATTTCAATGATGGAGCAAGCAAAATTGAGTGTAGTTATCCCCTTTTATTCAAGGCTCTGACGGTTGAGAGGTAGTAACTGTTTTTGAACCTGGTGGTGCGAGTCCTGTGGCTCTTGTACCTTCTACCTGATGGCAACAGTGAAAGAGAGCGTGACCGAGGTGGTGGTAATTGCAGATGATGGATGCTGCTTTCTTTCGTCAACAGCGGGAAGGGCTTTACCTTCTATGTACCAGGCTGAACACACTGCACATACACTCTACTTCTATAGAAGTGTGTCAAAGTTTTAGATGTCACGCCAAATCTCTACAAACTCCTAAGAAAGTAGAAGCGCCATCATCAACACACACAAAATGCTGGTAGAACACAGCAGGCTAGGCAGCATCTATAGGGAGAAGCGCTGTCGACATTTCTCCCTATAGATGCTGTCTAGCCTGCTGTGTTCTACCAGCATTTTGTGTGTGTTGTTGTTTGAATTTCCAGCATCTGCAGATTTCCTTGTGTTTGCTCTTAGAAGCGCTATCATGCCTTCTTTGCAATTGTACTTAAGACACTGTGCCCAGGAAAGGTCCTCTGAAATAGTAACACCAAGGAATTTAAAGTTGCTAACCCTCTCTACCTCTAATCCTCCCATGGGGACTGGCTCATGGACCTCGGGATTCCCTCTCCTGAAGTCTATTATCAGTTCCTTGGTCTTGCAGACATTGTGAGAGGTCGATCACCACCGTTGATGGTGTCATCAGCAAGATTGAATACAACTTCATTCAGAGCAGGAAACAGAAAACTGGCTTTCATGAGACTCCATTTATGCTGCACGCATAGCTCAGATAATTCAAAAATAGGCTGTAATTTCCTTCCCAGTTCACATCACAATAGATTTAATTTCATATTAAATTGTTATGCCCCATAAGCTGTGAAGTAAGTACACTGTGTATGATGGTTTTGGTTCTCAAAATATTTCAGTAGGGTCAGTTGCTCTCATTTTGACCTGTTTGTATGTCTCCCAACAATTGTCGAAGTTCCTTAAGAGTACTACCACATCTCGCACAAACCCATGTCAGCCTTGTTTATCTAGTACATGACATGCTGGCCTATCTTGGTTCCTGATTCAGAAATACCTTGCATTCAAATTCTTTTATTGTCCTGCCTCCCACTCTTTCAAGCATATAACTCTACAATATTTTAGTACTCCTTCAGCTTCCGCTTCGCACTCAACTAGTTTTTGCTGCTCCAACAACAGTGGTTGCTCGAACTACTCCACTTTTAGCTTTGGAGATTCCTCCTTAAACCTCTCCACATCCCCCTCCTCCAAGACATTGCTTACAAGCCTTACATTTTCCACCAAGCTTCAGTCACCCGCAAATTAAAGTTTAAAAAAATCTACAGATGCTAGAAATCTAGGAAAAACAGAATTAATGCTCCAGAATGAAGACTCATCACTAAAGTAGTAATGTTTCCATATGTACGTCACTTGTTTTAAAACAAGTGTAGCTTATATCCTCTATCACTTAGAATTCTGTCAGAATTAGTTATATTTTTCCAAATAAAGATAAATATTGAAGGAGACAGTCATTTATGTCATCTAAGTTGTGCAAGTAAAATTACAAAATGTCTGAACAGAAATAAGAGAGACTGAGCTGTGATGCTTTGGCAATTGAGAAAATAAAGTAAAAGAGAACTCATGGGACAACATGAACAAAAAGTATGCTTTCCGATAAAATCCATCTTTAACTTAGCTGATCTGAAACAGATTGGTAGCATGAGTATTAAAATTAACTTGTGCTGGAAAAAAAATTCTATTAGTTTCAACCAGCACTCTAGCCATGATGTGTAACTATGGCAGAGAAGATGATGAAAATTGGTTGTTTTACTAAAAGCACAATGAATAACCATTGCACATGAAGGACAGTCGACTGAACAAGATTTTTAGAGATCCACAGAATCACAGATTAAGGAAACAGGAGAGCCCACCTTTCTCCCTCTCCCACCCACAGAATTACTTAGTCCCTTTCTTCTTTCTGTTCTGAGAATTGCCTGAATCTATGTTAAGGCTTCCATGTTCTGCCAATCAGCAATCAAGTAACAAAAGCCTAAGCAACTACTTTATAGGGCACCATAATATCAAGTAAATTAATCCCTAAACTTCTGGTCTTGGAGCTCCACCTTCAACTGGCTTCTAGACTTCCTGACCAGCAGACCCTCAGCCAGTTAAAATTGGTCATAACATTTTATCTGCTCTGCTGCTCAGTATCCGTGTTCCTGGAGTTGGGTTCTCTGTCGCCTACTCTACTCCCTGTATACTCCTAACTGTATGATGAGACACATTGTTAATTTCATCTTTTAATCAGAACCACAAATTCCAAATCTGGGATATCCATCTGCCCTTTGGATTTACAGGCCACAAAGATTTTATTTGCCTCTCTGGCATCAAGATAAAAATCTGTGCATCATAGAAGCTATAGAACACTAAGGCACAGAAACAGGCTCTTCAGCCCATCTAGTCCATACCAAACTATTATTCTGCCTAGTTCCATCGACCTGCACCCTGCATACTCCTCCCATCTATGTACTGATCCAAATTTCTCTTGAATGATGAAATTGAACCTGCATTCACCACTTCCACTGGCATTCATAATATCACTACCCTTTGAGTACTCCCTTATGCTCCCCTTAAAGATTTCACTTTTCACCTTTAAGCTCTAGTTCTAGTCTCACCCAACTGCTTGCATTTACCCTATCTATACCCTTATAACTGTATACATATACAAACTTTGTGTATATATATTTTTTTGTTAACTCCCTTTATTCTCCTGTGCCATCAGTTCAAAATCATTTGAAAGATACTCCACATGTCTAATGTAGCCTAACATTTTCTGTTGTCTGAAATGGCAAGAGGTGCCCTGATAGTACCAATAACCAACTAAATATGCTTCTGTTCTCTGAAAGCTTGAGCAGAAGGCAAATGCTGGGAGTCTTTTTTTTTTAAGTTTAAAAGAGACTTGGGTTGCTTAAAGAAATTGTTGTGACGCAAAAAAAATGTTAGGGAAAAGAATTTCACCCTAGAAAAGTTTTAATACAGGAACACTATTTGTTGATGTACATGTCAGTGACTGCAAAATTATACTTGGCTGGCATTAAAGTGGGAACACAGAAAATAAATATTTGCTTTAAAAAAGTTTTTCATCACATTGCTAGAATATTTTAAAGCTTTCAGATAAAATTACATTAAGGAGTCTAGTGGCTATGCTGCAATGGAAAAGGGAAGTTCTCCAACAATCCCAAGATCATCTGTGAGATGAATGAATAGTTAATCAGTGATATCAATTGAGAGAAAAATGCTTGTGAGATTAATAACTGCCTGTACTTTAATGAAACATTCAATATCTCATCTTAAAAGTCAGCACCGAAAACAGCATTGCTCACCTAGTGCGCCAACAACTGTATCAATTAGTGTTAACAACATTTAAGGTTGCCTTCAAGTTTCTAGCTAGCCCGATGAAGGGTCTTGGCCCAACACACCAACTGCTTATTCCTCTCCACCGATGTTGCCTGGTCTGCTCAGTTCCTCCAGCATTTTCTGTTTGTTGATTAGTTTTTAATTCCCTGCTTATCCATGTTGAAGAAATCTCACATGCATTAAAAAGATACTTACCAAACATAAAAATATTGTTCAGGAAAATAAGGCTTGTTCGAGCTAAAGAAAGGAACTCGTGTGAATCGTTTTCAAGGCACAATTTAAACCTAAGTTTGTGATCTTAAGCATGAACTTGTTATTGGTGCCACAAGAAAGCAGCATCTATCTTCAAAGAGTCCCACCATCTGGGCCAAACTCTTTTCTCACTGCTGCCACAGGAAAGGAGGTACAGAAGCTTCAGGACCCAGCCTCTCATGTTCAAGCACCCATCAACCATCAGTCTCCTGTTCCAGAGTGGATAACTTCCATCATATCAACAATGAACTGATTACACAACCGATGGACTCCTTTCACTCTATAACTCATGTGCTCAATATTATTTATTATTATTATTTGTTTTCTTTTTCTATTTGCAGTTTGGCATCTTTTGCATGTTGATCATCCGTCTTTGATTATGTGTAATTTTTTCATAGATTCTACTGTGTTTTTGTTTAATTTACTGTCAATACCCACAAGAAAATGAATCCCAGGGTAGCATACGGTGACATATACGTACTTTGATAATAAATTAACTTTGAACCTTGGTTATAATGCAAATCTGACATATCTATTCTTGAGAGAACATTTCCAGTTACAGGACATGGCAGCTATCCAGAAACCCAAACTGATAAGCAACTAATACACTACAGCAAAACAATGCATAGATTTGTAACCAGCTGTAGAATTTAACAAACTGGGGACGAGATGCAAATGTATGAAAAAGGATATTTCATGTGAAGTTATATTATCAAATGAAAATCCTGTGCCTGGTTTTGATGATATTTTTCTCATCACAGAATAACATGGGGAAAAAAAGACAAAAAAAGAAAATGTATACAGTCATTTTTGCCTAATTGATGCAACTTAAACATGTGACAAAAAGCAAGTGACCAGGATTGAGAGATAGCTGGTAGAGCCTGAATCAGCTGACCCAATTGCTGACGTGTACACATGTCAAACATAGGCTTCATTTAACCCAGGATCAGATGATTAACAAGGTCAAGCAATAAACTATATACAAGTGTAAGTGTCAGGAAACTATTGAACCTGGAGATTCCACTTCTACATGTATAACAGAAAAGGGATTAAAGCATAGTGAAGCCTAAATAAACTGAACCAAAGAATGAAAAAAAATAGAAATAGAAAAATGCTATGGTGTTCTATGATGTCACTGGTACTCACTGAGTTATGGAAAGAGGATGGGCAAGTCGGGCCTTTATTCCTTAGAGCGTAGGAAACTGAGAAGTGACCATACAGAGGTGTATGAAACCATCAGGGGCACAGATAGGATGAATGAGTACAGTCTTTTTCCCCCAGGGCTGGAAAATCAAAAACCAAAGGGCACAGGTTTAAGGCAAGAGGAGAGAGATTGAATAGAGACACGAGGAGACACTTGTATAGCAAGAACTGCTAGAGAAAGTGGCAGAGGCACTAAGATGGATAGGAAAAGTGGAGGCACATGGGACAAACACTGGCAACTGAGACTGGTTTAGATGAGGCATGGACCAGCTGAACTAAAGAGCCTGTTTCCGTGTTGTATAACTTTATGACTCTAAAAACCAAGAAAGGAGAAATAGCAATAGCTAAATGCAACAAACTAAAGAAATAATCAGAGAACATAGTAAAAGTGGTCAGTTCAAACATAAAATAACTTGTACGAAGAATGCACCATGTAATTAGAGATGGAACTAAAGAGATGGTGAAAAGTAAGACAAACTATCAAACAGTAAAGATGTAGATCTCAGTAAATTTAAGCTATCAATGGACACATCTGAAGAATAATACAGCCAACTCTGCAGAAGGGTAAATTAGAAATAAAACCTGCATATTAAGATCTATGCCAGCAGAAAGTATCTTTGCAGTGATCCAACAGTTGGAGATACACTGGGAATGTTCCTGTTGAGTTTCAACTACATAAGTGTAAGCATCAATTACAACAGAGAAACTGATTAAAGCTACACTCACTGGCCATTTTATTAGGTACACCTGCACACCTACTGATTAATG
Source organism: Hypanus sabinus (assembly GCF_030144855.1). Taxonomy (NCBI): domain Eukaryota; kingdom Metazoa; phylum Chordata; class Chondrichthyes; order Myliobatiformes; family Dasyatidae; genus Hypanus; species Hypanus sabinus. Next base: position 146,915,407 of record NC_082715.1, on the reverse strand, counting down.
CAAATAACTAATGAGCCAATCATATGGCAGTAACACAATGCTTAAATAAGCATGCAGACATAGCTAAGAGGTTCAGTTGTTGTTCAGACCAAACATCAGAATGGAGGAGAAATGTGACCTGAATGACTTTGACTGTAGAAAAATTGTTGGTGCCAAATGGGGAAGTTTGCGTATCTCAGAAACTGCTGATCTTCTGGAATTTTCAAGCACAACAGTCTCCAGAGTTTACAGAGAATGATGTGAGAAGCAAAATACATCCAGTGAGGGGCCATTCTGTGTGCGAAAAATGAGAAAGATCAGACTAGAATGGCCAGACTCTTTCGTTCAAGCTGACAGAAAAGCAACAGTAACTCAAACAACCACTCACTACAAAATTGATGCGCAGAAGAGCATCTCTACATGCACAACACGTCAAATTTTGAAGAGGATGGATTGCAGCTGCAGAAGACCATACTAGGTTCCACACCTGTACCTAATGAAGTGACCACTGAGTTAATAAAGTATTCTGGAATATATTCAGAAAAATATAGATTTTTAAAGAATTGTACAGAGATTGGGGGAAACAACGAAATAAATACTTCAAACACCTAAGAAGGTGAAAGCAGACTCAGTGACAGAAAAGGATGAAAAGTCCAGGGAGCACAGATAAAGACAGGGGAGTATAGCAAGGGAACATGGAGGATGAGAGTGCCTTAATCTCATCACATGCAATTTACTCGGTATTTCAAGCTTTCGTTATTTATTGCTATTTACTTGCTTTTGCACAGTTTGTTGCTTTCTAAGCTCTATTTGATTTTTCATTGATCCTGTTACAGTTATTATTTCATATATTTACTGAGTATGCTGCAGGAAAGTGAATCACAGAGGTATACGTGGTGACGTATATATACTCTGATAATAAAATTTACCTCGAACTTCTTGAACTTTATACGCCAGGTAACAGGGAAGGGAAAGCACTAGACCGGACCAAATGAGCTTGAAAACAATCAAAATAGGGCTGAGCATTCATGAATAACAGGTCAACTGTAATCTGATCCTAAGAAAACTTTGTGCCTTTAAAGAGCAAGTTTCCAGTATAACAGGAAGGATGACCACACTCATGCGCAAAGTTAGTTCAACAGCACTAAAGACTCTTATGTTGGATGGATGAAGAGGCTTGGCAAAGGATCCAAGACAAATTTCAATCAGCCCAACCTACCAAAATCATGGTACCAGTAAATATCCTGGAAAATGGCACACCAGCTTTACTATGAGGAAAGTGGTAGATATCACATCACAAGATCAGCATCTTCTTACCAGAGGATAGCTTTAAAAATATAGAATTAGAACCACTATGTAGGGCATCTTTGGAACACTACCACTTGGTGATCCACATATAAAAGCACTAAAGCAGAATACTAGCACATTGCCAACATCCTATGGAACCGAGTACAAGGTGGCTCCAATCAAGCATAGAACAAGAAATAAAATCCTCCCTTGTGGCCTATTGTGATCAGGCTGCAAAGACTCAGAAATGAATTACAGCTACTGTGATCTCCACGCAGACTAGTATTTGCCAAGCAAAATAACGCAAGCAGTAGGACTGCAGCAGCCATGGAAAGTCAGGGAGTGTAAGAGGACCATGCTGAGCGAAAAGTGAAACAATCTAATTGCCAAGGACCCAAACAGAAAGGAACTCAAAACCCTTAGCTCCACACTGCCGAGTTGAGAAATTCTACATCTTGAATCAATTAGGATATTCCAGAGTACAGCAGAGAAATGAGAATACTCCTGAAAGAATGATAGCCAAAATTTCTTTAAATAGCTGACACTGCACAGCTGTCACCAGGATGCTGAGTTTTAGGTATCTTGATCATGGCCAAATGCCATTTTGACAGACCATGATATCAAAAACATTGTGATTCTCCTCCATCTTCTGAGAGTACCTGACATGCCCACTCCTCTTGGCTGAAAGGTGAAGACAAGGAATCTGATTTGCCGTGTTTGGGTTTCACTCACAAGGGGTCTTTGCTGAGATTAGATTCAATTCAAGTTTAATTGTCATTTAACCATATATGAATGCTCATGAATACAGAAAAATGAGACAGAGTTACTACGGGGTCATGGTGCAAAGACACATTACCAACAATCACACAAGATCACAATCATATAATATGAATCCCTTCCCCTTATGATCATTACAGAACATCTCGCTGGTGCTTCCCACTTCCTCCCCCTTCCTTGCCCTTTTCCCAACCATGATTCCCCTCTCTCTGCCCCCTTCCCACTCTCAATCTACAACAGAAACCCAAAAGCCTAATATTTCTGGTCTTTGTCCACAAAAAGAGGCAGCAAACAACATTACGTCTTAATCTATTGAGGCTGTGGTCAGCTATGTATACCTGTCTGGACACACCCCTCTGCTGACTGCTCCTGTGGCTCCTCCCACAGACCCCTGTATAAAGGCGATTGGAGGCTCTGCTCCTCCTCAGTCTCCAAGATGCTGTGCCCCCTTTTGCTGCTAACAAAAGCCTGTTGTTCACCTCCCGTCTTCGAGAGTTATTGATGGTGCATCAGCCTTCCAACATTATATAGGTTTCAATTAGATCACCACTTCATTCTTCTGAATTCCAGTGATTACAGGCCCAGAGGCATCAAACGCTCTTCATATGACAAGCCGTCCAATCCTGGAATCATTTTTGTGAACCTCGTTTGAACTCTCAAGTTTCAGCATATCCTTTCTAAGATAGAAGGCCCAAAACTGCTCACAATACTCCAAGTGAGGCCTCACCAGTGATTTAAAGACTTAACATTACATCCTTGCTTTTATATTCTCATCCTCTTGAAACGAATTCTAACATGGCATTTGCCTTCCTCACCACAGACTCAACCTGCGAATTAACCTTTAGGGAATCCTGCACAATGACTCCTTTTCTATATTTTTTCTCCAGTTAGAAAATACTCAACCCTTAGATTTCTTCTACCGAAGAACATGACCATACACTTCCTGACACTGCATTCTATCTGCCATTTCTTTACCCAGTCTCCCAATCTGACTAAATCCTTTGGTTGCCTCTCAACTTCCATAAAATTACTTGCCTCCCCGTCTGTCTTCATATCATCTGGAAACTTTGCAAAAACGCCATCAATTCCAAATCATTGATATATAATGTGAAAAGAATTGGTCCCAACATAGACACTTGTGGAACACCACTAGTCACCGGCAGTCAACCAGAAAAGGCTCCCTTTATTCCCATTCTTTGCCTCCTGCCAATCAGCCTCTGCAGCTTCATGTGGGGCTCGTGGTCAATGGCCTTCTGAAAATCCAAGATCACAACATCAACCAATTCCCCTTTGTCTTTCCTCCTTGTTATTTCTTCAAAGAATTCAAACAGATTTGTCAGGCAAGATTTTCCCTTAAGGAAACCATGCTGACTATGGACAAATCAGGATGCTCTTTGGCTTGGACGAAAAGCTGGCATTCCCACCTATCTCCTGCTGCCCCCCCAAGGATGTGTGCTCTCCCCACTGCTCTTCTCCCTTTACACTAATGACTGCACCTCACAGGATCCATCTGTTAAACTCCTGAAGTTTGCAGACGACACAACTGTCATTGGCCTTATCCGAGACGGTGATGAGTCTGCATACAGACGGGCGGTGGAACGGCTGACCCTCTGGTGTGGTCAGAACAATCTGGAGCTAAATACGCTCAAGACTGTGGAGATGAGCTGTGTGAGTGGACTTCAGGAGGAGCCCCCAATACTGCCCCCCCCTCACTATACTCAACAGTATTGTGTCTGCTACGGAGACCTTCAGATTTCTGGGTGTCAAAATCTCCCAGGACCTGAAGTGGACACCCAATGCCAGGACAAATAGGTACAAGAACAGTTTCTTTCCGTATGCCATCAGTCTTATGAACACTTGAATTTTAGTCTATTATAAATCAATGAGGTGGATCTCATTGTATATAGTTTATGATTTTTTTTTATTATTATGATTATTTGCACTATTGTCTTGTTTGCTTTTAATTCTGTACAGAGAGAGCTCAGGGAAACCGGCATCAAATTCCCTCATACTTGGCAATAATAAAGGATTCTGATTCCGTTGCCTTTTTGGTAGCACAGATTGTGGGTTTGTAAGATGATGTCAGAGTAAACACAAGCAACTACAGTAAATTTTGTAGACAGTACAGAGTGCAGCCACCATGCTGCAGTGGTGAAGGGAATGAATGCTTAGTGGGATTGATTTGACAAAGTATGGGCTGATTTGTTCTAGGTGATGGGGAGCTTCTTGAGAGTTGTTGACACTGAACTCATCTAAGAAGGCGGAGGTTATTCCATTGTTCTTCAGACTAGTTACTTATAGAGAGTGGAATGGCTTTAGTATGTCAGGAGGTGAATCACTCAAAGGCTACTCAGCCTCTGATCTGCCCTTGTAACCATGGTATTTACATGGGTGATCCAGTTGAGACCCAACGGATACAGAACATTGTTGGTGGGAACATGACATTGGTCATGTCAATGAGCATCAAGGGTCAGTTGTTAGACTCATGCTTATGCTTTTCTGATCATGGTAATACCTCAATAAAGGGGAAACAACAGCGACAGAATCAACCCATCATTTTACCCAACAATTTATCTTCAGACTTCACTTATGATCTGAAAATAGGAGCACTTGTTGATGCAAGCGTACATGAAAAAGCATGAATTGTCAGGTTATAATTTGTAGACTTGTCACATTTAATTTTATTTCCCTTTGAAACTGAATCCATATTTGAAGCTCAAAACTTTAAAACAAAGAAACCAGAATTACTTTCTCCTGGAGTACTGGACTCCTTTATCAAACTTAAAGGAAGTGCTGTGTGGGGGGGGGTTAATGGAAGGGAGATGTTTCATTCCATTTCGAAACTAGTATCATAAATCAAAGTAATTTACAAAGATGATCTGTTAGTTTAAAATTTGACTGGATGAAGTTAACATCTGTTTTGTTGCGTTTTCATAGACTAGGCAGTAACCATGTCAGTATTAGAAATGTTGGACTTTCTTACCATTTTCGGGAGCCTCAATTCTTCCAGAATGGACAAATTATCACTATACAGATTTACAGAAATGTACAGCACAGAATCAGGCCTTTCAGCCCAATACATCCATGCCAATCAAGATTTCTACCTACGCTCATCCCATATACCAGCATTTGGTCCTCTCAACTTTTCCTATCCATGTACTTGTTCAAACTTCTTTTAAACATTGTAATTGTACCTGCCCCCTCAGATACTTCTATGCTTTTATCCACTCTCTTTAAACACATACTCTCAATTTTAGACTCTCCTATCCCAGAAGAAAAAGAATGCAACACTCTACCCCTCATAATTTTATAAATGTTCATAAGATCACTCATCAGCTTCCTTCACTCCAGGGAAAACAAGCCTGTCCAGTCTGTCCTTGTAACTCAAGACCTCCAGTCCAGGAATCTTTCTTGTACCCTGCAGAGCTTAATCACATCGTTCCTAGAACATCGCAACCAGAAGTGTAAGCTCCAAGCAGTTTCACCAATATTTCAAGTGCTTCAAAACTAAGGCTTTGTACAACTGCAATGTCCCAATCCCTATACTCAATGCTTTGAACCACGAAGTTAAGATTGACATATGCCTTCTTCATCACTCATCTAACTGTGCTGCTACTATCGGGGGTCTATGCTCTGACAAAGGGTCGTGACTTGAAACATCGGCTCTTTATTCCTTTCCATAGATGCTGCCTGACTTGCTGAGTTCCTCCAGCATTTTGTGTCTGTTATTCAAGGGACAATGTACTTGGACCCCAGGGTCACTCTGCTCAATAGAACTGCAACATGTCCTAATCTGGATTATAAGTAATTTTGCAGAATACTGCTAGTAAAGTTTTGCAATTCACTATTGAAAGTTTGTTTATCTTTAAATTCTCAGCTACTAAGCATCAATGAGCCAAGAATGTTATTTTTGACTCTGTCAATGCCAGTAGTGGAAGCAAATCCTTTGTGCTGAATCTCTTTTGTGTACAATCAGCAACTTGGCAGTGTTTCAGAACAAGCACACCTCATCAGTGCAAGTCAGGAATGGTGTTCTTATATAAACAAGAGAAAATCAAGAGATGCAGGAAATCCAACCAACACACACAACATGCTGGAGGAACTCAGCAAGCCCTGCAGCATCTATGGAAAGGAGTACAGTTGACATCTTGGGCCAAGACCCTTCAGCAGCTGCCTGGCCTGCTGAGTTCCTCCAGCATTTTGTGTGTGATGTGCCCTGGGCCATTTCTTTCAAAATTATTCTCTCGCTATTAGACTGAACTCTAGATAAAACATCTGTCCTACAACTCTAGCCTTTTACAAAACATTGATCAGTAACCATACTCATTACTTAAGACTGTAAATCTGTTTATTTATTTGTTTGTTTATCTAGATACAGTGTATCTTCCAGCCCTTCAAACTGCGTCGCATAGCAATCCCTGGATTTAATCCTAGTCTAATCACGGGACAATTTATAATGACCAATTAACCTACCACTCAGTGCGTCTTTAGAGTGTGGCAGGAAACCAGAGCCCTCGGAGGAAACCCATGCGATCACATCACAGGGAGAACATTAGAGGCAGTGGCGGAAATTGAACCCAGGCTGTTGGTACTGTAAAGTATTGTGCTACCCACTACGCTACCATGCTGCCTCCTGGAATCTAGAATCCTTCCTCAACTTCTCCACATTGCTGTCTTTAAGATGCTCTTTTAAACCTGCCTTCCAACCAAACTCTTATCATTTATTCTAATGTCTCTTACCCACTCAGCATGGAATTGTCATTGATAATGCTCTAAGATTTTTTTTCACTACTTTAAAAGGTGACACGTAACTGAGTATTCAAGCTGAGTTACCAGTTCCCCATTTGGACTTGGCCTTTGCAATCAGATATTTCAACGAGAACATCTTTATAAGAAAGGCTGCTGTGAGTGATACCATCTGGTTTATTTAACACAGTTTGCAGTTCATGCAGTTGTAGTGAACAACCATCAACTTGCATCTGACTAAAATTAGCGGCAGAATTCATGACGTAATGCTCTTGATACACCGTGAGCAACTCCATGTAATAATCGATAACATTTTGAATGCATTCTGCTGGAAGGATCTTTTGTGGCCGAGGAATTATTTTTCTTTGATGCTCTGAATACAAGCAGTAACAACAAGGGGGCATTTTCTCAGTGGCGAGACTATTTTCTAGAATCTAGTGAACGATTTGGCCACTGATAAGATGCTCCCTTGCTGTCACTGCCTGACTGGATTCTTTCCTCACAGGTATAGGAATAAACTTAAATTTGACTATAGTCAACTGTTCCTTTCAGTTATTATTTCACATAATAGAAATCAATAGATTAAATTGTTTGTCACGTGGAAACAAGCTGCATACTGGAGATATATTATTTTTTTTTAATATATAGTATTTACAGCTTCTGTGAGGCAAAGCAGTACTACTAATGGATTTTGCTTCACAGCAAGAGTGGACAAATACTAATTTCCTAACATCGCATACTGAGCAAAACAGTTGGAATACATCAATGGGTTTCTCAACAATACTTCAGATCAATGAGTGTAATCCAATTTGACTGACATTCTCTTTTTTAAACAACTTTAGCGGCGATTTGAGAAGAAAATTCAAATCAGTTTTAACAAGATGAGCATTGTCATAATTCTCACATGCAGAGATTCAGAATCACCTCCATTCATTTTAAACCGTTTAGTTTCAATAGATTTTTTTAATAAAAATATTATTCCTACAATATCCCTCATAAATTACTGATAAAAGTGGATAGTAAAATGACAATTAGTCCAAGATTTTTTTAAAAAGCATCAAATCAATACTTGAGAGAAGTTAACTACAGTATTGTCTTTGTTTTCCTATCTAAACAGTGATGCTTAATCAAAAAAGAGCTGAATTGAGAAGATGGTGGAAAAATCAGAAGACAGAAGTTAAAGCAATCTTCAATTTCAAGTCAATTTTACTTGCCACATTGGAACCAGTTACCAGGCTGCAGAGATTTTATTTGATATAAGTCTCCAACCCCAGCTGAGCAAAACAGAGTGTTTTATCTGTTTCTCCACCTCTAACCATCCCTTTCTTTGAAGGTGGCTTTCATCTGCAAGCATCTGAAGTTACATTTCTTTCCTGGTTTAGGACATAGTGCAAAACAAAAGGCATAAACACTTGTTGCACACAAGATTTTGTATCCTGCAAGAAAGATGCAGTTAATTCATCCCAGATTCATTCACCTCTTATTTCATTTTTTAATAAAATGGAATGATATTTTGGTCAACTTTAATATTAAAGGACAAATAATATTACATATACATACTACCACTGTTGGTTCTTCTAACTATTAATACAAAACTAAAAATTACAAGCAGTTTATTATGAGGTCTAATCCCCTTTTTCAAAGTGTTTGTGAGCTATCAACAATAATACTGCATTATCATTTTAGTCCTGATGAAGAGTCTCAACCAACATCATTGGTTCTTTATTCCTTTTCATAGGTGCTGCCTGACCTGCCAAGTTCCTCCAGAATTCTGTGTGTGTAGCTCTGGATTTCCAGCATCTGCAGAATCTTGTCTGTTTAACCTTCTAATGTTAATTTCTGATTAATTTCACTGCCAACACTGCTTGACATAAATGAAGATTGAGTGAAGTAGGATAGTTTCTCAATCTCTGAGGGATTTCACATCATTATTGGGCATGAATATTTCACATTTTACTTCTGGTATTCAGAACTTTGGTCTTTGTTCAATAAATAAAAATCAATGACAAAAATTACAGGCTCTTTCATGCTTTTCATTCATTCTTTGTTTCTACTTTCATAAAATGTAATCCTTTTAGTTTCCACCCCGTTTCTGCTCACACTTTGATTCTTTTGAATGTTTTCATCATTGTCACACCACTGAATAAAACATACCACAATCAAATAGGATTGGTTGGAAGTAAACGTGCATTCTTAAAGCCACGTGGCATTCTGAAAGTAAATTGAAAGGAAATTTAAAATATTCATTGTTGATATTTATTGCAGGCACCAAGTTCTGTCAATGAAATAAAAAAAATTGATTACGAGGTAAGTCTTCAGGATTTTTTTGGGGTTTTGCTGGATAAAGCAAAAAACAAATCAAGCTCTTGCCATAGTCAACCTGTCAGCAAGCTAAAGAACCGTTCAATAATATAGTGACCACAACTGCTGATGGATAGTAACATTGGAACTCATTGCTTTTTAAAAAACTTTTATAGTGTATCTAATTGATGCAACTGATAAGATCACGGCTTTGGTGGAGTACTTACCACAGATACTGAGGGGAGCAATGGAGAGGAGGTGGTAAATGACTTTTGTTCTAATAATATTTTGTTGTGAAATAGCTTTGTGGCATATCATCACTCTTAGGAACCTGTTGATTATGTATCATGTAGTGATTGCTCAACTGCACTCAGCTAGATTTGTAATTAAGTCAACAGAACCCTGATTACTTTCACAAATTACAGGAGGTTCCAGGCCAAATCCAGCTTCATTAAGAAATTCAGGAAAAATGTACTTAATCAAACTGTGGTTAGAAAATAGAACTGTTAATGCATAAACATTGGCACAGAATACTTGGACTGAAATGGACTGTTTTTGTGCTGTGCATCTTATATACGGGTTGCAAACAACAAAGACAAGCCTGATGATGAGATTAAAGAGGTACAGCATGGAAACAGGCTTTTCAGCCCATCAAGTGGATGCTAACATCAGACAACTATTTACAATAAACAAGAAAAAAATCTGTGGATGCTGGAAATCCAAGTAACACACACAAAATGCTGGAGGAACTCAGCAGGCCAGACAGCATCTATGGGAAAGAAGGCCACAGAAGAATTAAAAGGGAGGAGCACCAGAGGGAGGCTGTGGGCAGGCAAGGAGATAAGGTGAGAAAGGGATAAGGGCCTCTTCCTTCTACACCTCTTCCTTCACTACCATTCAGGGCCCCAAACAATCCTTGCAGGTGAGGCAACAACTCACCTGAGAATCTATTGTGGTTATATACTGTGTCTGGTGCACTTGGTGTGGCCTCCTGTATATCAGTGAGACCCAGTGTAGACTGGGAAACTGCTTTACCGAACATCCACTAGAAGAAGCAGAGGCTATCCATTTTAATTCCACTTCCCATTCCAATTCAGATATATCCTTCTCTGGCCTCTTCCACTGTTGTGATGAGGCCAAACTCAGGTTGAGGAGCAACACCTTACATTCTGGGTAGCCTCCAACCTGATGGCATGAACATCAGTTTCTCGAACTTTTGATAACGACCATCTCCCCCCCCCCCCCCCTCACCATTCCCTACCTCTGGTGATCCTCCCCACTTTTCTTTCTTCCATGGCCTTCTGTCCTGGGTGTTACAGTAACACTTTCTCCAACCCTGTATCTCTTTCACCAATCAACTTCCCAGCTCTTTACTTCACCCCTCCCCTCCTGGTTTCATCTATCACCCTGTGTTTCTCTCTCCCCTCCCCTCAGCTTTTAACTCTACTCCTCATCATTATTTCCTTCAAGGGTCTCAGCCTGAAACATCGACTGTACTCTTTTCCATTGACGCTGCCTGGCCAGCTAAGTTCCTCCAGCATTTTGTGTGTGTTATTTACAATATTTATTTTGTTATTCATTTGACATTCCCTTTCACTCCTGCAAGTTTTTACCACTCAATGCCACACTAGGGCTGATTTGGTCAATTAGTCTTTCAGCTCACATAGAATGGGGCAGGAAACTGGAGTTCCTAGCACCTATATACTCACAGGAGAATGTGAAAGCTCCACACCTATAGCACTTGAGGTCAGGATTGAACCCGGGTCTCTGGCAATGTGATAGCATACTCAGTACATGGCTTTTCATGGTCCAACTGCAGCACAATATACTGCAGAAACTATCCTTCTGCCCAGACTGCACTCAGATTCAGTGACTCTCCTGGAACACTGCTATACACGGGGTGATTAATAAGTTCATGGCCTAAGGTAGAAGGAGTCAATTTTAGAAAACCTAGCACATTTATTTTTCAGCACAGTCCCCTCCTACATTTACACATTTAGTCCAGCGGTCGTGGAGCATACGGATCTTGGACCTCCAGAAAGTGTCCGCAGCAGGGGTGATTGATAAGTTCAAGGCCGAAGGAAAAATGATATGAGTTAACTTCAAACTTTCTGCATGAACACTCAAAGAGTTGAACTGCATGTGTGTGTAACGAGAGCTGTATAACTCATCTCCTTCTACCGTAGGCCACAGACTTACCAATTACTCATGCTGTGGACGCTTTCTGAAGGTCCAACATCCGTGTGCTCCATGACCACTGGACTAATTGTGTAAATATAGGAGGGGACTATGTTGAAAAATAAATGTGCTAGGTTTTCTAAAATTGACTCTTTGTACCTTAGGCCACAAACTTATCAATCACCCCTCATAATTCTGTCGTTCTTCAATAGCAAGTAATCAACTGGATCAATGTCAAAATACCTTGATTACATTACCCATGGTTAATTTGATGACTGAACGAATGTTATTCTTCCCCTCATTAAAATCAAGTTTCTTACAGAACCTTTTCACTTAAAAGTAGTTATTAAAATGAGTGTATTCTTTAAGGGTTCTAAATAGGGCTCCTTTCAAAAAAGTTGTTAAAGAGGGCAAGGGAACTATTCCTTGATAATTGTCAAAAATAACCATCCGGCCAGTTCCTTTAAAATGCCGCACAACAGTTATCAAAAGATCAACATGACATTTTACTTTCATGTGCCAGAAGTCCCAGACAGTGTACTCAGACCCAATCATATAACACTGAATAATGAAGAGTGTGCCAAGCACCGCATAGCTTGGCACAAAGCAGGTGTAGCCAAGGCAATGCAGCTTGAACACTTGTCTCACTTCACTGTGACCCAGTTTCCTGACAAGTAATTACAATGACCAAGATCAGCTGGCTGCCTGACATTATCGTCACTTGAGCCCACAGCATGCTCAACCAGCAAATTATAGAGCGGTACCTCTATGGAACAATTTAGAAGCCATCCAGCTGGCATCAGGACACAGATGCTAAATGTGATAAATGCAAAGCCAATGACTGCCCATCTGAAGCCAGACAACATCATGAATTAAAAATTCTGTGGATAAATCAATTGCAGAGAGAGAATTCAAAATTCCTTCCCATTCTAGTTACTGCCCCATTAAGTATGTGCATACTAACTTGAACTGAGATAGAGTAGATGCCTTCTTTAGAAAAGAACAAGGCTGGGTCCTTGGGGTGAAAAGCTATTTTTGTAAGAGTTTGGAGGAACATCCTCAAATGAAACAGTGAACATACAGTTTCTTTGATTTTAAGCATTTCACAAAGAGGATTTGTTCATTCTTTGCAAACATGCAGCTGATTACTGCCATAAGGTTGCTAGTAATTTATTTTCAAATGTCAAATTACAAAATACCACAAGACCATTTCAGGGCCACTGGCAAAATTATTAACACTTTTTATTCCCAAAACAGAAACAATATTGTCAAAGAACAACTGCAGAATACAGCAAAAGTCACACAACGTCACCATGAATTATCTGCATCACTGAATGATGACTGTCACATCCATACAGATGCTGTGCAAGAGCAATTCAGTTGGTTCCACTGCTCCTCATAGCCCCATACTCCTCTTCCCACAGTCCTGCTAATTCTTCCCTTTCAGCTTTATCCAATTCCTTTAATAACCGAATTTGCCTCCACTACTATGTCACTACATTCCACACCCTAACTACTTGTTATGTAAAATGATCGTTTCTCATCTCACTTTTGCATCTTTTGCTAATCACCATCATTCTCACATGACCCCTCCACCAGTGGGAACAGTTTCACTTGGCAACTTAGTCTATACCAGGGGCTCCCTAACTATTTTTATGCCATGGACCAATACCATTAAGAAAGGGGTTTGAGAGGTTGGGAATCCCTTGTCTATACTCTTTACAACATTAAATATCTCCAGCACATTTCCTCATAATTGCTCTTTTCCAAACAGTCCAACCCCAGATTTTCCAGTCTATTTAAATACCTGAAGTTCCTCATTTCTGGAATTATTTTGATAAATCTTATCTGTGTTCTCTCAAAATGCTTTATATTTTTCTGTAAAGAATGGTACCCACAGTTGGACACAATACTTCAGATGTCATCAAGCCAATATTTTACAAAGATTCATAACTTCTCTTGTACTCCCTGTTCTGTATGCTCTTTTTAAAAGAAAAGGCACATTATCAACCTGCCCTGAAACTACCCTTGAATCCCTGTCATGTAGAATTGTGACCTGCAATTTACATTGCATCTTCTCATTCTATCACCCAAAATGGAACATAGAAATCTACAGCACAATACAGGCCCTTCAGCCCACAATGTAGTGCCAACCACATAACCTACTCTAGAAATTGCCTAGAATTTCCTTAGCACATAGCCCTCTATTTTTCTAAGCCCCATGCACCTATCTAAGAGGCTCTTAAAAGACCCTATTGTATCCACTTCCACCACTGCCACCAGCAGTACATTCCATGCACCCACTACTACCTGTGTGAAAAACTTACCCCTTACATCCCCTTTTTACCTATTTCCAAGCACCTTAAAACGATCACCCCTTGTGCTAGCCATTTCAGCCCTGCAATAAAGCTTTTGGCTATCCACACGATCAATGCCCCACATCATCTTATACACCTCTATCAGGTCACCTCTCATCCTCCATCGTTCCAAGGAGAAAAGGCCAAGTTCACTCAATCTATTCTCATAAGGTCTGCCCTCCAATCCAGGCAGCATCCTTGTAAATCTCCTCTGCACTCTCCCTTAGTATCCATATCCTTCCTGTAGTGAGGTGACCAGAACTGAACACAGTACTCCATCTGGAGTTTAACCAAGGTCTTGTATAGCTGTAACATTACCTCACAGCTCTTGAACTCAATCCCACAGTTGATGAATGCCAACACAGCATACATCTTCTTAACAACACTGTCAACCTGTGTAGCAGCTTTGAGTGGCCTATGGACACGGACCCCAAGATCTCTCTGATCCTCCACACTGCCAAGAATCTTACAATTAATATTATATTCTGACTTCAAACGACCTACCAAAATGAACCACTTCGCACTTATCTGGGTTGAAGTCCATCTGCCACTTCTCAGCCCAGTTCTGCATCCTATTGATGTCCCACTGTAACCTCTGACAACCCTCCAGACTATTCACAACACCCCCAACTTTTGTGTCATCAGCAAATTTACTAACCTACCCTTCTACTTCTTCATCCAGGACATTTATAAAAATCACAAAGAGGAGGGGACCCAGAACAGATCCCTGTGGAACACCACTGGTCACTGGCCTCCATGCAAAATATGATCCATCTACAACCACCCTTTGCCTTCTGTGGGCAAGCCAATTCTGGATCCACAAAGCAAGGTCTCCTTGGATCCCATACCTCCTTACTTTCTGAAGCAGCCTTGCATGGAGAACTTTATCAAATACCTTACTGAGATCAATATACACCACCTCCACTGTTCTGCCTTCATCAATGTGTTTTGTTACTTCCTCAAAGAATTCAATCAGACTTGTAAGGCACAACCTGCCCTTGACAAAGCCATGCAGACTATCCCTAATCAGATTATGTCTCTCCAAATGCTCATAAATCTTTCCTCTCAGGATCTTCTCCAACAACTTGCCCACTACTGAGGTCAGACTCACTGGTCTATGATTTCCTGGGTTATCTCTACTCCCTTTCTTGAACAAGGGAACAACACTTGAAACCCTCCAATCCTCCGGTACTTCTCCTGTCCCTATTGATGACGAAAAGATCGTTGTCAGAGGCTCAACTATCAGCTCCCTCGCTTCCCACAGTAACCTGGAGTATACCTCATCCAGTCCCAGTAACCTAATGCTTTTCAAAAACTCCATCATATCCTCTTTCTTAATGTCTATATGCTCAAGCTCTTCAGGGTCTTTTCCCAAGGTTTTTTTTCCCTGGTGGATACTGAAGGAAAGTATTCATTAAGTACCTCCGCTACCTCCTCCAACTCCATGCACACATTTCCACTATTGCATGATTGGTCCTCTTCTCACATGGCTCATCCTCTTGCCCTTCACATAGTAGTAGGATGTCTTGGGGTTCTCCTTAATCCTGGTCACCAAGGCCTTCTCATAGCCCTTTCGGGCTCTCCTAATTCCATTTTTAAGCTCCTTCCGAGCAACCTTGTAATTTTCTAGAGCTCTAACAGTACCAAGTTTCTTGAACATTTCATAAGCTTTTCTTTTCTTCTTAATTAGATTTTCTACATCCTTGGTATACCATGGTTTTTTAACCCTACCATCCCTTCCCTGCCTCAATGGAACATACCTGTGCAGAATTCCATGCAAATGTTCCCTGAACATTTGCCACATTTCTGCTGTGCATTTCCCTGATAACATATGCTCCCAAGTTCCTGCCTAATAGCATCACATTTTCCCCTACTCCTATTAAACGTTTTCCGAAACTTTCTGCTCCAGGGCTATGGCGTAGGAGATAGTTGTGGCCACTACCTCCAAAATGCTCTCCCACCAAGAGATCTGGCACCTGACCACGTTCATTTCCCAATACCACATCAAGTACAGCCTCTCCTCTTGTATGCTTATCTACATATTGTGTTAGAAAACCTTCCTGAACACTCCTAACAAAATCCACCCTATCTAAACCCCTTGCACTAAGGAGATACCAAACAATATCAGGAAAGTTAAAACCTCCCATCACAACAACCCTATTATTATTGCACTGTTCCAAAATTGACCTCCCTATCTGGGGTCTATAAAAAACATATAGTAATTGCCCCTATGAACACATTACGTTCCTCCGTACTAAATTTCCTCTGCCACTGAGCCACCCTTTGCACCAATCTATCTTCTTCTCCTTTAATTCTCCACATATCATTATTACTCCAAGTCATCTGCAAATTTGAAAACTGTGCCCTGTAACAAGTTAATAATCTGTATTAAGAAAAACAAGGACATCATACAGAGTCCAAGGGAATTCCACAGTACTCTTATCTTCCAGTTTAAAAAAATAAGCTCTCCCTAGTACTGTTCCATTACTAGTTTTATTTTCTATCCATGCTGATACAAATGCTCTTAATGATGATGCAGTATTTTATCCTTGTGTTACCTGTATACCACAGCAACCACGTTTCTTCTCACTAACTTCAAAATCTCTATTATTAGAGATGATTAGCAATCCAGCTAGTTTCACAGTTCCTTCTCTACCACTTCCTCCATATAGCTCTGAAAAATTCTTGCATAGGCTTATCCAATTCCTTAAAAACATTAGAATTCAGTCTCCTTTTACTACTACTCCACAACAATTCTCGTTTTAACCACTTGCTAAGTAAAATATTGTTCCTTGTATCATATTTGGTCCTTTTGCTAATCATCTTCATTGTGTATCCTTTCTTGGCTTCCTCCTATTAATCCACGAACAAACTGGCTGTTGACACCATCCTTAATTATGGTTTATTGAACTTTCCCAAGGTATTACAGGATTTACCCACACCCCACTTTCAAACAACATTCGTGATTTCCAAATCTTTAGGCACCATCCCACATGAATCTGCTGATTAAAAATTACAGCCATTCCTGTCCTTACTACCATCAGCAACCACATAAGGTGAATTTTCTATAGTTACAGATCAGATCAGAGATCTGATCCATAGTTACAGATCAGAGAAATTTTTTTTAAGTTGGCAAGACAAAGATAGAGTATGAGAAAAGACTGGTAGTAAACATACAAGGCAATCTAGATATTCATAGGGGTTCATGCAAAAAAGAAAGGGATTGCAAGCATTAAATTTAATCATGGGCAAAAAATATGGATAAGAAACTAAATGAGTATATTAGTCCAAGGAAGAAAACATTAGTGAAATCCAAACAAAGGAATATATAGTTCATATTTGAGATGAGTTAAAATTGACAGATACAAAAGAAAAATCAGCATTGCTTTGTGAGCAGTGATGAAAACTTTTAACCAAGAGGCATACTTTATTGTGGACCTTGAGAAATAAGAAGCTTTGTAGAAGCAGAGGGGTTTAGAGAAGATTAATATGAGCTGTGTAAGCTATAATGCTCAAGAAGTGGCTGCCAACAGTGAAGCAAAAGAGGTAGAGGGACAAGGATTTAAACACTCTTTAGACTGAAGTGCTGGGGTCACAAGTAACTGATGAAAAGTATCCTGCTGTTGATTGAATATGAGCAGCTATCAATTTTCCATTATCTAATCACAAAGATAGATGATGCAAAGCCAGAGAAGACAGCACCAAGAATGTCAACTCTAAATAGAAAATACACGGATAAGGATTTCAGAGGCAGATGGGTTGAGGTAGGAAAAAAAGTGGACGATATTCTGGAGGTTTATGTAGTCAAGCTGATGTAAAACATAAGGTCAAATGGTCAGATTAGGATCCAAAGGGAAACCAAAAATGTAAGTTGTTTATTTTAGCTAAAGGAAACGGGCAGGAAAGAAGTTCAAATCATATGGATAAGAAATTTGCGATAGTACTGGAGGACAATGTTTTATTTTTCCTACTGTTTAACTTAAGGGTTCCCAAGCTTTTTAATGCCATGGGTCCCTACCATAAACCAAGGGGTCCGTGGACCACAGGTTGGGAACCACTGGACTTTAACTGAAAGAAACTGTGGTTCATCCAAGAGCAGTAAAACAACTAAACAAGTGGATCAGTTGGCAGAATATTGGAAAATATGAGATAGGCATTATCACCACACAGATGGAAACCATCCCACTGTCTTCTAATTATGGAGCCAAGGGGAAACTGCAGAGTTAAGAAGGAGCTATGAATATTTTCTGAATGAATCTCGGAATCATGTTTATTATCACCAGCGTGTGACATGAAATTTGTTAACTTAGTAGCAGCAGTTCAATGCAATACAAAATATAGAAGTGAAAAATAATAAAATAATAATAATAATCAACAAGTAAATCGATTAGTTACGTGTATTGAATATTTTTTTTTAAATGTGCAAAAAACAGAAATACTGTATATTAAAAAAAAGTGAGGTAGTGTCCAAGGATTCAATGTCCATTTAGGAGTCGGATGGCAGAGGGGAAGAAGCTATTCCTGAATCACTGAGTGTGTGCCTTCAGGCTTCGCTACCTCCTACCTGGTGGTAAAAGTGAAAAAAGGGCATGCCCTGGGTACTGGAGGTCCTTAATAATGGACGCTGCCTTTCTGAGACACCACTCCCTGAATATGTCTTGGGTACTTTGAAATAATCCTCCGTAAATCATACCTAGTTTTCTGGTACAGGCCTGGGTCACCAGACTTGAATTCCACAGATCTAGCCTTCAGCAGATGACGTACCTCCTGGTTCACCCTTGTCTTTTGGTTTGGGAATGTACAGTAAGTCTTTGTACACTTGTCCACACAGGTTTTAATGAAGTCAGTAACAATTGCAGTATACTCATCTAGATTCAAACGCTGAATACAGTCCAGTTCACTGATTCAAAGCAGTCCTGTAGGCGCTCCTGTGCTACCCTTGTCCATACCTTCTTGGTCCTCACTGCTGGTGCTGCAACCTTCAGTCTCTGCCTATATTCAGGGAGTAGAAGTACAGCCAGGTGATCAGACATCCCAAAGTGAGGGCATGGAATAGCACGGTAGGCATTCTTGATGGTGGTGTAGCAATGGTCCAGTGTGTTGCTTTCTCTGGTATTGCAACTGATCTATTTATGGTAATTGCTTAGTAATTTTTTCCAGACTGGCTTAGTTAAAATCTCCTAAAACGATGGTGAAGACGTTAGGGTGCGTTGTTTCATGCATATTGATGCCATTGCTCAGATCATCTAAATCCTATTTGACACTGGCCTGAGCTGGAATGTAAACTGCTACCAGAATGATCCCAGAGTACTCCTGTGGTAGGTAAAAAAGGTGGCACTTAACTACTAGATATTCCAGGTCTGGTGAGCAGAATTGGGACAACACTGATATATTTGTGCACCAAGAAGAGTTGATCATGAGACATACTCCTCCACTTCTGCTTTTGAGAGACTCTATAAATCTATCCTGATTGTGTACAGTAAACCCTTTGATCTGAATTACTGCATCCAGTATGAAAAGGGTTAACCAGGATTCCATGAAACAAAGGACACACGCGGTCCTAATATCCCTCTGATTCAGTCTCAAATGTAATTATGCAAGGTTTAAAAGAAATATCTTTCTACAGTTGCTAAAATTGCGGCGATACAACGAAAAAAAAAAGCTGGGGAAACTTTGCAGCAAACTATTGAGCTAGACTTCTTAGTTATTATATGATATAGAATTAAGAAAGTGACCAGCAATGGTGCAATGGAAACTTGATAAGTACTTTGGATACAGATTAAGATGTACTTTAGAAATAGAAGCTGGGCTGGACTATTCTGTCATTCAATAAGATTTCGACTAATCAAGAAGCTGGAAGATTCCTCCTAGCACGTGTTCTACTGATGGACACCATGCAGATTCCCACAGAAGCAGGGAATCACCAGCAGTTTGTGGTCAGTAACAATGCTGTCTTGACCTTGCTGAAGTTTACAAGGGTAATCTTGCATTTATAATACCCTGCAAATTCCAGACATGGTACTGGTGAATGATATGTCATATGCTGCTGTTCATCACAAAATGAGAAGTAGTTCCTTTCAGCTTGGGTTCCGTGAATTGAACATGGTCTTAAATATCAGTGATAGCAATTGTGCATACTGACAAAAGTCTTTTACTGAAGATTCAAGAATCTCTTGTGAAAAGAAAAGTTAACCAAGGTCCTGACAAAAGGTCTCGGCTCGAAACGTCAATAGTGCTTCTCCTTATAGATGCTACCTGTCCTGCTGTGTTCCACCAGCATTTTGTGTATGTTGCTTGAATTTCCAGCATCGACAGATTTCCTCGTGTTTGCTTAACCAAGGAAGTGTGGCTGAAACTCTTGAGTAAGAGTCACACATTTCAACATAGGACTTCATAAAGGACAAGAGACTTCCCAAGTCTAGTCCGGCATTTTTTTAAGACATGCCTGATCTGTAAATCATTTAACCACAATTTCTCCATATCCTTAAACATCTTAACTCAACAGCAATTTACATATGTCATATTTGAAAAATATTTATCCACTTCTCAATTTCTAACTCCAAGAGGAACTACATTCATTCTTTTCAGTATTTAAACACGATGATTACATTGGAAAAACAAGTACTGACATTTATGGAATTGCTCTCCCATTCTACAGAAGTTACTTAACCAAAATCTTTACTCATAAAAGACATTGAATAGAAGCACAAGAACACACACTCAGTCGGCTCTTTATTAGAATAGACTGGCCACTAAGTGTATATTCATGGTCATGTACTGCTGTAGTCCATCCACTTCAAAGTTCGACAAGTTGTGCATTCACATATGCTCTTCTGGACACCCTGTTGTAACACGTGCTTATTTGAGTCACTGTTGTCTTCCTGTCAGCTTGACCCAGTCTGGCCATTCTCCTCTGACCTCTCTCATTAATAAGGAGTTTTTGCCCACAGAACTGCCACTCACTGGAAGTTTTTTTTTTGTTTTTCACACCAACTTTACAGACTGTTGTGCATGAAAACCCCAGATACTCTAACCACACTGTCTGGCACCAACAATCATTCCACAGTCAAAGTCACTTACATTACATTTCTTCCACATTCTGATGTTTGGTTTAAATAACAACTGAACCACCTGATCATGTCCCAAACACGAGAAGATCTACAGATGCTGGAAATCTGAGCAACAAACTCAAAATGCTGGAGCAACTCAGCAGGCAAGGCAGCAGCTATGGAAAAGAGTTCAATCAACGTTTTGGGCTGAGACCCTTCATCAGGACTCATGACAATGTCTACCTGCTTTAAAGCATTGAGTTACTGCTACATGATTAGCTGATTGGATATTTGCATTAGGAGGATGTGTATAAGTGAATTAATAAAGTGGCCACTCAGTATATACTCCAATTCATGATGATATTTCATTAAACTCTACAAACTAAAACAAAAGTTTATCACAAAACTTCTGACCAAACAGTAAGAGTTCACAATCATCCTGAGTACTTGAACGGATCAGGTTCAGCCTAACAATGCTGCAACTATCAGAAAAATACAATATTTTTACTTCATAACGATAGATATATCTGTATAACACAGTTCACAACCTCAGGACACTTCCTTACAGACAGTTAAGAACTTTTTGAAACAATCACTATTGCAGTGCAAGAAATAGCATCTGATAGAATTTGTAAACTAATGATTTAATTTTAATGTGGAATTTACTTGTTTGCATTTTAAAGTTCAAACATATTGTTATTTCAGTTTGCATTAGTGATGTAGCCACAATATGCCTTTGTTGCTGATTAGCCAAAAAAGTTCATTACAAAGAAGTTATTATGTTAAAACTAATGCCTTCTTTCAAATGATTGAGTAGTATATTTGTGCAAACACAAAAGCAATAATGAAATGATTTCAATCAAAGAACAACCTAATGGAAATTTTATTGGATCAGAGTTTTGAACAAGTGCTGTTATGAAGGGCATTGGTAGCCAAGCAGTTAGTGTAATAGTGGACTACAGATTGCATATATTAAGTTATGATATTATACATAATAGTTTGGTCAAGTTGGTGGGGTTCTCAACTATGTGCTGCTTCAGTAAAAGCTGTAGATCTTAGACATCTGTAAACATGTTTGCAATTCTGGCCATTATGTCCATGCTAGCTCAGGCAGAGCAACTCGCTACCTCCAACCACTGGCTCTTTGTCCATAGCATTGCAAAATTCCTTTCATCATTTATTTATCTATCCAATTCCGTCTTGAAATCCACAATGGAACATTTCACCTCCACGTCCAGAGGCAGGCAAATTGCAAACACAACATTCTTCCTTGTCCCATAGAAAGGAACATCTCTATTACTGTTATAATTCACTAATAGGTAGTATTTGTGGAAGCTAGACAGAGCAGGAAGATGCCAGATTTTTCAAATTACCTCTCTGCAGGGCAAAATGGATTACAGCTGGTCCCAACACCAGTTCTGGCTTTCATTGAACAGGGCAGAAGAGAGGGAGAATGAATCCCTTCAGAAAACTAGTTGAAGTTTCTGCTCATCTGTGATACCGTGACAAAGAAATGAAGAGGATCAAGCTTGACTTAATGGATTACCAACAGATTGAGACTAATATAAAAATTAAGAATGCCCATCCAATATGACTAACCAGTAGCAACTGGCATTGCAGAAGAGTGGGGAAAAACACTGGGGGGAACTTGATTCTTCAAGTGCTTGTCTTTGCATTTGGTTTTCACTATCACCTCTGTCGGAGTGTAAAGCAATGCAATGCAAATGAACTGAAAAAGTAATTTCCTTCTAGAGATGGCATGATTCACTTTCACATTTACAAAAGGGAACAGCAATGTACACTGATTAAATAAAATTAAACAAAGTTTCTCTATTCCCATGGCTACAGTGTCAGCCATACCCAGTTCCAGATCAATGTAGTCTACAGAAAGGATGAAACATAGTCACCATTATCTTGGGACTTCTAGTTCATCCCACTTGGGTTCTTTTCTATCAGTTCTTTCACAAAGTTTGAACTAAAAGTTAATTATTTATTTCAAATGAAAACGGGAAGTTAAGGAAACACCAGCAGGCCAGTCTGATGAAGGTTATTAAACTGAAACGTTGATTTCACTTCTGTCTTCACAGATGTACCCAGATCTGCTGAGCATTTTTAAGATGCTTTGTTTTGTTTCAGGTTTCTAGCGTCTGTTTTGTTCTTCCTTCATTTATCTCACTTCATCTGGAATATTCTATACTTAAAAACATATAAATCTTGTAAAATGTAGTTGCACCACTATATATATATACACCCAACGTTAAGTAGGGGACAATAATTTGCATTAAGTCCAGATTAAACTACACCATTGTTAGATGTAATACAGCAGCTTTTAAATCCATTTATGTACATTATCTTTGAATGTGCTGAAGATGTATGTCTTTGGTCAGCCTTAAACATGAGAAAATTGGGGCAGGTTGGTGATTGGAAAATCGGGTAGTCAATTAACATAAATATCCTTCTAGAATTGGGCAGTGGCATACAGTAAATAGGTTGTCAACTGAGTTCTAATTACTCATTTGAATAGAAGGATTCTCTTAATGTAAGAGAATCTTGTCTCTGTCAGTTTAGAATATCCCAATGAACCCTTCCAACAATGAATAATGCACTCAAGGTTCAGCTTCAATTGCATCCTCACGTTTCTGGTGTGAAGCATGACCCTTCTGATTCAGCAGCAAGAGTCCTACAACTGAACTTCGGCTGGGACGATACATTTAAATTAATTTCACATCTCACAATAAAAACTTACACACTGCATCACAAGAAAATTCTTTGGCTTCTATCCTAAGTGACACGGGATACATTTTCCTTTAAGCTAGCAAACACGGGGGGGGGGAATGATCCAAATGTGGGTAACAAGAGAATTTAAAGATGAAGGGAAAAGATTTATAATTTCAAAACATTAAGGACTAGGAAAATTTCAAATTCTTAACAAAGGAAATTGATAAGGAAAACTAAAATAGAATAAGTTGGTAAGAAACATGAAAATAGATATCTAAAGGGGAAAAGATCAGCTAAAGTTAATATTGGTCCTTAACAGACTATGACAGTAGGAATAATATTGATAAAGAAATAACAAAGAATTTAAACAAATATTTATGTTGCGGCTGCCTTCACAAAGGGTACAAAATACCTCCCGAAGAAGGTATAGAGTAAAGCTTTAGAGTAAATGAGGTCAAACAATTTAGAATCAGCAAAAAGAAAAAAATCAAGTATATCGGACTAAAATTCAATAAGCCCCCAGACCATTATGATCTGCATCGTAGCTGTTTGAAGTGGTGAAGGTAATGGTGGATCCACTGGCGGCAGAATGGTTAACTTGTATTGTACGCTATACTGAAGCTGCTGAGCTTCCTCCTCGGGTTACAGTAGTAGCGAGGAAAGGAAGGATGACTGGAGGAGCTAAAAAAAAATTAACATTGCTGAAGATTGATCTATCATCTGCTCAACATAGAATGATTGCTTAATGAAATTGCATTTCATTGTGCAATAATCAGCTAAAACACTCAGTGGCCACTTTATTAGGTACCTCCTGTACCTAAAACTGGCTACTGCCTGTATATTCCTGGTCTTCTGCTGCTGTGGCCCATCCATTTCAAGGTTCAACAAGACTGAGCATTCCGAGATTATCTTCTGTACATCACTGTTCTATCAGATGGTTAGTTGAGCTACTGTCACCTGTCAGCTTGAAATAGTCTGATCGTTCTCCTCTGGCTTCTCTCATTAACAAGGCATTTTCACCCACAAAACTACCTCTTACTGGATTTTGTTTTTTGCCCCATTCTCTGTAAACTCTAGAAACTGTTGTGTGTGAACATCCCAGGAGATCAACGGTTTGTGAAATACTCATACCGCACCATCTGACACCAACAATATTCCACAGTCAGTCACTTAGATTACATTTCTTCCATTTATGCCACATAAAATAAGTCTTGTCCATAAGATAAGGATGCATAGAGTTTTTGGGGGGGAGGGTGATGTATTAGCGTAGATAGAGGATTGGTTAACCAATAGAAAGCAGAGAGTTGGGATACATGGGTGTTACTCTGGTTGGCAATCAGTGGTGAGTGGTGTGCCACAGGGGTTGGTGCTGGGCCTACAACTGTTCACGATGTACACTAACAATCTGGAAAAGGGGACCGAGTGCAGTGTATCTAAGTTTGCTGATGACACTAAACTGAGTGGAATAGCAAATTGTGCAAAGGATACTGAGAATTTGCAGAGAGATATAGATAAGTTAAATGAGTGGGCAAGGGTCTGGCAGTTAAAATACAATGTTGGTTAATGTGAGGTCATCCACTTTGGAAGGAAAAATGAAAGATCAGATTATTATTTAAATGGTAAAAGATTGCAGCATGCTACCGTGCATGAATCGCAAAAAGGTTAGCTTGCAGGTACAGCAGGTGATCAAGAAGGCAAATGGAATGTTGGCCCTTATTGCTAGAGGGATTGGAATTTAAGAGCAGGGAGATTATGCTGCAATTGTATAGGATACTGGTGAGGCCGCACCTGGAGTACTGCATGCCGTTCTGGTCTTCTTACTTGAGGAAGGATATACTAGCTTTGGAGGTAGGGCAGAAGAGCCTCACCAGATTGATTCCAGAGATGTGGGGAGTTAGACTCTGAGGACAGACTGAGTCACCTGGGACTGTACTCGCTGGAGTTCAGAAGGATGAGAGATCTTATAGAAACATATAAAATTATGAAAGTGATAGATAAGATAGAGGCAGGAAAGGTTGGATAGGTTTTTGCATAACAAGGGAATTAAGGGTTATGGGGAAAAGGCAGGTAGGTGGAGCTGAGTCAGCCATAATCTTATTGAATGGTGGAGCAGGCTCGATGGGCCAGATGGCTTACTTCCGCTCTTATCTCTTAAGTTCCCCATTCTGATGTTTGTTTTGAACAACCACTGAACCTCTTGACCATGCTTGCATGTTTTTATGATTGAGTTGCTGCCTTGTGATTGGCTGATTAGATTAACAAGTGGGTGCACGTGTACCTAATGAAGTGGCCACTGAGTGTATTTCTGTCAACACACACAAAATGCTGGTGGAACTCAGCAGGCCAGGCAGCATCTATAGGGAGAAGCGCTGTCGACGAAGTGTCCTGATGAAGGGTCTCGGCCTGAAAAGTCGACAGTGCTTCTCCCTATAGATGCTGCCTGGCCTGTTGCGTTCCACCAGCATTTTGTGTGTGTTGCTTGAATTTCCAGCATCTGTAGATTTCCTCATGTTTGCCTTTCTATTTCTGTCCTTGTATTATAGGACAAGTTACTGATAAAGTAGCTAAAAATGGTTTGGCTGAGTGTACTGCACTTAGCAATCCCTGTGGAGATGTCCTGGGCTAAGTTCATTGACCTTCAACAACGATAGCCTATGATCTGTGGTGAATCTGTCCCTCAGTTCCCACGGATTTAAATTTTACCAAAGATCTTCGATGCATATTTGGCTGAATACCACCTTTGGCAGCAAGGTTAGTCAGACTCTGGGATTCAGCTCCTTTATCCACATCTAGCGCAAAACTATATTTGACATTGCAGCCAAGCAGCTTTGGTTTAATCCAAGCCAAACATTGGTCAGCAAGTTTCTGGTGAGTGAACAAGGCAGTATGTTAGCATCGTCAAAGACATCTTCCATGCATGTGCAGATAAGATCATAAGACATAGGATTGAATTAAGCTGTTCATTAAATAAGTCTGCTCCGCCCTCCCATCATGGCTGATAATATTGTCCCTCTTATCCCCATTCTCCTACCTTCTGCCTGTAACACCTTTTGACGCTCTGACTAATCATGAACCTCTTTAAATATACCTAATGACTTGGCCTCCACAACTGTCTGCGGCAATAAAATTCACAGATTCACCATCCTCTGACTGAAGAAATTCCTCCTTATCCCTGTCCTAGAGGGATATCTTCTATTCTGAGGCTGTGCCTTTTGGTCCTCAACTCTCCCACTATTTCAAACATCCTCTCCACATCCACTGTATCTATACCTTCCAGCATTTGGTAGGCTTTCAATCAGATTACTCCTTATTCTTCTAAACTCCAACAAGTACAGGCCCAGAACTATCCTCATAAGTCAATCCTTTCAGTCTCAGGATCATTCTCATAAACCTCTTCTGGAACCTCTCCAATGCCTGCACATGGGATAGTAATCATATAACCATAAAACAATTACAGCACGGAAAAAGGCCATCTTGTCCCTTCTAGTCCGTGCCGAACGCTTACTCTCACCTAATCCCACTGACCCGCACTCAGCCCATAACCCTCCATTCCTTTCCTGTCTATATACCTGTCCAATTTTGCTTTAAATGACAATACCGAACCTGCCTCTACCACTTCTACTGGAAGCTCGTTCCACACAGCTACCACTCTGAGTAAAGAAGTTCCCCCTTGTGTTACCCATAAACTTTTGCCTCCTAACTCTCAACTCATGTCCTCTTGTTTGAATCTCCCCTACTCTCAATGGAAAGTCTATCCACGTCAACTCGACCTATCCCCCTCATTATTTTAAATACCTCTATCAAGACCCCCTCAACCTTCTACGCTCCAAAGAATAAAGACCTAACTTGTTCAATCTTTCCCTGTAACCCAGGTAACATTCTAGTAAATCTTCTCTGTACTCTCTCTATTTTGTTGACATCTTTCCTATAATTCGGTGACCAGAACTGTCCACAATACTCCAAATTCAGCTTTACCAATGCCTTATACAATTTTAACATTACATCCCAACTCCTATACTCAATGCTCTGATTTATAAAGGCCAGCATACCAAAAGCTTTCTTCACCACCCTATCCACATCAGATTCTACCTTCAGGGAACTATGCACCATTATTCCTAGATCACTCTCTTCTAATGCATTCTTCAATGCCCTACCATTTACCATGTATATCCTATTTGGATTATTCCTACCAAAATGCAGCACCTCACACTTATCAGCATTAAACTCCATCTGCCATCGCTCAGCCCACTCTTCTAACTGGCCTAAATCTCTCTGCAAGCTTTGAAAACCTGCTTCATTATCCACAACGCCACCTACCTTAATATCATCTGCATACTTACTAATCCAATTTACCATCCCATCATCCAGATCATTAATGTATATGACAAACAACATTGGACCCAGTACAGATCCCTGAGGCACACCACTAGTCACCAGCCTCCAACCTGACAAACAGTTATCCGCCACTACTCTCTGGCAGGAATCTGTAAGGAATTACAAAAAAAGTCTCCAAAATGATACAGAAATTAGGACAAACTGGTGAAAAGGGCCATAGAGAGAAAACTGAGAAAGTCAGATATTATTCATGCAAGTCAAAGCAGATTATTTTAAATGGTGAGAACCTAGAAAATCTTGGCATTCACTTACATCTGCTGTCACATTACAAGAGCCACAGGAAGTTTACATGCAGATATAGTACCTTGTTAGGAAGACAAATGATATGTTAACCTACATCACAATGGGTTTGAAATTATAAAACAAAGGGTCAAACTCTTACGGGAAGGGGAGAGAAGAGGAGAGTGGCAGCAATAGGGGAGTCAATAGTTAGGGGAACAGACAGGAGATTCTGTGGCTGTGAGACTTCTGGATATTCCCTTCAAGGTTCCAGGGTCAGAAACATCTCAGATTGGATCCACGGCATTCTTAAAGGGGAGAGTGAGTAGCCAGGAATTTTGATACACATTGGTACCAACAATAAAGGTAGGAAAATGGATGAGGTCTTCAAGAGTGAATTACGGGGAGCTAGGTAGGGAGCTAAAAATATTTGAATTACCACATGCCAGAGACGGCAAGAATAGAATAATTTGGCAGATAAATGTGTGGAAATACTAATTCTTCAGTATACAAGAATTGGTATAGGAGGCAGAGTTTCATATATGTGCATCACTGGGATCTCTTCTGAGGAAGGTATGACTTGTACAAAAGGGATGGGTTATATCTGAATTTGAGGTGTCCAATATCCTTGCAAGCAAGTTTGCTGAAGCTGCTGGGGAGGGTTAAGCGAGTTTGGCAGGGAGATGGGAACCACAGTGATAGATCAGAGGATGGAGCAGTTAGTGTAAAGACAGAAGCAACATGCAGAAAGACTGTGAGGAAGGACAGACAGTGAATATGGTCTAAATCCAGTCATGTGGATGGGTTGAAATTTGTCTACTTTAATGCAGGAAGTATCAGGAATAAGGTGATGAGAATGGATCAGTACATGGAACTACGGCATTGTAGCCATTACAGAGACTTTGCAGTCACATGGGCAAAAATTGATGCTGGATGTTTCAAAAGGGACAGGGAGGCAGGTTTAAAAAAAGAGGTGGGAGAATAGCAATGCTAATCAGGGATAGTATTACAGCAGCAGAAATGGAAGAAATTGTGGAGGGAACGCCTACTGAGTCAGAGTGGATGGAAGTCTGAAACAGGAAGGACCAATTCCTGTTTGGTCCCAATACTCCTACTGGGAGTATTCAATAGAACCCCCCCCCCCCCATCACAACACTGAAGAGCATATTGGAACACAGACTTTGGAAAGGTGCAAAAACAACAGGGTTGCTGTCATGGGGGACTTCAGAAGAAGAAGAAAGCCCTTAACTCCAAGTTGAGTCATTAGGACGCCGTTGTGACAGTGTATTTTTAGCAGGCTTTCTTGTTTTTACGAGGCCGGGTTGCCAGCTCAATGCTCAACCCAGCACGGATGTAATGCGTACAAGGGAGCCGGCAGAATTCGAACTCCGGAGCCTTCGCTCCAAAGTCTAGCGCTGATGCCACTACACCACCAGACTTCAACTTCCCATTGGCATTTAGTGCAAAAGTTTTAGATGGGGCAGAATTTGTTAAGTGTGTCCAGGAAGGATTCCTGACAATGTGGATAGATTGACTAGAAGAGTCCAAGCTAGATCTAGTACTAGGTATTAAATCTAGTCAGGTGACAGATCTCCTGGCAAGTGAAAATTTCAGAAACAGTGACCACAGCTCCCGAACCATTAACATAGCCTTAGACAGTGATCGGAGCAGACAGTATCAAAGAAAAGTGCTTGATTGGGGGAGGGTTAATTATGATGCTATTAATCAGGAATTCGGGATCTTAAACTGGGAACAGATGTACTCAAGAAAATACACAACAGAAATGTGGAGATTGTTTAGGGAGCACTTGCATGGGGTTCCAGAGGTTTGTCCCACTGAGGCTGGGAAAGGATGGTAAGAGTGAAAGAACCATGGTTGAGAAGAAAAACATCTAGGAGGGGACATGAAAAGGCCTTGGTGAGAAGGATTAAGGAAAGCCCAAAGGCATTCTACACATACATGAAGATCAGGTGGATAGCCACAGAGATAAAAGAGGAAACATGTACCTGGAGATAAAGGAGGTAGGAGGGGTCCTTAATGAATACTTTGCTTCAGTATTCTCCAGTTAGAGCAGAGGTTCCCAACCTTTTTTATGCCACAGACCAATACCATCAAGCAAGGGGTCTGTGGACCCCCAGGTTGCGAACTCCTGAGAGGGACCTCGATGAATGTGAGGACAGCATAGAACAGCTAATATGCTGGAACATGCCAATGTTAAGAAAGAGGATGTTCTGGAACTTTTTAAAAACATTAGTATAGGTAAGTCCCAAGCGCCAAATGGGATATACACCAGGTTACTACAAGCAGCAAGGGAAGAGATTGCTGTGTGTTTAGTGATGATGTTTGCATCCTCATTGGCCTTAAAAGTAGTACAATAAGAATGGAGGGTGTCAAATGTTATTACTTTGTTTCAGAAAGGTAACAGGGATATTCTTGGGAATAATAGACCAATGGGTCTTACATCAGTTGTAGGCAAATTTTTGGAGAATATTTACAAGCATTACCTGATTCAGGATATTTAGCATGGCTTTCTAAGGGGTAGGTCATGCCTCACAAGCCTGATTAACTTT
Source organism: Hypanus sabinus (assembly GCF_030144855.1). Lineage (NCBI taxonomy): Eukaryota > Metazoa > Chordata > Chondrichthyes > Myliobatiformes > Dasyatidae > Hypanus > Hypanus sabinus. Next base: position 146,884,831 of record NC_082715.1, on the reverse strand, counting down.
GAGAAAGGAGAAAACAAGTTGATGAAGGAAGGATATAGTGTCTATGGATAGTAGTACAGCATTTGACAGCATTCTCCACGATAGGCTCATTCACAAAGTCAGGTAATATGGATCCAGGGAAACTTGGCTACATGGATTCAGAATGAGCTTGCCCACTGAAGTGAGAGGATGGTAGAACACAGTGTATCCTGCCCAAAGATCAGTGACCAGTGGTGTTCCACAGGTATCTGTTCTAGGTTCCCTACTCTGTGATTTTATAAGTGACTTGGTTGAGGAAATGGAAAGGTGGGTTAGTAAGTTTGCAGGTGACATGAAGGTAGGTGGTACACTGGATGGCATCGAAGTTTGTCACAGATTACAATGGACACTGATAGGTGCAGAGCTAGGTATATGGCGTGTTGGCCTTCCCTGGGTCGGTTGATTAGTGCAAGAGGCATTAAGATAATGTTGCAGCTTTATAAAGCTCTGGTTAGACCACATCTGGAATATTGTGTTCACTTCTGATCACTTCATTATTGGAAGAATGTTGAAGCTTTAGAGAGAGTGCACAGGGGATTTATCAGAATGCTGCCCAGATTAGAGAACATGAAAGCTTGAGCAAGCTAGATTTAGTGTATTTGGAATGAAGGAGGATGAGAGGCAACCTGATAGAAATGTTTTCAGGTGGCCCCCATTTTTTCAAACGTTCGCTTTATGACAGCTCGCTGTTACAAAAGACCTACATTACTACCTGTTTTTGCTAACCAAAAAGGATTTTCGCTTTTACGAGAAAAAGACACCTACTTTATACATGTGTTAACCCCTAGAAAGACTACCATGACTGTAAAGCCTTGTGTGGGCAGTTGTACGTGCATACGTATACGTGCCGATTTTTTTTCTGCAAATCAATTTTGGCTTGCTGTCTTCCCCATTCTGATAAGTGAAACTACACCGTACATACAATATTTCTACTTTATATAGGTTGTATATTTATCATATCATTCCTTTTATGTGCTATTTTGTATGATTTGGCAGGTTATTTTTTGGGTCTGGGAACGCTTAAATATTTTCCCATATAAATTAATGGTAATTGCTTCTTAGCTTTACGACATTTCAGCTTACAAATGGTTTCACAGGAATGCTCTACCTTCGGATAGCAGGGGAAACCTGGACTTGTTATAAAAGACACAGATAAAATGGACAGTCAGTGCCTCCCCCTCCCCCAAGGTGGCAATGGCTAATACCAGAAGACAGAACATCTTTTTAAGGTGAGTGGAGGAGTTTAGAAGTGAAGTAGGTGTTTTTAAAAAATAAACAGAGAGTAGCAGGTGCCACTGCCAAGGGTGGTGGTTGAGGCTGATACATAAGAGATATTGAAGATTCTTAGTTAGGCACACAGATTAAAGAAATTTGGAGGGCTATGGCCTTTGCAGGAGGTAAGGGCTAGACTGATGGTGGAGGAGATTAAAATGTTGGCACAACATCATAGGCCAAAGGGCTCATACTGTGCTGTACTGTTCCATAATCTAAATCTTGCTTGATTCATACGAGTTTGATGAAACCACATATTTTTCTGAAGCAGTTTTGGTTGCTCTATGCAAGGAAGCATAAAACTAGCTGTGTTTTAGATGACGTTTCAGTGGAAAAATGTATAATGGAGAAATAGGAGGCTGCCACAAAAGCATTTAAGTTCATATTTCCCTGGCCAATTCACCAAAACAAGTTAAGAAAATAATTAACAGAAGATTTAACTTAAGCTTTCAACCGCGACAATAAAATGACAGGTAATGTGCATTGTGACCTTCTACTTGTCAGAATGCTCCTTTAACCTTACTGCTCACATTAAGTCAGTTGCCATGAGCAAGGCATATCTTCTGCACACTTAAGCCATCAGGACAGGCTGTCAGTTATTAACCAGTTGGTTCATAATTGTCTTCCTTCCTTGCTCTGCATTAAATTTCTATAAACCTAGTCATCAACTTCAAAGAGAATTTGACATTTCAGTCAGCAACGACTAAACCTACAAGAACATTAAAAGGAGTATTAAAAGAACAATTTTACTAATGTTTCCTAATTTGCTTACTAACTACAGTGATACCACCACACCACAGACACACAATTCACTCTCATAGCACTCTCTTTTTATTATTTATTTAGAGATTTAGCATGCCAAACAAGCCACGCTGTCCAGCAAACCACGTATTTAACATTTGCCTAATCGCAGACAGTTTACGATGACCAGCTAACCTACTAACTGGTATGCCGTTGTACTGTGGAAGGAAACCAGAGCACCCAAAAGAAACCCACACGGTCATGGGAAGAACATTTAGAGCTCTTACATATGGCACCGGAATTGAAGTCCAAAGTCCACGGCCTGAGCTCTAACAGGATCGCACTAACCACTATATTACTGTGGAGGCCACCATCCTTAAATTTTTCTTAAGAACATAAGAAACAGGAATAAGTTATTGTTAAATTTCTGTCTGCTCTCACTCATTGAGATGATGACTGATTTATTATACTATGGCACTATGTACTATATACTATGTATATTCCAATTCAGGAATATACACTTCGATTTCACTGATAAACCAAAATTTATTGGTGGCTTCTGTGAATGTACTCAACACTGGTTGGAGAATCCATAAGATTCACTATGATTAAGTAAAGACATCACACATCAGGCCTCTTATTTTCAGACTGTAACCTCCTACCCTCCAGGGTAGCCTGTATCTACCCTGCCCAGCCCCCTAGAATTTTAGTTCAATGAGATCAATTCCCATTCTTCTAAATTCAAGAGAGCTTGCATTAATTTTGCTTAACCTGTTATCACAGGACAAACTCCACCTAGGGATAAACTCTTAGTGAATCTTCACTGCACTCCCTCTATATCCTTCCTTAAATAGGGAGACCAGACCTATGCACAATATTCAGTGTGGGCACTGAGCCTTACATAACTGCAACATCCTTATTCTAGCACTGAAATCCTATTGCCGTACAGGGCACATGTAATTTTACTGTCCTGAATACTTGCAATGGTCGCATGTTAAAGTTCAGTGAGTGTCTGCAAGGACACCTAGATTCTCTGAACATCAAGACCTCTCAGTTGCCATTTAAAAACAGTTTTCTATTTTTCCACTAAATTTTCACATATAATATTCCATCTGCTGTGCCATTGTCCATTCAATGATCCCAATAATGTTTCACTCTCATCTCCCAACACTTTCATCCAAATAACTGATGCAAATATGAATAGTTGGAGCCCCACCATGATTCTTTACTAGTTACAGCCTCCCAATCCTAGAATAACTGTTTCCCCCATAACTAATCTCCTTGTTGTAACCTCAAGTAATTCTAACGGAGTTAATAAACATGATTCCTCTTTATCATTCCTCTTTCTAGGTACTCTGTTGCCACTTCACTGATTCAAGCACCTTCTCATCAACTGAAGCAAGCTAATGTCCATTGTTCCAACTTTTCCTTTCCCTCTTTCCTTAAATAGTAATCTCACATTTGTTATTTTCCAAGCTGTGGGAACCATTCTAGAATCTACCGAATGTTGGAAGAAGATAACCAGTATATCTATTAGCTCTGTCTAATCTTTAAAACGCAGGTCATCAGGTCATGGAGATTTAATTATTTCAGTCTCAATAACTTATTTAATACTATCTTTAAATAACATTGATTTCTTTTAACTCCTCACTAACACCAGACTCTCTGTTCTGCATTAATTTGATATTTTTTGTCTTCTGTGACAAAAGACACAAAATATTTGCTTAAATTCCTTGCAATAATTTCTTTTTCCCCTAAATAATTCTCCAGTCTGAGTGTGTGGCAATATATTCTGCTAATTTTACCCATTTTAAATATCTGTAGAGGCTTTGAATGTCTCATTTTATATTCCCCACTACATCATTCTTGAATTCCTTTTATTAATGCCTGACAGAAGTCTTAAATTTTCCATCAGGCTTATTGCTCTTTTTAGCAACATTTTATGCATTTTCTTTTCATCTATTAATATCTTTAACTTTTCCTGTTAGCTACACATGAAGCATTATTCCTACAGGGTCTGTGTGCCTTATATTGTTATATATTTGTTCTAGGTGGTGCATTCATTCTTTAAATTTTAGCTATCATTTGTTACTACCAAACCATTTTTAGTATAATTTCATAAAATAATTTTTCTGACTCTATCCTCAAATACAAGACCTGGTTTTAAATTGAATTAAATCAATTTCAATCTTTTATCTGAAGTTCTACCATACCATGATCACTGTTCCTTGAAGGCTTGATAACTAGAAGATCATTAATTAATAATTTCTCATTACATGATATTAGGTCAAAAATAATCTGATCTCCCTCCTGGCACTCATCCCTGAAAGTGCTACATGTACCCTTACACGTCCACCCTCACCACCATTTAGTGACCCAGAGCCCTTCCAGATGAAGCAAAACTTCACCTTTGAGTCTATCAGGGTCATCTACTGCATTTAGTGCTCCCTGTGCAACCTCTTTTACATCAGTGAGACAATTCAGATTGGGGGACTGCTTTGTTGAACACCTTCACTCTGTCTTTCAGTGCCAAATCTGTCTAACCTCTCACCTCCTCACCTGCCCATTACCTCACTCTGGATCTCCCCCCCCCCCCACCCTTCCCTACGATCCACCGTCTCCTTTAACAGATTCCTACCTTCAGCCCTTTGTTTCTTCCACCTATCCCCTTCCTCCCCTTCCCACTCTCCCACACCTGTGATCATCAATAACTTGCCAACTTGCAATCCTTTCCCTTCCCCCACCCTCTTATTTTGGCTTATTCCCTCTTTCTTTCTAGTCCTGATGAAGGGCCTTGGCCCAAAACACTCTCTAAAGATGTTCTCTGACTGCTGAGTTACGCCAGATTTCTGCGAAGAATACTTACTAAAGAATTAAGGATTTACAGTAAGCTTGTGTAAATGTTGTTACAAATCATTCACTCGGTTATGATGACTACAGTGAATTTGGGAGCCAATGGAACAGAGAACAGCACAATGCGTTTGCTTTAGCAGCCTGCGTGTGTTCTGGGCAAACACAGAGTACAGCCTGTCCTTGATTTCTGCTAAATCCACAAGCCAACCATTACTCAAGTGATCAACTGTCCCAACTGTCCAAGAGTATAATCTAAATAAATTATACAAACACACCCAGAGTAATTTCCATTCCACTGCAAGCATGACTAATGTAAGTACTTCTTTGTCTCTATTAAATTTGTAATTCACATTGGGAAATATTGTTTTGGTATCACAAATTTCCAACTGGTAGATTTGTACCTTCATACTTCTACCTCTTCCATCATTACAGCCCCACAGATTACTTTACTCAAACAACTCAAGACTCTTCTACATCTCCTGCTGCCTTTGTCTTATCACTAGGGACAGACCATCAGGCATGTGGGACCAGGCCTTGCACTTTAACTAGATTTGTGCCTGGATCAGGGGAAACGTACAGATCAGGAAATCTTGCAAAATAGTTTGGATTTGAACAGGAAGAGTTTCAACAGCTAAAGGCTACCACCTAGTGGGAGCAAAACAGAACTGCAAGCACATTAATAAGTTATTAATAAAAACACAATATGCTGGCAGAACTCAGCAGGCCAGACAGCATCTATGGGAGGAGGTAGTCACGACATTTTGGGTTGATTTGGCCCGAAACGTTGTCACTACCTCCTCCCATAGATGCTGTCTGGCCTGCTGAGTTCTGCCAGCATTGTGTGTTTTTATTTATTTCCAGCATCTGCAGATTCACTCGTGTTGCCTTAATAAGTTATTGCTTGATACAGGGTAAAGATTTAAAGATTAGCTTTACTTGTCACACACACTTTGAAACATTCATTGAAATGTGTTACTTGAATCAAATCAGCGAGAATTGTGCTGGGCCAATCGTCACCACAGTTAGGACACCAATGTAGATGTCCACAACTCCCTAGCCTAACGGTACAACTGTGGAATGTGGGAGGAAACCAGATCATCCAGGTGAAACTCACACAGTCGGGGAGAATACAAAAACTTCTTACAGTCAGCAGTGGGAACTGAACCTCCATCAATGATCACTGGCGCTGTAATAATGCTACACTAACTGCTACACTACACCACCATGTTGTCAAAGGTTGACAAATAGTTATCCTGTACATTTCATCCATCCAAATAAAAAACAAAGATTTTGCTTCCTTTTCACTTTATTTATCTATACTTTAAATGAAGATTCAAGCATGCCATATCATTCTAAGACTTTTCAAGTGATGTGCATTGTTTGTTGTTCTGCCTGACTTTAGTTCCCAAGTATTTTCTATCACAGAACTACTTAAATCATTTCCTTAACATACTGTTCTCTACCTGTCATATGGTCTGAAATATCTATTTGAGATGTTTAAATGGTTCTTTTCACAATCAAAATCAGAAAGAGGCCTTCAGCTAATCATCAGGATTCAAGGTTATTTAATATCATTTCCAGTAAACATGCGTAAAGATGAACAAATTGTTAATTCAGATCTGATGCAGCACAAATAAATACAATAAGATTAAAAACAACAGCAAAGAACCCAATAAATATAAATACATAAGATAGTTTCTATACAGAGATCGATTTTATGTCCATAAAGTGGCACTAGGCACAGGAATGTCTGTAAATAAGGTGACTGACAAGAAATGACAAAGTAATGGTGGTGGTGGTGGGTGTAGAATGATGGGTTAGTGGGTGGAGGTGTTGATCAGCCTTACTGCTCGAGGAAAGTAACCTCTTTTTGAGACAGGTGGTGCTGGCATGGCTGCTACATAGTTTCTTTGGAACAGTAAAATGGAAATGTTCCAATTTACTACTTAATTTCTAACACTACTCATGACTAATACTTCGGCCTGACCCATTAGTTGTGACATTCCTTAGCTCTGTACATTGCACGCTGCTTCTGTTGTTTAGCACAGAGGTGGACCCATGAGTTAGCAACTCATTTTCAGGTGTATCTGGTGCTACTCACAGCATACCCTTCCGCATTCTTCTCTGATCTAAGTTTGATCCAGGGGTCTATCAGGCCACAAGGTTACAGAGAATGGTGGTTTACTGTTCTGATGCTGTTGATGATCCACTGTGGCTCATGTTTGATTTGATTCCATAGTGCTATACAATACAGTAGATGGTATTCACAATGTGGAGACAGAAATTTTGTTTCTAGAAGCACCATCACTTCTATCAATGATGATATGGACAGATGCATCTTCCACAGATGTAGGCAATGTCTACAGATTTCTCTTTCATTTTGGATGGCTCATTGCCTGCTGCCTATACAGCCTGGCAGCTATGTTTATCAGACCAACAGATCTACCAAAATTATCTTCAATATGGAAATTTAACAACCCCCCCCCCGCCCCCGCCACTGGCATCTAGCATGCATACTGTGTTCTTGCTATTTTGGGTGCTTCTTCAAACTGTTATTTAATATACTGATTCATTAGTTGAACCAGGTCAGTAGCTGATAATCTGGAGGATGTTTGTCTGTGAATCACTGATACCATGAGACTTCATGGGCTCTAAAATCAACATTGAAAACTTTCAACTACTCCTTCTTGTCCATATATCACTCTTCCATCATCTCTGGACAGAATGCCCTACAGGTGGGGCAGTAAGACTGTGACAGAGTAGACTGGAACATGATCTCTGAACATGGCATAAGTGGGTAGCTACCAGCTGGATTGGATTTGTCCTTTTTTTGTGAACAACTTGAACACAACACCAGGGGCTATTGTAAGGTTGATTAGATCATGAGCAACTTTTGCATGTCAGGATCCAAAGCCTAGGTCCACAACAAATGGACCCATTTGATTTAATCTTTTTTTTAAAAATTCAATGAAGCAGTAATGACACAGGCCAGTTCAGGGCAGCTAAGAGTCCATTGTGCTGATGTGGATCTGCAGTCACATGTAGGCTAAACTGGATGTCTGGTAGATAACTCTTCTCTACACCTTTCACTGCAATTTCAAAATATACAGGACCAAGATTACAGGAGCAGAATTAGGCAACTTGGCTCATCAATCGCAGCTGATTTTCTCATCCCCATTCCCCTGCCTTCTCCCCATAAACCTTAACCCCCTTACCAATCAAGAACCTATCAATCTCTGCCTTAAATACACCCAAGAGCATCCATAGCCTTCTGAGGCAACAAATCCCACAGATTCATTACCCTTTGGCTGAAGAAACTCCTCACCTCAGTTTAAGAAACATCCCTTTATTTTGAGGCTGTGCCCTTGGATCCTAGAATCTCCTTTCAATAGCAGCAACCTCTTGAAGAACACTCTATCCAGGAATTTCAATATCCTGTATGTTTCAATAAGCCCTTTTTCTAATATAGTTTTATTAGATATGGTCCACTTTTTACAAATTGCCCCTCTCTAATTAATTCAAATTTAAGTACTCCAAAGATCCCAATATCTTCTCACATCAGATGTAGAAAAGTAAGCAGGAGCATAATTCCTGTTTTCTCTGTCTCAGCAATAAGGATGTTATAAACACAATGCACCTACCTCACAGGACAACCAAATCAAAATAGCTGTTCTTTATAAAACCCTAGGACACAAGCCATCATGCCCCAAGTGGCATTATATTTCTCCCGGATTTTTCATTGCTTTAGTGAGTTCCAGACCTTGATCCATTAATAACCCCTGGAATACTATGAATGCTTTCCCCTTCCTTTTCTAGGGTACACACAAAATACTTCAAAAAGCAGCGCTGCTCCCATTTTCATTGATGGTATTACCCAGATTTGTTCTTAGAGCTACAAATATTGATTATGACAAATAGATTTGAGGAAAATTTGTAACTTTTGATGGGAGTTATGATATCCTTCACAAGTAATCAACAATAAATGACATGCATTAGAAGATCCTTACCTCACCCGTAGTGGGATGGGTACCAAATTTCTTTATCCATGGAATGATAGACCTACAGAAAAATTGCCAAGAAATTTTCAGAAACACAGGTAAGATAAATCACTGGGAAATTCGTAAACTATTCAAAACCATTTTAAATCAGCAACAAATCCAAATCAGGAACAACACATAACAGTACAGCACAGCACTGTTCTTTCAATACACGACGTTATGTTGACCTTTTAACAAACTCCAAGATCAACCTACCTCTTCCCTCCCACATAACGCACAAATTTTCTTCCATCCTATCCAAGAGTCTCTTAAATATTCCTGATGTATCGGCCTCTACAATCACTCTCACAGTGTGTTTCACACACACCTCTCCATAAAAAGTGCACCTCTGACATCCACCCAACACAAACCAAACACTGGAAGAGCTCTGCATCTAACCAGGTGACATCCTAACTTCAATTAAATGAAGTCATAAAAGGACTTGACCCAAAATGTCGACTATTCCTTCCATAGATGCTACCTGACCTGCTGAGTTTTTCTAGCATTTTGTGTGTGTTACTCTGGATTTCCAGCATCTGCAGAATCTCTTGTGTTGCTGACAGTGCTATACGTTCCTCCAAACACTTAAAATTCTGCCTTCATTTCAGCCATTGCCACCTGGGAAAAAGGCACGAGCTATCCATTCCAGCTATGTCTCCAAACACCTTATGCATCTCTATCAAGTCACATTTCCATCTTTTTAAACCATTAATATTCAGATGCAGATTAGAATGGAAAGAATATAAAAGGTTGGGATGGTATTTTGTGACGATTTTATAATTATACTGGGAAAATAGCAAACTACATTATCATTGCATAGAGGCAGCATGAGCTCAAAGGACCAAATGGTAAATGTGCATGATTTGATATTTACTTTAAATACCTATATGCTCATGTCTCGGTGGAAGGCAGCAGGCCACCAGTATTTTGTGTGTGTTGCTTGAATTTCCAGCATCTGCAGGTTTCCTCATGTATACTCATGTCTTAAGTTTTTATCCCCCAAAGTAAAGATACTTTGAAAGTAAAATTGTTTATCCAATCACAAATAAGAGAAAATCTGCAGATGCTGGAAATCTGAGCTATACACACAAAATGCTGGATCGGGCCAAAACGTTGACTGTACTCTTTTCCTAGATGCTGCCTGGCCTGCTGAGTTCCTCCAGCATTTTGTGTAAAAGAGCAGTTTGCATAAATTATAAAATGTCCAACAGATATTCTTCAGCTTCACCCCTCCAATGCCACCTCCTTGCTTTGTCTCTCAGATCCTACTCTCTACAGATGTCTCTTGCACTCAGTTACACTGAGCTCTTCAAAAACCAGTCTTACTGTGCAGATTCAATGTCCAGAATAAAAAATACAAAATCCTAACAATAGTCAGAACTTGCTGAACACTTGAGAATAACTAGTCAGTGTTACTCTTTCTCATTTTAGGACTTGTTCAAATCCTATGTTTTTATTTTGAGTTTCCAATATTTGTGGTTCTATGTTTATTAAACTATGTTTAACAACCTTCTTACTCTCATTTGCTTAAGTTCTGACAATTCATTCATTAGGAAATGAACAATATGTCTAAGATCCATACTGAGTGGGCAGGGTCACTGACAAATCTTTACAATGCCTAGAATCTTGGCTGGTGCTTTCTGAAATTTCCCAAAAGAGATATGTTATTAAGCAATTAGGTGATTACAATACTCTTACTTTGTACTCCAACCTCTTTCCTAAGCATTTCGATGTCTTTTATATACTCTCTGTCTTGGCTTTTTGCTAAAACATCAATTTCCATTCATGCACCATAACACTCAGGGACTTGACAACATTATTATTTTTACATATTATTATTTTTGTAACTGTGTTTTTCTGCTGTAATAATTAGATGTGCTATATGTGTTGTGTGTGAATGTTGTACTGTGCTTAGCAGCATGGCTTAAGAGGAACACTGTTTCATTTGGCTGTTAAACTTGATCTGCACCCTTACCTCAATTTGCTTTCCATTTATATATATGTTACCTCATTAATTCTACTTAAGTATGGATTTTGTTTTTTGATCTCATCTTCCACCCACACTATTAGCAAGTTTGAAAGATCACACATGCAGTTGAACTAGACCTCCTATTACGCCAACACATATGTTCCTACAAGTCCTTCATTTCAAATCAACATACTCAAAGTTCTGCAGCTCTCAGCGCGTCAGGCAGTATCTATGGAAATGAATAACCAGTCAACATTTTGGGCTGAAACCCTCCTTTGGGAGTGGAGAGGAAGGGGGGAAGACAACAGAATGATAAGGTTGGGGAGAGGGGTAGGAGGATAGTTAAAAGGTGATGGTTGAAGCCAGGTGGGTAGGCAGTGTAGTCAAATTATGTTTGAAAATAATAGTAGTCATCTAATCCATCACATTTTGAAATTGGACCAGGGAGTTAATTTAATCTGACTTTTACCATATTAATGCCCCCCCCCCCCCCCCCACAATCTAAGACAGATCAACACGAGGAAATCTGCAGATGCTGGAAATTCAAGCAACACACACAAAATGCCAGGCCAGGCAGCATCTATAGGGAGAAGTGCTGTCGACATTTCGGGCCGAGACCCTTCGTTGACATTGCTTCTCCCTATAGATGCTGCCTGGCCTGCTGCATTCCACCAGCATCTTGTGTGTGTTGCTTAAAACAGATCAAGTCTGAAATATTGCAATCCCATTAAATCCCAGTAGAGGGCATTGTAACATCATGATTTAAAATAATTAATCTAAGAATAAACTTTATAACAATCCAGCAGGCTTTGGCTAAAGTAAAATGCCTAATCATGAAATGCTTAATTCGTTTGATTAGTTTTGAGAGCTTAAATATATTTGCATCAATCTGTTGTTGCAGTGGTTTCAATACACACATTTATCCAGCCCAGTCTAATCATTTATTACAAAAATGCAAAAAATTTATCAGAATGAGCAATTGTGTGAGTTCCTCTCCCAGACATTAGAAAGTCTAACTAAATGAAATTTTCCTGCTACAAAGCCAAATTCAGCCTTTTTTTTTACTTCTAGAAATGTGCAATGTGTGGTCTTGTAATCTTAACAACAATTGCAAAGATTCACTTCCATTTGCAGAGTTCCAAAGCAGCCAAAATGTAGACTTCATAAGTACCAATTCTGAGTTTCTTTGGTGCTTCACTCCTGGCTAGTTTTGGTGAAATCTTAAAATAGAAAGATTCACCTCACCTTCTGTACAGAATTTCTGATTGTGTGGATAGTCAGAGGCTTCTTCCCCAGGGCTGAAATGGTTGCCACCAGAGGACACAGGTTTAAGGTGATGAGAAGTAGGTACAGAGGAGATGTCAGGGGCAAGAGAGTGGTGAGTGCGTGGAATGGGCTGCCAGTAACGGTTACAACGGTGGAGGTGGTTACAACAGGGTCGTTAAGAGACTTTTGGATAGGTACATGGAGCTTAGAGAAGTAGAGGGCTATGGGTAAGCCTAGTAATTTCTAAGGTAGGGACATGTTCGGCACAACTTTGTGGGCCGAAGGGGCTGTATTGTGCTGTAGGTTTTCTATGTTTCTACATTCATTTAGATTTCCAGCACTGCTCTCTTCTACTGTTGCCTTTCATTTTAATGTTGTGTAAATACAGCCTGTGATCCATAATCTGAATATAGTACACAGTCTGAACTAAAGACCCCAGTTAAAAATAAAAACTGAAATACAACCAGGATTATTATAGCTCTTTGCAAAAACCTCTTCCACAGCTGATACCATAAACTTCATGACATATGACAGTGATAATAGATCTGATCCTGACTGATTAAACAAAGCCTTTTAACCCAAATTCTTGTGCATTCCTATCCTGATTTGAGCGCAGCAAAAGGCAGGTAAATACAGTGCCGGATAGGAAGCAGTTTGCTTATAGATTCTTCATGAATTATCTACCTCTACTAAAAAATTTTGCACACTGGTTTGAGTTTTGCTTACTGAAGACAGATGGGAATTAAATAAAATCAGAACAGTAATGGCACTAGAAAGTCAAGCAGAAGGCTAAAAAAGGAGATGCCCAAAGGTGCAGAGAAGAAGAAGAAAGCCCTTAGCTTTGAGTGGAGTCGTCGTAATGGCGTTTTTTAGCAGGCTTTCTTGTTTTTACGAGGCCGAGTTGCTAGTTCAAGACTCAACCCAGCACCGATGGAAAGCGTGCCGGCTGGATTCGAGATTGGGACCCTTTGCTCTGAAGTCCGGCACTGATGCCACTACACCACCAGCCAGCAAGGGTGCAGAGAGATTATGCTTCTATTTCTACAGAGTTGGGGCAGTCAAGTGGACTGAGCAAGCAATGTTAGTTTTTCACTTTCATTAACAGAACAAAAGATCCTGATTGTATCCTGCAACTCTACTTTCTTTTAAAGTTCCATGTTTCATGAGTTAAACAAGTTAGCCAACTATTTAAATCAAATTTCAGCTCATCCACCACTTTCAAAGAGCCTTTGAACTGAGCTTAAATCATAAAGGTTTACTCAAAATCACAGACAGGTTGCACGCTGGTTACTGCGACATTCCGATGAACTTGAATTGCGATGGGGATGAACGTGTATAAATTAGCCCACAGGACAGTATAATACACTGAAAACACATTTTCCAATTGCCATTTCCACTCAAGGTTCATTGGAATGTAAAACACAAGGTGAGCCATGCTGACTAATAATAAACCTTGTATACTCACAGAAGATCAAACACCATTCCATCAGGTGTGCAGACTGGATACTCAAAGGGCTGAAGGGACAAACTGCAAGGTAAAGCAGCAAGTTAAAACAAGCAAAATGACAATCATTTTCACTTAGCACACCAAAAGTAAATGCATGACAGACATTTCAAGATTGAGATTCCAAAGATACTTTAAAGCCTTTTATCCTTGAACAGTTTAAGCTGCAAACATACATTATTCAGAAAATGCTTTCCTTGCTGGCAATAATTAGAAGTTAAAAGACTTCCAGTTTAGAAAAATGTATTCAGTCTGGGCAGAATTAAGAGACTAAAATTTACTTTTCTTCTGAACACAACTGCACAAATGCCAAAAACAAACTTCCAATGTCTCATAAATTCCTTACATCACAATTAAAACCTGAAATTAAATGACTTAAGCGCAATAACTAATTGGGTTGAATTTGTTCAGTATAGATTATTTCATTGCTTTAAATTAACTTTCATTTAAAAAAAACAGTAAATCAATGAAAAGTTGTAATTGAGCGGAAATAGAAAAAAGAACTATATTATTTTTGGTTTTAAATGCAGCCTTGTATTTTGCAGAACTTTCCATTGACATGAATGGTTTGGTTTCATTCATATTTAACACAATATTTAGAAATTAAATATGCTTAGATAATGCAGAAGTGGGGGGGGGGGGGGGGAACAGCTGTAAATAAAGTCAGCTCCTGAATCAACATGACAAATTCAACTTTGAGTAAGACAATGCAAGCATATTATCTCCAGACACAAACAACTGACATCACACATTAAAAAAAAATGCACTTTCAATGATCAATGCTCAAATTTTGGAAACACAAGGTATTAAGATAAAATTGAATTTAAAAATTGTAAAACACAAGGACAGTGTGAAGAATGCAAGTGATTCACTTGAATATTTTAACTGATCCAAAGGAAATTGCAAAATACTATAAGGGAGAAGGGACTACAGGCTAGGGCAGGGGTCGGCAACCCGTGGCTCTGGAGCCGCATGCGACTCTTTCATCTCTGTGCTGCGGCTCCCTGTGGTTTTGGAAAATAAATGATGAGAATTTAATTAAAATGTATTTTATGTTAGTTTGTGAAATGTAATTCTAAATTTGAAGATTATGGTGATCTTGTACAATCTAAATAAAACGTGTTTTTTGTCGCCATTAATACACGTCACCACGGCCAATGCCTGACACCCACCAGTGCGCGATTTCTTTAATTTTTCGATCCAAGGTAGGCTAACTATAGAGAATTCTAAAAAAAAGAAAAGTGACTGAAGAAAACAGAACGTTTAATGATACGTGGGCAGATTCATTTACGTTCACTGCTGACGAGACTGGTTTACCGGTATGCTTAATATGCACTGAGAAACTAGCAAACAACAAAAAGTCAAATGTCGCAAGACATTTCCAGAATAAACACGCAGCCTTTGCTCAAAAATATCCGGTTGGAGATGAGAGAAAAAAAGCCGTTTCGGAACTGATGCGGAAGGTTGATCTGAGCAAAATCATTTCAAGAAGTGGATGAAGTCTGGAAAATCAACTACGTATGCTAGTTTTGTTGCCACTCGGGAAATAGTCAGGCACGGGAAGCAGTTTACAGATGGTGAATATATAAAAGAATCTTTCATTAAGATTTCAGAACATCTATTCACGGACTTTAAAAACAAGAGTGAAATTGTGCAGAAAATCAGGGATATGCCCCTCTCTGCAAAGAATGTCAAAGACAGAACCATAAAAATGACAGAAGACATCACAAGACAGCAAATTAAAGACATCAATTCAGCTGTGGCCTACTGGATTGCCTGTGACGAGTCTAAAGACAAAGCTGATATTGAACAAATAGCGCTGTTCTGCAGGTATGTAAACTCTGCCGGGCCACAGGAAGAAATGATTGAGTTGATACTTCTAAAAGGCCAAACACGGTGGGAGTACATCTGTGAGGCTGTCTTGAATTGTTTAAGAGCCAAAGGAATAAAGACCACCCACCTGGTTTCAGTAGCTACTGATGGGGCACCAAGTATGACAGGAGCGCACAAGGGATTTGTGGCTTTACTGCAGAAGTCGCTGGACAGAAAGCTGCTGACTTTTCACTGCATCTTGCACCAAGAGGCACTTTGCGCTCAAACATTTCCTCCGGAATGCACAGAAGTAATGGATGTTGTCATTCAGATTGCCAATAAAATAATGGCAAAAAGTTTAAATCACCGTCAATTCCGTTTGTTACTGGATGAGCTGAAAAGCGCATAGTCTGATCTCCTGCTGCACAGCAAAGTCCCGTGGCTGTCCAGAGGGGAGGTGCTGAAACGCTTTGTCGCGTGTCTGGAAGAAGTGAAAACTTTCCTGGGCAGCTAAGGGCTCACCTTTCCTGAGCTGGAACAGCCAGGGTGGCTGGAAAAGCTACACTTCATGGTAGACATGACAGCACACCTGAACACACTGAACACAGCTCAGGGGAAAGGACACACAGCCATTAACCAAGTATGATAAATATTTTAATTGCCTATTATTTTACGTATATTCGTATTTTTCATTGTTCAGTGAAATAGTCCTTTTATTTTTCAGGTTGACAGCTGGCTGACGTTATTTTTGGTTTGCTGCTGGCGGACAATTTAAGTTCGGCGTTTTTCATAAATACAAGAAGGACTCAAATAGACATTGAGTATTTTACATAAAAGTAACCTTCAACCCAATGCCTTTTTTTCGGAGTTCAACAGGTTTTTGTTACATGCAGAAATGTAATTTCGTTTTCTCTGCAGGAGTTCATCGATTTCATAAATGCAACACATTATAGTTTGTTTATACATAGCATAAAGGCAAAAAAAAAGTTGTATGCAGTGTTATTTAATTTTTCATTTTAAATGTCAAACGGGTTTTGTGGCTCCCAGTGTTTTCTTTTCTGTGGGAAACGGGTCCAAATGGCTCATTCAGTGGTAAAGGTTGCCGACCCCTGGGCTAGGGAAAGTAGATTAAAGAGGAATTTTACTTATCAATACAATGTAGATTAGGTCCTTCTGGCCTTTCGAGCCTTGCTGCCCCAGAAATCCCCAACAAACCAGATTAACCCTAACCTAATCACAGGCCACTTACAAGGCCAATTAACCTACCCAGTATGTCTTTCGGCTCTGGGAGGAAACTGGAGCACACGGGGACAACTCACACATTCCACAGCATGGACGTACAGAGACTCCTTACAGAAGGATGCCAGAATTTAACTCCAAACTCTGGAAAGCCGCAAGCTGCAATAGCGTCACAATAACCACTACACTACTGTGGTGCCCCACAGTAACACAGCAGTTAGCACGCCACTATTACAGCTCGAGGTGTTGGGAGTCCTGGAGTCCAATCCTGGCATCCTCTAAGGACTTTGTACGTCCTCCCTGTAGAACACATGGGTTCCCTGCACTGTCCAAAGACATGCAGGCTAGAATGTTAATTGGTCATTGTAATTGTCCAATGATTAGGTTAGGATTAAATCGGGGGCTGCTGGGTGGCGTGACTCGAAAGACCAAAAGTGATTTTAGAGAATGTCAGAGCCTCAAAAATAAGTGCTGGAGAATAATACAATGGCACCAAATGATTTCAGTCTAAACTATGTGAAATTTTAAGTATAATCTCTTGTCTACATTGCACAATACAATGCCACATGCAGTTGAACATTACTCGATTATTATATCATTACTTCTAAGGAGTAAAAAGAAAGCAGAGCGCAAGCACACCCTTACCTGCAGTGATCAAAAGGCAAGCGGCGGAAGTTGGCTTGTGGAATCACTGAAGGACAGAAGAGAAATGATATTTCTGAAGTAAATCAGATCAGCTCATTAAAATTCAGATCTAATTACAAGCATGATACAAGG
Organism: Hypanus sabinus; assembly: GCF_030144855.1. Classification (NCBI taxonomy): domain Eukaryota; kingdom Metazoa; phylum Chordata; class Chondrichthyes; order Myliobatiformes; family Dasyatidae; genus Hypanus; species Hypanus sabinus. Next base: position 146,867,343 of record NC_082715.1, on the reverse strand, counting down.
AAACGAACATCTGCCAGGATCAAGCTGTGCACTTGGCTATAGACCAAACTGAGCAGATACATTGGGTGCTACCAACCTGTAAGCAGTTTGCCCCTATCACCATTGCACCAGAAGGCCGCCCCAGAATATCACTAAGCCTGCCACCAGTGAACTGGGTTGACGGAATGCAATGGCAATCCATTACTATAGTTAAACATTAAAATACTCAGTAAATGCAAAAACATTTATTTTTCTGAAACAAAATAAGGCAGAGCATTTATACATATATTCCTCTTTCCTGAATATCACATCAATAAAATGAGTCTGGCTGCAGACGCTGGAATCCAGAGCAAAAGACAACTGCTGGAAGAACTCAGTAGGTCAGACAGCGTCTGTTGAGACAGAAGGTTGGCTGATGTTTTGCATTAAGACTCTGCATCAGGATGCATCCTGATGCAGGTTCTCCATTCAAAATGTTGTCCGTCCCTTTGCCAGGCCTGTTGAGAGGTCATGACCCAAAGTACTAAGCATCCCCTTGCACCTGCAACTACTGCCTGACCAGCTCAGTTCCTCCAGCAGTCTGATTATTCAATACTGGCTGCATATCCCTTTCAACGGCTGATTGGAATTGTTCCATGCTGCAAAATGCAATGATTGGTGCCAGTTTTCTCCCAGCCTCATAAGTGGCTAAAAATCACCAAACTCTGTCTCCTCGTAGTTATCAACAAATCAAAACTTACAGGTTCATGTTAAATTGGTAAACTTGATTTCAACACTAAACTCATCGAACTTTTGACTTGAACGACTAATTCACAGTGTGACACAGATACCATAAATGGTGTTAAAAACTATACTCTATGAAGCATCACTCTGGAACAGGTAAGATTGCTGCAGCAGTAGAAAATTCAGTAATTGACATTATTTAAACTAGTGGTTACCAACAGTTACACGCATGCGCATTGGGGCAGAAAAGAGCGGAAGTAAAACCCCACAACCCGGAAGTAGAAATAATGTATAAACACCAGGGGTCACCACTCTTTTTTTGCACCGTGGACCGGTTTAATATTAACAATATTCTTGTGGACCAGCCAACGGGAGGTGTTAAACACGACTGGAATACAGCGAAACTCGTAGCAGGTTCCTTATGTCCAGTCTATTCCGCAATTTAGTTTTCGTGGTTCGTCCCGCTTGCTCACGTTTTTTCCACTGGAAAAACTCAATGGGTTCGTCTTTAAGTGCAGGGTGCTTGGATTCAAGGTGCCGAAGCAGTTCTGAGGGCTTCATTGCCTCATTAGACAGCCTCCGGGTCTGAGCTCTAGCCTCCCGCCAGCCCGCCGCCTTGGCCAGTGTGTCTGTTCCCGTACCGGGGCGGTGGCGGTCACAGTCCAGAGAGAGTGACCGACTGACTTTGGAGTGCAACAGGGCACCCGCCCTCCCCCCCCCCCCCCCCCCCCCAGGATCTATCTGCTGACAAAAGTTTGTTTCAGTAGATTGCAGCGAGGTAGCTGCTCTGCTACTTACGAAACCCTGAGCCCGAATTAGGTCGTCTGCGAATATTTTAGCACTGGGTTCCCCACGTCATTCGGTGTGTTAAACAGGTTTAGAGGCGGTGCCCATCTGTTCGTGATCCAGGCCAGTAGCAACAGCACTTCCTGCCGGCTGCACAAAGCGGCCGGTTACCCGAGGCCAACCAGTGATCCCTGATGCACTGATGCGCTTGGGTAATGACCTCGCGTGTATTCAAATTCAACAGTGGGCATGATAGGGAATGAGGAAAGGTGCAGCTGATCGTATCATTTCCTTGCGGCCCGGTGGTTGGGGACCAGCGCGAGGCAAGGGAGTTACACGCATGCACACTGGGCAGATAAAACAGAACTAAAATCCCACAACCCAGAAACAATCTCTCAACAGTATTAGTGTTTTTTTTCCTTTTTTTTTCGGGATCTACTAGGAAAGTCTCAAAGATCGACCAGTCGATTGTGATCGATGGTTGGCGACGACTAATTTAAACCATTCAACCAACTTTTAATGAAACACCTTTGCCTCCACAAGAACCTATTACCCAATATTTTACTGAACTGTTCAACAACTGTTAACTGCAATGAAGGTACCTGTCACTGAGTATTGAATCATTTAAATACTAGATCAAATAGCAAAGTCAAAACCAAGATACACAGATTGGAAGAGAAGGTGTTGAAACATCGTAATATGATGCTGAAATATCAAATTTCTATCATTCAGTGGCTTCTAACTTCCATCAAAGTAACAAACAAGTGAGAAGGCATTGCACATCCATTACTAATCTCCACTTCATCAGTAACATTACAGTTGGGCTGGGCTGTGTTCTTACATAGCACACATGGTGCATAATTAAGACAGTTACATAGCTTTGGACATGGCTATTTTAAAACCTTCACAAGTGATACTTCTAGTAACACGGACAGATAGTATTTGTAGAGTTCAGGGAAGAAGCTATCAAACAACGCACACAACCAACTCTCAATCATCTCGCCAGAACTGAAGACGCATCCTGCTGAGCGCATCACGTTCAAAGTCCAGTAACTGCCTCAATTCCATCATTTATTTAAATTCACCAATATTCAAAACTTCAGCAATTTCCTCCAACTACTTTACAATCCAAATATTACACTCAGTGACCACTTTAGTAAGTACATGAGAGGAGTCCAGTGTGGTCTTCTGCTGTTGTGGCCCATCCACTTCAACGCTTTGATGTGTTGTTCATTCAGAGATGCTCTTTTACACACCAGTATGGTAACATGTGGTTATTTCAGTTATGTCACCTTCCTGTCAGTTTGAACTAGTCTAGACATTCTCATCTGACCTCCCTCACTACCAGGGAATTTTCATCCACAGAACTGCCCATCACTGGGTTTTTTCACACCATACTCTGTAAATCTAGAGACTTGTGCATGAAAATCCCAGGAGATCAGCAGTTTCTGAGATACTCAAATCTGGCATAACAATCATTCCATGGTCAAAGTTCACATCTCTTCCCCAATCTGATGTCTGGTCTGAATATCAACTGAACCTCTTGGCCAAGTCTGCATGCTTTTATGCATTGAGTTGCTGTCATATGAATGGGCAATTAGATATTTGCATTAATGAAGTTGACAGGTGCACCTAATAAAGTGGTCACTGGGTGCATATTTGAAATTTATACAGATCCATAAACAATACACCTTCTTTAAATGTTAACAGAAACCTTAAATTACAACTTCAATATCCATTACCCTTCCTACTTACCTGCTTTCTTGCCACCATAGAAATTGGTATATTCTGTACAGGTGATGTACCTACAAAAGCAAAAAAGAAATCTCAATGCAAATAGCACAAAGGGCAGGCTGAAATTGAGCTGTTTACCTTTACAAGTCACTCAAACTAACTCACACTTAGTCTGAAGCAACAAAGTTTATAATCTGAATTTCTGGCATACTAATTTGGCTCCCTTAGACGATGTTGTCCTAGTAAATCCAGTGCCTCGGGAAAAAATATCAGCTGAGTTGACATAACACTATACCCATCCAGCAATGAGTTTGTCTTTGATCCACCCGAAACACTTCGTTTCGCCTTCAGAAAAGCATCCAGGTTGTTGGCGTGGCCATACATTCTAACTTTGTAAAAGGACTACATTTACTGTCCGTGAATTTTGCTGCAAGCTTTTGCCAATACGAGCATCGTCAGTGTTGCAGATGGCAAGCAGCATAGTCAGCACCACAAATAGAAGAACCTGGGCTTCTGCGAGGGATGAAGAACGGGAAGATGGGCCGAAAGAAATCCAAGCATGGAACAGAGCAAGAGGGTGATAGTTTTAAAACCAAGGCCCGTATATTTCTCTGAGTTTGTGAGCGTTCGTATCCCGCCGGCAGTTTGTACTCTGTGACTCTGTTTCAAGACCCGCGCTCCCAAATCACAGTTACTTTTTCCAACTCACATCTTATCTTTCTGGTGCTGCCTCTTCCCCATGGCGCCTGAAGAACCTGCCTCAGCCCGGACAACTAACACAGTCAACAAACACTCGTACAAATCCGGAAGGGAGCTCCCTTCACTTCCTGCTAAACACGTGCACTCGCAATAACCGGCCGGTTAGACCCAGCGCGCGGGGAAGTATGGTCCGGGGCGTGCGAATCTCCGGCTGGAGGCCGGGGAGCTTAAAGATGCAACAATATCGCTGTTACCACCGTGAGTGGTCAGAGGCACCCAGATACTTACAAGAATATGCCGGAAAGTGGCATCGCAGGTAGACCAGTATAGAGGGTACTTTCATCAGTCAGGATTATTGTGCATTTGGAATATATTGTTCAATTTTGGTCACCCCGCAAAAGGGAAAATACAGTACTGTATCACTAAACTGGGGGAAAAAATCAGTAAAGATTGAGTGAGGTTTTTACTATGACTGGGGACAGTGGGTTAAAGGGAGAGGTCGGGCAGAATATGACTTCATTGCAGGGGTGATCTTATAGAGGTGTATAAAATCATGACAGGCATAGAGAGGGTGACTGCACACATGGGCAATCAAAATCGAGTGAGCATAGGTATAAAGTGAAAGGGGAGAGATTTAATAGGAATGTGAGGGGAAACTTTCTCACATTGAGGGTGGTATTTTATTTCTTTATTTATTGAGATACACCATGGAATAGGTGTATTAGGCCATTCTGGCCTAATCACAGGGCAATTTACAATGACCCATTAACGTACCAATCAGTACATCTTTGGTCTGTGGGAGGAAACCGGAGCATCCGGAGGAAACCTATGCGGTCACATGGAGAGCGTACAAACTCCTTACAGACAGCAGCAGGCGCCTGTACTGTAAAGCATTGTGCTAACCACTATGCTACTATGTGCAAAGTAGTATTGACTAGTTCTATGTTCGAGCCATGGCCACAGAGTCAAACAACATAGGAATTGTCCAAACTTGTCCATGCTGACCAAAATAGTCCCAGTTGTCTGTATTTGACCCATATCTCCCTAAATCTTTCCTATGCACATACTGAGATACAGCACAGAATAGGCACTCCTGGCCCACTGAGCCACACTGGCCAGCAATTGCCTACTTTCATCCAAATGTATTTTAAATGTTGTTACTTTACCTGCATCTACCATTTCCTTTGGCATGTCATTCCATATGCTTCCTCTAGTGGCAAACCTGTCTGGTAAACCCTGGGTACAGTTCCTCTGTAGTATATGTATTGTCTTTTAGGTGAGGAGACCAAAACTAAATAGAATACATTGGTGCAGAGTCATGGATGTCCAATGTAACAACAGTAAAGCCTCTTTATTCCCATATTCACATCCTCATTTAGGCCATCTCACTGTTTGCCTTCTCAGCCATGAACTGCAAGTACATGGTGGCTGTCAGTGACATTGAAGAATACTTAGATATTACACAATCTCACCATTTAAAAAAATACTGTTTTCCCTTTATTTGTATAAAAATACGCATTACATTTTTTACATTATTTTGATTCTGCCATGTTCCTGTCCACTCACTCAGTCTCTCCATATCCCTTGAATCCTTTTCACATTCTTGTTCCTATCTCGTTCTGAAATAACCAGCAAGCTTAGAAATTTGGATGGACTCCTCATCCAAGACAGTTGTGAATTTGGGGTTAAACATGTACATGGAAAGAGACCAATTCTAGGTACACACAATATAATTTAGTGTTTGAAATGAGATTTTCATTAATTATTTCTTAATATTGTATTGTAATTCTTTGTAAAACTAGTCTAATCTGGACTGTTCGAATCATATCATCTTCTGACAAGGCATGCGGTGACTTTCCTGACTCAGAATCAGAATTAGGACATCACTAACATCACTAGCATATGTCACATTAGTGATATTAGCTATATGAAATTTGTTATGCAGCAGCAGTACATTGCAATTCATAATAATAAAAACTGTAAATTACAGTAAGAAATATAGATATATGTGTGTGTTAAATTAATTAAGTAGTGTAAAAAGAGGGAAAGAAGTAGTGGCATAGTGTTTGATGGGTTCATTGTCCATTCAGAAATCTGAATGTGGATGGGAAGAAGCTGTTCTTGAATCATTGAGTGTGTGCCTTTAGGCTCCTGTGCCTCCTCCCTGTTGGTAGTAATGAGAAGAGAGCATGTCCTAGGTGACGTGGGCCTTAATAATGGATGCTGTCTTTCTGAGGCATCACTCCTTGAAGATGTCCTTGGTGCTGTGGAGGCTAGTGTCCATGATGGAGCTGACTGAGTTTACAACCTTCTGCAGCTTATTTTGATCCTGTGCAGTTCTCTCTCTCTCTCTCTCTCTCTCTCTCTCTCCCCTCCGATACTTGACTTTTAATCACTTTTATTTCTGATGAAAGGTCATTGACTTCTGAGTTTAATCCTGTTTCCTACCCTATAGAGTTTCTCCAGTATTTTCTGTTTTTATTATTCTCCAAAAGCTACTCTTTGCCGTAATGACACACTGCCTTCTTTACTGCTTACTGCCATGCCTTGCTCTTACACCAGTATACTATATATTCACCTATGTGTTATATGAGAACTTGTTTCAATTATGAGAGCCAGAGAGGTATAGCATAGAAACAGTCACTTCAGCTTACTCCAATCACTTATAAATCATACACTGAACCACACATTCATACCCACTGACCTGCACAGTAGGGGAAATGTACAGCAGCTAATTCACCGACCATCCCACATGTCCTTGGGATCTGGAAAGAATCCCAAGCACCTGGTTGAAGCCCATGTGGTCTCAGAGAGAACATGCAAACTCCACACAGACAGCAGTGGAGTCAGAAAACTGCAAGGCAGTAGCTCTGCTAGGAAATAGAACAGTCCAAATGTCAACAGGAAGCTCTCACAAATTGGAATATGATAATAAACCAGTCAGTGTTCTCTGAACAGTGGCTAATAATTCTGTTTCCCTCTGAAATAGTGCCATGGCTACTTTTACATCTAGTGAACAGAGCAGGTGAGGTTTCACTTTCCTGTCCCTTTTAAAGGATAATTCTTCTGGACAGTAGTGTTCCCCCAGTGTGCCAATACAGAGTTAGCATAGTACAACTTCAAGATGAGATTACAGTACCACGTACTATACTGCTCTAAATTTTCACTCTTAAACAAGCCTTTGATCCAAGTGGTCAGGAAATGTTATGAAAAATGAATCTGCTAGAGAAACTCAGCAAGTAAGGGAGCATCCATGGAAGGAAAGATAGTCAATGCTGAGATCCTTCATCTGCAAATCCAAGAATTTCAAGACTGTCCATGAATACTCCCTGGAATTTTGTTTCTCCTCAGGAGGCTAATGCCTATTCGGCCCTTGTTGACCAAGGAATGCCAATCAATGTGTCCTCCATGAAGACATCATGCAGAAAGTTACCCCAGAATTGCTCAGCCTTGGGTGAGGTCACTCACTCATATCTCAGCCTCTTGTGTCCTCAAAATAAAACATTAAATAGCTTTGACATTTAGAAAACTCTCCTCCAGTCAGTGAATGAGCCTAACCCCAACCCTAATGAGCAGTGAAAACAGAAATGGGAGAAAACTGAGAGTGCAACGTGGAAGAGACCAACCTCCTGGGAGGAGCTTGAGAGAAAAGCTGCATGAAACAAAGGTGATATCATTTACAGCTCCCTAATCTGTGTAAATTATAACTATATCTTTCATTGTGCTGACATTAAATGGCAGCCAGAACCCATGGCAAAAATAAAATTACCTAATGTTAAAATGTTAGCCAAGATGTTGCTGCCAATCACAAGCCAATATTGCTCTTAGCCTGTGAAGCCCTATAAAGATGTGGTGATCTCCCATGCATAGGCAGCTACTTTATGATATTAGCTACTTCATGTTAGGTATCAGTTAAAAAGGAAGAATAAAATGATATTTGTATATAGTTCCTTTCACGATCCTGTCAAGATATCCTACAATGCATTGCAGGCAATCAAATATTTTTAAATTACTTTTATTCTCGAGATATAGGAAACAATAATTTAGTTCAAGGGATTCCCTAGCATTCAATAGCTAAAACACTGTTGATCATCCTGAAGACAGGATCTTAAATATCTTCAGAATTTCTTCTGTTCAACTAATTCCAATGGGGAGGGCTGCAAGACAATAGAAGCGATTCTAGGTGACTGAAATGCAGTCAGCAATGTTAAGATTTCTGCATGTGAAGATAGCTGTCAAACTTTAAGGAGCAATAAATACAACAGAGTTTTAGCATCATTGCAACCTCAGAATCTAGTCCACCATTTAAGTTGACAAAATAATCTTGCAACTCCTCAGGACCAGAGTCTGAAAAGAATGATAAGCTGGAACCTTGAAGTATTAAGAACAGAAGTATGTACTGTGAAGGACAGCTTCTACGTTGCTCAGGTATTGAATGTATAAGTATAATAGGTGGAATCTCAAGCTCAGAATCTCCCTTATTATGAGCTTGTCTGCCTGCACTTCACTTTCTCTGTAACTGTAACATTCTGTTTTTGTTTTACCTCAAATTACCTGTTGTGTTGGATTGATCTGTGTGCATGCTCAACAAGACAAGATTTTCATTGTACACTAGTACACGTGACAATAATAAACCAATATACCAATTCTGATGTGCTCCATTATGGAGCTTTTACAACTGGAGGAAGTTATTAAGTAACACAGATATTTACGTTCTGAATTTTCTTTGCACACCAGAAATGCAGAATACAAGAAAAGTTCTAATTTAACTTAATGTTTAATTAAAGGATCAAATAGTCAACTTGGTTCAAGTAAGGGAAAGGTCAGACCGGCAGGTAGATGGCAGGGAAGTATTGAAAGGCAAAATCAAAATAACAGGTATGATGGGTCACATAGTTTGAAATGTGGATATTTTAATGCTGGGGATATTATGCTGAACTTAGAACATGGATCAGTACATGGAATATGATGCTCTAGCCACTACTGAAATTTGGTTGAGAAAGGGCAGGAATGGGTGATTAATGTACCAGGTTTTTGAAGTTTTAGAAATCAGAGACAATATCACAACTGCATTCAGAGGAGACATAACGGACAGGTCAGACACTGAATCCATTTGGGTAGAGCTAGGGAATAGAAAGAGTGCAATCTCTTTGATGGGATTGTACTGCAAAATCTCCCTACCCCCACCCCGCCCCACAAGAGCCATTGGGACATTGAGAAACAGGTATGTAATCAGATTAAGAAAATGTGTAAAAATAATAGGGTTGTTATCATGGGGAATTTCAACCACTAATATAAACTGGGACCTTCTTAGTGCTAGGGGGTTAGATGGGGAAGAATTTGTAAGTATATCCAGGAAGGGTTCTTAAATCAATATATGGATGTTTCAGTGGGGGAAGGAGCCATACTGGACCTGGTGTTGGGTAATGAGCCTGGCCAGGTGACTGACGTTTCAGTGGGTGATCAGTTCAGTAATAGTGAGCACAACTCCTTAACCTTCAGGATAGCTATAAATAAGGTCCTTGCAGGAGAGTTTTAAATTGGAGTAGGGAAAACTAGGAGCACATTAGGCTGGAACTAAGCAGAGTTGATTGGAAGCACCTTTTCTTTCTGGCAAGTTCACACCAGACATGTGGAGGGTGTTTAAAGATCAATTCCACAGAGTACAGGAAAGGTATGTTCCTGTTAAAAGATAGGACGGGAATGAAGAGGTAAGAGAATCTTGGATGTTTGGAGAGGTGATGAATTTAGTCAAGAAGAAAAATGAAAAGAATGTAAAGGTTTAGAAGTTAGGATCAAACAAAACACATGAGGAATTTAAACAACTGAGAATAGAATTAAAGGAGGGAATTGGGAATCCCAAGACACTGCTTACATATATCAAGAGCAAGAGGATAACTAGGGAAAGGCTGGCTGGTGGTGCAGTGGCATCAGTGCCGGACCCTGGAGCAAAGTCTCACGAGTTCGAATCCAGGACGGGCCACCCCCGAGCACACTTTCCATCCTTGCAGGGTTGAGCGTCCAGCTAGCCACTCAGCCTCTTAAAAAATACAAGGGTCGAGTCAGGAACATTCATATCGTGACCCGGTTAATCTGCACCAGACAAGAATGACTGACTGGTGCGACATGCTTAAAAAAAACAAACAAACAAACTAGGGAGAGGGTGGGACCACTCATGGATAAAGGAGTGGGAGACATATGCTTGTAAGTGGAGAATGAGAGCGAGGTTCTTGATGAGTACTGAAGGATATGGAGAATATGGGGTATCAGGAGATCAGTGCTGTGTGTATAAATACATTACAACGTTTAGAGGTCAAGGAGGAGGAATTGTTGGGCCCCCTAATGAGTATTACGGTGGATAGGTCCCTAAGGCTAATGGGATTTACCCCAGGTTTCTTAGGGAGGCAAGATACTACCAGTATTTTTGTGTCCTCTCTAGGCACAGGTGACATCCCAAAGCAATAGCGAGTGGCTAATGTTGAACCTCTGTTTAAGGAGGGAACATGGGAAAATTCTGGGAATTATAGACCGGTGATTCTCTCGTCAGTTGTAGGGAAATAGCTGAAGAACTTTTTAAGGATAGGATACTTGAGCATCCGGAAGATTAAGGTGCCTGTTTGGATTTTGAACTGGCTCGTGCATAGAAGACAGAGGGTAGTGGTTGAAGAGACTTATTTGAGCTGGAGGTCTGTAATTGATGGTGTTCCACAGGGATCTGTTTGTAATGCATATAAATGGATGAATATATAGATGGGTGGTTTGCTAAGTATGCAAATGAAATGAAGATTGATGGAGTTGTGGATAGTTTAGAAGACTGGCAAAGAATATAGCGCAATATAGATCAGCTGGAGATATGGGCAGAGAAATGGCAGATGGAGTTTAACCCAGATAAATGTGAGGTGTTGCACCTTGGTAGGGCAAATGCAAGGAGACAGTACACTGTTAAGGGGAAGATTTTTAACAGTGGCACAAGGGAGCACCTTGCATCAGCAAATGGAAAGAGTGAAGTTGAACATAAAATACAGTTTAATATCGTGACCAGGCCTGGCAGCGTACAAACCCCGCAGGAGTGAAGAACAACCAGGCTCGGAATCCCATCAGCCTTGCCACTGCATCTTCTAAATGCCCCGTTACCACCCACTGATATTTGGTTCTGGCAACATGTTTCAGACCTGAACCTTTAAATCAACTTTCTGCTGGTGCTGCCTGACCTGCTCGGTGTTTCCAGCATCGCTTTTATTTCAGATTTCCAACATCTGCTTTTTTTAAAAAATAAACTTTACCAAGATCCCCTTTTCCGGTAACATGAAGAAAAATAGTCAACCCAAGAGATTCAGCGGATGCCGGAAATACAGAGTAACATGCATAAGATGCTGGAGGAACTCAGCGTGTCAGGTAACATCTAGAGAAAGGATTAGAGTCGACGCATCGGGCCGAGACCCTTTGAGTCGCGATCAAGTGTCCCGGCCGGACAAGTCGACTCCTTAATCTTTTCCTTAGATGCAGCCTGACCTGGCTGAGTTCCTCCGGCATTGTGTGTGCGTTGCTATTAAATGAACAAAAATAGCGCTTTTTGATTATTTTTGGTGATTTTTTTAATGCTGGTGTGTATGTGAATCTGGTTGGATGTAACTTCCGGCATATCTCCGCAGGTGCAACACTGCGCTTGTTATATCATACTGTTTTTGTTCTTCGCCGCGTCGGAGAGCATTGCGGCTGTTTCCCCCTCTGCTCTGTGACTCAGCCGTGTCAGTGCATCGAGACACAGCTGAACAGGTCGGGCTTGTCATACATCGGAAACCACTTGCAGCAGCAACAAAGGTGCGGTGCACGTCAGAGGCTGTTACCTCAGCGAAAGCAGCTTTGTCATCTGCGTTGCAGCAGAACACTTGGTGACAGTCGGTGCAGTTCTCAGCCTGAATACTAACGGCACTGGTTCCAGAGCCTTCGTGCATTTATCAGATTGAAAGATTAGCTTTATTTGTCACGAGCACATCGAAACGTACGGTGAAAAGCGTCTTTTTACTTCAACGGCCAAAACGGTGTGAGGATGGGCTGGGGCAGCCGTGCTTCCGATGGCCACAACTTAAGTCTGAGGAATACGGCAGAAAACCGGATCACCCGGAGGAGGCCCACACGGTCGCGGACTGCGGCGGGAGTTGAACCCCGATCTACGATCGCAGGCGTTATAAAGCCCTGCGCTAATCGCTCTGCTGCGTTAAAGCCTGGATGAAATTTTAGTTCAAGCTGTCTCCTTTGAAGTAGCAGCATTAAAATTATTCAGTGGAAAGACAATTTGTTAATTATAGAATTACACAGAACTTTGCGGAGCTTGTTAGTTGGAAGTTTGCCTGCATCAGTTTTGGCGGAAGACGTTGAAAAGCCAAGGCGCGTTTTTTAAAAAAAATCCGTGTGTGCTCGGTGACACTGACGAATTGCTCTTTCACATTCTTGCCCTTTTCATAACCTTACACGAGCCCCCGCTGGCCCAAGATTAATGGCTCGTACCAGCTTTCCAGATGGTCTGCGGAGACTCGGCCCCAGGCAGTAAGTCAAACAGTATGGCTCATGCCTCGTTCGGAGAGACACACATTGGCCACTGACCTTCTCACCGCTGCGATTGGCTGCCAATGTGTGGGAAACGCAAAGAAACTCGAACTCACACTTCGCAACATAGATTTGGAGTGATATTTGTATGAACACTGGACAGATCTGCTGGAGACGAGAGCTTTTGAATGTCTCGGCATGACTTCAATCAACATTGACTTCGGAAACATTAGCATCTTTGGAACGATAAACCCACGATTCAAGTGGAGGCAAGGATAAAATGTATTTCCATTTGTAAATGATTGGTATGGAGAGTAATTGTATAATATTAATCAGCCAATGCTTTCCTGCTGTACTCTCTTCTCGCTGCTGCCATCAGGAAGGATGGACCAGAGCCTCAGTACTCACAGTACCAGCTTCAAAAATAACTATTTCCCCTCAACCAGAGGGGAGAACTTCACTCACCCCAATTCCACAACCTATAGATTCACTTTCAAGGACTCTCTGTAGATCATGTTATCGATATTTATTGCTTATCGATTTATTTATTTATTACTATTACCTTTTTGTCTGTTTTTTGTATTTTCACAGTTTGTTGTCTTTCGCGTGTCGGTGTTTGCCCGTCTTTGGCGTATGCAGTTTTTCATTGATTCTAAAGTTCAAAGGAAATTTCATTATCTAAGTACATATACGTCACCATAAACAACCCTGAGATTCATTTCCCTGTGGGCACACTCTGCAAATCTATAGAACAGTAACTATAGCAGGATCAATGAAAGATCAACCTGCATGCAGAAGACAACAAACTGTGCAAATGCAAATTTAAAAATAGCAATAAATAACGAGAGCACGAGATAATGAGAGAAAGAGTCATTAACCTTCGTTGGTTGTTCATGACCTTGGTTGTGAGAACATCTCAATGGATGGGCGAATGTAGTTATACCCTTTGGTTCAAGAGCCCGATGACTGAGGGGTAGTCATTCTTCTTGAACCTGGTGGGGCGAGTCTTGAAGCTCTTGTACCTTCTACCTGATGGCAGCAACGCGGCCTGAGTGGTGAGGATCTCCGATGACGGATGGTGCTTTCCTATGGCAGCGTTTCATGTCGAAGCTCACAATGGTTGGGAGGGCTTCACCGGCGATGTACTGGGCCGAATTCACGATCTTTTGTAGGATTTTCCGTTCAAAGGCATTGGTGTTTATTCCATGAGATTTAAAAAAAAATTACCGTGAATGCCTGTAAGAAAATGAATCGCAGGGTTATACGTGGTGACATATATGTACTTTCATTATAAATTTACTTTGAACTTCGAACTAATATATGTGTTTGCATCTTTTCAGTTGTTGAAGGAAGGGCAGAACGCTGTTTCTGTAACACCTCGAATCCGATACTGTACCTGAAATCAAGATCGCCAGGTAAGAAATAAATTCCTCCCACGTCACTGTAAATAAACACCAAATTTAAAAAGATGCTAGTTTCCCAAATCAGATTTTCTTTTTTTTTTATATATTTCTAGAGCATCTACAATAATTCTGAGCCAGAATAATCGGTAACAGATACCGACTGAAGCATCGTTACAGATATCGGTATTATCTGTACACCGTTACAACTATTGGAATGGAGGTCTCGGCTTCGCAGCTGCATTATCCGCCCTGCGTATCAAATATAACTCAGGACAACCGCGCACCCCAGCAGAGCAGAACACAAAGACTTTTCATTAGACTCGGAAATTGATACTTGGATGAAAAAAAAATCACTGGATATGCAATGTGTGGTGAAACGGTATTTCGGGATGAAAAGAATATTAGTCATATCGTCAGAATGGAGAGTTCACTAAAGGTTTTGTTTCTTACTAGGAGATTAGCAATCTATAATATTTGTTGAATTATTAAACAGAATGTTTGAAAATTCACAGCAAATACAATGGTTCCGTAATGGAAACATCTCCATTTCGATATCCGTTTGAAGAATTTACAGTTTATTCTCACGAACACATTTTAGAAACGCTTACCCGATGTGGTAGTGCGATCATGAGCATGTTAATGGAACAGAAAGGTGTCACTGCAAACACATGAATATTCTAAGCTGATGATGAATATGAAATAGAAGTCAATGGGCTCCGGCCTGGCTCGTTCCTCTCAGCGCACAAAGAGTTAACAAAACCGCCGCACCTGAAGAGAACGCTGAAAACCCGTTGCAGATCGGGCCGTATCTATGAAAGTAGGTACATTTAATACTTAAGTTCTGACGAAAGGTTAGACCTGACGCATCAATCGTTTCTTTCCACAGGAATTGCCTGACCTACTAGGTTTTTTATTCAGCGTTTAGTTCTTAATTCTGGGAGTTAATTCTGGATGTTAATTCGCCCTGGCACTTAGGGAATTAATTGTCAAGCACATCCACGTATCTTCATAATGAAAAAGGTGTCTAGGTTAATTCAGACAGGGATATTTCTTATCTGCATTTGTGCAATATCCGAATGAATAAGCAGTTTCCGAACTTTCGTTACCTATAGTGTCCATTATTTATGTTTAACAATGATTTTCAGTCACCCAGGAACCTTTTATTTGAGAGAAATCAACGAAAGGTTTATATTATAACTTTCTCGTGCCAGTTTTAAATGTCCATTATTATACAATAGAATTAAACAGGGTTAGCTAGAAACAGGGTAAGTTTTCATAAGCTGGTTGTAAAATTGCTTTGTAGCAGCATTAGTTACATATATTAGGGATGAAAGTTATTTCCCTTGTTAGAGGCAATTATGGATTTTGTCAGAAGACCAAGCATTAGATGTTTGAAGGCCATTAATGAGAATTTTGAGGGTAAATTCCTTTTGCTTTGCTGTGTTCTTGCTAAGTATTCATGTAAGTGATGGGGCCACAGGAAGCGTGGCGTTAAAACTGGTGACTACTTTCAAGGCGGAAAATGCTCAGCATTTGGATCAGTCTGTAAGTGAGAAATTGGATAGGTATATGGACAGGAAAGGAATGGAGGGTTATGGGCTGAGTGCGGGTCAGTGGGACTAGGTGAGTGTAAGTGTCAGCATGGACTAGAGGGGCCGAGGTGGCCTGTTTCCGTGCTGTGAGTTATATGGTTATATGACAGAAGATGTGAAGTACAAAATTTAGTGAAAATTGATTGGAGGGGGTGAAAGTTGGATGGAGTTTGTGGATGGGGATGTAGAGAACAGAAATTACATTTCCCTTGCTTCAGCAGTCCAGATGTAGGGTCTCCAGCCAAAACATCAAATGTCTATTCCCCCTGCAGATGCTGCCTGACCCGCCAAGTTCCTCCAGGAGCTCCTTGCTCTGCTGCAGTTTCCAGCATCTGCAGTCTCCAGTGTCTCATACACTGCTTCGTTGTGAGTTTGTTCCAGGTATGTGTACTTTGAAGAGATTTTCCTCCCATTTTCATCTGGAGTTCTGTGAGCCCCTCTCTCGCTGCTCCCCCTCTGTGATGTCCACTGCTTTATCCAATCTTGGACAATATTCTCACTCAGTCTTGCTACTACAGCCTCGGCATTCTTCTTATCCTCACCTACCACCCCAGGAGTCTCCACATCCAACACGTCAGTTTCTGCAACTTCCACCACCTCCTGAGGGATGCTACCATTGAACATTTACCTCCCTCTCCCATTCTCAGCTTTCCACAAGGATCACTTCCTCCGTGATTCCCATGACCATTCGTCCCTCCTGGCATTTATCCCTGCAAGTCACTAAAATGTTAGGCTTGCCCATTCCCCTCACCTCTATTCAGGGCACCCAAGTCCTTCCAGGTGAGGCAACACTTTAACTACTGGGGTCATCTATTGTGTCCAGTGCTCCCAATGCAACCTCATCTACATCGGTGAGACCCCTTGTAAATTGGGGGGGGGGTACTTTCTTGAGCACTTCCACTCCATCCACCAAAAACAGAGCTTTGCAGAGGCCAAACATTTTAATTCCCATTCCTGTTCCGCCATGTCGGTCCATGGCCTCCTCACGCCATGATGAGGCCACTCTCAGGGTGGAGAAAAAACACCTTATATTCTGTATTAGTAGCCTCCAACCTATCAAAAAGTATGACTATCAATTTCTCTGCTGGTTAAAAAAATCCCTCCCTTCTTCTATTCTCTACTCTGGGCTCTTACCTCTTCTCACATGCTTATCACCTCCTTCTTCCCTTTTTCCTATGGTCCACTCTCCTCTCCTAACAGATTCTTTCCACTCCAGCCCTTTACTTTTCCCGTCCACCTGCTTCCTCCCCCCGCCTTTTTATTTTGGCATCCTCCCCCTTCCTTCCCAGTCCTGAAGAAGGGCTTCTGCCCGATATGTTGATTGTTTATTCAGTTCCATTGATGCTGTCTGACCGGCTGAGTTCCTCCAGCGTTTTGTCTGTTGTTTTGGATTTCCAGCATCAGCAGAATTTCACATATTTATCATTCCTTGATACTTACCTTCACTGGCCTCCCATTTCCAGGCTGGAAACCACTCTCCATGACTTGTGCTCCCAAACATGCTGTGCACCTTCATTCTTCCTTGTCCTCTGCTGGATCCACACTTTCAGCTGACAGTTCTTCCTGTTCCTGATCTCAACAAAGGAACATAACTCATCTCTTCCTGGCTGGGATCCCAATACTGTGCTGGGGCTTCACTGCTGCCCCACCCACCTCCAGGTCCCTGACACCACACACGGGTCCTACTGCTCTTTCCCCTTATCACACCACTCACCCTCACCCAGCTCTGATCCCATACTCAACCCAAATACTGACTCCCTCCCCTCTTTCCTCTGAGCCCCCTTTCCCTAACTTCACACATTTTCCTATTTTGATCCCATGTCTGTTCCCAGTTGCAGCTCTATACCATCACTCTCACTGCCCCCACCTCCCTCTGATGCTGAATAGTCTGGCTTCATTAGAGGCCTCACCCTTGCACCCCTGCATCCACACCTCAACATGTTCCAGGCTCACCAAGAGAATCTCTTCTTCTGTAACCTCCACCACCATACCCATTTCTTTGGCAAGGACTTCTTACTCTCTTACTGATGACCTGTTGTCTTATCTCAAACATTCCTTTTCCTCTTGGACACTTCCTTACGGTCCTTTTATCCTCTCTCACTCTTTCCATTTCCAACCTTGAGTGGCTTCTGCATTCTCCTCAACCATTCTAACCTCGAGCCCTCTGAATGCATGGTTCTCCACTCACTCCACAGCAATCCCAACCTCATCATAAAATTCAGATGAGTGCAGTGCTGTTGTGATCTGGTGGGTTGACTGACTACCATGCAGAGGCCAGACAGTGTCTCTTGGAAACACCCTTATACCTACCCTTGGACCATGACCCCACCAAGTCATTGTCCCCCAGAACATCACAGATCTCATCACTGTAGGACGTCTTTCCCCCACAGTCTCCAGCCAATTAGTTCCCCAACACCATCCTGCCCATTTCTATCTCCCACCCAGAATTCACAAAGACTCACCTGATAGGCCCATTATTTATGCCCACTCTTGCTCCACTGGACTTATTTCTTCATATTTAACTCTATCTTGTTCCACCATGCCCCCCCCCCGACCCTTGCCCAATCCATTCTCCCCTACATCCAGGACACCTCACATGGTCTCCATCATTTTAACAACACCAAATTCCCTGGCCTCTGTCATCTTTACTAAAGACGGCCCATGTACACTTTCATTCCCCACCAAGAAGGCCTTAGGGCTTTGTCTTGCTTTTTAAAACATAGATCCAGTCAGTTCTCTTTTACAAATACCCTCCAGCACCTGGCAGAAATTGTACTTGCCCTGAGCAACTTCTCTTCTGATTATTCTCACTTTATACCATTCAAAGTTGTAAACATGGTCCCTAGTTACACATGTCTTCTTGTCCACTGCGTGGGGCAGTCTTTGTTCCTGATCTGCTAGAGTACCGCTCCCCAGCTTTTTCTCTGCCTCATTGATGATTGCACAGCTGCTGCCTCCTGTATCCATGCAGAACCTATTAAGTTAACCAATTTAATTACTAACCTCCAACTTGCTCTCAGATTCACTTGGACCATTTCCAACACCTTTCTTCCCTTTCTAGATCTCTCTGACTTCATCTTTTAAGTCAAACTATCCACTGACATTTACTCCAAATCTACTGTCTCTTGCAGCTATTCTAGACTACACATCCTCTGATCCTCTCTCTTACGAGGATCCAATACCTTTTTTTATAGTTTCTCTGTTTTGGCTGCATCTGTTCTTGAGATGAGGCTTTAGTTCCAACACATCTGAAATGTCCTTCCTTTTTCAGGAAACATTGTTTCCCTCCTACCATGGTTGACGGAGCTCTTACCTACAGTAGTCAAGAGGAAGATCCTCGGCCAAAAATTTCAGCTGTCCATTTCCCTCCACAGATGAAGCATGACTCGTTGTGTTTCTCTAATTCCTCATTTGTTTTTGCTCCAGGTTCCTGTATTTGCAAACTCTTGCGTCTCCATATAAATTACTTCAACAGCTTTGCATAAATGAGCTCAAATGTGTTGAGTGGACTCTTTTGACACTATTCATTCTGTAATCAATTGATTGCGACAATGAAGTTGACTCTGAAAGAAATGCAATTATATATAGAAGTTGATAATGAACCCTTTATATTAGATATTAAACGTTGTGGGTGTTTACAGTCTTCTGTAAACCTTCTGTTATGTCTCAGAAAATTCATTTGAAATGCTGCAGAAATGTATCTATGCTGAGTATTAATTTTGTAGCGTCCTAAATAAAAACATTTTAAGATGTGCCATATGGTCTGTGTTGTATAAATGTTGCATTGGTCTGCTGCCCAAGCTTTAGTTTCCTCTCATTAATAGTAGAAGTAATGGTGCGATCACTCGAGTCGAGTATGATGGTCTCCTGAGGGCTTGTCTATTGGTGGATCCTCAGGTGGCTAAAGAGGCAGAACCAGGATCCACATATTCTGGTGCAGTGTGGGCAAGAGTAAGTGTGTGGCAGCAGAAGGAAGCAGTTGGTCCAAACATTTTGCCTGTTGTTGACAGCAGGGAGATGCCTCTTTAATTGCCGCAATCTACTTTGTCTCCCTTTTTGAATATGGTCACTACTAGAAGACCCCTGAGCTCTGGGGGCAGTTGTTCCTTTTCCCAGACCTTCAGGAGCAGGGTGTGTATGTGGTGCAGGAGCCTTCCTCAAGGATTGCTGCCGAGATCCCGTCAGGACCAGTGGCTTTGTTACCTTCCTTTTTCAGTGAGTTGAGATGGAACCTGACCTGAATCCTCTGTTGGAAAACATACTGCTCACAAATCCAGTGCAGGATTCGAAGGTAGTGAGTAATATATTGTGTCTTGAGCTCCCAAAAAAGCATTTGAAATTAGGTCTCTAATAGCTTGATTGTGAAATCAGAATGCTACTTTTCATACACAAAATTAGATATTTTGCTTGTTAAAAAAACTAATGCTGCGCAGAGGCAGGAGCATGGTGCAGCTGTCGCACAACTCCAGTGACTAGGGTGTAATTCTACTATCTGTGTGAAGTTTACACACTTTTCCTTGTGTCCATGTGGGGTTCCTTCTGTGTGCTTCAGTTTACTCCCACGTTCCTCTTACGTACAGTTTGGTGGGTTAATTGGCCTTGGTAGCTTGCACATAGTGTTCAGCCTATTAACATATGGGAGGGTGGAGCTGATGGGAATATGGGGAGCATAACATTGGTTAGGATAGGCTGAGGTTAATCACAAAGGGTGGCTGATGGTTGGTGTGGACTTGGTGAGACTAAAGGCGCATTCCTGCATGTATTTCTACATAATTCAAAAAATCTTGCAAAGACAAAAGTTATAATCACCCTCTTTCATAATTGTACATGTATATACAACATTAATTTACACAAAACATGGACTGGAACCTCATATGATAAGATAATGGTCTTACACTGTAGCCTTTCCCCAAAGATCCTTTGCATTGGAGGCATCCTGTCTAAGCATGTCTCACAGCAAATATTCATGGGGTAAATGCCAACATCCGTGATGGACAACTTCAGCTGGATCTTCAGCCATGTTTCAGGGCTGCTTTTACCCAGTCTGCGCTGATGAAGTGTCAGCAGGTAGAAACGCAATGTCCTGTCGTTATGAGATATATGGAAGGAAGTGCAACAGCAAGGCACTCCCCACTCCCCCTTCGGGATGAAGTAGTCCATCAGATGTATGATCATCTTATATCCATCATTGATCTTTAGACCCACGCATACTGGAAAGACTAAAGCAGGACTTCCCTCTTCACCGACATCCCAACAACATCCTAGTGCCTGCTAGTCAGCACCAGTGAGGAAATATTTTGGAATATGAGATTGACCATTTACCCAGAGAAGAACCCAATAGTTCCACTCTCCCCTTTTCACAGAGCAATCCAAGAATATTTCTGATAATCCGTTCATTGCACAAGGGCTTTGTGAGCTAAGCCTGTGTGCTTAGGCATTTATGAGATGTTTTTGATGAAAGATTTTAAAAGATCCCATCCAGATTAAATGCAGTAAAATTCACTGTTTCATCTTACTTTCATTAAAAAAAATCTTATGCATGCTAAGCCAAAACGTTTATGTGTAACCTAACATTTGCGTAGACCACAATTAAAACTAAAATCATAAGACCATAACACCTTAAGGCACAGGAGCATAATTAGCCTCTTGGTCCATCAATTCTGTCCAGCCATTCCATCCTGGCTGATTTATCATCCCTCTCAACCCCATTCTCCTGCCTTCCCCCTGTAAGCTTTGACACTCTTACTAATTAAGAACCTGTCAACCTCCGTTTTAACTATACTCAAAGACTTGGATTCCACAGCCATTTGTGGCAATGAATGCACAGATTCACCACCCTTTAACTGAAGAAATTCCTCCTCATTTCTGTTCTAAACTGGTGCCCCTCTAATCTGAGGCTGTGTCATCTGATCCCAGACTCTCCCACTATAGGAAAGATCCTCTCCCTATCCACTCTGTTGAGGGCTTTTATTATTCAATAGGTTTCAATGAGATACCCTCTCATTCTTCTAAACTCAAGCAAAGTACAGTCCCACAGCCACCAAACAGACTCTAGACCTTGAAACTAAATATAACATGCATTTGCCTTCTTTATTACTGACTCAACCTTCAAGTTAATCTTGAAGGAATCCAGCACGAGATCTCCCAGGTCCTTTTGCACCTCTGATTTCTGAATTTTTTCCTCATTTAGAAAATAATCTAAGCCTTTATTCTTTCTACCAATGTGCATGATCATACACTTCCCTGCACTATATTCGATCTTCCACTTCTATGACCATTCTCTGTTTAAATCCTTCTCAGACTCCCAGCTTCCTTAACAACAACTGCCCCTCCACTATCTTCGTATCATCCACAAACTTGGCCACAAAGCGACCAATTTCATTATCCAAATCATTGACATATAACTTGAAAAGAAGTGGTTGAAACACCAACCCCTGCAGAACAGCTCTAGTCACCAGCAGTCAACCAGAAAAGGCCCCTTTATTCCCACTCTTTGCCTCCTGGTAGTCAGCCAATCTTCTATACATCTAGTAATAGTGGAATAAGGTTCCTCTTCAGGAACTTCTTTACTTGGCGCTGGTGAGTGATGTGGCCTGATTGGCCAAACTTTCTCCCTGTGCTGAGCCTTTCCAGACGGAGACAGGTGGAAACTCAGCATACAGAGACTTGCATACTATGACTGTACATATCTTCTGAGGCATGAACAAAAGTAGCTATCTTTTGGGAAACAGGTTCAACTTGGTCACAAAGAGTAAAATGTGAATATCTTAGACATAATAACCCTATTCTTAGGAAGACTTTTCACCTACACACACCTTCCCCAGCCAACCATATTTTATTTGGCATTATTGGTTTAAAATTTCCAGCTTGCAGCGTTAGTCTGGGGCCTCCAAACCCCAGCTTCATGTGAAAAATACAAAAGACCTTGAGTCCCACCTGAAAAGGAAATGGCTCTGCTCTCACCCCAACCTCTCTGGTCTGATTCTTGGACCAGTTTAAAGACTCACAAGCTGGCAATTTCTCAGTGTAATTAACTGTTTGACCATCTATGGGACAAACTTTATTCTGAGTACTACTGTGCCTGTGATTGTCATCACCTGATAGCTTTTGTTACACCAGATAAAAACACAATTGTGCTTAATACAAGTAGGACTGCATATAGAATGCTATTCTGCTTTATTCCAGAGGCTCTGTGACTGCCAACCATGCCTTAGAATTGCACTGCACATATCCCAGTGGGGCAGTTGCTGTCAATTATCATTGCCATTCCAGAATTCCTTTTAGGAGACTACCTCCAGCATATTCTTTTGGGATGTTCAGTCAAAAGCCTCCTTTGGGTTCAATTCCTAATTTTGCACGAGGCTGATCACTGTACAAATTCATATGAATGTGTCAGAGATCATACCACTATAGGCTTGTATTACCATTGCAGTACAGATTTGTCCCAGTTCCAAATGGTAATCAGCAGAATCCTAAATGCTGGATTTCTAAAACTAAAAGAGTTTTAGTTTAAAAGTTTGTTGCAGAAGGAGGAGGTGGCTCCACATTGGAGGATTGGCAGTGGAGAGCATCAGCAGTTTTAAATTCCTCAGCATCAATCTACTGGAGGGCCTGTCCTGGACCCAGCCCATAGATGAAGTCATAAGGAAAGTGTGTCGACATCTCTACTTTCTTTGGAGGTTAAAGAGGTTTGGCTTGTCACCAAATACTCTCGCAAATTTTAATAGATGGATAGTTGAAGGTATCCTGACTGGTTGTGTCATGGTCAGATATGGCAATTTGAATGAGTAGCTGAAGAGGGTATTACACTCTGCCCAATGCATCATGGGCACACCCCTCCCCACCATCGGAAGTACTTACAGGAGGCGCTGCCTCAAGAGGGCAACATCAATCATCAAAAATCCCCATGATATAGGCTATGCCATCTTTTTGCAGCTACCATTGGGCAAGAGGTACAGAAACCTGAGGTTCAAAAACAGCCATTTCACTTCAACCATTCATTTCTCAAACCAGCTGGCAAAATGTTCATTACTGCAGTTTAACTTTGCACTAAAATGGACTCTAATTTACTTGAGCTCTTCCTTGAAAAAATTGCACATAACTTTTGTTTTCCATGTGAATGCTACTTCTGTGTCCATGCTGTAGCTGTAAATAATTTTTCAGTGCACCCGTGCATGCATGTACTTGTGCAGATGAGAATAAATTTGACGACTATGTATCTCTGGGAAAAGTTCAATTTGGTTCTAAAATCGGAGTTCAGTTTTGTCATACATGTGGTATATCAGAGCCATCCTTGCGTTTTTACAATTTCATCGAGTAAATGCAAGAAACTTACTTGGTTTTTTTGTATTAAACTAAGATTGAGACCTTCCAGTCCACTAACTTTGTGCTTCACTGTCTTCCGATTGGACAAGTCAAATGTCTATGCCCTGAATTCACATCAAAAGTGTGAAAGGGAATGACTTCCAGAACTATGTGGATAACCTGGAGTACAGAGCTAATGCAGACTCAAGGAGCTGAATGATTTCTTTGTGATGGAAACATTGTTATTAAATTCATATTACCAAAGCAAATAATCACAGGTTTTCCACATTACTGTTCATTGACCTCTTTCTGTCCACCCACTTAACCTATCTGCATTCCTTTACAGACAGCTGGAGTCCTATCACTGGAATATCCCCAAAGAGTTTCAGCCTCAACTTCTGTTTCATAGTGCTCCTGGGAAAAACTCCAGCATGATTGTGCTCTGTTACAACTGCTTGTTGTTTCTGCTATACATTGATCGAGATTCACAAGATTCCAAGTTACTGTCCATTTTATTTAAGGGCTTTACATCTTTTTAACACTTGAAGATCCCCCTTCCTGATGTTTGTAAGAGAACCTTTCATAACACTGTCAGGTCCAGAGCAATAAACACAACAAGCAAGAAGCAGGCCAGTCAGGAAATTAAAGTGAAATTGCAGATATTGGAAGTTTGGAACAAAAACAGAGAATATTGGAAGCACTCTGCAAATCAGGCAGCATCTGTAGAGAGAAAAACCGAGTTTCAACTCCAGAACTCTTCACCAAAACTAGGAAACAGAGATTTTAAAAAAAACTTTGATTTTGACCTGAATTCTTCCTGCAACTTTCTCTGAAATTTAAGACTATACATTAATTCTTCATCTTCCAATTATGATGAACGATAACCGACTTGAAGCATTAACTGTTTCTCTTTCCACACACCTATCTGCAGCAGATTCTGCTGCTTTTTCTTTCAGATTTTCAGCATCTGCAGATTTTTTTTTGGACAATGGAATATATGACGGGTATCGCTCATCAGAACTAAGATATACTAAGTATGTGCTTTATTAAAGGAACAGGAGCGAAATAAAGGACAGAGAAACACACAGAACCGCAGCTCTGCGAATTGCGTCTAGAGGAACGATCTCGACTGTCTATTCCTTCTCTCACAGATTCAGCATGATCCGCTGACTTCTTCCGGCAGGCTTTTTCGCAATTGAGTTGTAAAGTTGTTAGATGGGACACCAGTTTAGTAGCATGAAGCAACGGTAGGGTGCACTAGAGAACCAGGGACACATCGTATGGCCGGTGCTCCGAGAAAAGGTCGGCAGAAACCTTTAAGTATTTTTACACGGGCTGTTCTCGCTTGTGATTTAATTTTGGCGCGAAGTTCTTCACTGCACCTTGGTTTCAATGTTTCCCTCTTCATTAATACTGTTCTTCGTCTGATGGTGTGTCGCGCGTTTAACTTAATCTTTCTGCTCCTCTACCGTTAAAGATTGACTCGCCTTGTAACACTTCTTTTAAGAACCGACTACAATATCAAGCTACAAATAGTCAAACTTATGCGCACAATAAATGTGAACTGCAGCCATTAGAAGCGGCAAATCATCACGCAGTTTGGAAAAGTCGATTTCTTTAACGTTAATTCCCGGGCACGTGCCTTCTTGTGTCATCTAATGTGTGGGGTGGAATTTGTTGGTTTTGTGGAGTGGCATGGGTCGACGTGGCGCTGGGACAGTTTGCGGAGCATCCTACCACAATAAATCTGTTGACACTGAATTTATTTAATTGAAAATCGCAGCTTCGTCATTACCGCAGATGCATAGTTAATAGAATCGAGGATATCCCCCCCCCTTACTATTTTAGCACGGTGACGTTTAATTTGCATCTCCACTTGATAATCGACAGGACAAAAACAATCGCCTATCCCAGGAAATTCAAAGTAAGTTTATTAACAAAGTATATACGTGTCACTATATCCTACCCTGAGATTCATCTTCTTGCGGGCATTCACAATAACTACAAGAAACACATAGAATCAATGAGAGACCGCCCTTAATAGAATGGACAACAATAATAATTGTACAAAAGACAACAGGCTGTGTCAATACAAGATTTGAAAAAAGCAAATAATAATGAATAAATAGACACTAAATATCGAGAAAACGAGTCGTAGAGTCACTGAAAGTGAGTTCATAGTTTGTGGGAACACTTCAGTGAGAGGGCGAGTGAAGTTATCCCCTCAACCATTTAGTTATGGATGGAGCGGGAACAAATTAAAGGCTTTTAGGTCTGGCAGTTGCAAGTGTCCGTATTTCAAAGTTCAGAACAAATTTATTATCAAAGTCAGATTTGTCACCAAATACAACTCTGATATTCATTTTCACAGTAAGTACAAGAAGCACAATAGAATCAATGAGAAACCGCGCCTACGGGACGGGCAAACAACCAATGTGCAAAAAAAAACTGTGCAAATACAAAATTAATAATAACAATAATAATATTACCCTAATAATAGGGACCAGGCGGTTAACACAAAAATATCGAAAATACATAATAAAAGACCAACAAATTCAAGATGATAAATGTAGAAAATGCCTAGAACAAAGCGGAAACAATCCAACACATTACATGACGCTGTAGCAATTTAACTCCGTCGGATTACTTACACAGGCAAATTTAAGTGACAAACTTCATTCATCAAAATCTCGCTTTAAAATACAAACTCATAAAATAAATCGTTACCTTAACATAAGTACAAGCCTGACCCAGATTCAAAGTCAGAATATTACAAATTATCTTACGACCGATATGTTATGACAGACAGGACAATCCAGAATAATCGTCCGGATATGCTAATACAGGATAAACAAGCAAGAACGATTTACTTTATATAGATATAGCTATTCCAAACACACATAACACACAGAAATCAATAAGTGAAAACACCAGAAATATGCTGAATTAACAGAGGAAATTGAAAGACTTTGGAATATGAACAGGGTACATACATTGTCCCGGTTGTAATATCTACAAAGGCACTACACAATAGAATTAAATAATTAGGGCTACACAGAAATATTTATGTAAATTTTTGGAAAACCACAATACTAAACACCACTAGAATAGAAAAGTTCCTAGCAACTGAGAAATGAGCTATGCCCGCACCTGACGTT
The DNA here is from genome assembly GCF_030144855.1 of Hypanus sabinus. Taxonomy (NCBI): domain Eukaryota; kingdom Metazoa; phylum Chordata; class Chondrichthyes; order Myliobatiformes; family Dasyatidae; genus Hypanus; species Hypanus sabinus. Next base: position 146,840,418 of record NC_082715.1, on the reverse strand, counting down.
TCACCAGTTTGAGCTGAGAAAAAAAATAACATAATCATAATAAATGAACAACAGATATCGAGAAGATGGGATCAGGAGTCCATGAAAGTGAATCAATGGGTTGTTTGGAACAGTTCAGTGATGGAGCGAGGGAAGTTATCCCCAGAGTCTGATGGTTGACTATTCCTGAACCTGAAGGTGTGGGTCCTGAGGCTCCTGTACCTTCTCTCTGATGGCAGTAACGAGAAGGCATGGCCTGGATTTATATCTGAGAGTAAGTATTTCAAATAGTAACCATTGGCAAATCAACTTCTCCAAAAAGTAATATTAATACTAAACAGGGCGAGTAATTACAACGTAGAAGTATTGCAGCGTGTCTGTTTACAGTACGACTGGTCGCTGCGTGTAAAATTATTGTTCATGCTTTAAATATTAACTCATTAGTATTTCAAAACTGAACTTTATTCTTAGAAATATATTACAGGAAATACAAACCAGTACTTTTCTTTACGTTCATATTGTCATGTCATAGATAGATTGATCCTCGGAGAAAAGCAAGGGTCTCTGATGTTGATACAGAGGCGCGCAGCTGTGACCAACCCATGACCCTCCCTGTGCCGAGCTTTTGCCGCAGTTTCCCACGTGCCGTCGACAAAGGAATCCGTTCAATCGTTGCGATTCAGTGGGGCGCGAATGAGTTCATTCATCCAAGCAGCAGAGGGGGTGGGGGAGACTTTTAGGGTGGGCGTTGTTCAATAGACTAAGTGAATCCAAAAGGTTACTCCCCACCCCCACGCCGACGCGTTGGCTCAGAAGGCGAAGTACTTCGAGAATTTTTCTTTTGCGGCGCTTTGCCCCATTTGAACTATTAACGCAATTTGTATAGAATTTGAATCGTCATCTTTTAGTAAAACTTGGTTCGGACAGCCGAAATGTAAATTATTGCAACTGACAGGAAATCGCACATTTGCATTTTTCTTTATTAAGCTCTGAATCTGTGACTAAAGGGAACTCGCAAGTACTTATGAACAACTAATCCATTTGGCTCTCAATTGAAGAGCGACGGTCGATTGAGCCGATTGTTTTGCTCGTGTGCCACGTGTGAGACTAACCTCTTCCGCCTGTTCTCAGGACCTTGCACGAGCACCGCCAGCGCGGGATTACTGGCTCACGCCACATCTCCAAATGGTCCCCTTGAGACTCGGTCCCTACACATACACAACAAAAGTTAAAAACTCTGGACAGTTTCTCGTTCAGAAAGAGAAGATCCGGCCAGTGTTTGTTCCTGGCCCCCATGACTGGAGTGTGAGAATCGGCTGAAAAATCGCACTCACACTTGCGGTGTCATCTGCGGGTGTACTGTTTTCTTGTCGGAGGCCGAATATCCTCTATGACATAATTATATTGACACTGGTAGAGACGTCAGGGAAGCATTCTTAGCTAACAGCGTTGCAATTCCCCCATTCCTCACTTCTCTTCTTTACCCATTCCCCACTGGCTCCCCCCTACCTCTTTTTTCACCAGTCCATCATATCCCTCTGGTGCCCTTTCTCTCATGGTGCACTCTCCTCTCCTACCAGATTCCTTTATCTTCAGTACTTCACCTCTTCCACCAATCACCTTCCACCTTCTCATATCATCCCTCTCTTTACCACTCAACTCTCTTCCCCCTCACCTGGTTTCACCTATTACTTGCCAGTTTGCCCTCTTTCCACTCCCCCACCTTCTCATTCTTGCTCTTCCCCTTCCTTTCCAATCCCGATGAAAGGTCTTTGCCTGCAATGTGGATTGTTCATTCCTTTCCGTAGATGCTGCCCGACCTGCTGAGTTCCTCCAGCATTTTGTGTTTGTTCCTCCAGAGTTCCAGCTATGTTTATGATTTGACACTCTGCAGTTGTGGCCAATGTACCTTGGTTTGGCTGATAAAATACAGCACAATTTCGAAAGAAGGAGTGGAACATGGGTGACTGGGGCTATTTTATAGAGGTGTATAAAATCATTAGGGTATTGATAGGGTGAATGCACACAGTATTACCCCCCCCCCCCCACCTCCCCGTGGTTGGGGAATGAAAACCAGAGGACATACATTTAAGATGAGAGTGACAGATTTAATAGGAACAGGAAGGGCAACTTTTTCCACCCAGACTTACTTACATGGAATAAGCTGCAGTAGAAACATTTAAAGGACATTTAGAGAAGTACATCAAAAAGAAAAGTTAAGGATATGAATCAATTAGAGGAGATTAGGACCAGCTTAACTGGGCTTCTTGATTCAGCATGGACAAGTTAGAGGAGGCTGGAGGCTGTGGAAGTGAGCGAGGTCCTCAATGAATACTTATCTTCGGTATTCACCAATGAGAGGGAACTTAATGATGGTGAGGACAATATGAATGAGGTTGAAGTTCTGGAGCATATTGATATTAAGGGAGAGGAGGTATTGGAGTTGTTAAAATACATTAGGACAGATAAGTCCCCGGGGTCTGACGAAATATTCCCCAGGCTGCTCCATGAGGCAAGGGAAGAGATTGCTGAACTTCTGGCTAGGATCTTTATGTCCTCATTGTCCATGGGAATGGTACCGGTGGATTGGAGGGAGGCGAATGTTGTCCCCTTGTTCTAAAAAGGTAGTAGGGATAGTCCAGGTAATTATAGACCGGTGAGCCTAACGTCGGTGGTGGGAAAGCTGTTGGAAAAGATTCTTAGAGATAGGACCTATGGGCATTTAGAGAATCATGGTCTAATCAGGGACAGTCAGCATGGCTTTGTGAAGGGCAGATCATATCTAACAGCACATACAAACAAGCTGGATGAACTCAGCAGGTTGGGCAGCATCCATAGAAATGAGCAGTCAACATTTCGGGCCGAGACCCTTTTGAGACCCTCGTTAGGGTCTCGGCCCGAAACGTTGACTGCTCATTTCAACGGATGCTGCCCGAGCTGCAGAGTTCATCCAGCTTGTTGGTATGTGTTGATTTGACCACAGCATCTGCAGTGTACTTTGTGTCTACTATTTCTGTCTAACAAGCCTGATAGAGTTCTTTGAGGAGGTGACCAGGCATATAGATGAGGGTAGTGCAGTGCATGTGATCTACATGGATTTTAGGAAGGCATTTGGTAAGGTTCCACACAGTAGGCTTATTTAGAAAGTCAGAAGGCATGGGATCCAGGGGAGTTTGGCCAGGTGGATTCAGAATTGGCTTGTCTGCAGAAAGCAGTTGTGGTGGAGACAGTACATGTGGATTGGAGGGTTGTGACAAGTGGTGTCCCACAAGGATCTGTTCTGGGGCCTCTACTTTTCGTGAGTTTTATTAACAACTTGGATGTGGGGGTAGAAGGGTGCATTGGCAAGTTTGCAGATGACACAAAGGTTGGTGATGTTGTGGATAGTGTAGAGGATTGTCAAAGATTGCAGAAAGACATTGATAGGATGCAGGAGTGGGCTGAGAAGAGGCAGATGGAGTTCAACCCTGAGAAGTGTGAGGTGTTACACTTTGGAAGGACAAACTCCAAGGTAAATAGCAGGATACTTGGTAGTGTGGAGGAGAAGAGGGATCTGGGAGTACATGTCCACAGATCCCTGAAATTTGCCTCACAGGTAGATAGGGTAGTTAAGAAAGCTTATGGGGTGTTAACTTTCATTAGTCAAGGGATAGAGTTTAAGAGTTGTAAGGTAATGATGCAGCTCTATAAAACTCTGGTTAGGCCACACTTGGAGTACTGTGTCCAGTTCTGGTCACCTCACTATAGGAAGGATGTGGAAACATTGGAAAGTGTGCAGAGAAGATTTACCAGGAAGCTGCCTGGTTTAGAGAGTATGCATTATGATCAGAGATTAAGGGAGCTAGCGCTTTACTCTTTGGAGAGAAGGAGGATGAGAGGAGACAAGATAGAGGTGTACAAGATATTCAGAGGAATAGATAGAGTGGGCAGCCAGCGCCTCTTCCCCAGGGCACCACTGCTCAATATAAGAGGACATGGCTTTAAAGTAAGGGGTGAGAAGTTCAAGGGAGATATCAGAGGAAGGTTTTTCACTCAGAGAATGGTTGGTGCGTGGATTGCACTGCCTGAGTCTGTGCTGGAGGCTGATACACGAGTGAAGTTTAAGAGACTACTAGACAGGTATATGGAGGAATTTAAGGTGGTGGCATATATGAGAGTCAGGGTTTAAGGGTCGGCACAACATTGTGGGCCGAAGGACCTGTACTGTGCTGTACTATTCTCTGTTCTATGTTCTAATTTGGACCGAATGATACAACACACAAAATGTTGGAGGAACTCAGCAGGTCAACTCAGTGTCTGTGCAGGGGAATAAATAGTCAACATTTCAGGCTGGAAAGAAAGGGGCTGAAAACAGAATAAGGTGGTGGGTGGAGTGAGCTGGCAGGTGATAGATGAGACCAGCTGAGTGGGGAAGGCAATTGTCTGGGGGAGCGAGGATGATGTAGTCAGCTGGGAGATGATAGGTGGAGGAGGTAAAGGGCAGAAGGAGGAGGAATCAAACAGGAGAGGAAAGCAATAAAGAGAAGGACGAGGGGAAGCAGAGGGAGGTGATGGAAAGGTTATGAGGCAGGGGAGGAAAAGATTGAAAGGGTAATTTGAATGGTGAATGGAAAAGGAGAGAAAAGGGGAGGGGAAAAAGGGAGATTCTGATTACCGAAAGTGAGGGAACTCAATGTTGTACTGTATGACTCCATGACTCTATTCTGAACCAACCAACATTTATCCTGTAATCACACTAAAACAAAATTTATTATTGTAGTGCAACTATACCGATAACTGAATGCAAATGCCCTTGATTTAAGGACAGCACAGGGGCACATCTGGTAGAACCACTACTTCACGGCACCAGTGACCCAGGTTTAATCCTGTCATTGGCTGCTCTCCATGTGCAGTTTGCACATTTTCCCCGTTGGAGGAGCAACACCTCATATTTCATCTTATTAGCCTCCAACCTGATGGCATGAACATCAAATTCTCTAACTTCTGGCAATTTTTCCCCTCCCCTTTCCCTCTACTTCCATTCCCCACTCTTGTTCCCCTTATAACTCTTCTCCTCACCTGCTCTATGACAAATTTTCAATACCAATGATTTGGGTTCTTCAAGGCACTGGCAGCATTATCCCAAATTGCATCCCAGTCTAAGTCTTGTCCCAATTCGGATATGTCCCTATCCCAGGCTTTCATTCCTGATGTGGGCATATATTTCTGGGAGTTTAATTTATCATAGATATAGGACACTATCTGTCTTGGAGCACTCTGTATCCAACTTAAAATGGAATGGTCCTTTAAATCTGACCCCCAGGGAACCCTGTAGGCTTTACAAGCTGATCTTACTCTAAAGTAGAAGAGAGTGTTTATCAATATTATATTGAGATACCATTTCTTGAAAGCTAAGGATAGTACTTGCCCCATTAATATCTTGAACCTTTACAACACCTTTACCCTCCCAAGTTCTGTTAGTGAATGGTTTTCCGCCAGGTAGAAGATGATTATTGATACATAATGGTGAAGATTTGCACCATATGCTTTTAAATTTTAGGAATTTTTCTGCTGCTCTAAACACTTATAGCATATGGGTTAAAATTGGACAGTAATACAAATCACATTTTTTTTGGTAGACATACTTATAAGGCGAAAGTCCTTCAACCTTATTGGTGCTATTAGCTCCTGTTCTATATTTTTCCATGATGAAACTTTATCTTCCTCCATCTAATACCTAAGACTTTTTAATACAAATGCCCAGTGATACAATTTAAAATTTGGACATTCCAATACCCCATCCAACTTTTTGAATTGTAGAGCTGACCACTTTTTACTGGGTCGTTTACTGTTCCAAGTATAGCATTGTAGTAAGGAGTCCAGTTTCTGCCAATATCCTGCTGGAGGAGCAAGTGGGACCATTGAGCTGATAAAATTAATATGGGGTAAGATGTTCATTTTAATGACCAATATACGGGCTGGGACTGATGCTAAAAGGTGTCTCCATCTATGAATATCTTCTATTCTTTTTTCAAAATTAAAGAGTAATTTGTTTCAGCCACAGACGATAGGGAAGCATTAACTTTATTTCTCAATTAGAGGACCTCATTTGTAACATTAATCTGGGGAGGGAGAGACACCTTACTTTTATCTGTGTTAATCAGCATCAGTGCTGATTTTGACAGATTAACTTTGTATACTGAAAGAGATCCAAATTGTTCCAGTATTTTAAAAACATAGGGGCGAGTTTGTTGAACATTTGCCATATAAACTAGTGTGTTGTCCGCGTAAAGTGATATCAAATGTGATATTGTACCTATTGTAATATGGGAGATCTGAGGAGAGTTTCTAATTAAACATGCAAGCGGTTCAATAGATATAGTAAAGATTAAAGGATCCTATGTCAAATAACTCTGGGAAACCTCCTCCCACACATACCCGGGCTGAAGGGTTAGCCTTCAGCGTTTGAATCATATTGATAAATTTATCACCAGACTTAAATTCTTTCAGAACGCTCCAAAGAAATGGCCTTTCAAGGCGATCGGACGCTTTTTCAGCATCTAGAAACAGCAGGCCCCAACCAGGCGGGATTTTATGTGTTGCACTCGGTATGTGTAAGAGCCAGCGAATATTATCAGATGCAAGACGTCTCTTAATAAAGCCCGTTTGATCCGGGCTAATTATTTTCCCAACTATTGTCTCAAGTCTACTGGCTAAGTCTTTGGAAAATATCTTGAGGTCGGCATTTATCAAGGAGAGTGGATGGTGATTGGCACACTCCAAGGAGTCCTTACTGGTCTGTGATCAGGGCTGTGTTTAGATCTCTACGGAAAGCGCCATTTCCAATAGCATAATTTAATGTTTCTAACCATACTGTTCCAAGAATATCCCATAGTTCTAGGTAAAGTTCCACAGGTTTGCCATCAATACCTGGCGTACAGCCCTTATTTGTAGCTTTGACTGTTTTGAGCAGCTCATCCAGTGTAATAGGAGAGTCTAGAGTTTTGGTGTCCTCAAATGACAACGTAGAGAGGTCTAATCCACTAAAAAAAATCTGTGAAGTCATTCTGAGAAGGAACTGAGCCACTTGTATACAGTTCTTTAAAGTAATTCTTGAATGTCTCGTTTGTTTCCTCTGTTGAAGATACTACTCCACGTTTAGCGCATTTAATAGCTGGTATAGACCTTTTAGCTTCCTATGGTTTGAGCGTTAGTGCCAAAAGATGGCTCGGTCTGCTGCCTTCTGTATAATACTTATGTTTGGTTATATGGATCATATATTCTGCCCTGCTTCTTAAGAAATAATTTTATTCTGTATATCTGTGTTTTGATTACAGATCATTAATTGAAAAATCGCCGTTATTTCTTTATGTCCTCGCTAGTAACTGTTATTTTATTCATAGATGGAGCACAGAAAAAGATCCTTCAGTTCAATATTTCCCTGCTCACCATAAATTACCATTTATTGTAATCTGACTTCATTGTATTTCCTTCATCTGAATTGTGTGTAACCATCTCTCCTGTAATGAATGCGTGCCATGAACAGCCTCTTGAAGCACTTCATGATAGGAGATGTCAGAGCCACGGTGGTTATTAAGGTACGTTATCCTGCTTTGCTCAAGTACTGGTGATAGTGGTCTCCGTAACACTGAAGGGAGCATCAGATTGAAGCATGAAGGAGTTAAAATGTCTGCAAAAGGGCCAACAGATGACCTGAAAATGATTTTAGAACCTGGCCATGGACACCACCTGGGACAAATGCTTTCCATAGGTTCACCCTCTGAAAGATTGACCTTATGTTCATGTGACAGAACAGATAGGCAATATTATTTCTCCCGCTAATCTCCCTCCTTTTCGCTCTGTCGCCGTTCTAGTTTCCCCACAGTTTGCCCTCCCATTCTGCATTTCCTGGGAGTTCACCATTTACACACCCCAACACCCAATCGCTTGCTTGGTTAATCAACACAATCACTTCAGTTAACATGTTCCACTGGTTTATAACTCATGGTAGGTGGCGCGGCGCATGGCAGCAGCAGCCTTTCAGATCTGGTGCTACTTTAATTTAATTTTAAGGCACGATTATTGTTTAGGGAAATGGATAACAGAATGACTACCTATCATCGCCAGATACCGCTACAACACAGACATCGCCCAAAAACAAACCTTCATGAAAATCTGCTGGTTGGATTGCGCGACCTCGGTTTGCTGACGGAATCGGGATGTAGTCCTGGGAGTCGCCTGATGCCAGTGGGCGGAGTTGGGGCCGTCGTGAGCGGTGTGCGAGGAAGCGGAAGCGAGGCGAGCGGGCAGGAGCCCATGCCAGGAAAAAAGCAAGCCCTAGCCGGCCGGCTCTCCCATCCAGTCTGCTCTCCAATGGACTTTAAATTGGACTACATCTGTGACAACGAAATACTCGGCGGGAGTACAGAAATGGAAGGAATCCCGGACGCCACCATTCAGCTGTTTATTACCAACCTAGTGACCTCTGCTGTGCCTATTGTCTTGTTTATTATTTGTTGTAATGCTTGCACTGTTCTGTGTACTTTATCAGTCCTGGGTAGGTCTGTAGTCTAGTGTAGTTTTTGTGTTGTTCATGTAGCACCATGGTCCTGAAAAACGTCGTCTCATTTTTACTATGTACTGTACCAGCAGTTATAGTCGAAATGACAATAAAAAGTGACTTGACGACCCCTAGCATTCCAACAGTTTCATTGATTTTCACTCGCACCGTTACCTCAGTTAGTAGACAGCAGAATGGCCCCAAAAGACCTGAGAGACAGTCTGGGGTATCCTAAAATAATGCCTGTGTTAGTGGGACCAGGTGCACCACATCTTACACAGGCAACTCCACTGGTGGGGAGGCATTATTCTTTTATATCCATCTGAGCATATGGATAAAGATCTTTGGGTTTAATTAAGGCATTTGTTGCGGAACAAAACTATAATATGTTAGAGTCGCCGTTTAAAATGTCCCAATTCTGCATCTGAAATAATTATTACGGTCTGGTCACGTGCCCCCCCCCCCCCCCCCCCCCAACCAAGACCAGTGGTAGAATTTCCTGGTTCTTCTTGGCCAGGCGGAGGCAGACTTAAACGCTTAGTTTGGCTTTGCTGGAGAGGTGTGGAGGTTGTACAAGGGTATTTGGTGAATATGGTTGACTTACACTGAAAAGTTAAAGACAAAGTTTGTCGTGGCGAAAGCCTCCGTGTATTTGTAACTTTTTATACTTGCGTGTGTTTTTCTCCCCCTTGATTGTCTACTTGTAAATATTTTTCTTCACAACTTTTGGATAGCTTTTGCACTTTTTTTTCTCCCGGGACTAAATTAAAACCCCTTGCACTAACGTACTGTTGTGGCTTACAATATGTATTTCTCCCCTGTCGCAAACTGTGACCCGCATTGGGCATGCTTACCCGCACCTGATAACGAGGTGTGACAGTCCCCAATGGTAACAATGAGTTCAAGTGATCTTCACCATCCAGGCCATGTTCTTTTCTTGCTGCTGTAATCGGGTAGAAAGTGCAGATGCCTCAGGACTTGCACCACTAGGTTCAAGAATAATTACTACCCCTCAAACCATCCGACTCCTGGATAAAATCTATTAAGAAGTTCCCACAATCAATGATCTCTCTTTAAGAACTCTTTATCTTGTTTCATGCTCTCGTTATTTATGGCTTATTTATTTATATTTGTAATTACACAGTTTGTCATCTTCTATGCCCTTGCTGTTTCAATGATGCTGCTGCAGTTACTATGTTATAGATTTGCTAAGCATACCCACAGGAAAAAGAATGTCAGGGTTGTATGTGGTGACATGTATGTACTCTTATTAATAAGTTTTACTTTGAAGTACTTTTGAGGCTGCCAACGTGGGTGATGACATAGCAGCACCATTCCATTCAAAGTGTGCATAGAATTCGTTAAGCTCATGTTGGAGTCCTTTGTTAAGGATGAGGTTCTGGAGTACTTGGTGACACAGGCCAAGCTAAGACAAGGTCAGCATGGTTTCCTTAATGGAAAATCTTCCCTGCTGGAATTCTGAGGAGATTACATGTAGAATAGATAAAGGGGATGCAGTGGATGTTGTATATTTGGACTTTCAGATTTTGACAGGCTTGATGAGGCTACTTATCCAATTAAGAGTCCATGGCATTACAGGAAGGTAACTGGCATGGTTAGAGCATTGGTTGATTGGTAAGACAGCAGTGAGTAGGAATAAAAGGATCCTTTTCCGGTTAGCTGCCTGTGACTAGTGGTGTACTGGAAGGGTCAGTGTTGGGACCTTTTATGCTGTATATCAGTGGCTTAGATGATGGAATAGTTACCAAGTTTGTAAATGATATGAAGACTGATGGAGGGTTAGATAGCGTGAGGAAATAGGAAGGCTGCCAAGGGAATTGGACAGATTAGTAGAATGGGTAAGAATGTGGCAAATTAAGTGCAATGTTGGAAAATGCATAATCAGGCATTTTGGTAGTAGAAATAATTGTACAGACTATTTTCTAAATGGGGAGAAAATCCAATAATCTGAGTTGCGAATGGACTTGGGAGCCCTTGTGCAGAACACCCTAAGGGTTAACATGCAGGTAGAGATGGTGGTGAGGAAGGCAAATACAATTTTAGCATTCATTTCAAGAGGTCTAGAATACAAGAGCAGTGCTGTGATACTGAGGCTTTATAAGGCTCTGGTGAGGCCTCACCTTGAGTATTGTGAACAGTGTTTGGCTTCTCATCTAAGAAACAATGTGCAGGCATTGGAGAGGGTTCAGAGGAGGTTCACAAGGATGATTCTGGGAATGAAAGGGTTATCATATGAGGAATATTTAATAGCTTTGGGTCTGTATTCGCTGGAATCTAGAAAGATGAAGGAGGGATCTCATTGAAACCTTTCGAATGTTGAAAGGCCTGTACAGATTAGATGTGGAAAGGATGTTTCCCATGGTGTGGGAGTTTGGGACAAGAGGGCACATTTTCAGAAAATGCCTCAGTAAATCAGCCAGTATAATCACAGGCCCCACCACCTTGGACATTCTCTCTTCCTCTTCCCATTGGGAAGAACATGCAAAAGCCTGAAAGGATGTACCACCAGGCTAAACGTCAGGTTCTATCCCAACTTTATAAGACCATTGAAAGGTTCCCTAGTATGAAGATTTAACCTACACCACTGTGACCTTGCACCTTATCATCTACATGTTCTTCACTTACTCTGTATGGTAGCTGTTGCACTTTATTATGCATTCTGGTATTACTTTACATTGTACTGCCACAGCACACTGTGTAGTTGATCTGTATGAGCAATATGCAAGACAAGTTTTTCACTGTATGTCAGTTATGAGATGATAATAAGTAAATTCCAAATCCAAAATTCTTCCATTAGGAATTTACTTGACTCTGCTATGGTCGTTCAATGTGTTACAATTAGACAATACACACAGGGATTATGTCCCACTTTTCACAAGTTTTGCAGTTCGCTTGAGCTGAAGTGGCCCAGACTCAATATTGAAGTTCTTGTCTCTCTTTCTTTCACTGGCCCACAGGCTGCATTAACCGATGTGCTGCACTGACCAAACCTCCTTCACATTGTTAAAGTCTTTTCCAAAGCAGTGACTACACTACAGACTTTCTCAAATGATATTAAATGTGTATTTTATCACTTACACTGACCATGTTTATCATATTGGGAATAAAAGATTTAATGTATAACGGAGTGTTGGATGGCTCTGGGCCTGTATTGCTGAAGTTTAGAAAGAAAATATGATGGGGATCTCATTCAAACTAATCAAGTATTGAAAGCCTAGATAGAGTGGACATGCAGAGGATGTGCCCAATAGTGGAGGAGTCTAGGACCAGAGTGCACAGTCTCAGAATATAAGGACATTCCTTTAGATCAGGGATGAGTTCTTTAGCCAGTGGGTGGTGAATCTGTGGAATCTTGGCTTTGGAGGCCAAGTCATTAGGTATATTTAAAGTGAAGGTCAATTGTTTCTTGATTAGTAAGGATGTCAAAGTTTACAGGGAGGAGGAAGGAGAATGGGATTGAGAGGGATGATAAATCAGCCATGATGTAATGGTGGACCAGACTCAATGGACTGAATAGCCTCATTCTGTTCTCATGCTTTATTGTCTTATACTCTAAGTCTGCACAGGAACCCCAACAAACATCCATGGAGTTGTGAAACATCTCCCATGACCCCTCCAAGTTTCAGTTATAATTTTCCACTATTTCTGATAGCTCTGGATGGAAGGATTTTGTATCTTCCTTATATTTTTGTTGGAGGTTGACTTTCTTATGGAGCATGCATGTGTGGCCCCATTGCATAAGACTGTTTATTTTCTTGCATTCCTGTGTAGCTTCATTACAACTCTCTTCACCAATACCCTCCATCTTAATAATGTAATGTGCCCAACAACATATTCTAATGCTTGGCTCTATGAGTTTGCTGCAGCTTGAGATTTACCATGTATCCATCAGCCTTGCAAGCTGCTTTGCCTGCTGCTCTATTAGCTTTAGAACTGTCCTTTTACTGGCAACTGATTTCACACGTACTGCCCTTTCTTTTCCTGTTCAGATCAGACTTACCGCATGAGATTGTAATTGACGTGAACTCATCCTACTAGTGAACAATGACTTTTGACTTTTTGCCTTTCTATCCTGTTTGCTAACGTGGGGTATGTATTCGCCAATTAGCAACCAAATCTGTGCTGAAAGCGTGCAGACAAATACACACGAGGATCAGTGAGTCCAGAACAGATCACATCTATTTGGTTCAAGAGCTTCTCATCTACTGCCTCTCTGAAACTTTATATGGTCATTGTTGCAGCCCAGCGAATGGTCACAGAGTACGATGTTAAAATTACAACAGTCAAAGCAACGAATGTCTTTGATAACCGATATTAAATAGACTAGCAGCAAATCTAAACCATCTGCTGAAGCATCTGTGGAGGAAAGGAATTCTCATCGAGAAACTGCATCGGACTGGTGTAGGTCCTGACCTGCATCATCGTCAACCCCCCCCCCCACCCCCATAACTTATTCCTCAGTCTAGAAGTTTATCTTCTGCTCCAGAATCTAGATTCCGAAGTTTCTTGTTTCCTCTTAAATACACTAGCGATACACGTATCATTACTATTCTCACACTCTACTTTTGCATTGCACATTTGAAATAGTTGGCTGTGTTCTCTTGCTTATTAAGTTAAACGAGTCTGATGTTCACGTACAAACTGATATTCTCCATTCCGATGACTAGGACCATTTTCGTTGTGCGGCTGCATTCATCTAATGGCGGACAACATGATTCTGCAAATATTTTTGTGGCACTGCTCTCCATAACTATAAACCCTTGATACAAACGTGCCACTGATAATCCCACGCCCCGTGCTTGGTGATTTTTGAAAGTGGACGTGAGGCGGTTTCTGTCGCCTCTTTCCCACGCGTCGAAGATCAGCATAGGTCGAGCCCAACAGCTGCATCGTAGACATCCCGAATCCGGACATCAATGTTTACAACATTTTTCTTTATTTGCAAGAGACCAGAGGCTCTAAGTATACAGAATAATAAACAATGTTTTCTCTTCCGCGGGTAGAAACGAACGTTGTTGTTTTCATAAATTGAATTACTCTAAAATTTAGTAATAAATACTTAAAATATTTCTACCCTGTTATACAAAATTGTTGTGCCTTTTTGGCTGTGTAGGATCCGTTGTGAAGAATATCCCAGTAAAAATGTTTTTCTTCTTCAATTTTTCTCCCCGCCTTACTGTTTTCATCCTTATTGCTAATCTGCTTTACTTGTAAAGCGCGTTCTGTGTTCTTAGCATCTACAAATGTCATTGAATCCTATCCCGGAACAGCGAATCTTCAAACAATGAAACTTTGTGAACACTTTCGTTTTAAGTCGCTTTTATGCCTTAACGCACGTTTGCGATTAAACCAAATCCTGCTCGTAAAAGTTAGTGTTGTACTCAAGTGTGACATCAGACAACAATCAGTTCAAAAGCACTGGATTTGGAACGAGATGAAAGCGACCAACATGCTTTTATTTAGGTACTTTTTGACAGCGTTTGGTAAACATCTGGTGATGTGCTATGTTTAGATATTTGCCCCCGAGACTGTTTGCAACATTAAAGTACAACACCAATACGCCAGGGTACAGTATCTGTATCTTCTTTCGTTATGAAAAGACTTAATTGTTAAAGTAAAACCAGAACCATTTTCCTGATATTTATTTTAAAAAGTAGTGACTACCTTCCGCTGAAAATCTCAAATAAAGGCTGTCCAATACTTTTAAACTTCTATTGAATTGAATGGAACAAGTTACCGGTTTCCTCACAAGGCAGTATGTTAGAAAATATTGATAAAATTTAGTCACCCAGGCAACGCTGATAACAGTAGAATGTTAAATCATGTAAACTATTATCTGGGCATGTACAGTACATGTGTTTATGGCTTATTTGAAATGGCGCATAAATGATTAGGTTCGGGTCTATCCAACACGTGTTATATTAAATACAATAATGATCGGTATTTGCTAACAGAAAAACAGCTAAATATTGAAATAGCAGCCAGGGACGCAATGTACTCAGTGATTCACCCGCATGCCTTTCCAGGCGTCAGTCAATTGTTGCTGAAAGTTTCCCACGTGTCGTCTTGAAGGTAGAAAGTGTGACGGGTCAATGATCCAATGCAACACACAATACATAGCTTTACTTAGAAACAGCTGTCCCTTCTTGTCCTTCTGCCACTTACCAAGCTTGCTTGACTCACTTTCCTCGTAAGAATGTAAGCTGGTAAACATCTGGAAGACGAGTCATTGTATCGACACATCTGTTACTATGGCAAATATACTATACCTGACCCCAGAAAGAACTTCCCGCATTGTGATCATTCTGTAGAGTATTGCATATCCGTACTTATACCATTATTTTATATAATTCTTTATTCTTTATGATTGTTGAATGTTATTTTTGAAAATTCCGTACACGTAACGGCGAATAAAGCTGATCCTTGCTCCCGTGTATTGAAGTAGTTTGATCATGAAACAAGTAAGCGGGAAAACGCATCTGAAGCCGAATGTAACGAAAAATAGAACTGCATCAAACAAGCAATAGAATTAAAATTTTAAGTATGATTACTTGGCTATTCTTATAATATGTTGGTGATTGATGTACCTTCACATTATACATCGAACACACTTATTGTCAATCACAGGAAATCAAACATTTTCACACGTGTTTGCTAATAACGTTAAGGCAGATTTTACGATTGTTGTAAAATCGTTTATTTAAGGTAGCTGTCAAGGTGCCATTTCGCAGCGTAATATCACAGAGTGTCGGAAAACATAAAATCAGCTTTTCAGAGTCTCATAACTCGAGGCGTGACTAATTGCCCCTGGGTTTGCTCTGTTATACGGACTGTCCAGATGGTCCGCGAAGATTCCCACGCAAAGTAATGTCAAAGCCCATCATTAGTTTGGCATTTACAAGGCAGCGATTGGGCTATTGTCCTTCTGAAAGCCCTCGTTGGCCAGAGAGTGTGGGAAACCTCATGAAACAAGGACTCCCGCTTTTTTTCATGTAAATGCAGCGGTATAAATAGAGGAAGGAGCTGCTGCAACTTTCAGTCTCGCACCAAGCACAAGCCTTGATAGTCTTTCTCGGTTGTCAAGCATGACTCCCGCCAATGCTGCTGCTGTTATTACCGGGGAATACTCGGAAGAAAAGTTCATAGCTAAACAGAAAAGCAAAGTAAGTGTAAAGTCAATCACAGCAACACGGATTAATAATCTACCTCTGTCCTTACAAATTTAAGTAATTGTCATCTAAAAATATCTCAAATTCGCATTATTTTTAGATTATGAAGATAACAATAGAGAAAAGGCGCCGAGATCGGATAAACAGCAGCATCAACCAACTGAAGACTTTACTGGGAAGGGAGTTTCAAACAGAAGAACCGAACATGAAACTGGAGAAAGCGGACATCCTGAAAATGACGGTCAATTACCTGAAATATCACAATCAGCAATTCAGAGGTAAGACGGCCGATAGGTTGTGCTTGATATTGTTTGATTACAGGTTTTTTCTACCCGGTCTAACCGGCACATTCGTTTATTTTTTTTTTGCGCAGTAAACTGCCCGACCAGCGGCTCGGAGCGTGACTATAACGAAGGATACTCCCGCTGTTTACAGGAGGCTCTGCGTTTTTTCTCTACACAAGAAGGCAAAAGCGACATCCAGAAGAAGCTGGTGACGCGCTTCCAAAGAACACAGCCACAGTATCCGGCCAAGGCTCGACCTTACGGCTTATACCTTCCCTTGACGGCTTCTTGTCAGAGTGGCACGCAGCAGTCAGTTCAGCCCGGCACTGCGCCTCTCTGGAGACCCTGGTAGAACTTGAACCAGAAGCCAGATTCGTGTAAGACTATTCCTTGTTTACTGGGCGATGGTGAACCCGTTGTAGGAGAATCGTTCTCCAGTATCAGGCATATCGATCCCGTGATAAGATTGGAAGCGTTGTTAGCTTTTCTTCATATTGAAGAAAATGTATTTCCCTGATCTAGGGAACGCGTCACTTTGTAAATATTGCTCTGTGTATATGGTATCGGTAAAAAGTAGTTTGTTTAGGGGAAAAGTTTCTCCGCTTTATTTCTGCAGATCCTGGGCCAGGATCATATTGTTCTTCACAGTGAAGAGAAGCTGCAAATTCTGACGTGTATTTTATAAGGAGAGGCGCACACAGAATTTGTTGTCAAATCAATTACACGTGAAAATATCTGGATATCTTACTCCAGAGACTTCTTTCATTTGCCACACAGTGCACCCACCCACCCACCCCCCGATTTTTTGACCTTGTTGTCACCAGTCAACAACCACTGGGTAGATTGTCGATGGATTGGGTAGGGATATTCTCTCTCAGTGGAGCTCACTCCAACCCCTCGTGGTGGTGGGTTAGAAAATCGCGCAACCTTCCACTTCGTTGTCATCCCGTCTTCACCCTAACACTTCGTCCAACAACCACAGCACCAAGTCTCATTTCCGTTTGAAAAAGAGCAGGGTCGTTGCATTTGGTTGTGCTGACAATCCCCCGTTAATTCTGGCTTGATCATCTTAAGCAAAATGTCCATCTCCACTGTTAATTTCCCATTTTAAGCAGCTAACCTGTCTCAACAGAAACTGCACTTATCTCCTTTGCTCGTTTCGCTATAGCTATCTCGGCTGTCTCCTGATTATCTGTCTCTGGTCTCTGGACTTCAGTATTGGCAAACCACCAATCTTCTTCTGCACTGATATGCAGTGCAGTGACGCCTTTGGCATTCACATGTATCAATGATGCCTATTGTAACGGTGTATTGCGAGCACTCACTGTTGGTGTATTACGTGACAATCTGTCACTGCTGGGGTCTGTCTCAAACAAAGCTTACAACAGATTATTGGTGGGGTTGTTACCAGTCAGTACCCGATTGTGTCAGCCCGGATTCGGCAGCCTCAGTGCCCCGTTCGATATTCAGCTCATATTTCACCACTGCCTTATTTAATACAAAATCATTTCCCTACGTCCCTGCAATCTGTTTTCCCTTTTCATTCTCGACCTCCCTACATTCCTTTGGTATTTGGTGGGTGACGCTGTAAATGCCTCTAATGTTTGTGCTCCTTTATGTCAAGAGAGATAAATTTACTTTGAACTTTAAGATAAACCTTATTTTTCAAATGTTGACTGTCTATATTGTTGATACTTCGTTAACTTGTACATTGGCAAAATAAATACTCCACTTGAATGCCCGTCTGCAGAATTTTGTGCGATATAACTACAAAGCCCTTGCAAATCAAACGTCTTTTTAAAGCATAACATTTCTAACCTATACCGTGGAAAAGGAATAAAGTGAGATCAGATAAGCATTTGCAACTCAGCGACGGACAAAGCGTTGAAACCGAATCTGAATCAGGTTTATTATCGCCGGCATGAGTCCTGAAATTTGTTAACTTAGCAGCAGCAGTTCAATGCAATATATGGAAATATAGAAAGACATAAATAAGTAAATTGTAATTATATATATATATATATATATATATATCATTTAAAATAGTGCAAAACAGAAGTAATACAAGTAAAAAAAACAGTGAGAAAGTTTGCGTGAAATGTCCACTTAGGAATCGGATGGCAGAGGGGAAGAATCTGTTCCTGAATCGCCGAGCGTGAGCCTTCAGGCTTCTGTATCTCCTTCCTGGCAGTTACAATGAGAAAAGGGTGTGCCCTGGTGACGAAGGCCCTTAATAATGGACGTCGCGTTTCTGAGGCACCGTTCCTGGAAAATGTCTTGGATACTACGAATGCTAGTACCCAAGATGGAGGGGATTAATTTACAACTTTCTGTATCTTCTTTCTGTCCTATGCAACCCCCCCCCCCCCCCCAATACCAGACAGTGATGCAGCCTGTCAGAATGCTCTCCGCTGTACATCTATAGAAGGTTACGAGTGTTTTAGGTGACAGACCAAATCTCTTCTCTAACTAAATATCGCCACCGCTGTCTTGCCGTCTTTATAGCTGCATCTACATGAAGAGATCTGCTGACGGTACCTGAGCAAGGAGTTTGCAAAAAGAGTTAATGTAAGATTCTATCACTAACTTCTGTCAAGTTTCATTTAACTATGTGACAAAATGTAAAATAAATAGAACATCTAAGAGCAGCATGGCATAGTACAGGTTTCTCAGCCCATGATGTTGTGAGACCTTTTAACCCACTCCAAGATCAATCTAACCCATTTCTCTCACATAACCTTCCATTCTTTTTCCTTTCATCCATGTGCCAATATCTTAAATGTCCCCATCACCACACCTGGCAGTGCATTCAATGCATTTACAACTCTCTGTGTAAAAAACTATCTCTGACACCCTGCCTTATAGTTGCCTAAAATCACCTTAGTATGGCCTCTCATAATAGCCATTACCACTCTCAGACAAAAGGTGTTGGTGATCTGCTTTATATCTCTTATCACCTTCTATATCTCTATTCAGTCATCTCTCTCTAAAGTGAAAAAGCCCTAGCTTGCTCAACCTTTCCTCATAAGACACACTCTTTAATCCAGAGAGTATCCTGGTAAGTCTACCCTGCTCTCTAAAGCTCCTGTGTCCATCTTATATAGAGGCAAACAGAACTGAGCACAATAATCTATGTGTGGTGTAACCAGGGTTTTATTGAGCTGCAACATTATCTCCCAGCGCTTGAACTCAATACCCTGAATAATGAAGGCCAACATACTATACACCTTCTTAACCATGCTATCAGCTTGCACAACAACTTTGAGGGATCTAGGACATGAATCCCAAAACCCTCCTGTTCTTCCACATTGCTAAGAATGGTGCTATTAACCTTGTACTCTTCCCTCAAATTCAACAGTCCAAAGTGAATCATTTCACACTTTTCTGGATTAGACTCCATCTGCCACTTCCCAGCCCAGCTCTTCATCCTGTCAATGTTCTGTTGTAGCGTATGATGACTCGCTACACTATCCACAACACCACTGACTTTGTGTCATCCACCCTTTCCACATCCTCATCTAAGTCAGTTATAAAAATCATAAACAGTAGGGGTCCCCAGAACAAATCCCTGTGGAACACAGCTAGTCCTGGACATCTAGGCAGAATAGGCTCCATTTACTACCACACTTTGCCTTTTGTAGGCAAGCCAATTCCAAATCCATGTAGTGAGGTTTCCCTGGATCCCATGCCTCCTGACTTTCTGAATGAGCCCACCACATGGAACCTGTTGAACACTTTACTAATATCCATAGATGCAACATCCACTACTTCATTGATTTGATTTATCACTTTCACAAAACAATCAGGCTAATGAGACACAATCTACCCCTCAAAAAGCCATGCTGATGATCACTAGTTAGACTATGGGTTCTCCAAATTCCCATAAGTTCTGACTCTAGAATCCTCTCCAATAGTTTGCCCAGCACTGATCCATAGGATCATTGCTATTACCTTTCTTGAACAAAAGAATAACATTTTCTATCCTCTTGTCTTCAGTTACCACTCCTAATCCCAGTGATGAAGCAAGTATCTCTTCACTCACTTCCTATAGTAACCTGGGGTATATCCTGTCCAGCCCTGGGTACTTAATCTATCCTAATGTTCTTCAAAAGATCAGCACATCATCTTTCTTAACTTCGACATATTCCATTATATTAGCCTATTCTATGCTGACCTCACATTCATCAAGGTCCCTCTCACTGGTGAATACTGAAGTAAAGTGTTCTCCCTTACCTCCTTCTATGCCAGGCATATGTTTCCTCTTTTACCCCTAATCAGATCCTTCCCTCACTGAAGTCATCCTATGTGTAGAACACCTTGGGAGCTTCCTTAATTCTATTAACCAAGGCCTTTGCATGTCCCTTTCTAGCTCTTCTAAATTCCTTATTAAGCTTTTTCCATGCTAACTTATACATCAAGAGCCCTGTCTTGTCTTTGTTTCTTAAAGTTTAAGTATGCTTTCTTCTTGAATAAATGTTCCACAACTCTTGTTAATCATGGTTCCTTTACCCTGCCGTGCTTTCTCTGGCTCAATGGGACAAACTTATCTAGAAGCCCATGCAAACGGTCACCAATTATTCTCGGCATTTTTCTGAGAACACTTATTCCAAATTTACACTCCCAATTTCCTGCCTAATTAAACCTCCCCCAATCGTCTGTACCAATCCCTATCGAAGACTATGGTAAGAATTAGGAGTTGCCTCTGAAATGCTTACCTATCAAGAGATATGTCTCCTGACCAGGTTCTTTGCCTTGTACTAGATATAGTATGGTCTCTCTAGTCGGCCTGTCCACATATTATATCAGGAATCCTTCCTGCACACATCTAACAAGTACTGCCACATCTAAACCACTTACACTGAGGTACAGTACCTATCAATATTAGAGAAGTTGAAATTACCCATGACAACAGCTATTTGTTCTTGTACCTTTCCAAAATCTGTCTACTGTTCCGCTCCTTACTGCCTGTTGCTATTATGGGGCCTATAGAATACCCCCAATAGAGTGATTGCACCCTTCTTCTTTCACTCTTCCATCAATGTTGGCTCAGCAGACAATCCCTCCACGGTGTCCTCCCATTCTGCATATGCAATACTATCCCTGAATAACAATGCCAATCTCCCACCTCTTTTATCTCCCTCCCTTTCCTTTTTGAAACATCTAAACTTCGGAACATTAGACAGCCTTTCCTGGCTTTGTGACGGCAAAGTCTAGTCTTTGTTTTGGCTATAACATCAAAATTCAAAGTTCAAAGTAAATTTATTATCAGTGTATACTGTTAAAGTATATTACTATATACACGCACTACCTTGAGATTTGTTTTCTTGCAGTCCTTTACAAGGAAAAATAAATACAATAGTTCTACAAAAAGTTATACATCAACAGGCAAAGACTGATAAACAACCACTATGGTGACAAACTAAGAACACAAACTACAAATAATAATAAAAATATGCTGAGAACATGAGTTATAGAGCCTTTGAAAGTGAGTCTGTAGAGTGTAGAATCAGTTCAGAGTATTGGTGAATGAAGTTATTCACACTGTTTCAGGAGCTAATAACTGTTCCTGAAACTGATGATGTGAGACCTAAGGCCTTTGTACGTTGTACTGCTCCATGCTCTAAGTTCATCATGCTTGTTCATGATACTTCTCACATTAAAGTAAATGTCCGATACTTACTGCATTTGTAAAGACCATGGAGTAACTTTGGAATGGATTCCTAAATAGAATTCCTAAAATATATTCTTATGATTCTACTCGGGATGCTATTTCCAGTGCAATGCATCACCTAATTTACACAATAATGAATCTCTGCTCAGTTTCTGTAAAATTGCTTAAAAGCACGGTGGCTTGGTTTAAATATTGGTGCATTTCAACAGTTCCCAATGTTAACTAAGACATGAAACTGGAATAAAATTTTAACTCATAAATACAGCTCCCCCTTTGACTGGAGGCTGATGGGATTGGTCAAATACCACACTTAACATTGCAATTACAGTACTTACCACAAATTCAGCCTGAATTACTCTGGAGTTCACAATATTCAGAGGAAGAAAATTTACATGTCCAGGCTGATTAACAAATACTCAGTGCTGAACTTAATGAATAATCTCATACAAAGATCTCATACACTCAGTGGCCATTTTATTAGGTATCTCCTGTACCTAATAACATGGCCACTGACTGTATGTTCATGGTCTTCTGCTGATTTAGTCCATCTACTTCAGAGTTAAAATTCAAGTTTAGTTGTCATTCAATCTTACATGAGTACCTATGAATACAGCCAAACAGAACACCGTTACTCAGGAACCAAGGTGTGAAACACAGCTCTTACAGTCACAAGAATGTACAGTACACATATGATAGCAAGCACATATAAGATATCAGTGAAATACATTCACACAAAAATAATATAGTCCAAGACCCTGAGTCCATAAATATTGCAGCACTCTGCAGTTGGACGCAATATGGCTTGTCTTCTGCTGAGTGAACACTACCCACCACCACCACCACCACCACATACCCCCAACCCCTGGCAGCACTCCAGTGAAGTGTACTGACTCCAATGCCTCTCTTCTGGGTGGCTGTGAACAGGCAGCACCACGACCTGAGGCCTAATCCTCGCTATGGCTGAGGCCATGGAGCTCCCCCACCATAAGCCAGGAAACCAGTGAATCAGACTGCAGCATTCTGTATTAACAATCTCCAATAATGTCTTGTGATCATAAGAAAGGTGATTAAGACAATCACTTATTGCCAGATCATACATTGCCTTTGCACACTTACTCCTCCAATATCTCTGTGACATTGGCAGCAGCACGATCCACACCGTCCAGCTCCTTTACTTTCTCTGACAATTAGCAAACCACAGATGGGCTAGACCTGCATTCCTTTAAATTTTTAATGTCTAGCAGGGTTGTGTGTTCATAAAATAATATGCTTAAAAAAGACACTAACACCCTTGGTTGGCCCCTTAGAAACTGCTGCAACCAAGCATCCTGCCATCTTATGAGAAGAGACGATCTACTGCACACCACTGTTGTAATACTGTTGTTATTTGAGTTACTGTCACCTTCCTGTCAGCTTGAACCAGTCTGGCCATTCTCCTCTGGCCTCTCTCATTAACAAGGCATTTTTGCCCACATTAGTGCTGTATTGTTCTTTGTTCTTTGTTCTCTTCTGGTGTCATAAAGTGTTGCTCAGTTGGTGCATTTCAGGAGACCTGACGATGATTTCTTCATGACTTACAGCTTGGAACCATCTTTCAGATACTGTACCAAATTGTATGATTACATTACAACCATCTAGATACATTTCCAATTTCATGATCCTTCACTTCTGACTAGAGGGCTATGGGAAACCCTAGGTAACTTCTAAAGTAAATACATGTTCAGCACAGCATTGTGAGCTGAAAGGCCTGTATTGTGCTGTAGGTTTTCTATTTTCTATGAAAAGCCACCCACTAAATGTATTCTGTTTCTCACATAATTCTCTGTAAACTCCAGAAAAATTCAGGAGGTCAACAGTTTCTGAGATATTCAAACCATCCCGTCTGGCACCAACAGTCATTCCACGGTTAAAGTCACTTAAATCATATTTCTTCCCTATTCTGATGTTTGGTCTTAACAACAATTGAGCATCTTGACCAAGTATGCATGCTTTTATGTATTGAGTTTCTGCCACATAATTGACTGATTAGTGTTATGTACCAGCAGCGTAGATATGAAATTGAGTTGGGTTTTTATAAATAAACAACAAAATTTATTAACCTTTACTCAAAAACATCGAAAAGTAAACAAACGACTAACTTAAATGGAAGTTAACAGTGTTATGTGTCTATAGCTATCAAACAGTCGAACAGAGATCATTCTTAACAGATCTTACTCAAGCACAGTCTTAAAGTGGTATTTTAATAAGTCCATATGATTCATAAAGTAAGTGAGAGGAGAGACTTCCTGAACCAGCAATGATCGATCCTTGAAGAAAGACAAAACTGTTGACGCAGATCCCAGCTGAGAAATGCCTTTTCCGAAGAAATCCTGTACAATAAGGTTTCTCGAAGTCACTGACCTATTGCCAGAGGTGGTCACCACACACCCAAGACCATGCAAGGGTTAACCAAACGTGTGTGCCATAATCCATGTCAATCACTTTGGGACACACAGAATGCCTGTGATTTCTATCCAATTCTTTGGGTTCACACTAAGCTGGTAGCTCTTCACTCTCTCTCTCTCTCTCCTTCTACGATTACATAGCCACTGACTGTGACTCCCCAACAAAACAACTATGCAACAAACTACGGTCTCTCCTTTTATACTGGCTGGAACATGCCATCACGTGACATCACATCACCCCACTATCAGGAGACAATTACATCATGCTCACAAGAAACTCGCTGGACTGGTAACCTTAGATATTTGCATTAAAAAGCAGGTGTACAGGTGTACCTAATAATGTGGCCACTGAGTGCATTTACCAACTCATTGTTACTTGAAATCTCCAAGTGTGAAAATGCAGTTTTGAATATACCTTTATCTTGGCCTGTTCTGCAGCATCGAGAGTGACCTGTTTCCACACCAGGTTTCTGGGACTTCAGGTAAGTAATGTGGTCATTGTGAGAACAGAGGAGATAGAAGATATCTGACAGAAGAACACTGTAAAATACAAGCAGGAATTGACCACATGACACTGCCTCCTTGATTTCAATATGATTATATCTTCCCCATGCCATGACTCCTCTTCTGTGACAGTTCCCCACAGCCCTTAATCCTCTGATCTTTCAAGAAATTCCTACCTCCATTTTAAATACCTCGGCTGATCTAATTTCCACAACCCTACGATAGAGATTTCCAAAGATTCACCCAAGCTCTATGTGAAGCTCCTCTGCACCTCTGTTGTAAATTATGGCCCCATTTTGTGTAACCGTCCACTTGTTTCTCTCACGAGTGGAAGCATCTTAATACATGGCCTGTCACCAACTTCCAGCTCTCTCACATAAATAAGTTCAATAAGATTACTCCTCTTTCTCCTAAACTAAAACAATAGAGTCATAGAGCACTACAGCACAGAAACAGGCCCTTCAGCCCATCTATTCCCTGCAAAATTATTAACCTACCTCATCCCCCTCTCATCCATGTCCCTATCCAAATTTCTCTTAAATATTGAAATCAATCCTGCGTCCACCACTTCTTCTGGCAGCTTGTTCCAAACTTTCATGACCCTCTGAATGAAGAAGTTCTGTCTCATGTTCCCCTTAAACATTTCACCTTTACCCTTAACCATGATCTCTAGTTCTTCTCATACATAAACTCAGTGGAAAAAGCATGCTTGTTTTTACCCTATCTATACCCCTAATAATTTAGCATACCTCCATCACGTCTCTCCTTGTTCTCCTACCTTCCAAGGAATAAAGCCCTAACCTATTCAACCTTTCCCTTTCACTCAGGTCTTCAAGTCCCAGCAACATTCTTCTAAATCTTCTCTTTCAATCTTATTGACATCTTTCCTGTGACCAGAACTGGATGCAATACTCCAAATTAGACCTCACCAACATCTTATACAACTTCAACATGATATCCCAATTCCTGTACTCAATACATTGATTTATAAAGGTCAATCTACCTGTGACATTACTTTCAAGGAATTATATATAGATCTGTATTCCCAGATCCCTCTGATCTACTGCACTCTGCTGTGCCCTACTCCTATCCTGGTTTGTCCTCCCAAGTGGAACTCTTCACACTTGTCTGCATTAAATTCCGTCTACCATTTTTCAGCCCATTATTCCAGCTTGTTCATTTCCCACTGTAAGCTTTGATAGTCTTCCTTGCTGTCCACTACATCCCAATCTTGGTGTCACCTGCAAATTTGCTGATTAAGTTTATTACATTATCAGCTAGATCATTGACATAGATGACAATAAACAATGGACTGAGCAATGATCCCCTCAGCACTCCACTAGTCAGAGGCCTCCTCCAGTCAAAGATGCAACCATCTAGTACTACCGTCTGGCTTCTCCCACTCAGCCAATGACTAATCTAATTTACTACCTCATCCTGAGTGCCAAGCAACTGAATGTTCCTGACCTTGTCTCAAGCCCATGTACACATCATCCACTGCCTTGCCTTCACCAACATTCATGATAACTTCCTTGAAAAGCTCTATAAGATTGGTTAGACACAACCTACCACACACAAAACCATGTTGACTATCCCTAATTAGTCCATGTTAATCCAAATACATATATCTAGTCCTTAAAATATCTTCCAATTACTTTCCCACTACTGACGTCAGGCTCACAACCCTATAATTTCCTGTTTTATTCTTAGCACCTTTCTTAAACAATGGAACAACATTAGCTATCCTCCAATACTCCAGCACCTCACCCATGCTTTAAATGTTTTAAATATTTCTGCTGGAGTCACTGCAATTTCTATTCTAACCCCCACACTATCTGAGGGAGCACCTTGTCTGGCCCTAGGTATTTATCCACACTAATTTGCCTCACGACAACTGCTCCTCTGTTATCTGTCTACTGCTGCTTTGTGTCACTTCCATAGACTCTGTGTCCATCCTCCGAGTAAATACTGAAGCAAAATTAGAGGTGGTGATGATTCAACATATAGGATGGAGATAGAAAATCTGGCTGAATGGTGCCACAAAACCACCTCTCATTCAACATTAACAAGACCAAGGAGCTGATTATTGACCTTAGGAGGAGGAGGAAACTAGAGGTGGATGAGCCAGTCCACATCAGGAGAATCAGAGCTGGAGAGGGTCAACAGCTTTAAATTCCTCAGTGTTATCATCTCACAGGATCTGTCTTAGGTCCAGCATGCAAGTGCCATTATAAAGAAAACATGGCAGCACCTCTGGTTCCTCCGAAGTTTGTGAAGATTCAGCATGACATCTAAAACCTTGCCAAGCAATATGACAGTATATAGACTGGTTGCATCATGGCCTGGTATGGAACTACCAATGGCTTTGAATGGAAAATCCCACAAAATCTAATTGATACTGCCCAGTCCATCACAGGTAAAGCCCTCCCTATCACTGAGCACACCTACATGTAGAGCTGTCACAGGAAAACCAAGGATCCGCACCATCTAGGTCATGCTCTCTCTCACTAATACCATTGGGAAGAAGGCACAAAATCTTCAAATCCTACATGATCAGGTTCAGGAACAGTTATTACCCTACAGCTGGTATAGCACCTATGCAAATGAATAAACAGTTGACATTTCAAGCTGAGACCAGGATTGGAAAGGAAGGGGGGGGGGAAGACATCAAAATAAAAAAGGTGAGGGGAAAGATGATAGCTTGAAGGGCTGGAGAGGAAGGAATCTGATAGGGGAGGAGAGTGGACCATGGGGGATAAGGAAGGAAGGGTACCAGCTGTAAGTGATAGGCAGTTGAGAAGAGGTAAGAGGCCAGAAAGAGGAATAGAAGCAGAGGGAAGGAGGGGGGAAAGACTTACTGGAAGGAGAAATCAATGTTAATGCCATCAGATTAGTCTATTTCTGAGCTTGCAGTACATTCAATGCTTTTTATACATAACTGTGCTAATCACCTGTACTACAAAGAGGAAACTTATCAATCCAATATCCCACTGAACTTTGTAATTGCACACTTCTCTGTTTGTGTATTTTATTTTTCTATTCCTTCCCCGAAATAACACAAAAATAGCCATTATTTTCTGACCCATGATTTATTAAATCTGCAAAGGTCTACTAGATCCACATCACAAGGCATCCCTGCTGCACAGGAAATATCTATGGAAAGAGCCGTCTTAAAATGGTTTGCCATTATTCCAATTAAGATACACATTTATTAAGAATATACAGATAATTTTTCACAAAACTGAAACATTACAGAACAAGAATCACTTGTAATGACACTGCACACACAAAGACTAGACATGCCCAAAAGCTGCCCATACTCTTCAATTTGAAGGAGCTCTAAATATTAGGTGATTTATGTTAATCCTCTCAACATCCCTTGCACAAACTGACCATACTCTTCAATGCAAAGAAACTCCATTATCACCATTAGGTCAACCCTATAACAACAAGGTTTTAGCTCTTTGAGAACTATAGCCTTTAAGAAACATTCGGAAAACGAATGTGGACAAGAAATGAATAATTATATTGCAAATCTGATCATGAGGACATTTCTTTGGAAAAAAATGTTCTACTGGATGTTTCTCTTGGTATGACACAATATACATTATGCATAGACACTATTGACCAAATAATTTCATCTGTGTGGTAAAATTCCCTGATAATATCCCAGACAAATCCTTATTTTACACCATTTTCTACCAAAATACAATCTGCTCTTATTAAAGCAAAATTTTCACCTCTGACACTTTAGCTGACAGGGATGGTAATGAAGAATTTCTCCTACATTTTTGTATTTTCTCAACTACTATACATATTCACTGGGAATATACCAACATTAAGTGTCTACAAATGTTATAGAACATAGACCTATATGATTTCACCATACAGGCAAGGATGGGAAATATCCCTTTACAAATTATCCAAATCCTTCATTGTGAAGGGTTTAATGCCAGTCTTTCCGTACTGGAATACAGTATCACACCAGAGTACGCCTTCGGTTACATTTATTTTATTTCATGTCTGTAGCTTTTCTCGACTCATTAAACTGTTCAGTGGTTTCAGTTTGCCAGGTGTCGGAGGATGCGGTACCGCCGGATTGTTGCCACGTAACTGAAATTTTAGAGGCTGCTGTTGACAGTGACCTCTTGCACATCTGCATCTTATCACGTGTTTGCGTTGAAGTCCGGCCTTCAGAGGGAGCGCGCCCTCAGTTACAGTCATAACACAGACTGTCCGCTGAAATACAAAATGAGCAGAATTCCTAAGTACACATGATAGAAACACGAAGTTGAGTTAAGTGCACGTTTAACGACTACATTTTGTAAGGGTCTCGAAGATTTAATGGGGCTGATTCAGATGTACCTGAACAAGAGCCTTGAGTGGAATTGTTATTGAGACGGTCTGCGGCGATGGCGGGTCCAATTAATAATCCGCAAGGTTCCTTTGGCCTTTTCTGACACCAGCTGAAAAAAAAACACCAAGCACATTTTTAGTCAAGAAATCTATTACACAAATGTTACTTCGCAACTCATGATGAAATATAGGGAAATTGCGGTACAATTGAGTATATTTTACAATTAAGTTAACCCACCACCTCTATTTCTGCAGGAGGGAATCTATTTCCGAATCGGCTCTTCCAGCGCCAGCGACTCGCAGCTACGCTTTGGATTCTCTCCAAGCAAGCCTCCAGCAAAGAGCTGGCAGCGCCTTTCTGTTGCCGTTTGTTTAACGTTTCCCCTATTTATAGTTCCGAATGAAAGCGGAGAAGCGTGAGTCCGCGCTTCTCGACGTTTCCCACACCTCAGTAGCCAATCGTTGTTGTGAGGCAGACAATGGCCGATGTATTCTCTCTGAATGAAGTATTATCCACACTGCTTGACGGGTTTGTGCAGTCAATTCATAGGGCCATCTGGAGAACTGGTAAGAGCCAATAATCCCTGGTTGAAGTTTATGAGAAACTAAGACAAGTTCTCCCACGTGGCACCCACCACAGGAATAAAAAACAAGAACATCTGTCTCATCGTTAGCCTTCTGTTAAAGTGTGCCTAATAAAACTTTATTAAAATTTTAAACAAATCCAATTAAAACTATAGAAGGATCCAAATAAATACATGGCTGTACTTGGTTAAAGTGATATGCACTTTAAGCGTTTTTTATAAGGTAGAAACATTTTGGAAGTTAATAATTTAAAGATGTCCATTGATAGTTATACAATGTAAGCACAATGGTATTAGCCGTGTGCTATGGAAGTTCAGTGCAAAACCTAGAGCTATACAGACATAGAACGGTGCAGCGCAGAAACAGGCCCTTCGGCCCATCGACTTCGTGCTGAAACATTATCTAATCCCGTCGACCTGTAGCCAGATCATAGTCCTCCATAAGCTTCTCATGCATGTTCCTATCTAACTTTCTCTTAGATATTGAAATTGATCCCGTTTTCACCACTTGTGCTGGAAACTCCTTCCACATTTTCTCCACCTTCTGAGTGAAGATGCCCCCCTCATGTTTCCTTTAAACATGTCGCCTTTCACCCTTAACCCATGACCTCTAGTTCTGGTCTCTTCCACTCAGTGGAAAAAGCCTGCTTGTGAGTGTTACTCCTCCCATTTCCTTTAAGCTTTCCCCTTCCTCCTGTGAAGTTATATCCTCCTCTATTTAGCATTTCCACCTTGGGAAAGAGAATGCAAATCTACCCTATCTATGCCTCTCATGATTATATACTTCCCTTCGCCTCCAATGCTCCAGAAAAAAACAATTCAAGTTCATCCTAATTCTCCTTATACAGTAGCTAATACTCCCTAATCCAGACATCATCCCACTAAACCTCAGCTATAGAGAACTATTTCACAGAAACAGGCCCTTCAGCCCATCTAGCCTAAGCCAAACATTCTGCCTAGT
Source organism: Hypanus sabinus (assembly GCF_030144855.1). Lineage (NCBI taxonomy): Eukaryota > Metazoa > Chordata > Chondrichthyes > Myliobatiformes > Dasyatidae > Hypanus > Hypanus sabinus. The sequence goes on along the minus strand of NC_082715.1, from coordinate 146,809,906 downwards.
TACATCGACCCACACTTGCCCCTTCCATCCATGTACTTATCCAGACTGCTGTTAAATGTTATAATTGAACTTCTCCCACCACTTCCACTGGCAGCTCACTCCACACTTACACTGCCTTCTAGTGAAGAAGTTAACCCTCAGGTTCTTCTTAAATATAACCATGTAACAATTACAGCACGGAAACAGGCCATCTCGGCCCTCCTAGTCCATGCTGACGCTTACACTCACCTAGTCCCAGTGACCCGTACTCAGCCCATAACCCTCCATTCTTTTCCTGTCCATATTTCATAATATATTTTAATATCTAAAATTTATAAATATATAAATATTTCACCTTTCACCCTTAACACATGACCTCTAGTTCTAATCTTACCAAACCTCAGTGGGAAGAAAGCTGATTGCATTTACCTCATCTATACTCCTCATAATATTGTATATCTCTATCAAATCACCCCTCATTCTCCCACACTCCAGAGAATGAAGTCCTAAACTATTCAACCTTTCTGTATAACTCCGGTCCTCAAGTCCTGACACCATCCTTGTAAATCTCCTCAGCACTTTTTCATTCTTATTTACATCATTCCTGTAGGTAGGTGACCAAAACTGGGCACAGTTATCCAAGTTAGGCCTCACCAACATCTTATACAACTCAACATAACAATTCCTGTACTGAATTCATTGATTTATGTAGGACAATGTATCAAAAGCTTTCTTTATGGCCTAATCTGCCAGTGACAACCAATGGACTCAATTTAAGGACTCTTTATCTTGTTATCCCATGTTTTCATTATTTATTTATACAGTATTTGCATTTGCAGTTTGTTGTCTTCAGCAGTCTGGTTGATCTTTCATTGATCCTGTTACAGTTACTCTTCTGATTTGCTGAGTATGCCCGCAGGAAAATAAATCTTAGGGTTGTATTTGGTAACATATATGTACCTTGATAATAAAATTTACTTTGAACTTTGAAGAAATTGTGGATCTGTATTTCTAGTCCCTCTAGGTCCCTCTTCAGTGCCCTACCACTCACCGTGTAAGACCTACCGGGGTTGGTCCTCTAAAGTGCAACACCTCATGTTTGTCTGCATTAATTTCTAACTGCCACTTGGAGCCCATTTCACCAGCTGGTCCAGATCCTGCTGCAAGCTTTGATAGCCTTCTTCACTCTCTACTACAATCCCAATCTTGGTATCAACTGCAAATTTGCTGATCCAGTTTACCATATTATCATCAAAATCATCGATATAGATGACAAACAACAAAGGACCCAGCACCAATCCTTTGCTAAAGTCCACGTAGACAATATCACTCTGCCTTGCCTTCATCACCTTTCCTGGTAACTTACTTAAAAAACTTTGTAAGATTGGATAGACTTACCACACACAAAGCCATGCTGACAATCCCTAATCAGTCGCTGTTTATCCAAATACTCATATATCTGGTCCCTTAGAATACCTTTCCCATTACTGACATCAGGCTCTCAGCCTATAATTTCCTGACTTATTCATGGAGCTTTTCTTAAGCAATGGAACAACATTAGCATCCTCCAATTGTCTGGCAGCTCACCCATGGCTGTGGATGTTTATAAGTATCTCTGCTAGAGCCCCTGCAATTTCTGCAGTAGTCTCCCACAGGGTCCAGGGGAAAGCATTGTCAGGCCCTAGGGATTTATCTACCCTAAGCAAGCACCTCCTCCTCAGTAATCTGTATAAAGTCCATGACCTCGCTGCTGCAATGTCTCATGTATATAATCTCTGTGCCTGTCTCCCAAGTAAATACAGATGCAAAAAAATCAATTTAAGACCTACCTCATCTCTTTAGGTTCCTTGCATAGATTGCCAATCTGATCGTCCAGAGGACCAATTTTGTCCCTTGCTATCATTTTGCTTTTAATGTATCTGTACCTTTCCTTCCAACTTGTCTTTTCTGCTTCTGGGGTGTTTTGGGAACAATTTAGAGGAAACTTTTAACAAGAAATAATCTAGTATGCAGGAACTCTAACTAATATTTTCAGAGTAACACGCATACTAGAGGAACTCAGCAGGTCAGGCAGTTTCTATAGAAAGGGATAAATAGTCGATGTTTCCAGCCAAAACCCTTCATCAGGAGAGGGTCTGAAAGGTCGACTGTTTATTCTTTTCCATGGATGCTGCCTGACCTGCTGAGTTCCTCCAGTATTTTGTGTGCATTGCTCTGGATTTCCAGCATCTGCAGAATCTCTTGTGTTTATAATAACAAATCTAATCAGCTCAAAGCTGAAGTTTGAGTGAATAATTTTAACTGATTTGGCGAATTAAGTTATCTTTACTGTAAACTATGATGATGATACTATCAGAATCAGGTTTATTATCATTGGCATATGATGTGAAACTTGTTAACTTAGCAGCAGCAGTTCAATGTGATATATAATCCAGCAGAGGAAAAACAAATAATAATAATAAATAAACAAGTAAATCAATTACATATATTGAATAGATTTTTAAAAAACGTGCTACACCACCATAAAGAATGCCTACTGTGCTATTCCGTGCCCTCACTTCGGGATGTCTGATCATCTGGCTGTACTTCTACTCCTGAATATAGGCAGAGACTGAAGACTGCAGCACCAGCAGTGAGGACCAAGAAAGTTTGGACAAGGGAAGCACAGGAATGCCTACAGGGTGGCTTTGAAACGGTAAACTGGACTGTATTCAGAGATTCATCTTTGAACCTGGATTGGTATGCTGCAGTTGCTACCCACTTCATTAAAACCAGTGCTACTCAAACATTTGGTGAACCCAATCATACTCATCTGTACCAAGTATTTGATTAACTTCACTTCAAATGCTTCTGAATTTATACAGAAATGGCTCTTTTCTGTAATTTACTTTAGAAAGTGAAGACAGATTCGGATCTGTAGTCAGCATAGATTTGTCGGTATGTATTTATACCTGTAAGAGGTAAATGCATACAGTGCATCTAAGTCAGTCTATGTGTCCTGACTACTGTACTACTCTTCTCATCTCTTTCATACATCTAGCACACATTCTCTTCGAATTCCCTACTTGCTGGAGTTTAGAAGAATGAGGGAGAGGGATCTCATTGAAACCTATTGATTATTGGAAGGCCTAGAAAGAGTGGACATGAAGAAGATGATTCCTATAGTGAGGTAGTCTAGGACCAGAAGGCACAGCCTCAGAATAGAAGGATATCCCTTTAGAACAAAAATGAGGAGGAATTTCTTCAGCCAGATTGTGGGGAATCTATAGAATTCATTGCCACAGATGGCCATTCTGCTGAAATCATTGGGTATATTTAAAGCAGAAGTTCATTGGTTCCTAATTAGTTAGGACCTCAAAGTGAAGGCAGGAGAACGGATTTGAGATAGATAATAAATCAGCCTGATAGAATGGTGGAGCAGAATCGGTGCCCTAATTCTGCTCCTATGTTAGGGCCTTATGGGATCAGATTAACACTGGCTTATAGCTTCATGGTATACGAACACATCACTGTCTCAGTGCTGGGAAGAAGGCTCTGAAGATGTTCTCAGCTGCAAAAATTTGAATGTGCTTTAGGGCTTTAATCCTAAAACAGGCAGATACCAGGCTTCTATATGCACTTTGCAACAAACCTCTTATAGTCTTTGCTAGGGGCTGTCAAACCCTCATTCCCATCATTAAATTAATTAGACCCAACTAGCATTGTTCCGTTGCAGGGAACATGTTTAAGAGTCAGATAACTTCCTGCCCAGACTCCTGTTCTCTCTTGAAACAGGTTTCCTTCATCCCTGTGTTTCTTATACATTGATAATGTCATTCCCACCCATAAATTCAATGGAGGGCGACCAAAAACAGAGTGTGATACACAGATGTTACATTCTGCAAAATGATTCTGCTGCGATATTACATCATATTTGTTCATAGCTGCAGCTTAATGCAATCTAACTGCAGCTGACTGATATCTTAGCCCCATGATACTACATAGGATATATGGCTTATGATCACGATTAGAGAGACTTGCGCCAAAAGTATTCTAGAAGCTTAGTAAGCCTCTGTCTTCATCAGAGGACTGTGTGTTGTAGTGTCAGAAGAACACAAGAAATAGGAGCAGGAATAACTATTCAGTCCATTGTCTCTGCTCCACCATTCAATAAACACATTGCAAGTGTTTTACCTCAGCACCTGTGTTAAATTATATCCTTTATTTATTTAGAGATGCAGCATGGGAATAGGCCCGCTTGGCCCAATGAATTCTCATGTGCCTAATTAACCTATTAACCCGTAAGTCTTTGGAATGTGGGCCCACAAGATCACAGGGAAAATATACAAACCCCCTACATACTGTGACGGGAATAGAATCGGGGTCGCTGGTACTGTAATAGCATTACGCTACAGTGATTCCCCTAAAACTTGTAGTTTCCCAGTGGGAAATTGAGCTCCAGACTCCCACATGACAGGCAGGATGCTAACCTTCCTATTACCTAGAATTTTGATTTCCATCGAGTCCAAAGATCTGTCAATCTTAGAATATGTTCAGTGACAGAGCCTGAGTAGACCTCTTAGAAAGAGAATTCCAAAGATTCACTACCCGGGATGAAAACAATCTTCTTAGCAACACACACAAAATGCTGGTGGAACACAACAGGTCAGGCAGCATCTATAGGGAGAAGCATTGTCGACGTTTCAGGCCGAGACCCTTCTTCAGGACTAGATCTTCTTATCTCAGTCCTGAAAGGTTAAGTTCTTATCCATTATGCTAGACAACCCATTTAGGGGAAACATTTTCCCAGCATTAACAATCTCAAGAATCTTATTTGCTTCAGTGAATTTCTGTATCATCCTTCTAAATTCTAGTGAGGGGGAGCCCAAAAGGAATTAACCTGGATCTTTTTATATACAAGAAAATATCAGAGAAAAGCACTCTTGATACTTATATGCAATTAGATGCCTGACACATTGTAAATAATAAATTAGAATGAAAATCAGGGCATTATTGTTTTGCAGTTGTGAATCAATAAATCTGAAAGAGATTGCAGGAAAAATGGTCTACCAGCAGATTGCTTGTTGAACTTAAGATCAAATTGATTAACCTCTCCTTTTAGGAAAATTCAACATGATGAATCTTTCTTTCAGTTCCTCTATCACAAGTATATCCTACCTTGGTTATGGAGATCAATCTTATAACAAAGCATTTCAGATATATTCGAAGGTCAAAGCTCGAAGAAAATTTATTATGAAAGTATACATATGTCATCATATACAACTGTGATACTCATTTTGCTTGTGGCCATTCACAGTAAATACCAAAGAAACACAACAGAATCAATGTAAAACTGCAAACAGTGAGATGGACGAACAACCAATATGCAAAGGAGAAAAACTGTGCAAATACAAAAAGAATAAAAACACGAAATAGCAATGAATAAATAAATAAATAAACAAGCGATAAACATCGAGAACACGAGATGAAGAGTCATTGAATGTGAGTCCATAGTTTCTAAGAACATTTCGGTATTGGGTGAGTGAAGTCGAATGTAGTTATCCTCTCTGGTTCAAGAGCCTGATGGTTGAGGGATAATAACTGTTCCTGAACCTGGTGATGTGGGTCCTGAGGATCCTGTGCTCCTTCCTGATTCTAGCAACGAGGAGCGAGAATGACCTGGATGGTGGGAATTGTTGATGATGGATGCTGTTTTCCTACGACAGCACTCCTCACAGATGTGCTCAATGCTGTGGAGAGCTTTACCTGTGATGGACTGGACTGTATCTGGTACATTTGGTAGGCTTTTCCATTCTTGGTCATTGATGTGTCCATTGATGCAACAGTCAGTATACTCTCCAATGCACATTTATAGAAGATTGTCAAAGTTTTAGATGACGTGCTGAATCTGCACAAACTTCTAAGAAAGTAGAGGTGCTGTCGTGCTTTCTTTGTAATGTCACTTACAGGATCCAGGAGAGATTATCTGAAATGATAATGGTGAGGAATTTAAGGATGCAGATCTGTTTTGCCTCTGATCCTCCAACGAGAAATGGCCCATGGACCTCTGGTTTCCTCCTCCTGATGTCAGTAATCAGCTCCCTGATCTTTCTAACACTGAGTGAGAGGTTGTTGTTGTGGCACCACTCAGCCAAATTTGCAGTCTCCCCCCTATATGCAGATACATCACCAATCTTGATTCAGCCAATTACAGTGATATTGTCAGAAAACTTAAATATGGTTTGGGAACTGTGCTTAGCCTCACAGTCATAAATATGAAACGAGTAGAACAGGAAGTGAAGCTCACACCCTTGTGGTGCACCTGTGCCAGTGGCAGTTGTGGAGGAGATGGTGTTGCCACTCCAAATTGACTGGGATCTGCAAGTGAGGAAATCAAAGCTTGTGTTGCACAAGCAGGTATTGAGGCCTAGGTCTTGAAGCTTATTGAGGGGATGATAGTATTGAATGTCAAGCTGCAATTAATGAAGAGCAAACACAAGGAAATCTCCAGATGCTGGAAATTCAAGCAACACACACAAAATGCTGGTGGAATGCAGTATGCTGGGCAGCATCAATAGGAAGAAGTATAGCTGATGTTTTGGGCCGAGACCCTTCGTCAGGACTAATTGAAAGAAGAGATAGTAAGAAATCTGAGTGGGAAAGTGGGGAGATCCGAAATGATAGGAGAAGACAGGAGGGGGAGGGATGAAGCTAAGAGCTGGGAAGTTGATTGGCAAAAGGGATACAGAGCTGGAGAAGGGAAAGCATCATGGGACGGGAGGCCTGGGGAGAAAGAAAGGGGGAGGGGAGCACCAGAGGGAGATGGAGAACAGGCAAGGAGTGATTGTGAGCGGGGCAGAGAGAGAGAGAAAAAAGAGAGAGGAAAGAAGAACAAAGGGGGGGGGGGAAGAGAGTAATAAATAAATAAATAAGAGATGGGGTAAGAAGGGGAGGGGTGCATTAACAGAAGTTAGAGAAATCAGTGTTCATGCCATCAGGTTGGAGGCTACCCAGACAGAATATAAAGTATTGTTCCTCCAACCTGAGTGTGGTTTAATCTTGACAGTAGAGGAGGCCATGGATAGACATATCAGAATGGGAATGGGACATGGAATTAAAATGTGTGACCATCGGGAGATCCTGCTTTCTCTGGTAGACAGGGCGTAAGTGTTCAGCGAAACGGTCTCCCAGTCTTCATCCTGAAGAGCATCCTGATATATGCATCTTCACTGTCCAGAAGTTTGAGGGTTGAGTGAAGAGCCAATAGAATGGCATCTCTTGTTGACCTGTTACTACGGTAGGCAAACTGGAGTGAATCCAAGTCACTGCTCAGGTGGGAGTTGATATATTTTATCACCAACCTACATCACAGTGGATTTAAGTGCTACTGGATGATAGTCATTGAGGCAGTTTACTATGTTCTTCTTAGGCACCGATATAATTGAAGCCTGCTCGAAGCAGCTGGGTACCTCAGACAGCCGAAGGGAGAGGTTAAAGATTTCAGTGATCACTCCAGCCAGTTGATCAGCACAGGTCTTCAGTACTCGGCTAGGTGCTGTGCCTGGACCAGATGCCTTTCATGGGTTCATCTGCTTTCACATCTGCCTTAGAGACTGAAATACAGGGTTATTGGGGGCTGTGAGAGTTTGTGAAGGTGCATCATTGCTTTGTCAGATAAAGCAAGTGTAAACGGCCTTGAGCTCATCAGAAAGTGTAAGCTTCTTGTCACGTATGTTGCTTGGTTTGCAGCAGTTTGATAATATTCAATCCCTGCAAAAGCCTTCTGTGATTTCAGTTTGGTCTGGAATTGTCACTTTGCATGTTGGATGGTTTTCTGGAAGTCATACTGGGTCCCCTTGTATTTTACTTGATACACTGAACACCCCTGATCTGGCCCTTAGCAGTTTGCAGATCTATTGGTTCATCCAGGATTTCTGGTTGGGGGAAGACTAAATGATCTTGTGGGGATACACTCATCCACTGCTGACTTTGTACAGTCCATGACCTCAGTGATGTGCTTGTTCAGATCCTGAGAGTCTCTGAACATGACCCAGTCCACTGATTCGAAGCAGTCCCGTAACCATCCTCTACCTTTTATAATTGTCATTTTATGATCACCATGGTTATTTATAATTGGCATTAGACCATGTACAAATCATTTTGCGAAAAGATGACAACTTTCAATTTGTACCTGCCACAATAACTTTTACTCGAGGACCTTCTACATCTGGAGTGGCCAACCCATGCCTCAGGGCCACAGGATTCTTTTGTGGTTCACAAGCAAATTCTTCATTATTGCAACACTGTAGCAGGCACACAACGCCGTCTCAGTGCTGGCGAAGAGGCTCAGCAGATGTTATCCTCTGGACAGTAACATATTTCAGTCCTTTGCCACACTTTTCTAATTTTTGTATCAAAGTGGCTAAACTGGTATCTCCTCACATCTGCCATGCTGTCATCTATTCACTTAAGATGTTTACATCTCCATGAAGGTTCTCCCAAAATTTACACTGTATCATCAACAAATTTAAATTATGCTTGCTTGGCCCCCCCTCTTCAAATTTATTGATACATATTGAGAACAGCCAGGGCACCAGAACCGATCCTGTACCACCTCATTAATTTCAGCTTCGCGAACTAAAAATAAAACACCCTTTATTTCCTGTTGACTTATCATTTTACCAACATTGCAGTAATGAAGGTTTTGGTTGCTGGGAATTGAACGATGAAAGATTCATCTGTAATTCACGATGCAGAGTTAGCCACTTCTGAAATTGTGGATCGTGGCGGCATGATCTGTACCTATACCGAGTATGCCTGACTTTAGTTGGAAGGTCAGTAACAGCAGTAGGCAGCTCACCGCAGACTTTAGATTTCAGATTTAGAACCTCTTCTTTTTCATTTTGGCTGATTCCTTACCACTTGTACCCACTTCATAACCTGCCCTCTCTCACATGGCCTCTGCAGACAATTAGATAAACAAGGAAACGAGATGTGAGAATTTATATTGCATCCAGTAACTATAATATATTTTTATTAAGGAACTTACTGAATATAAATAATTCAATAGAAAGATTAGGAAAGATTTAACCCAATTTGCATTAAAGTTATGCTTGCACTGATCCACAATGGAAGGCAATAATCGTCATGTACTGACGATTACACGCTTACAAAATAATGATTGATATTATCGCATTTTATATCAACATCATATTGTGGAAGATGTGTAGTATTCACTGGCAAGATGTAACTCACTTTTGATAAAAGTACATTTCTCATCCCTTCAAGAATGTAGGAGGAAGACAGGGTGTGTATATAACGACTTTTGCTACATAATCTGGATCATCCGGACTCTTAACTGTATTCACTGCTGATAAAGAGGAGCGTTTATATTTGTTCAGGACATATAATTCATTCAGGCGCATGATAATTATTTTTGTGACCATTCTGCATACGCTGACTGCTCTGTTTTCTACAGTAAACCCCAGATCTACATTTTAAGAGGCATTTGATTTGTTGCCTGTGAAAAAGTAGCAGAAGAGCCCACATAGAGACAAGGACTTACTTTTTTTCACACAAACTGACACATTAATGTAACTGGGGCTCTGCTTCACTGACTTTAGCTGGACACAGATAAGACCAAAAAACGTAGAAGCAGAATTAGTTCATTCGGCCTTTCGAGTCTGCTCCGTCATTCTATCATAGGTGATTTATTACCCCATTCTCCTCTCTTCTCCCCGTAACATTTGATCCCCTTACCTATCGAGAACCTATCAACCTTCACTAAAATACACTCAATGACTTGACCTCCACGGCGGTTTGCGGCATTGAATTCCGAAAATTCATCACCTTCTGGCTGAAGAAATTCCTCCTCAGGGACGTCCTTCTATTCTAAGGCTGCGTACTCTGGTCCTAGACTCCCCCATTATAGGAAACATCTTCTCCTCGTCCACTCTATCTAGGCCTTGCATCATTCGTTAGGTTTCAATGAGATCCTCTCTCATTCTTCTAAACTTCAGCTGTGCTTCTGTTCTACTTGTACGAACAAAACACTTAGCGAGACCTTTGTTGTGAGTGTGGCCGAACAGTAAGACAAATATCACTAATGTTAATAATAAGAGGGTAACGATGGCCAGTAATAGACCAGTAGCCAGCAGGATTTTGTTCTAACTAAGCAAAAACACTGGTGTTCAAACACCGTGAGCGTTGCTCCGCGATTCGGAGCAAGGGGTGGGGGAGGTGGGTGACATCCCGGAACAGTTTTTCCACAGGTAATTAATTGGCTTTGTCCCTTTGTGATTCAGTGAGAAGTAAAACACACGAACGCAGAAACAAACAAGTGTCCAGAGTATGCTTATCTGTGAAGGGGATATCCTTCTAATTTTCATATCAGACATCAGGGAAGAACTTCGCATTATATTTTATCTCTTCAAGTATTACGAATTACGCTGCACAATGTGAGTATCATTAAGGCGATCCTCAAGGAAAGTTGTTAGTAAGTTCACTAGGAAACTTCAGTTTGACATATGAATCATTCGCTACTCGTAAAAATGACTGATTGGAACGAGACAGATGTTCGCGGTGTTGTCTGATGTCAAGCGGTAATTGGAGGTGGGTTGGAGAGAACTTCTTAGTTTCCCATCATCTTACACGATCCCGCCCGGTCGGGGATTACTGGCTTTTGCCGGCTCTCCAGATGGTCGCTTAGACTGTAAGTCAAATGGTGCGATAATTCTTCATTCAGAACACATTGACTATTGTGCCTCTGACAGCAGCGATTGGTTAGTGCGTGTGGGAAACGCTGAGAAACCCGGGCTCATGCTTTTCCCGTGCTCACTCGAAGCTGTAAATACTGAAGGAGCGACACCTAATCAAGTGCGGCCTGCACGCGCCAACGACCAGGAAGTGACTGCAGAGGCGCCATTGGCATTGGAGGTCAAAATTCATGAACAGAATTCCACCTGGAGAGTGTAATTATATTTACAGTATCATGAATTAGCTGTTGCCCAGGAGTATTAATAATATATCAACCTATGGATGTTTAGTGAGGAACCAAAATGTTTAGTTATGATTTCCAGCTGTTATAAACACCGGCAGTGGCACCTGGATACCCTAAATAGGTTGGAAGTTAAGAGCGAAAGCAGAGGCCTTTCCATCAACAGTAAGACTTTGATGAGGATCCGGTCCTGTATACACTGCAGATGTCTGCTTCGGCATTAAAGTGAATGTGTCAAATCCATGTTCCCTACTCTTGTTTTTTTTCTTGGGGGCGGGGGTGTGTGGGGTGGGGGGTATTGTTGCGGTGGATTGCAGACGAACTCTGCATGGCGACATCCTGGGGACTGACCGAAGTTGCAAAGACGAGAAGCAACGCAATTTGTCCACCCCACACACACCAAAATTACTCTTAGAAAGAAAACAAAATTTCGCCGAGGTCAAGATTCAGTCAAAGCCGCATCACAGCCGGTGAGGTGAATTGCTCAGGGTACGTGCAGACCTGAAGGAACACCAGTTAGGAAATTTAAAACGCTACAGCTTTAAAAGCGCTTGGTGTCCATTCGTTTTCCAGAATGGAAACAATGGCATTGGTATCTTCATATTAAAGATAGTGGGTGATTAATGAAAAATTATTACTATATTTGTAATTTCATAACACAACTATATTCACACTGAATATTGGCAGAAGTTGGAGTGGTTACGAGTTACCGTGATGGGTAAGCCGAGAAGGTAATATTCTCCAGTCTGAACACAAAATTCAGTATTTCAAACCGGTCCATGGATCTACATTCTTAATGCTGGCTTACGCTTCAGTACAGCACAGAAGGAATGCAGTATTGATGGAAATGCTCTGACTTATTTGCCCATGCGCCGGTTGAAGGGCAGAACTGACTGGTTTAAGGAGTGTCTCCAATTGTTACTGCAACTTCTATGAAGCTGTGTGGATTCATGTGATAGTTGTTGATGTGAATTGTAAAATGAAGATAAGAGCGGTTTATAATTGTGACAGTATATTAGTTCAAATAAGCCATTTTTTTGCGGCAAACTGAGCACAACGGATTTATTTTCGATTAATTGAAATGCTGTAATCAACAGTTTTATAAACGGATAAATAGTGTATCACTTTTGTCCAGTAGTTTGACAAGTGAATGCTGATGCTCCGTAGCATAGTGTAGTGATCACGATGCTCTCTCATCGAATGGTGACTGGAACCTCTTCCAACATAATTAGCCACATGCCTTCAAACAGAAGATGGGTTATTTCTCCAAAGAATAATCAGGTACCAACTTATGTAATGCAGTGACATGTAACTGGATTCTACAACGGTTGTAGATTTTCTCAGCACGGCACATTTCATTCATTGAAAGTGTGAAGTAGTAGGACTGACATCAGGAAACTTACTGGTTTAGAGTCATAGAATAATACAACCGGGAAACAGGACCTTCGGCATCAGCTGGTGCACGCCGACCACAACATCTTTCCTGATAGTTCCAGTTGCCTGCGTTCGGCCCATCACCATCTAAGCCCATCCCTGCCACGTATCTATAGAAGTGCTTTTTAAATATTGCAGTCATACACCCCTCGACCACTTTCTCTGGCAGTTCTATCCAGGTACTCATTACTCTCTGTCAGATCTCTTACCTGTCAGTTACCTGTCAGATCTCTTTTAAATCTCCCAGTATGCATTTCGTATTTGTGCCCTCTAGTTTTGGACTCCCCGACCCTGGGAATAAGACAGTGACCGTCTACTTCATTCATTCATAGCCCTCATGATTCAGTGAGGTCACCACTCATTCTGCTGAATTAAAGTGAATTGACTTTATTACTTACATTCTTCATATACATGAGGAGTAAAAATCTGTACATTACGTCTCCATCTTAATGTACAATCTGCAATTTGTAGTAATTTATAATAAATAGTAAGTACAACAGGGCAGTCAATATAGCATAGAAATACAATTGTATCAGCTTGAATTAATCAGTCTGATAGCCTGGTAGAAGAAGCTGTCCCGGACCCTGTTGGTCCTGGCTTTTATGCTCTGGTACCGTTTCCCAGATGGCAGCAGCTGGAGCAGTTTGTGGTTGGGGTGCCTCGGGTCCCCAATGATCCTTTGGGCCCTTTTTACACACCTGTCTTTGTAAATGTCCTGAATAGTGGGAAGTTCACGTCTACAGATGCACTGGGCTGTCTGCGCCACTCTCTGCAGAGTCCTGCAATTGAGTGAAGTACAGTTCCCATACAGTGATGCAGCTAGTCAGGATGCTTTCAATTGTGCCCCTGTAGAAAGTTCTTAGGATATGGGGGCCCATACCAAACTTCTTCAAATGTCTGAGGTGAAAGAGGTGCTGTTGTGCCTTTTTCACCACACAGCCAGTCTGTACAGACCACGTGCACTCCAAGTTGCAACTATTTGCCATTCCTCAGCTCATCTCCCTAACTGATCAGGGTCTCTTTATAACCTGCTTTACTAGCAACAAGTCTGCCTCATTTAGTTTTATCAGCAAACTTGCTAATTGTGCCTGGTATATTAATATCCAAATCAGTAACATAAATAATGCATAACAGTCCCAATACTAACCTCTGGGGTACCCCACAATCACAGACCTTTCTTTGGAGAACTAACTTTCTATTACCACTCTTTGCTTCCTATCATCCAGACAATTCTGTGTTCATCTTGCTAGCTCCCACCTCTCCCCGCCCCCCACCAAATCCCATGTAGCCTAACTGTTAGATCAATCATCGGCGTGCCTGCCATGCAGGTCTTTGTCAAAGGCTTTGCTGGCATCCATATAGGCTACATCCACTGCACAATCTTTCCTCTTAGATGCCTCTGAAAAACTCCAAGAGAGTTATCAGACCCGACCTCCTGCATCCAAAACCATGCTAGCTATTCTTGATCAAGTTTTGACTATCCATGTAATGGTGGACCTTGTTCCTCAGAATTTCGTCCAGCAACTTCCATACAAATGACACCAGGCCACTGGCCTATAGTTTCCTGGCTTGTTCCTGCTATCCTTCTTGTACAATGGAACAATGGCCATTCTCCAGTCTTCTGGAACTTCACCACTGGACAATGACGAACCAAGTATCTCTACAGGGGTCTCAATGATTTTCTTCCTGGCCTCTCGTAAGTTCTGGGTGTGTACTTGATTACGTCCTTGGGATTTGCCCACATTACTGAGCTTCAAAGCAAGTGTCTCCTTAACATTATAATTTCATGCGATACAACACTACCCATCATATTACCTTTAGTGCTTACAGAGGTGAAAGAGACAGTAAAAATCTTGGCTAACCCCTGCAACTCCACCCAAAGGCAGTCTGGATTAGCTTTAAAAAGAGTTAATCCCTCTCTACTCACCCTTTTACTGTTAATATAACTGAAGAACCTCTTGCGATTATCTTTAAACCTGCCTGCCAGATCCGTCTCATACTCTCTTTTTGCCATGATTTCTCTCTAACAGTCTTAAACTGTTTATATTTTGTTAAAGTATTCATTCATACAACTGCCTAAAACCAAGACCCACTTCCTTCTTTTTCCTTACCAGGGCCCCACTCTCTCTTGTCAAACGTGATTCACTGACATGAATGCCTACCCTTTACTTTAACAGGAACATGCTGCCCCCAAATTCTTGATGTGACCCTTTTAAAAGCTTCCCACTTGCTAATTGTTTAAATAGAATCACCCGGATAACCCCAGCTAGATTCTGCCTAATGCTTTCTAAATTTAACCATGGACCTGTTCTACCTTTCCCCATAACTATTTAAAAACTAATAGAATTAGTTGTATTGCAGACTTAGTTACGTTGATATGATTCTTACTACTGAGCACAAACCAGTTTCAAGTGGTGTTCTTGTTATGAAGACAAGATCTGATTCAGACAGTAATGTTGCATCAGCGGAATCATTGGAGCCCCATCCCACCGGACACAATGTACAGGGAAACATAGATCTTATTCACATAGAGGATAAAATCTGGCACTGATTGAAAGACCAAATCCCTTCTTTTACGGCTTCTATGAAAGCATCAGTGCAAGAAAATAAAATTCTGTTATTCTCTGCTGGTGATGTGAGGTGGTGATGTTGTTGTTTTAGTAATCAGCAATTTACATTCGTTATTAATTTTTGATCTTTTATCCAATAATTTCGTGAATGTCTCCTAAAATTGCACTATAATACACTTGTGCTGTAATCACTCTGCTTTAGTATTGAGTTATTAGGAACACTGAATCATTAATTCGGAGTTTAATTCTGGTGCAGTTATGTAGGGTCACGTCAAGAATTCGGGGGCAACATGTACGTCCTCACCGAGGAATACGTGGGGTTTCACACGTGCTCTGGTTTCCTCTCACAGTCCAAAGACAAACCAGATAACTTAATCGATCATTGTGACCTGAGCAACTACTAGCAGCAGATTATAGGCTCCACAGCCATCTGGTATCTTGTTTTTACTACCTCCCATTTCTCAGTGACATACTGTGCTTGGTGATCTTATACCACAATGCAAAGTTTAATTTGAGAGAGAGAAAACCCGTCAGAGTCCATGGGGATCATCAGCCACAAATTTACATCAATATTATATTAATTTCAGTTTTTGAAGAATCCCCTCATTCTCAACACTTCCTAGACTCTACTTTCTTATAAGTTTGTGTAGATTCAGCGTGACATCTAAAACTTTGACAAGCTGCTATAGATGCGAGGTGAACAGTATCATAACCTAGTATGGGAACACCAATGCCCTTGAACAGGAAAACTTACAAAAAGTAGCAGATATGACCCAGTCCATCACAAAGCACATCCCCACCACTGAGCACATCTACCAGGAACACTGTCACAGGAAAGTAGCATCAATCATGAAGGAGCCCCACCAGCCAGGTCATGATCTCTTAGGTTCAGGAGCAGTTATTACCCCTAAATCACAGTGGATAACTTTACTCAGCACAACAAAGAATTAATTTCACAACCCATGGTTGCAATTTCAAGGATTAGTGTTCTCAATAAACACACAAAATGCTCGAGGAACTCAACAGGCCAGGCAGCATCTACGGAAATAAAAGTATAGTTGACAATCTGGGCTGAAAAACTTCTGCAGGACTTCAGCCATGCCTGCTGAACTCCTCAAGCATTTTGTGTGTGTTCCTCGGATTTACAGCATCTGCAGATTTTCTCTTGTTCTCAATGTTTATTCATTATTTATTAATTATTCTTGTACTTTTTTTTCTCTTTTGTATTTGCACATTGGTTATTTGTCCATCTTTGTGTGCAATTTTGTAATTGATTCTATTGTGTTTCTTTGTATTTACTGTGAATGCTTTCAAGGAAATGAATCTCATGGTAGTATATATAACATGGATGTATTTTGGATCACTTGGCTGTCCTCCTACCTGCATAAAGAGCAAAGCTCCAGTGGTTTGGACAACAAAGAGGTGGTTGCAGGAACTGGAGGAGCGGCCATAGGATTGGTTCAAGTCAGTGGAATGGGCCATGTTCATCCGGATCTGAATGAATACACCAGGGTTTTCATGGACTTGATTGAAACAGTTGTAGAGTGTATCCTACAACATCATTCAATGTCTTCCCTAATGGAAGAAGAAGAAGCCATGAGGGCTACAATCTGCTGAGAACCAGATCAGAGGCATTCAAGTCTGGTGATCAAGAAAGTTACAAGAGGTCCAGATACGATCTCCAGAAGGCCTTCTCACGTGCAAAGTGGCAGTTCTGGACTAAACAAATCAACAGAGGATGCTGCAGAGTCGTGCCAGGGCTTGAATATGTTCACCCCTTATAGTGAAATCAAGTGACATAGGCAGCAGCAAGGCTTCACTTCCAGATGAGCTCAGTGCCTTCTACGCTCGCTTTGACCATCAAAACATGTCATGAACTGACGTGCCCCCGATGATCCGGTGATTTCTGTCTCTGAGGCCAATATGCAAACAGCCTTTGGAAAGGTGAACCGCTGAAAAGCATCCAGTCCAGATGGGGTACCTGGCCAAGTACTAAAGAGGTGTCCTGATCAAATGGTTGGTGTGTTCACCGAGATTCTTAGCTTCTTGCTTCTGCAATCTGAGCTACCCACCTGCTTCAAGAAGGCTTCAATTATTCTGTTCCCTAAGAAGGATATAGTGACCTGCCTCAGTGATTATCAACTAGTACTACTTACATTCACAGTGATGAGGTGTTTTGAGAGGGTGGTGCTGAAGCATATGAACTCCTGACTGAGAAGCAACTTGGATTCATTTCAATTTACCTGCCAGAGCAATAGGTTCACAGCATGTACCATATCATTGACTCTTCACTAAACACTGGAACATCAGGACAGTAAAGATGCATACATCAGTATGCTCTTTATCGACTGGAGCTTGGCATTCAATATCATAATTCCCTCAAAACTAATCAATACGCTCCAAGACTTTGGCCTCGATACCTCATTGTGCAATTGAATCCTAGATTTCCTCACTTGTAGACCCCAGTCAGTTCGGATTGGCAACAACATCTCCTCCACAAGCTCCATCAGCACCGGTGCATCAAAAGGCTGTGTGTTTAGACCCTTCTCTACTTGCTTTACACTTGAAGCACAGCTTCAATACCATATTCAAGTTTGTTGATGACACCACTGTTGTTGGGTGAATTATTGAGATTGAAAATCTGCCTGAGTGGTGCCATAACAATAATCTCTCACTCAATGTCAACAAGACCAAAGAGCTGATTATTGACTTAAGAAGAAGGAAAATAGAGGTTAATTATCTAGTCCTCAGAAGAGGATCAGAGGTGGAGAGGGTCAGCAAATTTAAATTCCTTAGTGTTATTATTTCTGAGGACCTGTCCTTGGTCCAGTACACAAGTGCAATAATGAAAAAAAAAACACATACAACAGCGCCTCTACTTCCTTATGTATTTGGAAGATTTGGCATGTTATCTGAAACTTTGCCAAATCTCTACAGTGGAGAGTATATTGATCGGCTGCATCATAACCTGGCATGGAAACACAAATGCCCTTGAATGAAAACTACTACAATGACTAGTAGATACAGCCCAGTCCATCACAGGCAAAGCAATCCCCATCGTTGAGTACTCCTACACAAAACACTGTTCGTGCGATGGCAGCTTCCACCTTCAGGGACCCTTGCCACCCAGGATATGTCTTCTTCTCACTGTTGCCATCAGGAAGAAGTTACAGAAGCATCAGGACTCACACCACCAGATTCAGAAACAGTTACTACCCCTTAACCATCAGGCTCTTGAACCAAGGTGGATAACTTCACAGCTTCACTTGCCCTGTCACTGAAAGGAACCCACAACATATGGTCTCATTTTCAACCACTCTTCATCTCATGTTCTCAGTATTTATTTATTTTTATTATTATTTGTTTCTTTCTTTTTGTCTTTGCACACTGGTTGAATGCCCAAGTTGGTGCAGTCTTTCATGATTATCTTATGGTTATTATTCTATTAATTTACTGAGTACGTCTGCAAGAAAATGAATCTCAGGTTTGTACATGGTGATGTGTATGTACGTTGATAATGCATTTACTTTGCACCACCAAACTCACCTTGGTAACATACACAAAATGCTGGAGGTAACTCAGCAGGCCAGGCAACATCTTTGGAAAAGAGTAAACAGTCAACGTTTCAGGCCGAGACCCTTCAGCAGGACTCACCAGGACTCATCAGGGCTTTATCAGGTTCCAAATAATCTCTTTCTTTCACTTTCACAAATTTTCAAAACTCATAAACCAAACATAATACATTTCTGTTATGTAACTGGCTTAAGACAAAATGGGATTTAATTGTTCTAAAGGTAGGTTCAGTAGATTTAATTGAAATAAAGGTTGTAAATTGATTTTAGTTTATGCTATTTACACCATGAAGATTTATTGACAATGTTGAATAATAATGTTACTAAAAACCATAAGCCAAAGCAATATGAATAAAAATATAACCTAAGACATAATTTTACACAAGGCTTTGAAAAAAAATTCTTACTAAGTGACATGATCAGGCTCGAATATAGGTCTATCTAGCATGTGAAACCGTGCTGGTTGTTTGCCACAGACTAGGCTCAATGGAATAGTCCATGTAAAGCCCATTGATAAGCAGCTTTCATTGTAAAGACGGACTTTTTGTGTCTGTTGTTGCAGTAATGCAATGAAATAAATCAGAAGATTGTAATTCTTCATCATTAACCTTATCCGAATTGTCCGTAGGCCTAGGCCCAGAATCCTCCTCTTCTATCTCACACCCGCTCTTCAACAATCACCACACTGGACTGTCTTAAGAATGAAAAAATCCCTCCAATCTTCTACTACATTAGTAGAGTTTGTTCGCTTCCATGAGTCAGTCGTTGGCGCGGCAGGGGAATTTGGGGGTGGGGGTGGGAGAGGTAATTCGGGAGGTAGAGGCTGACATTACAGCCCAAGATGGGCGAGTCCAATCAATGCTCCTCCACACTCCGCATCAGCCTACCGTCCTCCCCCCCCCCCCCGTGTAATACAGCGCTCACCAACAGCCTACTGTCCTCTCTCCGTGTAATACAGCGCTCACCAACTATTAGCCTACCGTCCTCCCCTTTCTCGAGCCAAAACCTGAGAACGGACTCAAACAAACACTGTCCCGCTGCGCACTGCCATACTGGGCTGAGAGACCACTAACGAAATTAATAACTGGGCTGCTCGGTCACTGCCCCCACTGCGAGCGCTCGTCTCCCAGCCGCATGTCACTTCTGCGGGCTGGAAGAGTCCGTGTACCACATGTACACGGAGTGGGTGAGGCTGCAGCCCCTGTTTGCGTACTTGCGTGGGATGCTTCTCTTCTGGTTGCATCTTAGCCCCACCCTACAGTCATCCAGTGAGGAGGGGGCATTGAGGGATGAGGATGTCCTTGTCAACTTGCTCCTGGGGCTGGCGAAAACAGCCGTCCGTGGGTCTTGGAAACGGGTGGCAGAGGGATCTGCCCAGGCAGACTGTCTGGCAATGTTTAGGGCCTTCCCTGTTCGTGCCTGGGTAAATATTGCGAAGGAACACGTGCAGTCCACGGCGACCTTAGAGGCCTTCCGAGACCGTCGGGCTCCGCGGAGCGTAATTCCCATCATTGATAGAGATGGGAATATTTTGGTTTAACGTGCTTTGCCTATTTCTGATGGAGTAATTGTGTCAGACACTGTTTTGTATGTACTGTATAGCACCGAGTTTGTAATAAAGAAAAATTTGTATTAAAAAAACTGCGAGCGCTAGCACCGCTCGTTGCGCGAAGTTCAAAAAACGATTTTTTTTAAAAATCACGATCTTTCGCGAAACTCCTAGCCCTACTCGCTGAACCCCGGTTTAAACTATTCTGAACTAAACTATATTGAACAAGATGCAGCACGATCACCCGCACTGTGTCAGAGTAGTTGTTGATAACATTCTGTTCCTCATAAATACTTCATCAGATTTATCTTTCCGTACATTTTTTAAATTATTTAATTGTCTTAGCTTCATAACAGAGCGAGAATTTGCCCCGTGTGACATCACGCCTCGTGATGTCGCTTAACAGGTTCGCTGTTTATCATACAGAATTCTCATGGATTTTGGGGGTTCCCTGCTTGGACATCCCGCCCACCCCTCCCAGGTACGTTGCTGTAGCTGGGAGTCCTTTTTACTGCACACGGCGAAGTAATGACGCTGGACAGTTGCCTGCGTCTGAAGAGTAGGATCTCTGGGCATGGTTGATTGATTGTGTTCAAACCCATGCCAGATATCGAACTATTTATTCGGGAATCCTGGGAATGTTTCGCTCATTGACATATTCCAAGAGCGAAGAAAACCCGTTTATAGGAACTTGGAAATCATCAATAGTCTCGACGTCGAGTGACGCAGAGGCAGCGCATCAGCTAATCGCACAATTTCACTGCAGGACTTTCTGCAAAGCTTTCTGACGCTCTGCTGCATCTTCCAATATTTAAGTCAAGTTTCTGAATTCGAACTTAATTGTTGAGTAACGGACAGACGTTACCTTTCGAAACCAACTGTGGAAAGTAGCGAACTGGTTTTCTAAAGAGTCCGAATAGGTTTTTATGTTTAAGCAATCATTCACTCACTCGGATTTTACTCCACTTATAATGAATGAGTTACCTTGGTGTGGTCAGTGTTATCGTCCAAAATTTTTCTCCTTCTACTTCTAAGGCACTTTACCGCTAATATAAAGAGATCACTGTTACTGTTGTGTACCCGGGAGGAGTGGCGGGATAGCCAGGCGGGAACCAAGAGAAATGCAGTTCATATCCGATGTAGAATAAACAGTAAATCAATCTGCTGTGACGTTATAGGAGTCGAGGACAGACAGCTGGTTGTTGTATTAGGGACATGTTCGCTCTTGTGGTGAAGCCAATGCAATTAAATCATAAAAGAGTTCTGGAAAAATAATCTGCTGAAATATTTCTGAGTAACAAAACGGTATTAATAGACTATTATGACGTAGTGATCGTGTTGTTTTCCTTCAGTGTTCGCGCAAATGTCTGTGCATTTTTGATGAATGTAATGACTTCATTCATTGTTACCCAGAAAATTTTTATCAAAGCGTATTTATTCAGTGAATTCATTGACGATATTATTTGTTGCAATCTTAACTATCAAACTATCGGCTAGAAGTTAATCCGACCTGTTCCTCAGCGACCTCAGCCCATTGCAGTTAGAAACTTTTAAGCAATATACTTGAGCCTGTGAGTCAGGGCTCAGCGGCACGTGGACGATTTCCACTGAGATTACCAGTTTCCGAGAGATGAAGTTAACGAGACAGAGATGGTCCTGAGTCATCTATTTATTCAGTGGAGGGCAAACTGGTCTTCAAACTGCAACGTTTGAAAGTTTTGTATATTGTGAATGCATTTTTGAACCCGTCCTGAAATTATGTTTCGTGTTATTTACGGGGAAATAGCAGCAAATTTGTATTTTTAGTGTAAGTCTTGAGAGATTTGGGTCCGAAGAATTATCATTACTCCGTAGCACTTTACAGGATTTCTTTTCATTTTCTTTGCAAACCGTTCTGTTGTGCGCAATATTATTGGGACGCAGATTTACAACACAGTAAATATTGGTAACATTGTCTTCTGTGATAACATTCTAGTCAGATAGATTGATTAACTCCATCATCCGTCACTGAACCCGGTCGGACCCGTAGCATAGCAAAACCGGATCCAGTATTCAGTCAAGAACTGAGAGGTACAAGGTGGTTAATAATGAAAAAAAAAACACTAGTACAGAGGTTGCAACTTGGTAATGAAACATTTAGATATCATTAGAAAGAAACCTAAAAAAACTTCGAAAGTACATCGCACCGGTTCCCACGATCTGCTTGTTAGATCCTTTCAGTTTTATTCTGATTGAATAGAGTCTTTGTGGCGGTGCTGCTGTCAGAAGCGACCTTTCCTAATCTTCGCCGCGTGGGAAAGCGGACTCTTCCAAACGCCATCACACGCCAGAAGTGGGCTGTAAATAGGGACACACTTAAAGCGCACAGTTACATCTACATCAGGGCACAAGGCC
This sequence comes from Hypanus sabinus, assembly GCF_030144855.1. Taxonomy (NCBI): domain Eukaryota; kingdom Metazoa; phylum Chordata; class Chondrichthyes; order Myliobatiformes; family Dasyatidae; genus Hypanus; species Hypanus sabinus. The sequence continues at coordinate 146,787,433 of NC_082715.1, read as the reverse complement.
AGATGCAGGCCTCGTCAGTATATCACGTGCAATGGCAACAGTGTTTAAAGGCATCCACAGAAACCGCACAGCTTTTCGACACTGACTACAACTAAAGGGGAACGTTTCAGACTGATGTGAATAACTTTGCCCAGCTCGTTACTTTGCAAACAGTCCACGATTTTTGATAACAACTGTTGTGTTTGAGGATGTTATTAAATAGTCTGGAGTAGAACATGGAAAGTAGATTATAGGTCCTGGAACGCAGAACAGTACAGTACAGGCCCTGTGGCCCATGATATTGTGCCGACTTCATAACCTACTCTAAGATAAATCTAACCGTTTCTTCCCACATTGCCCTCCATTTTTCTATCATCCATATGTGTATCTTAGAGTTTCTTAAATGCTCTAAATGTATCTGCCTGAACCAGCTGGACCAACTGGCAGCCATACACTCTGTGTGAAAATCTTCCCTGTGATACCACCCCCCCATACTTCCTTCCAATCACCTTTAAATGATATCCCTCTTATTGGCCAGTTCTGCCCTGGGGGAAAAATCTCTGGCTATCCACTTGACCTATGCCTCATATTATCTTGTACACCTCTATCAAATCACCTCTCATAATTCCTCGCTTCAAAGAGAGAAGAACCCTAGCACTTTCAACCTATCCTCATAAGACACGCTCTCTACCCCAGGCAGCATCCTAGTCAATCTCATCTGCAGCCTCTCTAATGCTTCCACATTCTTCCTATAATGAGGCAACTAGAAGTAACATAACATTCCAAGTGTGGTCTAACTATGGCTTTATAGAGCAGCAGTGGCTCGTGAATTCAATCCGCAAGTAGTGAAGAAAAGGTGTAGAGGCATAATTTAGCATAAAGCCATGCAGACTTTCGTTCCCTCTTCACGAGTAGTTAGTTTTCGGAGTCTCACAATGAGCCAATCACAAAATCCAGCATCCGGAAAGCAATCATGCAGGTACCAGAAATCTGAAGTAAAATCACCAATGGCTGGAAATACAAAACAGTACAAAGCAGTTAGAGAAGCAGCTGAAGATTTTCAATGAGAATTAATCGCCATGTAACATGAACTCTATTTTTCTCCACAGATACAGCCCCGTGTGCTGAACAATTTCGGTATTTTCCATCTTTGTTTTGTCCGAATTGAATACAATATTTCGATGGCACAAATCGAAGGAGATCATTTTAGGAGCTTATTCTTTTGTTCGATGCCCATTAAAGGGAAGTGGTACCTAGATGCGTTGCAATACTATCTTTAGAGTCGCCATTTACCACAGGTTGGAAGCTATGGAACTGCTTCACCTCCAGCTCGAGAAGGCATTGGTATTATTGTGGACAAGAGAGGCTGCAGATGCTGGAATCGGGGACAACACACAAAGCGCGCTAGAGGAATAATCGGCCAGGTAGCATCTGCAGAGGGAAATAGATAGACCAGGTTATCTGCACTGCTCCGGATTATAGCAATCACTTGCATCTGGAGTACATATGAGTCATAGATAGTCGTGCCCTCCATGGATGCTGCCTGACTATTGAGTTCTTCAAACGCTTAGAGTGTACTAATTTTTGATTGATTTTGGTTCAGTACCTCTCAACAATCGTGTGTAGTCGGTATAGATATTTCATTTTCAGTGTCACCCTCTCATTTGAACCTTGCAGCTGCAGCAAGACGCCACAGTATGTCTCTTGTCACGTTTATTTGATTTGGCTGTTTCTGACAGAGAATTGCCTCATGATCTCCGAACACTAACACTAATCGAGGCTATACCGGCATAATGTTTATTTTACACCGATCCCAAGCGGATCCGCGCAGTCTGAATTAAAATATTCTCACTTTCTGAATAACGACCTCTAATCAGAATCGTCAGTGGTCCCTCATAATGTGCTTGACACATCACTGCACGTTTGGATTTAGGTTCTTTTCCTAATGTTAAGTTCTTCAGGAACTTAACATGAAGGAGATAAATAAAATCCTTGGCACAGATCTGCTGCCCCTGATGACACACCACGGGAGATCTAATACTCGGCAGCACCACCATTAAACCCCACCCTATCCAACCATCACGACCACGATTTATAAAGGGGAGAAAATTACATATATTTCCGCCGTGATTTCGATAGCCTTTTCGATGTATGAATGACTTGGGCCAAGTAGCCCGTTTCTGTGCTGATTGGGTCAATGGCCGTGGCTCAGTAACGATAACCACAAACCGGAAATTTGATTGGTGTTTGTATTGGTTTATTAATGTCACATGTACCGAGATACAGAGAAAAACGTATCTTGCATCCTGTTCGCACATTACGTAGTGTGTTGGGATAGAAGCAACAATAATACAGAATACTGTGTAATAACTACAGAGAAAGTGCAGCGCTCGTGAACAATAAAATGCAAAATCATAACGAGGTACATTGTGAGGTCAAGAGTCCATCTTATCTTACAAAAAATCTGACCAAGAGCTTAAAAACAGCGAAAGGGAAGCTTTATTTGAGCTTGGTGATGGGTTCTTTCAGACTTTTGTATCTTCCTACCGACGAGAGAGGGGAGAAGGGAGAATGTTCGGGGGGTGAATGGGGTCAACAGGCAGCGAATACAGGCAGAACCTACAGAGAGGAGGCTGGTTTTCACGATGTGCTGAGTTGTGTCCACAGCTCTCTGGTGCAGAAGAGTTCTCATACCAAGCCGTGATGCATCCATTTAGGATGCTTTCTGCGCTGCATCGATAAAAATTGTTAAGCTCCATAGGAGCATGCCAATTTTCTTCAGCTGCCCGAGTAAGCTGTACTAGTGAGACAAGCACTGTCGTAAAGCCTTCTGAATCTATAATTAAGACAGAACAGCTGGACGCTTAAAAGAAATTTATGCTTTTAATATTTGAAACGAGTAGGTGGCACTTTTTTCAGAAAGTAACTAAAGCAGCTACTGTTGGGGTTTGTGTGTATAAGGATTTCTGAAACGCGTTCGGTAAAGCCCAAATGAAGCACATGGAATTCTTATAAATCATGAAGCTGGCTAAGTGCGAAGTGGCAATAGGAGGAAGGTAGTGGGCCATATGGTAATACCCTCACAAAATAGCGGCCTTTCTGAGTCTCGTCAAGAAAGATGCTAATAACTAGTGTAACGCAATGAAATCTTACACTGTATTTAAGTTTGCCAGTGACGCGGATATTTGCGAAAGAAGCATAAAATTACAGAGAGGCAAATAGATTCTGAATGGACTACGTTGCAGTAAATGGAGTCGAAATTCAGGGGCGTTATTTCGGATTATTAACGTGCAATTAACATGAAAGATAACAGCCGTCAGTGCAAAATGAAATTTTCTGCGTACAAAGTGTATGTTGGTTGGCGGCACCCGTCGGTCTCGAGAGACCATGGATCTGCGCCTGGAGTTTCCAGGGCGCAGGCCTGGCCAGGTTTGTATGGGAGACCGGCAGTTGCCTTCCCCTCTCCACGCCACCGATGATTTCCATGGGAAGGGCACTAGGCACACCGCACGTGCTTGGCACCGGTGACGTCGCAGAGCAATGTGGTGTTAAGTGCCTTGCTCAAGGAGCAAACACGCTGCCTCAGTTGAGGCTCGAACCAGTGAACTTCAGGTTACTAGTCTGATGCCTTTCCCACTAGGCCTCGCGCCAAACCACAAAGTGTATGAAATGAATCACTAAACGCACTTTCTGGAGGCATATGCATATCCCAACTACGCTCTTACTTAGAGTAAACCGTATGGGCGTTCAGATGTTAGTATTCGCACACGATTTTGTTGCATTCAATAGCACTAGCAGTTAACTCCTTTAGTGCCACTGCCGAATAGTCACAAGGCGGAAGGAACACATCTTCCCTTAAGTTATTTCCAGAACACGGAAAGGAAGGAAAAGGGAAATATTTAGCTCTGTGCTCTGCTTTGATGTTTTTATTTCTTTCACAGACGTCGTCTGATCTGATGGCAATTTCCGAAAGTTTTGATTTGTTATTTAGATTTTCAGCAGCTGCCCTTCTGAACTCTTTGATAACCCATTTTCCTTACCAGAGTGGCATCTTGGTTCAGGCAGCCACAGGGCCTGCAGTATCTACAGAAGTAATATTCGGATTGACGATTGTGATAACAAGATATTTAAAGCTGCGTTTATACACAACTGTGTATTACATTTGTTTGTGTTTGGAATTATTCTGTATTTATGAAATAATGGAATACGTTTGATAATTAAAATGAGAACCAGTATTCAGGAAATTAAACTTGTTTATTGTTTTTAACTTCAACTGATACTTTTAGGCCATCGATACCAATGACTGAATGTGAGACTCTTTGATCCTGTACCATTAAAACTACACAGAAGGAGACAATAGATGAATGTTCACAAAATGCTGGAGGAACTCAGCAAGCCAGGCAGCATCGATGGGAAAGAGTGAACAGTCGAGTTTCGAGCCGAGACCCTTCATCAGGACAGAAGTAAAGCGTTGTAGCTATTGAAATTGCATCGATCATCTGCTGTTACCTTCGTTTTAAAGAGTATATCAACCTGATGTACTTTTGTGTTTGGAAGAATCTACCGAGCGCAAGCAGCCTGTTTATCGTGTAAACCGCCATTTATATCGGCCAGCTTCAGCATCTCGAGTGACTCAGTTCACAGTCTCAAGAGTTTGCATTGGAGTTTGTTTTTTACTTAACACGCTGCGGTACACTTAAAAGCTAGTCAGACCTTTCCCTCTGCAAAGACTGCCTGCTGCCAACTTTGTTTTTGGGCTTTGAGTGATTTGAAGATGCTCGGATTTCCAGCATCTGCATATTTTCTCCTGTTTGGGAAAGAATTGTCGACAGTTCGGGTGAAAAGCCTGCATCGACAATTCTATTCCTCCCACAGATGCTGCTCAACCCGCTAAATTCCTTCAGCATATTGTTTGTTGCTCCTTATCTTCAGTGTCTTGTGTCTCCTGTAGGATCGAAGCTGACTCATTTCCACACTCCAGTGAGGAAGTGAATGAAAACGAAATTCTGAGATCCGCACAGCCTGCTATGGGTAGGGTGGGAGGTACTTCACTGGCATAGTGCATGAAGTTAGATAATAACCGATGCCAGTTTTAATGACCGACGCAGTCGTGGCAAATTTTCCCAACTCACCCTCGAGATTCTCACTAAATGTTGCTGACGATGAGAGTTTGAAGTAAATCACTTTTCGGCCGTACTTGTAACCTGATTTCGTCAGTTTTGTTTCTGAGTAATCATCACAGTCCTTATTTGGAAATGTCCCCCAGCAACTAGGGGTAAGACTACAACCAGGTAAGAAGGAGCTCTGTCAATAACCGGCTAGAGATGGTCTATGAAAACAATATCTGGCTGCACTGTATTGAGATTTCTGCATGTTCGTGTTCTATAGAGACAGCGCTAGGAAAGAATTTTAAAAAGGAGTGTAATCCTCTAGTAAGTTCGTTTTCAGCCAATTTCAACTAATCCCAGTGTTGGCGACGGTGCAGCTGTAAGACTGGACTCGAGTTAATCTTCGGCACGTGAAAAGGGCCGAGGCAGCTGCCGCCTGTCCACGTTCAAACAGTCCCCAGCCGTGCGGTGTAAATGGGTCACACAGCTGGATACATCTGCACAACGCCAGATACACGTACAACACATCAACAATGGTCACCGAAGATTCGGACTTTCACCCGAAGCGGCCCTTTACGGCCGTGTCCTGGTGCAATCACAACTTAAGAGTTGAGTGCCCTCAAAACCGTTTCAACAGTCAGGATCCTGAGCATAATTATTTCGCAGGATCTGAGGTGGGAGAACCATATCCCCGTTATTAACAAAAAGGTTCAACAGAGGATGTACTTCCTGCAGCATTTGGTGAATTTCTATCTTCCCCAGAACATCTGGTACAATTCTACACTGCCATCATACCCTGACATCAGCCATTACTGTTAACCTAAACTCAGTGGTTGGGAAAGTGTTGGAGTCCATTATGAAAGATGAGGTTTTGGGGTACTTGGAAACTAATGATAAAATAAGTCAAAGTCAGCATGGCTTCTGTAAAGGGAAATCAGCGATAGTGGATGACATTTACTTAGATTTTCAGAAGGCACTTAATGAAGTGCCTCACGCGAGGCTGCTTAACAAGATAAAATCATATGGTGTTATAGGAGATATATTGGCATGGATTGAGGAATGGTTGACAGACGGGAGGCAGTGAATGGGAATAAAGGGGGCCTTTTCTGATTGGCTGTCAGTGACTAGTGGTGTTCCTCAGGAGTCAGAATTGGGACCGTTACTTTTCACATTGTTTGTCAACGATTTAGATAGTGGAAATGATGGTTTTCTGGCAAAGTTGGAGGGGTAGGTAATCTGAAGAAGCAATGTGATTTCAGCAGTACTTAGACAAATTGGAAGAAAAGGCAAAAAAGTGGCAGATAGAATATAGTGTTGGGAAATATCTGATTGTGCATTTTGGTTAAAGGAACAATATATGGAGAGAAAACACAAACATCAGAAGTGCAAAGGAACCGAGGAGTCCTTGTGGAAGACACCCAGAAGGTTAATTCACAGGTTAAATCTGAGGTAAAGAAGGCAAATGCAATGTTGGCAGTTATTTCAAGGGGAATAGAATATAAAAACAAGGAGATAATGTTGAAGATTTATAAGACAGGCTACACTTGGAGTTCGGTCAACAGTTTTAAGCCCCTATCTCAGGAAGGATGTATTGTCATTGGTGAGAGTCCAGAGGAGGTTCTGTGAACATATTAGGAGCACCTGGCAGCTTAGGGCCTGTACTCACTGGAAATTAGAAGACTGCATGGGGATCTCATTGAAACATCCGAAATGCTGAAAGGACAAGATAAGGTGGAGTGGAGAGGATATTCCCTCAGGTGGGGGGTATCCAGAGCTAGAGGGCACAGCCTCAAATTTGAGGGGCAACCTTTTAGAACAGAATAAGGAGGAATTTTGTTTCGCCAAAGAGTGGTGAATCTGTAGAATGCTCTGCCATAGATTGTGGTGGAGGCCAGTTCCGTACGTATATTTAAAGTGGAAGCTTATAGATTCCTGATTGTTCAGATATCAAGGGATATGGTGAGAGGGCAGGAGTATGGCGGTGAATAAGATCAGAGATCAGCCATAATGAAATGGTAGAGCAGACTCAATGGCCTAATTCTGCTCCTATGTCTTATGGTCTAACGATTTGGTGCAGCATCCTCTCACAACATACGGAAACAACAGTGACTATCAGATCAGCTGTAAAGGTAATTGGCTGCACACTACCATCACTGCAAGACTTGGCATGTACATTACGTGTCCCAGAAATAATCATTGTGGACGCCACCCACCCTGCAAATTGACTTTTCCAGAAGCTGGAAAAGTGCTGTAGGGCTATTAAAACAAAAACGTCTCACAATTTTAAAAGATTCTTCCCCAAGGCAGTTAATCTGATCAACCACCCCGACCTACTCTGTTACCTCGTCACTGCACTGCACTGTAAACATTTTATACCATTTTTATAATACTGCTTACATTGTAATTCATATTGGTATTTATGCATTAATGCACATTTTCTTTCAAATCTGTACTTTAACCTCTAAGTTTATGTTTTATATACAGTAATCCTTTATTCTTTTAAATGTTGAAAATTGCTGTTCAATGGTCAGTTGTCTAACATTTCAAGAATTTTGGAAGTCATGAATTTCTTTGAATTTTGGCCATATTATCATCCCTGAAAGCAATTTGAAAACAGATCTTGTGTTAGCTTTTATTTTAGGAGAACTCCAGTACAGAGTGAAGATGCCTTACTGTAATTATATGGGCCATCTTCACTGTTGAGTATGGTTTCAGTCTCTTTGTCTATTTGTTATAGGAGAGTACAATTAGGATTAGGAATGCTGGGTTTGGCATCCAAGAATTTATTAAGTAAGAACTCAGCAGGTCATGCAGCATCTATTGAAAGGAATAAAGAGTAAATGCTTCAGGAAAAGATGTAGCGTCTCTGCCCGAAAAGTCAGCTCTTTATTTCTTTCCATAAGCGGTGCCTGATCTCCTGAGTCCCTCCAGGATTTTGTATGTGTTACTCCGAATTTCCAGCATCTGCAGAATATCTTGTATTAAAGATATTGAGTAGACTGTTCCTCGTTTCTATCATGTTTAGAAGAATGAAAGGAAATCTCTTTGAAACTTACAAAGTTCTTCAAGCCTTTTAGGATGGGTGCAGAGAGCATGTTTTCCTTGGGAGAGGAGTCTAGGGTCAGAGCTTACAATTTCAGAATATGGGACAGGCTTTATAGGATTGTAACGGGAGGAAGTTGCATGGTGACTCTTTGGAATTCTCTATCCTAGGGGACTGTGGAGGTTGAGTAATTGAGTTAATTAAAAAAAAGAACTGAAAGATTATGAATATTAAGGTGTCCAAGAGGCATGGAATTAATGTGAGGGAATGTCAGTGGTGAAAGAAGGCTGGCTAGGTTTTGATGAATGGTTACATCAAACTCTAATGATCAAGTGACCTAATGACCTTGGTCATTGGGATCATCATATGACCTGCACAAAAAGGATGGGCTGCACCTGAACCCCAGGGGTCCAATATTCTCGCTGGCTTGTTCATTCGAGCTATTGGGGGGTGTTTAAACTAATGGGAACTGGAGTGAAGGAACTCGGGATAGGATGGACAGTAAAAAGAAGGCAAAGACAGCATGCAGTCAGACTGTCAGAATGGGCAGGCAGATGATAGGACAAATTTGCAGCCGGTAGGGTGAGAATCAGTGTATTAGGGATGTAGAATCAAAAAGGGTAGCAAATACAGTACTTAGAGTGTTATATCTCAACGCACAGAGTGTATGAAATAAAGTGGATGATCTTGTTACACTTTTACAGATTGTCAGGTATGATGTTGAGGCCATCAGTGAATCATGGCTGAAGGATAGTTGTGGTTGGGAGATGAATGTTTAAGGTTACACATTATATGGGGGAGATAGGCAGAGGGGATAGCGTGGCTATGCTGGTAAGGAATGGCATCAAATCATTAAAAAGATGTGACATAGGATTGGAAGGTGGTGAATTCTTGTGGGTTGAGTTAAGAAACTGCATGGATTAAAGGATCCTGATGCCAATTATTTACAGGTCTCCAACAATAGCTGGGATGTGGACTACAGGTTTCAATGGGAAATAGAAAAGGCGTGTCAAAAGGGCAACGTATTGATAGTCATGGGAGATTTCAACATGCAGGTAAATTGGGAAAATCAAGTTGGTAATGGATCTCAAGAGTGTAGATTTGTTGGATACCTACGAGATGGCTTTATAGAGCAGTTTGTCATTGAGGCTGCTAAGGGATCAGGTATACTGGATTAGGTGTTATGTAATGGCCCAGGGGTGATTAGGGAGATTAAAGTAGGATAGTGATCACAATACGATTGAGTTCAACTTGAAATTTGATAGGGAGAATGTAAAGTCCGACATATCAGTATTTCAGTGGAGTAAAAGAAATTACAGTGGTAAGAGGGAGGAGCTGGCCAAAGGAGATGCTGGCAGGGATGTCAGCGGAGCAGCAATTGCTTGAGTTTCTGGGAAAAATGAGGAAGGTAAACGATAGATACATTCCAAAAACAAAGAAATACTCAATGGCAAAATAGTACAACCATGGCTGACAAGGGAAGTCAAAGCTAATGTAAAAGCAAAAGAGTGGGTAAACAACAAAGTAAAAATTAGCAAGAAAATAGAGGATTGGGAAACTTTTAAAAACCTACAGAAAGCAACTAAAAGAATCATTAAGAGGGAAAAGATGAAATATAAAAGCAAGCTAGCAAACAATGGATGAATAGAAAAAGCTTTTTAAAGTATACAGAAAATACAAGAGTGATGAGAGTATGAGAGTGGATATAGGACCACTAGAAGATGTAGTCAGAGAAATAATAACGGGAAAAGGAGGTGGCAGAATAACTAACTGAGTATTTTGCATCAATATTCACTGTGGAAGACACTAGCGATGTGCCAAATGTTGAAGGGTGTGAGGGAGTTAAAATGAATGCAGTTACTATTACAATGGAGAAGGTGCTCAGAAAGCTGGAAGACCTAAAGGTGCATAGGTCACCCAAACCAGATTGACTGCACCCTAGAGTTCTGAAAGAGGCAGTGGTAGAGTTTGTGGAGGCATTAGTAAAGATTTTTCGAGAATCTTTGGACTCTGGCTCAGTTCCAGAGGACTGGAAAACTGCAAATGTCACTCCATTGTTTAAGAAAAGAGGGAGGCAGCAGAAAGGAAATCATAGACCTCAGTGTTTAGGAAGATGTTAGAGTCAATTGCTAAAGATGAGGCTATGGAGTACTTGGTTGCATAGGACAAGGTAGGACAAAGTCAGCATGGTTTCCTTAAGGGAAAATCTTGCTTGCTGAACCCGTTGGAATTATTTATGGAGTAGAATAGATAAAGGGGATGTAGTGGGTGTTCTTAATCTGGATTTTCAGAAGGACTTTGACAAGGTGCTACACATGAGGCTGCTTAACAAGTTAAGAGCTTGTAATATTACAGGAAAGTTACTAACATACAGCATTGGCTGATTGATAGGAGGCAGTGAAAGGGAACTGAAGGATATTTTTTTTGGTTGGCTGCCAATGCCTAGTGTGTTGGGACTGTTTCTTTTTGTGTTGTATATCAATGATTTAGATGATGGAATAGATGGCTTTGTTGCCAAGTTTTCAGATGATACGAGGATTGGTGGAGGGGCTGAAGAAGGACTTAGACAGATTCTGAAAATTGACAAGAAAGTGGCAAATGAAACACAATTTTAGAAAATGCACTTTAGTAGAAGAAATACTCGTGCATGTTATTTTCGAAACGGGGAGAACATCCAGAAATCTGAGAAAAGGGACTTGGGCATCCTCATGCAGACACCTTGCAGATTAACTTGCAGGTTGAGTCGGTGGTAAGGAAGGTAAATGCAATATTAGCATTCATTTCAAATGGTTTCGAATAGAAGAGCGGCGATGTGATGCTAAAGCTTTATAAGGCACTGGCGAGGCCTCATCTTGAGTATTGTGAACAGTTGTGGTCTTCTCACCTAAGAAAAGGTGTGCTGGCAATGGAGAAGGTTCAGAGGAGGTTCACAAGGATGATTTTGTGGATGAAAGGGTAATTTTACGAGGAATGTTTGATAGCTCTGGGTCTGTACTCGCTGGAATTTAGAAGGTTGGAGGGGGGTATCTATTTAAAATGTTTCGAATGTTGAAAGGCCAAGACAGAGTAAATGCAGAAAGGTTGCTTTCCATGGTTGGGGGAGTCACAGATTCAGGATAGAGAGGTGTCTATTTAAATCGAGTTGTGGAGAAATTTCTTTTGCCAGAGAGTAGTGAATTTGGTGGAATTTGTTACCACAGGTTGCTGTGGAGGCCAGGTCGTTGGTGTATTTAAGGCAGAACTTGGTAGGTTCTTGATTGGACATGGCATCAAAGGTTATGGGGAGAACGCAATGGAGTGTGGCTGAGGGGAGGAAAAAAGGATGAGCCATGATTCAATGGCAAAACAGACTCAATGAGTTCTGCTCCTATGTCTTATGATATTATGCTTTTATGAATTTAATTGCAGCTTTAAAAGAGCTGGAGGGAATATTTTTGGGATTAAATATTCAGATGGAAGGCATCAATTCAAAATTGTTTATTTTAAACTGAAAACCTATTCTATAGAATAGCAATATAAGTTTCAACAATTTTCACAAGGAATAAACTGACATAGAAATATACCAAAATAGTATTTTATGATAATTTTGTTCCAGGCTAACAGGATTGTTGGCAATGGAGGGTCGAGATCACTTGAGGGATTATTCAAGTATGAATCTAATCAAACATTTCAAGCAATATAACACAGGGAACAAACACCCGACCTTGTCTTATCCAGACTCATAACTTAATTGCTCTTTCTTCATTTATTTCTTTATGAACAAGTTCAGATTTAATGACTTGACAATAGAATGTAATTAATTGGAGATTTCCATGAATGTAACCATATTATACAATGGCTTTCTTAAAATTCTTTGGTAACCTGGGACGCAGGAACAAAGGAGGACTACTGAAACATGAGACTGCTCTGATTTTCAATGAAATGTCAATTCTCCATAGATCCACAAGTCTTCTGCTTCATTTGTATTAGCAATAGCTCTCAATATGATTCAAAATTAATGTAATAGTTATCATTTGTGGAAGAGTTTTTAATTTCTATTATCTCTGCATATTGCCAACATCCATTCTGTTCTCTTCATCACACTGTCCTGTCACTTCATCAAAACTCATCCATTCATTTGACTAAATGTGATCTATGTTTTACAAATCTATGCTGGCTTTCCTTAACGAAAATCAAACCATTCCAGGTTGCTAATAATCTTTTTATTTATGGTGATTGTTTCCAAGATGCCTACACACAACCATAATACATTGATGTAATGAATTAATCTGTATGCATAAATGATATGCAAGACAGGTTTTTATAGACAAGGGCCAATATGTGCAGGAGTAGGCCATTCGGCCCTTTGAGCTGGTACTGCCATTCACTATGATCATTGCTGATCATCCACAATCAGTACCCCGTTCCTGCCTTCTCCCCATATCCCTTATCTCTGAATTTTTCACTGTACCTTGGTACATGTAATAATAATAACCTGATTTACCAATTTATTAACATGCTGGTAAAAGATTTTTGATTTCCCTGTTATGATGACTGTCTTAATGCACATAAAGTACAAGAGTTCCTGCCTTAGTTCCTGTGTTACCTGTGGGACTGGACTCAGTATGTCCTGCATATCTTTTTCATTAAATTCACATATTGTTCCTTGGCAAATATCCCTGTCAACCCTTGACTACAGGGTCTCCACTGAAAATGCCTTTTGCATCCTGAGTTAACCTAATGGTATTTTGTTTTGTTCTAGATTTCAGCATTTTTTATCTCTTGTGTCACCTTCGGTTCATTTACCTGAGTAGAATCTGGCATCACATTGAAGTTGGCCTTATTTTAAATGAGAAATTTCACTACGGGTACAATTTTTTCCATAACCTGCTCCGTTCCAATGTAAACTATATGATGTGGTTATGGTGTTTAAATATGTTATAACATTTGAACATACAACACATAAAGATAGATCTGTGTATATGATTGTTTATTCAGAAATAACATCGTTAAAATAAAATCGATCATTTAAACAAGTAATTCAATTTTGACATTCAAAGGCTTATTTACAAACAACTCTGAATATGAGAATATATTTAAATCAGCATTGTTACAATGCAATATCCATTGAGTATAAGGACTGCGTCATATTTCACATTGCTACAATGCAGACATTTATACATGAGCTAAGTAATTTGCATGGTTATCCAGGAGATATTGGAAATGTAGAACTCATGACGAATGCAACATATGGGAAACTTAAAATCCAGCAGAATAGACTTCCTATTGTTTCAGGAATGGTTTACAAGAAAAATCCAATTGGTTTATCTCTGAATTTTGAAAAGCTCACTATAATGCAACTCATTGATACACTGGTGTACATAATATGTAAACATACAAAAACATTCCTTAAAATGATGCAAAATTCCTCAACAAGAAGACTACCAATAACACACCACTGACATTCCTTTATAAAAGAATAACTCAAGTATTTCTGCATATAACAATAGGCAGTACAACTACCGAGTCAGCTGTCAGCTTAGGTATGATTTTCGTCATCTACAAATAGAGCAGAATATTTACATAACTTAAAATTAAATATCTCATATATTAAAAGTGTGTCCATCTCCTTCAACGAAGAGTGGTTGATGTTAGTTCTTCCATAGTAGAATACTGCTTATCCCAGAGTACATCCCTGGCGCCTGGTACAATATGGCCTTCTCTTCAGTCTGACTAAGTTGGAGAATTACCAGGGTCTCCAGAGTGCCGTAATGTTGGGTTTACCTTCCTTTTTCGTGCCTACTTGATACGTCGGGGGTTGCATAAGTGAAGCAGAGTAACTCGAGCTCATGGGAAGATGATAAGCTTCGTGTAAATGCTTCACGAGTTTATTCTGAACTTCGGTTTTGCTTTCCGGCACGAACGTAAAACGCTGTATCTCTTGCAGACAGCGTGAGTATCCTTCCTTGAAATTCTGAGCTAGACTCTTGTTGTAGGTCACTGTGGATGAGGAGAAATGAAACGGTTTAGAGGGACGTTTGCAAAAAAGAATTAACAATGGAGAGCTGTTTATGTAACTTAAAAATGAATAATATGTATTATAAGGGAGATTTCATTTGTATATTTTGTTCAACAAATAAAAATGTGTCATTTGTTCAACGTATAATAAAAAACAAATACCTGTGAATATCTGTTGACTGTGAAGTTTCAGGTAATTCACGGTCATCTCGAGGATGTCAGCTTTCTCCATTTTGATATTGGGCTCTCCATTCTGAAACTCTTCGCCCAGTAAAGCCTTGAGTTGACCGATGCTGCTGTTTATACGATCGCGGCGTTTCTTCTCGATAATCGGTTTCATTAACTGAAAAAGCACAGAGAGGGAGAGAGAGAAAAATGAGTGACAATTTGAATACATGGAACTTGGAAATTCGCTGAGAAATCCGGGACCACTCTTTTACTTAAAGGCAAATTGACTTACTTTGTATTTTTCCTTCCGTGTAGCTTTTTCCTCCGAGTATTCTTTAGGAATAACTCCAGGTATTTTAGGAGCCATGCTTTTGGAGCTTGCTGCCGGGAACACCGCGGATGGCCTCGTGACTCGCTTTCAGCTGGAGCGATTCTGCCGGGATAAGCGGGATCTGCTCCTGTATTTATACCGCCTTCTGCCCAGAAGACAGCGTGTGCCTGCTTTTCGTGGTTTTTCCCACACTCGGCAGCCAATCATTACTGTCAGAATGACAACAGCAGAAGCTTTTCTTTCTAAATGCTGAATTAAGAGCCGTTTTAAGCTTTTGTTTGTGATCGTCTCTGAGGACCATCTGGACGGCACGCATGACACAGTAAGTCAGAGGAAATTACTCTCATCTGAGGTTACAGGACCATGGGAAAGACCCTCCCGTCATTGTTGGACAGGGAATTCTATGATAGAAAGTATGTCTGTCCCTACACCGCTGGTTCATTCTAAAATAATCTCCCCATTTTTTGCTTTGAAGAATATGACCTATGTAATCACAGATGTTCCTGTGTGCATGGGAGTCTACTTTGGACATACGGACTCAGAATGTGAAACGCTCCTTTTCGAATGATCGATCTGTGTAAGATTATATTCCTTCTCAAGAAGAGGTATTTCAAATAAAGGTGATTTCAAACAAGCCCGTTTCCGGTTCAGATAAAGGTTGATTTCCATCATTCACATTCCCCTTCCCCAGCCGTTTTATTAATACTGGAATTAAATTTAATTATTAACTAGGTTTGTCCCGCTTTATTTAATGCAATTATTAATCCTTGATTATTAATACATCAGAACATATTTAAGCGTTCGTTATTGAAACATGTTCAAATGAGTAACTTTCAACAGTCTAAGCAGCAAGAAGTAGTTAAATTACAGTGCTTTAGCTAGATCACTCGTCTATCGATGCAGCTCTGCAGCTAGATTATTGATCAAACGATGTGAGTTCGAATCCCAACACAGCAGTTGATGAATTTAAATTCAATTAATTAAATAAATATGAAGCCTAAAGGGAAGGCTCGTGTTACTAACAGTAGCATAACTGGATTGCCAAAGACAACCCATCGGATTCAAGCCCTCTTACCCCGCCTGCATTAGACGTGACTCCAGACCCACCAAACTCATTCACTCTCAACTGCCTCTACCACACACGGGCAAATTGGGGAGGGGCAGCAAATGGAGGCTTTGCCTGCGAAAGCCACGTCAGGCCGCCCGTAAATTAAAATTTCTGAAGGATATTTGTTTTACCGATATAGCTTGAACGCGCAGGCAAGACATCACATTTTAAACGGAATACTTCTGAAACAGATCAACAGAGATGAATTCCACTGGACAATGCAAACTCCGGGAAGCTTCTGTTCTTCTGTTTATTATTTAGGTGGAAATAAATTACTTTTTGTTGTATTTTTGTATTATTTGAAGGAGGATCGCCCATTTGTTTCTGATACTCAGTGTCAGTAGTAGACACTCATGAGGTGTGCTTTTGCTTACTGTTTAATACTCGGTTACTGTGATGCAAAGTAAAGCGCAAAATCATGCCGTACTGCACTAGTAAGACAACTTTCTTATCCCATTAACTCCACCCGCCCTCTGGAACACACCGCTGCAAATTGGCGGCGACTCGACAGATTCGTAACAAAATAACAAGGCGTAGGAGTTGTTCGTGCTGACATTTAGGAAATAGACTGCATCCAACTTCCAAAAAGATGATGATTTCCACATCAGCTATATGTCAGATACAGTTTGCAATAACAAATTTAAACTTTGATATAAAATAGTAAAATATGCATATACCTATTATTAACGTGAGAGAGCGTTCGAGTAATTATTTGCTCAATCACTCAGATACATATAAAATGAATCTCCTCATATTTTTATATAAATGTATGTGTTCCTGTGTATCTGCATATACTGTTCATGAGGGAGCGAGAGACCGCGAGGTTCTGTGCAAACGTGGGAAAGTTTGTTGCTCTGCGGTATAGCATTTTGTCAATGTTCCGGATCTATTTCACCAAATGCTCTGTATCTAGTGTCCGAATAAATGACGTGAGCCAAGTCTCCGCTGAAAAACACCAGCTGCATGCGTTCTCTTTGTTTCTTAACACGTGGGAAAGAGGCAAATCCAGCTATCTCAGTGCCGCCCATAATATCAGGGATCAGATCAATGAACTGAGCTCCTAGCCTGTTCTTTCAGCTGCGCGGGTTTTTGTGTTTGTGTGTGTGTGGGGGGGGGGGAAGGGGGGGGGGAGTTAATAGCTGTAGTACTTATTCACCTGAAGTAAAGTTAGCATTAATTTTAATGTATCCTTGCATCGAGAAATCACATTCTCAGTGTTATAGTTTACATTTTCTCAGGGAGGAACGCACATTTGATCTATCAGTATCACGTTTCTTCTCTACGTTTTTGAGTTAAACAAATAAATGAGAGTGTTGTGATAATCCGACACTTTTTGGAACTGTAAGGAAATCGATACTCGGAGAGACAGCTGTTGAATACAGCAGGCGAAATGCCCAAAGCATCTTAAAAGGAGACTAAACAAAGATTTTAGGGCAGAGAAGGAGTAACCAATTTTTTTTTTGCCAGACCAGTTTATTCTTTCGCTGGCTCTTAATCTTTCCAGATTAAAAAAAAACTACATAATAGCTGGGAAACAATCCCTGATTTCCAGTCTTGGACCTTGACAGAGTCAGGTATCTGGAACCCGCGTGAACCGAGGTGTGGGGCTCCAAACCACTGCCAGCATTATCAGAGCTTACACACTCGTAATTGACTTGGCAGCAAATAAATGGATTGAAAACAAGACAGCCACATTACTTCGCCTAATAAAGCAATACTTGTAAAAGTGGCAAGGTGATAGATATATGACGACAAATTCGATGGTCACTATTAAAGCACCGGCATCTTAACACGAACTGGCGTGAATAACACGTTGGTGCATGTTTTCTGGAACAAAATAAAGGAATCAAAAACGCATGCGCCGGGTTTCCAGCCAATTGATGTATTTGGTTCATGTCGCGGATCAGGCTGGTGACCGTGACTAAACTTTCCTTTCTTCTAGACACGTGGGAAACTTTCCACCACGTTTACATGTTTTCTGAAGGTTAGGAGTGCTTCTCAAAACACAACGAATAATAACACGCACCCGCTCATTTTTACTGGCACCTCACGGTGTAATTATCCTTTAGTCGCACTTTCTAATTCAGGTTATAAAGCCTTATGCTCAGTAATACCCACGAAGGCGGTATGTGGACTTCGAACAGGCAAGAGTTTAATGTATATTAATACATTAACCACAAATTTCTAAAATAATATGCGAAAAATATCAGTAGCCTATTTACTTGCAACCTCGGTAAAGTATTTTTCACAGTAAATTCTGAATTTTTATATAGATTAGTCACGTAGTATACGCGGGTGTGGTTTTGAGGATGCATTGATCATAATTTATAATGTTTAAAATTTCATACATTTACGTATGATTATGTTATGTATATAACGAAAGGTTTACACGGTGTTCAGTCATTGAGAGGTTTGTTAACTATACACCATATACAAACGCGGAGGTCTTCTTAGCATTTCTGAAATAGTTATTTTATTTATTGGTATTGCGTTGTAGAATGCAAAACTGTACACCGCCTATAAAAAGTATTCTGCCACTCCCTTGGAAGTTCTCATATTTTATTGTTTTTCAACATTGAATCACAGTGGATTTAATTTGGCTTTTTTTTAACACTTATCAACAGAAAAAGGCTCTTTCGCGTGAAATTGAAAACAGATCTCTACGAAGTGATCTAAATTATAAATTTAAAACACAAAATAGTCGATTGCATAAGTATTCAGCCCCTTTAATATGACACACCAAATCACCACTGGCTCAGCCAATTGGTTTTAGAAGTCACACAATTAGTTGACTGGAGACCTGATTTGGGAGACCTGCGTGCAGACAAGGCGTTTCAATTGATTGCAGTAACAATACACCGGTATCTGGAAGGTCCAACTGTTGGTGCAAAAACTACACAATGAAGACAAAAGAACTCTCCAAACAACTCTACAAAAAAGATTATTGAAAAGCACAAGTCAGGAGATGGATACAAGAAAACTTCCTTGAATATTGAATATAAACACTGAATATTCCTTGGAGTACAGTTAACTGAATCATCAGGAAATGGAAATAATATGGTACAGCTGTAAATCTGCCTCAAAATCTGAGTGACTGTGCAAGAAGGGGAATAGTGAGGGAGGCCACCAAGAGATATATGAGAACTCTGGATGAACTACAAGCTTCAGCGGCTGAGATGGGAGAGATTGCACATGCAACAAGAGTCAGCAGTTTCTGAGAAACTCAAACCGACCTATCCGGCACCAACAATCATCCCCTGGTCAAAGTCACTTAAATCACAATTCTTCCCCATTCCGATGTTTGGTCTGAACAACTGAACCTTTTGAAGGGTCTCGGCCCGAAACGTCGACTGTACTCTTTTCCGTAGATGCTGACTGTCCTGCTAAATTCCTCCAACATTTTGTGTGTGGTGGTCTTGACCATATCTGCGTGCCTTTATTCAGTGATTTGTTGTCACATGATTGGCTGATTAAATATTTGCATTAACGAGCAGGTGTACAGCTATACCCACTAAAATGGCCACTGAGTGCACTTTTAAGGCGATTGGAGGAAATTATACTCGGTTGTCAGAGATGGGTTTTATTACAGGGAGAATGTCGGAAAGTCGGGGGGGGGGGGTCGCTGGTAGAGAGGGTTTAGATTCATATTAGAGTAGGTTTAAAGGTCGGCGCAACTTCGTGGGCCGAAGGGCTTTACTGTGCTATAGCGTTCTATGTTCTATATTTTCGTGGTAAAGGATTGGCACTTCAATGCAGATCTCAGGAGTAGTTTCATCTTCTAGAGAGCTGTAGATCTTTGAAATTCCCCAAATTGCTTTCAAGTATTTACATACAACCCCTATATTTTATGATTATATTGTACTTAACTTTCAGGTACAGGTATGTACATCACACTGCCGACTCGTTTGCATTTCTGACAAGAATCTTAAAAAAGGCACGGCACTGGTTGAGGGTACAATTTACTCTCTGTCCCCGATTATCTTTGAGAAGCTGGCGTTGAGCCGCCCCTCCAGACTACTGTGTCTGACTGTTGAAATATGAGGCGGAGTCACCCTTTGATTTTATCTCTGCGATTCTCAGAGCCACGAACAGCAGAACCACACGCTGTGCACCGTGTAACTCCGTTCTCTGTAGATGTCCCTCCCGCTTGCCGTCAATGTTGCAAGCAAGGCTGGGCGACAGGGCACGGTAAGCGAATCTGCAACTTTCTGTTGATACCCTCTTCGTCTCCGGCAAACGTTCAGACACCGTCCCCCTCCACCAAAAGATGATTCCCGCTTCGTCAAAGGGAGCAGGGGTGCCACAAGTTGGACGACACAGGACCACTAACAATCATTCCTGGGCAGATTAACCCGTCCTCTCACACCGCACACAGCTGACGCCTCTTGACGAATTTCCCGGTATGTTTTGATGTCTATGTGATAAATACATTAATCTGGATCTGTGACTTTAATATACAGCCATCCTTGTGCCCTGCGCTGTCCACGGTCTTAGTGCCATTCCCCTCCAGCTGTCAGTCAGGATCCTGGAGACATCTCTCAGATTCTGGACTGCAACAGCCCAAAGAAAACATCTATGGCCAGAACCAAAATGGGCCGACTAAACATTGGAGGCCGCACACAGAGTCTGCCAAAATCCTTCTGTAACAAACCACCTACCTGCTATCGCTCTTTCCTCCTCAACTGTCTGCGGGACCCGTTACCCTTTCTCCGGAATTGCTGTCACTTCAAGATGCAGTGCCTCAATTTTCTTCTGCACTGGATTTTAAATTCCGCTTTATTGACTGCCCATTGATGCATTCCTGTAGCCTTAAACTCCCGTCCTCTCTATTTCACACTACAAGTTTTGGTATCACCTGCGAACATTTTGAATCATGGTTCCTCTATTTAAGTCTAAGTTAATTGTGTGTGCCATGGCGGAAGCACTGAATTCCACTGGAACCTAGTGCATAATTCTTCCTGTCAATTGAGCTAATTGATTTTCACTCTTTTCCACTGCCCGATTTGATTCAATATGCCATTTTTACCTTGCATCACATGGGCTTTAAATTTTTAGACCAGTGGGATTTTGTCAAATGCTTTAATAGAGCCGAAATAAACATAAACTTTTAAAAACAATTTTAACATTAAACACAAAGTCTCAGATGTGTGTATTGAATCTCACAAACTTATTCCTCATTCAGGAAACAGGATTTTCCATGATTTGAAGGGAACAGATCAACATTGAGCTTTCATGGCCATTCCAAGGCAAGATACATCCTTATGGAATTGGAATTATAGTGAGAAGAGGAGACAATAACTGCAATGGGATTTATGCACTTTCCCCTATATTCTGGATATCATGTCTCATATTTTTTTCTGTGACTAAAGTAACATTTTGCATGGATTTATTAAGTCCACTCACTACCTTTGACAAATTATCCCTCCAGTCTTTTTGGATTGGGAACTCCTGACTTGCTCAGCAGCAAAACACAATGATCATCTAAGTGGGTGACATCAGCAACATACTTTCATGGAAACAGGTATTTTTAAACTGATTAATAGACTGAGAAATAACTTAAAAAACACTACAATAAATAATTTGGATGCTTGATATATTTATTCACTTACCCTTTACTTTGATCAGAGGAAGAGACTAAACTAACCAATCATTTAATAAGAAGTTATAAGGCGCTCAAGTATTTCTTTAAACAGTTCGAACAATTTGGCACAGTAGTTTTCAAACAAAAGGGCTGGTGAAATAACATGAACATTTATGTAGATTTATTATTACATTTGTTGACAAAAGAGTATAAAGTAATGTATATTTCACATGCATTCTGTTTTATTGTAAACCACCGCAAGATATGATGGTTTTAAATGGCATTGTCTCTGCATTTTTAAAGATGTCCTTAGTCAATGAAAATTGATACCACTTGAAGGGTATATCATCCAATATTCTGAGCAGTGATTCTTGACTATACAAGGGGTGATTGATAAGTTCATGGCCTAAGGTAGGAGGAGTCAATTTTAGAAAACCTAGCACATTTATTTTTCAACATAGTCTCCTCCTACATTTACACACTTAGTCATGCGGTCATGGAGCATATGGATCTTGGATCTCCAGAAAGTGTCCACAGCAGGGGTGATTGATAAATTCGTGTCCTATGGTAGAAGGAGATGAATTGTATAACTCTCATCACATGCACATGCAGTTCAACTCTTTGAGTGATTATACAGAAAGTTTGAAGTTAATAACTCATCCGTTAATAACACATTGGGGTGATTGATAAGTTAGTGGCTTAATGTAGAAGGAGATGAGTTATTAACTTCCAACTTTCTGCATAACACAAAGAGTTGCCCTGCATGTGCATGCAATGAGAGCTCTATAACTCATCCCTTCTACCTCAGGCCACGAACTTATCAATCGCCCCTCGTAAAACTTTGTTAATATTACTAGTCAGTGTGTTTTCCACATACCTTCTTAATTTACTTAAAGGTATGTTTTCTTACTCTGATCATATTCAATTGCAATGCACATTTCAACTTAAATAGAAGTTCTTCCCTATTTACTGAGTAACCTTCACTGATGTGGTTTTCTTTGATACTATGCTATCTAAATGGCCAACCTTCTAACTACAATGGGACCTGTACTGTAATCTTCTATCATTCCAAACATAACCTCATTTTCATTCTGACTCCAGGTACAGAGAGGAATGAGCTGCTTTCTAAGTGCAAGCATTGGGAAGCTGTACCTCAGAATCTCCCTGTCTTGAGCGCCTTATTATCATTGTCTTTTATGATGTGAAATTTTTAATTTTGTGATGGCAGTACAATGGAAAGATTATTATAAATTACAAAATAAATAAATGGTAATTGAATAGGAACTAGGCTTAGTTTTTAATGATTTATCGCTTGTGTTGGGTGGAAAAGTTTTGCAGATTGGAATGCATTATGCTTCAGTTTTCCTCTCAAAAGAGAACATTATACAAAATTCCAACATCTCCCCCCCCTCCAAAGAGGGCATTATTCATGGTTGTCCGGATGTCAGCTTCATTCAGAATGTGATATTAAGAATAATGCATGAGGTGGGTTCAATGGAAATACAGTATTTCAGTGCAAACTTAGTTGTTGGCAATGATGGATCAGCTGTTGAGCAGATGGGACTCCCTCCTCAGATTCCCACCTGGGAAACAATGAGGGGAGGGGCATACCCAAACTGACACTGCAAGGGAGACAAAACCTAGAAGAACAGTGAGAGTGTTATGAACAAACTTTGCCCAGAGCAGGTGATTGCTCAGGTGGTGGGCTTGCTTGGCGCAAGGTATCTCAGGACCTTCTTCAGGTCCTGGTTGGTCCTCTCCATTAGCCCATTGGACTGGGGGGGGGGTGGCGAAATCCAGATGAGAGACTGACCATAGCTCCATAGCTCCAATGATCCAACAGATCAAACAGAAGAAACAGGAGGTAAACTGAAGCCCTTGGTTAGAAACAACGTCCTGGGGAAAGCCATGTACTACAAGCAAGTGTTGCAGCTCCAGGTTGGCTGTCTCCCAAGCTGAGAGAAACTTGGGTAGGGGCGTAATCTGGCAGGCGTTGGAGAACCAGTCCACCAGCACCATAATCATGGTGTTACCTCACCATGGTGGCAGATCGGTAATGAAGTCCATGGAGACTGGGACCAGGGATGGGAAGGAATTGGAGCACAGTAGTGTAGTGGTTAGAACTATGATTTGAAGGATCAGTGACTGGGTTCAATTCCCGCTGCTGTCTGTAAGGAGTTTGTCTGTTCTCCCTGTGAATGCATTGGTTTTCTCTGGGTGCTCCGCTTTTCTCTGTTAGTCCAAAGACATACTGGTTGGTTGGTTAATTAGTCATTGTGATACGACCCATGATTAGGCCAGGGTTGTATTGAGGATTGCTGGGTGGTTCCGCTCAAAGGATTGGAAGGGCTGTATCTCAAAAAATCAGTAAAAATTGGCAGTGGGTTTTGCAGCTGCTGTGGGTGTGAGCTGGGTCCCTTTTTCTGGATGCAGACGTGACAAGCTGCTTCATTTCATTTGATAGCCCCATCCATCCCGGTTCCCAGAACCACCTATTAGAAGCATAGAAAACCTACAGCAAAATACAGGCCCTTCAGCCCACATAGCTGTGCCGAACATGTCCCTACCTTAGAACTGCCTAGAATTTACCCATAGCCCTCTATTTTTCGAAGCTCCATGTAGCCATCCAGGAGTCGCTTCATTTCAGCCTCCACCACTGCCACCGGCAGTCCATTCCACACACTCACCACTCTCCACATAAAAAAACTTACCCTTGTCATCTCCTCTGTACCTACTTCCAAGCACCTTAAAACTATGCCCTCTTGTGCTAGTCATTTCAGCTCTGGGAAAAAGCCTCTGACTATCCACACAAACATTGTCTCTCATTATCTTGAACACCTCCATCAGGTCATCTCTAATCCTCCGTCACTCCAAGGAGAAAAGGCCGAGTTCACTTATAATGTATGCTCCCCAACCCAGGTAACATCCTTGTAAATCTCCTCTGCACTCTTTCTATGGTTTCCACGTCCTTCTGTAGTGAGGGAACCAGAATTGAGCGCAGTACTCCAAGTGGGGTCTGACCAGGGTCCTATATTGCTGCAACATTACCTCTCAGTTCCTAAACTTAATCCCATGATTGATGAAGGCCAATGCACTTCCTAACCACAGAGTCAACCTGCGCAGCTGCTTTAAGTGTCCTACGGACTTGGACCCCAAGAACCCTCTGATTCTCCACACTGCCAAGAGTCTTACCATTAATACTATATTCTGCCATCATATTTGACCTACCAAAAAACCTCACACTTATCTGAGTTAAACTTCATCTGCCATTTCTCAGCCCAGTTTTGCATCCTATCAATGTCCTATGTCCAGTACATTCCATCCGGGTAGCTCCATGATGGCATGAACATCAATTTCTTGAACTTCCGGTAATGCCCCCACCCTTCCACATCCTTCCTGTAGTGAGGTGACCAGAACTGAGCACAGTATTCCAAGTGGGGTCTGACCAGGGTCCTATATATCTGCAACATTGCCTGTTGGCTCCTAAACGCAATCCCATAATTAACATCAATTCTATATTCCGTCATCATATTTGACCTACCAAAATGAACCACCTCACTCCATCTGCCACTTCTCAGCCCAGTTTTACATCCTATCAACGTCCTGCTGTAACCTCTGACAGCCCTCCACACTATCCAGAACACCCCTAACCTTTGTGCCAACAGCAAATTTACTAACCCATCTCTCCACTTCCTCATCCAGGTCATTTATAAAACGGACAAAGAGTAGGGGTCCCAGAAAAAGATCCCTGAGGCACACCATTGGTTACTGACCTCCACTAATGATCTCTGCCATTTGACTAGACTCTGGATGTCCTGTGATAAGTGATGCATGTCCCCACTGTAACACATCTGAACAAACAGAATGAGGGTTGAAAAGGGAACCTGGTGGGCCATTGCCTGGGTCTACCTCCTGCTGTTGTGCTCTGCTGACAATGGTCTCAACCTCCCAATGGACTATTGCCACCTGTCTGGACTTGGGAAGAGGGCTCTGTGAATGCAACCTGGTTGGTGGCACAAATTGTCTGGCGAAGGCATCTGGCTTCTGATACAAATGGATGTTTAGCCCCTTCCACCCAATGTCTCCAATCCTTCACAGCTAATTTGAATGACGACAGTTTTCCATCTCCTACCTCACAATTCCCCTCAGCAGAAAAGAGCCACTGGGAGAAGAAAGCACAGGGATAGAGTTTCTTGTCAGACAGAGAGGGAATTTCAAATGAATAGCCTCAACCCCAACATCCAAGGCATTTAATTCACTCATCCCAGCTGCTGACCCCATGTTATCCCTGTACCAAAGAACTATACATCTTCAGAACTAAATGCCTACCACCCTGTGGCACTGACACCAATCATCATGAAGAGCTTTGAATGGCTGATAATGGCACACATCAAAACTCCATTCCTTCCTGCCACAATGGACCCTCACCAATATGCTTAACATCAGATCCAGTCCATGACAGATGCCATGTCATTTCTCATTCTTTTGGCCTGACACACCCAGAAAACAAGGACACTTGGATTTCAGTTCGGCATTCAAGACTATTGTTCCACAGACCCTGTGAACAGATTCCTACTCCTCGGCCTAAATACACAACTGTGCAACTGGGTGTTGGACTTCCTAACCAACAGATCTCAGATAGTCAGGATGCACAACTGCTCCTCCCTTCCCATCAGCCTCGCAGGGCTGTGTGCTGAGCCCAATGCTGTACTCACACATGACAAACACCCGAGCAATCACATCGTCAAGTTCACCGATGATACAACAGTGGTGGGGCTCATCACCAACAACGATGAGTCTTCTTCCTTGCTTGTGTAGGATGTTCTGGGACCATGAGAGGTTGTGTGTGATGTGCATTCCCAAGAGTTTGAGCCTGCTTGCATTTTCCACTGCTGTGCTGCCAGTGTAAAGGGGGTATGAATAGTGTGAGTTCTCCTGAAATCTCACCACGTCTCATGGTCCCAGAACACACCCTACACAGTCAAGAAAGCTCGGCAATGCCTCTGCTTTCTGAGGAAGTTGAAAAGAGCTGGACTCTGCACATCTATACTCACATAATTCTACAGGTGCACATTAAAGAGCTTCCTGACATGCTGCATCACTGCTTGGTATGGAAAATACACTGTGGCAGACCAAAAGGCTCTACAACGGCTAGTCAAAACTGCTCAATGCATCACTGGCCCCAGCCTACCCACTATCGAGGACATATATACTGTATACAGAAAGGTGCCAGATAAGGGCCAGTAACATCATGAAAGACCCTACATACCCTGCTCATGGACTATTTATCCTACTCCCATCAGGGAAGAGGCTATGTAGCATCCACACCAGGATCACCAAACACAAAAACAGTTACTTTCCCCAAACAGTAAGACTGATCAACACCTCCACCCACTAACTCCACCACTGCTTTCTTAGTTCCTGTCAGTCACCTTATGTACAGCCTAGAGATAGTTTATAGGCATACAATCTGTGCATATAAGCGATCTTATGTATTTATACTTGTTATGTTTTTTAGTATTATTATTGTGTCTTTGCCTTTTGTACTGCATTGGATCTGGAGTAACAATTATTTCATTCTTCTTACACTTGTGTAAAGGTAACAGGGCAGCACAATAGCATAGTGGTCAAGCACAATGCTTTACAGTATCAGCAACCTGGGTTCAATTTATGTCGCTGTGTGAAAGGAGTTTCTACATTCTCCCTGTGACTGCAAGCGTTTCCTCTGTGTGGTCCCGATTCCCCCCACAGTCCAAAGACATATTGGTTAGCAGGTCACACACACGAAGTGCTGGAGGAACTCAGCAGACCAGACAGCTTCTATGGAAGAGAGTACAGTCGACATTTTGGGCCAAAACCCTTCAGCAGGTCTGGAGGAAAGAAGATGAGGAGTAGATTAAAGCGTTGGGGGGAGGGACAGAAGAAACACAAGGTGATAGGTGATACTGGGGTGGGGGGGTGGGGGAGGAGGGGTGAAGGAAAGAGCTGGGAAATTGATTGGTGAAAGAGATATAGGGCTGGAGAAGAGGAATATAAGAGGAGGGGACAGATGGCCTGGAAGAAAGAAAAGGCAGGGGGGAGGAGCACCAGAGGGAAGCAAAGGGCAGGTGGAAAAAGGGGATGGGGAATGGTGAAGGGTGGGGGCATTACCGGAAGTTCGAGAAATCGATGTTCATGCCATCACTGAGCTAACTGGATGGAATGTACTGTGTTACTCCTCCAAGTTGAGTATACCCTCATCACAGCAGTAGAGGGGACCATGGATTGACCTGTCAGAATGTGAATGGGAAGTGGAATTAAAATGAGTACCCACCGGGAGATCCCACTTTTTCCAGCAGATGAAGCGTAGGTGCTCGGTTAAGCAGTCTGCCAACCTGTGTCAGTTCCCACCAGTATACAGGAGGACTCACTGGGAGCACCGGACACAGTACATGACCCCAAAAGATTCACAGGTGAAATGTCACCTCACCTGGAGGGACTGTTTGGGTCCCTGAATGGTAGTGAGAGAGGGGGTGTAAGGGCAGGTGTAGCACTTGATCCACTTGCAAGGATAAGTGCCAGGAGGGAGATCTTAGTGCCAGGAGGGATGAATGGACAAGGGAGTTGCATAGGGAGCAATCCCTATGGAAAGCAGAAAGTGGGGGGGAGTGAAAGATGTGCTTGGTGGTGGAATCCTGTTGGAGATGGCGGAAGTTACAGAGAATTATGTGTTGGATGTGGAGGCTGGTAGGTGAGAACAAGGGGAACCCTATCCCTGGTAGGGTGGCAGGAGGATGGGGTAAGAGCAGACATGTGTGGAATGGATGCCGTTGAGGTCAGCAATGATGGTGGAGCAAGGGAAGCCCCTTTCTTTGAAGGAGGAGGATATCTCCTTCATCCTAGAATGAAAAGCCTCAGTGAGAGAAGGGGATGGTGTGTTTACAGTAACAGGGTGGGCAGAGGTATAGTCCAGGTAGCTGTGAGAGTCCATGGGTTTATAATAGAGAACAGTAGATAAGCTGTTTCCAGAGATAGAGACAGAGAGATTGAGAAAGGGGAGGGAGGTGTTGGATAAGGACCAGGTAAATTTGAAGGCACGGTAGAAGTTGGACGCAAAGGTGATGAAGTTGACAAGCTCCATGTGGATTGTGGTTTGTAGGCTAATTGGTTATTGTAAATTGTCCTACGATTAGGCTTGGGTTAAATCAGGGATTGCTGAGCAGTGCTGCTGGAAGGGTCAGAAGGGCCTATTCTGTGCTGTACTCCAATAAATAAATAAATAAATAAATAAGAACTGAGATCGAACAATCTTGAATCTTCTGAACAATAAATGGCAGCTCTGGGTCAGGGAGAACAAGGATGGAAGCTGTTGCAAAGTGATGCTTCAATTCCTGAAAAGCCACCTTGGCTTCTATAGTCCAGTAGAATGGGTCAGAGTTGCCTTTAGTTAGCACAGTATGGGATGCTGTGATGGAACTGAAGTTGCAAATGAACCTCTGGTAAAAATTTGCGAAGCCCCAGAAACCACTGGAGCTTCTTGATTGTGGTGGGTTGCAGCCAATCCTTAATGGCTTGGGTCTTGCTGGGGTTCATGGGAAACTTCTGAGTGTTGAAAGGCCGAGACAGGTAGATGTGGAAAGGATGCTTCCCATGGTGGGGGAGACTGGGACAAGAGGGCACAGCCTTAGGATAGAAGGGTGTCTATTTAAAACAGATATGCAGAAAAATTTCTTTAGCCAGAGAGTGGTGAATTTTTGGAATTTATTACCACAGGCAGCTGTAGAGGCCAGGTCATTGGGTGTATTTAAGGCTAGATTGATAGGTTCTTGACTGGACATGGCATCAGAGGTTACAAGGAGAAAGCCGGGGATAATAGGCTGAGGAGGGGCCATCCTAAAAGGATCAGTCATTATTGAATGGCAGAGCAGGCTCGATGGGCCAAATGGCCTAATTCTGCTCCTATGTCTTATGGTTTTACGGACCTGGAGGAAACCCGTGTGGTCACAGGGAGAACGTACAAACTCCTTACAGGCAGTGGCAGGAGTTGAACCTGGGTGGCCTGTACTGTAAAATGTTGTGCTGAACCACTATGCTACCCTGCTGCCCAGTAATAAACTGTGGAAATGTGGAACTCACACTTCTCCTGCTTGAGATGAGTTGGTACTGGAGTATTGAAGGACCCGTCAAACATGTTGAATATGTTCGTGATAGGTCTTGGAGAAGGTGAGTACATCTACATATATGCAGACAAAGTGATGTAGCATCTCCTGGAGAACGACATTGACCAGAGCTTGGAAGGTTGCAGGGGCATTGACTAGATTGAATGACATCACAAGATATTTGTAGTGGCCAGAGTGGGTGTTAAAAGTGTTCTTCCATTTCTCACCGTCCTGAATGTGGACCACATTGTATGCATTTCAGAAGTCCAGTTCAGTAAAGATGGTTGCTGTCTAATACCACTTAGTTTTGCCAACTCGAAAGCCATCAGTGGCTTGGGGTACTGGTTCTTCTCTGTGATCCGATTGAGGCCTCAATAATCTATATGTCGTTGATGGCTGCTATCCTTTCTCGTCACAAAGAGGAAGCACCTGCCAGGAGGGTTGCGGAGGGCAAATGAAACCAGATGCTAGGGCATCGCAGATGGCCTCCCTTTCTGGACCTGACTGGAAGTAAAGTCTTCATCGGGGTGAACATGTTCGAGGCAGCAATTCAATTGCGCAATCATGGGTTTGATGAGGCATGAGTGTTGTTGCCTTTTCTTATGAAAGACCGTTGGGAGATTTATATACTTGGGAAAGACAGAAGGCAGCCTGGGAGAGGTGGTAGACAGAGGAGAAGACCATTCATGGACTGCACCAGTCAATTAGTTGATTGTGGAGGTCTAACCGGGGTGTCCTATGATCAATGGGAACTCAGGAGAATGAATAACATTAAGCCAGATACTGTTGCTATGTTTTTCTATATGTAGACAGATGGGAGCAGAGAGGAGGCAGATCCCAGGGCCCAGAGGTCTTCCATCCAGAGCCATGGCCATGACCATTTGGAAATTGGAGATGTCTTGCTAACTGAGGTTCATGAAATTGCCAGGGGCTGTGCGTGAATCCACGAAGGCTCTAAGGGCATGTTTTTGTTCATTCCAGGAGATGAAAGTAGACAGCACAACCCAGAAGTAGCAGACCTGGGAGGAATGATGGAACCCGTCACAGATGTCTCTTCCCTGGACAGATCTGGATGTTTCCTGATGACAGGACAGGCAGAATGGCTCACTGCAGTAGAAGCAGCACTTTCCCTTCATTTCCCAGTCCTGATCAGCTGAGAAAGTCAGGTCTACCCAGGTGTATCTGCTCCTCTCCAAGAATTTGAGGGGAGGGGGGAGGTGAGCATGGCCACAGGGAGGGTAATGAGGCTGGAGGGGCTCAGAGACTGCAACTGTAGAGGACTCACTGCGGCACCCTCTTCTTCTTTCCTGAAGAAAACTATCAACCCAGATGGTGGATTCAGATCCTCAATGGTTCTCTGGCTGCAAATTCTTAGAAACATAGTAAACCTGCAGCAATATGCACACCCTTCAGCCCACAAAGCTGTGCCTTAGAAATTACCTAGGGTTACCCTATTTTTCTGAGCTCCATGTACCTGTCCAGAAGTGTCTTAAAAGACCCTATCATATCATCTTTAATTTCACTTGATAACCATGGCTCTAGGGAGTTCAGGGTTCTAATCATTTTCTACCGCTCAGGAGTGCCGATCTCAATAACTTAGTCAGCCATGCTATGGGTACCCAGATAAAGCAGGCCACCTCTCATCCACTCACTGGGTGTTCAAACGTCTCGCTGGTGAAGAGCGATACATCTATATAATTGGAGAGGCCTTCTCCCAGAGCACCATAGCCCAGGTGAGAGCTTTGCCAGTATAGGCAACTTTGCAGCGGTCAGAAGGAAGCTTGGTGGGTTGCAGCTTGAAGGCCAGAGAACATTGGGTAAGAAACCCTCCACATACCCTTGGGTGACCATCAAATTGCTGGGGTGCCAGTAGGTTCAGATTCCCATCATGGGAAGTCTGGGGACCAGAACAGGATAAGCAGGATGCTTCAATGTTCGCAGGAGACTCACGAATTGGGGGTTGCAGCATGGGCTTGCTGGCCCAGCCAGATGGTCTCACTGAGCATCTGCTGGGGGGCCAAGATCTGCTGGAGCACACGCTCATGTCTACTCAGCATGACTACCTGGCCAGTGCTGACTAGAGATGCTCATGCTCTTCTGAGTCCATGAATTGCTCAGTCTTGTGATAAAGGGGTGGTTGCCAGTCTGAGTTTGAACCGGTGTTGTTATGGTGAAATTCCGTATCTTTAACCAGTGGACTACCAGGAGAGGCTTAGACTTGCACCAAAGTGTAGAGGAGACCAGCGACAAGGATTGAATTGAACAAAGAGTCTTCACTCATGGATTGGTTAGAAGAGAACACAGGCTAGGATTTGAGAATCACTACTCACAGGGCAGGTAGGTTCAAGGTTGAGCAAAGGCAAACAATACAGAGGGAACATAAATAGAGAAATAAAACAAGGCACATGCACTGATAAACAAGACACAGATGAATATGCTTGTCTGGAAAAGTATTGTGGTAAATAATTGATTTTTGATGGGATCTTGAAGAGTATAAAAAGGGACAATTTCTTTGTGTGAGTGGGCTCTAAGAGTGAGGAACAAGCCAATGTTTGACTGATTTAAGCACTGGGCCAGATTGGAAAGGGCAGGTATGGGCTGAATTGAGTGGACATGGCCTGGGCTTGAGAGCTTATGGATGCGACAGGGCCTGGGTCCAAGAATGAGAAATGACCCGCTGTTTGGCCCATTTAAATGCTGGGCCAGATTGCAAGGGTCAGGGTGTTGGGGCTGGTTGGGATGGGATGGTTCAGCTCACTGATCCCTGACGTTTACTTGACTCTGCGCTGTACTGAGGCTGTGGCCTGTAATTAACGGGACTGCAGTGATGATCGGCTTCATGCATGTGAACTCACTTTTGTTATTTGATTACTTTTATTGTTTGCACAATTAGTTTTTCTGCACATCGGGTGTTTGACGGTCGTCTTTTTTAATGGGTTCTATTGGGTTTCTTTGTTCTGTGTCTGCCTGTAAGGAGATGAACCTGTAGGTTGTATAAAGCCACATACTTTGATAATAAATGTACTTTGAACTTATAACTTCTCTTAGGCTGTGTTGCAACTATTGCCAAGAGCTGGAGATAGAGATAATGACATTGGGAGATAGCGAGTGAGAGAGAGAGAGAGGAGACAGAGAGGAGAGAGAGGGAGGAGAGAGAGAGAAGAGAGAGAGAGGAGAGAGAGAGAGACTGTGCGAGAGACTGTGTGCGAGAGAGAGAGAGAGAGAGAGAGAGAGAGAGAGATTCTAATACTTTCACCTGCCCCATGACAGTTACTAGATAGAGCAGTAATGGTCAAACTTTTGCTTACGAAAGGAGATACTAAAATCAAAAAGCTTACACAAGTGCTACTAAAGCGTTATTCAATACTGGATAAGAATCATATTAGAGCTTTGCAGGATTCTGAGAAAAGTTGACAATATATAGTTTCTCTTGCTAAAGAAATAGGAACTAAACAAGAGCTATTAGGAGAACATTCTTTAAACAGAGTGAATTTTGGGATTTTCTATTTCTGAGTGAGTCCCTGAGTATTTTCAAGCCTGTGATAGACATCCTCTGAAAGCAAAAGATCAGATAATTTGGTTCTCTGTTGTCAAAGAGGGTTACTGGGCTCTTAGTGATTGATGAGTAGAATCAATAGGCAGTTACATGCCACATTTAGAGAATTAGCATAGAATATTAAAAAAGAAAATACTCATGAAATATTAATGTAACATTTATGGTGTGACTAGGCATCAAGTGTTCCTTTGAGAACAACAGATTGAATGGAATCAAACTAAGCTATTTGAAGCACTGATGTGCTAGTTATGACAAATGATTCAATATTTTGTGTAACCTAGAAGAAAGAGTCATTAACTTTCAATAGGAATCAAAATTGAGAGGTGCTTTTTAAATATAGTAAATGCTAGGAATGTAGAACTTTATTTAAAAAATATTTCCAATAGTGAGATTATTTTTGTAAATTGAGTATATTAAGTGATACAGAACTTAAAAGTTATCAAGATGGAATCAAGAGACAGAAAGACCATAAGTTATTGAATGGAGGAGCTCGGGATCTCTGAACCAGAGTCACTCAGTTAACTGCCCAATCCTATTTTACGATTCAGTGAGATCATATTTGAGAACTCCACTGAAAGAGAAATTAGGTTTATTGTCACATCTACAGTGAAATAAATGTCAAATCAAATCAAATGAGGGAGGCTGGCGCTGAGCAGCCTGCAAGTGTTGCAACATTTCCAGTGCCATCATAGCATGCCCATGACTTACTAACCCTAACCATAACCATACACCTTTGAAATGTAGGAGGAAACAAGAGCACGTGGAAGAAACCCACACAGTCACTGGGATGATGTACAAACTGCTTACAGACAGCGACAGGAATCGAACCCTTACAGCTAGCGCTGTTAAATCTTGCACTAACTACCACACTATTCATCTCTGCCTTGATTTCTAATAATACGTATTAATAAAAATTGATCAACTTTGAAATAAATCACCTAATTTAAAACCTTGCAAGATCGCTTAAAATGCATTAAAGCTAAGCCCTTTAGTAGATGACATTTCCATCCTGTGAAAAAGATTCCACCTACACTCCCTAGGGCTCTCAAAATTTTACATATGTCTATCAGATTTTCTCTCAGCCCCTGATGCTCCAGCAAGAACAGTCCAAATTTGCCCAACTTGCCCTGGTGGTAAACACACTCCAATCAGAGTGACTTTTTAGCAAACTGCTCCTCTACTTTCTCCACAGCCTCCACTCCTTCTCATAGACTGGTGACCAGAACTGCACATGAAACTCCAAAGGTCACCTCACTAACTTATCTGGTCTTTCCTGCTGTACAGTGTTGATGCTAACAACTGGAATACAGAGGTGGAGGGAGTGTTGTAACTTGGTGATACTGAGAATTTTAATTTTTCAAACAAAATGAAAAAGTCTCTCTTAGGGAGTCTTCTATAGCCTTTGCAGCTGCTGCCTGTCCTATACAGGGACAAACAGGAGAGGACAATGAACCAAACCACACCTCTTCCTTCCTTCTGTAGCTCTTTTCCCTGCTGGTGCCCAGGTTCTGCCTCTTGGAGATTGGTGGTCTCTAGCAATCATACCACATGGTTACTGGATGGATGAGGTCTGAGTTAATCCTCATGTCACCTCCTTGCCTGAGTTCTTTCTCCTCTGACATCTGAAAATGGCCGTGGGATATTAAATATAAAGCCCAAAAAGTGAAAGATGTATGAAGCCCAAAAAGTGACATGGACACAAATTAACTTCAAACCATGAGTTTAAAGTCAGCAGTGCTTATTACCAGTTCCAAACTATCAGAACATAGGTCATGCAGTCAACAAAGGGAAAAACTACAGAAATAAATAGTGTGACATGTAACAGTGATGAGATAATTCACTGCAGAGTTAACATTCACAATCACGGCCTATTTAGTGCCGGGTCAATTTCCACTCACTATTTCTCCTAAACTTTACCTTTCAGTTGCTTCAGTTCAGATCTCATTGGTTTGCCTGACTCCTGAAACTCATTCGTTTCTTCTGAGAGCAGTAGGTCCTAAAAATATCAACATCATTAATTCCAAAAATGATATTAAACGTTACATGTTAATGCATAAATGGTGAAATCACCAAACTGATTTGTTGATGGTCTGCAAAGTTGTTCTCTTCCTCCTCGTGTTCTCTGCTTCTCCAACCTACTCCTGCAGAAGATGCTGCTTAAAAGTCTTCCCCTTACTTACCATCATCTGAATGTTTTTTGATCATGTTCCTGTGAAATAACTGGAAATTCCACTACATTGTAAACCCTACATAGTTCCTGGTGTTAATCTCATTCAGTTAGATGTCTAGCACCATCTTGCTAAAAAAATTTAACTTTTAAGTTTGGAATTGTAATCAAATTTCAGTGGTGGAGATTATCTTCTGATAGTATGAGAAATACAATAAATGTTCGACTTAGATTAATACAATATAATTTTTTTACATCAATTATATATAACACCACAGAAAATGAATAGATTAAATTCAAATATGTCTGACCAATGTTTTCGATGTAATCAAGAAATTGGTACTTTTTTACATTCTACTTGGTCTTGTTTTAAAATTCAATCATTTTGGATAAATCTAAGACTTTTATTGGAACAAATTACTGGAGTACAACTCCCACAAAGTCCAGTATTATTTTTATTAGAAGACATTGAAGGGACAATACCGAAACTTAAATTGAATAAGTATCAGAAAAAATTTATAAAAATTGCATTGGCAGTAGCCAAAAAAGTTATTGCAGTTACTTGGAAATCTGATTTATATTTAGAATAATGAAATACATTGTTGTATTCCACTTGAAAAAATTACATACAATCTAAGAAATGAATATGATATATTTTTGAAAATTTGGTTCCCATACTTACAAAAGATAGGATTACATACATAGGTCCTTTGAAGATAAAATTATAAAGTAATTGGGGAAAGAAAAAAATAAATATTAAAATTATTTTGAATTCCATGGAGCATGTGGGGATCCTCTGATATCCAGGCAATCTTTCTCTTCTTTTTTTTTTCTTTCTTTAGACAAGGGTTAAGGGGGGGGGAGGGTTAAGGGGAGGGGGGAGGGTTAATATTATATTTCTTACTATTTTATCATCACATTTATTCTTGTAATTTTCTAAAATTAATTAAATAATTAATTAAAAATTTTCAGTGGTGGCACATCACATACTTTTTAGTTTCAGCCTTCGAAGATTAAAATGGTCATATCAAAATTATCAAGTGGTGTCCATTAAAATTGGTTAATCTTTCAGATGATGAAATGTTATATTATTTATTAATAAAGCAGGATTTGATTTCCAAACAAATGGTAGATTTGCTTGTAGTTCACACAGATGTGTCGAGTTATTGCCACTGTGACTGTCCTAATAGGAGCTATCAATATTCATTCATAGGATTGAGACTTTGAAGATTTAGTTGCTTCAGGTGTGATAGAGTAGGAGGGGCCAAAGGAGGAGGTGTTGCATTGCTTGTCCGAGAAAATCTTATGGCAGTGCTTTGGAAGGATAGATTAGAGAGCTCCTCTAGGGAGACTATTTGGGTGGAATTGAGGAATGGGAAGGGTGTAGTAACACTGATAGGAGTGTATTATAGGCCACCTAATGGGGAGCATGAGTTGGAAGAGCAAATGTGTAAGGAGATAGCAGACATTTGTAGTAAACACAAGGTGGTGATTGTGGGAGATTTTAATTTTCCACACGTAGACTGGGAAACTCATTCTGTAAAAGGGCTGGATGGTTTAGAGTTTGTGAAATGCGTGCAGGATAGTTTTTTGCAACAATACATAGAAGTACCGACTAGAGATGGGGCAGTGTTGGATCTCCTGTTAGGGAATGCGATAGGTCAGCTGACAGATGTATGTGTTGGGGAGCACTTCGGGTCCAGTGATCACAATAGCATTAGCTTCAATATAATTAAGGAGAAGGACAGGACAGGACCTAGAGTTGAGATTTTTGATTGGAGAAAGGCTAACTTTGAGGAGATGCGAAGGGATTTAGAGAGAGTGGATTGGGTCAAGTTGTTTTATGGGAAGGATGTAATAGAGAAATGGAGGTCATTTAAGGGTGAAATTATGAGGGTACAGAATCTTTATGTTCCTGTTAGGTTGAAAGGAAAGGTTAAAGGTTTGAAAGCACCATGGTTTTCAAGGGATATTAGAAATTTGGTTCAGAAAAAGAGGGATGTCTACAATAGATATAGGCAGCATAGAGTAAAGGAATTGCTCGAGGAATATAAAGAATGTAAAAGGAATCTTAAGAAAGAGATTAGAAAAGCTAAAAGAAGATACGAGGTTGGTTTGGCAAATAAGGTGAAAGTAAATCCGAAAGGTTTCTACAGTTATATTAAAAGCAAGAGGATAGTGAGGGATAAAATTGGCCCCTTAGAGAATCAGTGTGGTCAGCTATGTGTGGAGCCGAGGGAGATGGGAGAGATTTTGAATGATCTCTTCGGTATTCACTAAGGAGAAGGATATTGAATTGTGTAAGGTGTGGGAAAGGAAGTCAAGGAACCTATGACGATTAAAGAGGTGGAAGTACCGGTGCTTTTAAGAAATTTAAAAGTGGATAAATCTCCGGGTCCTGACAGGATATTCCCCAGGACCTTGAGGGAAGTTTGTGTAGAAATAGCAGGAGCTCTGACGGAGATCTTTACGATGTCATTAGAAATGGGGATTGTGCCGGAGGATTGGCGCATTGCTCATGTGGTTCCATTGTTTAAAAAGGGTTCTAGAAGTAAGCCTAGCAATTATAGCAGTTTGACATCAGTGATGGGTAAATTAATGGAAAGTATTCTTAGAGATAGTATTAATAATTATCTGGATAGACAGGATCTGATTAGGAGTAGCCAGCATGGATTTGTGCGTGGAAGGTCATGTTTGACAAACCTTATTGAATTTTTTGAAGAAGTTACGAGGCATGTTGACGAGGGTAAGGCAGTGGATGTAGTCTTTATGGACTTCAGCAAAGCCTTTGACAAAGTTCCACATGGAAGGTTAGTTAAGAAGGTTCAGTCGTTAGGTATTAATGCTGGAGTAATAAAATGGATTCAACAGTGGCTAGATGGGAGATGCCAGAGAGTAGTGGTGGATAATTGTTTATCGGGATGGAGGCTGGTGACTAGCGGGGTGCCTCAGGGATCTGTTTTGGGCCCAATGTTGTTTGTAATATACATAAATGATCTGGATGATGGGGTGGTAAATTGGATTAGTAAGTATGCCGATGATACTAAGGTAGGAGGTGTTGTGGATAATGAGGTGGATTTTCAAAGCTTGCAGGGAGATTTATGCCGGTTAGAAGAATGGGCTGAACGTTGGCAGATGGAGTTTAATGCTGAGAAGTGTGAGGTTCTACATTTTGGCAGGAATAATCCAAATAGAACATACAGGGTAAATGGTAGGGCGTTGAGGAATGCAGAGGAACAGAGAGATTTAGGAATAACAGTGCATAGTTCTCTGAAGGTGGAGTCTCATGTAGATAGGGTGGTGAAGAAGGCTTTTGGGAATGCTGGCCTTTATAAATCAAAGCATTGAGTACAGAAGTTGGAATGTAATGTTAAAATTGTACAAGGCATTGGTAAGGCCAAATTTAGAATATTGTGTGCAGTTCTGGTCACCGAATTATAGGAAAGATATCAATAAATTAGAGAGAGTGCAGAGACGATTTACTAGGATGTTACCTGGGTTTCAGCACTTAAGTTATAGAGAAAGGTTGAACAAGTTAGGTCTCTATTCATTGGAGCGTAGAAGGTTGAGGGGGGATTTGATCGAGGTATTTAAAATTTTGAGAGGGATAGATAGAGTTGACGTGAATAGGCTGTTTCCATTGAGAGTAGGGGAGATTCAAATGAGAGGACATGATTTGAGAGTTAGGGGCAGAAGTTTAAGGGAAACACGAGGGGGTATTTCTTTACTCAGAGAGTGATAGCTGTGTGGAATGAGTTTCCTGTCGAAGTAGTAGAGGCCAGTCCAGTTGTGTCATTTAAGTTAAAATTGGATAGGTATATGGACAGGAAAGGAGTGGAGGGTTATGGACTGAGTGCGGGTAGGTGGGACTAGGTGAGATTAAGAGTTCGGCACGGACTAGGAGGGCCGAGATGGCCTGTTTCCGTGCTGTGATTGTTATATGGTTATGTTATATGTTATGGTAAGATCTGTAGGTATTTGGCCCTGTGAGTCTTACATTTGCTTCATGCTGTCTTTTATCTTTTGTACTATAAATAGAAGCAGAAATTTGGAAAAAATGATTAAGATTGAAAAGTTATATACAACAGCATTCAGACTGCAATATTCATTAATTAAAGCACCAGCATGCAGCTGCACTGTTCAAGCCAAAGACGTGTACCTTCAGTGAAACCGATAAACATGATTGGAGATGTGGCAAATGACTAGCTTTACTTACTCCTTGGACCAAGTAACTCAAAGAAATAGATGAGATAAGCAGATCATGAAAATGCTTCCTTTTATTGTCAACTGTTGCATTAAGGTTTAGGTGCAGTAACTGCAATTTTAACAGTGGGTGGGATGGTGAACGCAACACTGAAGGCTGTTTGAACAAATGACAGCATTAGGCATATAATTTGCAATGTGTTAATACAGTTTTTGATTAGTCTTTACAAAAATAATGGCTCGGGTGACCAGATTATGTGTTGGAAATTAAAGGTTTGCAATAGGAATGAAATGAGTACTTCCTATCATATAGCTATTTCAGCTAAATCATGTGTTAAGATTTCTTAAGATCATCATAAAAGATGAACATTATAACTCTGTTACTATCTCTGACTACTAATTAATAGGAAATGTAGGGAAATTGTTTTCCTGTGTTTCATTACTGGAAACATCCAGTAACTTTCAGTTGCACTTTTGAGAAAAATGCCTCATTAATTTTGATCCATATTGACTCCTAATCTCTCTTGCAATACGCACAAAATGCAGGAGGAACTCAGCAAGTCAGACCACATCTGTGGAGGGGAACTGTCATCATTTTGGGCTGAGAGCATTATTTGTAGAATTTCTTGTGCTTATAATCAGCTTGTTTTGATTTCTCATAATATGAAATATTTTTTTCCAAGTCAACCCTGTGTCAGGGTGCTGAAGCAGGGACCCAGTTTCAGACCAAGTACTGTGTGCACTGCGATATTTACTGAGTAGCAAATCCAGAGGGGTAACAAGGTCAGTGTCAAAGTTCAGGTGGAGATCAAAAATTCCAGAGAAATCCAAAAACCAGAATCGGGTGACAGGCAGAGTCAATATTCGGATGGACAGAGTTCAGATACGAATACTGGAAAGGCTCAGGAAAACTCACTGGCACAATCTGGCAACAAACAGGTGAAAACACAGGAGTGAAATGAGCAATAAACAGAGAGGCAGATGATAGGTGGAGAAGTGGCAGCAAAACAGAAAATAATGAGAAGGCAGAGTACTCAGTAACACAGGGGCCGGAGTAGAGCAGGAGCGGCCACGGGGCATGAAAACAACAGCACATGGCAATACAAAACCACAGACTGACGGCCAGGGGAAAAGACACAATAAGACAGAGTTCAGCTGGAGGTACTGACATATGTAAATATTTCAGATCATTCACACTCTGTCTCATACTCATGAAAACTAGGTAAATTTATGTAATTGATGCTCACAAAGTAGATTTCCAAACCTGCGTTACATCAGTGTTCAACTTCCCATAGCTCCTTGATGTAATATTTATGTTCCCTATCTAAATGGTACATACAGTTAACATTTACCAACCAACCTGCGATTCAGTTGTTACATCACCATACGTGGTTCTCTGTAACAGTAGGTGGTAACATTTCACCTTCCCCAGGACATACTGGTGTAATTCTACACTGCCTTCAGAGACAGCATCCTCAAACCAAGCCACCAGCTTGGTTTGGTGCAACATTCTCTTGTGATTTATGAAAACTACAGCAAACTGTCTGGCCAACAGAAAAAGCTGTTTGTTGTTGCATGAATGAAGTCACTGGGGGAAAAGTACTCAGAGATACAAAGCAGCTTCTTTATTTGACAAAACAGGGTACAACAGGCATCATATGGAGACGCAGACTGTGGAAAAGGCTGTAGCACTACACACATTTTATGTGGTCCAGAACAAAGAAAATTCAGGACGATTCAAACAGACCCATATTTTACAATCTTCCCGTCATCACACACCCAAAACAAGCGTTACTGAGTGGCAGCCATTGAATTGGAATGTTGATTGGACTCCTGCATATGCAGACCGTCAGCTAAGTGCCTGTTTCCTGGTCTGTGAACCTATTCAGAGCGGCATTAAAATCAAACCCACAATCCATACTCAGATGTGAAGACTGGTGGCCAAAGTTACTTGCTTAATGTGAATGTGAATAAGGTGCCCACCATCACTGCAGAACTTGTATGTATCCAGGGCAAAGAAGGAGGCAGGAAAAGTAAATGCAGACACTACCCACTCAGCATACTGGCTTTTCCAAAAGCTCCCCTCTGGAAAACATTATAGGGCTATTTAATCAAAAGACCACACCATTCCTCACAGTTAATCTGAGCAGCCACGCTAATTAGCCTCACCCCCTCCATCTATTACCCCTGCCACTACACTGCACTGTCAACATGTTAAACTACTTTTTATATTGGTGTAAATGCATGCTGGTATTTAAGTACTTGCACACATTTGTTGCATATATATTAACCTCTAGATTTATTTCTTTATTCGTTATAATTGTTGAATTTTGATTTTTGTTACATGTTGCACCCTGACCAACACACCACAGCAAGTTCCTGATACATGTAAATATATGCGGTGAATAAAGTTGTGCCTTGATCCTTCATACGGAGACCGGCTACTGACGACAGCACAAGTAGCACGTGAACACGAAGTTGCTTCACCTTGTTGGTAAGAAGTGCAAAAGGCAATCACCGTGTTAACGCCGAGCTGCAGTACTTGGAAGTAGACGGATATACGTAGCCATGCTGGTAACGCATAGGTCTTGACTCCCGCTATTAATCCCTTCGGCTAGTGCTGGCTACAGCGGTGTGAATTGAAGTCGTGACTTCCAATAACCACAACTTTGCTTTAACCCAGCGTATGATCAGTCTGTGGAGAGATTTCTCATTGATTCCCGTTGTCTTCGTTAAATAGGATTCATTCATACTATACCCATCAAACACAGCTTTGAGGGGCAGTTACTCCCACCCCAGCTTTGAAACTCGGCACTCTCTCCAAGCAGTGGAGAGACCTCAGCCAAACACGAACTGATTACAAACAAGAGAAACACACACACACACACACAAACAAAATGCTGGAGGAATTTAGCAGGCCAGACATCTACGGAAAAGAGTAAACAGTCGATGTTTCAGGCCGAGACATCGATTTTTTACTCTTTTCCATAGATGCTGCCTGATCTGCTGAGTTCTTTTGGCATTTTGTGTGACCGATTACAGGTTTTTGGTAAACTGATTATAGGTTTGTTCACTTTTAAAATTTGTATTGCATTTTCATTTTATAGAATGAAAACGGTTCGTTTTGTTATGAAGGCAGGGCGGAAGCAGCGCCAGATTTGGCTAAATTTCAGTAAACACTGCCACCTGTTGGATATCGCACAGACTCACAGGTGGCGGAGACTTGAGCGGTGCAGACGACGATAAGTATTTTACCAATAGTTTGCACTGCTTCTCTGACTCACTGCAGTCAAATCTTTCCGTGTCGTTGATCGGTACTTCCGAAATTCAGGAAGGAAAGACTCAGTGGTTCTGCTGTGACGTTCTGGGAGTGGTGAGTGTTGATAGCCGAACAGGTGCAGAGTCTGTAGCGACGCCTGCAGAGGTGACTAATTCGCCAGAGTTAGAAGTGGCAGACAATTTAATAACTACTATGCGTTCCTCACGAATTTGAACCACTTCACGAAGTTTCTTTCTATAACAAAACTTTCGATATTCTAAAATTTAATATAGGGGACGGAGCCCACACGTCTCAGTGCAGAGGAAGATATCACATTCAATATACCAGCAAATCTGACAATTGAACCCTGAGGTTTGCACTTGATCATTTGGCTACCTATTGGATGGATCGGCTGTAACGTCTTATCGCTGTCGGCATTACAATAATCAAATGCGATGTTTCTACCGCAGATGTGTGTAAGTGTAAGACATTATGTGGTCGAACCGCAGTTACCTCTCACCGACTAATGGTAATTTTTGTCCTGTCTCCTTTGCCCCAGACT
Organism: Hypanus sabinus; assembly: GCF_030144855.1. NCBI lineage: Eukaryota > Metazoa > Chordata > Chondrichthyes > Myliobatiformes > Dasyatidae > Hypanus > Hypanus sabinus. Next base: position 146,744,233 of record NC_082715.1, on the reverse strand, counting down.
CCATCGCTTTGTTCCCTTTCCTTCTCTCAACCCGAATTTTTCCTCTCTCTCTCCCTCTCTCTCTCCCCCCCTCTCTCTCTATCTCTCTCTCTCACTCACACACACACACACACACACACACACACACACACACACACACACATACACACGTTCCGTCTTTACTCATCTCCAGAAAACCACCCTTCGCTCATCTTCCCATCCAGCACATTCCTTTTACCCCCAAAGTCCCAACTTCCAAAGTGCTTCCTGTCCCAGAAATACCATGAACAACACTTCCTCTCCATCCAATCCTTCTCTCCCCTCCCTCTTCCCAACACAGACTCCTCCACCCCATTCCCTTTTCTTACTAATCACAACCTTCCCAAATTGCTTGGTGTGCCAACGGCTAGCGGCTAGTTGGGTGGGGGGAGGAGAGATGTATTTTCTTGCAGGAGTGAAGTCATGCTGTCATCCGAATCTGTGATGGCAACTGTTGGCCGCGCTAATGCTTGTGAACGGTAGGAGGAGCTGTGGTGTAAAATTGAAAGCTCTGAGCCAGGTGGTTGACACCCTCTTTAAACATTGTAAATGGCAGACCGCTATACAGTATTTGGCCGTTGGCTTGGAATGTCATAAAAAAGATCTCCTCGCCTATTGGAGGTTAAGTAGAGGCTGGCCAGTCACTTCGGTCTGAAAAGTTTAGTTCGTTTCTTATTCAACTCATGCATTCCAGTATTTTCTGTTTTAATTTTCGATTACCAACGTTATTATTTTGTAGACTGGGGAAAAATACACACGAAGGACAACAAATACCGTTTCTGGTCTTTAATTCCTTTGTTTTAGATGATTTATGGCAGAAAGAGGGAATCAAAATAAAAACGACAAAACGACTTAAAAAAAAGCAGTTCTCAGGTTAATTTCGGTCCACACCCTTGTTATGCATGCAGTATGAAAATAAATAAAACAAACTATTCAACACCAATACGGTAGTGGCAATTCTAAAAAAAAATGTACAAACAACATTAGAATCCCACCAATCCTGTACCTTATAGACTACATCAAAAATAATAATAAATACATATCATCGTAAGTAAGATATTGGCACACACGTGCTTAACTTCCAAACACATGCAGGTTAGACCCTGAAATGAATTCTCCTTGCTCACGTTACTAGGCCGATAAGGAACTTTGCACGACCACGCTATCCAGCGCCGACACCTTACTCGCGAAACTCTCAAGCATCCGTATGTAAAACATGTCAAATTACCGATATTCTAGATTTACAAACATGTAAACGAATTTACATGGATATCATCAAATATTTTGCGCATTTCCTCACCATACGACTAGCATTCGACGTTGTTTTTGCAACTCTTTACTTCTACTCCACTTGTGCATAATGACATCATCGTTTTCTCTTCAAGGCACAGGCAGTACCAGGGTGAATCATGTGCCACGAATTACAGCTTCTACCCCAGCCAGCTCAGAGAGGGGCTTCCAGCATTCTGATCTCAAGCATTATGTTAGCGGCTTAATTATGCAGCCTCGAACACGAGAAAAATCTGCAGATGCCGGAAATCTAAGTAACATGCACAAAGTCAGCAAACGAAGCAGCGTCTATGGAAAAAAGTAAACAGTCGATATTTCCGACCGAGACGTCGACTGTTTGATCAAGAGATTCAGTTGTTGTTCAGATCAAACATCGGAATGGAGAAGAAGTATGATCTAAGTGACTTTGACCTTGGAATAATTGTTGGCGCAAGTCGGGGTGCTTTGAATATCTCAAAAACTGCTGATCTCCTGGGACTTTCACAAACAACGTTCTCCAGTGTTTACTCGTTGGTGCAAAAAAAAACGCAACACATCTAGCAACGGGCAGTTCTGTGAGGAGAAAGTACCTTGTTAACGAGAGGAGTCTGAGAAGAGTGGGCGGCCAGAGTAGTTCAAACCGACTGGGAGGTGAAAATTTTTCAAATAACCCCGCATTACAACAGGTGCGCGTTAAGAGCGTCTCTGAACGCACTACACGTCGACGTGGATTGGTTACCGCAGCAGAAGTTTACGAATATACACTCAGTGGCCACTTTTTGCTGCAGGAAGTACTTAATAAAGGGGCCACTGGGTAGACGTGGGTTCCAGGATAGTCATTAATTAAAATTATTGCGAGGCAGAAATTAACCAATTATTGTATAAGCCATTTTGCAGAAGGCATGTTTGTAATAACTTTCAAATCAAGCCGAGACAGACTGATTCCTAAATGATGCAAATTTAGAGGTTTGGTTGTCAATAAAGGGGAAACTTTAGGCCACTGATCTGTTGAATAGACAAATGACAAAAGCAATTTAGATCGGGGAATACACAAAAATGGAGATGGAGAACGGATCATGTTGTTCACGTCCACAGAACACTCAAGACTAATATGTACTGGATAGTGGATTAATGGGTCTTTATAAATTGTGCCGTGATTAGATTAGGTTTAAATAGGTGGGTAGCTGCCGGGGGTGAGGGGTGCACCACTCATTGAGCCAGAAGACCTATTTTGCTGTGTATCTTTAAATAAAATATCAATCAATATCTCAGCAGGTGAGACAGCGTCTATGGAAATGAATAAACAGTCCTGACGAGGTGCCTCGGCCCAAAATGTTCACTCTTCACTCATTTCCATAGAGGCTGCCTGAGCTCCTCCAGCGTTTTCCGTGTGTTGCCTTGGATTTCCAGTATCTGCGGAACCTCTTGCGTTTGTAACCACAAAGACCACTTACTTTTAGCAGAGGAGTCAAGCATGGGGGTGGGAGCAGTGTGGATCTATTGATAGGAGGATTAGAGGGCAGATCAAGGAAATTATATCACCCCAGATGTGGTAGAGGTTTGGAACTCACGGTCTGAAAGGGTGGGGGTAGAGGAAGAAATTCTCAATACACTTACAAAGTACATGGGTATCACTCAAAGTACAGTGACCCGCAGGGCAATGCATCAGGTACTGTACCAGCACAAGTATGATGGGCAAATGGCCTCCTTCAGTAAAGAGAATTTTCTATGATTCGTCATCAGAAGATATTTGAAACAGGTTTCCTTGCTTCTAACCATACAAAATAATTTTTGCTATCTTTTAACATACAAATATTTAATAATTTCTTCCATTTTCAACAGATGATTATTATTTCCTCACATCGCCTTTCACATTGGGATCTTTAGGAGAGAGTACCCATCCTTTAATTGTATGGCATTGTATTTCTGTTAAAGGTGTTCCCATCACTTTCAACAAGACTTTAAAATGGAAATAGGCCACGTATTTTTTTAGATATTGGGAATGATTTCTATGCTGCTCTCCACACAAGGCACACAAGATGGTGGATTCTCAAGTTACCGCTGATGCACTCCCATCCAGCTGTCTATTTGTGTAGTTTCCCAGATGAACAACACTTCGAGGGTATTAATAACTCTGCCTAGGCCACCATGGCTTTTAAGAAGTAGCTCTTGAACTGACTGAAAAAGTAAGCTGCCCCCACCCAGATTACAGAATGGGAACCAGATACCAATGTTTTGGGGCTGCTGTACCTCTCAATAAGACCATGACTGATTCTACCTCCTAGCCAACATGCCTCCACATTCCTTATGCATGCCTTGTCCAACTCTAGTGTTTCAACACCAATCTAGCCCATCAGTTATTATGCATCAATGTTAGAAACTCTCACGAGAAATCTACTCCGAATTGATAGTTCTTTTCTGTTTTTTTAAAGGGTCAGAAATATATCGGAATAAATGTAGGGATAAATTTAATATGCTTCAAAACAATCTTACTTCAGTGGTTGGTAAGTTGATGGAGAAGATCCTGAGAGGCAAGATTTATGAACATTTGGAGAAGCATAATATGATTCGGAAAAGTTAGCATGGCTTTGTCAAAAGCCGGTCTTGCCTTACAAGCCTGATTGAATTTTTTGAGGATGTGACTAAACACATTGATGAAGGTAGAGCAGTTGAGAAAATAAGGGGGCATGGGATCCATGGAGATATTGATTTGTGGATCCAGAACTGACGCCCACAGAAGGCAAAGAGTGGTTGTAGTTGCGTTATATTTTGCATGGAGGTCAGTGACCAGTGGTGGGCCTCAGGGATTTGTTCTGGGACCCTTACTCTTTGTGATTTTTATAAATGACCTGGATAAGGAAGTGGAGGGATTGGTTAGCAAATTTGCTGATAACACAAAGGTTGGGGGTGTTGCGGATAGCGTGGAGGGCTGTCAGAGGTTACAACAGGACATTGATAGGATGCAAAACTGGACTGAAAAGTGGCAGATGGAGTTCAACCCAGATAAGTGTGAGGTGATTCATTTTGGTAGGTCAAATATGATGGCAGTGTGGAAGATCAGAGAGATCTTGGGGTCCAAGTCCATAAGATACTCAAAGCTGCTGTGCAGGTTGACTCTGTGGTTAAGAATGCATATGGTGCATTGGCCTTCATCAATCGTGGGATTGAACTTAGGAGCCGAGAGGTAATGTTGCAGCTGTATCAGACCCTGGTCAGACCCCACTTGGAGTACTGTGTGCAGTTCTGATCACCTCACTACAGGAAGGATGTGGAAACCATAGAAAGGGTGCAGAGAAGATTTACAAGGATGTTGCCTGGATTGGGGAGCATGCTTTATGAGAATAGTGGAGTGAACTCGGCCTTTTCTCCTTGGAGCGATGGAGGATGAGAGGTGACCTGATAGAGGTGTACAAGATGCTGAGAGGCGTTGATTGTGTGGATAGTCAGAGGCTTTTTCCCAAGGCTGAAATAGCTAGCATGAGAGGGCACAGTTTTAAGGTGCTTGGAATTAGGAACAGAGGAGATGTTGGGGTAAGCTTTTTACACAGAGGTTGGTGAGAGCATGGAATGGGCTGCTGGTGACAATGATGGAGGCGGAAATGACAGGGTCTTTTAAGAGACTTCTGGGTAGGTACATGGGGCTTAGAAAGTTAGAGGGCTATGGTAAGGGCATGTTCGGCACAGCTTTGTGGGCCTAAGTTCCTATATTGTGCTGTAAGTTTTCTATGTTTCTATGTTTCAAAACAATCTGGTGGAACATGTGTTTTTGTTTCTGCTATGCGGATTTATAACCGCTCTGCACTATCCAATTAATAATAGGAGTTACTGTAATTTCAGGCTGCAAGGGTAGAGCAATGACGATTCAAAAACGTGTAATGGAATTTCTGGGTCATATACCTGCATTTCTTCAAGCAATTTCTTGTTCAGTTGTAATTAGGTTGGAATATTAACAATGATCCTTTGGAGCACTAACAGAAGAATGCCTGAGTTCCACAACAGGTCTCCGCGGTGGTTCACAGCCGGCATCGCATTACAAGCCCCCTTATATTCATAGCTGTTTAAAGTTTACTACAGCAGCTAAACTTCTGTCTTGTGAATAGACTCAACTGCCATTGGAAAAAAGACCCAAAGTATGAATTTTGCTTTTCAAAATTGCTCATTGGTTCACTTCCCATTCTAGGCAGTATTCTTAAACTGGAATTTAATTCACACAAATTCAATTAATTCTGGTGCCAAAAACACGCTCAGGCTTTATAGTACGGCTCCCTTTGTCTTGATGTTGGTTGTCTACTTTCATGGCAAAAAAAATTCACTTTGTTGTTATGGGCCAAGATTCATAGTCCTATTTGTGCAAAACGACGTATTTCCTTCTTTAACTGCACTGAAAACCCCACAATGATTTCAGGACAATTGAGAACTTTCATTGTCTTTCATTCTGATACTAGCAAAGAAAAAGCAAACAAAGGCAAAGGCAATATTTGGAAACGACGTGTTTTTCTGCTGCTCCAAGAAATGGACTGTAGTTTCACAACTACGCCGGCAGATGGCGCTGCTACACCGTCTAACTGCGAAAGAAGCAAAATCAAATTCAGTAGAAATACCGTCTGAATAGCACAGGAAGTTCTAGCGGATGTACAATTCGAGTAGCAAGTGTTTCCTGTGATCAAGACAATGTTCCCAATACTGTAACACCGAAATAATGCAGGCAATGCTGGAAAGCCACCACAGTAGACGGAGAGAGCAGTAGCGGTTCAGCTCAGTAACTTTCGATCAGAGCTCTCTAAGTTGTTTCTCAGGAATAAAGTAGAAATCCTTTAATGAATACCCATATCGATTTTTATTTCTGAAGGCAGAAAACTTATAGAAACTTTGTGTGTGCAACATGTGCTCCACTGGCGACGTTCAAGATGGAATGCATTCCACATAACTCGTTTCACATAACGTGAACAAAGCAGACCTTCATTAAGCCATTCTTAATTCTAAAGAGAGATAATCCTCTATGACCAAATTTCAGGGAATTTTAAATGGAGAACTTTGGTGAGATCCTAACTATAACTATCGAGATGCCGAGATGCTGAAAATATCGTGGACAGCACATTTAGTGAGTTGGTCACACCGCAGTTTAAGGATCTAAGGAAAGATAGGGAATGGGTGACCAACAGGAAGAGTAGTAGCAGGAAGTTAGTACAGGAGTCTCCTGCGGTCATCTCCCTCCAAAACAGATATATCGCTTTGGAGGTACACGAGTGAATCTGCAGATGCTGGACATAAATAAAAACAAAAAATGCTGGCAGAACTCAGCAAGCCAGACAGCATCTATGGGAGGAGGTAGTGACGACGTTTCGGGCCGAAACCCTTCATCAGGAGCGAAGTAACATGGGATGGTGGAAAGGGGATAAGAGGTGGGGGGAGGGATGAAGTAGAGAGCTGGGCAACTCCCTTATCCATTCATTCCCCCCCCCCCCCATCCCTCCCCACCGACCTCCCTCTGGGCACTCATCCCTGCAAACGGAAGAAGTGCTACACCTGCCCCCACACTTCTTCCCTCACCACCATCCCAGGCCCCAGACAGTCCTTTCAGGTGAGGCACCACTTCACCTGCGAGTCAACTGGGGTGATGTACTGTATCCGGTGCTCCCGATGTGGCCATTTACACATTGGGGAGACCCGCCGCAGACTGCGAGACCGTTTCGCCGAACACCGGCGCTCAGTCCTCCAGCAGTGGCGGGATCTCCCTGTGGCCACACACTTCAATTCCACAGACCACTCCCACTCCGATATGTCTGTCCATGGCCTCCTCTACCGTCAAGATGAGGCCGTGCGCAGGTCGATGGAGCAATACCTTATCTCCCGCCTAGGTAGCCTCTTGCCTGCCGGACTCACAGACTTCCGTTGATACCCCTGCCCCCCTTACCCCCATCCCTATCTATTATTTTAGTCTGGTTCTCTTTCTCTCTCTTTTTTTCCCCCCTCACTATAATCTTCCCCCAGCCCTACCTGTCTTTCTCTTTTATTTCCCATAATTCTCCACCTTCCCCCTAGCCCATTTCGCTCCAGCCTATCACTTCCCAGCCCCCACTTCTTATCCCCTCTCCACCATCCCATGTTACTTCACTCCTGATGAAGAGTTTTGGCCCGAAACGTCGTCACTACCTCCTCCCATAGATGCTGCCTGGCCTGCTGAGTTCTGCCAGCATTTTTTGTTTTTATATCGCTTTGGAGTCTGTTGGGGGAGATGGCTCATCAGGTGAAGGCAGCAGTAGCCAGGATCATGGCAGCGTAGGTGGCTCTGCTGTGTATGAGGGCAAGTAAATGAGTGGCGGAGCTGTTGTGGTAGGGGTTTCCATGGTAAGGGGAATAGAGAGAAGCTTCTGTGGCTGCAAACAGGACTCTCATATGGTGTGTTGCCTCCCGGGTGCAAGGGTCCGAGATGTCTCGGAGAAGCTGCAGGGCATTCTGAAAGGGGAGGGTGAGCAGCCAGCTGTCGTGGTGCATGTAGGTACTAACGATATAGGAAGAAAGCGGGATGAGGTCCTACAGGCTGAATGTAGGGAGCTAGGAGATAAATTAAAGAGTAGGACCTCAAAGGTAATCATCTCAGGATTATTACCAGTGCCATGTGCTAGCCAGAGTTGGAATAGCAGGATAGCTAGAATGAATATGTGGCTTGAGCGGTGGTGCAGGAGGGAGGGTTTCAGATTCTTGGGGCATTGGAACCGCTTCTGGGGGAGGTGGAGCCGGTACCGTCCGGATGGTCTCCATCTGGGCAGGGCCGGGATCAATGTCCTAGGGAGATTGTTTGCCAGTGCTGTTGGGGAGACTTTAAACTAATATGGCAGGGGGGGGGGGGTGGGAATCCACACAGAAAAGAAGAGGGAAGTGATGCAGAGACCAAAGCTAGAGTTGGTGAAGAAAAAAGTAAGAGTAGAGCGCATGAAAGTAAAAAGCAAAAATCGCGCAGTTCACTAGATTCTAAAAGGATAATGAGTATAAAGGTATTTTATCTAAATGCCCTTTGTGTTAGAAACAAGGTTCGTGAACTTGTGGCACAGATCAGTACCAAGGCATATGATTTAAAAGCGCATGTGTACAAAATCGCAAAGAGTATTGGGAGACTGGAAAATTGGGAAAAGTTTTAAAAAGCAACAGAGAGCAACTAAACAAGAAATAAAGAAAAGGAAGATACAGTATGAAAGTAAATTAGCACAAAATATAAAAACAGATAGCAAAAGTTTTTATAAATATATAAAACGGAAGAGGGTGGCTAAAGTCAATATAGGTCCCTTGGAAGACGAGAAGGGGAAATTGATATTGGGTGATAAGGAAATAGCGGAGGCATTGAATGACTATTTTGTGTCGGTCCTCACGGTGGAGGACACGTTTAATATGCTAAAGAAGGATGTTATGCACGAAATCGGAGGCGAGAACCTCGATGAAATCACTGTCACTAAAGAGATAGTAATGAGCAAACTAGAGAGCCTGAAGGTAGATAGGTCCCCTGGTCCTGATGGGATGCATCCCAGGGTGCTGACGAAATTGGCGGAGGTTATAGTAGACGCGTTGGTAATCATTTATCAAAATTCTCTAGACTCTGGGCAGGTCCCGGCGGATTGGAAGACATCAAATGTTACGCTACTTTTTAAAAAAGGATGTAGGCAAAAGACGGGCAAGTATAGGCCAGTTAGCTCCAGGTCTGTAGTCGGAAAAATGCTTGAAGCTGCCACTGAGGAAGAAATAGCGAAACATTTAGAAAGGAGTGGTTCCATTAGACAGACGCATGGATTCAGAAAATGCAGGTCCTGTTTGACAAACTCTCTGGAGTTCTTTGAGGACAGGATGAGTGCAGTGGATAGAGGGGAACAGGTGGATGTCATATACTTGGATTTCCAGAAGGCGTTCAACAAGGTGCCACACAAGAGACTTATAAATAAGATACGGATGCATGGAGTCAGAGCAAGTGCATTGGTATGGATAGTGGATTGGTTAACCAATAGAAGGCAGAGAGTTGGTATAAATGGCTGTTTTTTCCGGTTGGCAGTGAGTGGTGAGTGGGGTGCCACAGGGGTCAGTGCTGGGCATTTACAGTTATGATTTGGAAGAGGGACTGAGTGCAGCGTAGCAAAATTTGCTGATGACGTTAAACTTAGTGGAAAAGCAAACTGTACCGAGGATATGGAGAGTCTGCAGAGGGATATAGATAGGTTAAGTGAGTGGGCCAAGGTCTGGCAGATGGAATGCAAAGTTGGTAAATGCGAGATCATCTACTTTGGAAGGAATAATAGAAGAGCAGATTATTATTTAAATGGTGAACGATTGCAGGATGCTTTTGTGCAGAGGGACTTGGAAGTGCTTGTTCATGAATCGCCAAAAGTTGGCTTGCAGGTACAACAGGTTATTAAGAAGGCAAACAGAATGTTGGCCTTCATTGCTAGAGGGATTGAATTCAAGAGCAGCGAGGTCAAACTGCAACTATACAGGGTACTGGTGAGGCCGCACCTGGAGTACTGCGTGCAGTTCTGGTCTTCATACTTGAGGAAGGATATACTGGCTTTGGAGGCAGTGCAGAGGAGGTTCACCTGTTTGATTCCAGGGATGAAGGGGTTAACCTATGAGGAGAGATTGAGTCACCTGGGACTATACTCTCTGGAGTTCAGAAGAATGAGAGGGGATCTTATAGAAACACACAAAAATTTGAAAGGGATAGATAAGATAGAAGTAGGAAAGATGTTTTCATTGGTAGGTGAGACTAGAACGTTGCCTCAAGATTCAGGGGAGTAGATTTAGGATGGAGATGAGGAGAAACTGTTTTTCCCAGAGAGTGGTCAATCTGTGGAATTCTCTACCCAGGGAAGCAGTTGAGGCTTCTTCACTAAATATATTTAAGAAACAGTTAGATAGGTTTTTACATAGTAAGGGAATTAAGGACTATGGGGAAAAGACAGGTAGATGGACCTGAGTTTACGGACAGATTAGCCATGATGGCCTACTCCTGCTCCTAGTTCTTATGTTCTTAACCGTAATAAAAACAGATAAATGTGGGATAGTAGTGTTTGTTTTGACAAGTCATTGCAAGTCTGTACAGGAGGGGTGCAGTAGTTTTGTTGGCTGCTCACTCTGCAGAGCGTAATCACTCCTTGGCATTACGGGGGCTACAAAGAAAAGAGCCATCAGGATCGTCCCGGTGGCTGCTGAGCTAGTCTCCAGATAGCTATGGATCAAGAGGCGTGGACCAATGCTGCTGGAACACACGCCGGGGCCTGATCATCTTGGGTGGGTCGCTTGGGCGAGAGTGTCTGATGTTCACAACTCTGATGACGTGTCCCAGCGCATCCTCGGAAATGTCTCAGCTACAAAACTGTTCATGGAGAGCTCAGAGTTTGTAAACAAGGGCAGGACAATTTAACATATTGAACATTTTCATTATGGACTTTTAAGGTCTATATATGACTGGTGATACAATTGAATTTCTTGAGTAATCCTAACGCATCGATCAGCAGAATATTATTTATAAAGATGTCTTGAATGCATCTGATAAAATCCTACTTGCTAATTAAAAGCCAACCCTGTAAAGTATTGACCTGTAAGGAAACAGAAGACTGAGGGTTGAAATATTGAGCAACACACACAAAGCTCAGCAGGTCATGCAGCACCTATAGAGGGGAATAAACTGTCGACGTTTCCCAGCGAGGCCATTCAGGATTTGCCCCTTCTGCTGAATCCCTTGCGGTAATTAATATTGAGATAGATTTTGCGTTTTGGTGCACTAAAACTGTGAATCCTATCCTCAATATGGTATTTCCTGATCCTCCAAATAGCAACATCGAGGTGCCTTCTGAAGGATTATCGTAACGGGAACCATCGCCCATCTCTCCATCGCCCCCACCCCCCGTTCTCTATTTTCGTACAGCCATAGAACAACAGCTACTTCTCTGCTTCTATTATTCTGGCATCTTACACACATTGAAGTATATTTGCTTCATATCTCTCAGCCACATAGAGCCTAGCGCCTGGAATCTCATCGCTCAATCTCATCACTTCTTTTTTAGGACGTTTTCTGAAATCCGAAGCTTTAACCAAACCCTAAAATGTAATGAAAGGTCAGACCCACGAAATGTTATTTTCTTTTTAAATATCTCTTCAGCCGCGTCTAAAGACTAAGTAAGCATTTGCAGCCTTTCTGTTTTTAATTTTGCTTTCAGGTTTCTAGACGCATATTATGCGTCTCCCTTTGGTTTTTTTTCCGATTTCCATGCGAGTCGGTGAATAATTTTGTTTCATAATGCACCACACGAGCGTCTTAGAATGGTTCTGCTGTTTTAAAGGAGCTATATAACTGTCCGGTGTTGCTTTCTACTGCTGTACTTTCTTCGTATACAGCATCAGCACTTAGTTATTAGCAAGGTGTGTGCTAGCTGCTGTCCATCAGCATCTCTCATCAAGGACTGTCACCATCCAGGCCATGCTCTCTTCTCGTTACTACCATCGGGAAGAGGATACAGGAGCCTCAGATCCCACACCACTAAGTTGAGGAACAGTTATTACCCGACAACCATCAGACTCCCGAACCAGCGTGGATAACCTCACTGACTCTACAATCTACAGACTCACTTTCAAGGGCTCTCCAGCTCATGCTCTCAGTATTAGTTATTGACATCATTTGTCTTCTTTTGAACATTGGTTGTTTCTCAGTCTTTGTTTAAGTGCAGTTTTTCCATAGCCTTTCTTTATTTTTCTGCAAATGCCTGCGAGAAAATTACTCTCAAGGTAGTATATGGTAACCTATAGATACTGGGATAATATATTTACTTTCACTTTGACGAATGGCAGTTCAAGGACCGAAAAGTAACAAGTGATTGGAATGTGCAAGAGTTCTGGGTGGAATTTTGCAGCTTTCTTGGAGTAATTATTGGGATTATACAGATAGTGCTGTAAAACCGCTAATGAAAGGAAACAGACAGATAAGGATTTTAACTGCGGCATTCGATGACCAGATACAATGGTCACTCGGGTATTCTGTTTTTGCAGGACATAAAGCTGTAAAAAAGAGCACTGAAATAGCCAAGTTTTCTGATTACAATGGCATGAAAGGTTGCTGCAACTGCAGCTGGGGAGAGCAACCGACCGTCGACACGCCTGTGGTCTCAGTTGAGAGGGATAGCTGACGCCCTTCGCTTTCGCCTCGATGCTTCAATCTTCCTCGACGCTTCAAAATGGAATCGATCATGACCCTGCGCCTCACCTCTGGCCTTTTCCACACGTCAGCTCGCGTTCTCGGTCCTTTGCGCGTCTCTGTTTCTGGTCTTGTTCACCAGGCAGCTCTCCGGACTCAGCAGAGCGTAAGATCATTCGATCAAACCGCAATCTGCGTGTCACGGACTTCAACAGTTTCCGTAACACAATCAAGACAAGATGAGCAAGCAGAAGACGTCGAGGACATGAAATAATTGAAGTCATTGGCTGTCAGAAGAATGTTGCCCGAGGAATCTTCGTTCGCTGGCGCCATCTTGACCGGAAGAGTCAAGATGTTTCAAGTGTACTGCAATTCCATACTATTTATTGCTAAGAAATCATGCCTTTTGCTTAAAATCTCCTCCAATCCGCCGGTAGTGTTGTTTAAGTTTCATTTACAAAATTTGATCTCGATACGCTGAATGCAACTTTGACATTGGAGAAAAGCTTTAAACGCACAGTACAGGTTCCGGACTATGGTTTCTATGATATCAAATGCAACTTTAGAATTAATGCGACCATTCCCAGTTCGTGCCCTGACAACGATATATGGACAACGCTTGTGTCACATTTTCTTGGTGCAGTCTCTCAGAATCTGGCATGTCCTGCGTTGGAAGAGATTTGTAGCGAAAGGTTTCGTGCTTTCATTTGACATCTGCTGTGCATAATTCTTCTGACCACACGAAGCTATACCCCAGAAGTGGTTATACTGTCAAGAGTTTCAGGTAGAATTTCATTTTCATTTTTCATTAACAATGACAATGAAGTCACGACAGCGTTTATTTTGAGAAATATTGGAAGACTGCAATGGCAAAGAAAAACAAGCAATGCCGTGGAATCGGCTTACGTGATAGAATTTTGCGTTACATTATTTTTATTCGTTCTTTTAACAGCGAAAGTTCATAACCAGGGCAGATTTAGGAGCCATTCTACCTACATATCACACCCATGATCGAATCCCAGTCGTACAAGATCATTTTGTCATCGTGCGCAAATTTCCGCCTGCTGATTGTTTATTTTTGCTGCAATAAAAAAGACACGCGCTGCGAAATGCCTCACCATTTATTATTAGAAACATAGAAAACCTACAGCATAATACAGGCCCTTCGGCCCACAAAGCTGTGCCGAACATGTCCTTCCCTTAGAAATTATATAGGGTTACCTATAGCCCTCCATTTTTCTGGGCTCTATGTAACTGTCTAGGAGTCTCTTAAAAGACCCTATTGTATCTGCCTCTACCACTGTCATCGGCAGCTCAGTCCACGCACTAACTACTCTCTGTATAAAAAAATACCCCTGACATCTCATTTGTACCTACTCCCCAGCACCGTAAACCGGTGTCTTCTCGTGGCAACTATTTCAGCCCCGGGAAAAAGCCCCTGACTATCCACACGATCAATGCCTCTCATTATCTTGTACACCTCTATCAGGTCACCTTCGCTCCAAGAAGAAAAGGCCGAGTTCATTCCACCTATTCTCATTAGGCATGCTCCCCAATCCAGGCAACATCCTTGTAAATCTCCTCTGCACCCTTTTCTATGGTTTCCACATCCTTCCTATAGTGAGGTGACCAGAACTGCGCACAGTACTCCAAGTGGGGTCTGACCAGGGTGTGATATAGCTGCAACATTACCTCTTGGCTCCTAAACGCAATCCCATGATTGATGAAGGCCAGGGCACCGTATGGTTTCTTAACCACAGAGTCAACCTGCGCAGCAGCTTTGAGTGTCTTATGGACTCGGACCCCAAACTTCCTCTGATCCTCCACGCTGCCAAGAGTCTTACCATTAATACTATATTCTGTCATCATATTTGATCTTCCAAAATGAACCACCTCACTCCATCTGCCATCTCTCAGCCCAGTTTTGCATCCTAACAATCTCCTGCTGTAACCTCTGACAATCCTCCACACTATCCACAACACCTCCAACCTTTGTGTTATCAGAAAACTTACTAACCCATCTCTCCACTTCCTCATCCAGGTCATTTATAAAAATGTCGAAGAGTAGAGGGTCCCAGAACAGATCCCTGAGGCACTCCACTGGTGACTGACCTCCATGCAGAATATGACCCCTCTACAACCACTCTTTGTCTTCTGTAGACAAGCCAGTTCTGGATCCACAAAGCAATGTCCCCTTGGATCCCATGCCTTCTTACTTTCTCAATAAGTCTTGCATGGGGTAGCTTGTCAAATGTCTTGCATTTATCTATATATATATATATACACACACACACTACAACTATTGCTTTAACTTCATCAATGTGTTTGGTCACATCCTCAAAAATTTAATCACGGCCTCCCTTTCACAAAGCCTTGCTGACTATCCCTAATCATATTACACCTCTCCAAATTTTCATAATTCCTGACTCTCAGGATTTTCTCCATCAATTTACCAATCATTGAATTAAGAGTTACTGGTCTATAATTTCCTGGGATAGCTCTACTCCCTTTCTTGAATAATGGAACAACACCAGCAACCCTCCAATCCTCCGGTACCTCTCCTGTCCCCATTGTTGATGTAAAGATAACCGCCCGAGGCTCAGCAATCTCCTCCCTCGCCTCCCACAATAGCCCTGTGGGACATCCACAACATCCCTTCCGGCCCCGGTGACTTATCCAACTTGATGCTTTCCAAAAGCTCCAGCACATCCTCTTTCTTAATATCTACGTGCTCAAGCTGTTCAGTCCACCGCAAGTCATCCCTACAATCGCCAAGATCCTTTTCCGCGGTAAATACTGAAGCAAAGTACTCATTAAGTACCTCTGCTATCTCCTCCAGTTCCACACACACTTTTCCACTGTCACACTTACGAATTATTTTCCCAAGTCTATTGTCAGTGCTGGAATTCCATAAGTTAACTCCAACGGTAATGAAGAAATAACGATCCATTTCCAAACTATAGCAGGATGTGAATGTTAACTGGCGCTTGATGCGCATGTCCTCTTTGGGCTTCAGATTCTGCTGGCATCAGATTCCTGGGAACATTTTCTGGGTTCTAGACTATATTTTCCCTGACTGTTTTGGAATATGTTTTGAGTACATCTCTTTATAAGGTGGGTTAATGTCTATAGGATCCCAGAGGGGTTTCTTCTAAGCAGAAGAACGTAACTTTTACATACGCAAGGTTAACAACTAGGCAATTTGTGTTCGGTGGTTTGGTTTAAAGCAGAAATTTCCCAAAGCATAAAATAATTCACTAATGACCATTATGACTAATGACTACTCGCTTATGGCTACAGCACGTCTCACCAAGAGTCAGTTTAAAAAACAAATATCTTTATAGCAACCTGGAATGGATCCGGAAGACTGGAAAATAACAAATGTCAATCCTGTCTTCAAGAAGGAGAAAGGCAAGAAAAAAGGAAATTCAAACAACAACACACACAAAGTGCTTGTAGAACACAACAGGCCAGGTAGCATCTATAGGGAGAAGCCAGGTTGACGTTTCGGGCCGAGACCCTTTGTCAGGACTAACTGAAAGGAAAGATAGTAAGAGATTTGAAAGTAGAGGGGGGAGGGGGAAATGCGAAATGATAGGAGAAGACCTGAGGGGGTGGGATGAAGCTAAGAACTGGAAAGGTGATTGGCGAAAGTGATACAGAGCTGGAGAAGGGAAAGGAACATGGGATGAGAGGCCTCAGGAGAAAGAAAGGGGGGGGAGCACCAGAGGGAGATGGAGAACAGGCAAGCAACTAAATATGTCAGGGATGGGGTAAGAAGGGGAGGAGGGGCATTAACGGAAATTAGAGAAGTCAATGTTCATGCCATCAGGTTGGAGGCTACCCAGCCGGTATATAAGGTGTTGTTCCTTCAACCTGAGTTTGGATTCATTTTGACAATAGAAGAGGCCATGGATAGACATATCAGAATGGGAATGGGACGTGGAATTAAAATGTATGGCCACTGGGAGATCCTGCTTTTTCTGGCGGACCGAGCGTCGGTGTTCCACGAAACGGTCTCCCAGTCTGCATCGGGTCTCGCCAATATATAAAAGGCCACACCGGGAGCACCGGACGCAGTATACCACCAGCCGACTCACAGGTGAAGTGTCGCCTCACCTGGAAGGACTGTCTGGGGCCCTGAATGGCGGTGAGGGAGGAAGTGTAAGGGCAGGTGTAGCACTTGTTCCGTTTACAAGGATAAGTGCCAGGAGGGAGATCGGTGGGAAGGGATTGGCGGGGGGGGGGGGGGTGGGGGACGAGTGCCAGTAAGTCTGACCTCAGTGCTTGGGAAGATGTTGGAGTCGATTGTTAAGGGTGAGGTCTCAGGGTACTCAAGGGAATGGTTACCTCAAGGGAAAATCTTGTCTGACAGATCTGTTGGAATTCTTTGAAGAATTAACAGACAGGATAGACAGAAGACATCAAGATGACACAGATGAGGCCGCTTAACAAACTACAAGCCTATGACATTACAGAGAAGATTCTACCATGGATTGGCAGGAGAAAAAGAGTGGGAATAAAGAGAGCCTTTTGTGGTTGGCTGCCGGTGACTAGCGGTGCTCCACAGCAGTCTGTGGTGGGACTGGTTCCTTTTACGTTATATGTCAATGACTTGGATGGCAGAATTGATGGCTTTGTTGCAAAGTTCTTGGACGATACGAAGATAGATGGAGGGACAGGTATTTAGTGGAAGTAGAGAGGCTGCAAAAGGGTTTATACAGATTAAGAGAAAAGGCAACGAAGTGGCAGGTGGAATGCTGTGTCGGGAAGTGTATCATCAATGCACTTTGCTGGTAGAAATAAAAGGTAGATGATTTTCTAATTGGAGAGAAATGTTTTAAAATCTGAAGCGCAAAGGAACTTGGCTGTCCTTTTGAAGGATTCCCTAAAGATTAATTTGCAGACCGAGTCAGTGGTGAGGAGGGGAAATGTGATGCTGGCGTTCATTTCAAGAGGACTGGAGTATAAAATGAAGGATATATTTAATGAAGAAGTTTTATAAAACACGGGTGAGACCTCACTTGGGGTATTGTGAGTAGTTTTGGGCCCCTTATCTTAGAAAGGATGTGCTGACACTGGAGAGGGTTCAAAGGAGGATCACGAAAATGATTTCAGGATTGAACGGCTTGTCATATGAAGTGGGTTTGATGACTGTGATCACTAGAGTACTGAAGAATGATGGGAAACCTAACTGGAACCTATAGAATGTTGAAAGGCTTCGACAGAATGGATGTGAAGAGAATGTTTCCTTTGGTGGGAGAGCCTAGAACCAGAGGACACAGCCTCAGAATAGAGAGACGTGATTTCAGAACGGAGATGAGGAGGAGTTTCTTTCACCAGAGAATGGTAAATCTGTGGAATTCGTTGCCACTGGCGGTTGTGGAAGCGAAGAATTCACGAATATTTAAGGCAGAGGTTGACGGATTCTTGATTGGTCAGGGCATGAAGGGATACGGGCAGAAGGCAGGAGATTGGAGCTGAGAGGAAAAATGGATCAGCCATGATGGAATTGTGAAGCAGACTCGATGGGCAAAATGGCCCACTTCTGCTCCTATATCTTAATGGTCTTATTGTCAAGACTTGACTTGTCTGACGCCGGCCCCCTTGGCCTGAGTCGACGTAGTAGTAGCAGTAGGAGTAGCCAAGACCAATAGGAGTGTGGAAATAAGTGTTCCAGTCTGATAATGTCATGGCATGGTTCCCAGGTGTGAAGATTCAGCCACTGGATTATTTTCTTGGAGGAGTGCAAGCAAGATCAGCGAGCCTTCTTCAGAGCTGAAAGGCAAGGACAAAATCAGACGCTTTCAGGTCTTCTGAATAATCCCAGTGTTTCATACTGGGCCTATCTTCCATTGTTTTAAGGTTCGCCGCTAACATCAACTCTTTGCCACCCGGTCATTCAAAGGAACTGAAGGAGAAGAGTGAGGATAAACTGATAGAGAAAGGGAGTGCTGGAAAAAGACAAAAAGTTTGGAAAGGGATAAGAATTTAAATTCCGGTAACATGGAGTCACAATTGAAAAGGGCGATCAATACAGGATTGAAGATGTTATACTTGAATGCACGCATTATACTGAATAAGTTAGATGATCTTGGAGCACAGTTAGAAATGGGCAGGTATGACATTTTAGGCATAACTGAGTGGTGACTGACGGAAGATCATAGCTGGGAGCTTAACATACAAGAATACACAGAGTATCGAAAGGTCAAGTGGGTAAGCAGAGGGGGTTGGGTGGCTCTGTTGGTAAAAATATCAAATCGTTAGTAAGAGGTGACATAGGGTCGTTAGATGTCGAATCCTTGTGACTAGAGTTAAGCAAATTCAAGAGTAAAAAGATCCTGATCGGAGTTATATATCGGCCTCCCAACAGTAACCAGGATGTGGACTACAAATTAAAACGGGAGATAGAAAAGGCATTTAAAAAGGCATTGCCATGGCAACCGTTGGGGATGTCAGTATGCAGGCAGATTGGGAACATCATGCTGGTGCTGGATCCCAATGGAAGGAATTTATCAAATGCATAGCAGACGGCTGTTTAGTGCTAAGGGTGGTTGAATCACGAGAGAAAAGATAATTGGATTGGATTAGGGAGCTTAAGTTTTATGGATCATTAGGGGGCAGTGATCATAATATGATAGAGTATAAAAGCAAGAATAGAATGCGGAGGCTTTATAATGCATTGAACAGACGCACTTGGATTATTGTTAGCATTTTTTGGTCCTTTATTTCAGGAAGGATGTTCTGGCATTGCAGGGGGTCGTGATGAGGTTCAGGAGAATGATCCCTGGAATGAAAACGTTAACATATGAAGAGCGTCTCACGGCTCTGGGCGTATACATGCTAGAGTTTAGAAGAACGCGGGGGGGGGGGATCTCATTGAAATTTATCGAATATTGAAAGGCCTAAATAGAGAAGATGTGCAGAGGATATTTCCTATAAAGTGGAGACAAGGACCAGAGGGTCTGTACCCTCAGAATAGAAGGGCGTCTCTTTAGAAAAGAAATGAGGAACAATTTCTTTAGCCAGAGGGTAGTAATCTGTGGAATTCATTTCCACAGACGGCTGTGTAGGCCATTTCATTGGGTATATTTAAAGCGGAGGTTGATGTTTTCCTGATCAGTAAGGGCGTCCGGCTTCCGGGAAGTAGGCAGGAGAATGGCGTTGAGACTAGTCTTCACTGAATGCAAGGAAATCGGTTATTATATCAGACGTTCCCTCTACCTGAGTTACATAATTATACGTTATCTTCCTGAATCGTTCCATTCTCATACCTTTACAATAATAGACTCAGAACGTTTTGGATTCTCTTTCATTCTACAATTTCTCTCTGGATTGCACTTCCTGTTCCCCTTTCCAATTCTTTCTGCCCGTTCCACTTAAAACCCTAGTGTAGTTTGAAATGATCAAACCATTAGGCGGACGTTGATATATTTAAACTCCCTCACGCAAAACATAACGCACCTTTAGTCTCAGCGCATTAATAATCCTAAACTGATCGAAGCTTTTTTTTTCTGGTTTTATCATTACGATATTGCTTCCACTGATATTGGTGATTGTAAGAACATTCTCGGGAGTATGTCTGCGTCCGGTCTGAAATGCCCACGCTCGTGCAGCCTTATCGAGTCCCAAAAAACCCAGAAGCAATTTCTCCGGCTACAGTGTCCAGACCGTTCGCATGTTTGTTCACTTTTCCAGTACTCCTGTTGTAAGTGGGATATAAATGTCTCATATTGCTATTAATATCTGGAGTTACATTAATACTCTCATGTAATCTCGGCTTTTATGCTCTTTAAAAGTACACGCCGTTTTCCTCTGAGATCTTCACTTGTTCTCTCCAGTTGTTAGAATATCATCAAGTACACATACACCCTGAATCTAATTAACAGGACGCATCTTTAACAAAAAGAATTCCGAAAAGTTTCCTAGTATGACTTTTTGAACCTTTATTTTTTTTTTGTAATTCAAGTATTTATTATTATTTATTCTTATTTTACAAAGCAGCACAACATATCATAGAGCAGATGCAGTGCAGCATATTTATACAACCATCCCATGACCGGAAAACATATAAAACTAAGAAACAGAAAAAAACTTCTAATTTAAGTTTAAATTAACATACAACCAAAATTGATCCCACGTGTCTTGTACTTTTCCCTCAATGTTAATTCTTCCCAACATGTGTTCGTATGTTTAAATCTTAACCATTTCCTCAGTTCATTCCCTTACAGTGGGACATCTGGGTTTTTTCCAGTTTTGCAATATAATTCTTGCAGCTGTGATGAGACCCACCTTTCAAATAGTAAATTCGTCATTGTTTACATTAGGCATCATTGTCCTATCACCCAGGAGACAAATCCGTGGCCAGAAGGGCAGTGTAAGATCCGACCAATTCCCCAACAAATCAAGAACTTTACGTCAAAATGGACGAACCACGGAACACCCAAATCATGTGCAAATATGTGCCCACTTCATTTTTACATTTCCAGCATAAATGATTATCAACAATCCCTATTTTGTAGAGTATAGTTGGTGTCCAATAATATCTGTGTACTTACTTATACTGAATAATATAAAATAATAATAACCTTTATATTTTATCAGAGGGAAGGAGAAGATCTGCAATTATTAGGACATTACATCTTTTCTGTCACGGATCTGAAGGCGATTTTGCTGGCAATGGTCTTTATTCCTCGTGCACAGACCGATTTTGCTATTCAAAGTCTACAATAAGACCATAACTACACAAGACATAGGAGCAGAATTCTGACATTTGGCCCATAGGGTTTGCTCCGCCATTCAATCATGGCTGATTTATTATCCCTCTCAAACCCATTCTTCTGACTTCTTCCCGAACCTTTGACGCTCTGACTCAATGACTTGGCTTTCAGAATCCTCTGTGGCAATAAATTCCACTGATTCACCACCCTCTAGTTAAAGAAATTCCTCTATTCTAAAGGCACGGCCTTATATTCTGAGGCTGCGCCCCCTGGTCCGAGACTCCTCCACTATCGGAAGTACCCTCACTACATCCCCTCTATCTGAACATTTCAATATTCAACAAATTTCAGTGGACACCCCACCTCCCTTATTTTCCTAAATTCAGCAAGTACAGGCCCAGAGCCATTAAACATTCTTCCTACGTTAACTCTTTCATTCTCCGGGTCATTATTTTAAACTTGCTCCAGGCCTTTACTAATACCCGCACATCCTAAGGGGTCCAAATGTGTTCAGAATAGTCCTCGTGCATTCTGAAATTAATTATATCAAATAAAAATAAAATTACATATCAATGCATCTGGCATTTAGGGAATCGTGTCAGTTAAATCTGCAGCCACACAGACACAGCAGGCCAGACAGCAGGCCATTGTGTTGCCCAGATTTCCAGCAACTGCAGATTTCCTCTCGTTTGTGCGTTAAATGTGCAGCCCCATTTTGAGTGCATTGAAGTGAAATGCAACAACATTTTGCTTTATGCAGGTGCTACTGCTGCTGTTGTTTGGGGAAAAAATCTCCTGTGATTTCGAGTGGTTCACAGACAGCAAGGATCTCCCGCAGGCAGCACAGACTGTACACAGAGATTCTCAGAATTGACAATTAATTGACAATCCTACAACAATTCAAATACAACTTGGAGTAGTATATTAACCCTCTCGTGCCTTCCACGCGTGGGCTTGGAAGGTTATGGAATTCGTGATTTCTACAATTACGAAAAGTGACAAATTTCAATTGATCATGAAGAGGACGGTTAATGCTGTTCAATTTCTATTTATAGTTAATAAAACATTAACGCATGCGACGATACACAACTCATAAGCAGGTCTATGTCTGCCGAATATATGAGGAATAGTTTAACACAGCATGTATCTGGCAACTTCTGATTGGAGTCAAGGAACATTCCGATTTGACTCATTTGCATAAATAGGCATACACATGACGCCTCGTCACCCGGTTTATAAGTGGGCTGGGGAGACATCTGAGAAGCGGTTGCCTGCCGGAGCTCCAGTCATTTCACAGCAATGTCTTACTGGATGCGTGTTTACAGTGCGCTTGTGCTTTGCGCAGTTTGTGAGTATTTTACTTCCATCCGCGGCAGATTTCTTGTCAGCGCTATTCAATGGGTAGTCGCTGCCACAGTTTACTACGTATCAGTACTGTCAGTGGATTTTATTGTTTTCTCTGATCTCGGTCTCGTTTTTTCCAGATTCAAACGCGGAAATCACAGTAAATCAGCCACCTTCGAAGTCCACCTCTCTGGGTCAGAATGTTCAAATCACCTGTACCATGTCTGGCGCCAGTTTAGGTAGCGGCATTGTGAGTTGGTACCAGCAGATTCCTGGAAAGATTCCCCGGCTTCTGATATACTATTGGTCCGGCAGTTCCATTTACAAAGGCCCGGGAATTTCAGACCGTTTCTCCGGCTCAGTGTCGGGCAACACTGCGACATTCACAATGCCTAACGTTCAGGCGGAGGACGCTGCAGATTATTACTGTGCGATGTGGAATAACGGCATAATCTTCGGCAAAGGAACGAGGCTGAGTATTGGAAGTAAGTAAAAAATTATTTCTTCATGCAAGATTGCTCGTAGCTCTCGTTTACAAAGGGAAATAACAAACGTGCTTATTGACTAATTCTTAAACAAGGGAAAAGTTGCAGATGCTGGAAATCCAAGCAACACACACAAAATGCTGGAGGAACTCAGAAGACTAGGCAGTACTTATGGAAAAAAAGTGCTGTCGACGTTTCTGGCCGAGATCCTGCCGAAGGGTCTCGGCCCGAAACTTCGACTGTACTTTTTTCCAGTTGATGCTGTCTGACTTGCTGAATTCCTCCAGCATTTCGCTTGTATCTATTGACTAAAACTAATTGCTCTTACAATTGAGTGTTACAAAAACCCAACACTTCAGATATCTCCCTCATCCCAAGGGCCATTTATATTTATATTCCTAAAACTTAGTCCGTATTTCCGAATCGAAACATGGATAAGAACTAGGCTAGGCAAACAGAACGCTTTAAAGTTTAGCCACTTTAATTGCGTTCGGGTGCTGTTCTAGAAATTGAGTGCATCGAATTTAGGTCGATGTCTGAGCATGAAAATCTACAGCAAACAGGTTCGAAAAATGTTGAACACTCAGGAAACACAATAATATGTAAAGCATCTAAATATTTCGATTGGAACTAATTATCGATTTTCGTTATCAACTGTTCTCACGGTAAATTATTCAGCTCGGTATGAATCGTGACGAGCAACCGGATTTTTAAAAACATATTACGTGGTTTAATTTTACGCCTCTGAAAAGGCGCTCTTGGCGCAGGTGAAGTGGGTACGAAAAATGCAAATTTTGGAAATCTAAAATGCATTGGACCAGAAGGCAGGATAGATTGGCGGAAAGAGAGACAACGTCAATATTTCAGGTCGAACCCCCTTCGGCTGTATGTATATGGATACACAGTATTAGTTGTCAGTCTCTATTGTCTCGTAATATGCTTGCTGTCCTATACCGAATTTATTTCCGTATTGTTATATATTTCCTGAAACAGCCGTCTTCGCAACATTCGTTATTACATGTACGTCGTGGTGATTCTCGTTGTAGTTAGCTTTAACCCATTTGTCCAAATGGAACAATCCAAATGGAAAGTTCTGGTGTCGCAAGAAGGGTGCCTGAAACCCAGCCGCATTTGACATTCTGATTCTGAAGCACAGGGTCGTGTACCCATGTAGTGACTGGCACCTGCAACGCACAACTCAGCTCACTTGATTATAAAATCTCATGATATAATTGGAATTGAAAAATAATTATTTTTTAGTGAGATATCGAAGAAAAGCGACCAAATTCTAACAAAATGAATTTCAGCGAAGAATTGAACACATCGATTTTGGCCGCATCATCAGAGTACAGTACAGTACGATACTCCGTTTCACGGATTCAGTTATTACGGTGGGATTCTCTGAGACGTCGCCTGATCTGTCCATCGTTGCGCTGTCTGTTTAATGGAACTGAGTTAAAATTTCGGTTGAAGCCATTTAGCGGCTTCATTAAATTGTCAAATTCCATGGAAATGCTTTCTCACTTTGACGTTTCAGAACCGAATCTTATTCTCATTGCTCTCTGATAAAACAAACTTGTCGGCAATAGAACCCTAAATCGATAGGACTTTAAAGTTACTAAAGTTATGTCACCCCTAATGAAATCCCATGCTTCTTAACCTTTCAACTTATTAACTAATTCTGTCTGTCTGACTGTCTGTCTATCTATCTATCTATTTATCTATCTATCTATCTATCTATCTATCTATCTATCTATCTATCTATCTATCTATCTATCTATCTATCTATCTATCTATCTATCCATCTATCACTCTTTGAACATGAATTCCGTGACGGGCTCATTTTCCCTGGTTCATTTCAATCCATATCTCCCGGTGATCGCTGTCTGCTTAATGCGAATATAGAAATGAACTTGTAACGGTTAAATGACTATTGAGTTAGGATAGTCTGTTGAATTAACCAATAACTACACTCTCAGTTATTATTTTGTGAATCATGGAGTAAAATATCGATTGTTGGTAGAATCTTAGCTGGTGTCGAGACGGCGTACAGGAGTGAGATACGCCTACTAGTGGAATAGTGCTGCAACAACAACCTGGCATTGAACGTCAATAAGACGAAAGAGCTTATTGTGGACTTCAGGAAGGGTAAAACGAAGGAACAGATATCAATCCTTATAGAGGGCTTCGAACTGGAGTGTGCGAGCAGCTTCAAGTTCCTGGGTGTCAAGACCTCTGAGGATCGAATCTGGTCCCAACATATTGATGTAGTCATAAAGAAGGCAAGACAGCGGCTATACTTTATTGGGAGATTGAAGCCATTTGGCAGGTCAGCAAATACACTCAAAAAGCTCTTTAGTTGTACCACGGAGAGCATTCTGACAGGCTGCATCAGTGTCTCGTATGGAGGGGTTACTGCACAGGACCATATGAAGCTTGAGAAGGTTGTAAATCTGGACAGCTCCATCTTGGGCACTAGCCTTTAGGGAGCGGTGTCTCAGAAAGGCAGCGTCCGTTATTAAAAACCTCCAGCACCCAGGGCCTGTCCTTTTCTCACTGTTACCATCAGGTAGGAGGTACAGAAGCCTGGAGGCACACACTCAGCGATTCAGGAACAGCGTCTTCCCCTCTGCCATCTGATTCCTAAATGGACTTTGAAGCTTTGGACACTACCTCACTCTTTAATAAATATGCAGTATTTCTGTTTTTGCACATTTTAAATAATCTATTCAATATACGTAATTGATTTGTTTGTATATTTATTATTATGTCTTATTTTATTCATTATTATTTTTTCACTCTCTGCTAGATTATGTATTGCATTGAACTGCTGCTGCTATGTTAACAAATTTCACGTCACATGCCGGTGATAATAAACCTGATTTTGATTCTGGAATGAAATCATTTGTGGAAGAGACAATAACGGAAACAACATGTAAAAAATGCTCAACAGGAGTTCTAAACCAGTTTGCATTGTTACCTTTTTAAAGACAGTCACGGAATGTGACTCTCTTACTTCTCATTCCACCCCCACCCCGCCATGCAATAGCTACATCTGGTCTGATGAACGTTCTTGTTCCGAACAGTTATCCCCGTTTCTTGTTATCAAATTGAACATATCAGTACGAAACGAAATGTATTTGGAATTGAAATGATGCTTTGGCTGAAGAAAGTTACTATTTTTACTAATTCTTGATGTTTTATTATAAACAGATCCCCGTTTGCCCACTGTCTCTTTACTCCCACCTTCAGCAGTGGAGGTCACGGCTAAGGGCACGGCAACCCTGGTGTGCTTAGTCAGGGGGTTTAATCCCGGCAGAGTGGACATTGAGTGGACTGTCGACGGCAGTACGAGAAGGAATGGAATTCAGACCAGCCCGGTCCAGCAGGAGACAGACAACACATTCAGTGCGAGCAGTTACCTGACTCTGCCTACCTCAGACTGGAACTCACACGAGCGTTACTCCTGCGTGGTTAAACACGAGGCTCAGGCAAACCCTGTCACGGCAAACATTGCGAGATCCAGCTGTATCTGATGTCTGAAACCTGTAAACTGAGCCAATGAAATTTGTTATCACTCTTCGTTCCTTTCACGTGGCAAAGAGATAGGAATGTGTAAGATTCCGAAATTTTAATAAACAAGTTAAAACATTGATTTTTATGACTTCACCTTAAATTCAGTTGACAGGTTGTTGTAGTTGATCAAAACTCAAGATGGAATAATCGACCTTGTGTGCATTCTTTAACGGTAACCACAGGCAAGGATATTGACATTATACCCTATACAGTCTTTGTAGTCGTTGAATAAAATCAGTGAATTATCTTCAAATGTAATGCGTTTCTAATCGCTTTATTCTTGATCCATCTGATGATGACCCGAGATGGCTTGTGCTTCCTCATCGATTTTCGCTATACACGCTTTCGTTTACTTTTGATCATGCATCAGAATTGTAGAACAGGTTAGCGGCAACATGGGTTGTCACGCTCTGCAGGAACTGGGAGAGTGCAGTAAATGTAGTTTGTTAAAGTCAATTCATGCTCTGATATTGGGCCTGCCAAAGTGTTTTGCGTCAACCCGAGAAGTACCGTGTGAATCCGAAATATAAATACAAAAATGACGGAAAGAGGTTGAGGGCCACGTGACACATGTGGAGAGAAAAATAGAATCGGTAACCTGTCACGCCATCCTCCACATTGTCACTGCCACCTGTCCAAATTTAAGGAGTCCAGAATTCCCTGTGTGCTGTTTATTAAATAGAAAGTGACGAAAGTTGCTCTGTTGCGCTTTATATGGAAGTTAAGAATGAGCGCACTTGCATTTTCCGGGAGCCCCCATTCATTTAGAAAATAATACCAGGATTCTGCAGAATGATAATCTGCTTACGGTCACTATTTTGCACACCTCGCACCAATCCAACCATCGTCAGACTTTATTCCAGAGGCGTCACCTTCACCCTCAATGTTGCATTTTGTCCCAACGTCTGCTATTGGCAAGGACACTCAGCCATAAGGCTGGGGAGGATGTAGAATAGTTTCATTGCGGTATCAGGCCACAGCACGGCAACAGCAATGCTCTGAACGAAACAGGAACAATTTATCGTGCAAAACTCCATCAGTGCGGAACAACGGTATATACCTAACATGCTTCAAATCTCCCCCAGTCTCTGACAACCGTGGGCCTCCTCCATTGATTGACAGCGAATAAATGTAATTATCACCATTCTGCCTTACTATAGCATGTAAAGAAATATGAAAGAAAGAAAAGGAAATAAAGAAGAGATAGGCAGAGAGGGGACTTCATACAGAGTATGCGCATGGAAATTGACAGACAGCTACTTAGGTAGACACTGGAGATACATAGATACACAGATAGATAAATACCTACATCCGAACAGACACACATAGATGGATAGATATATAGTTAGATAGGGAGAGAGAAGAAGAAAGAGATGGGGAGAATTAAAGAGCTTCATATTACTGAAAGAGCACAAACATCTATGCGATTCCTGTTAGTTTTCAGAAATACCTATTCACTTAGACTGCTCTCTATTCCTTGTGCTGACTTTCATTTCACACTTCAAACTTAAATGGTAGCTCGGGCAGAAAGCAAATTCGCCAAGCAGTGAACCAGGGCCAACGGATAACATTGCAGCGCACTCTGTGTTTCAGCAAACAGATACCACGTCGTTTTCAGAAAGTCAGGACCAGGATGAGACCCGATCTGCGCAATATTTCCGTACTTTTCTGTATCCGTAAACCAATCTGTTCGTCGTAGTCAGGTTCAGAGTTATTATTTCCTCGCTCTGATTTCAATCAAGGAATCATGAGACCATCAGAACATAAGATATAACACAAAAACATAGAAAACCTACAGCACAATACAGGTCCTTCGGCCCACAAAGCTGTGCCGAACATGTCTTTATCTGAGAAAATCTTTCTTTTAATTAATTATTATTGAAGATTTACTAAAAAGGATAAAGTCAACAGGTCATTATGTACAATAAGGAATTAAATTAGCAAATAACTAATTAACAAAGCTAAGCAATATATCAATAATAATAAGAAAAAATAAAGTGTTAAAATTATTATTTTTTTTTAAAATGAAGGAAAAAAAAGAACCCCTACTAACTGAAAAAAAACAACATCAAAAAAAAAAAAACCCGGTGGGAGCACCACCCCGGAGCTATACATCATACAAGCTTCCATAAAAAAAATCAATCCGCCAACTCAAATCTACTTGAAGAAAAATCGGAAGGAAACCATATTAATTAACTCAAATCAGATGATAGTAGCTGGCGAATGAACCCCACCTTTTCTCAAAATCTAATCGAGGATCAAAAGTTCGACTTCTGATTTTCTCCAAACTTAGACATAGCACCATCTGAGAAAACTGTTGTATCAAAGTAGGAGCAGAAGCATCTTTCTATTTCAACAAAGTAGTTCTTCTGGCCAATAATGCAACGAACGCAATTAAATATTGGTCTGATGGAAAAATACCATGAGTAATTATACCAAATAAAACTGTCAATTTATTAGGTTGTAAATTAATTTTTAAAACTCTAGAAATTGTAGAGAAATTATCTAGGGATACCCATAACTCTCTATTTTTCTAAGCTCCTTGTAGCTATCCAGGAGTCTCTTAAAAGGCCCTATTATTTCCGCCTCCACTGCCTTCCTCCGGCAAACCATTCCACAGACTCACCACTTTCTGCATAGACGACATATCCCTGACATTTCCTCTGTACCTACCTCCAAGCACCTTAAACCTATGTCCTTTCATGCTAGCCATTTCAGACCTGGGAAAAAGCCTTTGACTATCCATACGATCATTGCCTCGTATTACCTTGTACACCTCTATTAGGTCACCTCTCGTCTTCCATCACTCCAAGGTGAAAAGACCGAGTTCACAACCTATTCTCATGAGGCATGCATCCCAATCCAGGCAACATCCTTGTAAATCTCCTCTGCACCCTTTCTATGGTTTCCACATGCTTCCTGTATTGAGGCGACCAGAACTGAGCACAGTACTCCAAATGGGGTCTGACCAGCGTCCTATATAGCTGCAACATTACCTCTCGGCTCTTAAACACAATCCCACGATTGATGAAGGCCAAGTCACCGTATGCATCCTCAACCACAGAGTCAACCTGCGCAGCAACCTTGAGTGTCCTATGGACTCAGACCCCAAGATCCCTCTGATCTCCACTCTGTCAAGATTCTTACCATTAATGCTATATTGTGCCATCATATTTGACTTCCGAAAATGAATTACCTCACACTTAACTAGGTGGAACTCCGTCTGCCACTTTTCAGCCCAGTTTTCATTCTATTACTGTCCCGCTGTAATCTCTGACAGTCCTCCACACTATCTACAACACACACAAACTTTGTGTCATCAGCAGATTTACTAACCTCTACTTCCTCATCCAGGTCATTTATAAAAATTCCGAAGAGTAGAGGTCCCAGAACAGATCCCTGAGGCGTTCTGGAATCAAATTCTTTGTCTGAAATTCCTTGGCCAAATCTCCTATTACTCACTTTAATTGACAATCTTCGTACCAGTGTCTGACCAGATTGTTGTCATTTTATAGTATAATACATAAAGTACTGGCCATAACATCATTAACAAACATGTAAATGTAACAGTTAAAGACTATGCGCACACTATGTGGCAATTTGGAAGCTAGGTTAAATAACTTGCCACAATTTCTATATGTAACTATGTCCGAAAAAAAGAAATTGAATGTTGAAAAAACACAAAATTTTTAATACAACCGAAGGAGACACAGGTAACTTATGAATTATAAATCTCGTGGAACCGTGAATTGCATCATAGTTAGAAATCCCGAGAAGTATGCTCCACCGACCGCGATTTGCAAGAATATAGACAAAATGCTGTCTGGTGTGATGAAACTTGGTAGTACTTTCTCGACAAACCATAGGACATAAGATATAGGTGCAAAATAAAGTCATTTGGACTATCGGCTCTGTTCTATAAGTTCAAACATGTGTGAATTTTTTAAATCAATTCCCCCACCTTCTCCCCGAAACCCTTAAACCTTTACCAATAAAGTACCTATCATCTTTGCCCTACGTACTCCCATTAACTTGGACTGAAAAGCCGGTATGGCAGAGCTATTCAATTACCAGACTGCCTGAGTAAATTCCTCCTCACTCAGTTTCAAAAGGACCTTCCTTTATTCTGAGGCTATGTCTTTGCATACGAGACACCCAACTAATGGAAACATCAGCACGTCTAGTCTAGCTGGGCCTTACACTCTCCCATACGTTTCATTGAGATCTCCCCTCATTGAGTACAGGCAGAGAGACAACAAATGCGTCTCATAGGCTAATTCTTCCATTTCTGAGTTTGAATTCTCCCTCCTTCTGTGCGCTAATTTTTTATAGTTCTGTTGAGCATTAATTCTTCCACTGAAGCCGTACTCTTGGTGATGATTAGATAAATGTTTAAAAATTGGCCAATTTAAACATTTCCAAATGTATGTGCAAGCACTGTACTTCTTGAAGAGGGTCACAGCTCGAAATGTGGACTGTCTATAGATTTCCATAAATAATGCCTGAACTGCTGTTTTCTTCCAGCATTCTGTTTATGTGTTGCTTTGGATTTCCACATCTGCAGACTTTATCATGTTTATGATTTCCTCCTGGCTATTAATGCATTTAGGGTGATTATTTTCGTCCAAACCCAAACTGTTGGAAGAATCAATGGAATCGCCATAACTCTCCATACTGTTGCACTACTATTGCACTATTTGGTTCCTACGCGCCACTCGGATTCCGCTGATAACTGCATAACCATTCAAGCTGTGCTGAACTTTCAGAATATACCACAAGGAGTTAGATTTGGCGAAGACACTGGCTTTCTAGAGACATCGAAATCCTAGTTATCGAAATCCTAGTTAAGACGAAGGAAGTTCACAGCAGGTGTAGATAGCAAGGAACAAATGAAGTACTTGAGGAGTCGAAGAAATGTACTTCTAATGGGTACAAGATTCCAGTTAAGAAGGAAAAATTTGAGGGCTAAGAGAAGGTATGAGGTTGTGCTAGCAGACAAAGGAAAGGAAATCCCCAGATCTTTTACGTGTATATTACGAGTAAAAGGATACCAAGTGACTAATTGGTGCTTTTTCTGATCAGAGTGGCCATGCAGCCGAAAGGGTTTGGGGAGATCACGAGTGGATTTTTTATACCTGTATTTTCTCGGGCGATGGTCACATAGCGAGGCAAAACAGCAGTGTGTTCGTGGACGTAAGAGGATTACAGAGGAGGAAGTGCTTCCTGTATTGAGGCAGCTTAGAAACATATAAAACCTACAGCAGAATGCAGGCCTTTCGGCCAACAAAGTTGTGCTGAACATGTCCCTTAGAAATTACCTTAGAAATTACTAGGCTTACCCATAGCCCTCTAATTCACTAAGCTCCATGTACCTATCTAAAAGTCTCTTAAAGACCTTATCGTATCCTCCTCCACCACCGTTGTCGGCAGCCCATTCCACGCACTCACCACTCTCCGAGTAAACACCTTACCCCTGACATCTCCTCTGTACCTACTCCCCAGCACCTTAAACCCGTGTCCTCTTGTGGCAACCATTTCAGCCCTGAGAAAAAGCCTCTGACTTTCCATACGATCACTGCCTCTCATTATCTTACACACCTCTATTGGTCACCTCTCATCCTCCGTTGCTCCAAGGAAAAAAGGCCGAGTTCAATCAATGTATTCTCATAAGGCATGCTCCCCAATCCAGACAACTTCCTTGTAAATATCCTCTACAACCTTTCTATGTCTTCAGCATCCTTCCTGTAGTGAGGCGACCAGAACTGAGCACAGTACTCCAAGTGGGGTCTGACCAGGGTCCTATCTCGCTGCAACATTACCTCTCGGCTCTTACATTCATTTCCACGATTGATGAAGGCCAATACACCATACGCCTTCTTAACCACAGAGTCAACCTGCGCAGGTGCTTTGAGCATCTTATGGACTCGGACCCGATGAACCCTCTGATCCTCCACACTGCCAAGAATCTGACCATAAATACTATATTGTGCCATCATATTTGACCTACCAAAATGAACCACTTCACACGTATCTGGGTGAACGCCGTCTGCCGCTTCTCAATCCAGTTTTGCATCCTGTCAATGTCCCTCTGCACTTCTGACAGCCCTCCACACTATCCACAACACCTCCAACCTCTGTGTCATCAGCAGACTTACTAACCCATTCCTCCACTTCCTCATCCAAGTTGTCTACAAAGACCACGAGGAGTAAGAGTCACAGAACAGATCACCGAGGCACTCCACTAGTGACCAACGTTCATGCAGAAGATGACCCCTCTACAACCACTCTTTGCCATCTGAGGGAAAGCCAGTTCTGGATTCATAAAGCAATGTCCCCTTGGATCCCACACCTCCTTACTTTCTCAATAAGCCTTGCATGGGTTATCTTATCAAATGCCTTGCTAAAATCCATATACACTACATCTACGGCTCTACCTTCACCAATGTGTTTAGTCACATCCTAAAAAAATTCATTCAGACTCATAAGGCACAACCAGCCTTTGACAAAGCCATGCTGACTATTCCGAATCATACTGTGCCTCTCCCAATGTTCATAAATCCTGTCTCTCAGGATCTTCTCAATACCAACCACTGAAGTAAGACTTACAGACCTATAATTTCCTGGGTTATCACTAATGCCTTTAGAACAACATCCGCAACCCTCCAATCCTCTGGAACATCTCCCGTCCTCATTGATGGTGCATAGATAATCGTCAGAGGCTCAACAATCTCCTCCTTCACTTCCATCAGTAGCCTGGGGTACATCCAGTCCGGTCCCGGTGACCTATCCAACTTGATAGGTCTTCAGCACATCTTCGTCTTTAATATCTACATGCTCAAGCTTTTCAATCCGCCTCAAGTCGTCCCTACAATCACCAAAATCCTTTTCCGTAGTGAATACTGAAGCAAAATACTGCTATCTCCTCCGTTTCCATACACACTTTTCCACTGTCACACTTGATTGGTCCTATTCTGTCAGGTCTTATCCTCTTGCTCTTCACATACTTGATGAATACCTTGGGGTTTTCCTTTATCCTGTCCAGCAAGGTCTTCTCATGGCCCCTTCTGGTTCACCTAAAGCTCTTTCCTGCTAGCCTTATTATCAACTAGATCTCTACCATTTCCTAATTTTTTGAACCTTTCGTAAGCTCTTCTTTTCTTCTTGACTTTGTACACCACGGTTCCTATACCCTACCATCTTTGCCCTGTCACATTGAAACGTACCTATGCAGAACCCCACGCACGTATCCCCTAAACATTTGCCACTTCTTTTCCGTACATTTCCCTGAGAACATCTGTTTCCAATCAATATTTGGGAAATAAATATCTCCCACCAGAACAACTCCTTTCCAAAATGGGTCTCTCTATCTACTTCTCGATGTCCCTGTTACTATTGTGTGTTTTATAAAACACCCAGTAGATTTATTGACCACTTCCTATTTCTAACTTCCATCCACAGAAACTCCATAGACAATCCCTCCATGACTTCTTCCTTTTCTGCATCCGTGACACTATTGCAGATTAACAGTGCCACACCCCCATCCCTTTTGCCTCCCTCCCTATTCTTTCTGAAACATCGAAAGCCTGGCACTTGAAGTAGCCCTTCCAAGTCTCTGTAATGATCAGAACATCACAGCTCCAAGTGCTGATCCACCCTCTAAGCTCATCCACTTTGTTCATAATACTCCTCGCATTAAAATAGACACATCTCACGGTCTGAGCGCGTCCCATCTCTATCACCTGCCTATTCTCCCTTTCGCACTGTCTCCAAGCTTTCTCTGTTTGTGAGCTAACCGCCTCTTCCTCTGTCACTTCACTTCGGTTCCCAAACCCCAGCAATTCCAGTTTAAACTCTCCCCAATAGCCTTTGCAGACCTCCCGCCAGGATATTTCTCCCTCTGGGATTCAAGTGCAGCCTGTCTGATTTGTACAGGTCCCATTTTCCCGAAAAGATGTCCCAATAATCCAGAAATCTGAATCCTTGTACTCTGCTCCAATCCCTCAGCCACGCATTTATCCTCCGCCTCATTCTACTCCTGTACTCACTGTCACGTGGCACAGGCAGTAATCCCGAGATTACTCCCTTTGATGCCCTGCTTCTCAACTTCCTTCCTAACTCCCTGTAGTCTACTTTCAGGACCTCCTAACTTTTTCTAACTATGTCGTTGGTACCAATATGTACCACGACCTCTGGCTGTTCTCCTTCCCACTTCAGGATATCATGGACGTGATCAGAAACACCCCCGACCTTGGCACCTGGGAGGCAAACTACCATCCGCCTTTCTTTCCTACGTCCACAGAATCGCCTGTTGGACCCCCTGACTATAGAGTCCACTATCACTGCTGCCAAGCTCCCTACCCTTCTGACCCATAGGCCAGACTCTGTGCCAGAGGTGCGACAACTGTTGCTTCCCCCAGGTAGTCCGTTTCCACACCCCCTCACCAACAGTACTCAAACAGGAGTAGTTATTGTTAAGGGGGATAGCCACAGGGATGCTCTCAAGCATCTGCTCCGGCGATAACCTCCTGGAGGCTGTGAGTCTCCAGAACCTGCCACATCTGACACCAAGCACAGAAAGCCATGCTCAAACACACACACTTCCTGTCTGTATTCTACACAGGTAACGTACCTCGTCTCGACTCCATTCGGCCCATCGAGTCTGCTGCGCCATTCAATCATGCGCCACTTCATCCAGTCATCCCCATTCTCCTGCTTTCATTTCATACTCTTTGATGCCCTGGCTAATCAAGAACCTATCTATCTCCGTCTTATATACACCCAATGACGGCCTCCACAGCCACTAGTGGCAAC
The DNA here is from genome assembly GCF_030144855.1 of Hypanus sabinus. Classification (NCBI taxonomy): domain Eukaryota; kingdom Metazoa; phylum Chordata; class Chondrichthyes; order Myliobatiformes; family Dasyatidae; genus Hypanus; species Hypanus sabinus. The sequence continues at coordinate 146,708,840 of NC_082715.1, read as the reverse complement.
AAATTCCACAGATTAATCGCTCTCTGACTAAAGTAATTTCTCTGCATCTCAGTTCTAAAAGGACGTCCTTCAGTCCTGAAATCGTGTCCTCTTTTCCTAGAATCCCCTATCATGGGAAATAACTTTGCCTTATCTAATCTGTTCAGGCCTTCTAACATTTGGAATGTTTGTATGAGATCCCCCGTGATTCACCTGAACTCCAGGAAATACACCCCAACAGCTGCCAGACATTCCTCACACGGTAACCCCCTCATTCCTGGAACCATTCTCCTGAACCTTCTCTGAACCTTCTCCAGCATCAGTATATTCTTTCTAAAATAAGGAACCCAAAACTGCACACAATACTCCAAGTGTGGTCTCACGAGCGGCCTTATAGAGCCTCAACATCAGATCCCTGCTCTTATATTCTATATCTCTAGAAATGAATGCCAACATTGCATTCGTATTCTTCACAACCGACTGAACATGTTAACCTTCAGAAAATCTTGCACAAGGACTCCCAAGTCCCTTTGCACCTCTGTATTTTGAATTCTATCTCCATCTAAATAATAGTCTGCCCGTTTATTTCCACAAATCAATTAATACCGTAGACCAATTAATTGACATACATTGGAAAAAAGTAACGGTCCTAACACTGACCCCTTTGGTACTGACAGCCAGCCAGAATAGGGTCACTTTATCGTGGACGTGATCAGAAACAACCCCGACTCAGGCAGCTGGGAGGCAAACTACCATTGCAAACATGCTTCAAGGACGCCACCAGCGTCCCCGTGCAGAAGAAGTCTTTAGTGTCCTGCCAAAATGACTACCGTCCCGTTGCACTTACATCCATCATCATGAAATGTTTCGAGAGGCTCGTCATGAGGCATATCAAGACCCTGCTGCCCCCCTCACTGGACTCCCTGCAGTTTGCGTACCGTCCCAACCGCTCAAACAGATGACGCCATTACCACCACCCTCCACCTGGGCAAAAAAGACACATACGTTCGGATGCTGTTCATAGAGTTCAGTTCAGTATTCAACACAATCATCCCTCAGAAACTGATTGGAAAGCTGAGCCTACTGGGCCTGAACCCCTCACTCTGCAATTGGATCCTAGACTTCCTGACTGGGAGACCTCAGTCAGCCCGGATCGGGAGCAGCATCTCCAACACCATCACACTGAGCACGGGGCATACATTGGAAAAAAGTAACGGTCCTCACAATAACCCCTCTGCTACTGCACTGGTAACCGACAGCCAGCCAGAATAGGATTCTTTTTTTCCCATTCTCTGTTTCTGCCGACCAGCCTATACTCCACCCACGCAGGTAACTTCCCTGCAATTCCATGGGCTCTTATCTTGCTAAGTAGCCTCATGTGAAATAACAAACGTGCTTATTGACTAACTCTCAAACAAGGGAAAATTTACAGCTGCTGGAAATCCAAGCAACACACACAAAATGCTGGAGGAACTCAGAATACTAGGCAGTTCTTATGGAAAAAAAGTACTGTCGACGTTTCTGGCCGAGATCCTGCCGAAGGGTCTCGGCCCGAAACTTCGACTGTACTTATTTCTAGTTAATGCTGTCTGACTTGCTGAATTCCTCCAGCATTTCGCTTGTATCTGTTGACTAAAACTAATTGCTCTTACAATTGAGTGTTTCAAAAACCCAACCCTTCAGATATCTATCTCCCTCACCCCAAGGGCCATTTATTTTTATATTCCTAAAAATTAGTACAATTTTTCCGAATCGAAACTTGGATAAGTACTAGGGTAGGCAAGTAGAAGGCTTTAAGGTTCAGCCATTTTAATTGGGTTCGGGTGCTGTTCCTGAAGTTGAGTGCATCGAATTTAGGTCGATGTCTGAGCATGAAAGTCTACAGCAAACAGGTTCGGAAAATGTTGAACACTCAGGAAACACAATAATATGTAAAGCATCTAAATATTCCGATTGGAGCTAATTATCGATTTTCGTTATCGACTGTTCTCATGGTAAATTAATCAGCACGGCGAACACATCAATTTTGGCCGCATCATCAGAGTACAGTACAGTACGATACTCCGTTTCACGGATTCAGTTATTACGGTGGGATTCCCTGAGACGTCGCCTGATCTGTCCATCGTTGCTTTGACTGTTTAATGGAACTGAGCTAAAATTTCGGTTGAAGCCATTTAGCGGCTTCATTAAATTGTCAAATTCCATGGAAATGTTTTCTCACTTTGACGTATCAGAAGCGAATCTTATTCTCATTGCTCTCTGATAAAACAAACTTGCTGGTAATAGAACCCTAAATCGATCGGACTTCAAAGTTACTGAAGTTATGTCACCCCTAATGAAATCCCATGCTTCTTAACTTTTCAACTTATTAACTAATTCTGTCTGTCTGACTGTCTGTCTATCTATCTATCTATATATATATCACTTTTTGAACATGAATTCCGTGACGTCGTCATTTTCCGTGGTTCATTTCAATCCATATCTCCCGGTGATCGCTGTCTGCTTAATGCTAATATAGAAATGAACTTGTAACGGTTAAATGACTATTGAGTTAGGATAGTCTGTTGAATTAACCAATAACTACACTCTCAGTTATTATTTTGTGAATCATGGAGTAAAATATCGATTGTTGGTAGAATCTCAGCTGGTGACGAGACGGCGTACAGCAATGAGATACGCCAACTAGTGGAATAGTGCTGCAACAACAACCTGGCATTGAACGTCAATAAGACGAAAGAGCTTATTGTGGACTTCAGGAAGGGAAGACGAAGGAGCACATATCAATCCTTATAGAGGGATTGGAAGTGGAGAGAGTGAGCAGCTTCAAGTTCCTGGGTGTCAAGACCTCTGAGGATCGAATCTGGTCCCAACATATTGATGTAGTCATAAAGAAGGCAAGACAGCGGCTATACTTTATTGGGAGATTGAAGCCATTTGGCAGGTCAGCAAATACACTCAAAAGTTTTTTAGTTGTACCACGGAGAGCATTCTGACAGGCTGCATCAGTGTCTGGTATGGAGGGGTTACTGCACAGGACCAAATGAAGCTGGAGAAAGTTGTAAATCTAGACAGCTCTATCTTGGGCACTAGTCTACAAAATACCTAGGACATCTTTAGGGAGTGGTCTCTCAGAAAGAAAGCGTCCATTATTAAAAACCTCCAGCTCCCAGGGCCTGTCCTTTTCTCACTGTTATCATCAGGTAGGAGATGCAGAACCTGAAGTCACACACTCAGCGATTCAGGAACACCGTCTTTCCCTCTGCCATCCGATTCCTAAATGGACTTTGAGGCTTTGGACAATTCCTCACTTTTAAAAAAAATATATATTTTTTTCTGTTTTTGCGCATTTTAAATAATCTATTCAATATACGTAATTGATTTGATTGTTTTTTTATTATTATGTCTTATTTTATTCATTATTATTTTTTCTCTCTCTGCTAGATTATGTACTGCATTGAACTGCTGCTGCTATGTTAACAAATTGCACGTCACATGCCGGTGATAATAAACCTGATTTTGATTCTGGAATGAAATCAGTTGTGGAAGAAAAAATCACAGAAACAACATGTAAAAAAATGCTGAACATGAGTTCTAAACCAGTTTGCATTGTCACCGTTTTAAAGACATTCACAGAATGTGACTCTCTTACTTCTCATTCCACCCCCACCCCGCCACGCTATAGCTACATCGGTTCTGCTGAAGGTTCTTGTTCCGAACAGTTATCCCCGTTTCTTGTTATCAAATTGAACATATCAATACAAAACGAAATGTATTTTGAATTGAAATGATGCTTTGGCTGAAGAAATTTACTATTTTTACTAATTCTTGTTGTTTTGTTATAAACAGATCACGTGGCAAAGAGATACAAATGTGTTAGATTCCGAAATTTTAATAAAGAAGTTAAAACATTGATTTTTATGACTTCACCTTAAATTCAGTTGACAGGTTGTTGTAGTTGATCAAAACTCAAGATGGAATAATCGACCTTGTATGCATTCTTTAACGGAAACCATAGGCAAGGATATTGACATTATACCCTATACAGTCTTTGTAGTCGTTGAATAAAATCAGTGAATTAACTTCAAATGTAATGCGTTTCTAATCGCTTTATTCCTGATCCCTGTGTTGATGACCCGAGATGGCTTGTGTTTCCTCATCGATTTTCGCTATACACGCTTTCGTTTACTTTTGATCATGCATCAGAATTATAGAACAGATTAGAGGCAACACGGGTTGTCAGGATTTCAGCACGCTCTGCAGGAACTGGGAGAGTGCAGTGAATGCAGTTTGTTAAAGTCAATTCATGCTCTGATATTGGGCCTGCCAAAGTGTTTTGCGTCAACCCGAGAAGTACCGTGTGAATCCCAAATATAAATACAAAAATGACGGAAAGAGGTTGAGGGCCAGGGTGACATATGTGGAGAGAAAAATAGAATCGGTAACCTGTCACGCCATCATCCACATTGTCACTGCCACCTGTCCAAGTTTAAGGAGTCCAGAATTCCCTGTGTGCTGTTTATTAAGTAGGAAGTGAGGAAAGTTGCTCTGTTGCGCTTTAGATGGAAGTTAAGAATCAGCGTACTTGCATTTTTCTGGGAGCCCCCATTGATTTAGAAAATAATACCAGAATTCTGCAGAATGATAATCTGCTTGCGGTCACTATTTTGCACACCTCGCACAAAAACATCCACCGTCAAACTTTATTCCAGAGGCGTCACCTTCACCCTCAATGTTGCATTTTGTCCCAACGTCTACTATTGGCAAGAACACTCAGCCATAAGGCTGGGGAGGATGTAGAATTGTTTCATTGCGATATCAGGCCACGGCACGGCAACAGCAATGCTCTGAATGAAACAGGAACAATTTATCCTGCAAAACTCCATCAGTGCGGAACAACGGTATATACATAACATGCTTCAAATCTCCCCCAGTCTCTGACAACCGTGGGCCTCCTCCATTGATTGACAGCGAATAAATGTAATTATCACCATTCTGCCTTACTACAGCATGAAAAGAAATATGAAAGAAAGAAAAGGAAATAATGAAGAGATAGGCAGAGAGGGGACTTCATACAGAGTATGCGCATGGAAATTGACAGACAGCTACTTAGGTAGACACTGGAGATACATAGATACACAGATAGATAAATACCTACATCCGAACAGACACACATAGATGGATAGATATATAGTTAGATAGGGAGAGAGAAGAAGAAAGAGATGGGGAGAATTAGAGAGCTTCATATTACTGAAAGAGCACAAACATCTATATCACTCCTGTTAGTTTTCAGAAATACCTATTCATTTAGGCTGCTCTCTATTCCTTGTGCTGACATTTCACTTTACACTTCAAACCTACGCTTAAAGCTTCGTCCAGCAGCTTTCAGGAAGTGCTTTTGTGTCCAGCATTTTTTGATATCTCAGTATTTCGGAACACTCTCCATTTTAGAAGGTAATTTTGAAATTTAATCACTGCATTAGAAGAAGTCCGTCAGATTGCTGACAAGATTCGATTCCAAGGAGTGTAAAATCGCCAAGCAGTGAACCAGGGCCGACGGATAACATTGCAGCGCACTCTGCTTCAGCATACAGATACCACGTCGTTTTCAGAAAGTCAGGGCCAGGATGAGACCCAACCTGCTCAGTATTTCAATACTTTTTGTGTCCGTAAACCACTCTGTTCGTCGTAGTCAGGTTCAGAGTTATTATTTCCTTTGCCTTGAATTCAATCAAGGAATCATAAGACCATAAGAACATAAGATATAACATAGAAACATAGAAAACTTACAGCACAATACAGGTCCTTCGGCCCACAAAGCTGTGCTGAACATGTCCTTACCTGGGAAATTATCTAGGGAAAAACATAGCTCTCTATTTTTCTAAGCTCCGTGTAGCTATCCAGGAGTCTCTTAAAAGACCTTATCAGTTCCGCCTCCACCATCACCGCCATTTCACAGACTCACCACTTTCTGTGTAAAAGACTTAGCCCTGACATCTGCTCTGTACCTACTTCCAAGCAGCTTAAAACTATGCCCCCTCGTGCTAGCCATTTCAGCCCTGGGAAATACCCTCTGACTATCCACACAATCAATGCCCGTCATCATCTTGTACACCTCTGTTAGGTCACCTCTCATCCTCCGTCGCTCCAAGGAGAAAAGTCCGAGTTCACTCAAACTATTCTCATGAGGCATACTCCCCAATCTAGGAAACATCCTTATAAATCTCCTCTGCACCCTTTCTGTGGTTTCCACGTCTTTCCTGTAGTAAGGCGACCAGAACTGAGCACAGTACTCCAAGTGGGCTCTGCAACTTTACCTCTCGGCTCTTAAACTCAGTCCAATAACTGATGAAGGCCAATGCACCGTATGCCTTCTTAACCACAGAGTCAACCTGCGCAGCAGCTTTGAGTGTCCTATCGACTCGGACCCCAAGATCCTTCTGATCCTCCACTCTCTCAAGATTCTTACCATTAATGCTATATCCTGCCATCATATTTGACCTACCAAAATGAATCACCTCACACTTATCTGGGTTGAACTCCATTTTCCACTTCTCAGCCTAGTTTTGTATCCTATCAATGTCCCGTGTAACTCTGACAGTCCCCCACACTATCCACAACTCTCCTAACCTTTGTGTCATCAGCAAATTTACTAACCCATCACTCCACTTCCTCATCCAGATCATTTATAAAAATCACGAACAGTAGGGGTCACGAAGTCGGCCCAGGATGAGGACAGGACGGGGCTAGGGTTCTTCCAGGCTTGGGTCTGGACTCTGAGCCAGAGTGAAGACGCAGGTTCAAGGTCCTTGTCCAGTCTCTGGCTCGGAGACCAAGCCTAGTCTCCTAGTTCCCATGTCCTAGTTCCTTAGTCCTGCAAAGTCTGTTAAGTCGCCCGGAGGGTCCCATAGAGGATGGGCGGGTACTGTCATGGTCCAGTCCATGAAGTCTGCATTCCGGCTCTCGGTCCGGTCCGTAGACTCCAGACTCCGGGTCTTCCAGCTGCCCCTTGTCTCATTTGGGCTTAATCATAGGTACCTGATTCTCGTCTTGATGCCGGGAATTTAAGTGGCCCTGCGTTCAGTGTAAGTGCTGGCCCGTCCCGTCGGTATCCTGTCCTTGCCTCCGTGGGGTAAGTCAGGCCGTCCTTGCTGTGGCCTTACGGTGGGATCTGTCCCTCCCGGTTCTTGCCTCTGTTGGATAAGTCAGTGCCGTTAACTTGAAGCTGGACTATATCCTTCCGTCTCTCTGAAGCCTGGCCGGAAACCCTGCCGGCTACCCTCGACTGGAGCCTTGTCCTGCAACCTGTATTTGGAGCCTCGCCTTGTTTAGAACTCTCTTTGTGTCCACGCCTTGGCTAAGTAGGTCCGGCCGTTTGCTGCTACCTAGCGTTGGGAACTGTCTCCTCATGTCCAGCTTTCTGTGTTCCGTGTATGAGTTCCGGCCCTACGTCCTGTTCCCTAGGAGGGGTCCTGATTCTGTGTTCTGTGTAATGAGTCCCGGCCCTACGTCCTGTACCTAAGGAGGGGTCTAAGGCTCTGTGTTGTACGTTCCTGTATCTCCTTCGACCAAGGCTCTGCGCTCCTGTCTCTCCCTCGACCAAGTCAAGGCTTCGAGGTCTAGTCCAGTCCTAGCCACGTCCTAGCACCTTATCAAGCCACGGCTTTGTGTTCTCGTCTTGTCCTTGTGGCTCGCCCAGCCCAGGAGAACCTTGCCCAGCCCGGTGCTGGGGTTCCCTCGTCCTGTGCTGCGGTTCCCTTGTCCTGTCCAGGAGTCTGACATCCAATCCTGTGCCTCTCCTCGTCCTGTAGCCACGTCTTGTCCTCGCCTGGTTCTGGAGTCCGAGCTCGAGTCAAGGCCTAGGTTCTGGGTCCTTGTCCAGTCTCTGGCTCGGAGTCCAAGCCCAGGCTCCTAGTTCCCAATTCAATGTCCTGGTTCCGTTGTCCTAGTCAAGTCCTAGCCCAGGCCCGGAATCCTTGTCTCGTCCTGGGCTGTGCCGTGTCCAGCGTCCCTTCCTCCTCACTTCCCCTGCTTCCTTCTCACGCCAAGTCCTGTTCCTGGTAGTTCAGTGCCTGTGTCTTGCTTTTGGGTCCGCTCTCAACGCCCCTCGTATGACATATCTAATATGTTCAGGCTTTTTAACATTCCGAATGTTTCTATGAGAATCTCGCTCGTTCACCTGAACTCCAGGGAATACAGCCCAAGAGCTGCCAGACGTTCCTCGTAAAGTAACCCATTCATTCCTGGAATCATTCTCCTGAATCTTCTCTGAACCCTCTCCAATGTCAATATATCCTTTCTAAGATAACGAGCCCAAAACTGCTCACAATACTCCAAGTGTGGTCTCACGAGCGGCCTTATAGAGCCTCAACATCACATCCCTGCTCTTATATTCTATACCTCTAGAAATGAATGCCAACATTGCATGCGTCTTCTTCACAACCGACTCATACTGGAGGTTAACCTTTAGGGAATCTTGCACAAGGTCTCCCAAGTCCCTTTGCATCTCTGCATTTTGAATTCTATCCCCATCTAAATAATAGTCTGCCCGTTTATTTCTTCCACCAAATTGCATGGACATACACTTTCCAACATTGTATTCCATTTGTCACTTCTTTGCCCATTCCCCTAAACTATCTAAGACTCTCTGTAAGCTCTCTGTTTCCTCAACACTACCCGCTTCTCCACTTATTTTTGTATCATCGGCAAATTTAGCCACAAATCAATTAATACCATTGACCACATCATTGACATACATTGCAAAAAAGTAACGGTCCTCACACTGACCCCTGTGCTACTGCACTGGTAACCGGCAACCAGCCAGAAAAGGATCCCTTTCTTCCCATTCTCTGTTTCTGCCGACCAGCCAATACTCCACCCACGCTGGTAACTTCCCTGCAATTCTATGGGCTCTTATCGTGCTAAGTGGCCTCATGTGCAGCATCTTGTCAAAGGCCTTCTGAAAGTCCAAGTGCACCACATCTACTGCATCTCCTTTGTCTACCCTGCTTGTAATTTCCTCAAAGAATTGCAGTAGGTTTGTCAGGCAGAATTTTCCTAGGCTTTGTCCTCTCTTGTCCTGTGCCTCCAGGTACTCTGTAATCTCATCCTTAACAATCGATTCCAACAACTTCCCAACCACTGATGTCAGGTTAACAGCTCTACAGTTTCCTTATGCGACCTCCCACGCTTCTTAAATAGCAGAGCGAAAACCAGTCACATCGTGCAGTTTGGAGGCAATGTCTGTATTTGGGACATCATCCACATTTTCTAATCAGCAAATTAATTTCCACCATTATTCAGCAAATCATTCATTGAGCAGAGAACATCATGGTGATGGTCAAGTCAGTTCTTTGTAACTCACATAGTGATGTGGATTGCAGTTTTTCGATCGCTGCGAGGAGGTTGTTTGTGGATGATGGCAGCGACTTGCCCAGTGATAGACAGAAGAGGAAAACCTCTGTCGTTTCTACACTTGGATCTGTCTGTTTTCTTAGATGGCATTCCATGGTCGACCCAATTGTTAAGACACGCTTTATAAAGGGTATTGAAAGTTACATCCCCTCCTCAGCACTTGTGAATGTGACCACAAGGGATAGCCTGAAGCTAGGGGGTATGAAACTTTGACGGAATTTGGCACAAAGTTTTTTTTTCACTCAGAAGATGGCTGAACGCTGGAATGATCTGTTGAGACAGAGATCCGAACGGCATTTAAAAATATTCAGATTAACGTCTGAAACGACATGGGAAGAAGGACAGATTTCGAGAGTTGGATATTGGGATTAAAACATAGGGTGACAGCTGTTGTTGCAGTTCGTGGAGACGGAGAGTCGAAATAGCGATTCAAGGTTTAATGAGGCAAACACGAGGAAATCTGCAGATGCTGGAAATTCAAGCAACACACACAAAATGCTGGTGGAACACAGCAGGCCAGGCAGCATCTATAGGAAGAACTACAGTCGACGTTTCGGGCTGGGAACACGACTCCATCACGCATTTACTGTCGTTGTTCGGTCCGTCCCCACATCTACGGCTTTTTCTCTATTGTTCCTGGTTACCAGTTATGTACTTTTATTTCTAAATCCTATGATGCCTTTTAGCGGATTTTCAGCGACCTCCCTTCGCCCCCACCCCCCCCCCCCCTTCACAGCCTGCACACCTGCATGACCAGGGCACTTTGCACTGTTTGTTTATGTTGTATTTTCAATTATTCCTACAACGAGAAGTCGCATCAATATTTTCCGTAATAAATTTTTGATGTCCAGGCCTTTTTACGGTTCTATCGTACTGAACTCCTTATTGTTTACCTGTCCGAAATTCAGGCTCCTGCATTTTTAAATCTTAAAATACTGTACTAATGTATTCCTAAAATACTAATAATTAAATGGAAGATCAGTGGACCCACCACTGTTGCATAGTAACACCAATGGTCACTTCCATCGAATGTGAAAAATGAAATAAAACGCGCACACTGCACCAAATTCATCGTTTGTGGGAAGAATATATCGCAGTGAAGTTGTCTATCCAGTCCTGCGATAAACCGGGTTCATTGTCCCTCTTAACATGCAATTCTTCGGTTGTTCGTATTATGACAGGCTAACATGTTGTAAGATTTGGAAAGGGAACATTGATGTTTACCCGCCTGGATAGTGCGGAGCTCGCATGAGCCGGTGCGGGTACGCGCCAGGCGCGTAGTTTAACCAATTAATTCCACTGCATTTTGAGGATGATATGCATTGTCGTTGCGGTACATCCGTGGTGGAAGAATGAATGTTTAGCTTGATGGGAGTTAGAGGTTTATTATGTTGAGTTTGAAGCCCAAGTACTTCCTGGTCGTTCTATTGCTATTAATTTACTGGGAATATTTTCTGGAGGTATTTACTAGTATTTATTACAGTATTGATTCCGTTACCATGTTGGAACTTGATGGGAGTTGCATGAACTAATGCATTTGCCGCAGCTTCATAGTGGCGAATATTCGACCGCATTCAGAATGTTGCCTTTGAAATGCTGGAAAACTCATGGGTGTCTGGTAATGCCAATGATTGTCAAGGGCACGTTATATTTCATATTTCATATTCATTGTCTGAATCCTGAACTACACACTGGCCGAATTCTGATGAAGGATCTCTATTTGACGATTGTTCCGTTTCCTACAGAGATGCGGCCTGATACATTGAGTTCCTCCAGCAGAATTTTGTTTTTGCTCCAGATTCCAGCATCTGTATTCTCCTGTTTCTTCACGGTGAAGAACAGGTAGTGGTAAATATCTCACTTATCATTACGACTTTTTCCCTACATGTATTTTGTTCTGTCAGGAATTCCATAATCGAATCCCAGCGACAACGAAGAAAAAACGATACATTTCCAAGTCCCAGTGGAGTGTGAATTGGAGGTTTATTATGTTGAGTTTGAAGCCCAAGTACTTCCTGGTCGTTCTATTGCTATTAATTTACTGGGAATATTTCCTGGAGGTATTTACTAGTATTTACTACAGTATTGATTCCGTTACCATGTTGGAATATGGTAATATGGTAGTATGAGTATCTCTCATATTTGGGGGGGGGGGGGGTGTATGGGGTTAATGCTGAAAGGGTTCCAGAGGGTTTTTTGAAGCAGAAGAAAGCAACTTTTAGGAAAATAAATTTAAACAGAAGGCAACTTTTACGAAAAATAATTTCAAGCAGAAGGAAGTATATTTGTTTTGTAGAGCTATTTTGTTCAAGACACATATTTTGTTAAAAGTAAAAAGTGACTCAGCGATGCTTTGAAACATGAAACATGCTCGGGGCAACGTTACACCTCACCAAGCGTGACGTAGTAAGATAGGTAGGACGGCGGAATAGAGTGATGCAGAGCCATGTAACTTTAATGGTTTCCAAGCTTGGAGATCCGTTCTAGGGGCTGCATTTCACTAGATGTGCATGCAAAAATCAATAATCTTCGACATGAGCTAAAAAAAGCAATCAAGAACGGAATCATATGCCGCCTGACCCTCTGAGTATTCCATAAGACGGAGGATCAGAATTAGGCCATTCAGTCTATAGCGTCCGCCCCGCCATTCCATCATGGCTGATCCCGGATCTCACTCAACCCCATACACCTACCTTCTAGCCATACCCTTCGATATCCTGACGAATCAGAAAACTATGAACTTTCCCTTTAAGTAAACCCACGTTTCCCGGAGTGATCTTCGTGAACCTCCTCCGGACTCTCTCCAATGACAGCACATCCTTTTTGAGATATGGGACCCAAAACTGTTGACAATACTGCACGTGCTGCGCGACTAGTGTCTTATAAAGGCTCAGCATTATCTCCTTGCTTTTCTATTCTATTCCCCTTGTAATAAATGTAAACATTGCATTTGCCTTCTTTACAACAGACTCAACCTGTAAATTAACCTCTGGGAGTCTTGCGCGAGGACCTCTAAGTCCCTTTGCTCCTCTGATATTTAAATTTTCTCCCCATTTAGATAATAGCCTGCACCTTTACCGAAATGATTCAACATTCAACATTCTCTGACCCGATGTCACCTCTTCCTAAAGATGCAGTTCCAACAGAGCTACACCACAACCCTTGCCTTCCGTCTTGTTCTTTCATTGCCAGGTATATCCTTTGATGTTAAACTCCCAACTATGTCCTTCTTTCAGCCACGACTCAGTGAAGCCCACAACGTGATACCGACCAATCTCTAATTGTGCCACAAATTTAACCACCTTATTCTGAATAGTACACACATTTAAATACTGCATTCTTTGCCCTTTTGAATTTTCCGTCTGTGTTACTACTGTGTTCATTGTCTGCGTTTATACCCAATCATTGGCTTGTCCTTCCTTACATTCATATTACACCCGTCATCTACTTATAAATCTGCTGCTGGTTTATCTTCAGCTCTATCATACTTGTCTCCATGTCCCTGCCATATTAGTTTAAACCACTCCCAGGTGGCTGACCTAGTGGGTAGCAATTGTTTTGGTACTTTATTTTGTTTTACTTAGGTACTTGGATGATAGCAGTGGTCTTATTAAAGCAGGTGGTAACCACAGATTAAAACAGCGAGGTACCATTTGGACAGGTCACACCTGTCCCAGAAGAGGTCCCGATTATCCAGAAATCTGAATCCTTGTCTCCTGCGCTAATTCTTCAGCCATACATTTATTTGGCACTTTATTCTATCCCTACCTTCACTGTCGCGTGACACAGCCAGCAATCCTGAAATTACTACCCTTGAGGCACTGCTTCTTAACTTTCTTCCCAACTCCCTTTATTCTGATTTCAAGACCTCCTCCCTTTTTCTATCTTTGTCGTTGGTGCCAATATGTACCACGACTTCTGGCTGTTCACCCCCTTTCTCAGGATATTATTGAAGCGTTCAAAAACATTTTGGACCCTGGCAACTGGGACGCAAACCACTATCCGTGTTTCTTTTTCACAGGCATAGAATTGTCTATCTGTCCCCCTAACTATAGAGTCCACTATTACTGTTGCCATCCTTTTCAGTTTCCTGCCTTTCTGAGCCACAGGGCTAGTCTCTGTGCTGGAGGCACGGTCGCTGTTGCTTCATTTAGGCAGGTCATCCCTCCCAACAGTACTTAAAATGGAGTACTTATTGTTGAAAGGGACGGCGACAGGGGTAATCTCCACTATCTGATGTTCTCCCTTCCCTCTCCTGACAGTCACCCATTTACTGGTAACTTGTAGCCTTCGGGTGACTACCTCCAGTAGTTCATGTCTATCATCTCTTCATGTTCCCTAACAAGCCAAAAATTTTCGAGCTGCAGCTCCAGTTCCTTAACACGGTCTCTGAGGAGCTGCATCTCGACGCACATGGTGCAGATGTGGCCTCCCGGAAATCCCACATCTGACACCCAGAACAGAATACTAGCTCTGTAGACGTGCCCCATATTCTATCAAGAATTAAATAAGAAAAAAAGAGAGAACGAACTTACCATACCTAATTCCCAACACATTATTTGTGGACTACTCTTCCGTGGTATTAAGGCTCACAGCTAACACCAGTTTCTTTGTCACCCAATGGAACTGAAACAGTAATCAGTAGCACCTTGCAGTTTACAGATCTTGTTTGCATTTCGTACATGAATAACCTGTCCTGCCTGTGGTGAGAAGAGGTAAGAGGCACCGTGGGCAATAGGAGCGGGAGGCATTTTTTTTTACTGGAAGATGAAATCGATATTCACACCATCAGGTTGGAGGCTACACATAGTGAATGGAAGGCGATCCTCCTCCACCCTGAGATTGGCCTCATCTTGGCACAAGAGCAGAACATAGACCGAGATGTCAAAATGGGAACGAGAGCCGGAATTAAAAAGCTTGGCCACAGGGAAGTTTCACTTTTGGTGGACGGAACGGCGGTGTTCGACGAAGTGGTTCCACCAATTTACGACGGGACTCACAAATGTGGAGGCCATATTCGGTACAACAGATACAATAGATACAACAGAAGATTCGCAGGTGAAATGTTGCCTCACTTGGGAGGACTCTTTAGGCCTTGAATGGCGGTAAGGGAGGAGGTGAATGGGCAGGTGTAGCACTTGGGCTGCGTGCAGGGATAAGTGTCAGGAGAGATGAAAGAACAAGGGAACTGGAGGAAGAGTCCTATGCGGAAAACGGAGGGCGGTGGAGGGGTAGGGAAATATATGTTTGTTTGTGGGATCTCTTTGGAGATGGCAGAATTGCAGAGCATGATGTATTGGATGTGGAAGCTCTTGGAGAGATAGGTAAGAACAGGAGGAACTCAGTCACTGTTAAGGTGACATGAAGATGGGGTGATCGTCGATGCTAGAGATTGTAATGAGGAGGGGGCAGAACAGAGAGCAGGATGCATTAGACTGATGAAACCCCACTGTAGGGTGTGCAGACCACCAGAATTTGCGTCAGAACTCCACAATATGGCAACAATTTTACCTGAAGACAAAAAATTGACTCCTTTTTAAAGGTAGAAACTGAGCACACAGGTTGGGACCTCATGCTTATGTGATAGAACCTGGTGACCCTTACCTTAAACACGATGCATGGGGATATTGCATGTGCCTTCCAAGCACACATGAGATAGCACCCACACAAGTAAGGCCTAGAGGTGCTAATGAAGCCTGGAGAACATATGCTAGGGACCACGCACTAGAATTTCTAAAAAGATTTAAATGAAGCATGCAGAAACAGGTTCCTGTATAGGGAGCCGCTGCAATTTGCCCAATATAAACTTCTTATCGAATCGTTGGACCTTTGGCTACTCAGAGTTTGCAGGCATATATGTGAATCGCCTCCTGCTGATGCCGACGGAATGCCAGAGTTTAAAGGCCTTCTGAATCAGACATACTTCCCTGCATATTCAGCAATTCTTATTCATAGTATGCTTCATAGCCTGGCAACACCTCCATACGAGTGTGGAAATCCATATTAGATTATTGTACAATGTGCCAATGTACGCAGAAGACTTTGTACTGCATTGAGTAAAATAGTCAAACGCAGGGCTCAATGACTACCTATAAGTCCAGAGAAGACATAGCAAGGGCAAACTGGGATCTAGTTCTTTTTATAATCCCAGTGAAAGCCTGCTCACCTCTGAGGAGTCGCTCTTACTCAGCACCCAATACATAAACGATTTCAGGCTGTTGAAGAGATCCTATGCACCCACGGAGTGGTAGCAGGAATGTTGGTCATACCTATAATAGGGCAACGAGGAACCGGCACAGAGATCTCCCCATTCCCCTGTAAAGGGGATTTAGGAGCTTAGGGTCAATGACAAAGTTATCAAACCAACCTCATTCCTCATATCAATCGCATTCACAATGTTCTGGTACACCAACATCTCAGCATGGAACAGCAACATGTTCCCTGGAGACCACCTGCCTCAGGAAGAGGCATTCACTCACAAACCAGATTGCTAGACACAAGTATAGGCCATTCCCTTTGGCTCCACGCCTTTCCTTACATATAAAGTTTTAGACCAAGATACTTCTTCCGGGACAAAGGGAACATTCAGAGGCCACGTTATTATTACGGAGATGAGCGTGAAACTGAGCACACCCGAGGAAGCCCATTTCCTCCTTCACCCTCTAAGTATACAAATGGACAGGGCCCATCCATAATTCCCACTCCCTCCTCAGCAGTTGAGAGAAAACAAAAGGGAAGGGGGAAGGGTAACGTCAAAGTAATAAGAACTCTACAGAAGAATGCCAGCAACAACTCTAATCAAAATGTTCTAGTTGATGAATAAGATGCAGGCAATCCTAGTCTCACCTTTCCAAATGCCAAAGATCGTTTTTTTTGGCGAAATTCGACCCTGCCATTTTAATACAATAACATCCATTGCAATATGTGCAATTAATGATTGGTCGGTATGACGATGTGGGCTTCATTAAGTCGTGGCTGAAAGAAGACCATAGTCAGAAGCTTAACATCAAAGGATGTACTTTGTATCGAAAGGACAGGCAACAGGCAGGAAGGCATAGGCGCTGGTGTGGCTCTGCTGGTATAAGATGGAATTACATCTTTAGGAAGAACTGCCATAGGGACAAAGAATGTTGAATCTTTGTGGGTGGAGTTAAGAAGCTGCAAGGGTAAAAATAATCCATCATGGGAATTATATATAGGCCAAATAGTGGCTAAGAGGTGGGTATGAGATTGAAATGGGAGCTGGAAAGGGCATGTAATAAGAGCAACCTCACAATTGAGAGGGGGGACTTAAATATACAGAGGGATTGGGAAAATCAGCTTGGTGTCGGATTACAAGAGAGGGAATTTGTTGAATACCCTCAAAATGTATTTTTAGTGCAACTTATGCTTGAGCCCACTCGTGGAAAGTTTATCTCGGACTGAATGTTATGTAATAATCCTTATCTTATCAGGGAGCTTAACGTGAAGGAAATTTAGGACGCAATGATCATAACATGTTGAATTCATACTGCAAACTGAGAGGAGAAGAATGAGTCACATATATCAGTATTGCAATGGAATAAAGGGAATTAGAGAAGCATGAGAGAGGAGCGTACCCAGGCAGATTGGAGGAGGATACTGGCAGGGATGACGGCAGAGTAGAGGAGACCGAAGTTTCTGGGAACAGTCACATGGCGTAAGATAGATACGTCCCACAGAAGAAGTTCTGAAATAGCATAGGCAGGCAACCGTGGTTGACAAGAGAAGTTAAGGACAGCATTAAAGCCAAGGAAATGACATATAAGGCAGCACAAGTGAGTGGAAAGCTTTTAAAATCCAACAAAAGGCAACCAAAAATCTGTAAGAATGGAAAAGATGAAATATGAGGGCAAACTAGCCAATAATATAAAGCAGGATACTAAAAGATTTTTCAGTTATACAAGGAGCAAAAGGGAGGTGAGAGTTGATATTGGGCCATTGGAAAGTGATGCTGGTGAGATAGTAGTAAGGTAAAAAAATGGCAGATGTACGTAATGAGTTCTTTGCATCAGTCTTCACTGTGGAGGACATTAGCAGTGCGTGAGTGTCAGGGAGCAGGAGTGAGTGTCATTGCTATTACAAAGGAAAAACGCCAGGCAAACTGAATGGTCATAAGGTGGATAAGTCATCTGGACCAAATGTTTGAGTCCAGAAAGAGGTTCCTGGGAAGATAGCGGATGAATAGGTCATGATCTTGCTCGATTCACTTGATGATGATATGGTCCCAGAAACTGGAAGTTTGCAAAATCACTTCACTCTTTAAGAAGGGAGAAATTCAAAAGAAAGGAAGTTATAGACCAGTTAACCTAACCTCAGTGGTAGGGAATGTTTTGGAACAATGAATTTTCGGGGTACTTGGAAACTAATGATTACATTAGTCGGTCATCATGGCTTCTGTAAAGGGAAAGCTTGCTTGACATATCTGTTAAGGGTTCTTCGAGGAAGTCACAAGCAGGATAGATAAGGAGAGTCCGAGCATGTCATTTACTTGGATTTTCAGAAGGTATTTGATAAGATGACACTAATGAGGCAAGATAAAATTCCATGGCGTTACAGGAAAGATACATGACATGGATAGAGGAATGGCTGGCAGGCAGGAAGCTGCGAGTGAGCATATAGAGGGCCTATTCTAGTTGGCTGCCAATGCCTAGTGGTGTTCCTCAAGCGTCAGTATTGGGACCGTTACTTTTCACATTGCTTGTCAATGATTTAGATAATGGAAGTGATTGCTTTGTTTCAATGTTTGCGAATACGAATATAGGTGGAGGGGTAGGTAGTGCCAAGGAAGCAATACAATTGCAGCAGTACTTCGACAAATTGAAAGAATGGGGAAAAGGTGGCAGATGGAATACTGTGTTGGGAAATGTATGATAATATATTTTGGTAAAAGGAACAATAGTGCAGTCTATTATCCAAATGGAGAGAATATTCAAACATCGGAGATGCAAAGGGACTTAGGAATCCTCCTGCAAGACTCTCAGGAGATGAATTCATAGGTTGATTCTGTGGTGAAGTAAGCAAATGCAATGCAGACATTTATTTCAATGAAATATAAAAGCAAGGAGATAATGCTGAGGGGTTATAAGACTCAAGTCAGGTGACACTTGGAATATTGTCAACAGTTTTGGCCTCCATATCTCAGAAAGGATGTATTGTTATTCGGGAGAATCCAGAGGAAGTTCCCGAGGATGATTCCCGGAATGAAGGGGTTAAAATATGAGGAGCGTTTGGCGGCTTTGGGGCTTTATTCACTGTAATTTAGACGAATGCAAGGGGATCTCATTGAAACCTACCGAATGTTGAAATGAATAGATAATGTGGATGTGGAGAAGATGTTTACCATAACGGGGTTATCAAGAACTGGAAGGCACAGTCTCAAATTTGAGGGGCGACGTTTTAGAACAGAGGTACAGAGGAACTTCTTTAACCAAAGAGTAGTGAGTCTGTGGAATGTTCTCCCTCAAACTGCGGTGGAAGCTAAGTCCGTGGGTACTGTTTAAAGCGGATGTTGCTCGTTGCCTGATTGGTCAGGGCATCAAACGATATGGTGAGAAGGCAGGTGTATGGGGTTGACTGGGATCCGGGATCAGCCATGATGGAATGGCGGCGCCGACTCGGTGGGCGGAATGGCCGAATTCTGCTCCTATATCTTATGGTCTTATGCTCTTATCCCACCCATCTTTCCATCTAGCTTCCTGTTTGAGTTTCAAACATCAGGAAGGAGCACCGATGCATACAAACAAAAACGTCAGGATAGGAGACAGTTTCTTCCTTCAGGCCATTAAGCTTTTGAACTCACAGCTGCATCGGATGCGAAGTGTCACCTATTAATCTGTTCTGTATCTTACAATATTTAATTTATGCGTAATTCATCTGTAGATTGTACCCTTACTCTCCTAAGTGAGTGTGTGTTATGTTTACTACCGTGCTTTTACACCCTGGTTCTGAGAAACGTTGTCTTGTTTGACGGTGAATATATATAAGGTTAAACGACAATAAACCTGCCTTGACAAGTCAAGTTTTTCAATCACAGAGTGGGTGACTGGAAAGCACTTTATGGTGAAATGTTGGAAATAGATGCAATAGTAACGCTTAACCGGCATTTAAAGAGACACGAGAACAGGTAGGAAGCTGAGGGTGCTTTGCAGGGTAATTTGTAGGCAGATTCGGAGAGTAATTTGTAGGCAGATTCAAAATGACATTAGCATTCTCCTGCAGTCTAGAAAAAAGTATTACCGTTTTACTTCGTGAACCGTTCTTCCAGGGCGCCTCAAACATGTATGCTTAAATCCTGGTAACAGACATCGCTGCTGCAAGTAAGAAATCCGAAGAACTTCTGAACATTATTGAAGCAACATTTATAATACTAGTTAATTAAAACGTAGAAAATAAATTTCGGAATCTATGTGCAGTGCACTGATGAGTTTACATGGCGCATTTTTTTTTCATTGATACTGCACTAATTTCTAATTTTTATTGCTCCTGCACCAAGAGAAATCGTCTGCAGTTATACAGTATATTGAATTTGTAGCAAACAAATGAAATGCTGATACTTCATGTATCAACAAGTTTATGCTACTCGCGATTAAAGGATGATACTATATGCCGCTGTGATGAACCGTTTAAAACAGAGCAGCAGGCTTGGTATGCAACATCCCGATGAACAATGGCGTATTTTGAAGTTAATCTCTTGGGGAAAATGTACGTTACCATCCCCGGGTCTGTCAGGCTTTCTCTTATCTTTACCAGATTCCAGTGGAATGGCAAGACTTATGGCCCTGCCCAGAGAACCAATGTAGCTGGCGAATGGTGGGTAAAAATTTGTGGCACTGTACCGACAGCTCACTCAAAGTGGAGAATACATTTCACTACAATTACTTTCCTAAACAACAATCCAGAATTTATTTATTGTGAAACTTTTCATCGGTGTAATGCTTTTCCAAAGTTAGCCTGCAGCTCACATGCAAGAAAACGGGATTAATCTGCAGCTAGGTGGGTGGGTACTTGACCCCGCATGGACTTGGTAGCCTGCGAGATCTGTTTCTTCTCTTTATAACACTTAAGATTCTAAATCTTGCATACATAATATGCAATGGTGCATCGTGGAAAGTCTCTGATCTTAATTATCGGATTAAGAATTTCTGTTTTCTTTTATCCCCACTGAACAGTCCTGAATAAACTTGTGAAATCTTATCCTGTATTTGAGCACCATGAAAATAAGCGCATAGAATCAAAATTAAACGACCGTTGTTTCCAGTAATGTTTGCTTTTAATATTTAAAAATATATCGAAGTAATCAGAAATACCGAACTTGTAACCATTTCTGTCTTGAATGGGGTCACACGGAGAAGTGGGCAACTTCTGATTGGCCCCAAGGAAGGCTATAATTTGCATTAATCGGGTGACACCTTGCAACACACTTCATAAGAGAGTTGGCAGCAAGTTCAGAAAACACTTCATCCAGAAACCGCTGCACTGCCCGACTCAATTCAGTAATTTACAATGTCTTACTGGATCCGTGTTGTCAGTGCGCTCTTTTATCTTGCGACTTGTGAGTATTTTATTTTCAGCAATATTAGATTTCTTCTCAAGGACGATTCACTGGGGCGTTTCTCTCACGTTTTTCATTACAAACTCTGCCTCATTGTTTTTTCCAGATTTACGCGCAGAAGTTATAGTAACTCAGCCGCTTTCCAAGTCGATCAGTCCTGGGCAGAACTTACAATTAAGCTGTACCATGTCCGGGGCCAGTTTAGGGAATTATGACGGTGTATCCTGGTATCAGCAGATTCCCGGAAAGACTCCCCAGCTTTTAGTCTATTATTGGTCCAGCAAGAGCAGCCCTGGAAGAGGTCCGGGAGTTTCAGAAAGGTTCTCCGGCTCTTAGTCGGGCAACACGGGATATTTCACAATATCTAACGTTCAATCGGAGGACGCTGCGGACTATTACTGCGCCATGTGGAAAAACGCCTTAATATTTGGAAAAGGAACAAGGGTGGCAGTTAGCAGTAAGTAAAATTTCTTCTTTCTGAAGCGTGCGTTATAGATATCGTTGTAAAATAATGACATAATCTAACTTTAAATCTGCATAGAACATGCATCCATAGTCAGTCTGTCTTTATCGAATTTTGCACTCCTGTTCTAGCGTTAACCACACCGCCAGCATCACCACCCTCACCCACCCACATCTCTCACTGCCTGCGCACGTTTCCCCGTCCCGTTCCAACGGTTCAACAGAACAATTGGAAATGAAAATTAATCGTTTCCTCCAACCTTTTGTGAAGTAGCTCTCAATTTTAAAATATAAAATAAAATTAGCATCCAGAGCATTTGCAGCTGACTATGAACGATCCTTTTGTTTGTCAGTTCGTCCTGTTTTACATGATGTAGTGTTCACAGCGATTCTAAAAATTGATTCCAGAGAGTATTAATAGGTACTCTCACGATTTGCATGGCTTACGTTGAGCCGAATTTATTTTGAGCGTCTTTCTATTTGTCCAGAACTTTCTTATCGGCATCTCTTGTCAAAGAATTAGAATTAACTGGTTTAGGTTCATTCGAGGTTCTCAAGGGGTTGCGAGGCGGTGCGGGAGAGGAAGTGCCCATTTCGCGCTGTATCTCTACATAAATAGATATCAATAAATATTTATGCCGGTTAGGCTGTAACCGGTACCATCCGATCTCAACCGCTACGCGCAGTCATTGTTCCCGTGGTCGTACAATTCAAAATCTCAGTTGTAATGAAAGATGTCTACTTCGGAAGTAACATAGAAATCAACCCAACAGGAGTCTGATGCACCAGGAAGGATCGGAAACAGAAAAAAACGGAACTATAGAGGGTGATTGTATTCCTGAGCGACCGCGTTCATGCAATTAATATCCAGGATCTCTAGAAAGCGAAGCTAGGCTACGTGTTCTGTCCACGCTACTTCAGAACTGGCCTATTATAGTTCGACCGTTTTTCTCTCCACATGTACAGTGTAAAAAACTGTTGGGTAACCCCACCACTTTGAGACATTATTTCAGATTTCCGATATCTGCGTTTTCCTCGTTTGTTTTCATAACGGGATTTATTCTTTATCAGAGGCTAAGCTGTTAAACGTTATTTTATTGAATATTAAAGCTTGACATTAAGAATTTAATTGCTTTATTAAATTAGGAAAAGATTCTACTACATCACATTCCTAATTTGAAACATTTACTTCTAGCTTCAACGCGATTTCAAACGAAAGCACGACAAGGAGAACAGAACTGATAGCTTTCGAATATTAAAATGAATTGCAGAAGGTTTCAGATTTGGGATATTGAATCAGTTCAGTTCACATTTCACAATTTTATATTTCTACTTAACTATGTAACATGGCACTTCTTGAACTTTAGGGTTCCCGAGGTCTAGTTGGTTCTTTTGTGTGACAAAGCTCGGGAAGTAGAGAACAATTATCTGTGTACAACTATGCCCTTCACAAATCATGCTGATCTCTCTGTAATTCCTGCCGTAGCGTTGGATTTATTCCAATATCCTTATTGAAAATTATTGTGGTGCCTTGGTGGTTGGTATGGATTTTGAAAAGTGCAGAGATAAAAATATTCTGGTTAATTGTATTGAATTGTCAAAGTGCGATGCGAGAACGGTTCTTTGGCCTTTACTTAACTATCACTGTTATTTTTTTAACCACATCCCCGGCCCCCAGTCGTATCGGTCTTGCCCCCTTCAGCGGACGAAATCAGGGTGAAGGACACCGCCACGCTTGTGTGTTTAGTGAACGGGTTTAATCCGGGTGCTGTGGATATTGAGTGGGCTGTGGACGGCAGTGCGAGAAGGAACGGCGTTGAGAACAGCCGACTGCAACAGGAAACGGACAACACGTTCAGTGTGAGCAGTTACCTGACATTGAGAGCCTCAGACTGGAACTCACACGAGCTTTACTCCTGTGTGGTTAAACACGAGACTCAAGCAAACCCGCTACGGGCAAATATCGCAAGATCCCGCTGTGTTTGATGTCATAAACCTGTTATCTGAGCTAAGAAAAGTTCTTTGACAAATTGTTTCTTTTATTCATTGGAATATTTTTTTTAAAAAAACCCTTTGCAGCGGAAGCTTCAGCTTTTACGATTTGTTTACTGTAAACTCTGTTCTGTTGACAGAAAGCCAGTGTTGATTGAAGACTCCAGATTGATTGAAATTTGTTTCGGTGCATTAAATAACATAACTAAAGCCAGGGTGCGACTATTGCATCCGCAGCACTCTTTGTAGTGGCTCAATAAAGTCAGCAAACTTATCTCAAATGCAAGGTCATTTTGTTTGTTTTCTGATGGGGAAAAACTGACCGGAAATTTGAGAAAAAATAATCATCTCACCTCTCCTTTCTCTGTGGAAATTACATCCTGTTGATTTCGGTCCTGAATGGAAATCCTGTAACTGTAGCGGGTTTCATCTGGTTCTCAGGTTCCACGGTGCGGCTCATCTGGCACAGGCTAATGCAACGAAAGCAACTGGCGTAGTTAATCATTGAGCAACACCGATTTGATAGCTCTCCTGTCAACAGGTTTTGCATCGCGGCAGGTAAACCACCGTGTGTACCATGCAGGGCACACTTGGTCTGACTAGGAAGTGAGGTATAACCTCAGCGTTCTCGCACGTACAGTGTTCCACTTTATCAGAGACTGGTTTATGCAACAAACAATCCCAAGTAAACTTCAAATAATGTTCCTGACAGACGCCATTTTAAAATAATCAAGTTGTTCATTGACTGCAACTAACGAGTCTAGACTTAATAAAAGTCATGCTCTAGATTCGATTGTATGAAACAGGAAAATTTACAGAGAACTGAAGCAATGAAAAAAAAGCAAGAAAATCCTTGCAAGTTCATGAAGTGCGTCACCGTAGTGTCGGGGTTAACATAACCGGTTATAGTATCAGTGATAGGGGTTCAATTCTCACCTCTGCCTGTTAGGAGTTGTACCATGATTAGGCTAGTATGAAATCGGGGGATTTCTGGTCTATTCCGCACTGTATCACAACAAACAAACAAATAAATAGGTAAACAAATAAAGACATATCAACAAAATTTCTCTAAAACTTAGTGAGTGCAGTGAGCGGAAAACAGCGACGTTCAACATCGGTGCGCAAGTCAGTTAGTTTCAGCATTGTGGTCACAAACACGACAGAACATTGAATTAAGCTATCGCTGGCACCCTATCTAGCTACGAAGTTGCTGCACGCACCTTAAATTAACGATAGCTTTCTAAGCGTAACCTTAGGTTTCAAAGAGATTAAGTATTTCCAATTGACTATTATTTTCGCAGTAGAGACGTCTTTAATGCTGGGTACGGCGATGAGTCGAGAATACAACATAATCTATGCATACTCACATCGTATTGCAACATAGCATTCAGATGTATTTCAATGCACTGCCTCGGTAAAACAATAAATTTCGCGACATACGCCTATAATTTTAAACCTGAATCTGATACTGTCATCTCCTTTAATGAGTGATTTTTTTTGTGACACGTTCAGCTGATTTTCCACATCATAAAACGAAGATTATTTAAGTTAAGAGAAAGACCTTCATTCATTTCTTGTTTTACAGGATCACTCTGCCCACCCAAGAACCAGATTCTCTGGTCACCCAAGTAATTTTGGACTGTAGTCACCTTATACTATAGCAAATCTGGCCGGTAGTGTTCACATAACACAACTCCAACTAGGGTACCAATTAGACAACACATATTTGCGTGATGCAACTTCAACCACTGACGAAATCATTGGAATCTACATGCCACGAAATTCCACACTTTCCACTCAGGGTGTGTAACCAGTAACCATATAACCATATAGCAATTACAGCACAGAAACAGGCCATCGCGGCCCTTCTAGTCCGAGCCGAACGCTTACCCTCACCTAGTCCCACCTACCTGCACTCAGCCCATAACCCTCCATTCCTTTCCAGTCCATATACCTATCCAAGTTCTTTTTAATGTCAAACTCGAACCCGCCTCTAGCACTTTTACTGGAAGCTCATTCCACACAGTTGCCACTCTCTGAGTAAAGAAGTGGCCCCTCGTGTTAGCCCTAAACGTTTGCCCCTTAACTCACAACTCATGTCCTCTGGTTTGAATCCACCCTACTCTCAATGGAAAAAGCCTATGCACGTGAACTTTATCTGGACCCCTCATAATTTTAAATACCGCTATCGAGTCCCCCCTCAACCTTCTACGCTCCAAAGAATAAAGACCTAACTTGTTCAACCTTTCTCTGTAACTTAGGTGCTGAAACCCAGGTAACATTCTAATAAATCTTCTCTGTACTCTCTCTATTTTGTTGACATCTTTCCTATAATTCGGTGACCAAACTTTACACAATACTCCAAATTTGGCCTCACCAATTGTACCTTGTACAATTTTAACATTATATCCCAACTCCTATATTCAATGCTCTGATTTATAAAGGCCAGCATACCAAAAGCTTTCTTCACCACCCTATCCACTAGAGTTTCCATCTTCAGGGAACTATGCACCATTATTCCGAGATCACTTTGTTCTACTGCATTCCTCAATGCCCTACCACAACATGATATAACATATAACATAACATAACATAACATGATCATAACATGATAAGTTTTTATCTACAATTTGAGAGGGATAAGGGCAGATCAGAGGTGTCAGTGTTGCAATTAAATAAAGGAGACTACGGAGCCATGAGGGAAGAGCTGGCCAAAGTTAAATGGGCGGATGCCCTGGCAGGAAAGACAGTGGATCAGCAGTGGCAGATATTCTTGGGGATAATACAAAAGATGCAAAAGCAGCTCATTCCAATGAGAAGGAAGGATTCAAAGAGGGGGAAGGGGCCACAGTGGTTGACAAAGGAAGTCAGAGATTGTATAGCATTAAAGAAAAAGAAGTATGACAGGGCTAAGATGAGTGGGAATACAGATGATTGGGAAGGTTTTAAGGAACAGCAGATCTTAACTAAAAAAGCAATACGGAGAGAAAAAATCAGGTATGAGTTCAGACTGGCCAGGAATATAAAAGGGGATAGCAAAAGCTTTTTTAGCTATGTGAAGAGAAAGAAGATAGTTAAGAACAATGTTGGCCCCTTGAAGAATGAATTGGGAGAAATTGTTATGGGAAACAGGGAAATGGCAACAGAATTTAATGCGTACTTTAGATCTGTCTTCACCAGGGAGGACACAAGCAATCTCCCAGATGTATGGATGGGCCAGGGTCATAAGATAGCAGAGGAATTGAGACAGATTGACATTAGGAAAGAAACTGTGATGAGTAGACTGGTAGGACTGAAGGCTAATAAATCCCTGGGTCCAGATGGTCTGCATCCGAGGGTTCTAAAGGAGGTGGCTCCGGAAATTGCGGATGCATTGGTAATCATTTTCCAATGTTCCTTAGATTCAGGATCAGTTCCTGAAGATTGGAGAGTGGCTAATGTTATCCCACTTTTCAAGAAGGGAGGGAAGGAGAAAACGGAGAACTATCGCCCTGTTAGCCTAACGTCAGTCGTGGGAAGATGCTTGAGTCCATTATTAAGGACGAAATAGTGGCTTATCTTGATGGCAGTAATAGGATTAGGCCGAGCCAGCATGGATTTACCAAGGGCAAATCATGCTTGACTAATCTGTTGGAGTTTTTTGAGGGTGTAACAAGGATGTTAGATGAGGGTAAGCCAGTGGATGTTGTGTAAAATCAGAGCTCATGGCATTGGGGGCAGGGTTTCAACATGGATAGAAAACTGGTTGGCAGATAGAAAGCAAAGGGTAGCAGTGAATGGGTGTTTCTCGGACTGGCTGGAGGTGACTAGTGGGGTACCACAGGGCTCTGTATTAGGACCACAGCTCTTTACGATTTATGTCATCGATTTAGATGAGGGCATTGAAAACTATATCAGCAAGTTTGCTGACGATACTAAACTGGGTGGCAGTGTGACATGCGAAGAGGACGTTAGGAGAATACAGGGAGACTTGGATAGGCTGGGTGAGTGGGCAGATATTTGGCAGATGTCATTCAATGTAAATAAATGTGAAGTTATCCACTTCGGAAGCAGGAACAAGAGGGCAGAGTATTGTCTGAACGGTGTAGAGTTAGGTAAGGGAGAAATGCAAAGAGACCTAGGAGTCCTAGTTCATCAGTCAATGAAGGTGAATGAGCAAGTGCAACAGGCAGTGAAGAGGGCAAATGGAATGTTGGCCTTTATTACAAGGGGAATTGAGTACAAGAGCAAGGATGTCCTTTTGCATTTGTACAGGGCCCTGGTGAGACCACACCTCGAATATTGTGTACAGTTTTGGTCTCCAGGTTTAAGGAAGGACATTCTGGCAATTGAGGAAGTGCAGCGTAGATTCACTAGGTTGATTCCTGGATGGCAGGGCTGCCTTACGCAGAGAGATTGGAGAGATTGGGCTTGTACACACTGGAATTGAGGAAATTGAGAGGGGATCTGATTGAAACGTTTAAGATAATTAAAGGATTTGATAGGATTGAGGCAGGAAATATGTTCCAGATGTTGGGAGAGTCCAGTACCAGAGGGCATGGATTGAGAATAAGAGGTCAGTTATTTAAAACAGAGTTGAGGAAGAACTTCTTCTCCCAGAGAGTTGTGGAGGTGTGGAATGCACTGCCTCGGAAGACGGTGGAGGCCAATTCTCTGGATGCTTTCAAGAAGGAGCTAGATAGATATCTGATGGATAGGGGAATCAAGAGATATGGGGACAAGGCAGGGACTGGGTATTGATAGTGAATGATCAGCCATGATCTCAGAATGGCGGTGCAGACTCGAGGGGCCGAATGGTCTACTTCTGCACCTATTGTCTACTGTCTATTTACCATGTATGTCCTATTTGGATTATTCCTACCAAAATGTAGCACCTCACACTTATCAGCATTAAACTCCATCTGTCATCTTTCAGCACACTCTTCTAACTGGCCTAAATCTCTCTGCAAGCTTTGAAAACCTACTTCATCATCCACAACGCCACCTATCTTAGTATCATCTGCATACTTACTAATCTAATTTACCACCCCATCATCCAGATCATTAATGTATATGACATACAACATTGGACCCAGTAAAGATCCTGAGGCACACCACTAGTCACCGGCCTCCAACCTGACAAACAGTTATCCACCTCTTCTCTCTAGCATCTCCCATCCAGCCACTGTGTAATCCATTTCACTACTTCAATATTAATACCTAACGATTGAACCTTCCTAACTAACCTTCCGTGTGGAATCTTGTCAAAGGCCTTGCTGAAGTCCATATAGAGAATATCTATTGCTTTACCCTCATCAACTTTCCTAGTAACCTCTTCAAAAATTCAATAAGATTTGTCTAACACGACCTTCCACCCATAAATCCATGTTGACTGTTCCTAATCAGACTCTGTCTATCCAGATAATTATATATACCATCTCTAAGAATACTTTCCATTAATTTACCCACCACTGATGTCAAACTTACAGGCCGATAATTGCTAGGTTTACTCTTAGAACCCTTTTTAAACAATGGAACCACATGAACAATCCCTCAAGGTCCTAGCAAATTTCCTGTCAGGATCCGGAGACTTATCCACTTTTATATTCTTTAAAAGCTCTAGTATTTCCTCTTTTTTAATCATTATAGTTTCCATAACTACCCTACTTGTTTCCCTTACCTTACACAATTCAATATCCTTCTCCTTAGTGAATACCAAAGAAAAGAAATTGTTCAAAATCTTACCCATCTCTTTGGTTCCACACATAGCTGTCCGCTCTGATTCTCTAAGGGACCAATTTTATCCCTCATTATCTTTTTGCTATTAATATAACTGTAGAAACTCTTTTTGGATTTCTTTTCACCTTACTTGCCAAAGTAACCTTATATCTTCCCTTAGCTTTTCTAATTTCTTTCTTAAGATTCTTTTTACATTCTTTATATTCCTCGAGCACCTCATTTACTCCATGCTGCTTATATTTATTATAAATCTCTCTCTTTTTCCGAACCAAGTTTCCAATACCCCTTGAAAACCATGGCTCTCTCAAACTTTTAACCTTTCCTTTCAACCTAACAGGAACATAAAGATTCTGTATCTTCAAAATTTCACCTTTAAATGACCTCCATTTCCCTATTACATCCTTCCCATAAAACGAATTGCCCCAATCCGCTCCTTCTAAATCCTTTCGCATCTCTTCAAAGTTAGGCTTTCTCCTGGGTCCAGTCCTATCCTTCTCCATAATTCTATTGAAGCTAATGATATTGTGATCACTGGACCCGAAGTGCTCCCAGACACATGCCTCCATCAGCTGACCTATCTCATTCCATAACAGGAGATCCAAAACTGCCCCTTCTCTAGTTGGTACCTCTATGTATTGCTGCAAAAAAACTATCCTGCACACATTTTACAAACTCCAAACCATCCAGCCCTTTTACAGAATTGGCTTCCCAGTCTATGTGTGGAAAACTAAAATCTCCCAAAATCACAACCTTGTGCTTTCTAGAAATATCTGCTATCTCCTGACAAATTTGCTCTTCCAATTCTCGCTCCCCATTAGGTGGTCTATAATACACCCCTATAAATGTTACTACACCTTTCCCATTCCTAAATTCCACCTAATTAGTCTCCCTACACGAGCCCTCTAATCTTGCCAAAGCACCGCTGTAATATTTTCTTGGACAAGCAATACAACACTTCCCCCTCTTGTGCCTCCGAATCTATCACACCTGAAGCAACGAAATCCAGGAATATTTAGTTCCCACCCAATCACACCCCTCCTGCAACCATGTTTCACTAATAGCTACAACATCATATTCCCAGGTATCAATCCATGCTCTAAGCTCATCCACCTTTCTTACAATGCTCCTAGCATTAAAATAGATGCATTTAAGAAACTCTCCACATCTTTCTATCTGTTTATCCCTAAGGGTTCAAACAACTTTATTATCTTTTTCTTCCATCTCCCCGACATCTTCGGTCTGAAAGCTCCCCTTCTCTATCAGCGGCCTACCCTTCCTCACACACTGTCTACTAGCTCTCTCTATTTGTGAACTAACCTCCTCTCCCCTCGTCTCTTCAAATTGATTCCCACTCCTCCAACCGTTCTAGTTTAAAGTCCTCCCAGTAGCCTTAGCAAATCTCCCAGCCAGGGTATTGGCTCCCCCTAGGATTCAAGTGTAACCCGTCCTTTTTGTAAAGGTCACACCCGCCCCAAAAGTGGTCCCACTGATACAGAAACTTGAATCCCTGCCCCCTGCTCCAATCCCTCAGCCACGCATTTATCCTCCACCTTATTCCATTCCTACTCTCACTGTGGCGTGGCACAGGCAGTAATCCCGAGATTACCACCGTTGCGGTTCATCTTCTCAACTTCCATCCTATACTCCCTATATTCTCCCTTCAGGACCTCTTCCCTTTTTCTATCTATGTCGTTGTTACCTATATGTACCACGTCCTCTGGCTCCTCCCCCTACTACTTCAGGATATCTTGGACGTGATCTGAAACATCCCGGACCCTAGCACTAGTGAGGCAAACTATCATCCGGGTCTTCTGATCGCGTCCACAGAATCGCCTATCTGACCCCATAACTATTGAGTCCCCTACTACTACTGCCTTCCACTTCCTTTCCCTACCCTTCTGAGATGCAGGGTTGGACTCTGTGCCGGAGGCATGACCACTGTTGCTTCCTTCAGGTAGGCTGTCCCCCTCCCCCCAACAGTACTCAGACAGGAGTACTTATTGTCAAGGGGTACAGCCACTGGGGTGCTCTCTAGTACCTGACTCTTCCCCTTCCCTCTCCTAACCCTGACCCACCTGTCTGCCTCCCGTGGCCCTGGTGTGACCACATGCCTGTAACTCCTCTCTATCAACTCCTCACTCTCCCTGACCAGAGGAAGGTCATCAAGCTGAAGCTCCAGTTCCCTAACACGGTCCTTTAGGAGCTGCATCTCGGCGCACCTGGCGCAGATGTGGATTTCCGGGAGGCCAGGAGACTCCAGGACCTCCCACATCCGGCACCGAGAACAACAAGCTGCCTTCACACTCATACCTCCCCCTTTCCTCAAATAATTGGAAAACTGAAACCTAAACCTGCCTTGCCTCGCCCGTTTCCCCCTAAGCCCGTTGACCCAAAGCCCTTAAGCCTTGAATCTGCTCCCAGCTCACTCCGCTGCCCGCAAACGATGCTGCCCGCTGTATAAGGCTGTGTCCTTTTTAAATCTTCCCCACCTCACTGCCCGACGTCACACGCCTGCGGAGTCCCGCCTCTCTTAATTCCGATCAGAAGAAAAAATCAAGATGGCTCCCTCTGCACTCCCATTCTGATCCTCCGACTTCCTTCTCCAAAGAAGGAAGAAAGGCTGAAAGGCAGTAATTTCGAAGTGACCTTTAGTCTGTGGATTGATGTTTATCAGCTAACTACAGAAATCCTCAGATGCAGATATTTATCAAAAGTGGAGTTCTTTTAAATTAAGACTCAGGGCTTATCGTGCTAGAATTTCAGTAGTAGGGGTCAAAGTAGGCTAATTAGGCAAAGCCATCCACATAGAGTAAGGAAGTAGTCCTGAACCGCCACATGGAGCAGAAACAAAGTATCTAGACGGTTGAGTTCTCCAAGTATATTTTCATTTAGTATGCGCCCCCAAATGCTAAGAATTTTCTACAGGGGCACAATTGAGAGCATCCTGACTGGCTGCATCACTGCCTGGTATGGGAACAGTACTTCCCTCAATCACAGGACTCTGCAGAGATTGGAGTGGACAGCTCAGCGCATCTGTGAACTTCTCACTATTTAGCACATTTACAATGACAGGTGTGTACAAAAGACTCGAAGAATTATTGGGGACCCGAGTCACCCTGAACACAAAATTTTCCAGCTACTATGACCTGGGAAACGGTACTGCAGCTTAAAAGCCAGGACCAACAGGTTCAGGGATAGATTAGCCACCAGGAAAATTAGACTGATTAATTCATGCTGAAGCAATTGTATTTCTATGTAATATTGATAGTCCTGTTATACATACTGTTTATTATAATTTGCACATTACACACAGATGGAGACGTAATGTAAAGATCTTTATTCCTCATGTATATGAATGATGTAAGAAATTAAGTTAATTCAATTCAATTCAATTCAAAATTTCCAGCTGCTATATGTAAGAATACACTCCTCCACCACAGATCCCCATCTTCACCAAGACTAGCCTGCCTATAGGAATGATGATTGCGGCGATGCTTAAAAGCTTTAACTTTAAGTCATGTGGTGGCAGAAGCATTCATTTCCTCTGGCACTTTCCAGGCCGGCATGGAACTCCAGGTTCAAATGATATCTTTGTACATAACATTAGACCGGAATAGCACGAGAATTATTGGGAGTGGTGAGTGGTGCGGTTTCAAAGCTCGCAGGTAATTGCACTTACAGTGAAGATTTTCCATTAGCAAACTTTCCATGGCATAGGAGAGATAAGTGGCATAAGGCCTCCAAACAGTAATGCAAGTTTGCCAGGGAGGCAGCAGAAGAATGGACTGTTGGACTCAAGTAGAGGCGAACATGTGCCCGTTTCATTGGAAGAAGAGCAAAACAGGCGTTTAAAGAGACACCGATATTTTCCCGTGATAATGGGAGTGCGTTGGCAAAGGTTAGCCCTACATGAAAGAAAGTGTTCATGCAGGAATTTCAACCTGCACACGAGACAGTGATTTTCAGACTCGTAAAACTGAAATCCATCCTTCTTCTTCTTAAGCACATCAACCCCACAGGCCGCTGAGAGCAGCTCGGCAGAGGCCTCAGTCCCGGGCCGAAGGATGATCGTCCCTATTCATTCCGCTTTCACCACCCGACTTCATATGTCTTTTAGGTGAAGATCATTCCTGCCGAGGGATGTGGTCTTTAGGGCTTCTTTTGACGTTTCTGTGGCTTAGGGTTTTTACAGGTTGTGGTTGCTAGCCCCATGTCCAACCCTCCGCTTCTCACAGACGAGTGTCGGACCGTAATGCTTACTGCAATGCTTTGAGGAAATTATACCACACATTTACTTTTTCTAGTCTGCTGCAGGAACTCTACGTCATTAACCGAATTATGTCAAAATTTAGTTCTGGGGTTTAAGGCCAATTTCCAATGTCATCGGCTCCTGACTCTAGTAAAACGCCAGCATTTTCCGTTTATTGAGCACGGTTGTGGCGACTTATTTCCATGCAGACAGCGTAACCTTAAGAAAATATGCTTTTTTCTAAGTTGTCACTAAATTATTGAATTTATTGAATCCTGGAACTACACTTAAGTAAGTCAAATTATCGACAGCGTTAATTTGTTTTGACCCTTGCACTCGTGTCCCGCTTGTTTTGGCGACTTACGTGTTGCTGAGCAAGCCTGCGGTTATTGGCCGTTTTTAATTCGCCTTGAAGGGATAGTTGTGAGCGGATCTCCTACAGCGCTGTAGTTCTTCTGTTACCGGACTCCCTCTGTATTATTGAGGAGGAATTGCCATCACTGGCCGTAGAGAAAATGAAAGAAGGAAAATATTTTTTCACAATTTTGGAAGGATTACAGTTGTTAGCGCTGGTGTCGGTGTTCCCACGTACTTGTAACAATTGTCTTTCTTGTTGTTAAAAGTCGCCATTTGGCAGGTGCGTTGTGATTATTCATTAACTGCAAAGAATTTTAGAGCTTATACACATTGCAGCCATTATTCTTGATCGGTTCGAATTGGTGTATTATTGATACATGTACCAAGATGCAGTGATAAAACTTGTCTTGTATAATATTTAACAATGTTAAAGCTTACCACTGAAGTAGAAGGCTTCCCCCCCCTACCCCCCACCCCGACGACGCCGTGCTTTTTTAGTGTTTTTTTCCCTAAAGGATTGAGGAAGGCATTCTATTATACTCGAAATATACTTTGTAGTTGGTGGAATGCATTTGTGACCTCCACAGGTGCACTGTCTCTACTTTACTTGACAACCTAAGTTGACTTGAAAGAACACTTTAATTTTATTTCTTTCCAGATTTCAATCATATTACTTCATTTACCGATGTATTTGCCAGAAATGCATATCTCTAAACTTGGTGTCAGGAAGTCGCTACTTTTTGGGATATCTCAGTACTGTTCCAAGGACAGTTTATACACTGCCCTAAAAGAGTTTCATGATCGGTTTTGCTTCCAGCCGCAGACTCACACCAACATAGTCACTTACTCAACTCCACTGGATGTAAATACCGCTATTCATGGTAAAAAAAACAATTTTTATTGCGGATATAAAAAGTAAAGAAGACATCTAAATGATGATAATCATATATTTACCACATCTCACGAAGCTTATATGGCTCATTAATTGACGTTAGGGGGTAAACTCTGCTATCCTTTCCCAGTAAGGCTTATATATGACCCCAGCCCTGCAGTAATGGGGCTATTGACTCGTTTCCAAATGAGGATGGCCATGGCGAAGAGCAGTGACGACTTGATGGCAACAAGCACGATTAAGTACTCTATTAGCCACACCTTTTCTTGAAAACGATCACTGACATCAATAGCCTGTATTTTTCGTTTCGGAGTTCAGCCTTTGAAACCGCTGTGCGACTTGGCATTTTTGAGATATGATCTGAAGACTCGAAGGTGCAGGACCGTTGCGGCGGGTTGTGTACAGTTTGAATCGAGGAGGTCAATCCGGAGCAAGAGAGCGGGGGAAATGCCAATGTTTGATTATTGCTGGAGCGATCTTGGAATCAATTCGAAATGGGAGATCCGTGGAGAAGCAGAGTCGAGACGGCAGAGTATCGAACCGGCAGGGCCCTGTTCCAGGAACGAGGAATAATACATTGTTTGGCCAATTTAAGCGCCGGCCGGGATTGAAAATGCCAGGGTGCCTGGTGGTGGGGGGGGGGGGGGGTGGTGAGAATGATCGGCATTCCGCTTGCTGCTCTGCGATGTTTACTCGTCTCTGCACTGGACTGTGAGGCTCTGGCCTGCAACTATCGGACTCCTGAACCGGCCGCAGTGATGATTGGCTTCGCAGCGCTGAACACAGTTACGTAAACTTCAGTTCTGAATATCATTTGCTTACTTTGATTGTTTGGACGATTTGTTTCTTTCCCCCCGTGCACAATGTGTGTTTGACGCTCTTCGTTTTTAATGAGTTTTATGGGATTTCTTTGTTTTGTGGCTTCCTGTAAGGAGACGCATCTCAAGGTTGCATTTAGTATACATGATTTAATAATAAACGTCTTTTGAACATCGAACTTTGAATTTCCCTCAGCTGTACAATACAGAGCACTCTCTCTCTCTGTCTCTCTTTCTCCCCTTCTCACTCTCTCGCTATCTCACTTTGTCACACTCTCACTCTCACTCTCCCTCTCAGTCACTCTCACTCAGTCTCCGGCTAAACTCATGACTGCTCATTGACACCGCGGCTCCATCGGAGAAAAGAAAGGCTCGTGCTAAGCCGCCTCGACCAACTGGAGCACTTCTCGTGATGGTGTAGGGTATCCTAAGACTTATCCGAAGCAATAGTGACAGACATATAAACATAGAAAACCTACAGCACAATACAGGACTTTCGGCCCACAAGGGTGAGACGAACATGTCCTTACCTTAGAAATTACCTAGGGTTACCCATAGCCCGGTATTTTCTTAAGCTCCATGTACAGTGCCAATCCAGGAGTCTCTTAAAAGACCCTATCGTATCCGCCTCCACCACCGTCGCCGGCAACCCTTGGCACGCACTCACCACCTTCTGCGTTAAAAACTTACCCCTGACATCTCTGTACCTACTTCCAAGCACCTTCAAACTGTGCCCTCTCATGCTAGCCATTTCAGACCTGGGAAAAAGCCTTTGACTATGCACACGATCAATGACTCTCAGCATCTTATACACCTATATTGGGTCACCTCTCATCCTCCGTCGCTCCAAGCAGAAAAGACCGAGTTCATGCAACCTGTTTTCATAAGGCATGCTCCCCAATCCAGGCAACACCCTTGTAAGCAGCACACACAAAATGCTAGTGGAAAGCAGCAGACCAGACAGCATCCATAGGAAGAAGCACTGTCGACGTTTTGGGCCAAGACCCTTCGTCAGAACTAACTGAAAGAAGAGGTAGTAAGAGATTTGAATGTGGGAGGGTGTGGGGGAGATCCGAAATGATAGGAGAAGGAAGACAGGAGGGGGAGGGATAAAGCTAAGAGCTGGAAAGTTGATTGACAAAAGCGATGCAAGGATGGAAAAGGGAGAGGATCATGGGACGAGAGGCCTAGGGAGAAAGAAAGGGTGAGGTGAGCACCAGAGGTAGATGGAGAGAGGCAAGGAGTTATAGTGAGAGGGACAGAGAGAGAAAAGAGAGAGAAAAAAGGAATAATAAATAAATAAACAAACAAACAAATAAGCAAACTAGCGGTGGGATAAGAAGGGGAGGAGAGGTAAGTGCTACATATGCCCTTACACTTCCTCCCTCACCACCATTCAGGGCCGCAAACAGTCCTTCTAGGTGAGGCTACAGTTCACCTGTGAGTCGGCTGGTGTGATATACTGCGTCAGGTGCTCCCAGTGCGGCCTTGGTGAGACACGACGCAGTCTGGGAGACCGTTTTGCTGAACATCTACGCTCTGAACGCCAGAGAAAGCAGGATCTCCCAGTGGTCACACATTTTAATTCCACGTCCCATTCCCGTTCTGATATGTCTATCCATGGCCTCCTCTACTGTCAAAATGAAGCCACAATCAGGTTGGAGGAACAACACCTTATATTCCTTCTGGGTAGCCTCCAACCTGATGGCATGAATATTGACCACTCTAACTTCCGTTAGTGCCCCGCCTTCCCTTCTTACCCTATCCCTCATTGATTGATTGATTGATTGATTGATTGATTGATTCATTCATTCATCCATCCAATCATTCATTCATTCATTCATCCATCCAATCATTCATTCATTTAACTATCTATCTATCTATCTATTTATTTATTATTTTTTCCCTTTTTCCCCTCTCTCATTTTTCTCTCTCTCTGTCCCTCTCACAATCACTTCTTGCCTGCTCTCCTGCTCTCCATCTTCCTCTGTGCTCCCCTCCCACTTTCTTTCTCCATAGGCCTCCCGTCCCACGATCCTCTCCCTTCTCCAGCCTTGCATCCCTTTTGCCAATCAACTTTCCAGCTCTTAGCTTTATCTCTCCCACTCCTGTCGTCTGCTATCATTTCGGATCTGTCCCCTCCCACTTTCAAATCTCTTACTATCTTTCCTTTCAGTTAGTCCTGACGAAGGGTCTCGGCCCGAATCGTCGACGGTGCTTCTTCCTATAGATAATGTCTGGCTTACTGCGTTCCACCAGCATTTTGTGTGTGTTGCTTGAATTTATAGCATCTGCAGATTTCCTCTTGTTTGCGTTTTTAAACATCCATGTAAACCTCCTCTGCATCATTTCTATGGTTTCCACGTCCTTCCTAAAATGAGGCGACCAAAACCTGAGCAGAGTACTCCAATTGCGCTCTGACCAGGGTCCTCTATGGCTGCTACATTACCTCCCGGCTGCTAAACTCAATCGCACTATTGATGAAGGCCAGTGCACCATATGCCTTCTGAACCACAGATTCAAACTGATGGAGGGCTCATCCTGTGAATCTCCATGGGCACAAATGAAGCATAGAAAAGTTAAAATCAGTATACACATAGTCTAGGTACAGACGAGGAGAGATCGTGGAGCAAATAAGGTAATTGAACATGGGAAATACAAAAGGAACAGCCTGATTGCAGTGGGTAACTTTAGAATCCGTAACATTAATTGAGTCTTCTTGAATGCCCAACGGTTTGATTAAGCATAATTTGTTAGACAAATTGTGCTAAGCTGGGAAATAGTACTTAACCAGTCTCGCGGAGAGTAGATAGGGAGCAGTCGTTCTCATGTAAGTACACACTTAACATGTGAAAGCTCCGTGAAGGTCAGAAATCAAGGCCAACGTAATCCTTTAAGGATCAAAGATGAGGATAGCGAGGTAACAAAAGCTCGGATGATGAGAGATGTTTCAAATTTGATCAAAAAGGAAAAGGAGGCATATGCAAAGTTTTACAACCTGAAATCGGATGGGAGATAGAAGAAAAGGGGGAAAATTCAGAATAAGAGAGGCCAGGAAATGTCCTTGCCTATTGGAATACAGAATATCGGAGCAGTTTATTGATGCGTTGAAACCAGAGTCGCTAGTGAGAGATTGGCAACTAAAGGGAATTTATGTCTGGAGCCAGGGAATATGGATGAGATGGTAAACGTCTCACAACCACCTACTCTGCTGGGGAGTCCTTGCGGCTCCGCAGTTTGGCTGAGCAATAGGTCCCCAATTTTGCTGATGACAAAATTGTTGAGACTTGACCCAAAGCAACGATACGCAGCCTACGCAACCTGTTCCTGTCAGGGAGAGAGGTCTACCCTTTCGACTGACGCTGGAAAGGTTAGATATTTAGTTCGTATCAGAGTATTGCTTCCAGGAGCAGTGGTGGAATTTAACTTTCAGTTTGAGAGTTTTAGTTAACGGCCCTGTTGGCAGTTCTCGACCCACTTCGGTGTTTCTCCCCCTCGGCACACTTGGACCACATAGGAAACTTCTGACTGCGAGTCCCGCCCACTAAAATTGATACAGCAGAGAGAGAACAGCTGACCTTGTCCCTGAGATTCATTGTCCAGATAGGGTAGAAGTTACAGGCGATCGAATCTGTTTTAGGAGAAGTGACAGAAGTAATGCGTCAGATAATCTCGTTTCAACAAGCTCAGACTCAATTGGAGGAACAGATGTCATTTCATGCAGGAACAATTCAGCAGCTCACCACAAACAATCGAATCAGGTGTCTGCCAGTTCTGCTTAACAGCTGCAGTCCATGAACTTACTGCGGATAGCCAGCGTTAGCTGACAGTGATTAGCGTTCTTGCAGCTGCGGTTCAATTGCCCTTGCCCATGTCAGTTCCACATTGAACATCTCGCAAATCCTCTTTTTTTTGCTGCCCAACAACCTCGTCCACTATTGTCCCGACTCCCGTGTCCAGACCTGAATAGACTCTAGTATCCGAAGCAAAACCGAGTATTTAATTCTCCACGCAATTGATTTTGCTTTCCTAATTATTATAATACCTATACGGCGAACACTCAAAAAGCTGCAGGAACTTTGCGGGTTCTTCTAGCATGTATGGAGAGGAATGGACAGTTGACGGTCATACGTAGAATTGGGCAACGATGTGCCGGTACAGAGCCCTCCCCATTTCCCTCTAAAGGGAATTCAGGAACTTCGGGTCAGTAACAAAGTCATCAAACCAACCTCATTCCTCAGGTCAATCGCATTCTCAGCGTTCTGCTACACCAACATCTCAGCAAGGAAATGTAATCATCAAACTGAACAAGTTCCCTGGAGACTGTCTGCCTGAGGGAGAGGTGTGCACCTACAAGGTAGATTGCTAGATACTAGGTTTAGGCTAGTCTATTTGGCTCCACACCTTTCTTTGTATCGGAAATATTTAGATGAAGATACTACTTCCGGGATAGAGGGAACATTCAGTGACCATATCATTATTACGGAGAAGAGCGTAAACCTGAGCACACCCCAGGAGGCCATTTCCTCCTTCACCCTCAAAATACTTACAGGGCACATCCCTAATGTCCACTCCCTCCCCTGCACTTCAAGGAAAACAAAAGAGAAGGGGAAGGGTAAAGTCAATAAGAACTCTACAGGAGAATTTCAGCAACAAGTCTAATCAAAGTGCCCTACCTGATGCAGCCATACCTAGTCTCACCTTTCCATTTGCCGAAGGTCGTTTTGTTATTGGCTACAATCGACCCTGCGGTTTTAATACAACAGCCATCGCCAATATGCGCAATTAGTGATTGTATAATATCATGGGTATCATTGAGCCTTGGCTGAAAGAAACCCATAGTCGGAATCTTTGTGGGTGGAGTTACGAAACTGCAGGGATAACAAATAATGCACCATGGGAATCATATATAGGCCTCCAAATAATAGCCAAGATATGTGGTTGAGATTGCAAAGGGAGCTAGAAAGTGAATGTGAAATGTATAATGTCACAATTGTAATGGGGGCCTTCATCATGCAAGAGGATTGGGAAAATCAGGTTGATGCTGGATCACAAAAGAGGGAATTTGCAGAATGCCGACGATATGGATTTTTAGAATAGCTTGTGCTTGAGTCTACTCGGGGAAAGGTTATCTCAGACAGGTTATCTGGTAATAATCCAGATCTTATTAGGGAACTTAACGTCAAGGAACCCTGAGAAGGCAGTGATCATGATATGATTGAAATCATACTGCAATTTGAAAGGGAGAAGCATGAGTCACATGTATCAGTAACGCAATGCAGTGAAGGGAATTACAGAAGCATGAGAGAGGAGCTTTCCCAGGCGGATTGGAGGAGGATTCTAGCAGGTATGACGATAGAGCAGAGGTGGCCGAAGTTTCTGGGAAAAGTTCACATGGCGCAGGATAAATATGACTCAGAGAAGAAGTTGTTCTCAAATAGCACGGGCAGGCAACCGTGGCTGACAAGGGAGGACAACATAAAAGTCAAGAAAAGGGAATATAAGGTTGCAAAAGTAGGTGGGAAGTTGAATGATTGAGAAGCTGTTAAAATCGAACAAAAGGCAACTAAAAAGCTATAAGAAAGGAAAAGATGAAATATGTGGGCAAACTAGCCAATAATATAAAGTAGGATACTAAAAGATTTTCCAGTTATCCAGAGAGTCAAAGGGAGGTGAGAGGTCACAGGAAAGTGATGCTGGCGAGGCACTAATGGGTTTCCATGAAATGGCAGATGTACGTAATGAGTAATTTCCATCAGCCTTCACTGTGGAGGACATGAGCAGTGTGCCAGAGTCAGAGTGTCAGGGAGCAGGAGTGAGTACCATTGGTATTACAAAGGAAAGATGTGCTAGGGAAACTGAAATTCCTAAAGCTGAATAAATCACCTGGACCAAATGTATAATATACCTGAGTCCTGAAAGTGTTTGCTGGGAAGATACCGAATGCATTAGTCATGATCTTTCACGAATTCACAGAATCATTTGTTTCTGGAATGGACACGGAGGACAATAAAATTGCGAACTTCGTTCCACTCTCTAAGAAGTAAGGAAGTCGAAAGAAAGGAAATCATAGACCAGTTAGCTTAACCTCAGTAGTAGGTAATGTTTTAGAGACAATTAATCGGGAGGAGTTTTCAAGGTTCTTGGAGACTGGTGATAAAATAAGTGTCAACATGGCTCTGTATTTGTCTTTCCTGACAAACCTATCAGAGCTCTCCGAGGACGCCACAAGCAGGATGGAGAATGGAGAGGTAGCGCATGTCATTTACTTGGATTATCAGAATGTTTTATCAGGCGCCACTCATGAGGTTGCTTAGCAAGATAAAATCCTATAATGTTACAGGAACGATACTGCTAAGGATCGAGGAATGGCTGACAGGCAGGATGCAGCGAGTGGGCATATAGAGGGTCTTTTCTGGTTGGCTGCCAGTAACGACTGGTGTTCCTCAGGGGCCAGTATTGGGATCGTTACTTTTCACAATGTTTGTCAAAGATTTAGATAATGGAAGTGATGGCTTTGTGAGAAAGGATGATACGAAGATAGGTCGAGGGGTAGGTAGTGATGAAGGAGCAATGCGATTGCTTCAGGAGATAGACAAATTGGAAGAACGGGCAAAAAGGTGGCAGTTGGAATACAATCTTTGGAAATGTATGATAATATATTTAGTAAAAGGAACAATGGTGCAGTGTATTATCTAGATAGGGACAAAATGGAAACAATAAAGGTGTTGAAGTACTCGAATAAGACTCCCAGAAGATTAATTCACAGGTTGAGTCTGTGATAAAGAAGGCAATTGTAATGTTGACATTTATTTCAACGGGAATAGAGTATAAAAGCAAGGGGATAAGGTCGAGGCTTTATAAGGCACTTGTCAGGCCACACTTGGAATAGCGTAAACACTTTCAGCCCCCATGTCTCAGAAAGGATGTGTTGTCATTTCAGAGTGCCCAGAGATAGGTCCCGGGGATGATTCCCAGAATGCAGCGGTTAGCATATGAGGAGCGTAAGGCCGATGGAGGGCAAGTCCATGGCTATTGTTTAAAACGGAAGTTGATAGTTTCCGGATTGGTCAGGGAATCTAAGGATATGGCGAGAAGGCAGGTTGACTGGGATCCGTGATTAGCCATGATGGAATAGCGGCGTAGACTCGATGGGCGGAATGGACTAATTCTGCTCCCATGTCTTAAGTTCTTATGCTCTTATCCTACCCATCCATCCAGCATCCTCTTTGAGTTTCAAAAATCAATTAGACGACTCCGATGCATAAACACAAGAAGGTCAGGATAGGAGAAAGTTTCTTCCTTTAGGCCATTAGGCTTCTGAACTCCCAGCCACATTGCATTCGAAGTGTTACCGTTCCGTATCTTACAACAGTTAACTTATGCGTAATTCATCGGTAGGTTTTACTCTCCTAAATTAGGGTGTGCTATATCTGTGTTATGTTTACTTCTGCAAGTAAGAAATCCGGAGAACTTCTGAACATTACTGAAGCAACTCTTAGAACACCAGTTAATTAAAAAGCAGAAAATAAATTTCGGTATCTGACCCTAGTGCGCTGATGCGATTATATGGCGCATTTTTTTTGTCATTGATTCAGGGCTAGTTTGTAATTTTCATTGCTTCTCCACCAACAGAAATTGTCTGGTATATTGAATATGTACCAATCACATAAAATCCTGATACTTCATGGATCAACAAGTTTATGCTGCTCACGATTAAAGGATGATACTATATGTCGATGTGATGAACCTTTTAAAACAGAGCAGTTGGTTTTGTTTTCAACATCCCGATGACAAAGGCATAGTTTGGTGTGAATCTCTTGGGTAAAATGTGAGTTTCCACCCCTGGGTCGGTTAAGCTTATTTTTATCTTATTGAATTCAAGTGCAATGGCAAGATTTATGGTTCTGCCCGGAGCACCGAAATAACTGGGTGAAAATTTGTGGCACAGTCCCGACAGTTCACTAAAAGCAGAGAATACATTTCATTGCAATTGCCTTCCTAAGTATCAACCCAGAAATTATTTGCTGTGCAATGTTTCATTGGGTTAATGTTTTTCTGAAGTTGGCTCCGACTCACGTGTAGGAAAATGGGATTAATATGCAGGTAGTTGGGTACTTGACCGGGTATGGACCGGCGAGATCTGCTTCTTTTTTTCCATAACAATTAAGATTCTAAATCCTACATACACAATATGCAATGTTGTGTCGTGAAAAGTCTCTGATCTTAATTATCGAATTAAGAAATCCAGTTTTCTTTTATTCCAACTGACCAATCCTGAAGAAACTCGTGGAACACTTATCTGTATTTGAGTCCCGTGAAAATAAGCGTATAGAATCAAAAATTAAACGAGAGCTTCTCCCTATAGATGCTGCCTGGCCTGCTGTGTTCCACCAGCATTTTGTGTGTGTTGTTATTTGAATTTCCAGCATCTGCAGATTTCCTCATGTTTGTTCTG
Organism: Hypanus sabinus; assembly: GCF_030144855.1. Classification (NCBI taxonomy): domain Eukaryota; kingdom Metazoa; phylum Chordata; class Chondrichthyes; order Myliobatiformes; family Dasyatidae; genus Hypanus; species Hypanus sabinus. The sequence continues at coordinate 146,664,932 of NC_082715.1, read as the reverse complement.
TCATTTAATTTTTGCTTTTAATATTTAAAAACACATCGAAGTGATACGAAATACGGAACATGTAACCATTTCAGGCTTGAATGGGGTCACACGGAGAAGCGGGCAACTTCTGATTGGCCTCAAGGAAGGCTATAATTTGCATTAATAAGGTGACACCTTGCAACATACTTCATAAACGAGTTGGCAACAAGTTTAGAAACCAGTTCACCCAGAAATTGCTGCACTGCCCGACTCAATTCAGTCATTTACAATGTCTTACTGGATCCGTGTTGTCAGTGCGCTCCTTTATCTTGCGACTTGTGATTATTTTATTTTTAGCGATATTAGATTTCTTCTCAAGGTTGCTTCACTGGGACGATTCTCTCACGTTTTCCATTACAAACTCTGCCTCATTGTTTTTTCCAGATTTTACGCGCAGAAGTTACAGTAACTCAGCCGCTTTCCAAGTCGATCAGTCCGAGGCAGAACTTACAATTAAGCTGTACCATGTCCGGGGCCAGTTTAGGGAATTATGACGGTATATCCTGGTATCAGCAGATTCCTGGAAAGACTCCCCGGCTTTTAGTCTATTATTGGTCCAGCAAGAGCAGCCCTGGAAGAGGTCCGGGAGTTTCAGAAAGGTTCTCCGGCTTTCAGTCGGGCAACACGGGATATTTCACAATTTCCAACGTTCAATCGGAGGACGCTGCGGACTATTACTGCGCCATGTGGAAAAACGCCTTAATATTCGGAAAAGGAACAAGGGTGACAGTGGGCAGTAAGTAAAACTTCTTCTTTCTGAAGCGTGCGTTATAGATATCGTTGTAAAATAATGACATAATCTAACTTTAAATCTGCAGTGAATATGCATCCATAATAAATCTGTCTTGATGGAATCCTGCTCTCCTGTTCTAACGTTAACCACATCGCCAACATCACCTCCCTCACCCACCCACACCCCTCACTGCCTGCTCACGTTTCCCCGTCCCGTTCGAACGGTTCAGCAGAATAATTGGAAATGAAAGCTAATAGTTTCCTCCAAGTTTTTGTGAAATAGCTTTCAATTCCAAAATTTATAATATAATTATCACGCAGAGCAGTTGCAGATGACTATGAATAATAATTTTGTTTGTTACCGCGATGCAGTGTTCACAGCGGTTCGTAAAATGGATTCCAGAGAGTATTAATAGGTGCCCTCATGATTTGCATTCCTTATGTTGAGCTGAGTTTATTTTGAGCGTCTTTCTTTTTCTCCAGGACTATCGAACATATTAAAGCCTTTTATATCATTTGCAATCTTATTGCCATCTCTTGCCAAAGAATTAGAATTAATTGGTTGAAATTCAGTCGGGGTTCTCAAGTGTTAGCGGGACGGTGCGGAAGAGGAAGTGCCTATTCCGCGCTGCATCTCTATATTTAATAGATATCAATAAATATTTATGCCGGTTAGGCTGTAACCGGTACCATCCGATCCCATCCGATACGCGGGGTCGTTGTTCCCGTGGTCGTACAATTCAAAATCTCAGTTGAAATGAAAGCTGTCTACTTCGGAGGTAACATAGAAATCAACCCAACAGGAGTTTGTGGCACCGAGAAGGATGGAATGCAGGAAAGAACGGAAACATAGAGGCTAATTCTATTCCTGAGCAACCGCGTTCATGCAAATAGCATCTCGAGAGAGCGAAACTAGGCTACATGTTCTGTCTACGATACTTCAGAGCTGGCCTGCTACTTGGGGTGATTGATAGGTTCGTGGCCTAAGGTAGAAGGAGATGAAATATTAACGTCAAACGTTCTGGATAATCACTCAAAGAGCTGAACTGCACGTGCATGTAACGAAAGCTGTATAATTGATCTCCTGCAACCTTAGGCTACGAACGATATTTCGTCCGTTTCTCTCTCCACACGTGCTGTGTACTAAACTGTTGGGTAACCTTACCATTTTAAAGTTTCATTTCAGATTTTCAGTATTTGCGTTTTCCCCGTTTATTTTCATAACGGGTTTGCTTCTTTGTCACAATCTAAGTTGTTGAAGGTTATTCTGTTCAATATTTAAAGCTTAACATTAACAACCTAATTGCTTCATTAAATTAGGAAAAGACACTACCGCATCACTTTACTGATGTGAAACATCTACTTTTTTTGCTTCATAAGGTTTTCAAACTAAAGCATGAGAGGCTGAACAGAACTGATAGCTTTCGAATATTAAAATGAAGGTTAACATTTAGGGTATTGAATCAGTGCAGCTCACATTTCACAATTTTATATTTCTACTTAACTATTTAGCATCATACATCTTGAACTTCAGGGTTCCCGAGGACTAATGGGTTCTTCTTAGACAGAAAGCTAAGGAAATAGAGAACAAAGTTCTTTGTACAATTATGCGCTTTACAAATTATGTCGATCTCTCCTGTCTATTAACCGTGAGCATGCTCTACAAGAAGTAATTCCTGTAGTAGTGTTGAATTAATTCCAACATCATTATTGAAAATTCTTGTGCTGCTTAAACAGCTGGTATGGATTTCTTACTTTGAAAGGTGTAGAGATAAAAACATGCTGGTTAATTACATTGAATATGTCAGTGCTATGTGAAATCGTTTCTTTAGCCTTTACATAACTGCCACTGTTTTTTTTTAAACCAGATCCTCGGCTCCCAGTCGTATCGGTCTTGGCCCCTTCAGGGGACGAAATCAGGGTGAAGGGCACCGCCACGCTTGTGTGTTTAGTGAACGGATTTAATCCGGGTGCTGTGGAAATTGAGTGGGCTGTGGACGGCAGTGCGAGAAGGAACGGCGTAAAGAACAGCCGACTGCAACAGGAAACGGACAACACGTTCAGTGTGAGCAGTTACCTGACATTGAGAGCCTCAGACTGGAACTCACACGAGCTTTACTCCTGTGTGGTTAAACACGAGACTCAAGCAAACCCGCTCCGGGCAAATATCGCAAGATCTCGCTGTGTTTGATGTCATAAACCTGTTACCTGAGCTAAGAAAAGTTCTTTGACAACTTGTTCCTTTAATTCATTGGAATACTATATTTTTAAAAATACGTCCTTCAGCTTTTACGATTTGTTCCCTGCAAACTCTGTTCTGTTGACAGAAAGCTAGTATTGATTGAAGACTCCAGATTAATTGAAATTTGCTTCTGTTAATTAAATAACATAACTACAGACTGTTGCATCCGGAGCACTCTTTGTAGTGGTTCAATAAAGTCAGCAAACTTATCTCAAATGCAATGTCGTAACTTTTTTTTTGTGATAGGGGAAAAAATGACCGGAAATTTCTGAAAGAGTGATCATCTCACTCTCTTTTCTCTGTGGAAATTACTTCCTCTTGATTACAGTACTGAATGGCAATCCTGTACCTGTAGCAAGTCTGAACTGGTTTTCAGGTTCCACGGCGCGGCTCATTTGGCACAGTGTAATGCAATGGAAGAAATTGGCGTAGTTAATCACTGAGCAACACCGATTTGATAGCTGTCCTGTTTACAGGCTTTATAAACAGGTAAACCACCATGTGTACCATGCAGGGCACACTTGGTCTGACTAGGAAGTGAGGTATAACCTCAGCGTTCTCGCACGTAATGTGTTCCACTCTATCAGAGACTGGTTTATGCAACAAACAATCCTAAGTAAACATTAAATAATGTTCCTGACAGACGTCCTTTTAATATAATCAATTTGTTCATTGACTATGACTAATGAGCCCAGGCTTAATAAAAATGCTCTAGATTCGATTGTATGAAAAGTGTCAATTTACAGAGAACTGAAACAATGGAAAAAAAACAAGAAAAACCTTGCAAGGTTCACGATGTATCAGCGATACGGGCTTATTTCTCACCTCTGTCTGTTGGGAGTTTGTAGTTCTCTCTGTGACCGCGTGGTGCTCCGGTTTCCTCCCTCAGTCCAAAAACATACTGATAGTAGATTAATTTGTCATTTTAATTTGTACCATGTTTAGGCTAGAATTAAATCGGGGGTTCACGGGGACTATTCCGCAATGTATCACAATAAACTAACAAATAAATAAATAAATAGATAAACAAGTAAATAAATAAGGACAGCATAAGTTCACTAAAACTTAGTGAGTGCAGTGAGCGGAAAACAGTGACATACAACTTTACTGCGCAAGTAGACAGTCAGTTAGTTTTAGTACTATGGTTAGAAAGGACACAGAACATTGAATTAAGTTATCAAATAAATTAAATATTCCTAATTGACTACTATTTTCGCAGTACAGATGTCTTTAATGCTGGTTACGGTGATGATTGGAGATTCGAGAATACAGAGAATACAATATATATACATACTCACACCGTATTACAACATTACCGTATTATGTATTTCAATGCTCTGCCTCGGTAAAACAACACATTTCACGACATACGCCTGTGATTTTAAACCTGATTCTGATACTGAAATCTCCTTTCATGAGTGATTTTTCTGACACGTTCATCAAATCTTCCACTTATCATAAAACAAAGATTACTTCAAGTAAGACAAATACCTTCACTCATTTATTGTTTTATAGGATCACTCAGCCCACCCAAGAACCAGATTCTATGGTCACCCAAGTCATTTTGGACTGCAGTCACCGTATACTATAGCAAATCTGGCCGGTAGTGTTCACATATGAGAGCTCCAACGAGGGTACCAGTTAGCTAATACATGTTTGCGTGACACAACTGGCCATATAAACATTTGTCAGTGCTAAGGCGGTACAGCAATATTCGCTCCAACCACTGACGAAATTATTGCACTCTACATACGAAACTCCACACTTTCCACTCAGGGTGTGCAATAATTTCGAAGTGACCTTTAGCCTGTAGATTGATGTTTATCATCTAACTTCAGAAGTCGTCAGCTGCAGATATCTATCGGAAGTGAGCTTCTTTTAAATTAAGACTCAGGGTTTACCGTGCTGGGTGTCCGGTAGTAGGTCAAAATAGGTGAATTAAGCAGAGCCATCCACTAATAGTCAGGAGGTAGGCCTGAACCGCCACATGGAGCAGAGACAAAATATCTAGACGGTACAATTCTCCTAGTACCTTGTCATTTGGTATGGGCTCCCAAATCCTAAGGTCTTTCTACAGGGGCACAATTGAGAGCAATCTGACTGGCCTCATCACTGCCTGGTATGGGAACTGTACTTCCCTCAATCACAGGATTCTGCAGAGTGGTGTGGACAGTTCAGTGCATCTATGAACTTCTCACTTCTCAGGACATTTACAACGACAGGTGTGTAAAAATGGCTGGAAGTATCATTGGGGAACCAACTGACCCCGACCACATATTGATCCAGCTGCTACGATCCGGGAAACGGTACCAAAGCAAAAAAGCCAGGACCAAGAGCCTCCGGGACAGCATAGCCACCAGGCCAATCAGACTGTTTAATTCATGCTGATGTAATTGTATTTCTATGCAATATTGACGTACTTTTATACTTACTGTTTATTATAAATTACTATAAATTGCACATTTAGACGGAAACGTGATGTAAAGATCTTTATTCCTCATGTATATGAAGGATGTAAGAAATTAAGTCAATTCAATTTAATTCAAAATTTCCAGATGCTACATGTAAGAATACACTCCTCCACCACCGATCTCCAACTTCACCAAGAATACCCTACCTGTAGGAAAGAGGATTGCAGCGATATTTAAATGCTTTAAACATTAAGTCATATGGTGGCACAAACTTTCATTTCCTCTGGCACTTTCCAGGCCGGCATGGAACTCCAAGTTGAAATGATATCATTATACTTCACATTAGACCGGAAAAGCCCGAGATTATTGGGAGTGGCGAGCGGTACGGTTAAAAATCTTGCAGATAATTGCAATCACAGTGAAGATTTTCCATTGCCAAACTTTTCTATGGCAAAGGAGAGGTAAGTGACATAAGGCCTCCAAACAATAATCCCAGTTTGCCAAAGAGATTTCAATAGAATGGATTGTTGCACTCAAGTAGAGGCGAACATGCGTCCGTGTCCTTGGAGGAAGAGTAAAACGGGTGTTTAAAGAGTCTTCCATATTTTCCTGTGATAAGAGAGTGCGTTGGCAAAGGGGTTAAATCAGTCCTACATGAAAGAAAGTGTTCATACAGGACTTCAACCTGCACACGGAACAATGATTTTCAGACCCTTAAGACTGAAATCCATTCTTCTTCTTAAACAATCAAACCAGCAACAGCATAGGGCGCTTAGAGCAGCTCGTAAGCGGCCTAAGTCCTGGGCCGAAAGCTGATCGGCCCTGTTGATTTCGCTTTCACCACACGACTTCATATTTCTTTTAGGTGAAGATCATTCCTGCCGAGGTTTTTACAGGTTGCGGTTACTATCCCCTTGTCCAGCCCTCCGCCTCTCACAGACGGGTGTGGGACCGTCATGGTTAATGCAATGCTTTGAGGACATTGTACTGCACATGGATGAACTGAAGGATCTTGGGGTTCAAACCCATACATCCCTGGAAATCGCTGCACAGGTTGATAGGATAGTTAAGAAGGCCTATGGGATGCTAGGCTTCATTAATAGGGGGATTGAGTTCAAGAGTAGAGAGGTCATGTTGCAACTCTACAAATCTCTGGTGAGACCGCACTTAGAGTACTATTCACCTCGTTATAGGAAGGATGCGGAAGCTATGGAGAGTGTGCAGAGGAGATTTACCAGAACGATGCCTGGGTTGGAAAACAAGTCTTATAAGGCAAGGTTAGCAGAGCTGGGACTTTCCTCTTTCGAGCGTAGAAGAATGAGAGGGGACTTGATAGAGGTCTACAAGACTATGAGAGGAATAGATAGGGTGGATAGCCAGTACCTGGCTCCCAGGGCACGAAAAGGAAGCACCAGAGGGCGTATGTACGAAGTTATGCGAGGGAGGTTTAGTGGAGACATCGGGGTAATTTTAATACAGAGGGTTGTAGGCGCCTGGAAAAACTTGCCAGGGATGGTGGTAGACGCTAAAGCATTAGCGGTATTTAAGAGCCTCTTGGACAGGCACACGGATGAAAGATGATTATGGGGTAGTGTTAGTTTAGTACTTCTTTTTTAGGAATATATGGGTCGGCACAACATCGAGGGCCGAAAGGCCTGTACTGTGCTGTAGTATTCTAGTGTCTCGTGTCTAATGTATTTTTTTCTAGTTTGCTTCAGGAGCTCTACGTCATTGACCGAATAATGTCAATATTTAGTACTGGGGTGTGAGGCCAAATCCTAACGCCATTGGCTCCTGACTCTAGTAAAAAGCCAATATCTTCCGAGTATTCAGCTTGATTGTGGCGAGTTACGTCCATGCAGACAAACAGAACTTTAAGAAAATATGCTTTGTTCTAACGTGTCACTGAGTTAAATTGCTAGAACCACACTGAAGGAAGCCAGATTATCACCAGCGTTAATTTCTGGTGACCCTTGCACTCATGTCCCGCTTGTTTTGGCGATTTGCATGATCGGCCCTGTGATGCCGCTGTCACCACCCGACTTCATACGTCTTTTAGGCGAAGGTCATTCCTGCCGAGGGATGTGGTCTTTAGGGCTTCTTTTGGCGTTTCTGTGCCTCTGGGTTTTTACAGGTTGTGGTTGCCAGCCACATGTCGAACCCTCCGCCTCTCACAGACGAGTGTCGGACTGTAATGGTTACTGCAATGCTTTGAGGAGATTATACCACACATATATTTTTTATTCTGTTCCAGGAGCTCTACGTCATTGACCGAATTATTTCAAAATTTAGTTCTGTAGTTCAAGGCCAATTTCCAATGTCATCGGCTCCTGACACTAGTAAAACGCCAGCACTTTCCGGTTATTGAGCATGACTGTGGCGAATTACATCCATTCAGACAACGCAACCTTAAGAAAATATGCTTGTTTCTAACTTGTCACTAAATTCAATTCCTGCAACCACACGAAAGTAAGTCAGATTATCACCAGCGTTAATTTGCGTTGACCCTTGCACTCATGTGCCGCTTGTCTTGGCGATTTGCGTGTTGCTGAGCAAGCCAGCGGTCACTGGCCGTTTTTAATTCGCCTTGAAGGGATAGTTGTGAGCCGAACTCTTACAGCGCTGTAGTTCTTCTGTTACCGGACTCCCTTAGCGTTATTGAAGAGGAATTGCCATCGCTGGCCGTGCAGAAAATGAAAGAAGGTAAATATTTTTATTTCCAGATTAGGATGGATTACAGTTGTTGGCGCTGGTGTCGGTTTCCCACATACTTTTAACAATTGTCTTTCTTGCTGGTAAAAGTCGCCAGCTTGGAAGGTGCGTTGTGATTATTGATTAACTGCAATGAATTTTAGAGATTATACACATTGCAGCCATTATTCTTCAGTGGTTTGTATTGGTTTATTATTGACACATGTACCAAGATACAGTGAAAAGCTTGTCTTGTATAAAATTTAACAATGTTAAAGCTTACCACTGAAGAAGAAGGCTTTTTTTTCGCTGACAGCCCCGTTCTTTTTGAGTATTATTTAAACTGTAGGATTGAGCAGGGCATTCTATTATATTCGACATATGCCTTGTAGTTGGTGGAATGGATTTGTGACCTCTACAGGGTTCACTGTCTCTACCTGACTTGATTACCTTCGTTAACTTGAGTGAACACGTTAATTTTGTTTCTTTCCAGATTTCTTTTTTTTTTGTAATTTATATTTTTTATTGAAGTTCATCAAGCAAACATTTCCATAAGACGTATTTCAGACATTGTACATATATATCGTATAATCATATATATCATAAAATCCCCACAAAGTATTTATCTGGGGTATACACTTATAGAAAAGAGTGGAAAGAAAAAACAATCAAAAGGAAAGAACTATGTACAAGGAGGGAGTGATCTTTTTTTTTACAACAAATTCATTGATTTGTGAGAATAAAATCAGGCCTATGAGGCATTATGTAGTTAAACCATTTTCCCCCAGTATGAATCAAATTGTTCCAGCTTATGATTAACAGATGCTGTTATCTTCTCTATTTTGTAAATGTCCATTGTAATTTCCATCCATGTATTTAAAGTTGGGCTCTCCTGTGATAACCATTTCCTAGTAAGAGTCTTTTTACCAGCCACCAACATTATATATTCATTAAATATTTATCTCTTTTCAACCGTTCTTGAGGTATATATCCAAAATATATGGTCTTACTCTCCAAAGGTATTTCACATTTAAAGATGTCTTGTACGGCATTGTGTATCCCCCTCCAATAGTTTTTGATAACAGGGCAGTCCCTAAAAATATGATAATGATTTGCATTTTGATTTCCACTATTCCTCCAGCAAACAGGGAGGTCACTATCATAATGGGATTTCAGAGAGGGTGTGATAAAATACCGTATCAAGTTTTTCCATCCAAACTCCCTCCATTTCTGTGAATTGGTACACTTCCATTGATATCTCCATATTGTTGTCCATTCTTCCTCAGATATAATTATCCCTCCTTCCTTCTCCCATTTTGTTTTAATGTATGAAGTCGAATGTGTTTTAAGTTTTGACAACCCCTTATACGTGCTTGAAATGATTCTACTACCATTATCTGAATTGAATGCTTTGCTAAAGAGCTCTATCAAGCATGTATTTGCCTTGGTTACATTTTAAGCATCTCATTAACATATTGCTGCATCTGTAAATATCGATAAAAATCTTGTTTTTCTAATGTGTTTCTCTTTAAGTATTTCAAAACCGAACAGTTCCTTCTTTCATTATGTTGCAAAGAACTGTTATTCCTTTAGCTGTCCAGTCCTTAAACCCAGCATCCAATTTATTTGATGTAAAATCAGAATCATATCCGCACCATTTAAGAATTGAAATATCTCCCTCTAGATTATATACTTTTATAGTAGTTTTCCATATTTTAAGAGTCATTTTCACCCATGAGTTATCAATAGTATTTATGTACCTTTGTAGGCTGTTATCAGCCAAAATTGCTTGTATGGGGATGGGAAGTACCCGCTCCTCAATGTTGTTCCATTGAGCGTCATATGATGGGTTGCACCAACATATCACAGTTCTCAACTGTGCTGCAAAATAATAATCTCTAAGAGAAGGCAAGCCCCCTTTTCCTTTGCTAATTGCAAAGTTTTGAGACGAACTCGAGGTCTTTTACCCTGCCAAATATACCTTGATAGCATCTTGTTCCATTCATTGAATTGATTTTGGTTAATCTCCACTGTAAGGATCTGAAAGAGAAAATGGTCTGGGCAGTATATTCATTTTAATAGACTCAATCCTTGACCTGAGACTGAAAAAAGGAATCAGTCTCCATCTTGTCACATCTTCCTTAATTTTTTTTTATATAAAGGCTGATAATTACATTCTGATAATTTTGCCAAATCTTTTGGCATAATGATGCCCAAATATTTGAAAGACTCTGTGTGCCATGCCCAGGGGTATCGGCTTTCAATTTCTCTTGGTGGGCTATAGTAATATGAAAGTAATTGGGTTTTATCTATGTTGATCTTGTATCCCGATAATTGACCATATTGTTCAAAGGATTGCATCAATTTAGGTAAAGAGTGTGTTGGTTGCCCCAGATAGATCAAAATGTCATCCGCATAACAAGCCAATTTATGCCATGTCCCTTTAATAGTAATTCCCCTGTTATCTTCATTTTGTCTGATGTATTGAGCTAATAGTTCCAGATATAACGCGAAGAGTAGTGGTGACCATGCACAACCCTGTCTCGTGCCCCTTTACTAGGGTAAGACTATTTTTTGCAGATTTCAATCAAGACTTCATTTACTGATGTATTTGCAACAAATGCATATCTCCAAACTTGGTGTAAGGAAGTCGCCATTTTTTGGGATATCTCAGGACTGTTCTAAGGACAGATTATAGACAGGCCCAAAAGAGTTTCGTAATTGGTTTTGCTTCCAGCCGCACATTCGCACTAACACAGTTACTTACTCAACTCTACTGGACGGTAAATATCACAATTCATGGTAAACACACTTTTCATTGCGGATATAAAAGATAAAGAACACACCCAAATGATGATAAACATATATAACCATGAAGCTTATATGGCTCATTATTGCACGTTAGGGGGTAAATTCTGTCATTCTTAACAAGTTAGACTTATATATGACCTTAACCCTACTGAAATTGAGCTATTGACTCTTTTCCGGTTTAAGATGGCGCTATTGAAGCACAATGACGACTTGATGTCAGCAAACACGATTAAATACTTTACTAGTCACGCGTTTTCTTAATAACGATCACTTAAATCAATAGCCTGTAATCTTCGTTTCGGAGTTCAGCCTTCGAAACGGCTGTGCGACTTGGCATTTTTGAGGTGTGATTTGAAGACTCGAACGTGCAGATCGGTTGCGACGTGCTCTGTACAGTCTGAATCGAGGAGGCGAATCCGGAGCACGAGAGTGGGGAAAGAGCCAATGTTTCGCTATTGCTGGAGCGGACTTGGAACCAATTGAAGCGGCAGGGCCCGGGACTGCGAGTGAGGAACGACCTAAGGTTTGGCCAATTTAAGTGCCAGGCCGGATTGAAAATGCGAGGGTGTCAGGGAGGCGAGGGGGGCACCGGTATGCCGCTCGTTGCTCCGAGAGGTTTACTCGTCTGTGCACTGAACTGAGGTAGTGGCCTCCAACTAACAGACTCCTGAACCGGCCGCAGTGATGACTGACTTCGTGGCGGTGGATTCGCTTACGTAAATGCAGTTCTGAATGTCATTTGCTTACTTTCATTGTTTGGACGCTTTGTTCCCCCCCCCCCCATGTACAATGTGTGTTTGACGCTCTACGTTTTTAATGAGTTCTATGGGATTTCTTTGTTTTGTGGCTTCCTGACGAATTTTGAAATTCCTTGACGAATCTCAAGGTTGCATATAGTATATATGATTTGATAATATGGTAACCGTTCTTTGAAGATGGAACTCTGAATTGTCATCAGCTGTATAAAACAGTTATCTCTCTCTCCCCTCTCTCTATCTCTCTTTCTCACTCTCTTCCTCTCTCACTTATTCAGTTTGTCATACTCTCACTCTCACTCTCCCTCTCTGTCACTCTCATTCAGTCTCCGGCTAAACTCATCACAATTCATTGATACCACGGCTCCATTGTAGAAAGAAAGGCTCGTGCTAAGCCGCCTCGAGCAACTGGAGCCTCTTTCTTGTTGTTACTGTTATCGTGTAGGAAATCCTAAGATTTAGCCAAAGCAATATTAGACAGATGGTAATTTATTTCCGAGACACCGTGACTTGAATATTAAATTGCAATCTACGATGTTGTTATGTACCTACTGTCATTGTCTGTTTGGGTATAGGCGTTCTGCTGGTTATATACTACGCAGGTGACAGGGCCAGCTTTTAGAAAACGATGCACGCTGCAGCTACGACATCATGGAGGATTCATCCTGTGAATCTCTATGGGTAGGAATGAAGCATAGAAAAGATACAGTCAGTATACGGCAAAGTCTAAGTATTGCAGCGGCCAAGGAGAGATCGTGGAGCAAATAAGCAAGCAGAGCATAGGAAGATGCAAAAACAACAGTCTAATCGTACTGGGTAACTTTCGTATCCACAACATTAATTGGGACTTTTTGAATGACAAGCGATTTGTTGGAGTATAATTTGTTGAACAAATGTGCTAAATTGGGAAATACTACTTGCACGAGTCACGTGGAGATAGGGAGCAGTCGTTGTCATGTAACTACACACTTAACGTGTGAGAAATCAAGACCAACGTAATCCTTTAAGGATCAAAGACGAGGATGGCAAGGTAACATAACTTTGGATGATGAGAGATGTTTCAAATTTGGTGAAAATGCAAAAGGAGGCATATGCAAAGTTTTACAACCTGAAATCGGATGGGAGATAGTGGAAAGTACAGGAAGTAAGAGAGAAAGGGGAGAATGAAAGTGGCCATTAAATATCCTTGCCTATTAGAATTGAGAATATCGAAGCGGTTTATACATGCGTTGAAAAAGAGAGTCGCTAGTGAGACATTGGCCGCAAAAGGGCAAAGTGAGGAATTTATGTCTGGAGCCACGGAATGTGAATGCGGTGGTAAACGTCTAACAACCATCTACTCCGCTGAGGGTTTATCATGATAAAATTGTCAAGACTTGACTCAAAGCACAGCAACGAAATGCTTCCAGCTTAATCTCGTTCCTGTCCGTAAAAGAGGACTATCCTTTCAACTGACCCTGGAAAGGAGCGGTAGGTATTTAGTATTGGAGTATTGCTTCCAGCCGCATTGGTGGAATTTAACTTTCAGTTTGACAGTTTCAGTTAACGGCCCTGTTGGTTGAACATTTATTTCTTGTCTTTCCTGTTAAATTCTGTAACAGTTTTCGACCCACTTCAGTGTCTCTCTCTCTCTCTCTCTCCGCCACACTTGGACCATATAGGAACCTTCAGACTGTCAGTCCCGCCCACGAATACAGATACAGCAGAGAGAGAGAGAGAGAGAGAGAGAGAGAGAGAGAGAGAGAGAGAGAGAGAGAGAGAGAGAGAGAGAGAGAGAGAGAGAGAGAGAGAGAGAGAGAGAGAGAGAGAGCAGCTCACCTTGGCCTTCAGATTCATTGACCAGATAGGATAGAAATTACAGGCGATCGAATCTGTTTTGGGAGAAGTGACTGAAGTAATGCGGCAGATAATCTCATTTCGCAAGCTCAGTCTCAATTGGGGGAACAGATGGCATTTCCCGCAGCAACAATTCAGCGGCTCACCACAGACAATCGAATCAGGTGTCTGCCATTTCAGCTTGAACAGCTTCAGTCCATGAACTTACAGAGGATAGCTACCGTTAGCTGACAGCCATTAGCGTTCTCATAGGCACAATTGAGCAGCCTTTGACCATGTATTCCCCCGAGTATTTAATACCACAGGCAATTAATTTAGCTTTCCGAATTACTATGATACTGATACGCCGAGCATTCAAAAAGCTGTAAGAACTTTGCGGGTCCTTCTAGCATCTATGGAGAGAAAAGGACATTGACGGTCACACACATTTCCTTCCCCGTTTCCTTCTAAAGGGAATTTAGTAACTTAGGGTCAATAATAAAATCATCAAACCAACCTCATTCCTCAGATCAATCGCATTCTCAGCGTTCTGCTACACCAACATCTCAGCAATGAAATGTAATCATCAAACTGAACAAGTTCCCTGGAAATCACCCGCCTCAGAAAGAGATATTCACTCACAAACCACAGTGCCAGACACTAGGTATAGGCCATTCCCTTTTACATAAGAAAGTTTTAGACCAAGATACTACTTCCGGGACAGAGGGAGCATTTAGAGGTCACATCATTATTACGGAGAAGAGCGTCAAACTGAGTACACCCCAGGAAGCCCACTTCCTCCTTCACCCTCTAAATATGCAAATGGACACAGCCTATCCCTAACGCCCACTCCCTCTCCTGTAGCTCAGGGAAAACAAAAGAGAAGGGGAAGGATAAAGTGAACAAGAATGCTACAGGAGAATGTCAACAAGTCTAATCAAAATGTTCTACCTGATGAATAGGATGCAGGCATACCTAGTCTCACCTTTCCAAATGCCATAGGTCGCTTTGTTTGGCTAAATTCGACCCTGCCATTTGAATACAGGAACCGCCATTGCGATATGTGCAATTAAGGATTGGACGGTGTGATGTTGTGGGCATTATTAAGTCGTGGCTGAAAGAAGGCCATAGTCGGAAGCTTAATATCAGAAGAAGTACTTTGTCTCGGAAGGACAGGCAGCAGGCAGGAAGGCATAGGCGCTGGTGTGGTTCTGCTGGTACGAGATGGAATTACATCTTCAGAAAGAGGTGTCACAGGGACAGAAAATGTTGAATCTTTGTGGCTGGAGTAAAGAAACTGCAAGGATAAAAATAAACCATTATGGAAATCGTATATAGGACTCCAAATAATGGCCAAGAGGTGGGGTTGAGATTGCAAAGGGATCTGGAAAGGGCATGTTATAGGAGTAACCTCGCAATTGCAGTGGGGGAGTTGAATATACAGAGGGTTTGGGAAAATCAGCTTGATGTCAGATTACAAGAGAGAGAATTTGTTGAATACCCTCAAAATGGATTTTTAGAGCAGCTTTTGCTTGAGCCTACTCTTAGAAAAGTTTTCTCAGATTGAATGTTGTGTAATAAACCAGATATTATTAGGGAGCTTAACGTAAAGGAAACCTTAGGGCGCAGTGATCATAATATGACGAATTCATACTGCAATCTGAGAGCAGAAGAATGAGTCACATGTATTAGTATCATAATGGAATAATGGGAATTACAGAAGCATGAGAGAGCGTACCTAGGCAGATTGGAGGAGGATACTGGCAGGGATGATGGCAGAGCAGAGATGGCTGAATTTTTTGGGAACAGTTCACATGGCGCAGGATGGATATGTTCCACAGAAGAAGTCCCGCAGGCAACCGTGGCTTACAAGGGAAGTTAAGGACGGCATTAAAGCCAAGGAAATGGCACATAAGGTAGCAAAAGTGAATGGGAAGCTTTCAAAATCGAACGAAAGGCAACTAAAATCTGTAAGAAAGGAAAACATGAAATATGAGGGCAAACAGCCAATAATATAAAGCAGGCTACTAAAAGTTTTTTTTTCAGTTATACAAGGAATAAAAGGGAGGTGAGTGTTGATATTGGGCCATCGGAATGTGATGCTGGTGAGATCGTAGTAGGGTTCAAAGAAATGGCAGATGTATGTAATTAATGCTTTGCATCAGTCTTCATTGTGGAGGACATTAGCAGTGCGTGAGTGGCAGGGAGCAGGAGTAACTGCCATTGCTATTACAAAGGAACCACGACAGGCAAAATGAATGGTCATAATGTAGGTAAGTCATCTGGACCAGATGGACTACATCCTTGAGTCCTGAAAGAGGGTGCTGGGAAGATAACGGATGATCTTTCTCGAATCGATGATGACATGGTCCTGGTGAACTGGAAAATTGCAAACGTCACTGCACTCTTTAACAAGAGAGAAAGTCAAAAGAAAGGAAGTTATAGACCAGTTAGCCTAACCAGAGTTTATTATTAGCGATGAATATTTGGGGTACTTGGAGACTAGTGATAAAATTAGTCAGCCAGCATGGCGTCTGTAAAGGGAAAGCTTGCTTGACATATCTGTTAAGGGTTATTCGAGGAAGACACAAGCAGGACAGACAAAGGAGAGACAGTGCATGTCATTTACTTGGATTTTCAGAAAGCATTTGATAAGATGACATTCATGAGGCTACTTAACAAGATAAATTCCCATAGCGATACAGGAAAGATATTGACATGGATAGAGGAATGGCCGAAAGGCAGGAGGCAGTGAGTGGGCATAAAGAGGACCGTTTTTGGTTGGCTGCCAATGACTAGTGGTGTTACGCAACCGTCAGTATCTGTACCGTTTCTTTTCGCATTGCTTGTCAATGATTTATATAATAGAAGTGATGGCTTTGTGGCAATGTTTGCGGCTACGAAGATAGGTGGAGGGGTAGGTAGCGCCGAGGAAACAGTTCTCAGACAAATTGGAAGAATGGGGGAAAAGTTGGCAGCTGGAATACAGAGTTGGGAAATGTATGATAATACATTTTTGTAAAAGGAATAATAATGCAGACTATTATCTAAATGGAGAGAAAATTCAAGCATTAGGGGTGCAGGGGGACTTAGGAATCCTCGTGCAAGACTATCAGAAGGTTACGTCACAGACTGTATCTGTGGTAATGAAGACAAATGCAATGTTGACATTTATTTCAAGAGGAATGGAACATAAAATACAATGAGATAATGCTGAGGCTTTATAAGACACTACTCAGGCCACATTTGGAATATTGTCAACAGGCTCGGCCCCATATCTCTGAAAGGATGTATTGTCATTGGAGAGAGTCCAGAGGATGTTCCCGAGGATGATTCCCGGTAGGGGTTAACATCTGAGGAGCTTTTGGCATCTTTGGGGTTGTACACACCGGTATTTAGAAGAATGCGGGGGGATCTCATTCAAACCTACCGAATGTTGAAACGATGAGATAATGTGGATGTGGAGAAGAAGTTTACCATAGCGGGAGTATCCAAAACTTGAGAGCACAGTCTCAAATTTGAGGGGTGACGTTTTAGGACAGACGCATTGAGGAATTTGTTTAGCCAGAGAGTAGTGAATCTGTGGAATGTTCTTTCACAAATTGCGGTGGAGGCCAAATCCGCAGTACTGTTTAAAGCGTATGTTGATCGTTTCCTGATTGGTCAGGGCATGGCGAGAAGACAGGTGTATGGGATTGACTGGGATCCGGGATGAGCCATGATGCAATGGCGGCGTTGACTCGATGGGCAGAATGGCCTAATTCTGCTCCTATGTCTTATGGTCTAATGCTGTTATCCTATCCATCCATCTAGTTCCATCCATCCATCGTCTGAGTTCCGAACATCAGGCAGGAGACTCCGATGCATAAAAATAAGAACATCAGGATGGGAGACCGTTTTTTCCTGCAGCCCATTAGGCTTCTGAACACACAGCCGCATCGCATTCGAAGTGTCACTGGATAATCTGTTCTGTACCTTACAATATTTATTTTTTGCGTAATTCATCTGCAGATTGTACCCTTACTCTCCTAAATTAGGGTGTGTTATATGTGTGTCATGTTTGCTACCGTGCTTTTACACTATGGTTCGGAGAAGCGTTGCCTCATTTGACAGTATATATGTATGTAGTTAAAAGACAATAAACCTGCTCTGACAACTAGAGAGTGGGTGACTGGAAAGCACTTTATGGTGAAGTGTTGGAATTAGTTTCAAAAACAACGCTTATGCGGCATTTAGACAGACACTAGAACAGACAGGAAGCAGAGGCTGCTTCCAGTTTGTAGGAAGATTCAAAATGACATTAGCAGTCTCTCACAGTCTAGAAAAAAGTAACACCGTTTAACTTCGTGATTCGTTCTTCCAGGGCGCCTCAACCATACTATAAGAACTATAGAACATTACAACACAGAAACAGGCCTTTTGACCCTTCTTGGCTGTGCCGAACCGTTTCTCTGCCTCGTCCCTCTGACCTGCACCTGGTCTATATCCCTCCACACACCCCTCATCTATGTACCTGTCCAAGGTTTTCTTAAATATTGAAAGTAAGCCACATTTACAACTTCATCTGGCAGCTCATTCCACGCTCCCATCACTCTCGCTGTGAAGAAGCTCCCCCCCCCCCCGCGCCACCTATGTTCCCTTTAAACCTTCCCCCCTTCACCCTTAAGCCATGTCCTCTGGTTTTTTTTTTCTCCCCTAGCCTCAGTGGAAAAAGCCTGCTTGCATTCACTCTATTTATACCCATCGTTATTTTATATACCTCTATCAAGTCTACTCTCATTCTTCTACGCTCCAGGGAATAAAGTCCTAACTTATTCAACCTTTCTCTGTAACTCAGTTTCTCAAGTCCAACATCATGGTAAACCTTCTCTGCACTCCTTCAACCTTGTTAATATCCTTCATGTAATTCGGTGACCAAAACTGCACACGATACTCCAAATTCGGCCTGACCAATACCTTATACAACCTCACCATCCATAACATTTCAACTCTTATACTCAATACTTCTATTTATAAAGGCCAATGTACTAAAAGCTTTCTTTACTACCCGATCTAACTGTGACTCCACTTTCAGGGAATTTTGTATCTGTATTCCCAGATCCCTCTGTTCTACTGCACTCCTGAGTGTCCTACCATTTGCCTTGTATGTTCTACCCTGGTTTAACCTTCCAAAGTGCAATACCTCACACTTGTCTGTATTAAATTCCATCTGCAATTTTTTAGCCCATTTTTGTAGCTGGTCCAGATCCCTCTGCAAGCTTTGAAAATCTTCCTCACTATCCACTGCACCTCTAATCTTTGTATCATCAGCAAATTTGCTGATCTAATTTACCACATTATCATCCAGATCATTGATATAGATGACAAGTAACAATGGACCCAGCACTGATCCATGTGGCACATGACGACCAGTCACAGGCCTCCACTCAGAGAAGCAATCTCCTCGAAAAAGTCTAATAGATTTATTAAACATGGCCTACCACGCACAAAACCGTGTTGACTCTCCCTAATAAGTCCCTGTCTATCTAAATACTTGTAAATTTTATCTCTTAGCACTCCTTCCAATAATTTACCTACTACCGACGTCAAATTTTACCAGCCTATAATTTCCCGGATTACTTTAGAGCCGTTTTTAAAGAACGGAACAACATGGCCTATCCCCCAGTCCTCCGGCACCTCACCCAGAGATACCGACATTTTAAATATATCTGCCAGGACCCTTGCAATTTCAACACGAATCTCCTTCAAGGTCCGAGGGAATACCCTGTCAGGTCCTAGGGATTTGTCTACTCTGATTTGCCTCAAGACAGCAAGCACCTCCTCCTCTTCAATCTGTATAGGTTCCATGACCTCTCTACTTATTTGCCTTATTTCCATTGACCCCATGCCAGTCCCCTTAGTAAGTACAGGCGAAAAAACCCATTTAAGATCTCCCCCAGTCCTTTTGGTTCCATGCATAGCCGACCACTCTGATCTTCAAGAGGGCAAATTTTATCCCTTACTATGCTTTTGTTCTTAACATACCTGTAGAAGGTATTTATTTAGATTATTCTATACCTTGACCGCCAAAGCTACCTGATGTCTTCTTTTAGCCCTCCTGAGTCCTTTCTTGTATTTTGTGCACTTTTTATACTCCTCAAGTACCTTATCTGCTCCCTGTTTCCTATACATGTCATAAATCTCTCTCTTCTTCTTTATTAGAGTTCCAATACCCCTAGAGAACCAAGGTTCCTTATTCTTAATCACTTTGCCTTTAATCCTGACAGCAACATACAAACTTTGCTCTCTCAAAATTTCTCCTTTGTAGGCCTCCCACTTACCAACGACATCCTTGCCAGTGAACAATCTGTCCCAATCCACGTTTTTTAGATCCTTTCTCATTTCTTCAAATTTGGCCTTTTTCCAGTTTAGAACATCAACCCGAGGACCAGATCAAACTTTATCCATGATCAAGTTGAAACTAATGGTGTTATGATCACTGGAACCAAAGTGTTCCCTTACACACACTTCCTTCACCTGTCCTAACTCGTTTACTAATAGAAGATCTAATATTGGATGGTCTGTAGTCGGTACCACTATATATTGATTTAGAAAACTTTACAGAACAGATTTTACAAACTCTAACCCGTCTGGACCTTGAACAGTATGGGAGTCCCAATCAATATGTGGAAAATTAGAATCCAATTCTTGCTGACTATTGAGTGGTCTATAATACAACCCCATTAATGTGGCCATTCCCTTCCTGTTTCTCAGCTCCACCGATACGACCTCGGTAGACAAACCCCCTAATCTGTCCTGCCTGAGCACTTCTGTAACATATCCCCTGATTAGCAATGCCACCCTCACCCTTCATCCCTCTACGTCTATCACGTCTGAAACATCAGAACCCTGGAATATTAAGCTTCCAGTCCTGCCCCTCCTGTAGCCAAGTTTCACTAATGGCTTCAATGTCAAAATTCCACGTGTCAATCCACGCCCTTAGCTCGTCAGCCTTTCCCATAATACTCCTCGCATTGATATAGACTGACCGCAGAGGTTCATAGCCACCACTCACAACCCTTCAATTTGTGACTTTGCATGAAACTTTAACATCATTCCTTTTCACCCCAGCTCCACTATCTACTCTGGCACTCTGGTTCCCATCCCCCTGCAAATCTAGTTTAACCCCCCCCCCCAATAGTACTAACAAACCATCCTGCAAGGATATTTGTCCCTCTGTAGTTCAGGTGTAACCCATCTCTCTTGTACAGGTCCCACGTGCCCCAGAAGAGGTCCCAATGATCCTGAAATCTGAAACCCTGCCCCATACACTAGTTCCTCAGCCGTGTGTTCATCCTCCAGAACATCCTATTCTTACCCTCACTGGCACGTGGCACAGGTAGCAATCCGGAGATTACTACCCTCGAGGTCCTGCTTTTTAACTTCCTACCAAGCCCTCTATACTCACTCTTCAGGACCTCCTCACTCTTTCTTCCTACATCTTTGGTACCGATGTGTACCATGATTTAAATCCTGGCAACAGACATCGCTGCCGCAAATGAAAATTCCGAAGAACTTCTGATCATTACTGAAGCAACTCTTATAACACCAATTAAATTTCGGAATCTGTGCGCTAATGCGTTACATGGCGCAATTTTTGTCAATGATTCAGGGCTAATTTCTAATTTTCATTTCTTCTGCGCCGAGAGAAATTGTTTTGTGTTATACAGTATATTGAATATGTAACAATCATATGAAATCCTTATACTTTACGTATCAACAAGTTTATGCTGCTCGTGATTAAAGGATAATACTATATGTCGATGTGATGAACCACTAAAAAACAGAGCAGCAGGTTTTTGTTTTCAACATCCCGATGAACAACGGTATTTTTTGACGTTAATCACTTGGGTAAAATGTATATTACCAACAGCGGGTCAGTTAAGCTTATTTTTGACTTCACTAAGTTCAGTGCAATGGGAAGATTTATGAACCTGCCCAGAGCATCGATGTTGCTGCCGTATGTTGGGGAAAAGTTTGTGGCACATCCCCGACAGCTCACTCAGTGCAGAGAATACATTTCATTGCAATTACCTTCCTAAGCAACAGCCCAGAATTTACAAACGTTTGTATTTGCTTTGAAAAAATTTCATCAGTTTAATGCTTTTCTGAAGTTAGCAATGTATCGTGCAGGAAAATGGGATTAATATAGAGGCATGAGGGAGGGTACTTGACCCGGTATGGACTTGGTGGCCTGCGGGATCTGTTTCTTTTCTTCATAACAGCTATGATTCTGCATTTTATATACATAATATGCAACGTTGCGTCGTGGAACGTCTCTGATATTAATAATCCGATTAAGAAATGATGTTTTCTTTTATCCCAACTGAACAGTCCTGACTAAACTCTTGGAAAACTGATCTGGTATTTGAGCACGCTGAAAATAAGCGTACAGAATCAAAAATTAAACGACCGTTATTTCATGTTGGCTTTTAATATTTAAAAATACACCGACGTGACCAGAAATACGGAACTTGAAACTATTTCTGGCTTGAATGGGGACACACGGAGAAGCGGGCAACTTCTGATTGGCCCAAAGAACGCCGTAGTTTGCATTAATAACACTTTAACCTTGCAACACACTTTATAAGCGAGTTGGTAACAACTTTAGAAACCACTTCACCTGGAAACTGCTGCACTGCACGACTCAATTCAGTCATTTACAATGTCTTACTGGATCCGTGTTGTCATTGCGCTCCTTTATCTTGCGACTTGTGAGTATTTTTTTTTAGCGATATTAGATTTCTTCTCAAGGACGATTCACTGGGACGTTTCTCTCACGTTTTTCATTACAAACTCTGCCTCATTGTTTTTTCCAGATTTACGCGCAGAAGTTACAGTAACTCAGCCGCTTTCCAAGTCGATCAGTCCGGGGCAGAACTTACAATTAAGCTGTACCATGTCCGGGGCCAGTTTAGGGAATGACGATGTATCCTGGTATCAGCAGATTCCCGGAAAGACTCCCCGGCTTTTAGTCTATTATTGGTCCAGCAAGAGCAGCCCTGGAAGAGGTCCTGGAGTTTCAGAAAGGTTCTCCGGCTCTCAGTCGGGCAATACGGGATATTTCACAATTTCCAACGTTCAAACAGAGGACGCTGCGGACTATTACTGCGCCATGTGGAAAAACGCCTTAATATTCGGAAAAGGAACAAAGGTGGCAGTGGGCAGTAAGTAAAATTTCTTCTTTCTAAGGCACTGTGTGCGTTATTGTTAACGCTCTAAAAATAATTACTTAATTTAACTTTAAATCTGCAGAGAATATGCATCCATAGTGAGTCTGTCTTTACCGAATGTTGCACTCCTGTTCCAGCGTTAACCACACCGCCAGCATCACCACCCTTACCCACCCACCCCTCACTGCCTGCGCATGTTTCCCCCTCCCGTTCGAACGGTTCAACAGAAAAACTGAAAATGAAAAGTAATAGTCTCCTCCAACCTTTTAGGAAATAGCTCTCAATTTCAAACTTTAAAATAAAATTATCACCCAGAGCATTTGCAGATGACGATGAATAATAATTTTGTTTGTTACCGCGATGCAGTGTTCACAGCGGTTCTAAAAATGGATTCCAGAGATTATTAATAGGTGCCTCATGATTTGCATTCCTTATGTTGAGCTGAGTTTATTTTGAGCGTCTTTCTATTTCTCCAGAACTATCGAACATATTAAATCCTTTTATACCATTTGCAATCTTATTGCCATCTCTTGCCAAAGAATTAGAATTAATTGGTTGAAATTCATTCGGGGTTCTCAAGTGTTAGCGGGACGGTGCGGAAGAGGAAGTGCCTATTACGCGCTGCATCTCTATATTTAATAGATATCAATGAATATTTATGCCGGTTAGGCTGTAACCGGTACCATCCGATCCCATCCGATACGCGGGGTCATTGTTCCCGTGGTCGTACAATTCAAAATCTCAGCTGTAATGAAAACTGTCTACTTCGGAGGTAATATAGAAATCAACCCAACAGGAGTCTGTGGCACCGAGAAAGATGGAATACAGGAAAGAACGGAAACATAGAGGCTAATTCTATTCATGAGCGACCGCGTTTCAGACAATTAGCATATAGCATCTCGAGAGAGCGAAACTAGGCTACATGTTCTGTCTACGATACCTCAGAGCTGGCCTGCTACGAGGGGTAATTGATAAGTTCGTGGCTTAACGTAGAAGGAGATGTGATGTTAACGTCAAAAGTTCTGGATAATCACTCAAAGAGCTGAACTGCACGTGCATGTAACGAAATTGATCTCCTGCAACCTTAGGCCACGAACCATATTTCGTCCGTTTCTCTCTCCACACGTGCTGTGTACTAAACTGTTGGGTAACCTCACCATTTTTAGATTTTAATTCAGTTTTTCAGTATTTGCGTTTTCCGCGTTTGTTATCATAACGGGTTTATTTTGTCATAGTCTAAGCTGTTAAAGGTTATTCTGTTCAAAAACATTAACATTAACAACCTAATTGCTTTATTAAATTAGGAAAAGATTCTATCGGAAACTTTACTGATGTGAAACATCTACTTTTTTGCTTCATCAGGTTTTCAAACTGAAGCATGAGAGGGAGAACAGAAATGATAGCTTTCGAATATTAAGATGAATTACAGAAGGTTAACATTTGGGGTATTGAATCAGTGCAGCTCACATTTCACAATTTTATATTTCTACCTAACGATTTGGCATCGCAGTTCTTGAACTTTAGGATTCCCGAGGACTAATTGGTTCTTCTGTGTGAGAAAGCTAGGGAAATAGAGAACAATTATCTGTGTACAATAGTGCGCTGCAGAAATTATGTCGATCTCTCCTGTTTATTAACGGTGAGAATGCTCTACAAGAAGTAATTACTGTCGTAGTGTTGGATTAATTCTAACATGCTTCATGAAAATTCTTGTGCTGCTTAAACAGCTGGTATGGATTTCTTATTTTGAAAGGTGTAGAGATGAAAAACATGCTGGTTAATTACATTGATTACATTAATTACAGTGCTATGTGAAATAGTTTCTTTGGCCTTTACTTAACTGCCACTGTTTTTTTAAAAACCAGATCCCCGGCCCCCAGTCGTATCGATCTTGCCCCCTTCAGCGGACGAAATCAGGGTGAAGGGCACCGCCACGCTTGCGTGTTTAGTGAACGGGTTTAATCCGGGTGCTGTGGATATTGAGTGGGCTGTGGACGGCAGTGCGAGAAGGAACGGCGTTGAGAACAGCCGACTGCAACAGGAGACGGACAACACGTTCAGTGTGAGCAGTTACCTGACATTGAGAGCCTCAGACTGGAACTCACACGAGCTTTACTCCTGTGTGGTTAAACACGAGACTCAAGCAAACCCGCTACGGGCAAATATCGCAAGATCCCGCTGTGTTTGATGTCATAAACCTGTTACCTGAGCTAAGAAAAGTTCTTTGACAATTTGTTTCTTTTATTCAGTGGAATGTTATTTTTTAAATACATCCTTTGCAGCGGAAGCTTCAGCTTTTACGATTTGTTTACTGTAAACTCTGTTCTGTTGGCAGATATCCAGTGTTGGTTAAAGACTCCAGATTGATTGAAATTTGTTTCTGTTCATTAAATAACATAACTAAAGCCAGGGTGCGACTATTGCATCCGCAACACTCTTTGTAGTGGTTCAATAAAGTCAGCAAACTTATCTCAAATGCAAGGTCATTTTGTTTGTTTTCTTACGGGGGAAAAACTGACCGGAAATTTGAGGAAAAAAGTATCACCTCGCCTCTCTTTTCTTTGTGGAAATTACTTCCTGTTGATTTCGGTCCTGTAACTGTAGCGGGTCTCAACTGGTTCTCAGGTTCTACCGCGCGGCTCATCTGGCACAGGGTAATGCAACGAAAGCAACCGGCTTAGTTAATCATTGCGCAACAGCGATTTGATAGCTCTCCTGTCAACAGGTTTTGCATCGCGGCAGGTAAACCACCGTGTGTACCATGCAGGGCACACTTGGTCTGACGAGGAAATGAGGTATAACCTCAGCGTTCTCGCATGTACACTGTTCTACTCGATCAAAGACTCGTTTGTGCACCAGATAATCCTAAGTAAACTTCAAATAATGTTCCTGACAGACATCTTTTAAAATAATCAAGTTATCCATTGACTGGTGAGTCCAGACTTAATAAAAATCTCGCTTTAGATTTCAATTGTATGAAAAGGGTCAACTTCCAGAGCAATGAAGCAATGAAAAAAAGAGAAAATCTGTGCAAGGTTCACGAAGTGCGTCGTGGTAGAGTTGGAGTTAACATGAGCTTTATAGTACCAGCAATCCGGGTTCAGTAAGTTTTAGTACTATGGTTAGAAAGGCGACATAGAATTGAATTAACCTATCGCTAGCACCCTAACTAGCTACGAAGCTGTTGCACGCACCTTTAATTAACAGTAGCTTGCTTGGCGTGACCTCAGGTTTCAAAGAAATCAAATATTTCCAATTGACTACTATTTTCGCAGTACAGATGCCTTTAATGCTGGGTACGATGATGATCAGAGATTCGAGAATACAGTACAATATATATATACATACTCACGTCGTATTGCAACTTATAATTTTTATTATTTATGTCAATGCACTGCTTTGGTAAAACAACAAATTTCACGACATATACCTGTGATTTTAAACCTGATTCTGATACTGACATCTCCTTTCATGAGTGATTTTTCTGGCACGTTCAGTAAATCTTCCACTTATCATAAAACAAAGATTATTTCAAGTAAGAGAAAGACCTTCACTCCTTTGTTGTTTTACAGACTCACTCAGCCCACCCACCCAAGAGCAAGATTCTCTGGTCACCCTAGTTAGTTTGGACTGCAGTCACCTTCTACTATAGCAAATCTGGCTGGTAGTGTTCACATGTGAGAACTCCAACGAGGATGCCAATTAGCTAACACATGTTTGCGTGACACAATGGGCTATATAAACATTGGCCAGTGCCAAGTCGGTACAGCAATGTTCACTCCAACCACTGACGAAATCATTGCACTCTACTTACCACGAAACTCCACACTTACCACTCAGGGTGTGTACGCGGTAAGAAAGGCTGAAAGCCAGCAATTTCGAAGTGACCTTGAGTTTGTGGATTGTTGTTTATCAGTTAAATTCTGAAGTCTTCAGATGCAGATATCTATCAAAATAGGGGTTCTTTTAAGTTAAGACCTAAGGCTTACCTTGCTGGGTTTTCGGTATTAGCGGTCAAAGTAGGTGAATTAGGCAGAGCCATCATCTAATAGTAAGGAAGTAGGCCTAAACTGCCACATGGAGCAGAGACAAAGTATCTAGTCTGTTCAGTTCTTCAAGTATCTTTTCATTTGATTTGGGCCCCCAAATCCTAATAATTTTCTACAGGAGCACAATTGAGAGCATCCTGCCTGGTATGGGAACTGTACGTCCCTCCATCACAGAACTCTCCAGAGAGTGGTGCGGACAGCCCGGCGCATCTGTGAACTTCTCACTATTCAGGACACTTACAAAGACGTGTGTGTAAAAAGTGCTGGAAGAATCACTGGGCGCCCGAGTCACCCCAACCACAAAATGTTCCGGCTGCTACGAACCGAGAAACAGTACCAAAGCATAAAAACCAAGACCAAGAGGCTCCGGGACAGCATAGCCACCAGGCCAATCAGACAGATTAATTCATGCTGAAGCAATTGTATCTCTATGTTATATTGACTGGCTTTTTATACATACTATTTATTATAAATTACCATAAATTACACATTGCACATTGAGATGGAGATCTTTTTTCCTCTGTGGACGCTAGAAATTAAGTCTGTGGACGCTAGAAATTAATTCAATTCAAACTTTCCAGCTGCTATATGTAAGATAACACTCCCCCACCACCGATCCCCATCTTCACCAAGACTAGCCTGCCTGTAGAAATGACGATTGTGGCGATTTTTAAAAGGTTTAGCTTTAAGTCATATGGTGGCACAAACATTCATTTCCTATCACACATTCCAGGCATTCATGGAATTCCAGGTTCAAATGATATTATTGTGCTTAACATTAGACCTGAATAGCACGAGAATTATTGTGAGTGGCGAGTGGTACGTTTACAAATCTCGCAGATATATGCATTTATAGTGAAGATTTTCCATTACCAAACTTTTCCATGGCATAGGAGAGATAAGTGGTATAAGGCCTCCAAACGGTAATTCCAGTTGCCAAAGAGACAGCAATAGAATAGACTGTTGGACCCAAGTAAGACGAACATGTGACCGTTTCATTGGAAGAAGAGCAAAACAGGCGTTGAAAGGGTCTTCGATATTTTCCCGTGATAATGGGAGTGCGTTGGGAAAGGTGTTAGATTAGCTTTACATGGAAGTGTTCATACAGGAATCTGAACCTGCACACGAAACAATGATTTTCAAACCCTTAAGTCTGAAATCCATTAATCTTCTTTTTAAGTACATCAACCCCACAGGGCGCTGAGAGCAACTCGGCAGAGGCCTCAGTCCTGGGACGAAGGACAGGCCCTGTTCATTCCGCTTTCACCACACGATCTTTTAGACGAAGATCATTTCTGCCGCTGGATGTGGTTTTAGGGCTTCTTTTGACGTTTCTGTGCCTCTGGGTTTTTGCAAGTTGTGGTTGCTAGCCCCATGTCCAACCCTCCACTTCTTACAGACGAGAGTGGGACCGTAATGGTTAATGCAATGCTTTGAGGAGATTATACATCACATTTATTTTTTCTCGTCTGCTCCAGGAGCACTACGTCATTGACCGAATTATGTCAAAATTTAGTTGTGCGGTTTAAGGTCAATTTTTAACGGCATTGACTCCTGACTTTATTAAAACGCCTGCATTTTCTGGTTATTGAGCATGATTGTGGCGAGTTACGTCCATGCAGACAATCACAACCTTAAGGAAATATGATTTGTTCTAACGTGTCACTGAATTCAATTCCTGCAAACACACAGAAGAAAGTCAGATTATCACCAGCGTTAATTTGCGTTGACCCTTGCACTCATGTCCCGCTTGTCTTGGCGATTTGCGTGTTGCTGAGCAAGCCAGCGGTCACTGGCCGTTTTTAATTCGCCTTGAAGGGATAGTTGTGAGCCGAACTCTTACAGCGCTGTAGTTCTTCTGTTACCGGACTCCCTCAATATTATTGAGGATGAATTGCCATCACTGGACGTGCAGAAAATGAAAGAACGAAAACATTTTTTCCCCAAATTAGGATGGATTACAGTTGTTTGCGCAGGTGTCGGTGTTTCCATGTACTTGTAACAATTGTCTTTCTTGTTGTTAAAAGTCGCCAGTTTGGCAGGTGCGTTGTAGTTATTGATTAACTGCAATGAATTTTAAAGCTTATACACATTGCAGCTTTTATTCTTCAGTGGTTTGTATTGGTTTATTATTGACACGTACCAAAATACAGTAAAAAGCTTGTCTTGTATAATAATTAGCAATGTTAAAACTTACCACTGAAGGAGAAGGCTTTGTTAGCTAACAGCGCCATGCTTTTTTAGTGTTATTTTAACTGAAGTATTGAGGAAGGCGTTCTATTATACTCGACATATGCCTTGTCGTTGGTGGAATGGATTTGTGACCTCCACAGGATACACTGTCCCTACTTGACTTAACAACCCAAGTTGACTTAGATCACGTTAATTTTATTTCTTTCCAGATTTCAATCATGTGAGTTTAGTTACCGATGTATTTGCCAGAAATCCATATCTCTGAACTTGGTGTCAGGAAGTCGCCATCTTTTGAGATATCTAGATATCGATATACTGGGATATACTGTTCAAAGAACAGTTTATATACTCACCCAAAGAGTTTCATACCTTGCTTTGCATCCATCTGCACACTCACACCAACACAGTCACTTAATCAACTCCACTGGACGGTAAATACTGCTATTCATGGTAAAAAGAAACTTCTCATTGGCGATATAAAAAGTAAAGAACACATCTGAATGATGATAATCGTATATTCACCACATTGTCACGAAGCTTATATGGCTCATTACTGCACGTTAATGGGTAAACTTTGCCAACCTTACCCACTTAGGCTGATATATGACCCCAGCCCTATCGTAATTGGGTTATTGACTCGTTTCCGGTTTAAGATGGCGCTGGTAAAATACAGCGACGACTTAATGGCAGCAAACACGATTAAGTACTTTTTTAGTCACACTTTTTCTTGAAACGATCACTAAAATCAATTGCCTGTAATTTTCCTTTCAGAGTTCAGTCTTTGAAGTGGCTGTATGACTTGGAATTTTTGAGATGTAATCCTAAGAGTCGAAGTTGCAGGACGGTGGCAGCCTGCTGTGTACAGGTTGAATGGAGGATATGGATCCCGAGCCCGAGAGAGGGGATTGTGACAATTTCTAGCCATTGCTGGAGCGGACTTGGAACCAATTCGAAGCGTCAGATCCGAGGGGAGGCAGAGTGGAGACGGCAGGGCACGGGCTCGAGACGGTATTGAAGCAGCAGGACCACGTTCCCCGATTAAATAACAACACAAGGTTTGGCTAAATTAAGTGCCGGCCCGGAATGAAAATGCTAGGGTGCTCCGCGATGTTTACTCGTCTCTGCACTGAACTCTGAGGCTGTGGCGTGCAACTGACGGACTCCTGAACCGGCCGCAGTGATGACTGGCTTCGTGGCGGTCGACTCACTTACGTAAACTCCAGTTCTGAATGCCATTTGCTTAATCAAATTTCAGATTTGAAGGTTTTTGCTTGTTTGGACATGTGAAAGCTATTTAAAGGTCAGAAATCAAGGATTTCCTTAAGGGTCAAGGACAACTTTGGCAAGGTAACAAAAAACTTGGATGATGAGAGACGTTTCAAATTTTATCAAAAAGGAAACGGAGGCATACGAAAAGTTTTACAACCTGAAATCGGACGGGAAATCGAGGAAAATACAGGAAGTAAGAGAGAAATTAAACACAGAGTCGGGAGGAATCAAAGGGGCCAATAAACGTCCTTGCAATTGGACTAGAGAATATAAAAGTAGTTTATTCATGCGTTGAGAGTTGCCAGTGAGACATTGACCACTCAGGGGGAAAGTAGGGAATTTGTGCCATGATCTACGGAATGTGAAAGAGGTGGTAAACGTCTCACAACCACCTACTCTGCTGGGGGGGGGGGGGTCTATGCGGCTCCGCAGCTCGACTGCATAACGGTTCCCCAGCTTGCTCATGACGAAATTGTAGAGACATCACCCACAGCACATCAACAATACGCTGCCTGCGTATACTTGTTCCTGTCCGGGAAAGAGGACTACCATTTCGACTGACACTGGAGAGGAGCGGTACTTATTTAGCATTTCAGTATTGCTTCTAGGCGCGTTTCTGGAATTTGACTTCCAAATTGACAGTTTTAGTTAGCGGCCCCGTTGGCTGAGCGTTTATTATTTCCCTTCCATTTAAATTCTGCAATCATTCTCGACACGCTTCCCTGTCTCTCTGTCACCACACTTGGACCATATACGAACGTTCTGACTGCGAGTCCCGACCAAGAAAACGGATACAGCAGAGAGAGAACATCTAACCTTGGCCCTGAGTTTCATTGGCCAGATAGGGTAGAAGTTACAGGCGATCCAACTTGTTTTAGGGAGAAGTGACTGAAGTAATGCGGCATATAATTTCGATTCAACAGGCTCAGTCTGAATTGAAGGAACAGATGTTATTTCCCGTAGCAACATTTCAGCAGCTCACCACAGATAATCGAGTCAGGTGTCTGCCATTTCTGCTTTAACAGCCGCAGTCCGTAAACTTACAGCACATAGCCATCGATAGCTAACAGGCATTAGCATTCTGCAGTCGTAATTCAGCAGCTTATGACCATGTTAGTCCCACTCTCAGCATCTCGCACATTCTCCATTTTAGCTGCCCCAACAACCTCGGCCACTATTGCCCCGACTCCCCCGTACAGACCTGAATCGACTCTCGTCTACGTACCAAGGCCGAGTATTCCGCTAATGGGCAGATACTGCTGTGACCCCGTTTCCTGCAAGGTTTTCATTACCCAGTGTGAGTTGAATTTCGAAGCCAAGCCTGTCGGTTTTGTGATGACACATGATATATCCCCTGGATGGACCTCTACTCGCCTGCTCAACGCTCTACAGGAGCAAGGTTTGTAACAGAGAAGGGATGAATGGAAGAAAGCTTTCAACAGCCCCACAGGCCATGATGAGTACTTTGTGATGCCCTTTGGTCTGGCCAACTTCCTCGCTGTTTTCCAAGCCCTAGTCAACGATGTCGTCAGTGATATGTTTTTGGACAACGTTCTGATCTATTTCCGCTCTCACCAGGAACACATCCAGCATATCCAAATGGCTCCCAAGCGGCTTCTCAAGAATCTGTACGTCAAGCCAGAGAAGTATGAGTTCCATAAAGACCAAGTCTCCTTTTTGGGCTATATTACCTCTTCCAGTGTTCAAATGGACCCGACAAAAGTTCAGGTGGTCACGGAGTTGCCCAAGTCCTCTACGGTCACACAGGTGCGGCGTTTCCTGGTGTTTGCAAACTTCTATCGCCGCTTCGTCTGGATTTCAACTCTATTGCGGTCTCATAAGTGCACTCACCAGAAAGACCTCTGCATGACAGCATTGGGCAAACGAAGACGACAGTGCGATCTCGGAACTAAAGCGACGCATCACCACTGCCCCAGTGCTGCAACACGCTGACCAATTCCTGTCATTCATTGTCGACGCTGAAGAATAAATGCTGCAGAGATTATGGGATCAGACAGCATCCCGACTGCAATTCCATTTCCAGAGATAGCTCTGCCTTTCACTTCGTTGCTCCAGTTGGTACAATGCTGGAATCCACTTGATAATGCGGAAATTGCCAGAGTAAATTCGGATCTTAAAAATTAATTAATAAGCATTCCAGTCAATTGCTGCCTATCGGGGTATCCTCAGTCATTAGGAAAACGATGGTAAGGTTGTCCAACCGTGCCACTGTGCAATGTGTAGACGCAATATGTAATGTTCTCACAGAACACTTTGAGTCCTGACTTCGTCATAACAATGATATTTAACCAGCAGAAAGTAAGTTCTATTTGTTAGTAGTTAATCATCCTTGCCCCATGAGATCGCTGATCAGTTCCTAACTGTACTGGCCAAGGAATGCAATTTTCCTCTGTTTCAGACATGACGTTCTTTCTATCGTAAGTTGAAAAGAAGGAAGAGGTATGAATAAGCAGAAGTATGATTTAGGATCAGGAGTAAGTCACACAGCATATCAAACGTACTACCTACTTAATAAGATTACATTTGATTTGATTCTAAATTCAACTTCACACTGCAGTCTACTCCTGTCCGCACTACTCTCTGCAGACTCCTGCGATTGAGGGGCGTACAGTTCCCATACCAGGCTGTGACGTAGCCAGTCAGGATGTTCTCAGTTGCGCCCCTGTAGAAAGTTCTAAGGATATGAGGGTCCATACCAAACTTACTTAACTGTCTGAGGTGAAAGAGGCGCTGTTGTTTCTTTTTCTCCACACAGCTGGTACGTACAGACCATGTCAGGTCCTCGGTGATGTGGATGCCGAGAAACTTAAAGCTGTTTACCATCTCAGCTCCAGATCCATTGATGCCAATAGGGGTCAGCCCGTCTCCATTCCTCCGGAAATCGACAGCCAGCTGCTTTGTTTAAATCGATATATGAATTTAAGACACAGAGTGATTACGAAAATAGCTATCGGGCTGCTCCCAAATAATCAGATTTGTGGTGCATTGTTTTGATTTGATTCCATTGTGAAAACATAAGAGTGCGTTTTAAACACATTTCTCAATTCTCTTTGGGACTAAGGTCATTCCAGTAGCAAAATAAATTGCATTGATCCAAATTCAGGTGCTACTATCGTCATTAAAACAACCACGCTTTCCAAAGGCACGGTGAAAATCGGTGGATACGTCAGCCGAAAGTGCTGACAGAAAATGGTCGGGAACGAATCCTGAACCTACAGGCTCTTAATTAATTTGCAGCAAATGTGTCTGGTGCTTTTAGAAATATCCGATAGATCTTCAATGAACACCATCTATGGGAAAAAAGAATCTTCGCGTGTTTCTATTATTGTTTATAACTAATGGGACAGGAGAATGAGTCGCACGCAGAATGATGCCGGAAAGGAGATCAAGTTCTTCAACATTTCTAGAATAATCTCCAGCTGGAATTCTTCTCTTCGCTTTTCATTATTTTTAACAGTTGCTGGACATTACGATGAGTTTATCCAGTGAACGTCTGGTGGTATATGTACGCAGTGAAGCCTTAGAGAAAGAGGTTAAATAAATTTTAAAACAACTAATGAATGGAGCGAATTGAAACATGCAGACATACGCCGCTCGAAACCAAACCCTGACAGCTGACAGCTTGGAAATAATTGAAGTACAGGGAGAATCTGGTTATTTCTGATTGGTGTCATGGTGTATTCTGATTCGACTGATTTGCAAAGAGAAAGTTAGAGATAAACTTGAGAACCCACTTCACCTTCCGCCCTGTGTGAGCTCTACTCAATTAATGACAATGTCTTTCCGGGTCCGTGTCGTCAGTGCGTTGGTGTATTGTGCAGTATGTGAATATTTTACTTTCACTGGCATTAGACTTAATCCCGTGAGCTACTGGTATTATATTTTTTTCTCGCATTTCTATTGCTCTAATATTTTCCTCACTATTCTGCTTCGTCCCCAAACGCTTCCAGATATAAACACAGAAATTACAGTAAGTCATCCGCCTTCGGAATACTCAGCAGCATGTCTGGCGACAGTTTAGGACGGGGTTTCTCAACCGGGGTTCCGCGAGAGGTCGCGATTAAAATAAACATCGTTTTTTGATCATCACGCAACGCGCGATGTTAGCAATCACAGTGGTGGGCAGTGACAATGCAGCCCTGTTAGCACTCGCAGGCCAGTATGCCAGTGCTCAGTAGGACCGTGTATATTTGGTTGAGTTCATTCTCAGTTTTTGACGCGGGATAGAGGAACACGTTGATAATTGGTGAGCACGGAGGGGAGGACGTAGGATGTCGAGCATGAAGTGCGCTTCCCGAGCATTGAATGGACTCACCCAAATTGGGTTGTGACATCAGCCATTCCCTCCCGAATTACCTCCCCCAACTTCGACTTACACCCCGCCGACTCGCTTATGGGAGAGAACATACTACCAGTTTAGTGGAAAAATGGAGGGAAATTTTCATTCTAAAGAAGGAAGTTTTATTGCGCCGCGACTCAGCTAGTGGCCCTCCGCTGTGCTGTTGTTGTAACCGTTGCAAGAGCTGAATTGTGTAGGTTAGAAGTGAATTGTATTGTGAAGTTTTCGGATTTTCTTGAGGTTTACTCGTTTAGATATTTATTATGCCAGTCTTCTTATACAGTCCGTCTTTGCAATGAAAGCTACTTATCAATGGGTTTTACATAGACCGTAGACCATGATCCAAGTTGTCCTATTTTTGCTAAAGTTTGGCTAAAAAAATCATTGTCTACTCAAAATTGCATTGACAATTATTTTTGATTATTATATCTACAACGTACTAATCACACTAGCTGTAGATATATTATTTTTTATGTTTAGGTGCACTGAGACATGAAAAATATTTCATGGGTTCCTCAGGGCAAAAAGGTTGAGAAAGGTATAGACATTATCTACATGGTTGTGTCATGGACACGAAAGATTTGAAAGCCTTTACTTTCGTCGTAACTTCAGTCTGCAGAACTTCGCTGATGTGGAAACCTATGCAAAAGATTTCTTTTTAATTAAGCTCTATTCACATCTGCTGGGCATTCTGGAGTAGTGGTCAAAGTAGGCGATTGAGAAGGGTTAATAAAGGAGGACGCATTCATATATAATCAGGAAGTAGGGACTGACTCGACCGACTGACAGCAGAGTCAACGTAACTGCACGGTACAACTCTCCAAGTAGCTTATCATTTCCAGTTGCTGTGTGGAGAAATACAGTCTTCTCCCATGGATACCTACTTTACTAAAGGAAACTGTCTGTAGGAATGAAGCTTAAGCGGCTCTTTATATGGTCATATGGCGGCCCAAGCATTCGTCCCTTCTTACAATATGCAAGTCGGTATGGAACAGCAGGTGCGAATGAAATATTCTATTCAAGAGCATGACAACGGTATGGTGTAGCGAACGGTACAGTTATAATGCTCTCAGATCATGGCATTCACTGTGAGTATTTTCCAGCGTCACACTTTTCAACAGGATATAATAACTCACATGTGGTCTTAGGTGCTCCAAGGGGGAACTTGGGCTTGCCAGAGAAACACTGATGGGATGCATTGATCAACTCCAGTCGAGGCGAGCTGATGGTGCTTAGATGGATGAAGAATAGAATGGGTATTTTGTACGATTTTTTTCTCTGACAAAGAGGTACGAGTGGGGTAAGGGAAAATATTACTTCTGCGTGAAACTACGACTTTATACAGGAATCTCAATCTCTATATTAAACAAGGGGTTTCAGCCTTTTAAGTCTGGAATAACCTATGTCTGTTATTAATAAACCTAATGCATTGAAGAGGTTGTACGACACAGTCATTGTTTTCAGTGTACTCTACTGACCTTAATTCATTGACCATATTAGGTCAGTGATGCAAGAGTTCCCAGGATACAGCTTTCCTATCGAAGAAATCAGAGATGCCCTCCTTCAAAGACAGTGTTTCCCTTCCTCCACCATTGATGCTGTTCTCATGCGCATCTCCTCATTTCCTGAACATCCACGCTCACTCCACCTTCCCACCGCCTTAAGAATGATGGAGTTCCTCTTGTCCATGCCTACCACCCCATAAGCCACCACATCCATCACAGCATTATCTGCAACTTCTGCCATCTCCAAGGTGATCCTACCACCAAACATATCTTTACCCCTGCCATCGGCTTTATGCAGGGATCACTCTCTCCGTGATTCCCTTGTTCACTAATCTCCCTCCCGGTTCTTATCACTGCAATCGGCCAAACCTGCCATTTCAGCTCCTCCCTCAGCTCCATTCAGGGACCCAAACATCGATCCAGGCGAGGCAACACTTCACCTGGGAATCTTTTGGGGTCGCTGCTTCCGATGAGACTTCCTTTACATTGCTGAAACCCATGGTAAATTGGCTAGTGCGCGTATGGAATGAGTTACCAGCAGAGCGGTTTCAACTGCAACGTTTAACAGAAGTTTGGACAGGTACACGGATTGGAAAGGTATGGCAGGCTATAATCCGGATGAGGGCCGATGGAACTCGGCAGAGAAACAGGTCAGCATTGACTGGATGTGTCGAAAAACCAGTTTCATTGATGTAGTGACATATGACTTCATGTCTCTCTCCACTCTAAACCTGTAATCGATCATCTTAAACTGGTGCCCTCTCGCCGCAGACGCCTATGCGAAGCGCAAACGTACCTGATTATCGACTATAATTTTGCGTACCTCGAATATGTCCGTCCACAGCCTCATCTGCTCTAAGGAAAGCAACATCACCCTATCGATTCCCAGCCTCATAACTAAAAGATTCCATCCTCAGTCACATTCCCACGTGTCTCCTATGCCACTTCGCCAGTGCAGTCACGTCCTTTCTGTACTCTGGTGACCAGAGAGCGCCGAATGTTCTAGCTGTTGTCTTAACGATCGGTTTGCACGATACTATTAATAAAGGCTGGCGGCGCAAGAGCCTTCTTCAGCACCTTATATCCATCCTGTTACTTCCAAAGATCTTTGAAGTTTTACACCAAGGTTCATTTGTTTCTCAGTAACCGGAGGTCTACCATTCATCGTGCACAGCCTTCTCTTATTTGACAACCCATGACACGGCATCTCGTACTTATGAGAACGAAACTCCATCTCTGTTTTTGTTCAACTTAGAAATTGTCAGTATTATTCTGCACCTTGGTAAATCCAAACTGATGTCCTGATATTAACAAACTTACTAATATTAATGCCAACATAAACACCTAAGGCACAACCAGATCTGGACTGGGTCTTCACTCGTACAGACAGGATATTTTCCGGTCTTCGAAACTTCATTGTATCGGTGCTCTCAGCATTTTCATGACACCGTGTCGTATGGATTGAATCAAAATTGAGTGAAAATGGCTTTATAATGGTACCAATTTTGGGAGCAGGTGCCTTTCAGATTCTATTTAAACATTTCACCTTTCACCCCAAACCGAGGGCTTCTAGTGTCACCTAATTTCAGCGGGAAAACCTCCATGTGTTTACTTATCTCTACCCCTCATAATATTGTACACCATGGTAAAATCCCTCCTCATTTCCCTATGCTCCAGGGAACAAAGTCCTAACTCATTCAATATTTCCCGATAATTTAGATCCTCGTTTCCCGCGAAATATCCTTTTAATTCCTTAGGATCTCCGGAGGAATTCTCTCTCTGTGAGGGCATTTGAAATCTGGAACGCGTTGCCCAAGCAGATAGTGGATGTAGATAGCTTCATAACATTTTGGAGTTGTCCTGCTAAGAACTCAGATTATTAATACGTTGTAGGTTCCGAAACAAGTCTGTGGTAGGTCGTCAATTTCCCTTCTGTATCGTATGACACTCTGTCTTAAGGATTTTAAATGTTGTTCAAAGTCTGGGTGCTTTCGATGAGTTGCGCCCGTTCTAACAGAGGAAAGGTTCCTATCAACCACAGAGTACCTCCAAACATAAGCCGTTCGGATTTAGCAGTTTACAATTATTTTATCATTAGTTTTGGATCTAAATATTGGAACGACGTTACTGATGGGTTTTGGCAGCACTTCGTCTATGTAGCTCAACACTACTTTCCTTAGGACAGCGTTGGTGGCTAAACCATGGGAGCTTTGCTCCAGGAGCCCCCATACTAAAATTAAATAAATAAATCAGCCTTTAAACGATTTTTTTTACTACAATGTTTCATTTCTCAGATCATCAATCAGTTCTTTAGCCTTTTATCTCTTTGATATGGAGCAGGGGAAATCTTCATATGTATTGGACAGGTTAATGGCTTAAAAATTCTGCATCACGTCTGCATGTTTGACTTATTCAAGGTCACGTCCTTCTGTTTCTTGAGCTTTAACTGAAACTGCACTACTACATAACATCCGGGACCGATTGCTTCTCGGCCCGGCTCTCCTGGTAACTCTATTCTGGGTAATCCGACTGTACTCATTTGGGCACCAGCACACCACACTCATTGCTTCGGACACATTAATCACCCGTTATTCCTGATCTTCAGCTGCAGTGGCACATCTACCCTACCATGGAATTATAAATCCATACTTAACTGCACAATCGTAATTGTTTTCAAAAGTTTGGAATCATTTAATCTTTCAACTCCAGTAAGTTATTGATTTGATAACAAGCAAATTCTATTCCTACCTAATGCAGTATCCTGACCATCTATGCAAGTTAACATCACGCCCTCTCTTTTTAACGCTTTAAAACTCTCCCTCTCCTCTTTTCAAAGCAATTCTTTACAATGTGACCGTTCGACTCACTCTATCGCTCTCTCTCTCTC
This sequence comes from Hypanus sabinus, assembly GCF_030144855.1. Classification (NCBI taxonomy): domain Eukaryota; kingdom Metazoa; phylum Chordata; class Chondrichthyes; order Myliobatiformes; family Dasyatidae; genus Hypanus; species Hypanus sabinus. Next base: position 146,625,979 of record NC_082715.1, on the reverse strand, counting down.
TCTCTCTCTCTCTCTCTCTCTCTCTCTCTCTCTCTCTCTCTCTGTCTCTCTCTGTCTCTCTCTCTCTCTCTCTCTCTCTCTCTCTCTCTCTCTCTCTCTCTCTCTCTTACCCCTCTCTGCTCTCACTTTCTTTTCTCTCTTTCTCTCTCTGTTTCCTGCCTCCCCCTTTCTCGTTTGCTCTCTCTTTCTGTCTCTGTTCCATCTCTTGGTTCACAACCGTCATAATGTTAACACTTACAATTACATTAAAGCAATGGATAAAGCCATTCCGCGACGGAGTAGTGGGCTAGCGTTAAATTTCTATGTTTCCATCCTCTGTTTCTAGTTGTAAATCTGAAAGATTCACTTAACCTCGTTCAAAACCCGTTTCTACTAGCACAGCATTCTTTTTTCCCCTACAACTCGTTAAAATTTACCAAAAAATACGTTGTCTTTTCGAAATTCTTCCAAGCAAAATGAGACATAGCATCGAACAATGCATCAGATTTTCATCACTATTGTCGGAAGGTATCTATTTTTTTTATACATCTTTCATTCTCATTCGAACTATGCAGGTGAGCGTCCTGTATTTTTGTAATCATTGTAGTATTTTGACGATATGATTTCCACAGTGTTATTGGAAAGAGATTACCAAAACGTAGGCTCAGCAGCTGCAAAGTGTTGAAATATATCTCCAATTCAGCGTAGTCTGTAACTAATATAACTTGAATGCAGTCGAGTTCTCCATGCGCCTTCTTCCCTTACACTGATTATTAGTTTCGGCATTGTGCGAATGTTTCAGGCAAATAATTGTATTGTATTTTCTAAATGGAAAGGAATACAGTCACAGTTCATTATAACTCGGAGTGAGTGAATATTTAGAACGGGACGGAGTGTCAATGAAGTGGATACATTTCTTGAATGTAAATGGACAATGCGATTGTTGTAGGTGTTGCCTTCACCCAAGCAATCAGAGACAAATCTCTAATTTTCCCAGTTAATGTTAGGAAAACTTTGAATGTGACGAGATCTGCAGTGACATTGCTCTTTGGTAATTGGGAGACGATAGATGCGATGGTATATCCATGCAGCTTATTCTTACATAATAATTTCAACTGCAGTTTTGTCAGTTTATGTTCAAGGGAACACAATGATATCACTGAAGACATTGCAGAAGTCCTGGGGAGAAGAATTTTGGAAACAGAGCTTAAGCGCAGGTGCCTCTATTTGCCCTGTTTAAGGACATCAATCGGATAACTATTTCGAGATGCGGTTTTAACCGCCACACATAGCAGCAGACGATAGTGCTCTCTGTTGAATAAATATCAGTGAAAACATAGTAATTAAAAACAAAAGTAGTTTGATATTGTTCGATTTGTTCCGCAGCTTCTTATTGATAGAATTTAGTGCGAATTCCCCTGCATTTAATACCCTGTAGAGGAAATGCCTGGAGCCGAAGGAGCACCAATCTTATAACTCCAGCGACTAGGGCAATATCTGCAAAGGTGATTTGCCATTGCCTTCTTCTGGGCAGTGTTTTTACAAGGCGGATGACTCCAGCCATTATGAATACTCTTCAGAGACAGCAGTGCTCGCATATCCGGGACTTGTGATATGCACCAGCTGCACATACGACCATCCAGCACCTGCCCCAACGTCTTCGTGTGCCTTGGTCAAGGGGCCATGAGGTGCTACACCTTGTCCAAGGGTGACCTCCATGCTAGCGGATGGAAGGAGCGCCTTACACCTCATCTAGTCGAGACGTATCTCCACCCCGCCATCCAGTATATACATGCCCCTGGTATAATGCAACTGTGCATACATGTAAATTTAATTCTGCTCATTGACCTAAGGTAGGCAGAATTTATAATGAACCACCCTCGGCACCAGCCGAATAAATCGATTCACTTTTAATAATTCATAATAGGCTATAAGCTCTCTGGTCGATTGAATACGTTTCTCAATTTCCTTTCTGAATTTCTTCAGTAAAGTGAGTAATTAGGGTGCTGCTGGTAAACATGCTTTCCAAAATTGTTGCAAACCCATTACATCGGTTTCGCAGCGATTTTTCTAAAAACACACAGACAAGATGTTTGGAATTTACTCACAACTCTACAAATCGGTCAATAATTGCCAGTGAATTATTTCTTCATCCTTTGCATTAAAAAATCTCAGATATACCGGCATTAATCGTGTTGGGAGCTACGAATTTTCGCGTCTTTTAAACTGAAGGGACAAGAGGGCAAGTTCTGCACGTGAAAGTGCACAATTCGAAAGCAAATCCTCATCTGGGTAACAACTTGAAAATAATTTAACACATGTTGGCAACTTGTGATTGGCGTCTGATTTGTAACTGATTTGCATAAATCAGGAACACGCAGTTCCTCCTCGTCAGAGGATTTACAAGCGAGCTGAAAAGTTGAGACGACAGGTCAACATAGCAGCTTGTGTGAGCTTCACTCATTTAATTACAAAGTTTTACTGGGTTCGTGTCCTCAGTACGTTGGTGATTACCGCAATTTGTGAGTATTTTTTAAACTTTGAATCTTGAATACCATTTAATGTTATTTTTCTCGCACTTTGGTATTCCTCGAAGTTTAGTCTTGGTACATTGTTTCTTCCCGCTGAATGTTTCCAGATATCAACGCCGAAGTTTCATTCTATCAGCCTCCTTCGAAATCCACGTCTCCAGGACAGAATGCTGAAATACTATGCACCTTGTCTGGCACCCCTTTAGCAGATAGCGCTGTTTCCCAAGACCAGCAGATTCCCAGAAAAATACCCCGCTTTCTGATCTGCCATTGGTCGTGGAGTAACATTTACAGAGATTCTGGAATTCCGAACCGTTTCGGCGGCTCAGTATCAGGCGACACGGCAACATTGACAATATCGTGCGTCCAGTCGGAGGACGCGGCAGACTATTACTGTGCCTTGTGGAAAGGTGATTTATTCTTCGGCAAAGGAACGAGGCTGGCTGTTAACAGTAAGTATGATAACAACTCAATGCGCTTGGCTTCTTGGTACTTACGTGAACAACAATTAGCGCGGTGTCGTCTAATAGTTGTTTCAAATCAACTGTTTTGAAAGGTAGTACTTATCAAATATTCAACCGTCATTAACGGTCCTTTGGCAAATTAGTTGATCTCGCGCACCCGGAACACTAACTGCCCCTCTAGTTTAAAAAAATGTGCTGGCTTTGCAGTAGATGAACATTTGACAATCTAGATGAAGAATTAGTCTGATGATTATTAAATAAATATAATCCTGAATTATTTCCCGAATTTTGATTGCACCTATCACTTGTGGGTGGACGCACCTTTACTGAAGACACCAATTTGTGTTGTTGCCCCTCATAAGCCATAAGGTATCTGCTAGCCACTGATCACTGGGCCCTGGAAGGCTCCTCAAAAATAATGAACATGCAAAGATGAAGAAACATTATTAATCATGAGCATAAATTAATATTTCAGAAACAAAGATGAAAGAGTGATTCAAAATACAGGCAGCCTCTAAATTTAATGTTGCCGCAACCGGAACTCTGTATTCCGATGGCTAAAATGCATAAAATATACTAACCAAGAGTATCCAATCTGCGGTCGCTTAATGCTAAGGGCCACTGCACGTATTATATCCCAGCGTCACGAACACCAATTAGTCGTCGGAGATTTCAGTTTGCAAATTTTTCACGAGTCCAATTTGACATCCTGAAATGAAAAGCGGAAGAGAAATTCTTAATCATTAAAATAAATGGATACGTGCAATACCAAATGAACTTTACTCCTGTGTGGTTAAACATGAGACGCCAGCCAACCCTTTTTGTAGCAACGATCGAGAGATCCAGGTGTATCTAAAACTAGATTTCAAACTTAATCAAGATGAAAAGCTTATTTTATCCGGCATTTTTTCAATAAAATTATTTTGAAACATTATTCTTTTGCAGTTAAGTATTTACGGTGAAAGTTCGTCTCTTAAGTTTTGTCAGTTTTAAACGTCATTCCATTTAATCGGGACCATGGTTAATTGATACTCCAACGTTAATTAATCTCAGTTAAATTAATCTCCAAATGTTCATCCAATGACGGTAGTCTGAAGATTGCATTCTTTATTCTTGCCTACAGCTGACGATTTCGATCAGAACTGTGCAATAACATTAAAGATCCAGTCTGATATGAAATATATTTTCATAGCTGTTATCTCACGTGCAGAATAAAGCAAAAGTATCATATAAACCTATTTTTAGAAATTTGTCTTGATGCAAAAAAGCAGCAATGAAGGATGCGTGATATTCTTTAAAAAATCGAATACTGATTAGATGATTAACGCACCCGCATACAAGCGTACACACATGTGCAGACAGACACACAATGATGTGCCATATAGAGAGTTATTGAACTGGCGACGATAGACTGAGATATGTGGATGAAATGGGTGGCAGTATGACGGCCTCCTTAAGTCTTGCTGTTGTCATTATATAGGCGCGTCACCTTAGCAGTGGTCCCCAATCACCGGGCGGCGGACTGATAGGGGGCCGCAAAGCATCTGCTACCTGGCCGCGAGGAAGCGATATGATTTGGCGATATAGAACATAGAATAGTGCAGCACATTACAGGCCCTTCGGCCCACAATATTGTGTCGACCCTCAAACCCTGCCTCCCATATAACCCGCCACCTTAAATTCCTCCATATACCTGTCTAGTATTCTCTTGAACTTCACCAGCGTAGCTGTCTCCAGCACTGACTCAGGCAGTGCATTCCACGCACCAATCACTCTCTGAGTGAAAAACCTTCCTCGAATATCCTCCTTGAACTTCCCTCCCCTTAACTTAAAGCCACGTCCTCTTGTACTGAGCAGTGTTGCCCTGAGGAAGAGGCGCTGGCTATCCACTCTATCTATTCTTCTTAATATCTTGTACACCCCTATTATGTCTCCTCTCATCCTCCTTCTCTCCAAACAGTAAAGCCCTAGCACCCTTAATCTCTGATCATAATCCATACTCATTAAACCAGGCAGCATCCTGGTAAATCTCCTCTCTACTCTTTCCAATGCTTTCACATCCTTCCTATAGTGAGGCGACCAGAACTGGGCACAGTACTCCAAGTGTGGCCTAACCTGAGTTTAATAGAGCTGCATCATTGCATCTTAAACTCTATCCCTCGACTTATGAAAGCTAAAACTCCATAAACTTTTTTCACTACCCTGTCTCCTTTCAGGGATCTGTGGCCATGTACTCCCAGATCCCTCTGCTCCTCCACACTGCCAAGCATCCTGCCATTTTCTTTGTACTTTGCCTTGGAGTTTGTCTTTCTGAAGTGTACCACCTTACACTTCTCCGGGTTGAAATCCATCTGCCACTTCTCAGCCCACCTGCATCCTATCAATGTCTCTCTGCAATCTTCGACAATCCTCAACACTATTCACAGCACCACCAACTTTTGTGTCGTCTGCAAACTTGCCAACCCAGTCTTCTACCTCCACATCCAGGTCGTTGATAAAAATCACGAAAAGTAGAGATCCCAGAACAGATCCTTGTGGGACACCACTAGCCACAACCCTTCAATACGAATGTGCTCCCTCCACCATGACGCTCTGTTTTCTGCAGGCAAGCCAATTCTGAATTCACCTGGCCAAACTTCCCTGGATCCCATGCCTTTTGACTTTCTGAATAAACCTACCGTGTGGAATCTTGTCAAATGCCTTACTAAAATCCATGTAAATCACATCCACTGCACTACCTTCATCTATATGCCTGGTCACATCCTCAAAGAATTCTGTCAGGCTTGTTAGACACGATCTGCCCTTCACAAAGCCATGTTGACTGTCCCTGATCAGAACATGGTTCTCTAAATGCCCATAGATCCTATCTCTAAGAATCTTTTCCAACAGCTTTCCCACCACAGACGTAAGACTCACTGGTCTATAATTACCTGGACTATCCCTGCTACCTTTTTTGAACAAGAAGAGAACTTTCACCTCCCTCCAATCCTCCGATACCATTCCCGTGGACAACGAGGACATGAAGATCCTAGCCAGAGGCTCTGCAATATCTTCCCTCGCCTCGTGGAGCAGCCTGGGGAATATTCCGTCAAGCCCCGGGGACTTATCCGTCCTAATGTATTTTAACAACTCAAAACACCTCTTCTCCCTTAATATCAACATGCTCCAGAACATCAACCTCACTCATATTGTCCTCGCCGTCATCAAGTTCCCTCTCATTGGTGAATTCCGAAGAGAAGTATTCATTGAGGACCTCGCTCACCTCCACAGCCTCCAGGCACATCTTCCCACTTTTATCTCTAATCGGTCGTATCTTCACTCCTGTCAACGTTTTGTTCTTCACATAATTGAAGAATGCCTTTGGGTTTTCTATTGCCCTACTCTCCAAGGCCTTCACAGGCCCCCTTCTTGCTCTCCTCAGCCCTTTCTTAGCTCCCTTCTTGCTCCCCTATATTCCTCAATAGACTCATCTGATCCTTGCTTTCTAAACGTTACGTATGTTGCCTTCTCCATCTGATTAGATTCTTCACCTCACTTGTCACTCATAGTTCCTTCATCCTACCATTCTTTATCTTCCTCGCCGGGACAAATTTATCCCTAGCATCCTGCAAGAGATCCCTAAACATCGTCCACATATCCATAGTACATTTCTCTGCAAAAACATCATCCGAATTCACACCCGGATTCCCTCATTGCCTGTCACGCCCAGTGTTGAACTTGAACGCACGCGAGGTCATTACCAGCGCGAAGTTATCAGTCTCCTAAATTCAGTGTTACTCTCGCGCCAGGGATCACTGCTTGGTCTCGGATAACCGGACAGCGACTGCCGTGGCCCCGGTACCTTGTCCTCTAAATGGTGTGTTGCAATGATTTTATATGCTCGTACAAGGAAAATATGCGGTTTGAGTTTAATATCCAAACGTTACTTAAAATGTTATGATGCTATTGACTTATAAGTGAGTTATAATTGACTTACGACTATATTCATGCGAGGAAAATATGCGCAGTATGTTTAATATTAAATTCGTTAGATAAACCCATTTAGAAACGAAATTGAGTGTATTAGTTACTTATAAGTGGCTTATAGTTGACTTATCACCTAAATTCCAGTCGTGATTGACATCCCGCAGCCCCGTCGGCCGGTCCGCAAGAATATTGTCAATATTAAACTGGTTCGCGGTGCAAAAAGGTTTGGTGACACTTGCCTTACAGTATCACATACAGTTCTAATTTCCTCGCCTCATTGTGGCTGTACACGCCTCAGATTGTATGAAGCTGGTTTTACTTCCACAATAAGACTATGTTTATGTGACTGAATATTCTACGACAGGTGAGCTGCAGAGACAGGTTTCGCTTGCTTTGTGTGGAGAGCTGAACTTTGCAGTATCCAGATAGTGGAGACCGGAGATCTGTTCAGCCTGCTCATATTTTTATTCCTTCTTGTGTCCTCAACATGAACGTGTTCAAAAGTGTAACAGGTGGTAGTTATATTACATTGGAAGTTTTTTTTTAAAAGTCTCAATTTTAATTTAATTTAAAGCAAAAGAGCAAGTTAACATTTCTGCCCCAGAAGAATATTAAACTCTTGCCAAATTCTTTGTTTTCAATTCTCGTGAAATGCTGCTCATTTCCACCCAAGGTGAAGTTGGAACTATAACTGCTGGTGTTTACAAGCGTCCTAAATGCAGTTACAGAAAATTACCAGCCAGAAGAGGGTCCTTGACTAACTATTACTCCGCCTAGTCAGCAGACCACAGTTCCTTATTGTTATCGGAGAGAGTTTTGGCTCATCCATTCCTCGGTTAGAATCAGCGTGGAACAATGCAGAGCTAATTCAAATGTCTTCAGGGCATAATATAAAGTGCAACACTTCGGTAAATGAATAGCAGAGATCAAACACTTCCTACAGACCTTTGAAAGAAATGTGATAGTAGAAATAGAATACATTGGCGAGCTGCTATTGCTATTATTGGATGTCAAAATGTAATCAGACAAAAACCTTCAATGCATCTGAACGGCAGTGCAGCGAGAAAACTTGAGCAACACACTCAAGTGTTGGAGGAACCTAGCATATATATGGAAATGAAATAGTGTACGTTTCGGGCTGTGACCCTTCTTCGGGCCTGGGGAGAAATTCACCAAAATAAAGCAGATGATGGAAGAGGAAGGGGAAGGTGGAAGGGGAATGTGGTGCAAGGGAAATGTGGTGGAAGGGGAAGGGGTAGGTGGAAGGGGAAGGGGAATGTGGTGGAAGGGGAATGATGTGGATGCTGCCTAGCCTGCTGTGTTCTACCAGCATTTTTTGTGTGTTGCTGTTTGAATTTCCAGCATCTGCAGATTTCCTTGTGTTTGCTCTGTAAAAAAGTGGGAATTGGTTTAGAACGAACGAGTAAATTCACGGTGACTAGGTTGAGATGGAGCTTAAGACTTGTGGTGGCTTGCAAGAACAGGAAGTAAAATTAGGTTTCTGGAGAATTGGAGTGTCCGTAATTTCCAAGAGGCAATGGATGAAGTTAAAGGAAGATACTGTCATGGTCCGGTCCGAAGCCTGCATTCCGGTAAAAACGGTGCGGTCCTCCTGATTCCGGGTCCTCCGACTTGGCTTGGTTTCAAGCACTTGCACCTGAGGCTCATCAGTTGGCTGTGAATATAAGGGGCTCGGGAATTGAGTGTAGTTGGGGGAGTGTTCTGTCAGTGTCCGCTTGGGGTAGCCACCGTTGAAAGGCGAGTTCTTTGAGTTCTGGATTTAGCTGTTCCGCGGCCCGCCCAGGAGGCTTGCTCCTTGGACCTAGTCTCTAGCCGGTTCTGTCCCTTCTTGTTCCTCGTCTCCGTCGGGTTGTTCCCCGCGTCCAGCCCAGGAGTCCCGCGACCTGCCCAGGCCCCCTGCGACCTGACTTGGAGTTCCGCGGCTCGCCCAGGAGGCTAGCTCCTTGTACCTAGTCCCTAGCCGGTTCTGTCTCTTCCTATCCCTTGCCTCCGTCGGGCAAACCAAGCCTCAAGGCCCTCTAGAACTCCAAGACATCATAGAAAGCCACGGTCTCCACAACTTGTCCCGTCCTTTAGCTTTGTCCCGTCCTGTTCCTAGTACTTCAGTGTCTGCGTCTGTCTGCACGCCCTCCTTATGACAGATAATACGGTGATAAGGTATGAAGTGTCAAAACGGCACTGTGTTGGACACATGGAATAATAAGAAAATTAAAGCGCTACGGGATAAATCAGATGGTGTCAGGTTTTGGCCTTCACAAGCTCACGTCACTGAGTTTGATTAAATTGCGTCAACAACGATCTTAGAGGAAGTGTGGAAATAGGAAATTTGGACAACAAATAGATTCTGGACCAGGAAGAATCGAAATTGGAAACAGCTGCATGTAAGATCCAAAGCATGGCGGCAAATAACGATAGTAACTCCTAATACCAAATGTGTGTGTATATATAATGTGTGTATATGTATATATATAACAACGGAATGACCCGTTGGGACACCCTTTCAGAGAAAGATAGTACAGTCTGATGTGACCAGAATTAGCATTAAATTTTCCTTAATGCTACTGGTATTGCTTTGCTTTGGAAATTGAAGAATAAAAACAGTTTATTAAAGTAGACGCGTAGCAAGGCTAAACGCTCCTCGTTTAACGAAGGACACTGCTGATGGCAACATTTCTGGTTGATCTCCACCCTTGTGTCTCTCGTTGTCATTCTGGAGACATGCAAGCCTCTCCTCCTCTGTCTCTTCTCTCATCTTTTTTGTCCTGATTCTTTGATCCTGGAGTAGTGCGGCCCTGGCCTCATCTGATTCTTGTTCTCTTTCTCTCCCTATCGCTTCCCGACGACGTTTGGCGTCCCTCTTCTCTTTCCACGTGGCATAATTAGGCTGATCATATTTTTTTACCCTAATGCTGGATAGAAGATACGAAGCAGAAATACCAAAGGAAGTTAACTATTCTTGATGATATGGTTGGCGTTCTCCTAAATGGACGTGACATAGTCAGCGCTGACTGCAGCAAAGGGTTTTATGGGTGTCTCGGAGTACGTCATTACGGGTTACGGGATGTTATGTCACGCCTAAATTTAGAGAAGATCCGATGTTTAGTTTTGAATCTAGTCAAGAATCTTATACATCGTAGGGACCATTTTATTAAGTTATTTTCAAAACCTTTAATTTGTTGTAAAAGTACAAATGGTGGCTAATAACATATATCATTATATGATAAGCGTTTCCCCCTCTCTTTTTTCATGCTTTTCCTAACAGCTCTGACTTTGGGTTTAAATTTTTTCTCTATAGCAAATATTTTATATTTAAATATTACGATTTAAATTAATATTTATGAATACAGGGTTTTATGTTTGTAACTGTATCTTTAATACAATGTAATTGGTACTTTTTGATACATTTTGGTACTCTTGTACTCTGTATTCCTTTATGCAGAAACTAATAAAAATATTGAAAGAGAAGTACGTCATTACAATAAGATTTAATGATGTTTTACCGATGTGTGGCAGTTCGATCCGTCCCAATCCTGCACATGCTGATGGTGGTATGTGACCGCTCGAAATAGAGTTGCCCTGCCCTTTTGCTCCGGTTGATGTCGCTGTTCAGGCATACGCCGATTTCCATAATGGCGGATCAGCTCTTGGGTGAAAGCCAGCCTGTTGATTTTTGGGAATGAGCAATTTTACACGAATGTGTTACATCAGTTGGCTATGAAGGCTTAAATTATATGAAAGACTGTATAGATGATCTCTTTCGTTCGTCTTTTATGTTTTCGTTCGTTCTGTTCTCCTATGTTACGTGTAATAGGATTGCCAGAACACCGATCTGATCAGTCATTAAATTAAATAAAACCAACGGATTTCGGAATATTAAGGTAGAAGGCAGACACATGACACTGAGTTCGAATATAATCCAAGACTTGATCAGCGTCTGAACACGTTGGAAGGACAGAATGCCCTGTTCTTCTTCCTAGTCTTATAGTTAATGACTGATACAACCGGAGTTACGTCATCACATGTCAAAGCATTTCGGGATGAAATTTCTTTACTGCTCCACCTGAATCGAGGAGAGTAGACGGCACTTCCAAGTTAGGGACCCGGAACAGCTCAAATTGGCCTTTTTGACAAATACCAATAACAAGAACATTTTCGAAGTGCCAACCGATTTTACTACTCTTTGCCCTCCCAGCTTCTGTGCTATGCACCCCTACATTCTCCATACTCCTAAATGACCTCACTTGTTTTCAGTGCTCTATTACTACATATGATCCTTCTTTGCTTAACAAACACATTCAAGGTTCCCCGCACCTCATCCTGCACTCCTCTGGGAACGTGTTATTTTTGACCTCTCACACTTTCATTTAAAGAAGATTAACAGTATCCAGATGTAAATTTACTTTCAAGGAGCTGCTCAGAGTCTATGACCTGTAAAATAATACTGAAATCCGACTTTTTCTACTCCTATCACTTATCACTTGTCCTTATCTCCACCTTGGTTTCCTTTGATGATTACCAAATTATGATCAACCCCTAAAGTGCTTGCCCACTGACACTTCATCCACTTACCCAGCTTTATTCATTAAGCTTTGATCAAGCATCAGTACAACAAGCACTCCTGGGTCCATTTTTTTTATCCACAGTGTCTATTCAATTCATACTAAGGTGATCCCAATTGATACTGAGGAAAATTTGCATGAAGATAATACTTATTTGGATCCCTTAGCTTAATGTTGACCCGCAGAAGGCACAGGTGGGATATTTGGAAAGGGCAGTGTGGGCAGGTAAATCATGGGGGATTTACTCCAGGTGTCCCCATACTAAAATGCAACAAATAAATAAATAAAGGAATATTTAAATACCTTTTTGCCACAGTGTTGACAGATCTGCAATCAGTTCTTCAGCCGTTAAAGGAACAGGGGAACACTTTGGCCGTACTGGACTGGTTAATAGCTTGAGATCCTGCATCACATCACCCTATATGACCTATTCAAGGTCATACACTTCTGTCCTTTGAGCTATAATTTAATTTGCACTACTACGTAACATCTGGGACTGATCACTTCTCGGCCCGGCTCTCCTGGTAACTCTGCTCTGGGTAATTCGAATGTGCGCAATTGAGCTCCAGCTGAACACATTGGAAGCAGAACTGCAATTTCTGGGTACACATGACTCCTGAACCTCACCTGCAATGGAAATTCTGGATAGATAGATAGATAGATGCCTTATTGATCCCAAAGCAAATTGCAGTTCACAGTAGCATTGCAAGTGCACTAAAATAAATATTAGAAGAGAAGTGGAAAGAATATAACATAAATTACCACTAACAGAAGGGGTCATCACTTCGCCGGCTCATTACAAAACCTAATGGCCGAGGGTAAGAATGACGTCATATAGCGCTCTTTGGAGCAGAGCAGTTGTCTTAATCTATTACTAAAAGTGCCAAGATTGTTAAGCCAAGATGGCATGCAGAGGGTGGGAAACATAGTTCAGGATGGCCAGGATTTTCTGTTGGGTCTTTTGTGTCCACAAACTCCAGTGTGTCCAGTTTGATTCAAAAAACAGAGCCAACCTTGTTAATCAATTTATTGAGCCTGTTGGCATCATCTGTGTTGATGCCGTAACCCCTGCACACCACTGCATAGAAGATTGTAACAGCGACATCAGACTGGTAGAACATGTGAAGGAGCGGCCTGCACACTCCAAAGGACATCAATCTCCTCAGAAAGTAGAGGAGACTCTGGCCCTTCGTGAACACAGCCTCTGATATGGTTCTCCACTCAAGTCTGTCGTCTCGGTGCACACCCCAGCTGCTTGTAGGTCCTCATCACATCCAAGTCCTCAGCAGCAATATTAACAGGGAACGATGCAGGCCTAGTTTTCCTAAAGTCTTTTGTCTTACGAATGTTGAGCTATAGATGATTCAGCGTGCACCATTTGACAAAGTCCTCCACCAGGACCCTGTATACATCCTCCCATCCTCCCTTTATACACCCAACTATTGCTGTGGCATCAGAGAATTTCGGCAGATCACATGACTCAGAGTTGTATCTGAATTCCGAGTTCTACCCTGCTATAGGACTATTAAGCCATATTTAAATACATAATCGTATTTAGTTTCCACAATTTTACATTAATTTAATCTAATAAGAAATTGATTTGACAATTAGCAAATCTTATTCCCATCTAATGCAATAATCTGACCTACCTACGCAAGATAATATAATCTACCTCATTGCTTATGGTTTGAATGTCTCACTCTCCATCGGTCATCCAAGATCGGAGATTCAACTCGAGGCTAACAACACTGACTGGTGAAAATTTGTTAGGAAAACAGCAATGAGGAATCCTTCTATACTTGTTTGCAACGGTTTTTACAGACAGAGATTGGAGACCTTCATTGCTGCCTTAAACGTTAGCGGCAAAACAGGCAGAAAGCAATTTGACTTGGAACCATCATTCCATTTTCATTGCAGCGAAAATGGAACCATGAAACACCCAGCGTTTCAACTTTACACAATGAATAACTTAAAATATGAAAGTATATTTTAGCCGTAGTTCTGAACCACATCAAGTGAATGCAGTTTTATTCTTTCTGTTTGCCACCTAGGTCGTCAACACTGTAAGAAACTTTGTTCTTAGCGTTGAGTTTAAAGCGAAAGATCCGCTGCACTCCAGATATCAGATTTGAATTATTTGCTTCAAATGGAAAAATAGTATATCGGATACAAAGCGTAAAAGCCTCAACATTATTATTAAACATTCCAAAAGTAATTTAACATGTAAATTTAACGTTGCCGCAAAACGAACTTCGGATTCTGTTGGCTAAGGTGCATGAAATGTACTATTCCAGGGGTTCCCAGCCTGGGGTTTACAGACGCCTCTGCTAAAATGCCTCCAAATAATAGCCCGAATAGCCCGAAATTTACCTTTTCAAGATTACTGCATGATGATTGCTGCAAATGTATATTAGTTTAATGCAAATCATTTAATATTCTTGCAGGCTATATTGATTAATGTTACTGTAACAACGAATAGAAATCGCATCATGAAGGTTTTCAATGTTTGTAGGGTTTATGACACTGGTACCAAAGCAATCTATGGTGAGGTGGAAAAAGGCTCCATGGAACAATCATTTGTCTTCATCATCCGAATACATGATAGGAAATTGCAATTGTTCGCTTAAAACCATTCTGTAACAACGATGTACTTATTTCCATCAGAGTTCGTGGTTAAAATGTAGCTGTTGTTCTCAAACTTAGCTTCCGTTCGGTGTTTTGTTAACGTAGATATAGATGGATTTAAGTTGCAGGAAATAAATCTCAGTGGTCTTATGTTCGGAATTAACAAACACGTGGGACGATGGATTATTCGCAAAAAGTTGTGACTCTTTTCAATTGACGTAATGAGTCCATTAACTGTCTTGCATTTGAAACTCACCCTTTAAATTCTGTGTTTTAAGATATTTGGGGAGCTTCCGGTTATCAGATTCTAATTCTCTCGCACAACAGTTATGAGTGATGTCCCCATATTCCCGGGCCGCTTCCCTTTCCTAAATAGAATAACATACAGAAAAAAAACGCTGGAGCAACTCAGCAGGTTAGGCTACATCTACAGTAGTTGCAGAAAGTTTGTGAACCCTTGACAACTTACTCTATTTGTGCATAAATAAGATCATATCCTCATGTAAATCTTAAAACTAGATAAAGAGAACCCAATTAAATAAGTAACACAAAAACATTATACTTGTTCATTTATTTTTGTGAAAAATGACCCAATATTACATGCAGGAGAAATTCTGCAGATGCTGGAAATCCAAGCAAAGCACACAAAATGCTAGAGGATCTCTGCAAGCTAGTCAGCATCTATGGAAAAAGGTATAGTCGAGGTTTCGGGCCGAGACACTTCGGCAGGACTTGTATTTGTTGGTATATTATAGGTATTTTTTGGAAAACTGTGTGAATATCTAGAATTATCAGCTCATTTAAAGAGCAAATTAGAGTCAGGTTTATCAATAAATGGGATGGCAATCAGATTGTGAGTGTAGGAGGCCCTGCCCAATTTAAAGGACTTAAACCTGGGTTTTCACGATCAACGTTTGATTTTTACCACAAAGATTTTTTGAATGTGTGTCATGCCTCGATCAAAGGAATTTTCTGCGAACCTTAGAAAAAAGTTGGTGATGCAGAACAGGGTGGAAAAGAAAACCAACGCTTTTCTGAAATGCTTCGGCTGCAGCAATCCACAGTCAGGCAGATGATATACAAGTGGAGGAAATTCACCACTGTTGTTTCTCTCCCCAGGAGTGGTCGACCAACAAAAATCACTCCAAGTGTGTAATATTCCAGGAGGTCAAAGAGAACCCCAGGGTAGCATCTACCGAGCTACAGGCCTCTCTTGCATTGGCTAATGTCAATATTCTTGAACCTAACACTGAACAGCAGTGGCGTGCAAGGCAGGATTGGAAGGAGGAAGCCACTACTCTACAAGAAGAACATTGCTGCCTGTCTAAAATTTGCTAAAGGTGACGTGGATAAGCCAGACGGTTATTGGAAGAATGGCCTGTAAATGGATGAGTCCAAAATAGAACGTTTTGCTTTAACTGTGAAGCGTTATGTTTGACAGAATGTAAACACTGCATTGCAGCACATGAACCTCGTCCCATCTGTGAAACATGGTGGTGACAGTGTTATGGTTTGAGCCTCCTTTGCTGCCTCGGGACCAGGACAGCTTTCCATCATTGTTAAAACGATGAATTTTGTAATGTACCAGCAACTTCTACAAGACAATGTCCAGTTATCAGTCTTTGAACTGAAGCTCAAAAGAAAGTGGATCACGCAGCAAGACAACAGCCCTAAGCAGACAAGTCAGTGTACCAAAGAAAGGTTAAAGCAGAATAAATAGGTTTTGGAATGGCCGAGTCAAAGTCCTGACATTAATCGTATAGAATTGTTGCAGAAGGGCCTGAAGCAAGCAGTTCGTGCTAGGAAGCCCACCAGCATCCCAGAATTGAAGCAGTTTTGTAAGGAGGTATGGCCTAAAATTCCTCCAAGCTAATGAGCAGGACTGATCAACAGTCACGGGAAACGTTTGGTTGAAGTTATTGTTGTACAACAGGGTTACACGAGTTACTGAAAGCAAAGGTTCACATACGTTTCCCAACAAATACATGATATATTGGATCATTTTTCAATAAATAAATGAAAAAGTATAATGTTCTGTGTTATTTATTTAATTGTGTTCTCTGTATATAGCTTTAGGACTTACGTGAAGATCTGATCACATTTTAGGTCATGTTAATGCAGAAATAGAGAAAATTCAGCAGTGTTCACAAACGTTCCAGCACCACCGTATTCTAACTGGCCCTTTCAATTTCATTAAGTCAAGCGTCCTGTCTTTTTATGCCCCCGGAAATGACACTAATCTATAAAGTTGGTTCTGATAATTTTTGAGAAATAAAGGAAAGCTCTAGAATAGCACAACAAAACTCATGGCTTAAATATTTGATCTAAAATTCCTTATTCTGCTAATAGCTCCTCACGTGCCAAAATGTATTTTGTAAGATGGGTGTATGTGATAGTTTGACTATTATTAAGATCCGTGAATTATTTCGCTGTTCAGTACTTCTGCTTGAAAGGTGAGACGAACAAAATTAAAGTTTTGCTTACAGAATGCTTACTTAATTCATCTAAGCAGATCAACAGCATTATTTGCAATAATGCAATAATATGTCGTGGGCGATCATGGCATTATCCATGATATGACTATTTTTCGCATTTTTTATTCCACAGAAGTGGTTCGCCATTGCCTTCTACAGGGCAATGTCTTTACAACTCGGGTGAACACAGCCATTATCAATACCCTTCAGAAATTGTCTGCCTGGCGTCAGTGGTCGCATAAGCAGAACTTGAGATATGCACCAGGTGCTCATACGACCACCCACCACGAACTCCCATGGCTTCACGTGACACTGATCGCGCGACTAACCAGGTGCGATGCATTTCCTAAGGGTGACCTGCATGCTAGCGGTGGGAAGGAGCGCCTTAAACCTCCTGTGGTTACATGTAAATATAATTCTCCATATTGACCTAAGGATGGCAGAATTTACAGTGAACCAGCCTCGGCACCAGCTGAACCATTTGATACACTTTTAATTATTCACAACACGCAATAAGCTGTCTGGTCGATTCAATACATTTCTCAAAATTCCTTCTGAATAACTTCAATAAAATGAGTGATCAGAGTGTTGCTGGCAAACATTATTGCAAACCTGTTACATCTATTTGGCAAATAGTTTTCCAAAATTACACAGACAAGTTGTTCGGAATGTATCCGTCATTAACTACAAGTAAATTCTTTTTTCATCTCTTGCTTTCAGAGATCTTGGATACACCACCTTTGATAATGGTGGGAGCTGAGAATCTTCGCAAATTTGTAATATGCTGTGCAAATGAAGAAACAAGAGGACGTTCATTAACTACAATGCATTGGTGAAATACACAATCCGAAACCAAATGCTTATCTGACCAACAATCTAAAAATAATCTGACACTCGAAAAAGTTGGCAACTTGTGATTGGTGTCAATGAGCCACACTGTTTGAACTGATTTGCATAAATAGGGTACGCGCAGTGCCAGCTCGTCACAGGATTTATAAGCGAGCTGAAAAGTTGAGACGCCACTTAACCGCCGCACCTTGTGTGAGCTTCACTCAATTAATTACAATGTCTTGCTGGGTTCGTGTGGTCACTACGCTGGTGTTCACTGCAATTTGTGAGTATTTTCTATGGATATTATATTGAATCTCGAATACCATTTAATGATATTCTTCTCGCAATTCTGGTATTACTCGAATATTAATCTCGGCACATTTTTCCTTCCCTCTGAATGTTTCCAGATATCAACGCGGAAGTTACAATGAATCAACCACCTTCGAAATCCACATCTCCGGGGCAGACCGTCCAAATACCCTGCACCTTGTCTGGAACTTCTTTAGGAAGTAGCAATGTTGCCTGGATCCAGCAGATTCCCGGAAAAGTTCCTCGGTATCTGTTCTGGTATTATTCGGGGAGCAGCATTAACAGAGGTTCCGGAGTTCCGAACCGTTTCGGCGGCTCAGTATCCGGAAACACGGCAACATTGACAATATCGAGCGTCCAGTCGGAGGATGCGGCAGACTATTACTGTGCTGTCTGGAAAGATGCTTTAATCTTCGGGAAAGGAACGAGGCTGGCAATTGGCAGTAAGTAAAATATCAAATCAATGCGCGTGGATTTCTGGTACTTAAGTGAAAAATAAGTTTTTTTTTGTCACCTAATAGTTGCATCGAAACAAATGCTTTTAAAGGCGTTATTTATCAGATATCCAACCACGATTAACGGTCCTTTAGCAATTTATTTGAACTTGCGCGCCCGAAGCGCCAAATGCCTCGATATTTCTTTTTAAAATTTATGTTGAACTAAACCAGGTTAAGAATATTCTGGTCGTTCTTAAATGAGTATTATTCCCGAATTTAGATTGCATCTATGATTTTATCCATGGATTCACCTTTGCTGGTGACACCACTTTGTGTTGATGCCCGTCAGGAACATAGAATAATCTGCTAGCCATTGATCACTGGACCCTGGAGAGTTCCTTAAAATTATAAACGTGCAGAGATGAAGAAACGCGGATGACCAAAAAGATTGGTT
This sequence comes from Hypanus sabinus, assembly GCF_030144855.1. Taxonomy (NCBI): domain Eukaryota; kingdom Metazoa; phylum Chordata; class Chondrichthyes; order Myliobatiformes; family Dasyatidae; genus Hypanus; species Hypanus sabinus. Next base: position 146,607,329 of record NC_082715.1, on the reverse strand, counting down.
CCACTGCAATAACCTATAGTACTTCTAAAACCTCGAGAGTACCTAGTTATTGTCTGCCGCGCTAAACACTTGAACCGATGATTTAGAAAGCCTTTATTAATGATGAGCACAGGTTTGAAACTTACGTAACAATTCATATGATTTGATGATCTTTTCCCTGATGTGATCCTTGGTGTCGCGATGGAAGGCGTCAATGAAAAAGACTAACAAAATTTGAATCCTGTTTGTAGAGAGTTCGACACCCTACGCAAGTTATTTATGTGTCTCCTTACATTTTCGTAAAAACAGCAGAACTAGTACAATATTTTCCACCTGACACATGGGTGATGATATACACGCCAGGTAAGGGAATTCTTCAAGTGCCCAGAAAAAAAAACAGAATGCAGACCACAGCGGATTAACTAGTCCATCAATTCTGGGGAGAGTTTTCAGATGTAACTGAGAAGAATAACTGATAGGTTAATCATTGTCCAATTTTATATTTAAAAGCTTTTTAATTCCAGTTTGAACAGTTAAATATTTGTATTATACTGCCAAGGCATTGTAAAATATTCCTCGAATGTCTTGCTGTATAGAATTCAATTTGAACTTGAATGAATTCTGAAACACTTGAGCCATTTAAGACCAAAACGGGCTTCGAAGAGAAACACGTAGATATTACAATGGAAATTCTGAATCTTTATCAGCAGACGCCTTTTAGTATTTTATGTTTTCAACTGTTTGCGTTATTTCTCTCTTACTTTGGAACGCCAATGTGCCCAAACATAGCGGACAGTCTTTTCTACCAATTTTAATACTGAACTACTTTTGTAGTTTAAAATCGTGATGCATTTGGGTCACCGTGTGGAACTAAACCTCCAACAAACTTATCGTAGTATTTGGAGAGTATTAAATGACCCGCAGAGCTAAATTCCCTAGATTCAGGGTCTTGTGCTTTGGCTCTTGGTGGGGCCAACCATGCCTAACAGGTCAAAGGGTAGAGGCCAGTGGTCCTTCGGACATACAAAATCGTGCTGTCAGCCCCGACTGGTCAAAGTTTGTTGCGGAAACAACGTTAAGGAATCCTATATCTGTGTGCGATGGTTTTTACAGGCAGATTGAGGACTTTCATTGCTGCCCTAAACGATACAGGCCTAACGGGCAGTAAGTTAGTGATGCTGTCATTACATTTTTCAGTGCACCTAAAACGGAATCGCGGGACAGCGAGTGTTTCAGCTTTACACGATAAGTAACTTAAAGATACGAAAGTGAACTGCGGTGAGCCGTAGTTCTGAACCATATCAGATGAAGAGGGGGTTATTCTCTCTTTTTGCTGCCTCGGCTGTGAACGTCGTAAGAAACTGGTTTTCTCAGCTGTGAGTGCAAGGTGGAAAATCCGCCTGCACTCCGCAAACCAGATTTGAATTATTTACTTCAAGTGGGAAAAAATAACATTTCGGGAACAAAGCGTGTAAGTTTCAACATCAATGTTAAACTTCCCCAAATGATTTAAAATACAAGCAGTCTATAAATATAATGCTGCCGCAAAATGAACTCTGTATACCGATGACTTAGGTGCATAAAAAATACCAATCCCGGTGCTCCCAACCTGGGTGTATAGACGTCTCTGCGAACGGTAAGGGTCCATATCATAAAAAAGGTTGAGAAGCATTGTACTAATCCTTAAATTTTAAGCAAAACATGAATAGACTTCTGTCTCTTGTCTGGATGACTGAACAGCTGAATCAAGTGAAGATGTCTAAGGTAGAAGTAGGGACAGTGGAGGCTTAGGTGTCAATGGAAGTCACAATTAGCGTTCAGTTACAACCTTGGATTTTTATTCAACCTGAATGGAATGAATGCATGCATTCGAGACTGATTAAAACCCGTTGCGAAATCATTCATTTTTACGTCACTCTGCACATTAGGCCCCAGTCTCACAAAGAGCAATTATTCACGGGAGATTTTAGCTGGCAATTTTCTCACGTCCAATTTAACCGATTGTACCGGGAAAACAAAAAAAAAAAATCATTCACTAAGATGAATGGATACATGCAATACCAAATGCACTTTCAACAAACGGGATGTTTTAACTGAAACAGTTTCTCAACCTGTACTAAACTGGGACCTTATTTTACACAGATCCTCGGGCTCCCGCCGTCTCCGTCCTCCGGCCTTCCTCAGAAGAAATCACGGGAAAAGCCACAGCGACGCTGGTGTGTTTGGTGAGCCGTTTTAATCCCGGCGCAGTGGACATTGAATGGACCCTAGACGGTCGTGCGAGAAAGGACGGCGTGGAGACGAGCCCTGTCCAGCAGGACACGGACAACACGTTCAGTGTGAGCAGTTACCTGACTCTGCCAGCCTCAGAATGGAACTCACACGAGCGTTACTCCTGTGTGGTTACGCACGAAAGTCAAGCAAACCCCTTTGAAGAAACGATCACGAGATCCGGCTGTGTCTAAAACTATATTTAAAACTTAATCAAAATGAAAAGCTTATTTTCCTAGACTTTTCTTCATCAAAATGATTTTGAACCATTATTCTTTTGTAGTTAAGTATTTGCATTCGGAGTCATCATGTAAGTTTTGTCAGTCTTAATTGTGTTTCTATTAAATCGGTATCGTTGTTAATTGAAACTCCAATGGTATTTAATCTCAGTTAAATGCATCCCCAAATACTCATCAAATGACCGTAGTTTGAAGATTGCAGTCTTGATGCTCGCCTACTGCTGACGATTTCGAGCACAAATATCCAGTAACATTAGCGATTATGTCTGATCATGTATGCTTTCATGGCTTTTATTTCGAGTGCAGAATAAACCAAACATATAATTTAAATCTCTCTTTAATTATATTGCCTTGATGCAAAATTGCAGCAGTGAAATGTGCGTGATATTATTAAAAAAAAACTTGTGTAGCTATCTGATGGTTCACGCACCCACATGTAAGCGCACACATGCCAAGACAGACACACAATGATATGTCATGGGAAACTCATTCAACTGAGGACGATTGACACATATATACGCGGTGAAATGGTTGGAAAGGAACAATCTGCTTCAGTCTTGTTATTGCCATTATATTGGGGCATCACCTGGAGTATTACACACAGTTCTGGTTCCCTTGTCTTATGGAGGTTGTACACGCCTCAGTTCGTAAGAAGAGCAGCAGATAATGTTTAAGTGAATGAATCCATAGGGTGTATATTCCACTGCATTTAGATGGAACAGAGGCGATGTCATTGAAATATATAAAACTCTTTGTGCACTAGGCAGATACAAAGACGGTTCCTGCCTACTTTTTCTTGAGAGCTAAAGGTTTCAGTATTAGATAATGGGGTTGAGTATTCGGGACTGAAAGAAATAATATTCCACTCTCGACGCAACTTTAATCTTTGCTTCCTTTAGAAGTTTGTTGATGTGTCTGCCATTTTTCAGTCTATTTTTCCAGCTACTTCAGATCCCGCTACGAGCTTCAATGGTTTTGCTTGCTGTTAACTGCCTTCCCAATCTTCGTAAGATCCACAAATATGATGATCCAGTTTATCAATTGTCATTCGGATCATTGATATAGATGACAATCCACAACGGAAATAACACCCATCCCTAAGGTACTCTACTGGTCACAGGCCTCCTCTCAGAGAGGAGAAAATCTATGGGCACTCTCTGCCTGTTTCTGCGAAGCCAATATCTATTCCAGATTCCTACCTTATACTGAATGCAAAAGGACTTGACCTTCATGACAACTTCCCATACAGGGCCTAGTCATGGGCCTCCCTATAGTCCATGTAGTAAATATCCATTGTCTTTCCTTCATCAAATCTCTTGATAACGTTCTGAAAAGAACTCTATAAGATTAGTTAGATATTACCCACTGCGCACAAATCTATTTCTAAAGAGTATCTGTGTTTTTCCAAATGCCTTTATATCTGATCCCTTAGAATCGCTGTCGTTATCCTACCCATTAGTAACGTCAGGCTCACCGGCATATAATTGCCAATCCTATTCTTGGAGCCATTCTTCAACAACGGAACAACATTAGTTACCCTTCCATCCTCCGACCCCTCATTTGAAGCTAAGGACCTTTTGCTAAGTGCCCTGCAATTTCTGCACTAGCCTCCCACAAAGACCGAGAGCACTTTTTCAGCGCCTGGGGAATGTCCATCCTAAGCTGCCCCAAAACAGTAAGCACTTCCTCCTCTGTAATTCTCTTAAGTCCACGGACACACTGTTGTTTTGACTCGCTCTGTGTCCGTCTCCCGAGAAAATACAGTTCTAAAAAATCCACTTGTGATCTCTCTAAGCTCCTTCAGCTTCATGGCCACTCTGATCGGATAGAACACCCATTAGTCACTTGTTATACTGTTACTCGTGATATACATGTAGAAACTCTGGGGATTCCTTTCCTTAGTTTGCTAGAACAATCTCATGCCTTCTATTAGCCCTCAAAACTTGCTTCTGAACTGCAATCTTATACCCATTAGAAGTACATTTCTTAGACTCCTCAGGTACCTCATTTGTTCCTTGCTACCTACACCTGCTGTGAACTTCCTTCGTCTTTACTAGGATTTCGATGTCTCTCGAAAACCACTGTCTTCTCCAAACCTGACTCCTTGTGGTTTGTTCTGAAAGTTCACCACAGCTTGAATAGTTATGCAGTTATTAACGAAATCTGAGTGGAACATAAGTACCAAATAGTGAAATAGTGATGCATCACTCAGTTTGTACCAAATTTTCTGCCTCGGAATTATGCCGATTCGGTTGGTTCCACCAACAGTTTGGGTTTGACCAAAAATAATCACCCTAAATCCATTAATAGCTGGAGGAAATGGCAGTAAATCATAAACATGCGGAATTCTGTAGATGTTGGAAATCCAAAGCAGCACACAGAGAAAATGCTGGAGGAAAACAGCAGTTCAGGCATTCTTTATGGAAATGTATAAATAGTTCACATTTCGGGCTGAGACCCTTCTTCAGGAAGTACAGTACTTGCACATACATATGGAAATGTTTTAATTGGCCAATTTTTAAATATTTAGCTAAAACCTTATCACCAAGAGTACGGCTTTAGAAGAAGAATTAATTCTCAGCAGAACTATGGAAAAATTAGCGCTCAAAAGGAGGGGGCATTCAGTCTCAAAAATGGAAGACTTAGCCTATGAGACGCGTTTGTTGTCTCTTTGCCTGCACTTAGCGAGGGGAGATCTCAATGGAACATATGGGAGAATGAAAGGCCTAGATAGAATGGACGTACTAATGTTTTCATTAGTCGGGAGTCTATGATACAAGGGCATAGCCTCAGAATAAAGGAAGGTCTCTTTGAAACTGAGATGAGGAGGAATTTATTCAGACAGGGTGCGGTAATTCAATAGCTCTGCCATAGACGGCTGTTGAGGACACGTTAATTGGAGTAATTAGGGCAAAGATAATAGATACTTTATTGGTAAAGCTTTAATGGTTTCGGGGAGAAGGTGGGAAAATTGGGGTGAAAAAAATCACACATGTTTGAATTTACAGAACAGATTCGATAGACCAAATTATTTTATTTTGCGC